>NC_091484.1:4786547-6065297 GCF_947461875.1 Haliaeetus albicilla
AAGACAGAAATAACAAAGCTGCCTTTTCCTAAACCTCTGTGTTTATAATGTGCATGAACAACATAGGTCAAAGCATCCTTGACGAGGCAGAGACAAAACACTCAGTACAATGCAGCCCTGACCTCTGTCTTTGGAACAACGCAGGGACACCTTGCTATCGACTGCTTGCATTTCAAGCTGTGAACTGCCCCTCCACATGCCAGTAACGTGGAATTCAACTCTGTCTGCCCTCCCGGACCCAGCTGCTCGGAATCTGGCTCACCTGGAGGGGGGAGGATTGCGAGTTTACAAGCTTGCAGGATACTCTGCAGGCCCTCGACTGAGGGTGCCAGTCCCTGCCAAGCATTTTACTCATATCACATCACTTAGTTTGTGAATTAGCTTTCAGCTGCTTTGCTCCCCAAACTTCTGCAGCTGATATCCCCCTCCTGTACACGAGCTCACTTGGCTGCCTGGTCTCCCACCTTACTGCCTGCTGCATGAAGCGATCAGGATCCACCGCTGAAAATGTCGTCAGGACTGTCCCCGTAGGCACCCCTTCCTCCAGCCTGATTAACTTGTGGTTCGTTGGGAAATACGGTGCTTCGTTGACATCTGTGACTGAAATGGTGACTCCTGCTGTTGACTGGAAGGACATCTGGATGCCACTGGCCAGGGGAGCTTGGTTTGATACCATCACTGTCAGCATGAAAGCTCTGTTCATCTCGTAATCGACTGCCTAAGACAAAGAAACAAGCAAGTATAGAGCCAAGCAGAGAATAAATTCCACCTTCTGGCTGAAAGCTGCAAAATTTAGAAGGCAGATGATATCAAAGTCATTGCCTCATCTCGTTTCCGCCTGAGCTCAGTCCTTTTGAAGGTGTAAATCCAGACCAGCTTCAATCCGGTGGAGGATTTGGCCTTCCAGTATTTGGAGGGTCAAATAGTTAAAAAAAACCCCACAAAGTAAAAATTGCAAACAGCAGGGAGGATTTGCCCTGTGTTTTGTTCTAATGCTAACTGGTTTCCAAAAATGAATCTGCCTGTGTTAGTTGAGCATTGAGTGAACAAATCCACCAAGGGCTGCTCTAAATGCAACAGGTAGAGCTTGCTAAGAGGGACTGGACAGGTACTTAGCAGTGCTATTAGCATTTAAAGCTGCTGACTAAGTAACTAGGACAGTCTGTGCGGAGCCATGAGCCTGAAGTTCTCTTCATGTTTCCTCTTAAGTGAGTTTATAAACAAAGGTGAAGCTGCAAGAAGCAACACCTTGTCCGGTTAATCAGGCGGTCCTTCCAGTGGGACCTCTCATCCTCTTGCAAGGTGCCTCGTTATCTCCTGAGGTTGCCCGCACACTCCTACAGACGGGTTTTGCTGTTGGGTGGCCACAGATCTCTTCTCAACATGCACATAAAGACTACGTGTCTTAGGAGCCAGAAGGAGTGAGAAGCCTTTGCTGGCACAACTGACTGAACCGCAGTATAAAAATAATTTCTAAACCATCCCACTAATTATTATGAGGGAAGTCGCTAATCATCTGCCAGGGAGGCTTGAGCTATGCAGGATCACACCTCTGCTTGTTAAAAAATGCTTTGCCGTAATTTATAAATTTAGAAGCGTAACCATTCTCCCTAATACACTCTCCAGCGCTGAGTCTGCAAAGCGTACTCTGACGGTGTAAAATGCCACGGTTACATTGACTTCGGTAGAGCTGTACTGATTTACATCAGCAAAATCTGGCTTCCATGTTCTGTTTAAAACCCAGTATTGTCAGGAGAGAAATCAAATCATAGGAGGCTACATGAGAAAAACAAATTTCAGGGGCAAAAGGTAAAACAGTGAAATCTCTATTCGATTGAAGTGCAAATGTTCCTATTGCTAAATGGTTTCCTGACAGGCAGGGCCAACATTTAATAAATAAAAGAATGCATAAAGATTCCCAGTACACCCACCAGCACTGACTCACGGACTTGTACCGCATTCAAAAAAGACACATGGTAAAAGTTCCCATTTAAACACTATTCAGGGCCTTGAAACAATTTGACTAATGCATTTCCTCAATTTCTCTTCACACCCCTCTAATTGATATTCATCCAGTCTTCATTTTTTTGTTGGTTTTCTTTTGTGCTGGCCTGTTTGCTAACCTTGCCCACAGCCGGTCTGCACCTCCCTACCCAGAGGGGCTCAGCTGGAGCCGGGGGGACCGATCTGAGCATCCCCCCAGGGCACTGATGCGGGAAACCACTGGACTCCCTGCCTGATGATGCACAGGACACACCGACCACACACATATCTGCTAGGACATGGCCTGATTCAAGGGAGTGGTTTTTTTCACCCCCCAAATGTAGAGCTGCTCAGTCAGCTTCCTTCCCTCTCTTCTGGGAAAGAACAAAAACCAGGGCTGTAGAAAAGCAGCGCAGGGAGTGGGGCTGGCCCGGGACCACTCAGTAACGCCCAGCTCCCAGACTGTCCTGGTGGCATCAGTGCCACGTGCTGGCACATGGTGGCACAATGTCCACCACGCTTCGGTTTGTAAGAGAGTGCCGATCTGCCGATATTTTGTTGAAAAAATAAGGTAAAATCAAGAACCTGTGCCTCCACAGCAGTGTTTGTGCTATTGTCCCCAGCGGGACAGGAGCCCCTTGCAGCCAGACACAGTCCAGCCCTACGCAGAACTTCTTTCACACCATAATAAGCAATTTCTCCCAGGACAGTTCACACTTCTGCTTCCTAAACCTGCCTCCCTCTGAGGATAACGGTGCACAGAGCGCACCGTGTTCTTCACACCGCCCTAACCCCTTGCATCTCCGTGCATCCCACTGAAAATGCTGCATATTGATCAGGCCGACAGCAGGAGCAAAAGCACACGGTGCCATTACTTCTGGGGCAAGGAGGTGCTGGACTGCTGCCTACTTTTTAATTTCATGTCCAAGAAGCACGCGACATGAAATTAAGAAGTAGACCTTTGCAGATACCCCTTGTTGGATTTTCAGTGTTTGATCTGGCACAAATGGCTCTGAAACATCGCCCTGGAGAAGCTGCACATCCTCCTCCTTCACTAGCCTCTCCAACCTGCATGCAGCAGAGTGAAGCCGAGGGCTTGCCATGTATCCTCCTTTTCTCAAGGTACTTTTAACTGGAGAGAATAAATTTGCCTTATGCTATTGTTGACGCAAATAATAACAGAAGCTTCGGAAGCATCTCCATTATAAATTCACAGCTCTGATCCATGCAGAGTTTATAATAACATTTTACTTAGCTGGCTCCCACAGGACAGCCACTGCTGCTCTTGGAGATTGTCTCCAGATGCTGCGGTGTCTTATCTGAGTGGGAAGTTTCTCTCTCTCCTTGATCAAGGCTTTCTTTGAAGATTAGGGTCTTGTATGGTTATGGAAATGGTTTGGAAAGGCATGAACAGAAAAAGGAAACGTTACACTTTTGGTGATTGGACTGGAGCTGCAGATGGGGTTTTGTTGAAAGTGGCTGCAAAATGGCCCCCACGAGCATCATCTGAACTCCAAAGGGCTTCTTGGTTCGGAAGCATTTCTGGCCCTCCATTTCTGGTCCCCAAACTGCTGGTGGAGGGGTGGGATTCTTCACAGAACGCCCTTCTCTGCCCTGTTTCTGTGACTGCTGTAGCCCAGATGTAAAACCTTTTGCTTGCAGCAGTGGGGAGTTATGTATAAGCGGCTTCAAAGAGCCGCGTGGAAGTCCAGCTATGTAGGGTCTGTAAATAAAAAGGTTCGTTACTTGGCTTCATTTTTTACCTGCGTTTTCAATCTACACCAGGGATCAAACCAGCAAAAGACTGCTCCTACACCACGAACAACGAGCTCTGACTGGCCACCCAGTTCGATGTGCATACGTTCCCCAAATGTTTAAGCATATTCACTTATTAACGGAGAACAAAATATTTCAAAGAAGAAGGTGGACTCCTAAGAGTCTTCCCTTCTTCACCATGAAAATTTAATCACAAGCAATTTCACTCATTCTCCTTGCTGAAAATACACCAAAAAGCCTCCCGGCTTGATAAGGGTAAGAAACTCTGGGCGCCCAGGAGGATCAGGTGAGGTTATATAGTGAAGACATTCAATGCAATTTCAAGCTTTGAGCTCAGCTTGACAAGATAGGATTTTCATGTGGTTCTTTGCATTGTGATCACTGTGGGTTACACAGCACTGGAAAGTCAACACCAGCATCAATGGTGTCCTGACAAATCTGTCCTGCTTTTTGCCTGCAAGTTCTGAATATGGGATGGTTCATTATGCAGAAGTCCTCGTGTAGCAGTGATGATCATGTAAATCCCCTGTTGTTCACTTTGATGTGCTTGTAAACTGCAGTCGTGACACTTTACTGGATTAAGAATAAGGGGTCCTCCCCTGTTTGCAAGCGAAAACATTGACATTTCAATTTCAGACTAGCTGCTGATGTCAACGGAAGTTAAATTGTTGCATTTTACTTTGTTGAATGTTTTCTGTTTAAGCAGAAAATACATACATATGGATACATGTATACTTACATGCATACATGCATCCATATACACGTGTCTTGGAACTACTGCTAAGCTTGAAGAGGTTTTGTAACATTGCATCAGATAAGGCTGTCAACCGTTATTACAGAGCAATAAAGAGTGATAAATAAAAGGAGCCTGCTGAAATACCATCTAGCAGGTAAGATGATGTCTCCCTTAAAGTTTCAGCAAAGTGGCATCTGCAGACACACACACATAGCCTAAGGGTCAGAGAACAGGACAAGCTCACAAGCTCACACGTTCTTACCAGCGTAACCTCATTGGCATTTCACTGATGTCATTTTTCCTAATACCCAAACCGTATGTATTAAGAATGACTGCAACTTATTAGCTACAAGGGAGCGGGGCTCTTTTTTTCAACACAGAGCTATTCTTAAATCCCGTTGCTCTTTAAACATTAGTGTTTCATCCTAAGTTGTTGGTTAAAACTTTTTGTTAGAGAAGGCCAGACTTATCAAAAGTTGCAGGCTTCGTCCATCCCACAACGTATTATCTTTTTCAGGTGCAGCGCGCAGTGCATGTCGTGCGAGCTCCTAGAGATCACAGCAGCCTATTTGTGACACCTTCACTCTTTTGGCAGTCAGAGGGAGCATCCATAGGCATCTTATCTGGGAAGAGAGTCAGTGAACGCTGAATGGATCCGGTTATGTTCTGGCTGCATGTAATGACTGCACAAACATTCACTGCCTGGGCTGCTGGCCTCGGTAACTCAAAGGGAAGCGAACGCTCAAATGAAGATAAAGTCATGTTCTTTGGAGGCAAGGAGGGAAAGAGAATTTGATACTTGCTGCAGGTATCTTGAGGGTTCCAGCTCCCCTTACGCTGAAGGCAACAGATGGAGGAAAGAAGGGATGGTGGATATTTACAGTCTTACTTCGCTGTCTTTGGACAAGATCCTCTGCTGATCTAACCTGGGGAATGGCTTTCACTTGAGTGGAGCTATTCTGAGCTGAGGATCTGTCCCATACTGCGTGTTTATCGCTTGATACTAGGAAAAGGAAACATTTCTTGCAGCTTTTTTCTGCCAAGCAACTCGATCAGACGAAAATCTCTCCTTTCCTTCTGTAACCAGGAAATTCACTCCTCCTGAAATCTCTCCTGCACTCGTACTTTCACAGAGGATCACTTGACTGATCCCCTGCAGTGAAACGCTACCTCTGATTCACAGCTAACGGGGCATTTTCCGGCTCGAAAAGAAGAAGGTGCAGCCTCTGCCCTAAACCTGCCAGGCAGGGCAGGGCTGCACAGTCCAGGCACCATTCCCTCTTACGGCGCTCAAAAAGCTAAGGAGGAGCAGGACACGGAGGTCAGGCTCGGATGCTGGGAAGAGCCTTCAGCACAAGAGAGTTTATGAAACCTTATGGTGGGCTGGGCTGAGTTGGGAAACTCAGAACCTGTGGCATACGCTTGAAGTAAAAGTATTCAGGACTCCAGCACAGAGAGAGACGGGAAACAACAGATTTGAGCACTCATATTCCCAGGTAAAGAAGGCACGAAATAACTGCAGGCTTCTGGCAATCCTTGTAGCCTTAGGTAGCTGAAAGGGTGACAAATACAGATTTGCTTTGGCTTCCCCCTTACCTTCACGACGGTTACCATGCCTTCGTTGGTTATGGGGTCTGTCCGGATGGTGAAATGG
Organism: Haliaeetus albicilla; assembly: GCF_947461875.1. Lineage (NCBI taxonomy): Eukaryota > Metazoa > Chordata > Aves > Accipitriformes > Accipitridae > Haliaeetus > Haliaeetus albicilla. The sequence continues at coordinate 4,792,697 of NC_091484.1, forward strand.
CCAGAGGGGTCTCCGCTGATAATACGGTAGATGGCATTCCAGTTGGGGGAGTGAGGCTGGTCCCGGTCCATCACCGTCAGATTTGCCACCACAACCTCCACTCTGTTCTCAGGAACTTCTCCTGAATACTGCAAATAAAAGACAGAAGCGGTCATGGTGGGAGCTTTCTGCTGGTCCTCACAGCTACCTCCCTTCTCCCCTACATCAGCATGCTGAGTGGGCAATCAGTCCCATGAAGAGGACCACGGGGTTATACATTATGAGCAATACATCCCTTTCTCCCTTCTGGTTTTCTTATTTTTTACTTTGAGTATTTTTCCAAACCTTTCAAAGCCTAGTTTCACCTTTCAGCCTGAAGGAGAAAAAACCCGCTATCACCTTGTCACTGCCCAAGTTTCAGCAAATGCTCGAAGTAAACGAGCAAAAAATGTTCCTGATATTCTCATTCAGTTACAGCAATCAGAGAGTTAATTGTCAACAGCAGGTAAAAATGGCAGACTAAAATGTGCATTTTTTAGGATGACTATGTCCCTTTAACCTGAGGTATTTTGCCTCACTCAGGTTTCAGTGATGGCATTTTATTGCTTCTTCAGTGATTTTACTTCATTTTCTTTCTTTCTTGCCCTTGATTTGATTTTGTCTCATTATTTAAAGTGTTTCTTGTGATTTTGCCACAGCCTTTCCTGGTGCTTAATTCTCTCATTTAGCACTGATTTTCATGAAGCATGTCCCGTTCGGGCATATCCTGATGCATTAACTACATTCTTTTCTGCTTTCCAGTCCTTGATTTATCATACGACTGATCAGGGATCCTGGCCTGTGAATACTTCCAGTGTTTGGGACTCAAAAGCTGCCAGTAAGACACATTCCCAAATTTTCAACTGTCCTCATCTCTCAGCATCGCCTATTAGCAGCACTTGCAAATCAACACTCTGATTGACATATGGCAAATTAAACACTGGGGAAATGACGGGAGTGGCTGGCTCCGAGTCTGCAACTGAAATCCTGGCCCCAAACTGCAGGAGCAGAGCACTTCTGAAAATCTGGCCTTTGGTGCCTTTGGTGTGCACAAATGCCAGGTTATGTAAATGATAATAAATCATTCCTTTGTTAGCACAAGAGTCCCTTTCCACTCCTAACCCATACCCATCCATTGGAGTCTTTTGGTTATGTGCATTTATATTTAATATATATTATTCCACCACTGACAGCAAAAATATTCAATCTGCCTTATGTTAATGTAAATTTAAATTTGCCTTTTAGTGGTACGCTGAATGGCATTTTGCCCTCTTTTCTGTTATGCACCTGTCCTAAACAAGTTTTCATTAGTGAATGCAGATGGCATCTCTTTCCAGCCATGCTGAGTGGTAGAGAAGAACAGTAGGAAGCTGCGGGATAATTCTAGTTCCAGTACATGCTACAGCTCTTCTTTTCTCTTCATTTCCCATGATTTTACTCGTTTTTTACCCATTCTCTTGCCCAATTTGGAATCTCTGCGGCACACAGCTTAAGCAGGGGAAATACCATATGGAAATTTATCAAAAGCCTCTTGAAAAATCCATTAGATTATGTCATATCTACTACCTTGTCTGAAACCTGCTCAAAAGAACTCAAGGAGATTAGTTAAGCAGGATTGTGTCTTACTAAATCCACACTAGTTATCTATTGCCCATTACATTAAATTAATGTTGTATGGCATGCCAGCAATGACAAGTTGATGAGCCCCCAGTCTCTTTTAGGAGACGGCTGCACCGCTAACATCAAGGTAGCGTACTGTAACTTCAAAGGAGTTAAGCACTTTGTGTAACCATCTCAGATCTTTGACCCAGGACCACAGTTTTTCATCCGTTACTACCAGGCTTGTGCCTTGCAGAACTAAACAGAATTAACTCATCAAGAGCAAGCCATCGGTTGTATTTAAGACATTTAAGAGGGTCAGTCCTACAGGCTGCTGAACACCTTCAGTAGATCGTAACTCGGGTGCTGCCAATCAGTTTGGGTTACATGGAAAAATCCCACACTATCGCCAACAGATTTTACAGCAGCTTCTGTAAAAGCCATCACAACATCTGTTTTTGGCCTGCAGAGATAAAGTTTACTACGAGACATATTTTAAAAATATGAGGTATATTAAAAATTGTAAATACACAAGCACATCTCAATATAAAGCCTGGAGGAAGATCGCCAACAGTCTATAAAGCTTTTTCACTAGGGTAAAAACCACAATGCTCTGCATATACTGAGCAATCCAGTTCACCCAGTTGTTGTTGATACCTGTTAGGTATAGTTAGGGAACGATCAGTCCTATGTAGCAGCGGGTGGATATGTAGCGTAGGCTGGATATTGTCTGTTATGCTTATAAAGCCAAATATTTTTCTGATGAGAACAGAGTACAAACACAGGAATCAAAGGAGCCATCCAAAGCTATTCAGGTTGGGAAACAAATTTTGGAGAGATGCACCATGAAGAACAGAACAATTTTCATCAGCTACAGATCAGCAGCTACTGGGAATCCAAACCAGAGCCTGTCTTTCCTCCTTCTAACACTCCCCCACTATCATTATTATAAATAAATGCTGTAACTTTTATTGTCCAAAATTGTCTTTACCTTTAATAAAATTAAGTAATGACATTAAATTACGTCTGCTAAAGGAAGGATGGCAGCACAAAGCTACCCACACTTCTTTAATGTTGTTCCCTTCCTACCCTGGAGTAACTTAGGAAAATGAACAATGCCATCTTTCACTATGCTGCTTTCCAGCATTCCCTGTGCTGTAAGTTCTCTTTCATAAGATTACAATTGATTTTCAAATAAAGAGAAGCATATCTATTCAAACAAGGTAAAACAATGGGCAACGGAGTTGCTGCTGGAGTAAACATAAGATTGATAAAGCAGTGCTTGACCTATACTTGTAGCATTTACTCATATTCCCCTGTATTTCATTTAGCTTCACTTTCAATTGTTGCATTTGAAGTCTTTAATTTCCAGAGTGCTTTTTAAAAGACCATTCACAAGGATTTCTATGGCTGATGGTTACACACTTCGCTTCTCTTCTCAGATAAGGATTTGTTCTGAACCTGGCATGTTCTTAAATCCTTAAATTCTGCAGGGTCTTTTTTCTTCCCCTCCCATAAAAGCCTGTGCTGGCAGAAGTCCTTCTCTCATTCCTATGGAGCTGGCCTGTCTGAAGTCATGTCGTGCTGAAAAGGTAGTAATTCATTCTGATTTTCAGGTTGCATCAGATTATACTAAAATTGGTTAATCCCAGAGTTTGTCTTTCGTCTCACTCGGTACCTGACAGCATATAAACACGCAGACAAAAATCACTCCAGAGGAGAAAGGGGCTGATGCGGGGGGACAAATGATGAATTCACACAATGACTTGACTTTGTGCAATAAATCTGGAGTCTAGGCAGCGAAGCCACACACAGCAGAGTAAAACCAATTAGCTCACTGCAGCCAGTCCTAGGGAGGTGTGGAATTAAGATGGATGAATACAAAGATAATTATTCAGGCTTCCTTCTAAAGGGAGTTCCTTTTTTCCAATGTTCTTACTTTTTTTCTAGCTGATTTTGCTAAAAAAGCTGTGAAAGCAAAGACTTGTTCACACGAACAGGAAAGATTTTTGTGTCGTCTCCAAGATTTGCTGATGATGACGCAACATTTGTTACAGGCAGAAGTAGTTTACGAAGGCTGAACTGCCTAGAGAAGTAGCGGTTTATGACCTATAGCTACTGCTTAATGCAGAAGAATAAGGGCATCTCAGTCCTCTTATTAGACTCCGAGCCCTTCCCCTGACAGCTATGACTGCTGCAAAGTGCCGCATCTTCTGTCTAGGTCCCCTTGGTTGAGAGAAATCGAAATGAGAGTGAGCGAGCGCACGCGTGGCGTGGGATGTCCCATCTCCCACCGCTTTCTGCTGCAGCAAGCTCCGGACACGAGGTGACGTGCAGCCGGGGAACCCGGCACGCAGAGGGCTGCGTTTGCCCGTGGCTTGAACACCGAACCCCAGCTCCTCCACGCTTAAGGGCATCCTCCCAACCAAGCGCTGGCATGCGAGCCGACTGGTTACCTTTTCCGCACGATATTTAACAAAGATGCTTGAATAGCAGGCAAATTAATAAACAACTGCAGTCTGGTTGCAGCAATCTGTGTAAAATGGGAAAAAAAAAAAAAAAGACGAAAATCTCCTAATAAATCATTAATTGTGATGTGCCTGCCCAGCTGCAGCGCGGAAACAAGCAAATGCCATCCTAATTGATTGCTTCTTATTCCATCTTTATAGGCCTGCATTTTTTATTGTGGGGGTTGAGTAAGCCCAGAGGTGTAAAAAACCTCTAGACTGTACTCTGTGTATCTGCCGACTTGATATTTAGATCAATAATCCTCTTTTTTTTCCCCCCTACTCCTACTACCGGTAATTTAGCTTTTCTTCCTAGCAGCCTAATTGCTGTTTTCTTAAGCCTTACTATCAATTCTCTGACCTTTAATTTCCAATATTGTTTGCTGTATGGATGACTGTACTAGGTCTGCAAGTTATCCTACACCCTCTATGCCGTACGGGTCAGACTTGGCTATCAGCTTCTGTGACGGCCAAACAGTGACCTCCAGGTTCTTGCTCCACCGTTGCCGTTGTGCAGCACAGACCACAAGCTCACTCGACTCCCCACAAAATCTCCGTTAAATCAACCATATTTTGCGTGCAAATCAGATTTTGAGATGCTCATTTCTTAATCATGTTTTACTAAAGAACTACTCACTTCAGCGTGTTCTCAAACGATGACCACCCTCTCTTCGCTTTTTTTCTGAGGCAGCCCACGACCCCCCTGCTTTGCCCCAGCCAGCAACCCCTCCGTAAACCTCTTTGCTGTTGGTTTTTCAGGTTCGTGCCCACAACATCCCCTGCACTGCAGTGTCCCTGCTTCAACTTCATGTTCACTTGGACCTACTCCACAGTCCGTCCACGTACGCATATCACGCTTCAGACTAGTTAGATGCCATGTGGCAAATGCTTCCCAAACGTTATCTATAAAGCCCAACGCACTCTTGCCAGCTCGCAGTTTTGCTCCGCTGGTACGAGGCCCAGCTGTCACGGTGCTCATTCAGAAACGAATTGCTCGGGTTGCAGGCACCGGCTCGTCGCGGTCGGGCAGGAGTCAGCCTTGCCCAGCCGAGCGGAGGGAAGCGCATGACAACTAGCTCACCAGCTTTTAAAGGATGCTTTGGAAGTTCTGCCTTTATCTTCAGCGGTTTGTGCTATTAAAATGCCTCACCTGCCTGCAAAGGAGCTCTCACAGCTTTACGCGTGGCGTGGTGGAGCCGGACCAGCCGCTTGTTTATTGGGAGTTTCTACAAGGAACGATAAGCGACGTTCAGTGCGGTCTCAGTGCTGGTTTCACTTCTGCTGGAGGAGTTTGCAAAACTCAAGCAAGCCCTAAACTTTTACACTTCTGAAGCTGATCTTATGATGGGGTGCACAAAACCTCCACCGTGTTCCTGTAGCTGATGGCAGCCATTGGCTTTACGCTTTGTCTTTACTGGTGTTATTTTTTCAAAATCACAAGTAATGGCTCTTTTGGATTAAATTACAAGATTTACTCTTTGAATATGAAGACAAAGCAGCAACAGAGGAGAAGCAAGCAATATCCTTTCTTTCAGAAGCAGCAGAAGAAAACACTCTAATTTCAGACTCTCTGGTGTGAGGAAGGAATGTGCAGGTCTCGCTTTCACCTTGGTTCAGACACTCTTAGAGTACTTGCCAAGAGTTCAGGGACAAGAGCATGTAATAGTAAAAGGATATTAAAAAAAAAAAAGAAGCTTGCATGTCTGACAATAAGCACTAATTTTTTTTCATTATCAGATGTTACATTCTTGTGACAGTATGAAAAGATGCCACAGAAACGATGACACAAGACACTATTCTGCTGCAAGATAACCATTTCTAGATAAATATATCTTATGAAACGAGGTTCGAAGTTTGCATAGAAATTTAGATATTTTATAAAAATGCATTACAACACAAAGGAGCTTTTTACAACATTCATATGAAAGGTTTAAAAAGAGATTAAAATTACGTCCTTGGAAAGGCATATAGCCTTGTCAAGAAAAAAAAATTCTACATTAACCCCGTGTAGGAAAGTTGTACTTTATCTGTATTTCAAAGGCTATGAAGAACCACTTTAATCAACCTACTTGACTTTGGGGACTTGCACGTCTCACTGAAACTCATGAAATCTGGCATAGTGTGGTTTCCAGAACACAAAAGCCTTTAATCTGTAACCCGGCACTCTTGTACATTCAAATCCTGATACTATCTCCTTGTTAGGAACTAAAATTGTGAATTTATCCAAAATGGGATCTCATCTCGTCTAAATGATGTAGCCTTTGCAACAGTGACCTTTAACAATGGTTATACTCAACAAGAAAAGATTTTATGTCAGGAGCCAGTGGAAACAGTATATGTTAAAATTCTAATCTGATAGCACAGCCTTTTATTTTCCAGTTTTAGACAAGAATCCTTTGAACATTTCATTTGCTCTCTTGTCTAACATACCTTTGTTTCTTGCCTACAGAATGAACAGCAGGAAAAGGTAGCTGATACCCTTCTACAGACTATTTGATTGTCAGGTGTAATTAGTAACGCTATCTTTTAAGTAGAGGCATAGATTTTAAAACAGCTGGAACTGCCTACAAAGCCTCATTCTTAAAAAAAAAAATTATATACAGACATTTATATAATAAAACATTTTTGCACAGGTACGTTATTGCTTTACAGTGGTTGACGGCCCTCTGCTTCCCTTCAGCTGCAGAACTAAAGGCTAAGTGACCTGCCCATGTCTCCCGAGGCAGCTGCAGAACTGGGGCTGGAGCCGCGTCCTGCCCTCTGCTGCCCGCGTTGGGGCAGGATCCTGAGAACATCATTAATTCATGTGTCACTTGAGAAATCCATTAGGTCAGCCTGGATTAGTCTATCGATCTCTCCAGTGCATTGCCACGTAGCCCTGTGATCCTCGCTGAGCAACTGAGATGGAAAAGCTCCCAAACGGGAAGGCTGGCAGAGAACCGCGCGCTGGGGATGAGCTGGATCGTCAGCGCGGCTCCTCCCGAGGCTCTGCATCGCGTTGGCTTCAACTGAGGAAGCTGAACAGGTTTGTACAGCTGGGGAAAAACAGGTCAAAAGAACAACTGGTTGCGAAGCTTCACCGCCTCGAAGGCCAACAGCGGTTTGATACCTCGACCTTCCTGAATTGCCGAAGCAGGGCCGGCGTCCCGCGTCTCACCCAGCACGGCAGGAGGAGAGCTTTCCAAATGCAGACTGTGTTGGTCGCCCTTACTCTCCAAAATCCCCATCTTCCTTAAAAGAGGGTGAAATTCCTTCATTTGTTGGAACATCAAGCCTCAAATCTTTCTTCAAAGTACAAAGTAGCAAATAACTGTGCTGTTTTGAACAAAGCTTTGAAAACATATTTTTTCCGATTTAGATGTAAACCAGACTAACAAAAATTGTGTGACAGAGTTCAGATCCTAAGTGAGCAAAACATACTCCACAGGTCTGACTCATTTCTTGGTGAGATGTATATAGAGGGGGATGTTTCAATTCAGGTACCTGTAATAAAGTTTCATAAAGAAGGGCCTTAAGCTGATAAGTCTGGTTTAGGATTTTCTTATTAACTGCCCACTTCTTATAATGAGTTTTTAATTTATTTTTTTCAGATTTTAAGGCATATAAAAGCTGCTCATGCCTTTGGGATCTGAAGACAGATATTTGGGAAAGGGAGAATTTTAAGAGTACTGAAACTGAATTTTTTATGTACACTATAATCCTGGTATTGAGATTTTTAACAAGTTTCCTGCATAGCATAGCTCAGCCAGTCCGCATGCTGACTCTAGCTCAAACCTCCTCTGCACTGCAATTGAAATCTCTGTTGTTTAGCACACACAGGGATTTATTTATTTTTTTTTTATGACTAGACTCAAACACCACAATCAGATGGTGGAAAACCCACAAGGTCTGGTCATGAACAGGGTCCCTGACTGGACAGAGCATCCTTGTAGGAGAAAAGCACTGAAGCGTAACGTTTTATTCTAAAAGTGCTACTACTGCGGTTTAAAGATGTCATTTTCTGAGCTGGTGCCACAATGGCCAATTTCTTATGTCCTTACTGCTGCACAAAATTTAACAGCAATGCCTGTCGGTGGGGCGAGAGCTTGCACTCGCAGGGATATTTGTGTGCCCCCTCCTGCTCCCCTACACTGTGGTTTCTACGGGAAGGGAATCGGGAACGGGGGATTCGTCTTCACATTGCAGGGGTTGCTGAAGTGCCCTTCCAGTTTGCAGACAAACCCAGATGGTTCGGCTGCAGCACTGCCCTGAAGCAAGTAGAGGAAACCTGCCCTTCCAAGCTCACCTTCGGATGGAGTCCCTAAAATCATAGAATCTAGAATGGTTTGGGTTGGAAGGGACCTTTAAAGGTCACCTAGTCCAACTCCCTGCAATGAACAGGGACACCTTCAACTAGATAAAAATCTGGCATTACAGAAAAATGCATGCCCGCCTGCTTACAGTAATTCAGAGCACAGAATGAAGACTAAATTAAATGCTGTGTAATTCATCAGACTTGCCATGAGAATGAGGCTTCTCGCTGAAACTTTGTTTACCACAGGAAAGTCAAAGTGCATATAGCAGAGAAGAGAAATGCAGTGAGAAATAGGAGGATAATGGGTCAAAGAAAAGAGGGAGTCACTATATACTTGTAAATTTAGGAAGGAAAATGTTATTATTTCTGGGTTTTTTTTGGCAATTAAAACACGTTATTGCACTAAGCTGAACGGTTTGAAAAACTCCACCATGCTCGAAAAAACTATGTGAAACCTTTTAACCGTCCTCTCTGATTTTAACTCTGGTTGTTCTCTGTGTTCTGACCCTCTCTTCTACAATTGGGAAGTGTTAAGACTTCCTGGACAGTTAGAAATATTCGATAAGAGAAAACTCACAGCACTAACAAATCCTTTGCTAAATCTCCCTTTTTTTTCCCCAGCATGTCACTAAAGATTTCATAAGTGAAATGTGCTTAATGAAACTCCAGATATATATCCTCTTAAAATGACATCCCTTGGAAGCAACTGTTTTTAAGGCAACAGAATACTGAAGAATTAAAAACCTGCCGACCCATGGAAGTTAGCCAACTTCAGAAGGGGATTTATTTCAGTGCCTTGCAATAATGGAGTTACAAAATGTATTTAAATTTCTCAGCCTCGCATCAATGCCTGAGATGCTGTGTACTTTTAAGATAATGAAATAATCCACTACCAGTGGGTATTTGCCTGGGACCTCTGGCAGACGTGGAGACGTACCTGCCAGGGCTGTGAGGACGTCCTGCCTAACCAGGGACCTCCTGGATGGTGCTGGGTGTCTACACTCAGGCAACTGAATTGGGCCCTCCAAGGCCAGGTCTGGGCTCAGGAGGAGAATTAGGAGATTTAATATATATCCAAAAGCAGAAAGAGGCATACAATCTAGAAGAAATCATTCAAATTTGAGAGAAATGCTACAGGTGGATAAATGTTAGACAAGAAACACTGATGTGGGTAGATACTTGAGACATAGGAGCTTTAATGTCTGATTTCTCCTTAAAATTTTAGCTAGACCAGAGATTATGGGAACAGTGTCTAATCCACACACACGTATCGGGTGGTGAAGACCACCGTGATTTCCATCACAGCACATCACAGAGCAGGAAGGGTATTTCTCTGTAGACATTTCCTTTGACTACGGAGATTTTGTCAGCAACACCTGGCTGTGTCACACCTCGTTGCGCACACATAGCTCACATATGTGCCCCGGCACCTCTTCCTCACTGGACAATTCCTCCACAGCACTATGGAAGGCATGGGCTGGGGATGTGATCTACAGCTTCTCCCTCCGGATCCCATACCCATTAAACAGGGAAGGAGAAAGAAGAGAGAAGTCCCTGCTAAAATTGAGACATTGCGCCAGGAGATACAGCACCGCCAGATGTTGCAAATGCAACGGTTCATGATGAATGGGTTACGGCAAGCGATAGCTGATAGGGGCTGTCGTACCACACGGGTAAGGGGTGGTCTTGCCAGCGTACAGATATCGTCTGTGTTTTGATAAGATTAACCTGACTGCATAAACCAGCAAAACAGCAGGCCAGAAAATCAAATGTCAAAACAAATTATTATGTATCACTGCGATGCCGATGATGGATATGCACGTGCCGCTCAACCCTATTAACGACAGCTACCTAAAAGCCCTGTAAAGAAAGGAGAGCGTCGTGCTGTACATAACAGGTGAGCACATATGCATGAGGTATGCAGGCACACAGGTTGTGCTGTTACTCCTGGATTTCAACCACTTATGTGCTGAGAAGCAGGGCATGAGCAGCATCGCGGGCTCTACCTCCCGTGCGGTGCTGTAGCTCTAATTCGCTGAGATTGTGCTCTCTAGCATCAAGAGAGGAGGTTATATTATTCTTGATTTTATACCAAGCAGTACAGGTGTCCACTCTGAGGCCAATAGAGGTTTTTTTTTTTTATATCCCCCCCCCCCCCCCCTTTTTTTTTTGGTGACAGAAAATTGAAATCTGTAATGAAACTATCGTTCCCATTTTTTAAATCACTGGTCTTTGGCAATTTTAAACTCCAAGGTCTGAAAAATTCATTACTACTAACTTCCATCAAGGGTGTTCCTGAAACCGAAATTACTTAATCAACTCAATTTAGCTTCTTGTGTAGACCTAATTCAGAAAACCTTTATCTTCTTGAATTGTTATTGCAATTAATTTCCCCCCCTTCTTTTTCTGCAGCAGACGACATTTCAGTAATTAGATATTTTATAAAAATGAGTTATTCATTCAGGGTAGCTTCACTTTTATATTTGATTAATCATATTACCACTGAGGTCTGGGTTTTGTCTCCAAGGAAAGTTTAATGACCTCATTTTAATCTTTCTTTTAACCACCAGGCAGGTATCAATGAAGAGAAATAAAATTATCTTCTTTTTTTCTCTTTTTTTTTTTTTCAATCTCAAGATTACATTTGATATTTTTTCTGTGTGACTGACCCATTTACAAGGAAGAATCTAGCTGATTCCAATTAGGTTCAGGACAGAATCAGGCTAAACAGAGCCCTGAACTGTGCCTTAATAACTAATGCTCAGTGTAATGGAGAGGAACCAGAACTGTTTCACCAAACAGCAGTTGGTTTAAAGCACTGTACATGATTAATTTGGTGATAATTTGAAAATGAATGTACTGAAGGGAAATAAACAAAACAAAAGCCACTGTAAATTTAGGTTTTGATTAATGGGGTCTATTAGTAAGAGACTTCTATCAAGGAGACCACATTTTTTTATATCAATGCGTATATACCCACACAATGTAATGGAATAATTCATATAAACCACAATTTATCTGGGAGTAGAGACTGGGATATTATTGATGACAGTTTGCCTTGTATCACTATCTATCTATGCTTTGAATCTACCTGTACGCATATCTATATTTGCATCTTTGTACGTAGACATCTTTGTATCTATCTATCCATCTTGCAGACTACACGAAGTAGTCTTGAAGGCATTTCATCCTTTCTGTCATACGCTGCACTAGTGTAAAGACTTCACAGAAATCACAGAAGGGGCTGATGCTCTTTTCATTAAGACACGAGGAATTATTGTTTTCTCATAAACTGAGAAATATCTTTCATTTTAGATGAAAGAGGTGATAAAATAAAGAGCAAAAGTTGAGTATCCACAAGAGAGTATGAAGCGTGTCTTGTTTTCCATAGCACGGCATTGAAAGGGCCTCCAGGCGCTTAAAGATGCTGTGCCTGGGAAGAGTCATACTGCTCACAAAAAATCTGCACCCTGAGCTGGGGATCTCGCTCATTCCTTATCAGAATCAAAACTGTGTAGGCATCACATCTCCTAAGCTCTGTTGGACAGGCTTGGAATTTAGGTAGGGATCCATCTCCAAAGGTCAGTTTGATTTGAAAGGCAGGTCAAGATGTAAATAATTTCTATCAAGACGTAAATACTTTCCTAACCACAGCTAACCTGCAAGTCTGCAGCACCAAAGCCCCTGGCATTAGTGTGGTGAGTCCTGAGCAAGACCGAGACAGGATGGGAAGACAGAATATTGTTTCTGCTTGTGCTCTCTCCATTTGTTTCTGCCACCTCTTGACCTAACATCCTTAGTCTAATTCACTGCTCATGACAAAGGTTTTCATCAGGACCTGCAATGAGAGGCTGAAAGCCCATTGCAATTTATAAACACTGAGTTCTTATTTTGGAAAACTAAACTGATTTGTAGTTTTTAGAACTTCACCGACTATATATTTAATTGAAATGCACACAGAATTAGGTAGCCAAATGCTACTGGGCACATTCGATTCACTTGAATATAATAATTTATTTCAGTTAGATGATGACAGCTCTATAACAGCCCAAGCTTTACTGCATAGTTTGGCTGAGCTTCGTTTTGATTGGAAAATTGCAAGCGAACAGAGTCACCCGGGATTTTCCATGAAAACACAATTGATTTTTAACGATAAAGCCTGTCTGCAGGACTGTACAGAACTCCTGGGTTTGTTTTCAGCTGTAAAACAACGCAGTTCTGTAAATTTTCTCACCATGGTATTGGGTCTTTCCCCTTGCCAGCTCTGACCTGCGCTGTTCAGCTTGATTTCTGCCTCTTGTGACAACTGCCTCTAAATTATGCCATGGGCATAATTTTGATGATTTTAAAATACTGTAGCATCCAGGCTAATCTATATTGAAATGTCATTGTAGACCTTCTGAATGGCACAGGTGTAACGATGGGGACTGTGAGATCTGAATGGGCAACTACATACGCAGCTTTAGTCTATACGCTGGGAAATTAAGTAGCAGGTGCTCAAGATTTAAGCCCTTGACCTTTTCCAGATCTGGACATGGGCCTGGGTCCTGGGAGATAGTTAGCTACCCACTTCCACTGGTGTTGCCTGGATCAGCATGGTAAGAGCTCTTTTTAGGAAGCCCTTGGTAGGCATCCTGGTCTATTTTTCTGTCTGCAGGAAATCCCGTTCCTGCTGGGTCCTACCTTCACAGGGTAAGATTAATTTGTAAAACATGAGCATGCATGTAAAAGGGATTTCTCATAATGCTCACATGTACTGAATGCTTCTGGATAGATCTGGCTATAAATGTGCTTAGGAAACCCCGAACTGCTGGCAGGCTGACTTGGTTTCCGATTTTGGTTTCCTACCACCATTAAATATCATTTCTCCAAACTAGACCTATTTACATCTTTGCATCACAGTCATTTGGAAGTCAGTATCTTTCAGCCTGAAGAAAAAGCTGAGGGATTTCTCTGCTACTTTGCTATTTTTGAACTCACTGTTAAGACCAGAGCTCAGCAGGATTTAACTCAGGGGGCTGGAGACCAGGTGAAGCATTCGCCCCAAGCTTTGCCACTTGCAAAAAAGTCACATTTTAACAGCTCACATCAGCTATTTCTGCAGCCCTGGACAGTGTTGCTCTTGCCACTGGTTGATGCACAGCTATATTTTTGTCCTCAAACAGCATTAACACGAGAACAAATGCATACAGAACAAGGAGTAAAATTTTGGCTTATGCTTGTTTGCTTTTCCACAATTTTGGCACGCTTACAGAGCAGGAGGACTAAGCGAGTGCTACACCATGGCTGTGAAAAAGGCAAATTTGATCCTAGCAAATATTAGTGCTCTTGTTCAAGACACTGAAAAATCTCATCTGGATTACTATATACAAATTAGGTCAAAAGACAGAAATCTGAGCGGAGTCTGATGCACAAGCAGGGTTAGCAAGATAACCAGGGGAACGGAAAGCTGTAATGTAAAAAGGGGTTGGACGAGTCTGGCTTGTTTAGCTTTGCAAAATGATGTGCAATAGTATATCAGGGTGGAGATGGGAGAGAAAATGGGAAGGAGACCTCAAAATGGGAGGAAGAACTATTTATGGTAGAGGACAATGCTAGCATGGCAGTGATGCACTGAGAGCCTGCTTCACTTCCAAATTCCAAAGCACTTTTCAGAGTGGGCTCATTAGCATTTTCCATAGTACTCGGAGGAACCAGAATACCCGCACAGACAAAGGTCAGACATTTTTGGCAGTGCAGTGCCAAAACCAAAAAGCCCTTTCAACTTCGGTCTCTCTTCACGTCATCTTGCTCATGAAGCGTCGAGCTCTTCACTCTGCTGATTTCATTGCTGACTGATTCAGTCCAGTACAAGCCAGGTTACTAACTCAGTGTTACTGTTAGCAGCCAGAGATGAGTCTGATCTGACACTATTAATTAAATAGCCCAGTTAAAAACTGGCAAGAACTGCTTTTCCTGATGTACTTGCAATAAGTACTTGCTCCTCCACTGATTAGCCAAATCCACTTTGCAACTAGATTAACCTTAGCCAGCAACACATCCCCTTCTGCTAGAATATGAGTATCTCCGTACGCATAGTGTTATTCTGTACCAGCTACTCTGAGTTCACAGTCAACCTTGTGCCAGACTGCCTTTCCCAGGCCAACAAAAGTCACCGCTTCTCAGGCGCTGTGAGCTGGGAAGCACCCACCCATGCCCGACAGTCCGGTCCTAAACCTTTAGAGCTGGTCCTAATGGAAGTCAGCGCTGAGATTAGCCAGCAAGGCAACGCAGCGGGGAAGGGGATGTGGTCCTACAGCTGCCTCTTTAAAACATGCTCCACTGGATTCAGCCTCGGAAGAGGAGATTCTCAAAGCAGTGCCAAAGGGCAAATTTTAAAGTAGCTTTGAATAAGACCTCCTAAGGCTCAGGAGCTTAAAGAACTTGAATAGCCCAGTTTCTTTTTTTCCTTTCTTTTTTTTTTCCTTCTTATTTTTTCTTTTTTTAAGGAGAGGTTGATTGCCAGGCAGGTCTTCCCAAGAATCCACGAGCTCAACTAATCATGAGCACTTCAGCCCTGTGAAATAATATTTCCCTTAAACGGGCTACTATAAAAACAAGTTCTGCACAGTAGGCAAATTTAAAATAACTTTTAATTAACATTTAAGACACAGAAGTCTGATCATGCAAATTCATCTGCGTCTCCTCTCTGTGCCTGATTGTTCCTGATTGAATACGATAAAAATAGACTTTGTATGAATCAAGTGTAGGCATGGATTTCTTTAACTTCTCCTCCCCTCTGATTATGCATTTCCTTAGATAAAGTGGAAACCCTTGGATGGCTATTAACGGTATCATGGGTCAGACTGGAAAGGGCATCCTGCCTGATAGGAGTTAAAAGATTTCACTGGAATTAAAGGCATTCCTTCTGTGAAGAAAAAAGATGTCTCCACCTTGCATAAAATCTCACCTGAGACTATCCAGCACTGTTCTGTCTTGGCTGACTTTTAATCTCTGAAACACCGACACTAATTTCAGAGCACCTCCCCTGTATCTGAGGTGAGCATCTGGCCAGAGGCTCAGCTACAGATCTATATTCATACGGAAAAAAACCGCAACCCGCCTGCACACAAGAGATAAATATTTGAAGGGAGGCTGAGGAATTTCCACATAATTAAGACATGTCAGAGGACATGACCCTGTTGTGAGTAACAGCGACTGGATAACAGAGGGCACAGTGATACCAGTACCCTTATCTTGTAACAGTAATGGAGCCAGTTTCCCAGTAGAACATCCTACAAACCTTTGCAACACAGTCCAGTTCAAATGTCACTATTTTACACCAGCTCATGATTTGGCAGATGCACAACCCACCAAAAATGCCATGAAAATGAACTAGAATAGCTAAGATCCTTAGGGATCTAAGGACTGTGGGAAACTTGGGCATGGGGGATTAAAATACCTTTTTCTAAGGCATCTGAGCCAGAGCCTGTGGGCACGGGCTGGTTGGCTATGCCGTGGAGACGGCGTTACCTCCGCTCACCCAGAATGAGTACCTCTGCTCTTCGGCAGAGGGAAGAATTGCCTCTCTACATTTATTTTTGCAAGCAACAATGTCACATGAAGAACACAACACAAAGAGCAGGCTGAAGTCCCTTAGCTAGCCAGAGGAGCGTTCCCTGGGTCACGGTCCTGCACTAAATCATTAACATTGCCCAAAATAGCTGCCTATGATGTTTATGGCGTTTCGCAGGATGCTCCACTCTTCTGGCGCAGATCTGATTGCTTCCCACTCTGGGGCAGTCTCTCATGAGACGTTTTCTCACTGTTAGCTGCTCTCTGATGCTTCTCGGCATGGCCAGATAGCATTTGCAGATCAAGAAAACATTCACCATCACAAAAAAAGAGAGCTGGAAAGGACTAGAGGAGGTCAACTCGTCCTCGCTATGCCCCAGTGCCTCGCAGTTTGATGCGGATAGTCCTGGTTGTGACTACCAGGACTGGTCACGACTCTTGCTGATGGAGACTGGACTTACAGTTAACAGCAGACTTTAGTTCAAAACTGTTTTATCTAGAGACTGTGATTTCCCCCCCGCCCCATATAATTTCAGAATCCTTTGTGTGAGAAGGTGGGGCTGCTTCTTCCCCTGCCCTTGTGCAGGACCTTCCCCCTGCCTTTCAGGTGATCTACTAGAAGATATGAAAACCACATCAATCCATTTTCACATAAGCAAGCAATCATTCTGGAGTTTCACTGGAGTATCTTCAATTTGTACATTTAAGGATCTTCTGTGTGATTTTGCTACTCTTTTTCCACTTCTCATCTAGCACCCCATTTTGATCACAGCTCATCCGGTATTTTGGATGTCCGTTAACCAACATGCCTCTGCAGGTCATCCACTCCTGTAGACAAGTGATTTTGGTTCTTGTACACCTCTATCTGAACTTTCACACGTTCTGTGCATGCAGCCTCTTCACCCCCCTGCACGGCGTGCTCAGCTATGGACGTGACCTGACTTTGACCATTGCAGTGGCTGTTTTCTTCTCTCCTGTCCCGTTGTTAAATTTTACACAGTAACATTAATTCCTGCTGCTGAATACATGAGCTGTGACACCAGCATGGTGCAGTGTCCTCCTGAGCTACATTCTTATCCAGAAACGATTAAGTCTAAAACCACCCTGGCTGAATGACAGGTAATTTAGGAGCACTATAGGGTGGGCCTTTGTATGTGTCTATGCTGAATATAGTTGCTTGAGCTCCTTTCATCTGGCAGCTTGCCAAGAGCAAACCACAATTTCAGTTATTCAGCCTATTTTGTTTTTACAACAGCATCTCAATGCAAAAGTATTTAAAATAAAAATATACTGTATCTCTCCAAACAGTGCCCACTCTTAAAAGAGACCATGGGCTTTCTTAGCCTCTGAGGAGCTGTAGATTTCCTGGAAAGAGATTTTTGCTATTTTTTAGAGGTGTTAAAATGCAGATCAGACTATCTGACGACAGCAAGGAGATTCAGCTCAGGTTTAAAGAGGCTGATCAGCCTGATGCTGTTCTCCCTGTCAGTCAGGGAAAAACTGTATTATACTTTCATACTCACGTGAAATTCATCCTGGCTATATGTGGGAGTATATAAAAGATATTTGTTTCCACAGAATAAGAAAATATTGTTGTAAAACACCCTTGGTTTTCAGATCTTTATTAAGTCCCATGTGCTACTGTGTAAAGCCCTTTGGCCCTTGCAAAACTCTTTCTTCAGTGATTGAAATTAGAGAAATAATGGTACACATCAACCCTGCTTAGAGGAAGAGTAGCATTTTCTAATCCATTTAAGACAATCCTATGGGTAATTCTCTTGATGGCTTTTATTCCTTCTAGGTCTAACACACACCAAGACATTAAATACTCAGAATTCACCTGAAAGCAAATTTCCATTATCTTACCTTCCATCAGATTCAGCTTTGGAAAGTGTTTCGGAAAGACATTAAAATATACCACATCTGGAGAGATGCTGCCCTCCAGAAGGCACTGATGTGCATGTGTGACTAATCCTGACACAGCTCACCCTGCTACCCGAAACCTCACCTCCTAAAATGCATTTGGACACAAGGACCCAGGCAAGCTGGGTCATCTGGAACAACCTGTGCTTAAATGATGTGGCCACTTGATGTCACTCCTTTTTCACTCAACTATAGGTTAAAGTAATATTTCCCTGGCAGAATAAGGTCCCCCCTGCAAACACTAGCAAGCTGGGGGACACGTGCTGCTGTGGTGAAAAGTCCCATGGCCTGAGAGACACAAAACTTTAAAACTGGCTGCTATAAAATTTTCAAGAGAGAACGATCCCATGCTGGCAGGAGAAAGGACCACATGGCCCAAGACTTGTATCAGATTTTTATGGCTCTTCACAACCATATGTATCATACTTAAAGAGATGTTTAATGACAACTTTACAATACAAAGCTCGGCGTATTCGCTATGGCAGATACGAAGCACATGTGCTGCTGTTAAACCCACCCTACACTCACTGGTGCAGCAATGCAGGCTGCAGACTGAGGCCCAGATCTGAAAATGCACTGTGTGCCCATTTTTCTCTTCATTCAGGAGGAATTTAGTGACTTCCTTTTTCTGAGAATCTAGGTCCAAGTCACTTCGTCGGAAAACGCTGGCACTGCTCGGGAGCTGAGCACATCACATCCATGAGCCCGGGTCCTGATGGCCATGGGAGGGAAGGACCCAGGCTCCCCAGCTGGCGTGGAGCCCATTTGGGTCCATGGTGGCAGAAATTGGGCTCTGCACGACTTCCTTGAGTTCTGCTACGTATCTGTAGTTTGTAAGGGTGTAAGTAAAAACTTGGGTACTACACTAATAAATACCTGCAGAACCTTTAAGATGGAATGAAAATTCAGAATAACGTAAACAAAAACATTCCTCAAACGATGTTCAGTGACTTGGGCACAATGCAGTTAGACTTGCTGTATTTTTAAAGATTTGGTGTCAGTTTAAGATACATCATTTACTGCTCCTTGTTGACCCTCATATGAATATAGATTGTGGATACACAATGATTTCTCATTTATTAGCATGCAGACCTCTGTACTGCTCTGCGGTTTCTAAAATTACTATGCACATTTCAGATGTTCTACATCTAAGTATTATGAAGGCTGGAAAGAGCCAGACTACGTCATTTCACCTTCTAACTCTTCATTTTTACCTTAGCCAGCTCCAAAAATTTGTCATTTGCAATCTCTTATTTTTTCCCCTTGTCCCCTAGTAATAGCAACTTGGAGCACAGGAGAACAGAATAGAGAATTACTGTACTAATATAAGAAAGATCTTTAACTGATTAAAACCAGATGCACTGAAGAATGTCTACACATTTACTGCCAGCACACACAAATACATCTGTTAGAGCTATCGGTGAAATACAAATTTTACCGGATGCCTGTTACCATTCTGAGTATTTACTGCTTCCTTGAAATCGTATCCAAGCTACGAAACCCAAAATATCTCTTACTGTTCAGGGTTTCACTCATAAGTAATAACAACTCTGATATGTCTACAGCCAATTGCTGTGAAACAACTGTATCCTCTTTGGTGCAATCAGACATAGTCTGTTTGCCACATTATTTCAGCTCCTTTAGTACCTCAGCAAAATTGGTCGCCAAATAGTTTTGCTAGTTCATGAATCATTCTGCTTTTCCTTTTCCCTTTTTTCCTCCTTCCCCCCCCCCCCCGCGAAAGTCTTTGTTCCACAGTTATCTATCAAGTTCCTCCTATCTGCCAAACCAGCTAAGAGAGACGACCGATATAAACATCCATGAATTACAAACACGTTGTGTGTCCATGCATCACTGTGCTGATGTATTGATACTTACAGTGCTGGTAGTGAATTCGGGTGGGTTGTCATTCACATCTGTCACCGTAATGATCGCTGTTGCTGTGTTTGAGAGACCATAGTTAAGATTTCCTTCCATATCTGTGGCTTGAACAATGACTATATACTGCTGAACTTTCTGGAAAAAAAAAAAAAAAGAAGAAGAAAAGATGAGAAACAAAAATGCATCCGATGAAACGCCTTGGTTTGTCTTCTGTATACAAGTGCAATCTTTAAGCAGACTAAGAAGTTAATCTGATTCAAAACATTAGTAAAAAAGACAGATAAAATTTTCTATCATGTTTTTGAAGGGATTTTTGCATAGATTGGTGGACATCACCCGTTTTATGGGAAAATAAAAATCTCATGGGCAAAGTTCCTTGGTTGAAACAGACATTTTTGTTAATTTTTAAGCATTTTCAGCAACATTAGTTTCTGTCTTCTGAAAACCACTAAAAATTTTGCTAATGTGTTTTCACTGAAAACATCACTAAGAACATTATACCCGCAAAATTGACAGCAACAATGCCTGGCGGCCCTCCAGCTCGTTCTGCTCACACAGTTTGATGCCCACAAATGTACTTAAAATACTCTCCATGTTTCAATCTTTTACACAATCTTGGTAAATAAGGAGAATTTAAGTCCAGTATGAAAAAAAAATATTCAGTGCAATAAACAGAAGTTCAGCAGATCTGATTTAAATTCCTGAGCACCCCAAACAACGCGGCTCTCAAAGAAAAAGCCTCGGAGCCAGCCATAAAAATCACTCATTAAAGTTCTTCTAAAAGATGCCGTATGTCAATGCAACTGGAAAATAAACTTGAATAAAACAGGAGAGGGCGTCTGATCTTGAATGTGTGTACACCTCCCTGGGATGTCCCTTTACTTTGGAGTATTTGCCTGCATTGAGAAAAGCCTCCTAATCTTTAAAACTGGCCTCAACGATAAACTTTCATTTGGGTCTGCAGAATTTACTATTGATGTCTACACTTGTTGTGCTCAGGGTGCACAGGGCACTTTACAGGCAGATAGGAAAGCAAAGCTCCTTTCCTGAAACACAGGCAAAGGGATGCGCCGAGAACCAGGGAAGGATCCACCGAAAACTGGTGTGACTCAGGGCAAAGCTAAACATTACACCCTATTTCTTAAGGTCTAAGGTGCAATTACAGTTGCGAGCCGGGACACAAGGACTAAACGGCTCTGACGGCACATCGGAGAGCCCGAAGGGTGTGAAAACCAAAGGGAGGCACAATGTCATGCAGGAAAAGCTTTTTCCAAAGCCAAGTTGAGGGACTTCACCGGGAGGAGAGACCTGCCTCGTGCTGGATCGCTCCCGCTCTTGGAACACAGCTTAGGTAGTCGAGGGCTGCTCCCTTTGTGTGCCGATGCTACAAGCGTGTGTAAAATGTCAAATGTCCTTTGAAATTTCAAAGGGCAAGAATTAGGTCAATTAGGTCTCTCTACTCCTATATAAACATTCTTGAAGTGCTGTAATGGGCTTAATTCTTTAATTCTTCTGAGTTGCTAGAATAACAGAGATCTGACTTTCAGCTTTATCTTGATTCCAGGACTTTTAATTGATAGATATTAACCTGCTAAATTGACAAGACATCACACACAGGGATCCATCAGCACCTTGCAACTGGAATATATTATGGAAATGCACTTTCATTAGCTCTTGCTACCTTGTATAATAAAACATGAGGGAGAAACTATTGTTAGCCCTTGTTTTTCCTCACACAAAAAGTTGCCATTCATTACTCCATTTGTAAAACACCAGGTAACTGTAAGGCTGAAACGTCCTTATTGATGAATGTATTTCTATTTCGTATTTAGTTTTTCCTTCCTTATTCTCTCCTACAGACAACTTGGGAGGCTGACAGAAGTATTCCCAAACAGGCCAAATACTAGTGAGCCACATTAGGTTTAAATCATAGAAGGGGGGGAAGATATTTAAGAAAATAGTGGCAATCAGATTCCACATAAATTAGAAAAACAGGTCAGAGGCCCGCACGAGAGACTCCATTTCAATAGCGCACTTCAATGGCAAAGCCACCTCTAACGTTCCTCACTGCAGTGAGACAGAGACACGTAATTCACAGCATTATTTCCGATTTGATGGTGTAGCTGTCGCACATTATTGTAAAAGCTTCAGTGCTTCGGCAGCGACTGCAGGAAAAAAAATGTTCCTTCCTTTCCGTCAGCCGAGAGGGCGATGAAACAGCCTCCATTGGCGGGGGTGCTTCTTTCTTAACTTGGCATTTTTCTATTTTACCGTGTTTGCAGACTGACCGACCTCTTTACAGCTGCTGGGCTCCCAGGTCACGCTCCCAGGTGTGCCCAGCGGAGCAAGCCGGGGCTGTCGCGGCAGCGTGCCTCCAGCTAGGGCACGGCAAAGGCAGCTCCGGTTCTGTGTCAAAAGCAATTCTGAAACTCGTGACACTGTTATGCAAACTTTAATCTGAACTCCGAGAACAAACTGCAGACCTTGGGTAAGGTCACACTCTGTCTGCACAGCACTTATTCATACCGGGACCCAGTCTGCAAACCTCCCGCTGCTTTCAGCTCCTTTCTAGCTTGCTTTATTCACTTCTTAACCAAAACTTCCCTGGAAAAATGAATCCTCTTGTACAAGATGGGGTAAGGGACTAGAAAGCCTCATTTAAAAGTTTTAACTTCACGATTTTACTGCTTCGTAAATTACACA
The DNA here is from genome assembly GCF_947461875.1 of Haliaeetus albicilla. Lineage (NCBI taxonomy): Eukaryota > Metazoa > Chordata > Aves > Accipitriformes > Accipitridae > Haliaeetus > Haliaeetus albicilla. The sequence goes on from NC_091484.1 coordinate 4,815,176, forward strand.
TACTCTGATGACACACATACGTGTGTGTGCATGCTCACGGACCCTGTCTTATTAATCTCAGGTTTACAATAAAGTGTTTTTTATTTAACAAAGCACCTTTCACTGAGCATCACAGCACTGTGTTAATAAAAAACCCCACACAAATTCAGAAAACTAAATTAAAGAAATTTAAAAGAAAGATTACATCAATCAGATAATACAATGCCAAAAATGAAAATGCCCAGAATTTAGTAACGTACAAATGTACCAGCCACAAAGAGCTGGTGCCTAGGGATGGGAAGAGGGGAAGGATGGCAAAGGAGCGCTGCACATGTGCAAGCAAGCGCAGGGAGTCCAAGCCTAGTGAGAAAGTGTTAGGAATTATACCAGAACTCAAATGGATGGAGCAATCGGGTAGGATCGTTGTGGCCATGCACATGTTTAAGATGGGCAGTATATCTCAGGATATTGGAGAGAGCTGCAGCAATCAGGGACATGTGAGAGGTGAGCTGCTGGTGGAAGCTTAGAGACATCACCAAAGTTGCACTGATTTCTGTCAGCTTAAGACGTAAGTATTGCTTTTAGAGCAAAAGTACAATCTGATATGGAGAAAGGCCTTGGTTTGTACATAAAGTTGTATAAAACACAAAGACATGTAAAACATAGAATAGAACGATAGAAATATTTAGGCTGGAAAAGACCTTTAAGACCATCGAGTCCAACCATAAACCTAACGCTGCCAAGTCCACCAAATGGAAGTAGCCTGACATTTGTCAAACCTTTAGGCACTTGGTTGCCATCCATATCCAGTTCCATCCGAAAGGCTCCAGTGTGGGCACGTAAGGGTGCTGCTTTCAAGCACCTAGTTTTAGTTTACAACTAATTCAATCTTCAGTGAGATTGGCCCCAGCAGATAACAAATTACTGCTTTTTTTGTTTTTCTGTAGCTAACCTTTTTGCTTTTGTGCATTAAGCTGATTTTATTGAACTATTCAATCAATTTCAATTTCAACATGTCCTTCCAATTTGTCACAACATCTCCAGGGGCATCTTAGTTTGTTGTCCTAATATTATTATTATTGTTACAACTATTAAAAAAAAAAAGGCAGCCCCAAGCATGAGAGACATTTTCTTGATGGCATTTTGATCATACAGAATAATTCTCATATTCTCTTTCTTTACAAAAATGACATTTTAACTAGCACAGGGCAGAAACCACAGCACAGAGGTAACACAAGAGGGTCCTAACCCAGAGAAATGAAACAGTTACTATATGTTTGCTCTGATGGTGATGCTGCAGAACTAAAGAAATGAGCCTCTGCCCTGAGGGAGTGTAGACTAAAAAGCCAGCCCCAGTGAAGACCCTGGAAGATCCAGTGGCCAGTATTTTTAATAAATCTAACAAATCTTCAAGCTAGAGGAAGTAAATGTGCTTCCTCTATTTAAGCCAAGGAAAAAAAACCCTCATCTTGATAAGTGCAGAGCTTTTAGTCTGACCTAAAAACTAAGAAGGGCTTTTGAAGGAAAAAAATATGAAGGAAAGAATAATTAAAGGAACTGTGGCAGATCTAATCTGTCTGCTCGTGTCAGTCATCTGATACAGTGCCACAAAGAAATACATCACCTAAATTCCAGAAGATGGGAATCAACTGAAGAAAATCGGTTAAGCTGGTTAATGGGAAGTTGATCAAGGTCTCGGTTTAAAAAAAAAAAAAAAAAAAAAAAAAAAAAAAAAGAGTACAGTGCCTTGTACAAGAAGAAATAACAGCTTGGAAGAAAGGTAACCTGACAGTTAAATAACAGAAACAAGATGCGATTTCATAGTACAAAATACAAGATAACGCAGCAAGGGACCAATAACAAAACTTTTCTGGAAGCTGGTTTATTGGACACGAGCAAGGAGGACCGGCACCACGTCCCAGCAGCTCCCTGCCGCCGAGCAAGACACAAACGCCATCGGGAAACGCATCGTGTGCGGTATTAGCATTGCAGATACGGCAACATTAATTCCTTGTGCCAAGCACCGAGGGCTCATCGGGATGCTGTGCACAATCCAGGTCCCTTGTATTCACTGCTGAGCAACCCGGACCCGACCAGGTGCCGGCAGTGAAGAGCCCATCACTGGAGAAGAGCCTAGAAGAGCTTGGCTTGTTTAGTCTAGCAAAATTAAGGCTGATAGCAAATATGATTGCTGTCTATAAATACATCAGGAGGATAAACACTAGGGAGGCAAAGGAGCAATTTAAACTAAAGGACAATGTTGACACAAGAACAAATGGGTATAAACTGCCATGAGTAAATTTAGGCTGGAAATCAGTAGGTCCCTTCACCACTAAAGGAATGAGATGCTGGGGTGATCTAATACAGGGTCTGGGGAGCAAAAACGTTCAAAAGAATATATCAAATTAGGGATAAAATTCTTTTGGTCTAGGTAGAAATTATGACAAATTGAGCTAAAGCAGAAGTCAGATCTCACCATTCTCTGTGCACAGACAACTTCTCAGGAAGAAAAAGAATAAAACCCCTTTCAGTCCAAATACTACAATATGTTTCTGTGAAAATGGTTTAAGACTTAACACCGATCGATATCACTGAACCAAACCATTCCATCGGCACACACAAAGGAATAGGTGCCCCAAACAAAATTACAGTTATTGCAAGTGGCTCTTCCCATCAAGGTACAAGCTGGCATGAAAGACACCATCTCAAATCCCCAGCCGAGCTGAGCACGGTCTTGCCGAGAGAGGTTGTGAGCTAAAGTAAATCATATTCAGAGTCTAAACAAAGTATTTTAAAATGAAGTCCTACTAAGGAAGGGCTAGCTGCGATCCCAGTTTTCAAATGTGCATGCACAGTATTTTTAGGAATATGGCTATTTCTGGTTTACGCATGCAATTATTATAAATCACACATGAGCTGGGTAACTGTGTATACCAAAGTCCAGAAATGCAGTAATTATGTGATTAAATTAATCTGCATTATGGACAAAGGGTTTGCAAAATTAGGACCTACATTTTCAAAGCTCCGTACAAATATTGTCCAATTAATTACCACTTCCTGAGAAATTTATGACTAGCTAATTTTAGCATCATGTCTGGTAAAGCAAATAAGGTTACCAGGATTTTGCTGTAGGATGTACTGAATAGGAATCTATTGGTGAAAGCGACAGAAAATCTAAATCCTATTTCCTCCCATGGCTATCCTCACAGTTTCTTTATATTTATGTGGTTTTTCCATCTCCCCTTACTTTTGCAATACCAATGAGAAGAATATAGGATGTTCTTCTGACTTGTTTTCTAAATCATTTATTTACATGCTAGTGAAGTTTTAATGTTCACTTTTTTTGGTATAAGAGAGTTGGTGGTGAACACACTAGTAATAAATATTATACCAGAGCCGATTTGAAAACAAATAAACTCCCCCCAAACATTCACTTGACTGCAACAGAAATACTTTTCCCCAAAAGATCTAACAAGCTATCATTTAAACAAAGCTCCCAGGCAGACCTTTTAAAGCATTTATCCCTTAATACTCCCTACTTAGCCACGGTTAAATACGAACACGGATTTCCAGAAGAGAGCCCTATTCTGGGAGCTCAGTGAAGAAGGCAGCTTTCACAGAACAACCAGAGCAGCCAACACCTTTCGCAGTTCCCCCCCCAGAGACGGTGGTGGTGCTGAGTGAGCTTCATTCATGTGCCAGAGTCGAGCAGCGCCTTTGATATAACTTGACCTTTTCATCTCTTACATATAGTGCCGCATCATGTCACGTATGCGGCACCCTCGGCAGACATCAAACCCGGGGTCCATGAATCTTAATGCACAAGCTGCTGCTGCCCGAGCTAAAAAGATGCTGTTTTGCTCCATCTCAACCTCGCTACACAGGACCAACTACTATCAGAGGCGTTTCATGCTCCTGCTAGGACAGGGCTGTAACAACGGAGGGGACCCCATCTTTAAAATGAACTGGGCTACTTACTCAGTGCTGTACAACCATGAACAGTGAAGCAGACAGACAGGTTTATTTTCTCCATTTGGCTGGGGTTTTATTGGCTTTTCTTCCAGCGTGGCACAGTGTTCCCCATCCATGAGCATCTGGCATATTTGATTTTATGAGCTACCTGCAACTGCAGAGCTCTCGAGCAGAGGCAGTGCCTTGGTCTAACTCTATCTCACAACACACAGTTTATTCTCCTGGAAACGGTGGTGTGTTAATTAAGCTGGCTTTCTTCCTTAACAAAGGTGTCGATGTGAAACACCCTGGCCTCTGACATGCAAGTCTGACCCCATGAATACCTGCTACCATCTAACTGAACCCGCCTGTCATCCAGATATTGAAGAACGCCTCCAGCTCAGGAAAAGCCTTGATCCCACCATCTACAGCTCTTCAAGTCACACTTCGTAGCACGTTCCCACCTCTCCCGTGCCCTTAAAACCAAGGCTACAGCTCTGCCTGGCTCCTCACCACCACTGCATTTCAGCCGGAGGGTGGGAAAGCCGACACACGCTGAGCAAACATCTGGGGGAGATTTTCCTCTGCTGTTCTCAAAGGGTGAAGCACCCCCCACGCTAAGGGCCATCCCCAGCTCACACACTGTTCCGCTCCCACGCACACCATACTTAACTGGAGTTTAAAGAGGAGGATGACTTCTCGTGCTAACCCTCCACATGGCGGAGGATTTCTGCCAGCAGCGCTTAGCATGTGTGACTCAGAAAGAAGGAAAATATTTATCCAGGAGTCGTTCTGATGAGCACTTCTAGTGTTTGCTCTGACTCACCGGCCGAAGCACTGGCGGTTTTCACCCACACCACCAGGCTGAAAGAGCTGTTCTAGAAATCTTCAGAAATCAGCCTAACACGTGCCAATTTTTTCTGAGACAAATAAAGGTCCAGAGACCACAAGCCAACCTCAGGATTTTCATTTGGCACTGCACCTGTATTGACAATCGGCCTTTAATAGCTTTCACCTGGCAGCCTGATTAACAACCCGCAATTAAACTTTTTTTTAACACTTCTCCTCTCAGCACCTGAGACCTCTAACCCGTGGGATCTCACACCTTATACTACTCATCTTTTTCTCTCTTAAGCTACTGCACTTTAAGATAGTATTTTAATGTGTTACAATTTACACATTTTAACCCATTCAGAACCAGCAGACAGGCAATCAACTCTTGCAGCTTCTCCCAGGGTGGGTGTTGAATCTCCCATGTAGGTGTAAATGGGACCTGCTCCAGCTTAGCAGCTATTTTCTCCTTTGTGTGGGGGCTTCTGAAAGCAAAACAGCTTCTGGTGGTGGGTACAACACCCGGCAATAGCAAACTGAGCTTTCGTATGAAAGCATAAGAAGTGCTTTAAAAGTTACCTGAAAGAAAGCGAATATGATCTTTTTATCACAGAGAGGTTATAAAATCAAAGGACGCCAGAAAGCCTTTCAGGAGTCTACTCTGTTTGGCCTTTTAGTAGTGTGAGACCAAATAGTTCACTGGCTGTTGCCCCTGGCTGCCTTTTTTTGTGTTATTCAGACAGTGAAAGTGGTGAGAGTGGAAACCTTTCCAAAGGACATGCTAGGTACAGAGAAGACCCTAGCAGTCGTACCGAAAGCCTTCCAGCATCCTGGCTGTACGTTCCTGTAGCCTCCAGGACAGAAGATACATGAATCAAACTGAATTGCTCGTCCACCTAATTTCATTGTGAGAGCCAGGATTTTGCTGAACAGCCAGCTCCAGGAGCCGTGTTATTGACTGAGAATCTCATCTCAGAAAGCGATCTGCTAGTTGTCAGGGATACAAAGGGAAGCTTAGAAATATAAACTCCAAACACTGAAAAGCCCCGAAACAAAACCAGGACACCGCTCCCCCCCCCCAGCATACAAATAACTGAAAATGGTAACACAGACCGGGGATCCTGGTGGATCATTTTAATGATTTTCTTAATTCCTGGTGCTAGCAATACTGTGCATAGGAAGGGCTGTATTAAGCATGAACAGAGATACTTTTGAGTGGGATATGCTGCAACCACATTCATCTGATATATATATAGATACACTTTTTTTTTTTGAGTGAGTTTTATTCCTGAGGGATTAGACACTGAACCTGGGCTATCAAGGTTTTGAAAAGACACCCAAACTGAAACCCCACTGCGGTGGAACACGTGAGGAATATCAGTGCAATAACTTCTGCCCAAGGAAAGGGACCTACTGGAAAATACATCCACCAAAATAGTCAACTGACCCAAATGTCCCTTGCAGAGGGTTTGCCGTGCTCTGACCCCAGCTGGCCACCACTTATGGCAACAGCATGTTTTGAAGTATGCTGTATACAAGGTTAATAGCAAGGTAGGGTGTGTTTAACCTGATACTTGTTCTAGATTTCGAGTTGCGGAGGGTGGGGATTAGAGGTCACCAATTTTTTTAGCTGATACTTGAGCACAGACATTTGTCAAAACTTGAATGTAGTTGCTTAAAAAACTTTTAAGCCCAAAGAATTTTTTACATATCTGAAACAGTGCTTTAAAATTGTCCTCATTCTTTACAGTTCACCCAAAACATAAATAGTACCTCTATATTTAAGACGGTGACAGTTATTTTCCAGTTTTGGGAAGTTTTATAACATGAACATAATATTTGTTGGGATTTTGGGGTTTTTTTTGACTGAGCCTTGGCAAATAAGACACCAAGCCTAGAGCAAACAGAAAATAAGGACTGGGCTGTTTTCAGAAGATAAGTACGAAATGAGAAACACCACCAAAAAGAGGCCAGTGTTCTGTAGCATTTCTTTTCTAGTCTTAAAATGTTTTACGTACTGGTGCTGCCACTGAGGGACCTAATGATTTCCACGCCTCATGGAGTCCCATAAAGGCACTTGGGTTGTGCACAGTGTATTGAAGCTATTCAGGCGCTATGGACTGACTTCAAAATTATTATCGGAATTATTATCAAAATTATTACTAGAAACTCCATTGTAACAGTATCTCTGTCCTTGGATAGTATCGACTTTCCTGTTTAGAAAGACTGTCAGTTAATGAGCTTCTCATATGGTTCTCTCATTTAATGCCAAAATTAGAATCACAGAATCATTAGTAATGGGTTACATCTCACTCTTCAGTGATCCAAACTACATATCAGATATAAGTCCACAAGGAAGCAGGAGAGAAATAAGGAAAATGAATTACATGCTTCTGATACTGTCACCACTGATAGTCATGCAAGGGGGTGGCAGTGAGCTGCTATGAGCTACAAATAAATTTCATTAAGAAAAAGAGATGTGACGAATATCTTGGATAATGTATTTTGATTCTGACTGCAGCCACTGACTTGGTGCCAAAACAGAGTAGGGTTGTGATTAAGGCTGCGGGCTGCAGCTTGGAAGACCTGGATTTCTTTTGCATTTTCCCAAACGCTCCCCAAGTGAACTTTAGTAGGTCATTTAATTTTTCTGTGCCTCAAAGAAATTGAAAATAACACTTCAAAATGAAATGAAAACACTTTCTTATCTCACAGTGATATCGTGAGAATAAAAACCCATTAGTCTGCTGAAGCACTCAGCCACTCTGATGAGGAGGGCTGCAGAAGTACCCATCTCCAGCACCCTTCCCTCTGGTGGCAGCCGCACTGGCTACTGGCGCAGAAGTTGGCATCTTTCGGCATCTGGGCAGAAACAAGAAGCAACTCAGACCCAGCAGACGCAGCTTTCAACTCCCATCAGTACTGTGCAGGCTTTATGCCCCCGAGATGCCAGGTCACCTTGCAAAGCACTTAAAAGGAGACCTGAGGAATAAGCCTTCTAACTTTTGGCTGAGGCAATTTTTGTAAAACCATGAAATTACATTCGGCTTTTCTTGGACAGAAGAGATGAGCAATAGTTCAGTGTCTAGGTGGTCACACAGCAACCGTCACTGCTAAGAGGTGCCCTTTGGTAAATATGCCAGCATTAAATTGATGCCACTTCCAGTTTGGATCTGCTACTTTCTGACAAAAGGCGTGAGTGTTGAGAGGTGGAAAAAAATCCAAAAACCCCAGGCAGACCAAGAGAAGGGAAAGTAAACAACAATCTGAGAAACAGTTTTGAGAATAAAAAATGACCTTCTTTGGACTTGTGCAAACCAAATTCTTCCTATAGTGTGTAACTTCTTGGTGATTACCCAAAGGCCAGGCTTGGGGAAAAAAAAAATATCCTAGTTATGTCCATTGCACTCTCATAATCCACAAAACCTTTGCTGTCAAATGCTGCCAGAGCAATTTAATAAACAGGGAGAATGCCTTAATGTATTCTGAAACCTGAAAACCACCCATCATTAGCCCCACATGCTGTTTTCCTACTTTCTCTGCTTTAAGCCATTTAGCTGCTACAGCTGTTTTTCTTGTAAGTCAGACTTTGGGTTTTATCAGCCTGATTTGTTTTCTAGTATATCTCGCTTGATTAAAAAGAGGAAGAAAAACCTTTCACAATTCAGGTAAAACTGTCTTCTTCTTTAAGCTCTGTCGGGCTGGAAGCTTGAAAAAGATCATCAAGAAGAACAGTGTAGGTGAATAAATATTCATAATATTGCTCATAATTTACACTTGGTCTCATTTTTGCAGATGGGCTTGAAATTCCACACTCATGACTGCTGCTATAGTCAGACCTTTTTATTCTTAGGAACATGAGGTTTTCTAAATCCTATCAACGCAGCAATTAAAAAAATAAAATAAATGTAATATATTCAACATAATACATTCAAACCACTTCCTCTAATCCTATATGTATACACAGGGTGTGTACAACACAAGGATCCTGGATTTTAAAATTAACGGCAGTCAGGAGCACGAGACTTGGGAATCTGTACTGTGTTGACTCCGTACGGTCTGGACAAAATCAACTAATTTGGTGTCATTTGTTATTCATTGCTGAGAATTATTTTAAGAAAATAGCTTGGCTAAGTCCTTGCTAGCTGCATATCACAGAATCATAGAATGGTTTGGGTTGGAAGAGATGTCAAAGATCACCTAGTTCCAACCCCCCTGCCCTGGGCAGGGACACCTTCCACTAGACCAGGTTGCTCAAAGCCCCATCCAGCCTGGCCTTGAACAATTCCAGGGATGGGGCAGCCACAGCCTCTCTGGGCAACCTCTTCCAGAGCCTCACCACCCTCACAGTGAAGAACTTCTTCCTCACATCTAGTCTAAATCTACCTCTTTCAGTTCAAAGCCATTACCCCTTGCCCTATGTCTACATGCCCTTGTAAAAAGTCCCTCTCCAGCTTTCCTGCAGCCCCCTTTGGGTACTGGCAGGCTGCTGGAAGGTCTCCCCGGAGCCTTCTCTTCTCCAGGCTGAACAACCCCAACTCTCTCAGCCTGCCTTCACAGGAGAGGTGCTCCAGCCCTCTGATCATCCTGGTGTGCCTCCTCTGGACTCGCTCCAACAGGTCCATGTCCTTCTCATGGTGGGGGCCCCAGAGCTGAACGCAGTACTCCAACGAGAGTGGAGGAGAGGGGGAGAATCCCCTCCCTCGACCTGCTGGTCACGCTTCTCTTGATGCAGCCCAGGATACGGTTGGCTTTCTGGGCTGCAAGCGCACACTGCCGGGTCATGTTGAGCTTCTTGTCAACCAACACCCCCAAGTCCTTCTCCTCAGGACTGCTCTCAGTCCATTCTCCGCTCAGCCTTATTTGTGCTTGGGATTGCCCCGACCCACGTGCATATATGCCTTCACCATTAAGAATATGCCTTCATAATGCCTTCCATATGCCTTCACCATTATGAATTGAAGGGAACATCCAAACAGTGAAGGAACAGGTTATAGTCAGAAAAGCAGCTGATTTAATTAAATTTGGCAGAATGAAAGGTTAGTGGAAAACAGTCAAATAACTGAGAAGAGATTAATGCGAGATGCTCCCTATTGTATTTCCCTTAAGAGCTGTTTTACTCAGTATGGGAAGGGTCACGTTGTGTTGATTTGCTGAGAAAGAATGTGATTGACAGAATCCCTGGAAAAGAAACTCAGTTTGGTTGCAAAGTCAGAAATACTAATGGTGGCTTCTGTCAAAACCAGCTCTGCCTGAAAATGGCTTTGTTTCCCTGGCTTTTAAGAGGGCTACGCTCTTCCAGGTGCTATAGACAAATACTCCAGACATGATTAACCGGCAAGGTTGAGTCAGTGTAGACTGAACTGGAAGATGCCCAGTTTAAAAGCTATCATGGGTACTATGCCTTGTACGCATCACTAATGTTCAGTCTACTGGATCAGCACTGGGGATCGGGCAACGTGGGACGTACAGCAAAAAGACCTGCCTGCCTCCTTCATTGCTCTCCTCTGCAAACTTTGACCCCCAAAGCCATGGAAGTGTGCCAACCGTTTTGTTTCAGCAGCAACTGAAGAGTTGCTTTGCATGGCACTGACCCAGCCCCTGCTTTGACTGCTGCGCGGATGATATTTGAGCTAACCTGCAAGCCCTGCTGATTATGGAAAAGTCAATTTTTTGTGTGAAAACAGGTGCAAAAGGAAAGATCTTCAATGCTGTGGGAGAAGTAATCAAAAGCTTACCCTGTGAGTGAAGGATTTTGAGCTGGCTGGAAATTCTAACCCACGACATGAAACAAAGACATCTGAACATGAATGAGATTTGATCTTGTTCACTTTGCATATATTAATAACGCCAAAGATGTAACATACAAGAAATAAAAATATGCTGTTGATTCACACTTGATTGTTGTACTACATCTTGGTGTAGAAGAAGGGATACAATTCAGCCTGAATCTGATGGAAAAAACACTTAAGTCCAGAGCAAAATATGGTAATAAAGTTTGTGATAACTTACCAAGTGCAACCCAGCTACAATCACTTAGATGGTACAAATCACTCACTGAACAAGATCTAGGATTAATGGAGGATAAAATGCTATACTTTTCAGAATGAGGCATCTCAGCTGTTTTTTAGAAGCTAATGATCCTAATGTTATATGTAGATGTATTAGATAAATACAAAAGAAAGATTTTTTATTAAACGTTGTATTAATGGATTTGAGTGAAGTCATGAATGCATTATTATGTGTACTCTTAGGAAAGGAAGGCCACCAAAATAAAGAAATATTTGCAGAGAGCAGTCTTAATAGCGCAGAGCTTCCCGTGGAGCTTAGTGATGGTTCTCAGCACTCACTGCTCTCTAGGGTACAACATTTGGGGAATAAGAAACAGAGAGATTCCAGGAAAATATTGACTGCTATACTAAGCAATCACAGGTTTGCAATAGAAAGTGGCTGCAGGGTATTTGGACAAACTGATTTTGGTGATGATGCCTGCATCTTTTGGGTTCAGTTGTGCCCAAAGACTCAGCAGAGAAACACTGCAATGAGGTCTGAAACCCAACCTCTGGTGACTCAAGATGCTCTGCGGATGCCTTTTGAAAGATGGGATGCCAGCTCTACAGGACCCCGGCTTCAGCGGGACTTCACCACCCTCCAGGGTATGTGTTTTCTGCTTTGGAGAGTGAAGACCTGTACAACTCAATATACTGCCTGCTCAGAAGGTTTTAGACAAGAGATAAAACCGGGGAAGTGAGGAACAGGAACGAACAGCTTCATGATAAACTGAAAAACTGCTGATAAACTAAATGACTGAGAAGCCAGGCTGGCAGAGCGCCACTGCGAGAATTCGCTGTGATGAGAGGGGACGTTTTCCTTCCCATATTGGGCCTGTCAGCCTTAATCAGATCTCCGTTAGCAGAGCCGCTGTATGTCCAGGTGAGACTACAAAGAGAGCAATAATTATCATTCAGGAAAGAAACTCCTCAATGTCAACGGCAGGAGGAAAAGGTTGGGTCAGAATAGTTCTTTGGAATGTGCTCCACACGAAATGTTCTGATATACAAAGCGTGGAATTTAAATGCTGTGTTTGTTAATTTGAAAGAGGAGGGAGTGGACCAAGAAGGATTTTTGATAATCCTAAAATGTCCCAGCTGTACAGGGAGACCTTTGGCAGGGTAACTTGGGCCCTTTCTTGTGACCGTATGTAAAATGAGGATTGAGCAGTAGCCACAACCAATAATTGAAGGCAGAATTTAATTTTCTCAGATCAGGGCCTTAATCAAGCAGCATTTAATTTCTATGCTTTTTGTCATCTAAGGGATGCATGGGATCTTTGCAAGTGTCAAAGGCCTTTAAGTGGCCAGGAGCAGGTTCCATCTTAGCAGGGGAAATTTTATAAAGGAGTCAGCACCGTAGAGACCCCCTCGACAACCTCCCGGAATTAACTTCACATTGCCACAAGGTATGAAAAAGGAACTTACCAACCACCCTTATGTGATGAAATGCAATTCTTGTGGTTATAAAATTGGAGGAATGTAGCAGTTTCTTGGCTATTAGCTGCAAGAGGGAGTTTCAGCATTTCAGTTCTCTCCAATTCTGGCTACATTTCCTCTTAAAAAAACATTTACGTATGGAAGTGCTGAATTTCATACGAGAAGCAAAATTACCCTGAATTTAGTAGCCTACATTATAAGATACTCAAAAGTAACAGACTGAAATGAAAAATCGCAAAGCATAATTCCGCCAAGATAATTAATCCTTGTTAAACCATGACCCGATCATATATGATGCTGCTCTGACAAGCTTACTGAAATGCTATAAATAATGCCAGCATATTTTATTTTCTTTGTAGGCATAAATATTGACAAATTCATACTCATTAAACTTCTGCGAGCTGGGAATTATCCCCATTTCTCAAATGGGGAACAGGCAGAGGAATTAAGACTATTTTTTCAGAGGCATTCATCAGTTTGGGGAGTCCAGTTTGAGACGCTGAATACAGTTTTAAGCCTTCTTTATGCAAAGAAGTAAAGCTATGTTGATCAAATCCATACTGGCAACCTTACTTCCTTTCCCCCCATCCTCAATTGAGACCTGTTTCCGTGTGCAAGAAAGTCCTTTTGCTGAGATGCACCAGTTTCCCGAGCAAAATTACTTAGAACAGAAAGAAACCTTTTGTCACTGTAAGTTTTGGGCAGCAATTCATTGTTTTATACTCAGTGACAGAACTAGCCCAGCAAAATGTAACTGCAGACTAAGGATATAGGTACATAAAAAAAATTATTCTGAGACAAGCTGGGGTATGGATTTACAATGCCGTAGTCCCTCCACAGGATCTGCTTCCATGCTCCTCTTCACCTGCAGTAAGCCTGGGGTATCTTATCCCACTTCAGGCTACCATGCACTACCTGTAATTTGTTCACGTTAGTTGCAAATGATAGTCCTTATTCTAGTAGATACTTTCTGACAATTAGAAAGGAAAGCGTATATTGTGGTATAAAGAATCCCTCAAAACCATGTATTTTTGCTCTGGTCGTGATGTGGAATTCAAGCAAATCTAATCTCAGCTGTCTGTGGCCCCATGCTCTATAATCTCAGCTCCCCGTACGACACAAAGGAAACATCCCCAAAACTGCACCAGGATTTTCTTCAGAATCCAGCTGAACCTCTTACCCCTGTAGCAGATTTAGAAGGGGCTGATGAGATTCTAAGTTTAATGCTCTCCTAAATACTGGTGAGGCGTGTACTTTTGGAAAAGAAAATAAGTATTTATCTTACTCCTACAGCAGTATATAATGTTAAACTTCCATAGAGCTTCTCACCTCCGGTTCTGGAGGTGGTGTACAAACTTACATTAAGTAAATGTCATATGTGTGTGTAGCTTTGTTTCCTCCGCTTCTCAGACAAAACTGTGCTGTGAAAGCAGAAGGACTAGAAGCTGATGTACTTCACTGCAAGCAAGAAGCAAGGCTGTAAGACCAGGCTGCATGTGGACCTGGTGGGACCATCCTCTTCAGGCAGGATATGAAAGGATTTAGGACTGGTCCTTGGTCTCGCCTAAGAAGAAGCTGGAGGCTGTGATAAGTATGTGTCAAGATTGTTGTGAGATGGATTAACTCCCTGTGGGGAATAAGGTGAGATCATGAAATGTATTTAATTTTATCATAAGGTGCACTCACATTTGTGTCCCAGAGGTGAAAAGGTTTTATCTCTTCCCACTAACTGCAGTGTTTACCTCGCTCTCGGTTAATGGGAGCTGTATGGATTTTTTATTTCCCTTTTCTCGTAGCAAATGTCAGAACAGGCCAGGTTTAGAAACATATTAGCTGACAGCACAAACAAAGTGCTAACTCAAACCAGCTGTAACAGGTCCTTACTTTGAGTCTTTAAGGTCTCTTAACTAAACCATTAGCCCATGGAGTCATTGATTTAGAGCACAGACCTTGCTCCACAAAAAAGCCAGTCCAGAAGGAGGAAAACACAATGCACATCACAGACATCCCATTTTCACTGCTCCATCCAAAACACAGAAGACCGTCCTGGGATGGCACCTTCCTCCCATCTAAACACTAGAAGGTGCGCATCCGAGGAAGGGGAATTCTCCAGGTGTGACTGCATTGCCTGTGGGGAGACGGCGTGAGCCTGCGCCAGGGGCCTGGCACGCTGTGAGCAGGCTGGAAGGGGGTGAGATGGATGCAGGAGCATCTCTTCGGGCAGGTTTCTCATTTGCTTTATTGAGTACATAAAACAGAGCCCGCTGTCCTCAGCTGCGTACCTGTTATAAGAAATCTTCCTCTCTCTCCTGGAGAGCCGCGGTGGCTAAACAGGCTCCTGGCTACTCTCCAGGGGCACACAGCAGGTGTGGGTTCAGGGTTTTTTAGCTTTGCTTCTGGAATGGCGGGTAGGGTTTGGGAGGGTCTGTACATTTGCCCGATGTTATTTCTCAGAGTCTTTTTCAAGTGGAAGGGAACGTTCAACCCCACGCGCCCGGTGCTGCTCCCTGGGGCTGTGTGTGCAGAACGTGGCGGAATTGGGCCTCAGTATTTTTATAAAAGGGAAAAAAGCAAACAAACAAAATCAACAGATGGAAATCCTCAGATGGAAGGGGACATACTGGTTATTTATTTAAAGAGCTGCTAAGGTCTAATGGAAATTTTCAAGAAGCATTCCATTTAGAACTAGCAGAGGTTTATTTAGCCCTTATTTTCTGTTTGTTTTCAATCATCTTTCACAGCAAAGAACATTTGCTACCAGTGCTCATTCCTAGCATCTTCAATTGTGTATTCCCCAGCATTATCCTGGTTGCTACGGAGACAACCGAGATGCCACAAACAAAGCTCTTCTGGTGCGGAAGCAGTGCACCAAGGAGAGAAATATCCCTCGGAAACACGAGATCTTCCAGCCCTCGTACACAGGTGTGGAAAATAGGTGAGATCTATAGGACATATAACGTGCTGGACCCTGAGCCTAAACAAAGTGTTTCCCCAGAGCTGCTTCCCTGTTGCCAGCTGCTTTTCAAGCTTCACAAAAGCCATGAACCATATTACTCTAGACTTGATGCCAAAGAACATTTTCTACCTGGATTTGAATAATGTGAATATATTAATTAAAGTTGATAATGGCTGATAATGATTTCCATCAGCAGTAGAATGTTGCTATATTTATCATTATCTATGAGATTCTCCTACCTAACTGTAATTTATACAGAGAAGACTTGAAGTAACGTGACTTGCCATCTTAACAACTTTTCTGATAACACCTTTAAAGTTACAGAACATTGTGTCCTCAGACAAGAAGTCCATTTCTCAGTATGTGAAGGAAAGCAAAAAGAGGAGATCAAGACTCCCAGGTTTTGCTTTGAGCAGCTTACCCTTGAACAGGAGTTGATTTTGAGACTGGCCACAGCACTGGCAAAAATTTGAGAACAATTTAGCATTTGTATTTATTATGGACGTTGCTTGGCTGAACTCTGACATGGTTTCCAGACAGAAGTAGGTCTTAAAGTAAAGGGAGATGGGGAGAGGGAGAACAGAAACTGTGCCTCGGTGCTTTCTAAAAATCCAACCAGAGATACCTCTGAGGCTGGGGGAACTGCACCCCAGCTTCCCTGGCCTGAGCAGCACTGGCCCCAGTGGTTTGGGGTTGGCGGTCCTCACAGCTTCCCCTTGGACTTCAGGGAGAGAGCATCTCTCCTTAGGCTATGCTCATGGCACCTTCAAAATGGGAGCTTTGGCAGCAAGACATAAGACATGTCTTGCAAAAGCCAGAGAGGATGCAGTGGGAAGAAGGCTGGAAGATGTCTTCTGCAACCCAGCTCTTGGGCTGGAAGGGTGGGCAAGGACTGGATCTTCCCTCAAGGGGAAAAAGAGGGGATGACCAGATCCCAGTAAGGAAGCATCCAAATCCTTACATGGTGGTGGATCACAAAGGTCTACAACCCAGTGGGGCAGAATTCATGGGATTGCCCTGGTACTATCTCAATCTGGACGTAGGAAGCTTTTCTCCTGCTGCTGCTGTGCCTGGACTCGGCGGGGCTCTTGGTGGGAAAGGCCCTTCGAGAAGAAAAATTAGAGAGTCAGACACTAAACGTCAGCCAGTAACTATGCTTTCATAGCAGTGTAACCTAAAACCAGCTAAACTGTATCTGACTTCAAAAATTCTTTTTTATACCAGATCACTGGATATAGACATGCAACTGTAAATTCTGGGGAAAAAAAAATCAGAATAAGCATTTCCTATAAAATAGGTCTTAGTGATATAAAATCTACAAAATACGCAAAACAGATTCACTTTTAGCTAGTATGGACAAAACTCAGAAACATCAGTTAACTGACAAACAGAGGTCAAAACAGTTTGCAAAACAAAATAGGAAAAAACCATCCGGGAACCTCAAAAATCTAAGTTTGATGACATAACTGCTCTTGGTTTCAGCAGACCTAGACTCAAAGAGAGAACAACAGGAATCTTCTTAAATATTTGTTGTTAAGGTAAATCTAAAATGATTGTCTAGCACAATGTTAATTACATTGTACAGCAATCAAAACAGAGACGCTGAGTCTAATGAATCCCTACTCTCACCTTTGGAACAGAACTGGAGTGTCTTGTTCACCTCCTTATTAGCCCATAAATATTCTAATTAGGAAGCAACTCCAGATGAATAGGATTAGCAATAAGGACCTTTTAGAATAGGTACACAAGAGATACTCAAAACTCTCATGTCTTATCTAAGGCTCTCCTGACATTTATAATCATGTAGAAACGCTAAATTTACATAGCTCTGCCTAATTAGACGTGGTTGCAATTATGTTTGTGGGCTTCCTTTTTTTCCTGCCCAAGTATAACTTACACTGTCAAAACAGGAAGCAGGAACTGAATAGAAGCTCAGCAAGAAATAAAAGTATTTTCTGCTATTTATTTTTTTGCTGGTTTTAATTTGAAATTCATATTTCAAAGCCATTTTTTATAGATCCTAGGCAAGAACTGGCTGTTAATGGATCCAAGTCCAGATCACTGCTGCTTGAGATGTAAAAATGTGCTTTATTTGGACCAGCAGCATCTTAAGAGCAGGCACTAAAGCAAGCCAAATTCTGCAAAAGGTGATACATGCTCTGCCTGTAGTCAGTGGGTTGCTCCTGCTCTTCATGAGAGCAGGAAACAAAGAAACAGGACTGTAAGCTCCCTAAAATTCTCACCCTGCCTATGTATTTTTGCTGACTGCCCTGCAGTTTTTGCTTTCAGTCCCTCTCCCCAGCCTGAAAGAGCCTGAGTCTGACAGTTCTGAAGTACTTCTGTGTTTGCCTTCCTTGGCCTTCAGAAAGATGGTGAGAAGCAGGTAATCCATCAAGCTACATTTTCTGCGCAGCAAATGCTGGCATTATTGGGCAGGGATTTGATAAATGATGTGTACATTATAATAACTGAATTTCAATATATTGTCTTTGATGTCTATAATCACAGATAGAGTTCTTTCACCTTAGCTCAAACATAAATCAGAGTAAGTGATATGGACTCAATTCAACATATTTTCAAATTTCTGTTTCAGAACTAAACCATAATAATGAAAACTCACCTTCACCTGCACAGAGCTCAGGCTGCAATCAAGGTAGGTGGAGATGGCCATACATATGTATAAACTTTCAGGATTGGGGTATTAGGAAATTCCCAGGGCAAACAGCCACAAATCCATTTTATTGACTGCTTAAGGTCTAATTCTCTCTACTCCTAAATAATTTGTTTATTAGAAAACCAGCATCTTCTCTGACTCCCATGTCATGTTTCAAGCTCCACGCAGATGATGCCAGCAGAGTTACAGAGCCCTTGGAAGCCAGGCTTCCTGGTGGCAAAGGTCAGTGGCTCTAGGCACAGCAGTACTAAAGATTACCTTCTTAATAAAGACTCACGAGGAATGAGAGACCAACCAAAGAACGGTACTGAAAACCTCCTGTTTACAGCTTGACTGCCTGGAACGTGGGAGAGGTGGAGAAACAACCGTTCTGCTTGTGTAGGTTTGTAAAAGCCAAAATTAATCAATTAAGAAACCAAATACCTTCCTTCTAGCAAACGGAACAAAAGCGGATCATGCAGCAAACGGACTGACGTGAGCGCTCTCAGGCTGTTTAATGCACAGCCCAGATCAGTAACGTCCACCAAGTCTAGGGTCGACCCCAAACCATCTGAAACCCAAAGCCTGCTGACGCCCGACTGCAGCCTTCCAATGAATTTTACACTCAGGCTCCACTGAGCTGTAAAGAGCTGGCAAGTTTCTGAATATCTGCATGAAATAAGTGCAACAGGCTGCTTCTAAAAGGAAGTAACCGGCATGTTTTCTTTGGCTGGGACATCAGCCTCATGCCTGCTTTCTTATCAAGCTTTCTGATCAGGAGTTGTATCAGTCAAGCTAGTTGGATCCGAAAGCTTACGATGACAGCCCAAGGAGTTGAAACAAAATCAATAACCATACAAACACCACTCTCATCCTCTGCTCTGCTATATTTAAGATCAATCAATATGCATAAATGACTAGCGCCAGGCACATCTGCAGTAGTCTAGCACATAATCAACTTTGTCTTGTCTCAGCTTAATATAATTTTCCACCATATTAGCAGTCTTTATGATATCCTGTCTTTTCAAATAGACATAATTCAGAATCACCACATATTTGTTCAATTGGATTATTTGAGTCACACACAGACCACCCCCCCTCTCCCAAATCTGCTCTTCAGTGACAGCCTCTCTTCACCGCGGTTGGGATTACAGCCATGTTTAAAGTGTTTGCAAGGAGGTGACATTTGAGGCCATAGCCAGCTTCTACCGATACCTCTGGCAGAAAAATGTATGTGTATGTGTATACATATACCTAACAGACTGAGAAAAGAAATGAACAAACTTATCAAATGCCATGCTGAAGCATCCATTAAAAATTGCACACACTTTTAATGACTTGGGTGAGGGTTGCTCTTGCATAAATTTATTTAACGTTAATGTCCCTTGTTTGCTGTAAATTTCACACTGTGAAATTACCAGGGCAATTCTAATGGAGCTGAAGCCTCCAGCTGCACTCTATGATAAAGGAGGAAATAATTATGAATTCCTCTGGGAAGCCAAAGAAAGTCAAAGATCTCCTTCGAAACTGCTCCCAGATGAGCTGCTCATCAGCAAGCTCAGGAGGTGCAGAACCGCTCTCCAGCGCCGGGGGAAGCAGAATGAGCAGGACGCTCGTGCTGACAACGACTCCGCCATCAACTGACATTTAATTTGAAAGGATTGAAAGCTGGTGTCTGCAACAGTTTCTGCCAAGAAACGTATGAACAGTCAAGACAGAGCATGGAAGTGGTTTTATGTTCCAAGTTAGGAAGATACTGTGTAATTTTACATCTAATCACCTAGCGCGAGACATAACCACCAAACACACAGCTCCAAGAGCTCAAGCCTGAAGCTCTGACAGATGGCTGTATCATGAGAGGATGCTGAACTACACGGGTTGTTCCATCTAGAACGGCATTTTCTATATCGCTTTGAATCCAGAGCTTATAGCCTTTGCCAGAGTTCACATCAAGAGTGGAAAAAGGATAAAAAAATAGAAACTGCAGAAACTCCTTTGTGCCAGCCTCCTTAATCTTCCATCCCTGCAGATGTCTTTTGGTCCCCTTTCTGATTTCCCCACACCCTTGTATCTCCCTGTTCCTGGAGAGGCAGAAGGCTGCAGGACAGTGTTTCTCCCTTCGTCTCCCTTCCTCCACATCATTAGGGGCTGGCCTGGCCCACGGTGTTCTCCCCGCAGCGGGAGAGCCCACCGCGGCAGTGAGCAGGTCGGGGCACAGCTGGAGACCCCAGCCCTTGCCTCCTCCCCACCACCGCGCTCCTTGCCTGGCAGTCAGCAGCCTCCCTTCGGTCAGCTTTGAATTCAGACCCAGGAACGAGTGACCCAATAATCGGTCAGACTGCACCTCTGAAATGATAAAGCAACTCATTCCTGGTAAGGAAAGCAGAGAAACGTAAGAAGCAAAATCACCTAATGGAACAGACAGGCAGTATTTATTCAGTTGCTCCCCGTGCGTCACTCACGATAACGTGTTGCAGTGTACTTCAGGCTTGTTTCCCAAGAACAAATATAATTCTTATTTATAATGCAACAAAGGATAAAGCAGGTTTCCTGATTCTGACAAGTGACTCTGTGATTATTTCTTCAATAAAAACCATAATGTCTTTCAGATTATTCTCTCACTTTTTATTCTGGTTTGGAACAGAGAAGGCACAGATGAGCATCTCTGTGCCTTGAGTCACTCTGTTTATTTTCTCATTTATAAAACTCGGGGACCCGCTAGAGAACACTTCAGTGGTACTTAAGGACTTTGGAACACTGGATTGAACTTTGTGGACTGGACTTGCAGCGGCGTATAACCAATGCACGGCTACGGAGAGCGTCACCGTTTATCAGGTAATTGCATCCTGTGAGATGATAATGCATTGGCGGTGGGCTTGTGGCGTTATCACCGCAGATCATGACATAGCGCTCTCCTTGAATAGCAATCATCTGGCTTTCCGAATAAGCAGCGAACCAACATGCTGCTGGGAAGCCGGTCAGCAAAATGCCTGTACGGTGCATCAGCACGCTCCAGACGTTGGCTTGCTGTACCGAAAGGGGGTGAAAAATGTTAAATAGAATGTAATCACCTGCTTGGACTTTCTACTTACATTCAAATTTCCCTAACGAAAAATGCACCGTATTATTTACTGTGTCTTCTTTTAAGGTAGCTGTCACCATACGATTTAGAAGCACCAAACATACTAAGAATGGGATTTTCTGTGTCAAAATGTCCCACTGAAATTCAGACACCTCCTTCTCACAGTCTGTGCAATACTGTGAAGCAAACAGGGCCTGGACCTCATTGGAAAAAATCCCCAAACAAATTTTGTGTTTATGTAATGATGTATTTATTTAGGGCCACTCCAAAGAGATACAGCTGGTTAGACTTGAAAATAACTGCCTGTGAAAATGCAAACAATAATTTATGTAACTTTAAATGAGTTTTTGCAAGATGTTTTGATGTGTTTTCCCTGAATGCTCCCCTGCACATCTGGTTATTAAGTATGTGATTTAGCCTACCTTATTTCCTATGGATGTAGTAAGAAAAGCACCATGCCTGTGGTCCTCTCTAAACCTGCCCCGGTACAGCATCTAGGGTCAGCACAATAATGCAAAATCCATTTCTCAAATCTGTCAGTCAGCCTTTGAAGATGCTAACACTGCAGGCAGTGGTCACTCTGAGTTACATTAATAGGCTCTTATTGCGAACAGTGGAATTAGTTTTCAGAAGAACATCCCTAAATACCCATTTTGATATGGTAGGATGACAGTAGTGGCAAAGACCATATAGAGAGCTGAAGGGGCCTGAGGACAAAAACTGGTGGAGAATATTATGACAAAGTGGTTTTTCATCAGAAGATGCTAAGAGTGAAACTGCTCCCAAGGAAGGGCATTCGAAACCTCTCCCTCACTTGGAATTTATTTTTACATTGCAAAATAGTCCCTTTTAAAATGCTTTTAATGGTTTGAGATAACTTTGACAAAAATTGATCTTTTAAAATGTCAAACATCATTTTAGATGATCAATATCAACATGACATTTTTGCAGCTATTAAAATAAAAATGTTGATTCTCTCCATATTTTTTCTGATTGGTAATTATGACTTAAAAAATTCATTTATTTTGTCCTAAACTGGGGGTGAGAAACTCTTGTGGGGCATTTCCTGCCTAATCAGGATCATCCACACAAATGATTGCTGATGCTTCAATTTCTACTCACATGGATATAGCTGAGATTCTCCCGCTCTCTAGTTTGGGGGTTCACAGAAACGTTGCCACGGCCAAAGGAGCTGCAGGCGGGCCACCTACCCAGAGATCCATCCAACGTCCCGCAGCTTTCCCTGGGCTTCAAGCTATTTTACTAGCCCTAGAGAAGTTTGCTCATGGAAAATCAGTTTGGAGATGTCTATAGGCGCCACGGTCAGGGCAGTGATTACTTTGCTAACAGCCGATACGTTGAAGTCACGCAGTCATTCAGTGCCCCTCCAGCACACGCTGATGGAAGCTGCGTCCGCTTCTCATCTGTAGGGCAGATTTTCTGATAGTGAGGGGCACTGGTAACCTTTCCAGATCTTCTCTTTATGCTCAAATATGCTGTCATTCAAACCACATCTAGCTGCTGATTTACAAGCAAATACTGTTCATTACCTTTTCTGTCAAACATCATGTCTTCTGATATCAAACATTAAGGGGAGAAAAATGCACATAATTTACAAATCTAGTAACGCATTTCCCACCACACTCCTCTGCATTGCCATGGCCACAAAAAGATGGAATCAGCCAAGATGAAAGCATTTTCAGGGCTGAAGTTTAATGGCTAAAATAATTGCAGAAACGTACACATCTCCAAAACAAACCACTTCCAGAATGAATAATAGGTGGAGTATCCTCTCATCTACTACTTCACTTCATCTCAGTACAAGCTCCCCTGTGAGCAAAACACATACAATATATTGTAGCATATTACAAATGCCGCAGATCAGTATGGCAGGGCCAGCTCCACTCTCCTGCAAGCAAACTGCAGGGTTTGCACAGAGTTAGAGAGAAGGATGCTGCTCTTCTTATCTCCCTGAAAGTCACCTCCAGAAGGTGAAAACAACGCTTCCTAAGTAGGCATTTTATTTGGCATATGCTTGCTTGGGTGGTATCAAATCCTCCCTTTAGAAAGGCAGGTATCTACCAGAAAAGCTTTACCAATTCTACAAAAGTCACTTGCTTTTGACTTACAAACCCTGTTTCCCATCCTCGGGCAACAGAAATCAGCCTGGCCAGTTCACCCCTGTTTGAGCATCTGCCCAAACCTTTAACCATTAAAACAAGATTCTTCCTCATAAACTGAGATGAATTCCTCATTGGTTGGAATATGAAACCATAATCTATTTATTTTTCAGAGAGCTGTATAAATTAAGACTGGAAAGGCCAATGTATTGAATGTCTGGATAGTATGAGTCACCACATTTTTATCCAATTAGTTCCCCTTCTAAATTTTAGCCAGCAGATTTGAGGTCACTCAGTATGTGACCTGTTTACTTTAACTGAAAACTACATTTATTTTTCTGGAAAGGCATTTGGAACAGAAAGCATTTTAAGTGCAAAAAATTAATAGCTTGAATAAAACATCATTGTACTGACACATACTCTACTTTATGAGGATGTCTTACAATAAATCCCCAGAATTTTTTAATAACTGGAATAACAGAACAACAATGAAAGGAAAATATTTAGCCTAAAAATTAGGAGAAAAAATGGTGAGGTTACCATGACAAAAGAACAAACTGCCTCACCGTTCTGCTACTACAAGCTCCTAGATGCTTCAAGATGCAGTTCTGGGAAAAATAACACCCAGCTCCTTCCTGCCTGCACATGACACCTTGCTGGCCTTATCCAAGAGACCCTTTCTCAACATGTAGTGAATGGAGAATATCCCAAACCTTGGTACCTGACGTTGTGATTATTTATAGCCAGTCTAGTGATGCTTGGAAATGTCTAACAAGAACAGTTGTTCTCCCCTTCAAAGAGCCACCTTCTGCCACCTTTTTGGATACTAATTAGCACAGAATGCAAGGAATTAGACAGTATTTGTGGTGCAGAATAGCAAACTTCCACATTTTTGTCCCTGTGCACACATTTCTGCCTTTTTGGGAGTATTACATCCCCAGCAACTCCATACTCCATGATCCTGACACTGTTCCAAAGCTCTGGTGAGATGTACCATAAAGACACTAGACATATCACCGTTTTAATTATATTTTCACAAAGCACATAATGGTCTCTCTGTTGCTTACACTCATGACTTTCCATTTTAAGAGTACTTTCAGAATACAAGGCTCTATATCTGGTCTTCTGACAGTTACACTCCTTTGCATTTAAGCTGCCTTCCCCTTATGCTCTGTTAAGAAAAGTAGCCACTGTAGACTGAAACATCCTGTAAACTCATTCATGCTCTGGCAAATGTGTTGATGATAATATTTTAATAAGAAATGTAGCCAAAGAAACTTATAGGAATGGGTTGTGTTATTAAAAAACCACTACTACGTCTAGGAAGAAAGAGTTAACAAAGACTCTCTTTAAAATGCTAATAACAGACAATGGTCTGTGGATAAGTTAATTAGTGGAGCCAGCTTGTGTTTAATTATTTCACTTGACCTGGTGCAGATTTAGACAATAATCCCTTTAGAGAGGGGAAGGGGCTATTGGAAAGTATGTGATGTACCGGAAGAAAAACTTTAAATCTGCCTGAGCTGAGCAGGTAGTCTTCTATCTAAAATTGGAATGATACACTATTCTCCACTGTAAGACAAGCTCAAATGGAAAAAGAAATGCAGGTCTGAACCAGAGAGATTATGCTAAGGACCTGGTGAGCTTTCCACTCCGATACTTAACTTTTCCCCCCCTCTCCCTATTCGGCTGGGATTTTACTACTGAATAATGCATAAGCCAACCCACTGTAGTCAGAGGTGGGATTTCATGAGCAACTTGAAACAAGTGCAACCAGACTGTACCAGAACTCTTTGAACATACTAAAATGTGTGTGAAGAAAGAAAAGGGTCTACAGACTATTACTATGTGGAATATTTTATAGGAGAGGCTCTGAAGATTTCCACATTTTGGAAAAGAGAATGGATTAGGTTGGGTATCAGTCCTATTCTTGCTCAGATTCTATAATCGGATCCAATTAAACTCAAAGGTTTGTTTTATCTGAATAGGTCAACCCCAAATCATGTAGCTTTTCAATCTAGTAACATCTCTTCAATAGCTTGCCCAAATACGAATAAAAAATCATTGCAGTTTAACATGTGAATCACTACAATCTCCTCTAGAGGCTATAGCATCTGAATGCTAGCAATAAAGGAATTACTGCGCCCTGTTACCTGGAGTACTGCGTCCAGCTCTGCAGTCTTCAGCCCAGGAAAGACATGGACCTGTTGGAGCAGGTCCAGAGGAGGGCCAGATCCTCCTCTACAAGTTCAGTGATCAGAGGGCTGGAGCACCTCTCCTGTGAAGGCAGGCTGAGAGAGTTGGCGTTGTTCAGCCTGGAGAAGAGAAGGCTCTGGGGAGACCTTCTAGCAGCCTGCCAGTACCTAAAGGGGGCTTATAAGATGGGGACACGCTTTTTAGTAGGGCCTGTTGCGATAGGACAAGGGGTAGTGGTTTTAAACTAAAAGAGGGTAGATTCAGGCTAGATATAAGGAAGAAATTTTTACAGTGAGGGTGGTAAAACACTGGCACAGGTTGCCCAGAGAGGTGGTAGATGCCCCATCCCCGGAAACATTCACGGTCAGGTTGGACGGGGCTCTGAGCAGCCTGATCTAGCTGAAGATGTCCCTGCTCATCGTAGGGAGGTTGGACTAGATGATCTTTGGAGGTCCCTTCCAAGCCAAACTATTCTATGATTCTATGAAGCCAGGTGTATAAAAGAGGGTCTAATCCAAATAGAAAAAAAGAATTAAAAAAACAAATTGGGCAGCTACTCTGGCAGGCAGTAAATAGCTCCATATGCATGGAGTGGGAGGAGACTCTTTGTTTCAGCCAAAGGGTAGGACTTGTCCTTGGTGGAATCACCTCCACGGGAGATGTAAACTGGCTGTAGGTTTACTTTTATACACCTGTTCTCTCTGTTCTGTAGTTAGAGCATCCTTCTGTACGCATCTTCATAGGGACTCAAACTGAAACACTTCACAGAACGGCACCATTGCTCTATTTAATCCTCTTTATTAAAAACATAATTTGATGGGGAATGAAATGCCCTCAGACAGGAGCAAGGCCAAGACAAACGCAAGCCGTGTGTAGCAGATCACCTTGTCAGATAATTACTGCAGAGAAGCGCCGTGGTGCTGAGGTGGGCTCCCCATCAGCTCCTCTGACAGCTACATTTCACTGGAGCACAGGGATTGTCAGCCTCATCGAGAAAGACGAAGCCTCCTTAGCAACTGGTCTGCAAACGTGAAACCAACTTCTCAAGAGAATGGGCATGGCCACAAAATCACGGGCCCTTCCTCATCCCTCACAAACAGCTCTGACGCTCTACTCCTTCAAAGGGCAAGAGGGGCGGCAAAGAAGACACAGCGTGTCCCAGTCACGAATAAGGCACTTTGGCAATGCCAACAGCCAGGCAAAGAATTACTGAAGACAAGTTCAAAATTAGCATTAAAAACCTGGTTATCCTGGCGACAGGCTGACCACGATTTTCTGAATCCCAAAGAGATTGTGTTACATAGACTGAAATAACAGGAACAACATCATAAGGTTTCATGGAAACTATCAGGCTGAGCAGCTTGCTTAACCAAACAGGCTCTGCTCTGCCCTGCCCTGTTTTTCCAGAGCGTGCAAAGTGCTCCTTCCCCAAAAGCAGAGGTGTCAAGGATTAAATATCACACATCTATCGGTCAAGGATTAGCAATACAGGTGGCCATAAAACGTGCTCTGCCTGTCCAGGCAGTATGATTAAATACACGTTTGTTGCGCTGTCTTACTTCCTTCATTAGTGTTTCTCTTTGCTTGTCAATGTCATTAAGTTCCTAAACCCCCCAGTGATGACAGGGCCATTAGTGTCGAAGCAGAGGATAGAGAGGATAATGAGTGAATGTGTGAGGATGAAACCACAGCTAGGCTGAGCTTACACAAACTCACATTCAAACTGTGCCAACGGATCATCACAGTTTGTGTAATCAGTTGGTCGCCAGCCCGTTACATTTGAGTCCTGATCATCTTGCTGGTGGACTTTTTTTGGAGGTAAATACCATGGCTATTTTCCTATCTACTCATTGGACTCCCACAGGTTCCAAACTGTTTACCAGCCTCTTCTTTTGGAAAGCCCTTTTGTTCTTTAAAAATTTCTCCTGTGAATACTCCTCCAAATACTTTTTTTTTTAAGTGAAACACATGCTATTGTCTTCCAAGGCCCATGGTTAAGAGTCCTTCGTCTCTCAGTTTTACTATTCTACCCAGCTATCAGGTTTTTAGCAAGGAAAAATAAACAAAAAAACCTTTCCATACACATGAGCTCCAAAACTGGATTGACAGCATTGTATTTAGAGAGTTGCAGCAATCACGCAGAAGACCGAAAGGTACAGATGATTCTGGAAACACCCACCAGAAAGACACGCAGCCACTGCTATTTGAGAAACGCAAACAGGGACACATATTCTTTCCAGGTACTGTAACAAGGCTTCAGAACCACTGATATAATTCCCTTCTTAATTAAAACAATTGGCGTTATTTCTATGACAAGGCTTCGCTCACGTCTTGCCTGTTCTGCAACAAGGGCTACCGAGGAATCCATTAAGCAGTGCTGGACCAACAGTGCTCAGAGCAGATTCAAGCCCTCCCCATCTGCTAACTTCTGGTATCTTGAATTAGTACAAGTGGCTCTCCATTGGGTGCATGATGCATTTCCAAAGGCACTAAATGGGGTTAATAAAATGAACCTTCTTCACTGATGAGTAGTAGCACTCCTCACCGTAATTTGCTGAAAAAGGTCATTCTTGTCTGTAACAAGAAAATGAAATGCGTGCTGGAATGATGGAGCAAGCTCAAATCAGTCCTACATACAATGTGGAACCGTAAACCAGAATCAAGCATAAATCTACTGGCTAAATTCAGCTTATGGCTAATCAGCTCTTCCTCTGACAGGATATGCTGCTGTGGAAATGGGATAATTTTATAACTGAATAATTTAACCAGTTTTATCTTTAAGTAATGATTTCAGGCATATTAATATATAAAGCTTCAGTATTTACATTTTTGTTACATGGACCTAAAAAATGACAAGGTATCAGGAATAACACAGTATTCAATGATAAAGGACATTTATAGAGTGGTTTTCATTCCCTGGAATGACTCTGTGCTCCACAAATCCCTGGGATGGTGTGTGGCAGCCGGGCAGACAGAGAGGGCAGAGCCTGCTATGCGACACGGCTGGGGAGAACTGCTTCTCAATAGCAAAGGGAAACTCTTTTGGAAACATTAAGGCCCAGGCTAGAAGGGACAGGTAAAACACAGAGTCTGACCTGCTGTACAGAGGATGCTATAGTATTTTACCTGCTTACCTCTGTTAAGGCTCCAGTAGTTCATGTCTGGCTGGAAGATATGTTCCACAAAGACTTCCGATCATTATTTGAATGCTGTGAGAAGTGGAAAAGCCGCTTACCCTTGGAAGTCTGTTACAGTCCTTCGTCATCTCAGTCACTGGAAAATAACTTCAGGAGCCTGCAAGTCTGGAAGCTAAGTACAGGGGCTTGTGGTCCAAATTCATAGAAATGGATGTGCCTCCCTGGCAAAATAATTGCTAATCTCTTACTCTCATCTTCCTCCTGTGAGTACAGCTGCGGATGCAATTTTCTGCATGTTTTAATGCAGTGATATGGGAATTTCATGTTTAAAAGCAAGATACTTGTGGATCAGCAGAATCTAACAACCACGTTTTAGCTGTTCTCCAGAAAAAATAATGGAGAGAACATGAAAACCAGAATCCTTCTCACTTTTAAGAACTCCTGCAATGGATATAAATAGCAAGCACGGTGCATGCTAGATTGTGCCTGTCAGAAGGTGACATCCTCTTACCAATTTTGCGTTAGTCCTCACTGCTCCTTGGAGCTGGCTAATTTGAGTGAGGAAAATGGGAAACAGAACTCTTAGGATGCAGTCAAGCCATTTAGATGTCACTTTCCCTCATTCTTTGTATTTTGTCAGTACACATACACGACTGATAATCTGCACAGATTCACTCTTCTGTCACACGTATCGTGTCGAGATCCTTCAGCCTCACGCTGCAGCAGATGTTCCTCCAACCCTGAGCAGAGGAGGATCACAGCTTTGGAGAACATTGCATTGATATGCGGTGAGGGGAAATAATTAACACCAGGCGACGATAATTTAGGACAGAATAAATTCCTTTTGTTATATTCCAGGGGTGGAAAAAGGATTGAAAGCTGCTGGACTCTCCTGTCAGAGGAGTTTCCTGGTACTGAAAGCAAAGCTCAGCCTGCGTTACCTGTTGGCTACACTTAAGAGTACTGGCCGGCTCGAAGAGACAAGCCCAGATTAAAACCACTGTATCTGGGTAATCTCAAACTACTGCATTGCTATCTATGGGAATGTTTCACAAAGGGTGAATTATAGCAGTCTCTATGGCTAAACTAATTCCTATCACCAGTGCAATGCCTTGTTTACTCCCAGCCAACGTTTGAAATGAAGTAACAAGGAGGTTTTAAAAAGCTAGTGCAATGACCTGGAGATAAATGTACCCAAAATAGTTACTACAGATGGTAAAAGCCAATCCCCGCTCAGTTTTTGGAGGAGCAAAATACCTTTTTTTTTTTTTTAACATAACATTTCAAATTTCTGCTCTATCAGAAATGTCTAGTTGCACCAAAACCAGAGTACTGGAAAAGAAATCAACTGTCTCTGCTAATAAGAAGAACTTTTCCTCTTCCCCGCAAAAATCCTGCCATTTCATTCATAAATAAAATAAGCCACTAACTCAGTTGTTGGCAGGCTCTCTCTTTTATCCTTCCCTCACTTGAGAAAGACTAGCAACATCACGTTTTCGGAAAGCCAAGTGTAGTAATCATAGAATCGGATTTCATGTATTTTTAAAAGCATTTGCAGCAGCAGCGATCCAATCACTTTAAAAAAAAAAATAAACATACAGAAATTCGGAAGAAGCAACTCAGAGCTCCTGACTTTCTTCATTTCTCCAACATGAGATGAATGTGCCGGGAAGGGACTCCTTTCTAAAGGAGATCTCAAGAAGTTAGCAACATTACACTACAAGCACCGCAGAGCCGAAATACTTATTATCTCAAATAAGCCTGGATGACATTTGAGATGTCTCGACATTTATTGGCCTGCCAGCGGAGCGGGGGATCAACCAGCTCCTTTTCTCTCACCTCTTTTTTTTTTCCTCCTGCTTGCTCAAAGTCCATGTTCATAAAATATTCAGGGGAAGCTCTTCAGAGGATGGTATTGCCTATAGTATAGCCCCAGTGCAGGTTTACTGTGCTACTGAGACAGATATTCTGCCACCAGAGAAATCAAAAGAGCTGATGGGCTTGAATTACTGCACCAGGAGCTCGCCGTCAGACTGACAGTCTGGGCTCGATCCCCACCTGGGACGCCAGCGTGAGCGGCAGCAGACAAAATGAGCTAACATGCATAACAGATCTGGTCCCTTTTGCATGGTTTTAAGGAGAAATGTTACTTTTCAGAACCAAAACCAGAAATATGAACGTTCTGCCTGTTTCTGAAGCCCCAGCTGGGGACAGCTGACCCTTTTTTACCTCTTATTTTCTTCCCAGTGGAAAGAAGAAAGAGCAATGAAATCTGGAATTCAGATGCACTGCTAAATTAAGCTATCAGTTGGGTAGCATCTCCTAGTAGTACCACCCATTTCTGCAGCAGCCTACCATAAACTAAATGAGCTAGCATGGTCCCCTCCTACCCCCCGAAGTTTGCTACAACCTGTCCATCTCGTGTTCACAGCCTTCCCTATTAATCCACACATTTTGTGCTCCTACCACTATTTGATCTTTCCCTCCTAGTTTCATTAAATCAGCTACAGACTTCCTACGTTTCTCTGACGTTTTCCTGTATTAGAGCAGGCATCTGCTTTTAACCTTTTCATCTAAGCCTGGCTGTCTGAATGCACCTTTGAACCTCTGGCGCACTCTGAATCCCTATCATTTTCCCTATTAGTTCAAGGGATAGATGTTCCTTTGTTCCACCTTTGGCACTTCTCACCCTTAGGCATCCAGGAGCTTAAATCAGGCTGTTGCTAAACTGTCCTCCTTTAATAATTTTTATGAAGTACAGTCCAATTATCTTTATCTTCCTCGGGGATCCATTCAATTAAGCACAGTCTTAATGAGTGAATGGACACAGAGCATTGTAACCATATTTACATCCAGATTAATGGGAACCAGGTAAGATAACTTTAAAGCCATGAATATTTTAATACCTTGACTTTTCATTTTGCTATCTTCAGTGTCAGACACATTTAGAGAGTCCAGCACAATTTGAGAGACCGAGTTTTTAATTTCCTTCTTGGTTTGTGGAAATGAGGGTTTAGAAACAGCAGCAAACTACATGAATTGGTCTTAAAATAGGTTTCTTGCAGGTTAACCAAAAACACTTCTCATAACACAAAACAAGCTGGAACGTCTTATCCATTTTCTTGGCCATTTCACGAATTGAAGGCAATGAAAGAAACCAGTAAAGAACCAATATTTAAGTGGAGATACTGGGAGCATTGGGAAGTCTCATTTAATGAGCATGCAACAGAAATGGTGAGCTAGAAACACCAGTTCTGAAGTGACTTTTCTCCCCTCTGAAAGACAAATGCTGGATCTGGAACATGGACCTGTCTCTCAGACACAGAATAGCTTTGACAGTTATTTTCGCACCTGCTTTGAGGCGCCTTTGCATTGCAGAAGCAAGGTAGAAGGGTCCAATGGAGACTGAAAACCTGGTTCTGTTTCAACACAGCTTAACATAATAGCGTCATAGGCACTGATAAATGTGTCAATAAGCATTTGGAGAAATAACTGGCATCCAGGGAATTTATCTTGGTTGTAGTAGTTTCAGCTGAATAGGTCAGATTTGTTAACATTTTAATTTACACAAATCTGCATTCCAAATACTGCTCTTCGGCTCCTTTTCCTAACAACAAGAAAATGTCAGCAGCAAAACCAAATTTACTCCTCTAATAGCTTTCTCAAGATTTCAGGAAAAACAAACAAAAACAAAAAAACAATCTGTGGTACAGTTATGGGAATGCTTAAACACATTTTTCAATTTAGACCTAATACAATTTTACATTAATAAAATAGAAACTTTTGCCAATTCCAGATGTAATCCTGAAACACAGCAGAGAGTGCTGGGAACAAGCATGTCCCATAGCTTCAGGGCAGCCCCAGGATTGTGCCCAGAGCTGGTTGTTCTGCCTCGATCCAAGTGTCCCTTGCCCAACCTGGTACTCAGCTTGGGACACTCAACCATATTTCCACATACAACGTGCCAGCTTGCCTTGATTTCCCAGACCCAGTGCAACAGGGGAACTAACATGAAGCATATGGTTCCCCTGCAAGTTTTTAAAATACTTCAAATGCAATCAGATAAATCTGAAAAAAGACAACCCTTCTGCCTTATCCTTTCCCCCTAATTATCACCTGCCTCTTTTTTCAGCTGATTTGCTGAGATTAAAACCTCTCTCCCACCAAGCTATCCCAATCTAGGTCTCTGAAATTAATACAAACAGATGACCTTTCTCCACCCATAAAGCCCTACATTAAAATGCTGGCCCCCACTGATGTCGAGGGGGCAATAATAGTTCTGTCATTTCCATAAAATCAGCATTTTCCTGCCAGAATTCAGATCTCTCCTCCGAGTACTCTGCCACCGTCCCCCCCGAGGGCTGCCAGCAGTCTCTACAGCACTTGTTTCTCCTCTTCAACTGCAAGCACGCTGCAGGCTTCAGCATTGCCTAGGATAATCTACCTGCTTAAGATTCAGCTAACTTTCCGGTTCTCTAAATAAAAAGAGGAGGGAAAGGTCAAATCTGCCCCAGGTTGCGCTTGCAAAGTCTGCCACGTCAGGTGGGAAGGAACGGGCTCTGGTGCATCTCCTGCTCCCCCTGCTCCGCTTCTTGTCTTCACATCTGGAAAGCTCTCTGCTCACTCGACCTTCTCCTTGGAAAACTGTTTCGCACACTGTCTCCCCCCGGGGTCGTCTCGCCCTGAAACTGTGCCTTGGGCAAGCCCCAAATCTGCACCGTTCCCAGCCAGCAGCCCCCGTCCCTGTGCTGGTCCCGCCGGCTGCCCCGGGGCACTCTGCTTGCTGCCGAGCTGCTGCCGGTGCTTTTATCCGCTCTCAGCAGCAGCTCTGGAGTCACGTTCGGGATTCCACCCAAAGCCACCGTGCAGCTCTGAAGCAAAAAAGCGGCCCCAGACATGTGAATGAAGTGGGCACGAACCCCGGCAGAGCAATGCCCGTCAGCTGGCGCTTGGCAGAGTGCT
Organism: Haliaeetus albicilla; assembly: GCF_947461875.1. Taxonomy (NCBI): domain Eukaryota; kingdom Metazoa; phylum Chordata; class Aves; order Accipitriformes; family Accipitridae; genus Haliaeetus; species Haliaeetus albicilla. The sequence continues at coordinate 4,848,533 of NC_091484.1, forward strand.
CTGCAGCGGGGCCAAAAAAGTGCTGCCAGGGCTGATGTGCAAGGGAAAAAAAATCTCGGAGGTGCTGGAGGTTTTCACCCCTCTGAATTTGGTGTCCCAGGCAGGAAACCCATGCATCAGTCTGCCTGTGGGGCCTCCCGCTCGCTCCGTTCCTGCCATCGGTCACGGGGGAGGAAAGGAGAGAAAGGAGAACGAAACCAGTTTCTGGTGCCTTCTCTCAGAAATGCAGCACGCTGGGCTCTCTCAAAATGGATTTCACTGGACTTGTTATCCCCGGGGACAGCCTGAACTTCAACATCTGAGACTAAGACTGTGTAAGTCTTTACTTTCCTATTTGCCGTACAGCCATACTATCCGTGGTTGGTTGCTCAATGAACAAATGATCCTTCCCATCATTTCGTTGATCAAGATCTCCTAATTGCATGGGACAGGTGACACTCCACAAACCGCACAGTCCTATGGGGAAAACCCCCAGAACTTACGTTCCCCCTCTCCCTTCACACCCATTGACCCTCATCCCCTTCTTCCCCAGTCACTCCAGCCCAGCACTGATGCTACACTGATTTTTGTTTAATGTGTGAGGTTAAATGCTTTGTCTTTGAGCTATACTCACAACTAGAGAAGGCGGAGCTCCGAGAATCATACTATATAGCTTACATTGGCAGGGCATGTTTTTGTCAGTAAAAATGAAATTTCTTCTGCATTTGGAAAAGCTGTAGATTTTAAAATGCCATGAAGAAGAGGCATTAAAGGTAGAGCCTCACACACAACCAAAATCACTGAAGACATTTTCATAGTTTGGAAATGACACAAGGATGCCATCATGAAACATGCAAAGTGTGTTGAGTAGAGGCTGTGTAACTGCTTCCAAAGATAACATGCAAAGAACTAAGCAAGGTCTAGAAAATCTATAGATGTCCGGCACTTTATTTGTCCCCTGACAGAAGGGGGACAAATGCCAATTTATTCATCCCCCTGCTCCATCTGGAGTCTTTTCTAGATCTTTGAGTTGTACAAATTTACACAAGGAAAATATCAGCTTCATGAGTTTGAAGATTCTCCCAGGGTTTCATTGACTGATATGGATGAAGACCAAAATATCACATTAAAGCCACGATGCCCCACAGTTGCTGCAGAAGCAAAGACCACGATCTCCATGTCGCAACTCAAACTAAATTTTAGAGGCTTAGTATTCAAGACAGGATTTGGGCTTTGCAAGTCAGCAACCCTCAACAATGGGAAACCTGGTATGATGGCTTTTAAACTCACCTCTCTGTCAAGTCCAGCAGCCACAGTGACAATGTCTCCCGTCTCGCTGTTAATAGTAAACATATTTTGCGATGGGCTCTGTGGGGTCTGAGTCACGATTCGGTATCTCACCATCCCGTTCGCTGTAGTGCTATCATCTGCATCATTTGCTGTCACCGTCATCACATAGGTACCTTGGAACAAGAGAAGATGAAATATCAGGACTATCTCATTGCAGAGCAGATTGCAGTCCCATTGACTCGAGGTCATGCATTTTACTCAGAAATGCTACAGAGAAGACATCCCATTTCAATCCAGCCAGCTAGACAAGGCGAGGATTATGAAAATAGCAACACTGCTGAGACTAGATGATCTGTAAGGATACTGATTACACATAACCGGTATATAGCACGAAGTCATATGAGGATATCTATGATTAACTTCTAATTCTTTCAGTGATTGTAAGTTTTAGGGCAGCATTTTTTGTCCTGCAATTTCATATAGATTCTCACAGGAGATTTTTTTCCATCCAATCACTGCATTCACATGCATTCAGAAGTAGAGTTTAATAGTGAAAAGCCCATCAGACTTCTCAGCAGCTTCAGAAGGACCCCATCAATGTGGCCATGCCCAGTGCAGGAAGAAACTGCCTGCTGCCTCCAGTTCTTGGAGAAACGTCCACCTTTCCGGCCCCTTCTGGAGAAAAAACACCAAACATTTCTGCAGAGCAAACGGAACAGCTGCTGCCCAGCAGGACAGAAAATCAATGATTTGGTATGTGTGGCCAGCGATGTATTGAATCGTTGGTTTGTTTCTTGCTAATCACCAGTGTCTTCATTTGCCTTGCAAAAAACAATCCCTACTTTCTAGATACTGTTGGGAGTGCACTGATGCACTGACAGGCTCATTATCACTGGAGTTTGGCAGCAGGGTGTTTTGCTAAAGTGGGAAATTATCATTATGAGGGTAAAAGATGTTACTTGATTGGATGGACTCCTGCAGCTGCATGGTCCTGTGACCCCCCAGAGCTCATAGGGCCCAGCTTTATGCTTGTTACATTGGTAGGAGAGAATGACTAAAAGGGCAGACACATACTGCTTACAAAAAGCAATCTGCAACAGTGGATGAATCTAATGACATGAGACCTGAAAGGAGGAGTGGGACGCAAAGAGAAACAGTGAAACCAGACATAACCTCGTTTAGTGACCACCAAACCCAACAGCGTCAATGGAAAGATGGAATCTACCGCTTGAACACTGCTCATTCGGGAACTCTGAACAGATGAACCAACTTATCAACCTGCCATGCTGGAGGAGATGCAAAGTCGTCGCAACGAGAACCTGAGCTGATTCAAGATGGATCCATGCGTTGTTTTACAAAAAGAGCTGAGTTGTTCTGTCCACTCGGTTAGATGTAAGCCACTGGCAAACTCGAGGACGTGTGGCTACGTCAACATTGTATCCTGTCTCATCTAATAAGCCAAGATCCCCAGCTTGGTCACAAAGCTACCAAACTTGCAGTTCAGAGAAAGCAGAGAGCTGGAGAGCTTGCATCTGTTTGTGAGAGAGTTTAAAAACATACCCCATGCTCTAAATGGGCAGATCTACCAATGGCTGCAGCATGCCCAAATTTTGTACCCTAGCCAAATGTCTTTATGCCACTCAGCACGTAGGCAATCCCCCCAGTATCTTCCCCAACTTTGGGAAAGCAACATTTCTCAGTATTAGCAAGAAGTGGCCTCATAAGTTTGTATTTTTGCTCTGTGGAAAGTGCTTTGCTCATCTCCTTCCATCCAGCTCAATCAGGCTCTTTTTGTTCTCTGTAGTGATACATATCCCTGCGAGTTTTCTTAGTTCAATAAGAATTATAGATTAAAAAATAAATGAATGTGTAAAGCAAATTCTAATGATGAATACGTTCTTATCTTTCTGCAATAATCCTGATTCACATTTGTGAAATGAAAACAAACTACTCGACAACTTTAACATTTTTCTGATCAATAAACTTCAGGAGAGGGAAGGAACAGTGAATTGAAACAAGGCTGTGCAAGCAATGAATTTTCTCCTTTCTCTTCAAGCATTCCTTTTTCGCTCTTTTGCAAAACCAGTTATCACGAGACAACTAATACAAATGAAGAAGCCAACCCTTAGATAAGTTCAGGGGAAATGTACAGGAGAAATTTAAATAGGAAATGTGCTGAATGAGATGTTTGATTTGGAATTTATGTTATCTTAACGCATTCTATACTGAAAATATCTCTGAACAGAATGTCAAAACCTGGGGCTAATGAAAACAGAAGTGGAAGAGGAAAACAGAATCTATTTTAGGACATGTGCAGTCTTAGGACATATTCCAAAAAACAGGTGGTATTTCGTGATTCACTCCTAGTGCAAGAAACAACTCAGAAAGGAAAATTACTTGGGCTACTAAGTTCAGAGGAGAGCACCCTGCAGTTCTGGTCCCTTCTCATCTGGGGTCCCTCAGGCCGTACTGTGGTTTCCAGAATAAACCAGGACATGTGGGAGATGGTGTGTTCCCAGCTTGGCAGGGGAACCCAACAGGCTGCTGCTGTGGTGGGCATGGGCTGAGCTGACAGCAGCTATACTGTGGATGGAGCGTATAGTAGGTCTCCTTCGCTCTTCCCCTGATCTTTTTGCTTCTTTTCTACAGCGTAGCATAGGACTGAGCACATCTGCTCTAGAAAAAAGGACTATTTCAACAGCGTTTGACCTACATTCCCATAAAGGGAGATGGGACTGGACAAATGTCTCTAAAGTCATGAACTGAGCACCAGGGAGCTGTATTTCAAGAGGCAATCTGCTCCCTATCTCATATCTTTAATTTCTGTTATGAAACCCAACCACAGAGAAAATAAAGAGAGGAACTCAGCATTAATTACTAACTTCTAACTTAATAAAGCGTCCTCTGCAAAGGGCCCTGTGTGGCTGCAGCACTTTGCAGCGCAGGATGGAATTGCAGCAGCCGCTTCCTTCCCCGGCTCTCCGCTGCTCCCTGGGGCTGCTTGTCTGACCACAGTCTCCTGTAAACCGGCTGCAAATTACTTCTTCTTCTCTGCAGTGTGGATGGTGGCCGATACATCCGTTCCCATTCCTATGCATACACATTTCCCACCCGGCAACGCTGACCCAAGAATAAGAGCGTGACAGCATCTCCTGTTACCCGTGCTGAGGGTACCACTCCTGAGGACCGCTCCCAGGGGATAAGCTGGTCTAACCTATACTCACCATCTATGTATCACTCAGTTTTCTGTATGTTTAGCCTGTCTTTAAGCAAGACGTATCCACTAGATACTCGTGTGCTGCAGTAATGACATGAACATATATCTGTGCACTAGAGTATTCAATGGAGCGATGTGGATATATACTGCTACAGCGTCTAACACCTTCTGGGTGCTATATAAAGTCTTCCACTATACTAAGGTGGTTGGTGATGATTTACCTGCTATAAAAGTAAATAATGTCATGTTTCTACATCCTATGCACGGGGATATATCTTCATATACTTTATATTAAAATAAAGGAAATACATTCCCATATCCAGCATCCAGCCCCTATTACTACACAAATTAGGCAAATATACAGTGGCAGACTGCACAGTTCTTACACACCTGAGGACTGAGGCTGCTATTGTTAGGGTTTAAGTGAAAAAGTACAGACTGCCCAGTCTGGCCTGCAGGATATGTGTGTGTACGCATTTTCTGGAAATCAAAGTATTAACCACGCCATCCCAAAATCCCTGTATCCTGCCCAAGCAGAGACTCACAGCAGTTACTACAGACCAGAAACACCGGGAGAACTCCAAGTCACAGTCAAGACCCCCAGGCTGTACTCTGCCATTTTTGGGTCAGACCCTGCCAGTGGTGATGGAGCTACAACAGACGTGTACAAACGCGGCAAGAGGGACTTCACGCTTTCAGCCTATGAGAGAAGCATTAGCTTTATTGTTCTGCTCTGAAGGGCTTGCTCTCAAGCACACTGACAACATTAAATTAATGCATGAAGTGCCAGAACTCGGGAATTTGCCCCAGCCTGCGCAGTGTATCACATAATGAATACCCAGTCCAGACGGTGTTTGATCTAAATGTATTAAACTACACACCTGGCCTACTAACTCAGGTAGATAACCTGTTGAAAGAAAAACATTTCTCATCAAATAAGGCACATGGTACGTTAAATAAAATACCTAACCTAGTACATCATGTCAATATTAAATCAAATTTGTTGCATGTTGAACAGCTCTTCCGAGAAGCAGATTGAATTATCATGCGCAGCTAGTGATGACAAGATTACTGTGAATTAGCTTTCATTAACTAATGTGCCAAGTTCATATATCACCTGAGTTAAAATTAATGTATGGCATGACGAAGGAGATCTATCAATAAAAGGCAAGACCCCAAGAATCTGCAACTTCACAATGCATTCCCCTTGATTTCCCAGAGACTGCAGTCTCCTAGATGTTACTTTGTCAAATGAGATATTTTTGTTTCAATCTAACAACGGACAAGACACACGAGAAAGATGCTTGAAAGCACCCCTTATGGAAAATATTCCCATTAGGTTAATTAAGCTTTCTACAGGGTAGGCAAAATAACACTTCACAGAATCTGGGGGGATGGAAGCAAGGGGAGATAATTTTTACCTGTATATTCAGTTTTGTTTATTGATTTTAAAATTAATCGCATCTGCTTGTAAAAGACTGCAGAAAGATTTTGCTAGGTTCACTATATCTCATTCGATCTGTACATGTTAAGTAAAAAAAGAAGCAAACCAAGAAAGATAGCTGCCCTGCGTATGTATAAGCAGATAAGCACACAGTTGTAAAGAAATGTCCCCCCCCCCAGTTATTCTGGAATCTGAGAATCAGCTCAATTCTTTCTAGCTCAGACAGTCCCAAAGCATGCCAAGGACTGCTAATTCACATCATGTTGTCTGCAATCTCTGCTCTCCCATCTATGCAACTTCATCTCTCCTTAAAGACTGAGCTTTCACGGTTTCAAGGCATACAAACAATATCTTAGCACAGTTGTGCTCCCAAAGTCTTTGTTACAATTGCTTTATAATTACCATCTTTCTAAGCTGGTTTGATATCCATTAGTTAGATTTAATGCATGTTAAAAGAAAGAGCTAATGGACACTTATCAGGAATCCAAATAAAAAAGATAAAAAAACCCTTTTACTTTGCCCTTTATACCACATATCACTATAAAAATACACAATCCTCTCTGTCTGCTCCTGTGAGAGAAAAAGCTAAAAATTCATCCAGTTTTTACTGATACCGCTGATTCTCTATTCAGCTTTATCTTACAGTTTATGTTTTTTAATGGCTGGTAAATGGTTGCAGAATCATTAAAGGTTGGTTAACCTTCTCAGTCTAATTTTGACCTACAAGATACTTAATTTAATCATTCCCCCATAGAAAAGGATTGAATCATTATGTGCAGACATGTGGTGATGGCCATATTACATTAGATCTTCATTAACCCAAGTTAATAATGGCTTTGTACTAATGGAAACCTCCCCTTCCTCCTAATTTTTTTTCCCCTAAATTGGAAAGCTCACTTAGTGAATACTCTGCATCCGATGCTAGATAGAGAGAAGACAGTAATTCCTGATGGGAAGATTAAATACTGAAAAGCAGTGTAAAATTTACAACATTTCTTAAAAAGAAAATTTTCCATTCAGAAGACTTTCCTGATACTAGCGTTCTTCCCCACAGAGGACGGGAATGTCATGCCCCTACTCATGATAGGAACGCTTCACCCTTTAAGTGATTTCATTCATTGCAACAAGGTCTCAGGAACAGAAAGAGAGCAGAGTAGAAAAGCAAAGACGTCAAAACCAGCTTACAATGAATAGTACAATGGGATCCCGAACAAGTCCTCAGAGTACAACTATACACATAATTACTTGCCTACAGCTTCCCTATGTAAAAAATTATCTTTCTTACCAATAAACATGCTGAAGTGTGCTTGTGCTACCTGGCTTTTTAATTGATCAATAGAACTAACAAGATTCTTCCATTCCCAACATGGGGAGGTGAGGCGAGGGGCGGGAGGGGGCTGCCTACAGGTACGCAGGTTGCAGTGCCACCGAGCCGTCCCAGTTAGTTTTACTTGCCCTACCCGGGGTACCAGTAGCAGTCTAAATGGCACAGCACAGGTGCTGTGGGTGAATTTACCTTGCCAGTAAGTATAAATTTGAGAACGGTATTTAGACAACTGCTGTAGTGTTAAAGACTAAAACATCTCAGCAAACAAACCTGTATCCTCAAGTTAAAAAATATCAAACGTGTTCAATAGGTGATTTGAAGCACTTTCACATACTCATTGTTAACAGTTTCAAATGAAAAATGGGGAGCTGACTCACCAAAGGTGCTGAGCGGAGTTACATAGGTAAACAGGAATGTGTGCAAGACATCAAGATGACGGAAGTGCCTGAAACTCTACTGCAGATGTAATAAATTGCAAATATACTTAAATTAAACTGCATCCCACATGCTCTAGATAGAAAACTAAACAGAAACAGGGTTTTCCTTCCGAATGATATTCCTTCAGTCATAACTGAGAGCTACTGTCATTCTCCTTCACCATTATTTTTGTAATCATTGGCAAATTTGACCTTTCAAGCAGCTAACCTAATTCAGAAAGGATGCCGCTTCCTAATTAGCGGATACATCAGATTCTCAGCCTCAAACAAGGCAAGAGCCAACCTAATGAGAATAAAGAGAGCAAGCGGGTCTGGAGAGATGACTGAGCAAGTCGAAGAGGCTGCTGTCACCTGGAACTGAAATAATAGCTTCTTATTGTTAAAAATGAAATAAATACCTCCGGAGAGAAAATGAACGGATGGGCTGAATGCAGCATACACATGGGCACAGCCAGATTTGAAAGTAACTCTTGTACAGCAGCCTGCAGCCTACTGAGACCCTGTGTACCGCAGAGAAATAACAGAAGTAAAACTTCAAGATGGGCAAAAGCGCATTCAGCCTCTGAGCAAATAGTTTTGACTGCATAAATCGATGAGCCTCAGCTCAGCTGAGTTCCTGCAGATGAAACCTCTTGATTCCCAGAGGCTAATTCAAAAAATGGAGAAAGCGTGACTTAGGACAAGATATCCTGCACACCACCACCGACCTGTGCTTAAAAGTATGGCTAGTTTTCATGCTTAACTGAAGGCAATATGCAACTAGTGAAATCACGCAGAACCGGCTGCACAAAACCTGAGACCTAACAGATCTTCCACAAGGCTTGAATCCAATGCTTGAATTTTGACATTATAATGTAGTGTAATGTAATGTAATGTAATGTAATGTAATATAATATAATGTAATATACGTACTATAATATATATAATACTATGTTCTCTGTAACTGCTGGTTGAAAGGAGGCAGAGAGTGGACTATTGCAGTGTTGTAATTCCCTTCTAGAGTGGTCTCAGAACATGATTTCCACATTTTTTTAATTTATATCAGCATGGCCATTTTTTTCTGGAGGGCAAAACCATCAGTCTAGGGATTTGCATTTTTTTCTCACCTACAGTCCCATAATTCACTTCCTTGCTCTTGGGACTGGATGCTTCTGAAAAAGGAAATTAAGAGCACAGATTTCATAACCACTCACCTCGAAATAAAATGGAAAGCACTACCACATGCATCTGCAGAAAAACAATTTCTTATCTTAAAATTGTGCTTGGCTGAGCAAAAGAACTTGAAAAAGAATATTGTGTATCCTAAGTCTGTGTGTAATGTGTGAGAGAATAGAGTCAGGTTGGACAAAGCCATTTTTAATAGCATATAAAGTGCAAGCATAACAGTACCACCTACCCAAACTGCAGAAAATGGCACTGCACTGATGCATGTATTTAGGCTGGTGATGAACCCAGAAGTAACGCACCCAGCCTGTGAAGAGCTCTGGGATGACTGCAAGAATTTGTTGAGACCTTCTCTGGCTCTTGAAGATTTTACCATTACGTGTTCTCTGTGAAACGTACGGCATTTGCTTTGTTTCTAGCCTCTAGTGCTACCAACAGGAACGCGCGCCCGGCACACACGCTGGCCTCCCCGTGCCACGTCGCTGCCACCAGCCGAGTCAGCCCAGGTCCGTGAACCTGTTCAGGTGCTCTGTTCAATTAGGACCTTCCTAAACGAACAGTACTAAAATTAATTTACCTCCAAGTTGGTAGAAGAATAGTGAGCGTTTTAATTATGAGCAGCACTATGGCGTTTTTGGAATGGGTCGTGATGGAAGGAAGGGGTTTTCACTCAGTGTGCTATTAATTTTTAAAAATGAAGTGTCTTCTCTTCAGATCTCAGGTGCTGCCGCTTTCTTTTCCTCCCCTGCCACCCAGCAGCACCCGCTCTGTTCCTTCACCGAAAGAACGACCTGCAGGACACCAGGCATCTCTTTATGAATTGTACTGTCAGGTTGGAGAAGAGGAACAAGCCAGAACTGCAGAATCCAAATTCCCCACATGAATATATATACAAATGCAACTATATGCCTTAAAAGATTAATTTCACAAGCCTTAAATTGCAGTTTAATTTGAAAACTAATTCAGCCTCATAATTGGCTTTCTGTTCAAATCACTGAGGCTAAAGATTTAAATTCTTAATATTCAGATGACTTTCAAGTTTCTGGCCCCATCTGTGCATTAGTCCATGGTGTTAATCTCTGAGGGAATCTCTGCTGGCATAGAAATAAAATAAACAAACTGGGACACTAGTAGAATAATCGGCTTTTAAAATCCTTGGGTTTTTTATATACTGCTTATTTTTATGAGATTTCTTTAACTTAATTTGCCACATATAGATTTGGCTCCCAGCTATTTCATTTCTCACGTGGCATGCCATCAACAATTATTGTATCAGACTTCCATGAAATCAGGAGGAGATAGGGAAATTTTAAATTACAACATTTCTCATGTAAGAAATACTAATATTCTTTTATTTTGGAGGACTGTCCATACTTAGCAGTCTTCCACACCACTCCCAGGGAGGGTGGCAGGGGTAAACTATCCTACACCACACCACGAGCAAGAAGGAGCTGGATGAAACTCTAGTTTAAAAGAAGCCACTTGGACTTTTGCTATTGACTTGAAAGGGACCAAGATGCATCCAGAGAGTTAGTGAAGTGGAAAGGACGAATGGGAATGGAAAAGGCCAGTCTGACAGGAACAAATTGTTTTGGAGAGATGTGTTAATTTTTGACAATCTTTCTGTTAAAACAAAATAGATACAACCCAGAGCAAAGCACTCGAGTCACTGTGGAGCATTTCACATTGACCTTTTCAGAACTGAACGCTTCAGTTAAGTAAGACATCCACATCCTATCGTAAGGTACATTTTGTGGTGGTTATAGCAAAACTAAGCTTCTGCAGCGACCAAAATAATCTTTCTCCATCACATTTTTGTTTTGTGATTCAATTCCCTTTTTTCTTTTACATTTAAGCATTTTCATTCTATCTTACCGAGCAATTTTTTTTTTGGAAACTGTAGAATTTCTTTTGAAACAGCACTCCCCCAGGACACCCCTGGGATGCTGCAAGCCCAGCGGTACGAGTGCAGGGGCTGGGCTCGTGGCAGGCAGTAATTGGTGTTGTACAGGGGGAAAAACCCACCGCAAACCCCAGCTCCTTTCTGCCGTGAGGCGGTGGAGCTTGCACGGTGTGGCTCAGAGACGTGGGCTTTGAAAGGGCAGCAGAATTCTCGCAGGGCAGGTGGTGTTGGGCAGCGAAGCTGTGCAACCCGTCCCACTTTATCAGCACTTGAAAGGTAACTTCTGCAGCTCCAGGAGAACTTTGCTGATTAAGGCTGCCAGAGGGACCAGGGGAATTTCAGCTCGAGCTTGCAGCTGCATTTTTAAAACTTGGCTGTGTTCTTCATATAGAGGCAAAGTTCGAAGCAGCAGAACATTATTCAGTATGAGTAAAACACACTCTTCTAAGATACACTTTCAAACAGTGGTGTGTTAAATCAGAACAACTCGTGGAGGGGGAGAGTAAGGAAGAAAGATGGTCCCCTGGAAAAGAAAATCCCGCATCACTATTCCTGTTCTGCATTTTTGGAAGGGCCTGCATTTACACATTAAAATTGTCCAGCTGCGTGACCCTAGGCTAGATAAGCTAGAAATGCATTAAAATGTTTTCCAGAGAATATCGGAAAAGGAAAAAGAAATGCAATTCAGTTTAAGAGCCATCACACATTTGAGGATGTGGAAGGGCCAGGCTGTGACACGTGTTCATGCTACAGAGAACTTTACTCCACCAAGAACGAGCTCCTGATTTCAAGAACACTATGCTACGGTGTAAAACACTATTTCAATTAAGTTGTTATAATCTTAACCAGCAACAACAACCTATTATAATTAATAATACTTGATGATTTCTTTTCTATTCCTGTCAAGGGTTGCTTCAAGGTGACTTGCACACCGCAGAGAGCACGCTCCTTGGAAACCCAGGCAGTCTGAGTGCTCTGCAGTCTGGGAAGCCCCTTCACTGAAACCCCATCAGGCTGTCTCTGATGAGTCTCTTCACATTGCTGCCAATTCTTCCAGCTCTTGGCCAATCCTCTTGGAAGGATATTTGTATTTTAGGCTAAAGGCAAACTTGCTGCTTCTGTGGGAGGCTAAGTGCCCAGCGGTATCACACCGTGCCACAGGTTGGAGTACGCGTTCTTTCTGCGTTCCCATTTTCTCGGTTTGCTCTACCTCCTTTTGCCTTATTCACCGTCGATTCAGTAGGTCACATCTTACTTGTCCACCCTCCGTCCCCTGCCAGGTCCAGGCACAATTTGCAGCTGTCCTACAGGGTCCGGGATGAGGCCCGGCGCTCTCTTCCAGCTCCCCGCATCCCGGCTGCTAAGAGGGGACCACGCTGCACTTGGCGGTGCCCCCGACGCCTTCGCTTTGCCCCGTAGCCCAGGGCGTGCTGTGACGGCACCGCAGGGCCCTTTCCCGTTCCCTTTGAATGGGATCTGCTCTAATGATCCTGCTAAGCCTTACAGGGGCTTTCCTTGCAGCTCAAGGTCACCGCGCCCTGCTCACTCTGTGCTCAACAGCATATTTTTGACGGTCTTGCTCTGCAAAATTTCCATGAGTAGAGCTTGAACTCCATATGTCCCTTTTTTTTTTTTTTAAATCTGGGCAAAATTCCGACTGACTTCAAACAGTCACTGGCATGCTCACACTAGCTGCCCTCAAAGTCAGCATTTATCTGTGGTACTCTAATACTCTAGCTACTTTTCTCATAAGAGGTGTGCAAAATTATTAAGAACATTGCAGATACTGTGGCAATCGAGTAATACTGCATTTTTAATCACAGCCGTTATAAACAGGCATATGGAAGATGTGAGAAATAACAATTGTATGGGATATCCAGGGAAGCATTTTCAGTCCTCAGGCGTAGTTCAATAGCAACGAACAGTGGAAAATGAATGTTGAACTCCTGTAACATATAATAAGATTTCTTAGTTTGCTTGAAGCAAATCTGTACTTTATACATGGATATACACACATATGCATATATATAGTTATAGATGCATATACGTGTGTAACTTACTGTTGAATCAATACTGAACACATTTTGCTGTTACCTCTAAAAATATGCAATGCCTTTCATTTGTCGACCACTGCCACAAATAATCATGAATTCTGGCCACATATTTTTTCTCTTGCAACGGCTGGTGTGGTACCTCCTTACTTGTTATAAAATTCTGAAGCATCTTGAACTATAAAAAAGTTTCCAAATCTCTGCAAGATCTATGCTTAGCTAAATACATTATCTAGACTTGTCTCTACACAAAACAGAGATACATAACTTTGAGGCAAAGGAGGAGCATGCAGAAATCCACAGTAACTCTATGACCTCTCTTTCACTTTCTCAAAGACACAACATCATGTTTATTGCCAAGTACATGGAATGAGGGCCCCAGATACCCAAATTCCCAGGAGGTTCTACAAAAGCAAAGAACAGAAATTCAATACTAATATAAACCTTTAAAAGAATACCGATTAAACAGGAAAGAGGGGAAAAAACCCCCACCCAAATACATCAAAGACAAATGTAATTGCTTTTGAATAAAACCAGATTGCTTTCTACCTACCTGCCTTAAAGGCAAGCACTCCAGCCTGGGATACAGAATACCAAAAATCACTGGTAGAAGCAGAGGCACAAGTATTTTGTAGGCAAAGTTAACCTATTCTGATTTAATAGCTCAAAGGCTTATCTGGATTTCAGACAAGAAGAGGATGCAATTTACTGCTTCTTTCACACAAATGAGCAGAGCTAGTTAAAACATTCGGGAGCACTTTGAATATTGATCTGTCCTAGAATAAGACGTAAGAAATCTGATTTGCCATGGAAATGTTGTATCAATCTTCAAACCTTGATATGCCCCAAAGTGGCCTTCAAACGAAAGCCGGAAAATCCTCTGGGAAGATGTCATTAGAGCCATCAGCTCAGGGACTTCTGGCGTCCCCTCTGCCGAGCAGGACTGGATCAGCACTTTGAAGCAGGTATGTCACCACCCAAAGCATATCAGGAAGGGAGCTGTACCTATTCTTTCCTCAAAAAGAACGTCACGTTCTGTCCCCACTACGTGTCACCGCAGCAGCCCATTCCTCACAATGCCGAAAGACAATCAATCACGACTGTGAATCACCTTGTTCAAAGTAGTGGCCACCGGAGACTTCCCTATGACACCTCAGGCAGCGGAGAAGCCATGATAAATGTTTGCTGACACGAAACAAAGTCACGCGGTATTTAACCCCTGAGCTGGCAAACAACTGAGGATAAAATTTGTCTGGGAAAAATCTCCCTCCGATTTCGGGAGACTTCCAATTGTACTGGTGACAGTTTTCACAGGATAATTTATGTTCAAAGAATGAATACACTCATATTAGTTATGCTCAGCAATAGGCTAAACTAACCCTGCTACCACGTTGGAAACTGCAGGGTTACGCCACACTTAAATCAACAACACAGTTGAAAAGAAAGCATTAAAGACCCTTATAACTGTATTTTTCCAAGCATATAAACATGTTCACATAAAAATCATCACTTGTATTCCATGTGCAGCTTACACCCTCACTAATTTTTCAGCCATAAATTTTCTGAAATTCTGCTTTGGGTTTTTCCCCGTTTCAACCTCTGTAAGAAAAGTCCACGGGGACGGAGGATGAGCCAGCAATTTCAGTGGGAATATTCCCACTTCAGTATGTTTGCATCAGGCCCCAAAATAAGAAAGTATTTTCTTCACACTTTGGGACACAGACCTCTTTGGAGTCTGACTGGGTGCCAGGTATTGACTTTGCAAATGACTGGATATATAAGGAGGCAGATATTCAGCGTTTCAGGCACAGGGTCAGTGAAAGACCACGGCTGGGTTGGCTTTCAGTACTCTGCGGTTAGAATAACAGCCCTGTACACGTGTAATGAGCGTATGAGAATGGCAATACAGAGCATTACTCTACAAAACTGCTGCTTTTGCAAATTTCACATCTAGGAAGGGACCACCAGGATCCAGGTTCCCTCTAACCCAAGTCTGTGCTTTCTCTGCATCCAGAGAAAGAGATACCAGCTAGACTGTTCCCACCTCCATCAGTCTTCAACGAAAAGCCAGCAACGGCAAACCCTTCCTACATTCCCGCTATTTCAAGAAGAGGCAAAACCACCATGCCAGATTAATGTTTGAAAGCCTGTGATAACTTCAAGACTTTTTTTCAACTGTACCTGGTTTAGAGCCTTCATCAACAGATCCATTATAGACTTGGTTTATAAACTCCGGTCTGTTGTCATTCATATCAATCACATAGATGTAAAGGTCAATAGGATTCTCCACCTTGTTTCCATTCATATCCACCGCATGAGCCCGGAGCTGGGAATAAGCACAATGAAAGCATAATATCAGCAATTGGATTTGTTGCAGAATGAGAGACTATGTTTTGTAAGAATTGACTTCACCTCATAAATACTTTCTCAAAATTGAACTGAGCGGGTATCTAATTCCAGCAGATTGCAGTGACGTGGTTTCCATCTAGACTCTACACACAGACAGTTTTTCAAGGCTTAACATAATATTGAAATAGTATTTTGAAACAGCAATTGTCAGTGGAAACACTTTAACTGTGGTGTAGTGATGCTATCTCCTTCACTGCTAATAGAGCACTATATTTTAATTTTTAAGACGTGGTGAACCCTGTCTGACAATCTGAAAAGCAAAATTTGCTTAGTTCCAAACACGGTGAGGAAATGAGTTTGACTCGAGAGGTTTCTTACGGGAACCTGCAGCCTTTCATACCCACAGTAACAGGGATTACTAGGTGAAGAGATTTCAGAATGACATTAGTATTGTTTATTCTTTGTTTAATCGTGGTCTCTAGGAACAGCAACAGCTACTGACCCCACTGCTCTAATGCACCAAAACCCATAAAAAAGTCCCTTTCCTTCAAACGATGGGAGCCCCTGTGGCACTACAAATGAAATATTTTTCTCAGGCTTGACTAAAATATCCAGTGATGAAACATTACAATAACCAGAGCCACAGTGTTAAGTCCTCAGTCAAAGTGGAACTGCGGCTTTATCTTATTAGCAGTAACCATCAGTAATAATGCTCGAAAACAAGAGCATCTGTTTTCTGAACAAAAGGGACAGATACAGCATGTCAAAATGAGTAATTAATAAAACAAAGCAATCAACAATAGTCTGGAACAATCAGTAATCAGGTGAAAAAAATGGATAGCTTTCTCATTAAAGGGAACAGATGGCTACTCTAAATGGCGTGTGCGCTGAATGGAGCTGCCGATGTCGGCTTCAGAAAAAAAACCAGACAAGCGAGGGAAGGGCTGCACGGCCCCTGACGATGGCTGGGCAGCGGAAAGGCATCGCCTGGGTGCGGGCGCTGCAGATTTCATTTGTCATCTCTCTTCATTTCAGCACCTGTGAGCATCGCTGAACCTCCACACCGCCACGAAAATCGGGGAGGGCGCTCAGGATGGCTGTGTGATATCCCACAAGGCTGGCGGGATGAAGAATGAAGGCTTCAGAGGATGCTAGCTTGGTACAAGGGCTGGCTGGAAGAGCGGGGCTGACGGACAGGGGACACACCAGCTCGTGCCTTCCGAGAGATTGAGGCCTCTGGTCCTTCCCGGCAGCTCCCTGGGCCGTCGGGCTGCTGCCGGGAGTTGGAGCTCCTGTGCCAAGGAGGTCTCTAGCTCCTCTGATGCATGACAAATAAATGTGCTAATTGCATTAGCACTGGTTTCCGTCTTTCGCTCTCGCTGTGCTGTGATTGATGCAACTTTCTCCTTCATGTATGGTGTTCAGAAATCCAGAGCTCAACAAAAGAAACTGCAACGCTATTAGGATGGGCTGGATTAACATTCAAGCAAGCAAAGAGAACAAACTGCCATGTGAAATGAGCTAGGAGAAAAACATTTTTTTTAAAGGAAGTTAAGCAGCAGTTTTTCTTTAAAGACTGAAGAAGTCCGGCTTTGTTTTCAATACAGGATGTACCATTTGTATTTCATGACTTGTAATGCTCTTAATATCTGCATTTCTTGCCTGCATACAAACTGCTTTGACTCCCACCTGTTGAGCTATCCTTCATCACGTCAGATGTAGCAATTCAATAACTTTACCAGTCAGAGGTCAGACTGCCTTTGAAAAAAAGTAATTCGGAGCTAAAATTAAAGTTATTATCTTCAAACTGCGGCAGCACTGGGCTCTCTCTTGCTGCATTTCCAGCAGCGGAAATGGTTCCATTCAGAGATAAAGCAGAGAGCAAAGCCGGTATCTTCCCCTTCAGATCTGACTCTCCCCCTGCAAATTTTTAATTACATTTGATAGCTTTTGTTTGAAATCTCCAGGAGTAAGGGATTTCTCAGCAATGCACGTCTATCTGCTTGTTGCACTCACCAAGCACATGTACCCACAAAGGTGTTACTGCCTGCACTCAAGGAAAAAAAGATTCAATAAGCAAGGCTGCAGGAATCTCATCAAACCTGCGGTGACATGCACAGGTGTCACCTCTGCCCCGAGCCCAGCACCAGCACCCAGGCTGAGTTATGGGTGGGAGGACAGTGCCCGGGGACACAGGCACTGGTGCGGGCACTGGTGCCCTGACTAATGGCTTTCGGACAGCCAGGAGGATGGCACCAGCTCCCCAAGCCCAGCGCGGCAGCAGACCCTGTGCCTTTGCACCCTGGATTGTGCTGGTGTCTGGGTGTCCCTAGCTGCTCTTCTTCTGCCCTCTAATGCAGTTGTTACTGCTGCCCTTTCTGCACGCCCCGCTTCTCTCTCCTGCTCCTTTTTTGCGTGACTCCAGTGAACTTTTCTTTTTCCTCTTGTGCCTGCGTGCATGAATTTTCTCTATTTGCATTCTTTTAACAATTCTCATGTGCCAACGCCTCCATATCCTTCCACAACACGTTGCTCCTCTGTGGTCAGTGCCAGCCGCAGCAGCGGGAGAAGAGAGGCCTGAGCCAGAGGGCTGAATCTCAGCTTAGCTCAGTGGGAGCTTTTCCTCATTAGAGACCATTCCTCGTTAGAGACCATTCCTCATTAGAGACCATTCCCAGCAGAGAGAGCAAAGGAAGGAGGGACTCCAGTGGGGCAATCTGTCCACCGGGAAACTAGCTGCATCTCCAAGCTAGATCAGATACTACATTTCCCTTCCTTAATTCATCTTCTCCCTTGTTCTCCTACCCTACTCTTTGTATTAATGAGGCATCCTCAAGCAGGACAACACGCTCGGTTTTGGAGTCGTTGGTCAGATCCTGAGACAGGGCTCATCTGTGCGAGGCACAGTTTGAGTCTAACGTGGGGCTCCACGGCTCAGCCTGCCATCTGCTCCCACCTGTGACCAAGTGGGTGTTTTGGTGGTAGAGCGATGGGTGGGATGAAAAGCAGGTGCGTGTGAGGACTTTGCGGCACTGGGCAAGGCACAAACGGTGATGGCTGCGCTCTGTCAGACACACGCGTCATTTAGAGTTGGAAAAACCACCAGTCAAAAGGCCGGTGAGCACAACCTGGGCCACAGGACACACGCCAAACACCGGTCATGCACGAGTATTCAAATGGAAGCTGGTGGCTAGCTGGAGATACAGTTAAGAAACATTTATACAGTTGGTTTGATGGTAGAACGTGACAGGAGTAGAGAAGGAATAAATAAAATCAAATGAAATACCTTGCAGAGGATTCTGAAAAATTAATACAGGTAGCTGGCTAATCTCTAGCCGGTGTATCGCTCTGCTGTACACCAGCCAAGAAGCTGGCTCGATATTCTTTAACAAATATTGTTTAAAAGTATGACAATCATTGCTATCATATTCAGCAGCAGCTACCATGGGTCTCTGAGGTTTTTCTACTGACAGTTTCCAGTGTAAATGTAGCTGTTGGCATACAAATGATTCAGTATCATGATTATTGATTACACTGGAGGCTGGTGGTATCTGAAGGTAGTTAGTCAAAGTCAACACAGTGAATTGTGTTAAATATGAATATTACTTATGCACTAATACTACTAATACAAATATACATTATCAATCAGTGACAGAGTCTTTAAGCAATAAGCATACAATGTCATGCCTAATTTGTGTGCTCTTAATTGTGATTAAAAGTTCAAATTAGAGTATTGTGACACAAATGGCTGGCATTACTCACTAGAACTTGGTTCAAAATACTGGAATTAGATCTTGTATCCCTTAATTTCTAGTAAACTTTTTTGTCTCCTTGCACTTCAAACAACTCCTCCTCAGACTATAACCCACCTGTTCTGCTTTAGCCATTTCTGAGACGGTATTTCATCAGTCTGATGCTGAAAGCATACAAGCGTCTGGGACTGGATTAGGACTTGCTTCAAAGTTTCCCCCTAATGCACATTACTTGAGTATCATAAGCAATGACTACTTACTGACACGTTTATGTTGATGTCTTTTGAAAACAGAGCTTGAAAAACGTCTTGGAAAACTAACCTGCCAATTTACTATCCCTTGTACTTGCCAGGCCTAACTTCAGCTTGATATGAAACTGGTGTCTGGATGAGAAGAGACATTCAGATTCACTAATGCTGTCAGCAGTACAAACGGGACTTTGGGAATGCAGTTAAATAAGGCCAAGAGGACTCATGCATGTTAAATATTACTACCTGCTGAAACTTATTTGGCATGCAATAAACATTAAGGGCTGACTACAAAGGGAGATGCAACAACACACGCCTGCTGCAGTGAAACGGCAGCAAGATGGGGGGAATGAGCTCGTGCTTGTGCTGGGAGTGTGTCCCGAGGCTGCGTCCCCAGACACGGGCACTAAAGACACTGGAGCAGCTCCCACAGCATCACTCAGTGCAAGACGTGCAGTTCTGCACCACAACGTGGTATTGGTTAAGTGGCTGCAAAGCCCTTCTCATTTTTCTCTGCTCATATTTGCAGCTGACTCTGCGTCTGGGATGTCTGCAAGGTCCCTGGAGAGTTTGTACTCTGGTTTGTAGTGCAGACGGGAAAACAGATGAGGCCAAAATACAGCTGAACTTGCGATCGCTACCACTGCCAGTTGTGCTGGGAGGTTAATGCAGGAATGCTAGCACACACTGCACCTGGGCAGACACTGTGAGTCCCAGAGGCAAATACATCTCTGCGTACCTCAAGCTCGGAATGATCCTCCCTAAGAGTTCAAGAATGATCTTGAAAACAGGGGAAGTTCTGCTACAGAACTCCCGATCTAATTAGAAAAAATCTGTTTCACCTTAGGGAAAAAGGTAGGTTTCATCAGACAAATGGCTTGCTAAATGCGGGGAGAGTTAAAACACTAGTATTTTAAAAATGGTAGTCCTGAAGCGATACAGATAATTATGCATAAGAAAATATGTGTTGAAAATGTGGGAGTTAATGAAACAGAACTCTTCATATGTAGCCTCACAAACACTTGCAAATTATTATTTTTTTTTTTATAATTAGTTTTTAGATTACCTGGGAATGAAAACAGCAAGGACAACACTCGACAGTGACAGAGATGCTGAAAAGACTTCATTCTGCTTAGGACTGCAGAAAAGCTGAAGCTGTATAAATGCACCCGTCTTCAGCCAGAGCAGCAAGCCTGTATCGGGTAAGATGCCCATGTCCTACTGGGTAAAAGGGACCAGGGATGGTGCCTTGCAGCTCCCCCAACATCCTTTACCCCAGCGGAAGAGTTAAGCTACTAATCCGAGCTTAAGAAAACTCTACAGCAGATGTCAAACCCATTTAAAGATGGCCAAGCTCTACGGCTCAGATCCAAGCCTAGACCTCACGGCACTGTTCTTCCAGTACGCGGTATAAGCCTGGCTCCAAGTCTGCCTTTCCTTTCAATTAGAGACTCAGCTATATGAAGTGGCACAAATTCATTGGCTTCTCCACAACCTGCAAGAGCCAAGACTTTGGACTGTATCTTCTTTCTGGAAGCCAGCCTAATTTTTTCCAGTTTCTAGGACTGTCCGTTCCTACTGCAAGTTTCTGCACTAGTGTCTGGGTCATTGCTTTGTGCATGGTGTATTTATAAATGCTTTGTAAAAGAACAATTTGATGGTTCTATAAATCATCAATCCATTGCTACTAAGGCTGAAGGATCTAAAGGTTGTTTACAGCCATGACTTAAAATGTTCTCCATCACCTTCAAGTGTTCTGCTAACAAAGATTTTCTCTCACTCACTATTCCTGTCTATAAGGTCTGTCCTGGTTTCAGCTGGGATAGAGTTAACTGTCTTCCTAATAGCTGGTACAGTGCTATGTTTTGAGTTCAGTATGTGAAGAATGTTGATAACACTGATGTTTGCAGTTGTTGCTCAGTAGTGTTTAGACTAGAGTCAAGGATTTTTCAGCTTCTCATGCCCAGCCAGGGCACCTGACCCAAACTGGCCAACAGTGTATTCCATACCATGGGACGTCCCATCTAGTTTAGGAACTGGGAAGTGGGGGGGCAGGGAATCGTTGCTCGGGGACTGGCTGGGTGTCGGTCGGCGGGTGGTGAGCAATTGCCCTGTGCATCATTTGTACATTTCAATCCTTTTATTACTACTGTTGTCATTTTATTAGTGTTATCATTATCATTATTAGTTTCTTCTTTTCTGTTCAATTAAACTGTTCTTATCTCAACCCAGGAGTTTTACTTCTTTTCCTGATTTTCTCCCCCATCCCACTGGATGGGGGGGAGTGAGTGAGCAGCTGCGTGGTGCTTAGTTGCTGGCTGGGGTTAAACCACGACAGGTCTCATAACATACTTATCAGTTATTCACTCTCTATAAACTACATCTTCCTGTAACCTTCAGAGGGTGAATATGCTTATTTACATATGGATGTCACTAGTTCAAGGTTTCCGTAAGGAACAGAAAAGGCTGGAAATCCTGCAGTACAGATGAGGCAGACTTATCCAGTCACCTTTGCCAAGGTGAGGATTCAGTTTACTGAATTCACTGTAACCAGTAGGTTAAGTTCGTTATTAGGAGGCACATGATTTGTTGTTATGGAGGACAAAATCTTTTTCATCTTACGTTTTTTGACTGAGAGTGTCTGATAGTAGACATCACAGTGGCTCCATCAAAAGTGTTAACTTGTGTATTGTATTATTGTCTACACTGTTATAATAACCTGGCACTGCTGAAACAATATCAACGATGCTGAGATGACACATACTGTATCTCAAATATTCCTTTTTCAAAACAACCTCTGTTCATATTTTCCTAGGCACAACAAACAAAATAATTGTTCTTGTTCACAGAGGATAAAATAATTTTCCTTCAGATCTTCTTGTACCCAGGGGAAATCTCTTTTTCCACCCAACTAAAGAGGTAATCTATTTTCTTTATCCTTCCACCCCAGTCCAGAAGCTGTGTCAACATGGTTAACTGGATACCTCATAAAGCTGACAGAATGTGCATCTCCGACGGCGCAGTTAGGAATACGGTGTCAGTGGAAGTGACCCGTACCGTTTCACTGACATTACAGCATCCCTGGGAACGGCTATTACGATGCCGATAGATGTGGCTAATGCTGATACAAAGCAATCCATGAAACAACCTTTCACAACCACTCCAGGAGAGAACTAAAGCACAGACACAGAAAGTGTTTGAAATTTTGCAGGGCTATCATGCAAGGTGCAACCCATTTTTTTAGCAATTTGTGGGACTATATCGGCTGTGCAATTACACTATGCAATATAGGGGCTAGGATTTATATCAAAACATAACGGCCAATTACACTCTAAGCATTCTGCAGGTAGAGCATTTTATGAACTAGGATACACTTTTGAGTGTAATTAATCATAATTATTTCCTCATATTTAATATTAGCCTATCTGCATATTTAAAAACCTATCTGACACACCCCCATCATACTGCCTGAACATCTCCTAGTGATTTAAAATGAAAAATGACTATAACAATTATTGCATGTTTAGCTGCAGTAATGATTCTTAAATTAGTAATTTCCCAATACGTGCTAATGTAGCGATTGGCTTCTCATGGTTTTGGGGGGTTCAGTCCACACATAAATTTGCATGGATTTAATAAGCAGCGTGAAGTTGCACCACTTTAAACAAATGACTCTGACTTTGTGTCTGAAAAGGACATCAGTTTAATGCCGCTTTGCATTGGTTTGGCTGATTTAGCAAGGGCAGGTTACACTAAAGGAAAGCAGAAACAAAGCCAGCATCTCCGTATACAAAAACAATTGCTCCGGCAGAGCGAGACTGAGACTCACAGTGTTAGTTAAGCCTGAGCACCTCTGTGCAGTCAGCTCCTCAGGTCTCTGCTGACACAGGGAGCCCATCCAAACTGTGAATCAGGCTCCGATTTTGAGCAAAACCCCATGTCTTCTCAAAGCTGCATGTTCCTTCTTGAAGCCAGCATTTCTGGTCCGGTTTTGCTTTGAGCTTGCGAACCGAGATAAAACTCCAAATGTTTTATGCTTACGTGGTAGGAAGCTCTTTCTTCTCTGTCCATCGGGCGAGTCACATACATCCTGCCAGATACAGGGTCAATGCTGAAGACTTCCATCGGCGGCTGGTCGGCTCCCACTCCAGTGATGCTGTATCTGATATGGATCTCTTTGTCTTTATCAGAACGAATCTGGATGAAATAACAAAGACAGCAATCGATAAGTTTTGGACAAAAGCCATATAGATGTTTAAACAACTTTAAAGATCTGAGCCTGAAAGCTGCATGAATGTAATACTGCTGTCAATTTTGACAAGGGAGCTGTACGCCAAAGGTTTGGGGAAAAGCCAGGAAAAGCATATTCCACATATTTTCAGCTATTTTTCTCTTTTATTCATGATAATTCTTTAGGAATCATTGAAATTCTGACTTTTTGCCTTAGATGTGGAAGAATCTATATGCACAAAAATTGCTGTTTACGTGTTATTAAAACCCTAGGCTCCGTAAAGTGTCCAAATTGTTCAGCTATACCCAGAGTCTCCCAGCCATTAATCACTTCTGAAAACGCTGTCTGCAAGCTCCCACATCATGTTCTCAGTCCCTGTGACTGTGCACACAAATACTCCCATGAAATTTGAAGAACAGGGCTGCTTGCTCCCTCTTTGTCCAACCCTGCTGGCTCAACAAGGCAAGGCTGGGAATGCCCGGTGGGTTGTTACCATTTCATTTGACTATTTGTTGAGGAAAAGCATGTTTGGCACATTGCTTTTGAAACCCCTTCCCTCCCATACCTTGAGAACAACACAAACTGAATACAGCATGACAAATTACATGAACCTTGGATACAGAGCTGAGAAAATAAAAAAGGGAGGTTAGTATGTTGTCCTAGCAACCCTGACTATCTCTTTAAACCCAAATTTAATTTTCTGATCAAATGCTGAAAGAAATCCTTGCAACAGCGTGACTATTCCTGAAAGAAAGTGCAAGGTACAAATAAATTACCACCCCCTGCACCATCACAAACTGTCTTGGCAGTGTAAAAGCGACGTGCATAAATTTTTCCCTAACAGGTCTACGAATACAACAAAGCAGCGGGAAGATAATAGAAACCTCGTAGCCGAGTGCACGTTAGCATCTCTGCTACGGCAGCGGCATGCTCAGAGGAGCCTGAGTGGGCTCAGTGGGATGTGGGAGGCCCCTGCGCCCCCCGAAAGAGCCCCAATTTGGGGAGCGAAGGTGGTTTCCCAAGGGAAAAGGAGGCTTCACTTGTCAAGCAAAGGAATTGGGACGGGGCTGTGGGCTGCTCTCGCACTCCTCCCGCATGTGACCTACCGCTATTTCTTCCTCTCCTGACACGGGAGGCTGACAAGATGCTGAACGTGTCGGTGCAGAATAATATCAGATCCCCTGGCCCTGAGAATCTCCTTTGATGCCTTTGTCCAGATCATTACCAAGTTTGTACACTGTTTTCTTTGTACTGCCTCCACCAAATAGTCTGCTCCCGTTAACGGCTAATAATGTCAGTTATTACTAGACACTGCCAGGATTGATTCGTGCTGCACCTACGCTTCTGGAGCTGAAGGTCAAGGAAGAGAGACAGTTTCATCTGTCTTTTCTCTACAGGATTCACTGCTTGTTTAGGCTATTAGTACCAAGGAAAACTGATTGGACTTACACTGGTATAATCACTTAAAAGAGGTACTGGGGACATTGTGAAAGTGCCCTCATGCTGCACACAACTGTTTATGCAGGTTTTTGTGGGCCCAGTGGGTATCTGTAATAGGGACTCAAGCAGACAGGCATGAACCCAATTTTCATTAGCAAATCTATGGGTGAAAAAGAGCATATTAAAATCAAGCTTTGCTTGCACAACCGGGGTTTTAATGATGGCAACCAACTCACCAGTTCAAGAACTGAAGTCCACAGTCCCCATTTTCAGAACGTTAGCTTTCACCCTGCCAGGCGGAAAGGGCTGAAAATTGAATTTACGTGACTGTCTGTGCAAAATGTATAGCTCAAGTCAGGGAGTTCAAGCTCTAACCCCCTATGTACACATTTGTAGCTAGGCTTCAGGTAAGTGAAAATGTAGGAAGCCACCACTGGACCTCTAGCTTTGGGCCAGCATCAGGTTTCCACCTTAGAAATTAAAAAGCGTAATGTGGGATGAATGGTTGTGTGTCTGTCTCTATTAACATGTGTTTGCACAGCTCCGAAAGACCTAAAACGTGTCATGATAAAACCAGCCCTTCATCCTTTACAAAGGTGGAAGGAAAAAAAAAAGACCAAACCCAAGGTATCTGCACTTTCCCTGCCTTTTTGGTCACTGAAATACAGGAGCTGGGAGGGTCTCCCCAGGCCCAGCCCCAGCCTGGCTCAACTATGGCACCAAACAGCAAATGAGTCTCTCTCCAAGTAACTAAAATGGAAGCAATTTTAACCTGAATCACAGAATAACAGAATCTGTTAGTTCTTTGCGGACATTTTTCTGCTCTATTTCCTGTTGCATATAGTACCCAGATCCCATTGTGATAGAAGCATTAGAAATGCATAGAGAGAGACAGAAACAGGGAAAAGGAGGCTGGATTTAAATATTCAGTGCTAAAGGCACTATATTTTATTTTCAGGAAATGCAGATAAACAGAAGCTCTCTAAGAAAGCTATGTACAGTTTAATAAAGTGTATGCTATAGGATGTCCTTGCAGCACTTTTATTAGCATTAATAGGGTCTAAGCTGTCTGTATGTAAATCATTGCAGATCTAGGAGATGAAATATATCATAAGACCCACACAACTTGCCCAATTATACTAAGAAAAATCCATGAGCTAATTATACTGCTTTGAGCAAAACAAAGATGGGGGAAGTACGTTGCAAATATTCAGCAATGACTCATTATTTGTTGTTAATTGCATCATACTACAATGGTTTGCCTGTTACCTGTACTTAATTCCGTTTCCAGTAAGAATACAAGGATGTGAAATGTTCAGAAAAAATCATGTAAGAAGTAGCACTTGTCACTGAAAGTTGCAAAGACCATTGACAATGAAGCATAGTATGTATTACTACCAGGGAGATATTCATCGCACAAAGGCACATGCTTTTTATATTGGAACATGTAATTTTAGCACTCTTAATGAGATTTAAAAAAAAAATTTTTTTTTCAGTAATCCTGTAACATTTTGACCAAAGGTTTCATTTGCATAATTCCCAGGGTGCAATTTAGTAAATCTTGTTGAGAAGTTAAGAACATTATCTGAATACAATGTAAGGTTTACTTCTTTTGTTGAAACCGTTCCTGGAGCAGTTTACCATAATAATAATAAGAATAAAACCCCCCTCTATTCCCAAGGAGCTCACTAGATCAGGAGAAAAAATTACTGGTTGGGGGAATTTACTGGCTCAGGAGAGAGTTGCTTTTTCCTTCATTTATGCCTGGAAAGTGAGAAGATGGTAACATATCCGCGTGATAATCTTCAGATTGGAGAACATACACATGAATTTTTTTTCATTTATCTTTCCTTTTATAATGCAGTCAAGAGGTATGCAGCGTTCTGGGTTACAGAACAGATGGCAGAAGGACAGTTTTCCTTAGCTGCATTTATACATTTTTTACTCAGAGAACCCTTGGAGCTTTGAGCTTCTCCAGCGCCAAGCACCGTACAGCACCGTGTATGATGATGTGAGCAGGATGAATGATGACGGCTGATGACTGTCGTAAGAGGAATTTGCTCGTAAAGCAGCTTTTATTCTCTAAAAAACCCCTCTGGGATGGAGCTTGGAGTGAATTGTTACGCTGATGAGGGAAAATGCCCCAGATCAAAAGGCAATTTACGGTGGTAGATGTGGTCCCCTGATCCTATCCTATCTCATGAACACAGGTGAAATTTTCCCGGCAGGAACCCTGGGATGGCGAGTATCCTCACCTATGCTGACAGATACAAATGGACCATCTGGGAACTGTGGGACTGGCTACCAAAGCCACAGAGGGAACCTGCAGCAGAGCTGGGCACCGAACTCGCATTGCCAGACCTCCGCTTGGCTGTGGCGAGCAAGGACACGGCGGCCTTGCAGCCCAACAGCGGAGCGGGGGGCTGCGGAGGGGTCTGAGCTCGAAGCATTGATGCACCATCCAAAACGGAGAGCAAGGGCTCCAGTCAATATTTGCAACTCAGAACCAAAATGCCAAGAGTCTAACTTAGCTCTCATTTCTATAGAGTAATCCCAGGAACAGGAGAAATCGGTGCGATTTCACAGATGGGTATTTTCCACCGCAGGTTCTGATAAAGTAACTAAAATGTGTGAAAATGAACATTGCAAGTCTTGAGATAATACAGGGCTAAGCCCTTCAGAGCTGGCTTTCTCCTTTGTAGCAATGTCACATTTCGACAGGCTTGAAAAGCAGCCTGTGCTTGTGACACAGGACTGTGTCCTGCTTTTACAGATAAAATCTTAGGGTTCGTGCATCTCCATCAGGATTTACTGGGTAGCTAAACTGTTCCCGCAAGTTTTACTGGTAAGCAAAATTTCAGTTGATGAGCTCCTCTGAGGTACCAGATTTTATCACTCTGTTTTGCTCCTGTTGATCCATATCCTTCTTGTGCTCTTAGCACTTCCATTTCTCGCTGCGGGGTTTTGAATTTACAAGCTCTCTCATCCTAGCAGATGACAAGAACCACCACAGATCCCCATAACTCTCCTGTGCCAGGAGCAGAGGCAATGCAGACTATGGAAAGCTGTATGGTCAGCAGATTGAAGGACACCAGTGAGTCCATAAATTACACAGTTTTTGGAGCATGACATTGCCAGAAAAAAGTGGCCCAATGGAGATTGTTTAGATATCAGTAAAGGAAATGCCTGGAAGCCTAGGAAACGGAGTGTGTAAGCAAAGGCTGAACAAACAAGGACTACTGAGCCTACAGAAGAGAAGACGGGACTGTAACAACAGTATTCCTGTACCCAACAAACTCTATTCAGAGGATTTCACCGAGCCGTACGTGGTCTGGGTTCTGCCTGTCACTGTGTGATGGTATATGTAAGTGCCTGGGAATGTATCTAGAGAAAGCAAAGCAGCCTCCTTATACTCTGTTGCATTTTCTATCCACAGAGCAAACTAGAAAATAAATTTCCTTTCAAATTCTCCAACTTACTCTATAATGTATGGAGTTAAGGCTGCCCTTCAAAAAATACTTAGTTTCCCAAATCTCCCATAGAATACTACGGAACATTTGCACTAACATGACCTGGGGAGACTTAGACTTGATTTTTTTGTTTTATATAACCCATTATAATTATTAATGAACACATAAAATAATGTAAATGATAAGCAATAAGTGTCTTTTATTATTAAGCTCTTAGCTATTTTGCCCATTAAGAAAACCAAATTAAAATAATTGAAGACTATAATCTGTCATGCATTCAAAATGCTCCATAGAAATTCAGACAGGCAAACATATTCAAAGTCTTTAAAAGAGCACACTTAAGAGTCAGTCTAAGCATTCCAGGATTGGCTCATTAATTTTAGTGGAAATATTTTAATTCAGCTACTCTTACTGCTTATCGAAATCCTTGCTAAGGACTTATTTATTTTTAACTGAATCTGCAATATGTTTAAGACTCATTTGTATAAAAGTTCTTAACTCTTATTTCACAGTTGTTTTAGAAGCCAGTAAAGAGACACATCTCTAGCCCTGTATTTCCAAACAAATTACTCTGTGCTGCTTAAAGAATCACATATGGTTTCAATAAATAGATGCAAAAGTCAGACAGCGAAAAATTAAGACAGATTTGGAGACCCAACCAGGTTAAGGTGATATTTATTAACTTCTGTCCCCTTTTATCACACTTGCCAATGATCCCAAGCTACTTCCCAGAAAGAAAGGAAAAAAGAAAACAGGAGATCCTCTAAAACACTTCAGCTGTCTTCAGAGAAAACCATCTATTCTGCGCCTTGCAAAGAGGATGCTTTGACATGGCAAGGGCAGCTATCATGTTTGAATAAAAGGAATACTTCCACTAACTACAACATTGCGCTTAATAGCAGCCTGAAAGTCTTTATCCACTCTGGGACAAAATGACCATCAATTGAGCTAAGTTTCCCATGGCGGTGCTATTTGCAAACAAGGTTTAAGTAGGAAAAGATCTCTATTGGCAAAGAAAGAAACGATGGAAATGTACACTTGTAATTGTGGATTTCTTTCTTCCCTCAGTTGGGACTGGTTTCAACTCATACATAACTTTCTAAAAACTTTGTATCTGGTCTAAGATAGCCAGATAAACGGAAGACAAGGAAGCCTTTCCAGGTCAAAATTCATTCTCCTGTCTTGAACGCTTAAGTACACATCAAATTTCCTGGAAGAAGTGGAATTTCTTTCCACATATTGTAGAGAGAGAAACAAGGACTGCGCTTACACTAGATGCCTAATTTTTACATGGTTGAGATTCACTGTGATGAATGCCATTCTTCCTGCAGTTACAAACAACATTTAGCTACTATCGTTACTACTACGCAAGAGCTTAAGTTTCTTCCTCTTCTTTAAAATACAAATCCAGAGCCAAATTGTAAAAACATTCCCTTTGTCCCAATGGCTGGATGTCTCTCATGTCAGGTGAAATCTTCCTCTGCGCCAGTTGAAATATCTGCAAAGTGATTTATAATGTATTTATTTTGATGATAAAACAGAGTAAAACTAGTATGTCAGAGAGATTAAAGCTGTCATTGAAGTTATTGATCTAAGTGATGGTGCAGCCTGCATTAGAGAAAGAAATGAAGCCGTAAAATGTTTGAACCCAAAAGAGAAGAACCTCTCACGCATGCCCGGCTCGCGCTCTGCTGCCTGCAGAGGAACCTGTTCCCCATCAGCTCGCCTGCTTCTTACCAGGAGGAGTTTGCTTCCTCTGCACTGACCCTGCGAGCGCTTGGCTAAGGCGCTTCACCAAATGTTCAGTTGCTGAAAGCTTCCAGCGTTTCACAGGTCCTTTGGCTTTCACGCGGCTCCCTCTGTCCAAGGGCTGTTCTCCAACGCAGCAGCTCCCTTCAGGCCAATTACATCCACGGGGATACATTTCTCCCGAGCTTCCCCTATGCCCATTGGTAGCTTTGATAGTCTTCACTCCCTCTCTCCCTTCCAGTTTTTTTTGAATTGTTTACCAGGGTTTTTCATCTCTGCCTGGATGAAAATGTTAACATTGAGCAGATGGAGAACAGGAGAATATAAATCAGGCTCAATAAGGAGACCGTAATGCAGTGGGAGAGAAGAATTTCTGCCTGCGATTCTGGCCAACAACTATGTGTGACCCCATGCATAAGTATGGGATGAAAATGAACTTGTCAGACTCACGGTCCAATTCAAAACTTCCATTATTCTGCTTGGGATAAAAGCAAAATAACAATCGCTTCGCCTAGGAAACCGAATTTCATACTTGATCAGATGAGATGCTAC
The DNA here is from genome assembly GCF_947461875.1 of Haliaeetus albicilla. Taxonomy (NCBI): domain Eukaryota; kingdom Metazoa; phylum Chordata; class Aves; order Accipitriformes; family Accipitridae; genus Haliaeetus; species Haliaeetus albicilla. The sequence continues at coordinate 4,879,136 of NC_091484.1, forward strand.
AAGCACAGAACACTTGGTGCGCAACACTGCAACCAGGCTCAGGATCTGCTGCATTTTAACTTTGCTTTCCTACCTGCTGAAACAGCAAAGAATTTATGTTTTAGCAGGAGTTGTCCGGACACTGCAAGACTGAGGTCTGCAGGATTTGTGGGGCCAGTCCGCTCTCTGCCTAACTCTCCAGTTGGGCCGAAGCTTCCGAGTAGTGACTCAGGACTGACAGCAGCTAAGACAATGGCAGCCCTGCCAGGTCTCCGTCTTTTACCAGTGAAAACTCAGTAAATCGCAATTTGTTGCATAGTCTTCATGATTAAATAATTAAGCAATTTTCATTACTCGCTATTATGAAGGTCAAGAAGCTAATGCGCCTGTATCAGGAACTGGCCAATGCTAATGGATCTTCCACATCTAATGGTAATTGATACGGCAGAGTGATTTCTGAAGCGACATGTGCCTTTCTTCAGGCCTTTTGCAGCTGGTTCAGTTTTTGAGTACTCCACTGAGGAAACGCTTCAGACTCTAGCAAGGTGAGTGAGAGGGAGGAGAGCGGCTCTGATGGGAAGAGAAGATTATTATGGATCAGCAGAATACCACCACGTGACCAATGTCTTATCACTGCCAGAACGCTGATAGCAGAAGCAACAAGACTTGTTTTTACTACTCTTTCTCTTATCTCTCTTACAAGAGAGCAGATTCTTCAGTGTAGTGACTGAAGGCATCCCAGTGGAGTTGCATGTGCTGCTATCGGGTGAATTTTGGCTCTGAAGAAGTGAGGTTGGTTCATACTGTGCATGAAGCAAGTGACTGATATTAACTAACTGGGATTTGAACCAGATGCACAAGCCCTCCTCTGCTGTAGAGGATGCTCGATGACAAAAGGTCAAAGAAAAGACCTCTGAGAGTTCAAAACACACTGTTCTTATTCCTGTGCTGGAGGAGTCATGACAGGCAAGAGAAGATTATCCTTCATTATCTATTTAAGAAGGGCTACACACTGCTATCCTTCCATAGGGTACCATCCTGCAGCGCCTTCCTGCAGCTGACCCTACTGCTGCCTGCTATGGCTATGCCTAAATGAAGACTAAGTCAAGAAAAATCACGGCAGTGGGACTTTGTCCTCATTTCTTTTTGAAGTGTGTCTGTCCTGAAACCTTATGTCAGGTCTGCCACAAAGCCAGCCTGGTGAAGAGAATCCAGCACCTTTCTGGGTAAAACTAAGCAGGAAACCTGAGTGCTCAGTGCAGAGGATAAACAAGGGTAGCAAATACTGACCTACGCAGGAGTAACTTGACCACTGTAACTAATGACCGAAGCCCTCAGCTAGTATAAATCAGTGTAGACTCACTGGCTTCAAACAGAGGCATGCTAATTTATTTCAGCTGAAAATCTGGTCCATGGCGTTTAAAAATTAAGCTGCACAGCAGAAGAACAAGTGAAGAATGATCTTTGTACAACGACAGGCAGCAATTTACCACAAGCAGCATTCCTCTCAGTAGGACAGTGAACTTGGACACAGGGAAAAAACATTCAGTGGGGCACAAACACACCTGTGTCCTCATAAAGGGAGTTTTTCCCCAGACTCAAGGGATGTAACTGGTATTAGTATAACCTTTGCTTTTGTAATGAGCTCTGGCTTTCCCAACCATATATAGCCATGCATTGAATTCACATTTTGCAAGACATCTACAGATATTACTGATCATGGAGAAGTGGTGCTGTGGCATGATTGCAATGCTAGTCTCAGCATAAAATTAAGCTTTTGGACCTGTCTGCAAATAGCTAACAATAGGAAACAACAATAAAACCCTCTAGTGTGTATATTTTGGGAGAACAAAATCTGCTGAGGCTCATGTTTGAGACACTACTTTGGGATGCTTGCAGAGCAGGATTTAAAGCTCTGCAGTTCTCAAAGTCTCTCTAATAAGTTTAATTATAGGAAAAGCAAACTCATTCATTTGCTCTGTAGGGCAGATTACATGGCACAGTGTATACAGAAGTTATTTCAATGGTCAGTAAAGGGAAACACCAACTGTCAGGAAGCAGAAAATGAAGTTCTCCTTATGCACTACAGGAGCAATGCTAATGGGCATCAGTGCGGGTCTAGACTCAATGATCCTTATAGGTCCCTTCCAACTTGAAATATTCTATGATTTGATGATTTATTGTGCACTGAACAAAGCCAGCGTGAGATGACTTTGGTCCTAGGACTCATTCTCATATGTTATGCAGACAAAATATTGGATTGTCTCTAACTTTTCCCTGATGGCCAAATTCTGCCCGTGGACGGATACATATGCTTCCTTCTGCAACAGTTAACAGCAGCTAAGCAGCACATCAGAGCGCTGCATTTTTCCTTTAAGCAACTGCTGAGCAAGACACCGCGAGAAGCCTGCGGTCAGGAAAATCCGGCAAGGTAACAGCAAACAGGTAGAAGTCAGGCACGTGCACCCCAGCCTGCGCTGCACGATCCAGCGCCGTGCCCACACGTACACGTTTGGTGTGCGCGTGTACAGCTACGTACACCGTGCGCCAACCACCCGTGCAAAAATGCTGCAGACCAGCTATGCCACGTGCGTGCCAGCCGCGCTCCCCGCCACCTACGAGTGTCGAGCCTCCCACACCCCTCTCCCGGGCAGCTCTCCTCCGTCCCAGCCGTGCTGCTGCATCTTTCTGCAGCTCCGTGGCTTTGCTAAGGGTCCCCTCGGCAGCTGCGGCTCCTGCGCTCGGGCCTCGCTTTTCAAAGGTACCTTTCCCTCTGGCGTGGGAGTCTGCAGACTCACACCCCCAGCGTTTCTGCAAATCTGCTTCGCGCATTAGGGACGGGAGATTGCCTTCTAGAAAATTTCAAACCTAGCTGAACTCTGCTCATTTGGAACGAATTCACAGGGCTGAATTTTTGGCAAGTTTTTCTCTTTCATTAACTGTACTTCTGTGTGGGTTAGATCTGAGACCCCTACTTACTTTGACTTGAATTCACGTTGGACTTATTCATATGACTTACTGATGTGCTTCCTGTCCACACGCTTTTAATACAAGAGGCAGACAGGCTTGCTTGAGGACATGGCGCCATGTATTAAAAAAACCCACCAACCCCAACCAAAACACCCCGTCATATCTGACAAGTTCTAGAGCCTTTTTACACCTCGCTTCCATTTATGGCACATTCTGTTTTTGAATTCAACTCCCCAAAGCCAGTAACAGTCCTCAAAAGTCTCAAGCACAGACACAACCACAAGCTTCCCACCCTCCAAAAACCCCAATAACAACGACCACGTTCACGTAGGTAGTTCTGTTTGCAGGAGGTGCAAAAAACAGACGTCAGAACAAGCGGCTCAGCAGCCCTGCTCCTGAACGGGTGTCTGCAGATGTACTCATGCAAGTACACCCAAATACTGCACAGGCAGTTAGAGGGGCTGTGCTCGAGTGTGCCAGCACGTGCGGCTCCTGCGCACCGCAGGTGAAACGCACCGCAAGGTAGCCTGGAGCTTCATTAATGCTCCAAAGAGCAGTTACTTCCCAGGATCTCAAGAGGCTCACAATGAGAAGCGTTCCCATTACTAATAATTTACGGGGGGGACACATTAATTTGCTGATGCCATTTGCCTTTCCCAGCACTTCCACAAATAGGGGCAAGGTGCGAACCACTCGCACAGATTTTCTGCGGGAATGCACAGCTTGGTGGACTTGGCTAACAAGGATGGTGGAGTCCAGTCTGATGTGGGATGCTAGTGCTCGACTGACTTTATAATTGCACATAGTCTGACAGACTTACTGAATTTCTTGTTTAACTTTTTTTCAGTATTATTAATTGGTACTTTAATTTCTGATCTGGTGAATTACATGCAATTCCTTCACCATCAGTTAAATGACAAGTTTAGAGCAGAATAGTTTAGGTAAGCAGATTGTCAGTGCTTATGGCTGTAAGACATAATTATGTACAGCCAACTGTGTAACATGCTTGAAAAAATTATAAGTCTAGGCACAGAAATTAAAATTATTTCAAGATGAAGTTGTACAAATACAGCTGCAAAAAGCTGCAAAATCCTATTAATTTATTCCAACTGTAGTGGGTAGTGCAGCAGGGTTCCAGCCCCCGCCACCCTGCCAAAGAAAGTTTAACTATAACATGCAACGAATCAAAGGCTGGATGTTTAAATCTAAAGATGGCTCCAGAAAACTATTTCAGCTATTATTTATGTACTCATAAACTTCTGGGCATCAGCTGGTAGCTTGGCATGATGACTCCTCAGCATGTCAGGGCAAACATTAAACGCTAAATTACCATATGTCAGCTTAGGGTAGTTAATAATTCTACCACATCTTGGACAACTTGAAGGCTTTTCTGAAACTGCTGTCAAATTGAATCTTTCCTTCGATCAATAAAGCAGCACAATGAAATACGCTACTTGTGGTGTCTCAAAGAATAGATTAGCAAAATACTGTAAATGCAACTGGCAGGGTCTAACTCCATTTCTTAACTGGAGATCCCCAATACGCACATCAATACTTTCAACGAGGCGACCTACAAGAGAAAATGGCACGTGTCTGTACGTCACCTATCTGTTTCTCTGTTACGTGCACTTCTGGTTTGCCACCAAAGCTCCTCTACAACCCCAGAGCTGCATGTTACCTGCAGATCTAACAGGCAGCAGTTAATTACGGGAGCAATGTTTGTTCCACACCGCTGGGTCTATCAATTGCAGCCGGAGGAGTAAAATAGAGAAAGACTGCAAGCATAAAGAACCCGTCCGACCTTCTGCTTGTTTTCCAAGCTGTGTAATAGAGATATCTCTGGCAATACTGAGAATAAGGACCAGCAGCAATCTCTGGGAACAGCCAAATAAAGGAGGAAATGCAGAAATCTGCACTCTGGGCTTTATTTAAAGGGGTACTACCAACCGCAAATCACACTTCTGCTGCCACTTTTACTCTCGGTCAAGTACAGCTACAACTAACACACAGTAAGTAAAACAGACTGGAAGGAAACGTTATTTCCTCTGTGCATTTGACAGCGTCAATGACACATTTCAAGATATTCAACACTGGCAAATTGGGGCCAGATTGTCAGTGCAATTGTATCCCTGCCAAAGCACCTGAAAAGTAAGTCAGATTATTTCTAGGGCTCGCTGCATATCTTACTACGAATATGCAGAAACTCTGGCCCTGGCTTCCCACAGTGCAGCCACAGGTTATTTGCAGCCTCTATATCAGCTCTGGAAGAGATTTTTACTTAACACAAACTGAAAGCAAAGGTGCTGCATTGCAGATGACTTCACTGCACAGCACCCAGCCTGGTCCTCAATCCCACGAGCAGCCCTCCAGGAACAAAGCTGGGAAACCCTGCTCTGGTTTCCTCTTCAGAAGTGCAAACGAAATCTGAGCTCTTACAACATTTCTGCGTTTTCTTGTGCTCTTGGTTCTGTTCACTATATCCACCGTTGTGTCGGATTTCATAGTTCAATTTTAAGTCAGAAATATGCCCTCTTGGTCTTACAGATCCATCCCACCCAGTACACACGTCTTCTTACAGCCTCGCTGGAGACTGGTGACAGCAGGAGTGCACCTGAAACACGGTGGTCCCCAACAACCTTTTAAACCATCAGCAGTAAGTAAAGGAAAACCATTTCTTATAGAACATTTCTTTCAGCATTTTGGTTTTTTGTAATTCAGGTCGCTCCGTGTGATCCTCCATTGCTGATAGATTTAGTCATAGTGGTTGTTCTCAGGCTGCAGGGCCCTGAGAAAGTGATGTGAAAGTCACTGGTGGCAGGAAATTGCCTTCATAATACTTTCAATTTAAAAAAGTTGATAATGACGCAGGGAATAGGTCCTCTGGGAACTGGGATGGTTAAAAAAATTCACCAGTGAAAGAATTGTGAACTGCTGACTTTCAGCATTTAATTGGGATGGAATTACAGGTCATCTTCCTCTAGCAATCCCATACATACTCGAAAGGTGATACTAAAAAGGAACAGATTATTATTTCATACAGTATCTTTTTTTATCAGAGGAAATTAAAAGAAAACAGTCTGTCACATACCAAAATCAGGCGGCTGCTTTAGAAGCCGTGCCTTGCTCTCCGAGCTAGTGTAAATCAGCATGGCTTCTTTTAGTTCAGTGGCTTTACACCAATTTCCACTGGCTGACAAGCTGACCCAGTATTTCTGTGGTGATTACAGTGGGATATCGCTTCATGTTTATTTCTAGGAAAGCTCAAAGTTGGCTCTTGTGCCTTTGAGAAGCTGGATGTATGTGGGGGAATGATGTTTCTTCAAACTGTAAATCTTCAGGGCTTTTTTTTCTTTTTAATAAGAAGCAGGAGGAAGATTTCCTGACCCTCTGAACTATCCCTAGTTTTGAATACACTACATGGTATGCCTGTAAACAGAAGCAGCTAGCTCTTATGTGAAACTTCTTAAACTGCAGAGGATGACGGACAGCAAATGGGATGCAAGCCAAGGAACATGACAATTAGCACAGAGAAAGTTTTCAGGGTTTATTCCATCAGTCAGCACTTAAGGAGGCTTTGAAGGGGAAAAAGCATCCTTTTATATATTAATCCACTACTTCTGCACTTTCCCCCTATTCCATGGATTTAGTGCTTAGCTGCTAAATATCTATATGCAGAGCTTTATTAAGAGGAGTTGGTTTACTTTCTGAAAGATTCCACATCCATTAGTTTATAGAGAGAAAAAAGGCAAAATCATTTTGCCTGCTGCAATATCCAGAGTTTAAATGATGATTTACTCTTCCCCAGCTTGTAGTACTTAAAGATGGGGATGAGGGAAGAGCTAGCATTTCTTGCAATGTTATTTCTGGTCATCACCTTACTAAAGAGTCAGGCTGTGCTACCGATGATAAAGGAACTCGGTGAAAGCAAAGGGAAAATCCCCCACATTTCACCCCCTTCCTGTTCTGTCTCGGCAGATTTCGCATCTGAAGAGGCACCTTACTGTTCCGAGATAAAATATTTTCTTTTTTCTTTAAAAAGAAGAAGTTCTCTCAAGCAAGAAGTTGGGCAACAGCAGGGGACAATGCCATGCCAGTATTAATTAGCAAATTCCAAATGAATCATAGTTTGTGCTTAGCGGGGTATGCTTGAAAACCATGTGAACTTTTAAAATGCTGTGTTGAGCATAATAGTGGCAGCTTATTTTTATATATTTTTTAATAAGACTAACAAAGAAACAGTCGCTTTGGAAGGGCGTCTTATTCATTCCCTCCACGGCCCTGTTCCCAGGCATTTGTGCTCTTGCCCAACTCTTTATTTGGAAGATGACACCCCCCCTTAGCTCAGCCCTTTTGGTTCGAGGCCACTACTGGGGTGACAGCATTTTTCCTCTAATTAAGAGGTGGCATGCGTGGTTGTCTACACCGCACCCTGAATCACCAAGCAGGGGGTACGCTGTGACATGCCACGTGTGTCATTTCCGCAGCTCTTTGATCCCAAGTCCCCAGGACTCCCAAATTTGCCTTCCCCACAGAGGAGCGGTGTTCCTGCTGCCAGGCTGCCTCCCTACGCCAGGGCTCCCGCTGTTCTGCAGGTTGGGGCTTTCAGGCACCCAACTCCTTGCCTCAGCATGGGAGGCAGAACCGGGTAGTGGCTACGCATGGCAGCAACTGCAACGACAGACTCTGATCTCCATTTTCGGATTATTTAGGTTGTGGTTGAGCTGGGGCACCTGCCTGTGCAAGGCTCACCAATTCTCTTTTGATTAGGAAGACTATAGGCATCTGTGTCAGACTGTGAACTTCCATTTCAATACAGATCTCCATTGCTGTTTTTCCTCTCTTTCACTTCTATATTGAGTTTAAAAGACATGGGAGTTGAGAAAAGAAATTGGTACACTGTTACAGGGTAAGCAGTAATGGGAGGTTATGAGCATTCATTCAGGTAGCATGCAAGGAGAAAAAAGATGCAATCTCCAAACCGCCAGCATTTCAGCTCCAAACTTCAGGGTGATGGTGAATAAACAACAGATCAGACCAGGAGCATCTCTGACCACCCGATCTGAGTTCTCTCAAAGGCTTGGGTAGTTGGTATAGAAAGGTTTCACTAGTTGCACTTGAGCGGGCAGCAGAAAGATTGCACAGATATCCAGGATGTGGCCAGACCAAGCTAGAGCCGACCGGGATGCGATACTGGCAATTCAGCTTCGGAGGGGAGGACGGACGAAACACCCCAGGTGTCCTTTCTGCCATGGGAGACCAACTCCACCTTCCATGGGAGAAGCTCTTTCAAGGTGGGTAGAGGTGAGGAAAGACACTGCATTTTTAAAAGGATTATGGCCTAAACACAAAGAAAGTTCCAGAGCAGTAAGAAAACTCATACAATGAAACATTATGGGTTTTTTTCTAGGCCTGTGTATTTCTTGAACCAGCTAAAGGAAGAGCAGTCTCAGGAAGCTTTATTAACCGTCTGCCTCTTGGCTGGGAGGAATAAGACAAAAGGGAAAACAGAAAATACAATCCCCTCCCCATTCTGTACCAGGTTAACCATGCTGCTTGCAGAAAGCAGGCTGTGGAAGGATTCAGCCACTCGAATCCACATCGCACAGTGCGGGTTTAACCTAACTCAAACCTGTCCACCACAATTTAGCAAGAGCGGCAGTAATTGTGAGATTCACGCGTCTCCTTACTCTTTCCCTTATCCCGGCAAATGGAGTTGACCGCGCACAGAAAAGCTGGGGGCTATTGCAACCTAAAGAAGAACTTAAATGTCCACCAGGATCCAGAACATTCAGAGGTATTTTAATCAAATTACTATCGATTAGGGACAAACTAGAGTCTATTGAAGTTAATGGACGGACTTCCATCGACTTCAAAGAGCTCTGGAACAGCCTGTAACAGAGAAAACAAGCAAGTATCAAAATGAGGAAATGCATTTTAGTCTAACCCTAATTGCATGAGATGAAAGAACTGTTTCAGCTGAAACTTTTTGAAACTATTCTGCCCGAGACAAACATCAAACATCTCAAATGGTTAAAATTCAGCAAAGCTACCAGTGAATAAGGCAAGAGTCTGATAACATCAAGTGTGGCCAGCTACGGGTACCAGAGACCTACAAACATATATCAGCCAACCGACAGCTATAGAAAACCTTTACTAACTTAAGTAGGAAAAAAACTTCGCAATTTTGTGCACGTATAGATACATACACTAACTTAGTTCTACTTCCCACTCAAATTTATTTTCTCTAAGAAAGAGGAGATTTTTTCTTCTTTTTCCCTGGAAAACTGTTAGTGTTTAATTCCACACTACAAATGTATCATTTGTCCTTTTGTCTTCACAGGACCTAATCATCTTCTCTGAGGGATAAGTATGAAATCATGACACAAGCAGTTTCTTTAAACTAGCCTCTCTTACTGCCTAGAACATTTTGTTGTCTTTAAAGCTATATATTTATGTGACAGCCAGACATCCATTAAACCCCACAAATCTTAAGGCCTAAGAGGTATAAAAGGGATTTCTTCTTTTAAGTTTTATAAGGGAAAAATCAGGCCTGAATACTGTAGGGTCATGACTTTACTGACCTTCACAATATTAGTTTCTTCCCAGAGTTGGTGTAATTAAGTGTTGAGTCTGTGGAAGAAATAAGTTCTTTTCTTATTAAAGAGGCTAACCGGAGAGAGCACTTTAAATAGCTTGTAGGGACCAGCTGCACCATATTGTTGTCAGCTCCAGCATTACACTTCCCCAGCTTTCATTCATTCAAGAGTTTTAGCAGGTAAACAGATAAATCCCACTTGAAGTCACTTGTGCCATGCTCAAATGGCAGTGGAGGATGTACTGGCTTTCTTGATCACACAATAGTTGAGAAAATTTGAGGCAGTAATAAAAGGAAGAAAGATTTGGGGTTTAAATGCTCCATCCTGTCTAGTTCCTTCTTCTGTCAACATTCAACAAGATGTTTTGCTCAGAGTATATCAGAATAAGTACCAGAATCTGCTCATATATATATATATATATTTTTTTTTTTTTCCTATGGATGGATCAAGATCCCAGCACCACCATTACCAACAGGAGAAGAATGCAAACATCCAACAAACATCTAGCTACCAGAGCCCTCATCGCCAGGTCTTTTGGTAGAAAAGGAGCCAGAACATTGTCCACCAAAGGCCCTAGGCCCAAGGCCTTCCAGACGAACCTTTCCTTCATAAAAACCCTTTGAGAAGTACAAATGCAAAGCACAGCAGTAGCTGCTGGGAGCTCTTTCTCCAGCTATGCTGCCATTTTAAACTGCAATATTCAACCAGGGGAGATGCTGTTTATCCCTTTCCTTCGTATTGCTCCCAGCTAAGTGTCACCTCAGTGGTCATCTCAGAGTGTGTGACTGGAGCACTGGCCGAAGAGCATGTACCTCCACGCTGCTTCAGATAACGGCGACTGGGATCGAAGGATACGGTTCAAGCATCTCTTAATGTCCTATTATCTGTGGATCACTGACAGGGTTGATTATAACAGTTTGACATGACTCCAAAGGAGCTGTTATGGTCTATTGTATCAATAGGTACCTAGGGAGCCTTTAATCCACAGATGCATGTGTAATAACAGCATACTAAAAACACAGTATTTTTTTTCTTAAAAGTTGCTACTGCTAAAGCCGTAAGAACCAGCAAAAAAGTAATGCTCATTGTAAAAATAAAAGCCCTGTCATTTTTCACATGACAAGAACACAAAAAAAAGTCTGAAACCCAAGATTTTTCCCCTTTCAGTTGTAATATAATAATGATCCAAAATGTTTATGCCAGGAGACAATTTGGAATGACTTGTTTTCCTGCTGAGCTATAATCTTGGTCTGCGGGAATGCTACTGATGTGACTCAAACTGTACTGCTTCTGTACTGTGAAGGAAAGAAGGGGTGAACTGTCATAATTCTTAAATTAGCAGAAACATTTTGTGTGTGTATGACGTGTGAAAGTATGAAAATAAGCATGGGGGAAAATTGTTTGTTTCCCTTGGAAACTGGTAGATGGATTTGATTAAGAAAAGTCTACTTCCCCGTTAAGTTCTCATGAGGTTCCTGGGTACTGCAGAGACAAGTGTGGTGTGAAGGCACACATACAAAGATACTGTTTTAGCAACAGAATTGAAATGACACATAAACAATTATCACTTATGAAGTCATAGGCTCTTGCTTTTTTTCAGAGCAGATTCTTTCAAAACACTTATTTGTTCAGTGAGGTCCTTGAGATGCCATATAGCCAGAGCACAGAGGCATTCAAATCTGTTTTCCTGGAAAATTGTGTTAAAAAATGATTTGCTTAATAAAGAATTCTGTTTACAAGAAAAGAATTAGAAGATGCTTTGGAAACATTTGATTGCTCATTCTTTAAGCAGTTATCTTTTTGCAGATAGAAAATAGTTTTCAAAAAAGGGTATAAGGTACCCAAACATCCAGCATCTCAGATAAGAAGAACGCTGACTGTTCAATCCCATTCCCATTTAGTCCTGACATAGAAACACAGCCACAAGAAGTTTTGCAAGAGAACAAACATCCATTATGCTAGCAATTAAATCCTTACGTGTACAAGGGTCTTAATGTTTCCACTGACAGTCGTGACAGAGAAGTGCCACTATCTCCTGAGAATTTTAATAAAAAATTCTTGAATGTAGAACTGCAATTGTGTGACTTGGCACACTTCTGTCCCTAGGTCTTCAGGGGAAAAAAAGGCTGCGTTACAAACCTCATATGATAAACAACCATTTGACAGTATGTTTCAAAACATTATTTAAATAGAGACTTCTGTTCAAGTTATTAATGCCTTTAATATGGATTCTCCTCTCCTCTCCTCTTTTTATTACTTTGTGTGTCTTTCTGGTTATTTAAAGAGTTGTGAAAAGAGCTGGTCAGCACTTCAGAGCTCCCACTGCTCATCAGCGACAGATGCCAACCATAAAGTTAAAGCCAACACAAAAAAAACCCCCAACCCAGAAGCCTTTTTTCTTCTCTCAGGAGAGGGAAGGCAAACACATCCGTCGCTCCTTGTCCTGCTCCTCCCAGCTTCCTACCGGCCGGAGAGCAACACTGAGCCAGCACTGAGCCCACCAGCTTGTTTTAATTAAGAATACAGGAGCACGAGCTCTTTGCAACTATTAAGCGCTGTATTGCCTGAACCAAATCTGCTGTCCCATCAGCGCCCGGGGGAGTGCTAGAGGAGCCCACGAGAACATCTTGCATCCTCAGAAGAAGAATCTGCGGGTGCTTGAGCAGCGTGTGCCCCCTCCCCTCGTACTGTGCTGCCCTTTCCTCGGGGCAACAGGTGGCTTTGACAGCCTGTGTGTTTGATGGTGTGGATATCACACACATGGGAAAAGGGTCACGGTTTCCAAATCATCTGGTGGAGTAATGGGAGGAGACAGCTCCCCAGCAGCAAGAGCCAGAACATCTCTGCGCTCTGACATTGCATCAGGACATGGGGACGGTCAAAAGAAAAGCAGACATCTCCCGTGCCCTGAAACATCTGGTCATCTACATCAGACCAGTGGTGGTGTCAGATCGTGCCAAATGCATCTGGGCTTCTTTCTTGTTTGTTTCATCTGCACCTTCGGTCTGAACTAATTCAAAGCAGGATCAGCTGGTGAATTTTTACTGATCATGAAAGCTGGGACCATTAAACACAGGCAGAACAGGACAGATACAGTCCAAAGGTAAAAAACTTCAGTCCTATCTTCTAATACACCTACCAGTGTAGTCCCAGGCTCTCTTGGTAACAGTTTCTTATCCTGACATGCCGAATGTTTATGTAACATTTTTCACATTAACAGCACAGCGAGGAAATAAAGAGCCAGACAGCTCACGTTCATGAGTAAACTATGTATACAAGAAGCACAAGAGACCTAATCCATTTGGAGTCTGAAATCAGATCTCTGGGGATGCTTTAGATTATTGCCCTACAGGATGCCTAGAGTTTTTATCTAACTTAATGGTTTTCCTAATACCAAAATGCTACTAATGAATAATATGGCTGGATGAAAAAAACTTTTATAAGTCACTTGGAACTGGATTAAGTGTATCAAGATGTTTTCTTTGATATTGTCTTGTCAGTTCCTATCAAGTGACTCTTCCATGCTTTCATGTCAGGTAATTCCCAAGAAATTCATGGCTACAATCGAAAATAAATGTGTGACTTTCAAATCAGTGAGAGCTGAACGATAGGAATTTTATATTGCTGGGATAAAACTGCTAGCTACTTCATAACACTCATGCTGCTTCCAGATTTAATACCTGCCTTTTCGAACACTATCAATTCACTTAATATGCCAGTGGGGAATAACATTACTTTATTTTATTTTCCTTTATAAGGATCATGAACCATTTTCTCTTACAGAAATGTACCAATTACCCACATGCCAATTGTCCCAGACACACTCTGATCTTACCGCGTGGACATTCAGTTCAGTCACACACAAAGCTTTCTGATGCTACAAAAGAACCACTACGGGCTAAATTCAGGACTGATGTAAGCAGGCAAATTTCTGCTGACATCAATGGAGCCGCACTCCCCAACGTAGGTTCTGAGTTTTGCCCTCTGCCCCAAGAATCTGACAAATGCCGATGGAAGTCAAAAGGAAACCTTTCATGTGAAAAATACCTAATTTAAGGAATTAGCAGAGCAAAGCCATAAAAAAAGAGGCTAGAAGTAAGAAACTATATTGTTGCGCTTACGCTGGGACAGGCAAGTTGTGTCTTACTCTGCCAGCTGGGACATTCGAGGACAGGGAATTACCGCTGGGGCAAGGCAAGCGGTGTTCGTATCGCTCCCTGCCCTCGCGGGATCGCTTGGCACAAGGACTGCAATGGGAAAAAGGGAGCCAGTCTTCAGGAAAGGCCGTGCCCAAGGAAACATCAAGGGGTCAGGTACACACGGTGGCACAGCTTGGCCACTCAGCGTGGAACACTAGATGCAACGTCTACAGGGCACTGCGAGTTAGCGCCAGAATTGGAAGCCGTGTATCTAAGCCTGCCCTCGCTAATTGGTCCTGCTGAGAATTTGGGTATATTAGCCAGGGCAGAGTGCCACACTAATGAAGCTGTACTGCTTCTGGGACCAGGGCTGGTAGCTCTGTAGGGCACTGCCCTGTGCTAGGCATGCTTTCCAGGCTGCTCACAGCTACCGCGGCCACCTCCGCCTGCTGCTGCCCCACGCTGTGCTGACATTCCCCGCGACTGTGCCACCGGGAGCTCTGCCTCCCGCAAGCGCCGACGGTAAAACAAGCTCTGACCGGCTAAAGGAGCTTCATTATTCTGAAGCTGCGTTTGCTGACTCCATCCCAGAGCTACCAGCTTGCTTTACCTTTTGCAGAATCCCGTGGAGGATACGGGGTGCTGCTCTTCGATCCTGGGAGAGCTGGCAATGCTGGGAACTCTGCAGCAGGTCCCTACCAATTTATTTCTGGTAATGAATTGTCCCACTGTTTCAGCATTGTTTAGAGTGATTTATTCAGAGTATATCTGCATATACATTATATATGCAGCTCTCACCAACGCCTGGTAGACCTTATTCTGCATTGATTGGGATGTGCTGGGAGATATGCCAAACATAGTTAGCAGAGAGTATTACATTGTACTTGGAAGCATTTACCTTGAACTTACCAATGCCTTTCAGCAAGGAATATTCACCTGTCCTGCTCTTTTGAGAACTATTAATAAAGCTCCAGTTTAGGACTTTACCTGTTACACCATTGATGCTACCACAGGTTACAGACACAAATACCATTCTCAACGTACTCATGAGCTAACTGCGATATCCTAAGCACCGTGGGATATCAGCACAAAGAAATAAACAGTGTTTTTTAGACTTCAAATGTTTTTGAGATCTAGGTGATACATTAAGAACTGAAATGTAGAGGCCAGCATTTCAAAACCAAAAATACTTTGCTCCTGGGGACTGAATATTGCATGATATTCCTCAAGGGTAAGAAACGATGGGCTCCTCAGACTGAAGCCATCACAGAGCTATGGCCAAAGTTTTGAGCTCACATGGTGCTCTTTACCCCAGCAAGGCCTCCTGCATCTGGAAGCCCATTTTTATGATATCCACAAGAACAAATGTTACGCTTCCGTAAAATTTGCTTCAATCAACTGAAAGGTTAAAAACTATTGGGCAGACTTCCTTAAGAAACCGGGCTAAACCCAAATGACACTAAAATTATTCCTCTGGTTTCCAAATGTTCAGATGCCTCACAGTGACCAGCCTGGCTGAGCTGACGGTAAGCTTGTGAGCACCTCTCCAAAACCCCACGTTACCAACCGCGCTGGAACAGCTCTTGCTGAGTTGATCTGACCCCCATTTGTAAGGCTGGTGTAACATTAAGATGAGTTCATGGAGCAAAACCATAACGTGAGTCCAATACTGAACCAGACTGATACATTAGTGTGATAATGTGGCAGGGAAAAATTAGGAAGAAGAGGTGGGAAAGAAATCAGTCACAGCTGCATGATAAAGGAGAAAGATCTCACTGTATCTGCAGACTGTAGTGTAAAACCTCTATGAGCCAGTAGGAAAGATATTAATAAGCATCAGAAAAAGCTAATAGGAGGTATCAAAAGCCAATACCAAACAGGAGAAAGAGAGAAAAATGTGCAGTAAGAGAATAACAACACTAAAAATGGTGTTTTATATCTCTTGGACCACAAGTAACAATTTAATTTGCTCTGACCTTCAAGAAGCAGTCACAAATTTGATTTTAAATAAGCAGGCTGCAGTGTTAGTGCTCATTCACAGAGCAGAATCCTGCCCATCTCCTCTTAGTGGTGCTGAAGATGAAGGATCAAGGCAACGACCCCTTCTTGAATTTTTCAGCCATTCCTGGCAGCCCCAGGGCCAAGCGGTAAACCCCACGGCACTGCAGGAGCCAGGGATGTGATACAGCTGACTTGTTCTCCTACAACCCAGTTGTTTCATGGCATATCCCTCTTTTTAACAGGTTGCTCTAGTATTGATTCAAACCAGTGGGAGCCGTATTGCTCCCCCAAAGGGTTTGATTGTTACATAGGAAGAACATTTCAAAAGACCTGATCCTCCTTATTTTTCACACTTATTCCCAACGACGCAACAGGAGAGAGCTTGAAGCTGCCTCTGTATTCCTCCCTTTTACTGCTATACCTTAAAAACATTTCAAAAAGTTACCCTCGGTTGGCAGTAGCACATTGGCCAGCCAAATTTCTCCATGTAAAATCAGCTGGCGACCTCTCAGCGTGCCTTCCTTGGATGAGTGCCCTCCACACAGGCTGGCAGCCCCCACGGCCAGCAGCCAACCTCCCAGGGCTTCTGCTTGGACAGGGCCCTTCTTTGTTTTATTGGTCTTCATTTCGTTTTCATTTTAATGTGATGGTAAAAATTTTATCTAATAATCTAAACAAGGTAATAATTTTGTGCTATAAAAGTGCCCGTCTTCCGTTGTTACTGCCACCATCATATATTGGAGAGTAATATTTGCAACATTATACAAAATTGTTATTCTATTAAAATGATAAAATGGCAGTGGTTTTATTACATGAGTGATTTTCCAGGCACTGAGATGCCCTTTACTGCAGACAAGAATAATAAACACATTATTCACCAACACATTAGGGAACAATCCTGTGATTTTGGAAAACGGTTGTAACAAACAAGTTAGTTATTACAGTGACATGCTCAGGAAACGTAGCCCCAAATCTTATCTACTGTAACTAAATACTGCTAATAGCCAGGGACTCTGCCTGCTTTGCACTTCAGCAGTTTGTTCCCAAGAAGTTGGCAAATCATAAGACAGACACTGAGAATTCTTCATGCACTTTTTGCAATCCCATCTAATCCAGGCCTTGGGATTTTAACCCTTTATTCCTACTGAAGTCTTAAGGATTTGCCATCTGCTGCTGCAGAATCTGCGAGGATGAAGAAGGGGAGAGGATTAAATTAATTAACAAATTCTAATCCTAAAACAGTGTTGGCGATGTCAGGGCTCTTTGAATTCTAATGAGGATTTAAAGTAACACTGACTACTTCCCAATTAAAAAGGAGGAAAATAACGTCATGTTATCACATCCCAGCCTCTGCCCACCCCACACAGCAGTCGTGGAGCGTTTTTTCTGATGGAGACTATTACAGGGATGGTTTGGTTATCCAAGGCACCTTCCCAGCCACGTCTGCAGCCAGGAACACAAACCCCCCTGCACAGGTCAGAGCTATGTCAGGCTGTTGCTTGAAAACATCATCAAGGTCACACATATTATTGTACATCCTCTAAGTTTTTTTTACAACGTAATCCTAAATCAGGTAATTCAACCTGATATATCTGACTGGCAAACAGACCTTCGATTTTATTCCCTCCTCTTCACTAACTCAAATGGACTTGCATCCATTGCCACCCAGAACAGGCTGACAGTCTGTGTCTGCAGGTAATGAATAGGAAGGTCAAAACAACATAAATATGCATGTTTGAGATGTCTCAGGTCACCAGTGACTGCAGTTTAAAACCAGAACACAGCAAACACAACATGGGAAGGCAAAGCAAAGCAGGGAGAGCTTCAGCAGGGAAAACATGGCATTCCTCTCCTAATATGTTTTGTTCTTGTCATAAAAATCAAGCATGGGATGAAAATCAGACCATCACTTGCACTTAAAATGATGTCTACCTACATGGAATGCAGTGCTGTACAACACGCCCTCTCTGCAGCAAGTGACGTTATGACGTGCAATAGAACAACAGTTCACAGACCCACACGCCACTAAAAGCACTCGACTTCTTGGGGGAAAGTGCAAATTTAAGCCATGTTGGGAAGGGAGTTTCACTGGGAGACCCGGGCCCTTTGCACTGGGAAGCAGCTTTAAATTTTCTGACATTGCTGTGAGTTTGGAAAGGAAACACATGGAAACCAGATGACATATTTCACAAACTGCCAAGCAGATTTTGCGTGGTTTTAGAGAACATGTACTCCCGGGAGTGTCCACAGCAACTTGATGGTCTTGATGGCTAACATTTGTTTTGCATCTTTATGCAGAAGAACCGAGACATGATCATTCATCTGTCTCGTGTTTCCATACAGGTGCACGCTTCCCAGCCATGTTAGAATGACAGATGTTGCTAGCAAATGCCTTTTAAAGGAAGGAAAATAACAGGAAGGAGGGGGAGAGACTACTCAAGCGGATCAGAGGTTTGGACTGCTCTCTTTCCCGGAGAGCCCCTATGGGTAATGCAGATGCGCTGGCTGCAGCAATCGCTCCTTGGAGCATGGGGTCTTTATGGAAACTGTACACTACACTGCAAATGAAATCAGTTTTCTTATTAGTCTCCATAGTGGAATAACAAACTACAGAATTCATAATATCTAGAGACCAGTGGCTACATTTTGATTTTCAAGCTTTTGAAACCTCTGTGCGCAAACAAACTCTTCAAAACAAATGCAAATTTGGCAGTTTATGCAACAGTGAAAGCCACTTGGGGGGATTAAAGGCTGATGTACTATCAGCTGAGAAAATGAGTAACCCTGAAACACAGAACTAAAGCTCCAACACTTGTATATTGATCCTCTATAAACTAGTGCTGCAAGTAGATTCTGAAGGACACCAATTCCTTAGTTTTTAAGCCTTTTTTTTTTTTTTTTTAGTTAGGCAGAAGCTGAAGAGATTTGACTGTTTACATGTCGTGAATCCCATTTTCACAAGCAGTCCCTGAGTTTTAGAAGCAGAGCCTGTAGCATACAAGCTCCAGATTATATTATTAAAATGTACTGATACCAAATCTACTGAAGGCAATGGGAGGCTTTGAGGTCCTGTCAAAAATGAAGTCTGTAGTATTTTAGTTACACTTTGATGCTTGCTTTAGAGGAATGATTCCCTGCACAATGTGACGCATTTGCAGATATTCCTCCACCTCTGCACCCCTAAGAGGTAATGGGTGATGAAGATGTCTGAATCTTGACCACAGAGTAGTTGTTCTTTTCTAAGGATGGCTCACCTGCTAAAAGGATGAAAACACATAGCTGCCAGTGAGCTTAAAAACATCATTTCAGAAACTAAAGAAAAATGTAAGCAACAGAAACCTGAATCCCATTCAAATTAGCCTGTCTCTTTTGAAACATACTGCTACCCTAGCAAGAATAAAAAACAACTTTCCCTTCTGTACATCATGTTTCAGAATACTGTTATCTTTAAGACATTTTGCTCACTTCTTGAGAAGGCCTTATCAAGGAGGCACAGTATGTTATAAAGACTAAGTAACCATGCACCCAAAATGTGTGTGTATGTGTGTGGGTGCATATCCACTGGAAGAACTAAAATAGATTTAAAAATACTTCCACATAGCCAAAGCTGGAAGATGGTCTGGTAATTATATGTGCATTCCAAGTAGACTACACACAGTGGGGGGTTTAAAGCATTCATATAAATTATACCAATCAGCACAGAAAGGAGGAAAAGAAACACTGAGGACATCAAATATGACACTTTTCTAACTGATACGCACGAGTACTAAATCATGGCAAAACAGTGCCTTAGAAAACAGGGACTAAAATGCATCCTAAAAGGAGTTCCATCTACAGCTTTGCTGCCTCTGTAAATGCATATAATCATCTTAATGATGTATTTTGAGGAGACATGATAAATCACAGAGTTAAAAGACCCCATGGAATGTGAATACATGTGGAGATTTTTCTTCTGGAGGGAAAAACGTATTGCAAATGAACTCGAGTACCACATATTGTGCAGATTTTTTTTAATTGTGTGGTTAAACATGTAGGTTCCAACAGCTTCTGGGGTGTGATAAGAAAATGGGTTTGTTAAACCTCATGCAACCAGGGCACGGGATATGGTGGTTCTGGAGTGCCTGACCTACATGCCAGGGAAGCCAGCATGACAATGTTTTGTTAGGAAATCTCCAGTCGTGGTGCCTTGGGACAAGGGAATTAGAAAAAGAATTAGGATAATCTTTCCAGGCAGAAGATTTAAAGTCTGCTACAGTTATTCTCGATCGATCCCCAAAAGATTGCCAAGAAGTGTGTATCTTAAAACTGCTGCTAATTAGGAGGTTTTAAGACACTGTTATAAAATACCTTCTGCTTGGCTTGTAAGGGAAACCATTTAGGCTAGTAGTATAGAGAACAAAACAGTCATAAAATGTTATTTGTAGCTTCTATTATATTACCATTACACTATATTATCACCAGCATAGTTACATACCTAACATAAAACCATTTAATGAAATGTTTGAACTTTCAGGAGACCTACTGGTAACCTTCTTATTTTTAGCAATGAGGATGACATTTGTTGTTTGCTGCAATACAAACAATAATAATTACACATTGAGATGCTAATGGGGACGAAAACTAATATTTAGTACTGCTGTCCGTTCATGACCATGCATACAAATACACAGAATCCAGGATTAGTAATTTCAGAGTTTTTTTGGTCTGGGTTTTTTTTTCTTTCCCTTTTTCCCTTTTTTTTTTTCCTGTATGGGATGCTTTTTAAGTTTACATTAGAAGCAGCGACAGACAAGCATGCAGGCTGCTTAAATGAATGCACATGGGCAGACTCCATTCTGTAAACTGGAGAACTCAATGTTCTTTTCATTCCTGTAACAATGGAACAACCTTTAAAAAGTTTTCATGATGATTTTGCACTCTATGCATTATGGCTGTTTAAAAACATGTATTTGGAATATGTTTCATCTAAATGCAAGCCATGATGTTGTCTGAACATTGATTTTTTTTTTTTTTTTTAGCCTGAAAGATGGCTAATATTGCCTGGCCAAATTGCATGACCTTTAACTATTCCTTAAACAGGAGCTAGCGAAAGCCCATCCCAGACAATAACTTGAGATGTCAATATAAAAAGTGAAAAAATAATAAAAATGTTCCTTATTTTTTCATGCTTTTTCCCCCCCTTTGCATTATTCACTTTCTCCCTTGCTGCTTGCTTTTCTGGATTTCATTAGTGAGCCATAGGCTTCTGCTTTTCAACTTAAGTTTTGCGGGATGGTTATAGTCCTTGGTATTCATGCTACATAAAATACCACTTACAACAACCAGATGTGAGAAAACATTCAGAAATAATATAGGTTGCGCCAAGAATTGATTTGCGTGGGGTCTCTGTAGAT
This sequence comes from Haliaeetus albicilla, assembly GCF_947461875.1. Classification (NCBI taxonomy): domain Eukaryota; kingdom Metazoa; phylum Chordata; class Aves; order Accipitriformes; family Accipitridae; genus Haliaeetus; species Haliaeetus albicilla. The sequence continues at coordinate 4,900,214 of NC_091484.1, forward strand.
GATTTATTCTATTTTTTGTTTGTTTTCTTGCAATGGCTCACAGAAACAGCTGTCTTAAGACTTCCATAAATGGAAAAAAAAATATATATCCCAGGTTTAGGTAAACAGAATTACGCCTGATCACAACGCAATTACAATGTCCCATTTCTAGGAAGTTAAGAGGGTGCAGACAGCAGGTCTGACTTGCCTTTCCATTTGAAAGCTCAGCTACTCTGATGTCTTTATGTCTCTTTTTTACATGTTTTCTCATGATAATTTAGGATTAGCAGCTTTGAGAATCAAAACCGAGAACAAAGTTTCTTGAGCTTAAATTTAATTCTAGCTTGATTTTGATCCAATGCCTTTGTACATTTGCCAACTGTGCCATAAAACATCACTGAGTGGAGGATCACTGAGTGATCTTTTAGGTCTTGCAGTTTTTTTTTCCTTGTTGAAAAATGAAAAAAAGATTAAGAATTATGTAGCCTCAGCACATTTCAAAATATTTGACTAAGAGTTTAATATTACAGGATTTATCCCTCCTCAGATCCACTAAAGAGATTGTGCTTTAATACTGAATCACTGAAATCACCTGGTATATGAGAGGGACTGGGTCAACTCTTGGTCATGAAAAAGCAATAAGATTGACAGGTGTTATTGTAGTGTGCCAGTGACTTACAGGTGTGCCGACTTTGCTTGAGAGACCACTAGAGTACAAAAAGAAAAGAAAAAGCCCATCAAACATTAAAAAAAAAAGAAAATAGCGCACAGACATATGAGATATTAGTCAACTCAAATGTAACGGTTTACTGATCACCTGGACTGTAGCCATAAATTCTGGGGCAAACCTCTCCTCCACCTTGATCCAGAACACTGGTGTGTCCCAACTCCCTCCTCCTCTCCCTCCCGCTTGGTGACTATTTCCCACTATCTCTCCCAGGGGTGATATTAGCATTAGAAAAGTCACTGTGGGCGACAGCTTATTCCACTTTCACAGTGAAATACTCCTTGTAGAGTGTCTGTGTGCAAATAATGAGGGTGCAGTAAATTCCCACTCTATCTTACTGCACACTCCCATTTGATCTGTGTTATGCTTTTAGCCACTATATAGGAAATAAATACTCAGAACAGCCATCCCCTCCTCTTTGAGAAATGACCAACCTGGTACATGACATGGACAAAGCTGCTCCCTCTGCAACCTCGCCAGATATTTAGCTGTACTAACACCTCTGTACACCCCAAGAGCACCACCCTCTGCCTCCAAGCACGCTGGAGCCCTGCGGTGCTACGTGTGAGCTGGGGATGGGATATGACAAATATGAGAGAACTTGACCTTGGGGCAGCTGGAGATAGGAGGGAGATTCAAGCAGGAGCTGGGAGTCTATCTGGAGGAACCTATTTCAAGTTGGAGCAAGGCTAACCCCATTCCTAGAAGTCATGCGCTGTAGCTCATACCACAGTACAGAAGAAGGGGAAAAAAGGAGAGCCTGCTGGATCTGCTAGCAGGAGACATTTCTGTGTATTAGGGGGGGAGGCCATAGGAGAGAAATGGTGAAATTCAGAGGAAACACTAGCTTTCTACGAAAAGGATTAATGCAAGAAAGCCATGGGTTTAAAATAGCCTAATTGACCCAAGCATAATGTAGTTCACAGTCACATGGTGAAAGTCAGGCAGTATTTGAATGCCTCCTCATCATTTAATGTAACATTTCTGGTAATAGAATATTTAAATCCTATTTTATCAAAATCTCATCACTCAAGTGTACGAGCCTTTTCCACTGCTGGAGCATACAGTGTTATAAATTCATGAAGGTCGTAATTATGAGCAGCTTCAACACTGCAAATGTGTTTGGCAAAGATATTATGCCCTTTCTAAACAAGATTTGAGCGACTACAGCACACATTCAGAGTTGCAGGGCTTTGCTTTTCATGTGCCTTGCAAGCAGCAGGCTGTTCCCTTTTCCACGAGATTCACACTTGGACAGAAATGTCCCGTAGCCAAGAGCTCACCCCAAAACCATCACTGTCCCTTACCCCAACCAGCAGACACAGAGGAACACTCCTTTCTCATGAAACCGGAAAAGTAGCATGTTCAAATCCTTATTTAATACAGCCATTTCACATCTGAATAATTAGTCAGGCAAGAGATGACTTCCCAGGATACAAGGACTGATTACTCATAAGTGCAACTCGAGCTTTCCCAGACCAGTGCTGTAGGGGACTTCGCGGCCGCAGCACAGCCCCAGCAAGCTTTCCTCTCTCTCAGGAGGTAACCCTTTTTTTTTTTTCCACTCTTCTTTTTCTGATAGGGAAACTGCTTCTCTGCCCAGATCTAAAATGAGGATGTCCCTCCAGAGTCACCGCTGAGCTCTCAATGTTTTCAGGCAGTACTCAGATCTGAGCTGACCTCAGGGCTCCCGGGTCCCTTCCCAGCAGGGACTATTCAGCTCAACCCTTCTTCATGGTGCTGGGATCATGCAACGTTCTCCTCAAAGCTGGACATCTGAGCACTACCTGAAATACCACAAAATGCAATGCTTGTTACAGATCCCACAGCGACCAGGTTTGCTTGCATGCTGGAACTGATGGAAATATCAAGTGCACGTAACGGACCGTGGTTTTAGATGGTGATCTAAAGAAGATTCAGTTTGGGCAGTTGAGCTGCTCTGCATTTACATTATAAGAAAGGAGATGAAACTCCTGCGACAGTTTTATATGGGCTGGCTCTGAGCAGAAGGCTGCTGCATAGGGAAGCTGGTTTGTGAGGCTCTGACAAAACCAGCTCTGCTCCCTCTGGCCTCATTTAGCTATTTCTAAGCCCTGGAAAACCAGTCTGGCTGCTGCCGCTGTTACCGCAAAAGAGAAAAAAAAATTTAAAAATTGCTAAATGGTAATGTCAAAGCCCAGGGCAACCATTTCCATGCACATCCATCTTTCCCTGGAGGAACACAGCTCAGCATCTCCTGGGCTCTCCATCCTCTTCCCACCTCCATCCCCTCTCCTGGGCTGGGAGCAACCAGCCACTTCAATTCACCCACAGTGTTGGGAAGCCTTGAGCTGGCTCTGGTTTAGTATCTTCCTTAAAGGAGGTAGCAGATATTTGTTTGGGAAGAAAAGGAAAAAAATGCCTAAGAGTTTTATTCTTTAGCCAAAGCTAAAATTATTTTCAAATAGGATAAATTGTCCTTCCACAGCGAAAACTTGACCAAGAGGTTGAAGTCATCTGCATAAAATTCAAAGGCAAATCAGTGGCAGAGTCGAGATTACATTCACAGAGACTAAGATTATACATCTTTTACAGCCTTGTGCTTTGCGCACTTGAACCTGTGCACAAATAAAAAGTGGCCACGTGATTTTCCATGCTCCCTAGTTGTTCTCTGCAACCCAGCCCAGGCGAGCCAGCCCGCGGCTCTTTTACTAAGTATTCCCTCGGGGAACGTCACTTGGGATCCTCTCAGAGACAAACTCCAGTGCAAACAATAAATCCTTCCATTTCATCTGGTGAGTAAAGCTCTCACTCTCGGCATGTTGTTTTCTGCCGTGCAATTTGCATACTTTGGCACATCTTGGTACCCAGTTCTCATCAAATCAAAATGTACCATCAACTGTACCAGTGCATGTCATGAACAATACTTAATTTCACGCTCAGGCAACCAAGTTCATCCACCAGTTACACACTTAAACCAGCCCCTGTATTTGGGGGGACACAAGAACAAAGCATACGAGTCCACACATTAGCTGAGAAGTTAATGTCTGCCATTTAGCATTGCACAGCATGGTAGCACATCCTCATAACCTATTTATTTTACCAAATGTTCCCTTATGTTCAATAAGAACATAGTTTTTCTACAATTCTAATGGCAAATTTCAACAATTTTCCAATTCTACAGCTGCTTTAAGACTACTGAAACCAGTGGCAATTCTCAAATGAACGAACCAGAGTTGGACTGGATCCTAAATGGATACTGATTTAATATGAGTTGTCTCGTGGTTATCAGAAAGAACTGTTTTTATTTGAAAAGGCTCTTTGCTAAATAAACCAGACGTAGCAGGATTTGACTGATTTTCCTACTAACATCCTAGTAAGCTTGATATGGTACAGTGTCAGAGGTGACCACCCTTTCCATTCAGATCTTAACTTTTGTGCCCAAGTGTCGGGTATGTAACTTTTCTATTTCTACCGCCAATGGTAAAATCTGTCATGAAACACAATGAGAAATCACATTTAAGAGAAGATCTGCAGAAGTAAAAGGCAGCATACATAAAAGCTACCGTACTAGGTTTTTTCTTCATGGTCATGACTTCTAGGTTGCTTTCCAGCAGGATATATCCTTAAAAGCCTTTTGTTCGCATTCTTTCTCTTTCTTACTTGCAAACATTTAACAAGAATCAAAGCCAACCAGCCACAAAAAGAACATAGCCCAAATGCTCAGATGCAAATAAAGGTTTGAGATACTTATTTTTTAATAATCAAAGCAAGCTTCTCAGGTCTGAAGTACAAAATTCTAGAAGAAAAAAACCTAAACCTTTGGTATCTAGCTATAAACGTTGGGCAAGGGGACACAGGCTGACAAGTAAATATTGAATTATACAGAGCTCTCGGTTAATATTTATGTTCACGCTCTAGATAGTCTAATGTAATTGATCAGATCTGCACTTTAAGACAAAATTATGAACACGCTTTTCACAATTGGCCTCTCTGCTGAAAGATGAGGTTTTGGAAATGAAAAAGTTCCACAGTTACAGCATTTTACTTACAGAAAAGCGTCCACAGTATCAAGCTCTTTGGTCACTTCTCACCAGAGAAGAAAATTCAATCTAACAAAAAAATCCCCAAACAGCATCACCTTTTTGATTAAAAAAAGGAATGCTTTCATCCAACTCGGCTTCCCCAAAGTAAAGATGTCTGAAGTGTTTTATTTTCTTCCCATTACGAAACAAACACAAATTCAGAAGCTTGGGAAACTCTTGCTGTGGTGGAATCAAGGATGCAGAGGTGCAATAACACACTATGAGGAACCTGTTTCTGGGGAAAGGCTGCCGCAGCGTGAACTGGTGCAGTCCACAGGGAACTGGTTTAGCATTCGGAAGGGGCTGTGCCCACAGACTGTGGCACGTCCCTTGATGATTTCTGAACCATTTGTGCTGGGGTTGGGTGTGCACTTTGGACAGGCATACTCCCAAAGATGGATGGAAAATTGTGTGGTGGGATGAAATGATTCGGGAAGTACTAGAAAAGGAGGAGGAGGAGGTGGTCTCCATTTAACCCTTTCTTTGGAAACCACTACCTCCAGCCAGCACTAAGCACAACCACTGCAATTTTATTATATTATTAAAGTGGCTTTTGGAAGGCTTTTATATTTATAAACTCACCAGAAGAAAATTCCAAAGAAGGAAGTGCAAGTTGTTATACTAACAAGACAAAAACCAACATAACCCACTGAGCTTTAGAAGCTGAAATCAATCGAAGTCTTTCCATTGACTTCAGTGAGAGCGGGATCAGGATTTAAAGAGATTACAATTCTGAAGTTCATCTCTGTTGCAGTTCAGAATTTTTCTTTTGTTTCACATCACATTAAAGATTCAGCATCTCTTTTCCTAATGCTCTGAAATATAGTATGATCTATAAGAGAACAGAAAACAGAACTAAAGGGGGAAAAAAAACCCTCCCACACCTCATTAAGATCTAAAGTTTGTCCTTAATGTGCCTATGAACTCAAAATGAGTGTCTAAATGGAGACATTTTTTTCTGCTACAGGGTAAAGTGATTATAAATGTCTCTCTGTGCAAAAGCTTAGTGGTATTTTATGCAGCTGGCACTGCAGAGTTTGAAACAAATCCAAGAAAACAGATTGTATCTTTAAGGTTAGAAATCAAACTTTCCATTGCTGGAGTGCACATTTCCTGGTAACGGGCTAAGCTCTGACACCAGAAGCTATGCAAACGGGATCTCTGCTGCTACATTAAGTGAAGTGTATTGCTGTCTTTATTCCCTATGGCCTTTTTATCTATTCATTCCACTCCCAAACCGTCATTAAATGGACATGATAAAGTCATTTTTTGTAGTTTTCCGTTTTGTGTATTTCTTACCATTTTTTTCTAATGCCCATTCAGAAGTCTGCTAGACATCTTTTCCTTAAGCTTTTTAACCTACATTTTTCCTATAGATCCGCAAACACCATAGGTGCCTTTGTCAATCAGCAAAAGCAGTAGCTTCAGTTTACGGGTATAAATATCCCACGCTGCTAAACCTTAGCTACAATAAACCTCATGCAAGATTAGAGAAAGCCCGCATCCACACACCGCAATTCTTCCCAGGCTTCGGAGGCATTTCAATGCCAAGCGCCTATTTTGTATACATTCTTTCTAGCTGATTGAATTGACTCTCAAAAGGTTAAGAAACCCTATATAACCACATAATGAAATCCCACCTCGCCTTCACTTCTAAATCCTCACAAGCCCTGGGCAAGAGCAGAAGGGACTGGTCTGCAGGACTGCCGGCAGGTTACTGCTGCGGGGCACGGCGGGAGCAGGCAGGCGGACTCCTGGGATGGAGCGGCCCCAGGAGCAAGGAGCTCATTCTGCACCCCTCAACCAATCTACGCTCAAACCGTTTGGTGCTGTGTAGGTTAAAAACAGCCTCTCGAGGTTCATTTGAGTCCCGCGCGGTCATGGAAGCCAAGAAGTGGTCTGCTCTCCGCATGATGAGCTACCCAACGACTGGCAGCTGTGTTCTAATTTGAGCTCCCAACCAGTCCTAATGAATAACCTCATGTACAGCACGAGCTGCAGAGAAAGGATTGGTCTCCTATTCCTAGCTAGAGGCAGATGAGGAAAAATCCTATTTTTGGCTACAATTACCATTTGATCTTCCACAAGCAGCCCTGCTTCTAATAAAACTCCACACTCAATTGCGCTCAGTGGGGACACCACAGCGAAGAGCGGAGGGCATGGAAGATGCAGGCTTGGAGAATGGCAAATGAGTCTGTGAACCAGCTGGATTTATGACCCACAGTTTGATCCAAAGTGGTTTGTGGCCAGTAATTCCTGCCGGTACTGTACAGCACTGCTTTCAGCTCGCTCCGTGCTACTCCTGCAGATGAGGGGAATCTATTCTTTCCAAGATCTGTGATTGCTACCGAGAAACTTCGTCTGTGCTGTCATCTCACCTCTAGAACTTGATCAGGTGTATCCAGCACGGGTACAAAGCAGATCTTCCGCTTAGGCACGTACAGCAGAGAGAGATTATACTCTTGCAGCATATTAGTATTCCTTACATATTTGTAAATGTCTGGGTTCAGAGATTGTGTCAGGTTAATACATAGTTCTGTGACTAATATCACTGGAGTTGATGGGAGCAGCTCCATGATTACGGTCTGACTCAGCACAGGTACCAGAGCTGGGGGCACCGCTCCAGCCCGAACCTGCGGGATGCCCTCGCGGGAGCATCCATGCAAGGTACTATCTCAGCACATCATATCCCCTAACTTAAAACCAGCTCCATAAATTCAGGTTTCCCTGGAAAGCACCAAGGGGAAAAACAAGCAGATTACATTGAAAGTTTACCCACTTGGCCTACGACACGGGAAAGGCGAGTGCAAATATACTGTATCTCCCTGTTGGCATAATTCAGAACTGCAATCTCTTGTCACAGTTACCTGCTCAAACACGACCTTGACTCAGTCCCTGGCAGCCGCGTGCCACTAATAACTGATAGACAAACAGGCATATTTACTTTATGTTTACTTTTCTCTTTACCTCCATTGCACAAGCTAATGCCGCAGAACCAGGCTCCCCAATTAGTTCTGCTGACCACAGTAACCCTGTGGCCCTCATTAAAGAAAAGCATTTCAAGAAACTGTATCCATTCCATTTTCCATCATCAGTCCTTTGTGAAAGTTGGATTGAAAGCACCTCAGTGGTAAATCTACCTCTCCCAGAGGTAAAATGCAAAGAGCAGAGAACGATGCTAACCAGCAGAGAGAGGAAGTGATTAAAGGACAGAGAGAGAGAACAGAGGACGAAATGTTGCCTTTAAGAAGAGATGCTGGGGATAAATATTGAAATTCTTCATTTTCAAAGAGGTGCCTTTGTTTTGTTTTCTGCTTCAAGGAAATCAACAGCACTAGTCCCCAAAGCCACGGCATGATTTAGCCTGTTATCATTCAGCAGAGACAGTACCCTACTTGCTGATAGTGGGAACTTCACTGATCCTACTAATACATTTAAAATACCTGGATCTTCCTGTCATATTTATTATTTGCATAAACTGATATTCTCCTTTTAAAAAAAGGGGAGGGGGCGGGCAAGAGAAAGTTCTGGGGGGTAGCAAAGATTAAAGGCAGACTGTCACTCTGACTTTGCCTGGTTTGTATTTTCACTCCAATGAGTGGAGTGTGTATAAATAATGCCTTTGATTGCTTCAAAGATGGGGCTGGTGTCACCATGGCATTTGAATCACGGCACTTTCTCTTTGTATTGCTTCTGTCAGTCAGGAACAATATAGAACTTTTTTGTTAAAGAAGCTTTTAATTTCACATAGTAATTACCTATTTGATCAGACAAAAGGTGCTGTGAATGAAATTCATTTACTTGTTTGATGTGACTGAGGCTGAGTGTCACTACAGCTGCGAGACTGTCAGAGAAAACACTAGTGGCTGATTAGATAAGCAGCCCTGCACGGAAAAAAAAGGGTGAAAATGGAACGGGGCGGGGGGAAAAGTCAAGTTCTACCTGATTTAAATACACGGAAAATGAAAAATCCCTCAGAATATAATTAATGTAATTATCAGAAGATGCAACTCCCATACAGCTTCATTGAGGTCAACTTTCCAGCCAGTGGATTAAATGCCCTCCTCTCTCCCTCCACTTCATCAGACAAGGCCGATTTACAAAGCAACTAATGATCTGCTTGAAACTTGCTGAACACCTGCTGCTGTGTCACACACTCATTCACACAGCAATAGAAATCACGCTGCAAGGACATGAAGTATCATCATCTGCTTAAGCCAATCTACTACTATTCAGATAAAAGTTTTGTGTTTGAAATCAGAGATGTTGTCTCCTTGCCAAGAACAACCTTTTGGTACCTTCTGGGTCACAGCAGTAATTCCAGGACACAGTGGGGATGACTTCAGCTTGTGGAGTCTTGCTGGCCTCCCCCAACAAATTACATAAAAAAATGTGGAAATCTGCGAGGCTTAGCTGGACTTTCAACTCACCCAGACCTAAGCCCCGAGAACCTCCTTCTCGGTTTCAGTTTTGGCTCTGGCACAGACCCAGCCAGCCACAGATGGGAGTGGGACTCAGACCTTGCCTTCCGATCCCATGCCCTACCCCAACCACAGTTGTTTGCCTCCCCGTATCCAGGCTGGGCCCGTCTCTAATCTCTCTGCACAATGATCAGGATTTTAGGGAGGGAAGGACCATCTTCTGGATGGGAAACTGATGAACTAGAACCTGCAGGCTGAATTCGCCCTTCTGATCACCTCGACTTCAGGCCAACAAAACCTTTACTCCACGGCAGCAGAATCATCTCTCTCTGTTTTGTACACAAGGAGCACGCACAAAGCACAGGGCTGGCGGCTTCAGCTCCCAAAAAGCTTTCTGTTCCCTCTGCTTTCCTCTCCCTGTCCTCCATGAAAGCAGCAAACGAGGGAACTGCAATTTCCAGTGGTTCGTTACTGGTAAGCGTGAAGCAGGAACAGCTTGGGATGCAGGCTGTCTCATCCATGCTAGCTGTTGGCCTCTGCACTAGCTGGTTAGCGCTGCACATGTTTAAAACATTAACTGGAAATATTTTATTCTGTTGGATAACGTATCAAACAACACAGCAATGAAACTTTCAAGGGCTTAGAAACTGTGCCTGGAGGTACTTGAGAAGTCTTGGGGACTTCTTCAGCAGCACACTGCCGGAGTGCTGCAGCACAGCCCGAGAAAGGCCAGGATGGTTTTTTTTCCCCCATGTCTTTAAAGTGACTCAACATGAATGACTCATGTAGCACGGAGGCTGAACGCCTTGATTTCTCTTTCTACACACTCTCAATCAAGGCAGAAGGTAAGAGAAAAAAGGAAAGCCCTCAGCTAGCTGACAATTTAATACTGTTTAGTGCGTCCCAAATGTGGAAAGCTACTGGTGTGACGTATGTAGCGCTGTGGGAAGGCTGGAGCCTCTACAGAAGAGTCCTCGTAGCCTCAGCTAGCAGGAAGGTATGTCCTCAACTCTGCTCATGAGAAGAGGGGAATCTGTGCCCGCTCCTGTCCTGCCTCCAGCCAGCATTGCTCAAAGCACTCATCCGTCTTGCGCGATCCGAGGTGTCCCCACTGCCTTGTCCCCATACCTTGCTCTTCGGGTGGTAGCTCTGCTGAACGAAGGGGCCGCTGCACTGATGAGCGTCTCCTCGGAGTGCGTGTTCCCAACCTCGGCTGGGAATTGCTTTTGAGGAGCTGCTGCTACACCATCTCCCGAGGAACTGCTCTAGAGCTACAGATACTCTCACAAATCCAAAGCCAACACCACAGGAGCAACGGTTCTCTAAAAAAAGCAAACAGACCCCTTATTTCTTTTTAAAGCCTGCTCTCAAAATCTAATTTCACAGCATGATCAGTTACTGTATTGGAATTACTTGCTTTCTTATTTGAACAGCATAAAAATGAACATAGTAACAAATAATACTCATAAAATTCACTGGACAACACAATGGAAAAAATTACACTGCATGAAGAACTAGGTTACAGAAGTTACATCACCATTTGAATCAGATGTAATATGCATCAACCTGGAGAGCCTGTATATAGAATTAAAGAAATCATTTAATTTTAAAGCAATATTTTGTTCAATGCATCCCTCAGTGCATGTAACTGCTAAATGAAATGCACTGCATGCTCTACAAACACATCACCACCTTGTAAATGAAATACCCATGATATTAAAACTGGTATAACGTTTATTAAAACCATTATGCAAAGAACAAGGTTGGATACTTGAACTGCTGAAGGCAAGCGCTAGTTCTGGCCTCTCAGACGTGCACACGCTAAGCAATTTGTGGCTCGGAAACAATCAACGGAGAAGTCTTTTCTAAAGGTGAGAGTTGATTTGGCTGGCAAGAAATCTGCCTCTCCTTCCCCGAGAGGAGTAAGGAACTGTGCCGGACTATCAGCAGGCAGAGGCGTGCAGGGGAGAGGTGCCGCGGGCTCTGAGGAGAAGCGTTCCTGCCCTGCTGTAGGGCACCAAGGTGTCTGCTTTGTTCCACATGAGGTCACTGTAAGAGCATGTTAAATCCTCCACAAAGCCGAGCTATTTGGTTTGATATTGTTTCTTCCCTCTAGACTAATAGTAAAGTTTAATAGTAACGTGTTTCAGGATCAGCCTGTGACCCGTTTTCTCAGGAAGGCAGAGGCTGGAGCACAGGGAGGATTTGGTCTCTCGCCCTTACGGATCTGCTGTGACGGCCGAGGGATATTACAATCCTCAGACTGAAAGAAAGTAAAGGAATCATTTATTTGAAAGTCCCAGAATGGATAAGGGAGGGCTGAGCACATGCTGTGTGCTGGAGGGAACACCGTGGTGAACCCAAAAGGGTGAGGCCACCTTCTCCGGAGCGGGTACACAGCGGAGGGATTTGTGTGGCTCTGGACCATCCTTCTGCTTCCTTGCAGAGAGCATTCTTGCTGGTTATCCTCTCTGTGTATTTTCAAGACATTTGGCAAGTTTTTCAATGCAGCCACCTTTACCATCTTCTCCTTTTCAAAATCAAGCATTGTACCACTAATTAATCTGTAGGGGATAGATCTGACTGCTTTAAAAGCACAGCTCTATTGTGAATGCTTGAAGCATATTTTTAAAGGAAAACCTCAGAATTTTACTTTATACTATTACTTCATTCTAGCCTATGACATTTTTAGCTTTGCACAAAGGATGCTTCTCTGCAGAACGCTAGCAGTTCAGCTGAGTTACACATTATAAAACCCTTCTATTTGTCACTGCCTTCAAGCCTCTTCAAAACGAATTCTGGTTAGGATATGTGAATGTAAAATGCTCTTGTTTCCTAATGAAGCACTTTGAAATGCACTGCAGGAGAAGCTTGATTTTACCCTTCCACAGACACAAAGAGGAGTTCTTGCCTTTAAATGTTCTATCCTGCAAGATGAAATCACACAAACCACATAGAGCTCAGGCTGCCAAAAAGGGAAATACAAACTCTCTTCCCCATCTCTTTCAACAAATCTCAGTCTAGAACAAAAAGAAATGAAACATACATTCAGCAAAATGGGATTAAAGGAAAGATGAGGGGAAAATCCTTTAAAATACTAATATCTACTGAAATTAATCTCCAATCACATCACAACAGAGACAGGTCTGTGACAGAATGAAAGAAAAAAACCGCACCTAAATATACTCCATTCTGCCAGCCCTACATCTTTCGCCAACCAATGTTACAGAAATCTATATGTACCTATACAAACTTATTACCACAACCCTAGCGCAAGCTGTGATTTTGCTACGTAGGTACCATATGCTGTGCTCCACTTCTGAGGATGCCAATAGTCAGTTATCAAAAAAAGCTAAGCAGACACAAACCCCATCATGGTCACTCTTAAAACCAAGGTAAACCTGGCATCTCCGCATTTATTATAAACTGGTTAGGGACCTAATGAGGCTAAACAGTTTGGAGAGACTTCACACTGGGATTTGCACCAGTTTATGTACACAGCTGGCAGTGGCTGAAGTGGAGAGCAGTCTGTCCTGTGATGAAGCTTGCTTGCTGTGCAGCTCCTGTCTGAAAAAAGCCTGTGCTTGTGTTTGAAATGCTATCATACACTGGATCACCTGCACTATTTTGGCAGGGAGCTGCCAAAATTTTCCACGATGGCGTCACCTTCGTATCAACTTCGTACAACCCTGCACAGGACCGCTACCCCAGCATCGGCACGCTCCCGTGGTGCTTCGGTGAGGCACGACAGGCTGATGTCTGACACCACTGATTCTCAACTACCCCGACTCGTAATCAAATGACAGTTTTCTATTTCTAAGCAAAACTGAGCAACTGAATTAAAACATCTCATTTGAGAACACAAGTTTAAATTTAAACGCTGCATGCATAAAAGTATTAAATTTTTTGACTTTCAAATACTTGAGCATTGGGAAATTATACCATAGAAAATGTGCCTGGACCAACTTTTTCAATAGCACCATCATTAACTGCTCACTTTCATGAGTCGCATGCAATGTCTTGAAATGCTGGAGACTTTCTGGTCAGACATTTCTAATCTGATCAAGAGAACACCGTGACATTTCATATGGCAACACACTGATAAAAGCTCTCCCACAGTTCATTATGTAAACAGGTATAGCTGCTAATTAACGAATTGGAGAAAGTAACTGTTGGCAAGACTGGAAACTTGGCCCCAAATCTCCCCCGAGTAATGTTCAATCAAGTGAACTAAGCCCTACTAGTGCTTGCTGGCAGGTGCAGCTTTAGCACCCGCCGAAGAAAGCGGATTTTTTTGCAACATTCACATTTTTTCTTCCTGTTTTCCAGTTACTAAGAATTTTTAAACTAATTTTGCTTTACTACCACACAGCTGATATCATTACGTATGTACAACAGCACTCCACATCAGGCATGAAAACAAGGAGTTAGGGGTCAAACAGCACCTCTCCAAAGAGGGCACGTATCCGAGCGGTGCCATCTTCTCCTAACCTCCTGCCATCCAAACATGGCAACATGTTCAAAACATAGAGAAGCCGTGAATGCAGCAAGCTGTTCAAATACGGCTTGGCTGCAGATAAATCTTACGGAAATTAAAGACTGTTTGGATTCAAGTAGAGTTTTCGCTGTTTCCGTGCAGGAGGGAGCGGGACAAAGTTATGAGATGGAAATCTTTGGACGGTGGTAGGGAATACATGCTTCTACACAAGCGGTAAAGTGTTAGAAAGCAAAGTATGAAAACTGAAACCATGCTGGTTGGAATAAGTAAAAATTACTGTCTCTTAATCATACTCCAGGTTGCCTAGTTTTTATGTGATATTCCTGTTTAGTTTAGTGGCACTGTCTCACACATGATGAGGATTTCAGAAGTGCAATTAAAGCTTTATCACCAACATCAAAATCAGCACAGCTCGCCCAGTACTAGACTGAAAAAATAGTAAGTACTATACTCTCACCAAGAGGAAAGTGGTTACATTTTCAGTACATACAGTTTGGAAACCTGGGGTTGAATGAATGTGAGGATTACTAACTAAGACTTCAGGAGCACAACCCAACCGTATTCTAAATAAAAGCTATTCAGAAAGTGGGCTTTTTCTTTATCTGCAGAAAATTCATGAAAAACAAAACCTACATAAAAATTAAAATCCTTATTTAAAAAAATACAGTCAGATTTTGAACACTGGGGCCTTCATTATGAAAAGTATAACACTGCTGATGATAATATGGAATGTGAACAGTCAAAATAAGTTTCAGTTTGGCTGAATTTTATTTTTAAAACTAGGTTTTGTAGAAACATCTATCGGCTCTGCTTTCAAGTTGCCACCAGCAACATCTTAACAACTCTAGAGCAAACGCAAAAAAGGTTAAGGTGGAGGGATTACAGTGGGGGATTTGGGAGACTCTGTTCAGTTCTCAAATATACCCTGGATTTCCTTTCTGACTTTTGCCAAGTCATTTAGCCTCCCTTAGCATCAACAGCATTTGTGCCTGAAATTCAGTTGTGAACTGAAGTCTGAGACCATGTACTACTAAATATCTGAGAACAAAAGCCACGTAGCTAAAGCTATAGATTCGGCCACAATTCAATTTGCAAGTGAGACCCGGAACCACAGGAAGAGAGGGTGGACCTCAACCTTGTTGGATAATTTACTGCTTAATTTCTATCAGTTCCTCATTTTAGATTTTACCAGGTGTCAGCCATAATTCAGCTGCAGTTGGTTTTGTGTACTTGTATTACGAATATGCTATGCACCGTTTACTACTCAAGAGCAGTAACAGCAACTTGGATTTATACAATGTTTTAGCATATCTAGCGCTTCAAAGAGCTTAACAAAAGGAGATAACTCACCAGGACGGCAAACCAACCTATCCATTACAAAATAAATAAATCAGTTTTAAGTTCAGACTTCAAAAGGGAAACAGTAGATGCCCCATGAAAATCTCTGTAGGCATGGGCTTCCACAGAGCAAGAGCTGAGCGGCTGCCGCAGCAGCATCCTTGGGTGACAAATCATGGTCCTTGCCCAGCACAGATCAATGAACAGTGGGAATGGAAATGCTAATAATTAAGCAAAGGTTAAAATGTTCACACTGTGTGAGAATGATGCATAAAAGGATACAACTGCTAAAAATCACTGCAGCAATGCAGAATTTTTTCAGAAACTAAATTCCAACTGGGAATATATTAAGAACAAGAAGAAAGAAATCCTCAGAGTAGAAAACCAATGCAAAACAGCTAGTGAAAACCAGTCAGCTCTGTGGCATGGAGGCACGATATACATTATAAACTAAAGCTCTATTCTGAACCAAAAGCCACTTGAAAAACAAATTCAGGGAAACATCCAGACATGACAAATCCCAAAATTACTGTCTGAAAATTATTGAAAAAGAAGAAAAAAAAAAAATCAGACATTTTCCAATACAAACAGTTTGTGTTCAAAGCAGCATCTGTCCCTTAAAACTCTCCTAATACAGCTCTAATTCAGACTAAGAAACGGGCAAATTTTCAAGACATGCGTTCAGTATGCCTAGTTATGCCAGCATCCCAGACACTCAAGTGATCAGCTCTGCATCAGTCTAACCGGTCATTCCCGTGTTCACTGGCCGCATTTCCCTCCTCATCATGCAGCCTTTGTGTGAAGTTCACACCCAAGTTTTCACCACAGTTTGCATGCAAAAATTGGAAAATTTGGTCTCAGCTATCCTTATTCTTTTTAAACCCCTCGTCCTTCCCCCCAAAAGAAAAGGGCATTTATTATTTATTAACTGCATGTTGAGCAAACTAAAACATGCCAAGAATAATTATTTCCAGGAGTCTGCAAGGGGTTTCTCCTGCATAGGTTAAGGGTGGCCCAACTTCTGGATTTAAGAGGGATGTGGTCGCCAAGGCCTCTCGCTGCTGTAGCACCTGCATTAGGGCAGGCTCCGTGAAGCCACAGCTACAGAGGTCCATAAATTTAGGCTCCAGCAGCCACCTTCTGCTGCAGATGAAGTCGGTTCTAGCTGCCAACACGCGCCCTGGAGGAATATCAGTCCTGGTATCTGCAGGACAGACCTTCCTTCCTTTGCAGCTGGCAGAGAGACCAAAATCTTGGTGAATGTATGAAAACTTTCTCCTTCACACCCCAAGGGTCAGGAGACCTTTCTGTTGCTTCAGAGAAAGCACTTCAAGAGCAACAGCAATAGCCCCGGGCTCATCTGTCTTTAGCTGGCACCTGACACACAACCTCAAGGGTGTCTGCTTTGTACAGGCTGGGAAATAATTTTTTTGTCCATTTTGAAGTACATTTAAAAACAGAAGATACAATTACCCAATACTGATATCCTCTAAGCTACGGGGTCAAAGCACCAGTTTCTATTTCTCTCGGCAGGTCAAGACTTTCAGGTACAGGAACGAATAAAGTCATGGATCCTCGGACAGCCCGTGTGCCACCCCTCCACCTCCCAGCGATTCCTCTTGTTGGATCTGGACGGTTGGACCAGTCCCGGCCCCTCTGGGCACGTCAGGACTGACAGCTATAGCTCACGCTGATCTTGCACAGCCACATGCCAACACGGTCTTCTCCATTCACCATGGCTGTCTCCAGATATATGATTTACACAAAGGATTATTTCAAATCCATCCTAGTCGATGCATGTATTTAGAAGTGGGCTTTGCTCTATCTACAGAACTCACTGTAAACTGACTGTTAACACACTAGGAGAGATCACTACCTGCGAATTGTACCAGATTTTGCATCTTCACGTTACTTCATCATCCAAAATTCAGCAGTCACATTCTGCTGCACATGAACTGCTTTTAGCAACACAATGTAAGGAAGGAACTTCCTACAACTAGTAGAAAAGTAACATAAGGAATAGTGGTGGCCCTTCTTTGGAGAAGTAAATTGAGATTTTATTATTATCTTTTGCTGACTATTACTTTCATATACTTGTCTGAGATTACATGCTTATCCTAAAATCTTATTTTTACACACAGAGTTAATTTCCACTTGCATAACAATTATTATTTGCAAATCACTAGTCTTGAACATAGAAACCAGCATATGAAGATTTTTCCTCAAAGATAAAATTAGTATTGTACCAGAGAACACCTAAAAGGAGAGCAGGGCCTGTAGAACATGGGTTGTCCCCACCTGTCTGAGGGGTTCTGTCAGCAACTTATTTCCTAATCACCACAAATTAATTTTCTATTTGCTTGCTGCAATTATTGAAACCTGCAGGTCTTGGTTTTTTTCCCCTTCCCTTACTCTAAACGGAATTAATTTTTAATGTCTACTGCAGAAGGCCAATATGATACAAAAACCCCAAACATTTCACTACTCATGCACTCTTATTCATAATATCACATCAAATTGCTGAAGTAGTACCATATGGCGCTTGAGCACCAAGCCAGAACAAGTTGTTCAGCTTGTCATAATCTCAAAAGCTGCATGAAACTTAAATAATTTCTCTATGAAGTGGAAGATCTTTGGGTTTAATATAACTCATCAGAAATGGATTCTGCATTTTCCTCCTATTATTTCCCATGTTTTCTCTGATTCACATTCAATTTTCCAGTGTGAGCTATCAGTATAAGTGGCTACAACTATGGGGCTGAAAGACACTAAAAGCATCCTATCCATACTTTCTTCTTGATCATTCATCATCAAATTCAATAGATAAACATCCTTCTCAATCAGACAGATATATAATTATAAATAAAAAAAGCTGAACCAGAAAGACTGAATGAAAAAGATTAATGAAATCTCCCACACTTTGATTCAACCCATAAAGCAATACCCTCAGTTGTAAAATGTCCACACTTCCACCCACACTGTCCTGTAAGAAAATACAGCAGCCTTTCAAGAAGACTGGAGTGGTGACTTTTAACTAGTACATAAGTCCAAGAATAGACAAAGGTGGGAATGCTCAGGGTTTCATCACAGATTGTTCTGTATTTATATTCTCAATTCCTGGAGTCACTGCAAGTCACTTGTTCGTTTATTTTATTTTTTTAACATTTCTTACTCTCATGCCTGAGAAGAAAGGTTTGGAGTGACATAGGATTGGAGACTGAAGGTGCAAGAACTAGAGACAGACAAGACTTCACCCGACCTCACAGTTTTCAGGGATTGTGACCGACTCCTGATTTTGAATGGCTGAGCAGCAGTGTGGGTACCATCCGAGATGGGGTAAACACATGGGGAGATCTTCCCAGAAACACACAAGAGCAAAAATTAAAATGCGAAGGCTTAAGTAGGTAAGACCTGAAATGGAGGGCCAGGAGACAAGTCTAAGGAGAGCAGCGTGAATGTCAAGACATGAGGAAGGCAGGTATGTAGGCTACAGTATTGCTCTGGAGGGGAGAGAAGGGCATTATAGAACTCTTCAAAGGGAAGGCTTATTTTAGCAGCTGCTTAATCAGTTGAAGAATAAAAAGGACAGCGCCAAATCAAGCAGAATTTCCTGGTCCTTCTTAGCATATATGTTCAAGCCTTGTTCACATATGGAGTTAGGATAGGCAAGAACTGGTGCTGAGAGCTGTAGGCTGGCACAGGCAGTACAGAGACAACTACTACGCAGCCTTTTGCTTAAAAATAAAACAGAACTGGGACATGTCTTCTGGAGCTAGCATGTATTGGGAGTTTCCAGAAAAACATTTCTATAATGGTTACATATGTGATTGTTCTTTTTTTCTTAGCTATATGGAGAAAAAGTGACTCGTCACCAGCCTAAAGGGAAAAGCACTTGGCTGCATGGGGGAAGACAAGAGTTGTTACATCTGTGGCTTCACAGAAGGAAAGGAATAACTCTTTTAAAAAAGCGAGAAGCGCAGAGAATATCTAGGATAAATAAGTGAAAGGAATCAGTTCTCCTTCCCTGATGAAAAGACAATGTCAAAATATCAAACCCCTCCACAGCTGCATACATGGCAACAGCTAACAACAGGCGGCAGCAGCCTAGCGTCCCTGCCACGGAGCTGTGAAAACCAGCGCCAAGTCTGCTGAAGTCAGACCGGTGCGAAGACGGGACCCAGCGTCCCTGGGATAGAGAGCACCGACAGCAATCCCGCCTTGCACTGCTGCTCTTTGCACGTCCGTGCGGACTGGTTTGGCCACTTCCACTGGCTTTGCCGAGAGATTTTGTTCTCTCCATCAGGCCCAAGCAGGTTTGAGGACGAGCCGGGGGTTATCCCTGTCCACACGTGTCGTTACTACTCAGGGGTCTGTGTCTGAGCCCGTGGTCTCCCTTTTTCTATGTTACTGGGAGGGCACTGGAATGGCTCCGCAGCCTCAGATCGAGGTTCACTCCTCCCCTGCGGATATTCCCACACTGCTATGCTCTTTCTTTCAAGGGCTTTTAACTTTAAAGGTCTGAAACAGCATAAAAAGTCAAGGAGGGCCATTCCCACTTTCTGTTTTTCTTTATCCTAAGGGCCTATCTCCTGACACAGCAGAGAAAAAATGGAAAACGGTCCTAAGCTATAAAGATCCACACTTTAAAGACAGCTGGGCATGAGGCAGGATTTGCTAAGGCACCCAGGTATCTAACTCCCATTGGCCCATAAGGGAACCTAAATCAACAAGGATTAATTCTTCACTGTGCCCGACTCTCCCCCGCACACCGCCTGAGGTAGAGATGTAGCTTCCGTCACTGCGCTGCTCCCGACACAAAGAAATACAGAAACGTGTTTGTCTTCACAAATTCCCTGCAAGGCACGGCAGCATTCTCACCCTCGTCGTTGAGACAGGTAATCTGGGCAATGCAGGTAAGTGCTGTGACTGAAGTCAGGCAGGCTGAACTTACGCGGTGTTTGCAGGCAGAGGCAAGCTCTGCCGCTGCGCGGGTCGGCTGGATGTTGAGCCCTGGTCAGGTTCCAGAGGGGCGATGGGAATGGGACACAAAACAAATTACGGGAAGGCTGCAGCACAAGGGGTCTGGAGAGCAGAGCCGTGCACAGCCCCACTACATGCAGCCTTCGCCTACCCCTGGCTCCAGCAGCTCCCGTTTGTGGCTCTTAAGAAATACAGCATCTCCGAGAATTAAGGATCTTTAAAAATCTGGACAGGGTAAAAAGGAGAAAACAGAATAAAATATTTAATATGAGCTGCTATGACATGCCTTGGCATAGGTCTTCTATCAGCACAGCCTCAAGGGAGTATTACAAGCAGTCCATAGAAATAGGTAGCCAGCCTCAATGGCTC
Organism: Haliaeetus albicilla; assembly: GCF_947461875.1. Taxonomy (NCBI): domain Eukaryota; kingdom Metazoa; phylum Chordata; class Aves; order Accipitriformes; family Accipitridae; genus Haliaeetus; species Haliaeetus albicilla. The sequence continues at coordinate 4,920,590 of NC_091484.1, forward strand.
GCTTACAGCAGCCTTACCGGCATCAAGAGCTCAGACAACACATTTTAGGTTACTTTAAATGATGTGTTGAAAGCACCTTATCGCAGAGAAGAAAAAAGGAAATGAAAAAGCTGTTGTGTGTAATTAGCAGCTCCCTTTGATGAATCCCCTCCAATGCTACCACCTTTTTGCGAATACTTTGTTTCTTGAAGAACAATTTTGATCGAGCCAAAGCAGGCAGAACTTCAGAACAGGATTACAAGAGAGAAGATGAATTGTGAGTGACAGCACCCATTAACGTGGGTCAGAAAACTCTTCCCAATCTGCATTAACTCCACAAATGCCTGATGCACGGTTATAGTAAAGACCAATGCGAAGGGAAACTCAAGTTTTCCTTACTTTAAGACCATACCATTCAGCACTTAGTCTCTTCTTTCAACAATATACACACACTCAGTGCTCAGTACTTATGAATACCCTCTATCCAATTAATACCCCATTAAGCTGCACGCCCGCAGTGACTTTATCCTCAGACCACTGTATGGTAGCTTTTAACTCCATAATACCCTGGCATTATTACCGTATTAGACTACAAGGGATTGATCCAAAGCTCACGGAGGTTAATGAGGGCTCATTAAACTTTGAATTAGGCCCTAACTGCTCAGCAAACATGAAGTGAAGTGAAACAGTACGTGTCAGAGAGGATGACACAGAGGGCGTAGTAAACTTTAAGGTGAAATACTGAATGCTGATCATGACAAAGGCAGGCAATAACAGGGAATGTGTGCGGAAAGCAGCCATGGGAGAGAATGATGATTATGTTACACCCGATATCAAGCAGGACAGATATGTGCTTATATAAATAGATATTGCCTGGTCTGACTCTGATGTGATTTTGTCATCTTATGATTAGACATAGCATAATATTGACATTATGGCTTTCCTTTAGATTTTAGTTTTGAATTTCAGCTGGAGAGTATGATACTAGAGACTTGAAATCAGTATGACTCCTTCTCTAATTACTGATTAATCAAGAGCTAAGGTTGCTTACATAAAGAGTCATGGGGAGAAGGAGGAAGTCTCATTAAGAACAAGAGGGTAAAAAAAAAAGGGGGGGGGGGAGAGGAACATTTAACAACTGGATGGATACAAAGAGAGAAGAAAAAAGAGCCGATTTCCTAATAGCATGTTATACCTGAATGTTAAATTTTGTATTCATGTCTAATTAAAAAATTATAAGAAAACATTTTAATACTTGTAGATACCATGGGTTATTGTTCAAAAGGAGTAACAAAGTTTTTTTTTCTTTTAACGACTTCAGAAATACATGTATGTTGTGTCATTCTGTCCCTTAGGTGCTCAAAAGACACAGCAGCTGTTTCATAAATGTTGAATTGCCTTTTCCTTTCGCATACAAAAATCTGCGCCATAAAGATAACACTGTCTGAAAAATATTCGGTAAACCCAGACAGTTGTTGGAAATGCTTCCTCCGATATTTAAATTCCTCTCTTAACAGGAGTTTCCCTGCAAAAACAGATGCTAACGAACAGTGGTTTTGCCATCAAGCTGAATGTGAATGCTTTGGTGCAGCACTTTCTTTTTCCTTGGAGACATTAGAGGGTGCATTTCCCATCACTGAAAGAAAACTGCCACCTTGCTTCTCAATTCTTTGCTTTCAAATAATAAATAACTGCTATAATCTTCCGTAAAAGATTTACGCTCTGATAATGTCTGATTCTTCTACTCTAATCTCTTTTTGTTAGATGCAGTTGAATACCATTTACTGGTAAGTAAACTGTGTCATCACTTCACTGCAAACCACACCACTGAAAATGTAAGCTGGCCAAACATTAATTTTTGTTTTCCAACTCACAGAAATCCCTTCAGAGGGCTGTGGATTAACTAGCAACACTTTTTAGTGCAGATCCTTAATCTTAATTTCTTTCCCTCTCTCTACTAATATGCTTCCTTCCAGTGATGTTACTTCAGAAATAACTCCAAATAGCTTACAGGGTGGTCAGAAACACTGCCTTTTAGCTGCCACACTTTCCACAGTGACTTGGAAATGCAGCAAATCGACCATTTCCACTGAATTTTTTGTAATCCCATAGCAACGGGGCACCACAGCTCTACCTCTTCCCCCAGAGGAGTTTCATTAGCAGTGGGGGCTGCAGGAGGACCACGGATTGCCAGTTCCTCTAAAGGGGCAAACCACAGGCTCTATGTCCAATCTTTTCACAACACAACGTGTGACTTTCATGTTTTGGATAGAAACAACAAGCCCGCATGGCCTTTCTCCTTCCTAAACTGCCCCACTTTTTACAACAATAAAACTAGCTTCTTTGTTTAAATAAATGTTATAGCTCACAAAGCCTTAAAGCACAAGTCAAACGAGTAAGCCAACTGCAAAACAGCCTGAAAGGGCTATAAACCCAAGCAGAGACGCAAAAACCTCCTTGGGTCATGTAATGTTTTGATTAAAACGAGCAGAGATCACGACTGAAAGAAGGAGTCAGGAAGGTGAACTGTCCCAGAGACACCTGCCAGCACTACAGCATTTAAGGGTCTCTTAATACTTCCACCAGAAACTTTTGGGTTTAGGGGTTTATAACTTGAGCCATAGAAGCTTAGTCCTGGTCTCCAAAGCCCCATCCCCAGGGTGGAATTACTCAGGTAAAGGCTTACAAGGGGAGGGCACACCCAGGTGGTCCGTTATGACACAGCTGAATACTCCGCATGACTTTTTTTCCAGGTCTCTCTCATATATATGCATCTCTACATACATATCCCAGAACCGTGCACAGACCCGAGGCACGGAAGAGACTCCTTATACGTGTTACATGAAAGTTTTCTAAAACATCATCTTACTGGAATAATAGCCTATGCTGAGTCCTCATCCCCCAGACGCTACCTCCCCGCTTGCCTGTCGACATCCAGGAATAGATCAGCGATAAAGCACAACCCCACGCAGCGCAGGGCCTCACCAGGGCTGTGTGGGTGCACGCTCAGCAGCCCTCTGTCGATATGAAATAACGCTACAAGCCACACCAAATCCTCATTTTCACTCTTTTGCTAGGCTTGCTCTCTTTTACACAGGACACTTGAGCTTTGGTCAGAGCAGCTTCCTTTGCTTTCTCCTCCAGCTGCTTCTAGCTGAGCCCTGCACCATGCTCTCAAAAGCCACTCACCTTAAAGTCCTTTACCAGCACATCTCCCTCATCCTTAATGAAGCATAAACAGCCCCTGCTCTTCCTAGAGGCTTTTTCCACAGAGTACCCACAGTCAGGGTCAGCTGCAGTCAAACACACCTCATTTCTCCACGGAGAGGAAGATGAAACCTCCTGCACCTGTGGCCAAACCCCTGTCCCTCTCAAAGGGTGAGCTCACACTGCCCAGCTGCTGCAGGGGCTTTTAGGGGATGCAGGAGTTCCTCTTGGTTCGTGGAGGGAAAAGAAATTCAGGTCTCTATCTAGTGCCAAAAATAGGAAACCCAGGTCTACTGGCTGGCTTCTCAGGGCAGGCTTCTGGCTTGGTGTCTGTTAGGAAAAAAAGGAATATGCTTGCATGACATATGCAAAGGCTTGGAGGTGTGTGTACATCTGGAAATGTGGTCTCTACGCCTGCAGTACGCGCAGAGAAATGTAAATAAAATCAGGAATCAAAGAAAAACTGTAAGCATGGCCAAAGAGGTTGGTACTGCATAATGCTGAATGCTTGGTCTTAATCCAGTAAGGCACTATTCGTGTCCTTAGTTTCCAGTCACTGAATAGACTCAGAGAAGCCACTGGAGCTACTTAAAGGCTCAAATTTAGGCACGTACTAAAATCTCTGCTGAACAAGGGCCAAAATGTTCAGTACCATCTGCAGATACCCAAACTGCCTTGGGCAAAATGTTTCCCTTAATATAATCCAAGGGTTTGTTTGTTTTTAAGTTGTCTAACTGTTCAGATAGGAGGAAAATGTCCTTTAAATTAAGGAAATTAGCAACAAATATGAATGTTATTAAAAATATGGTAATTATTAAAAATACAGTAAGGGCTATGGGAAAGAACAAATTGCAAAGAAATGGGGCCTTTAATGAAACTATAGCAAACTGCTGCACATCCACTCTCTGCTGCCCCATCGTCTAACCATGGCTTACACCTCTCATCAGTCTGCATTAGAGACAGCTGAGAGAGGATTTAGATGGTGATACCTTTATCACTGAAAATCTCAGCAGTTATAAACAAAACAATTAACTGCAGCAGTGAAAGCTTAAAATTAGCCCACGAGTAAATTCTCTAAAATCTTAAAAGCTGACATCCGAAATTCCAGGGTGCTGAATTTAATTCTTCAGCAGTGCAGACTAGCAAGACATATGCAATAGTAAGGAAAGAAAAAGCGTGGATGGGTTTTCTGCTTCCTATCTCATTCCAGCCTGATACAGTGAATTTCAGCAACAGCCTAGCTGTCAAGGTTATATCTGCACCATCATTCTGCAAATCCAAACTCACACCCACACAGCGCCACTATGTCTTTGGGACTCCATTTCAACTCATCAAGGAAGCCAAGTCCCACAGTAACCTATTACTAATGTGGGTGATGAGTGTTAAATAATGAACTACTGCAGCAAAGAGGCAGATTGCAAGTTCTTTGTTCGCGTCTCAGCTTTTTTCATTATTACTATTTTTCTTTGGAAAAGGCATGAGCAAAACTAAAGCTTTTTTCTTAGCAAATTAACCCACTGTTTTTGTGTACACTCTGTCTTTACAGATTTTCAATAGCTCTCATGAGCTGTGTACATTAGCTCTGACTATGCCTTCCTGTCGTTGCCTCTACACATAATGACAGCCGTACTGAGCGGCTATTACAGTTATCTCACTTTCTGGAGAGGATGGGGATGTAATGATATGTTGCAATATGTGCAATGGGGTATTACAGCTAAATACTCTTTGGAGTGATTGATGAACTATTTTGCAGTATGCCTGGTACGACAGTTCAAGGCGAGGGGTACTTATCCTTCTGTGCTTCCTACATTTCCTGCTCCCGAGGTGAACTTGGAGCAGGAGCTAAAAGGTAAGGGCTGGATGGGGGTGGTGGCGGAGGAATCAAAGAAAGCCAGCAGAGAAAGGGAGCTGCTGCTTAGCCCCTGGATCGTAGCGGACAAGCACCTTTGAATCACTGTAAAATCAAGCCTGTACATTAGCAGACCCGACACACAGATGTAGCAGCTGAACTCAAGACACAAAATGAAGTGACTGAATGTAACTACCAACAAAAGATTTCTGAATACTTGATAAAACCTGAGTCCATTATGAGATTCTTCAAATAACCCAAGGACAGGCCCAGATGCCAATAACCAGAGAGTGCTGCTCATGGCCATGGCAACAGCTCTGTGGTCTTGAACAAAGGCACTCATCTTTTCTGCCTCGGTTTCTTATTTGTGAAAGAAAGACAATCCTCACTTATGCAAACAGATTTAAAAGATCAGATCCTGTACAGAAAAATACCTAAGCAAAGACTGTACATATCTGTATTAACACAAATCTGACCAGGATTTGTACCAACAGTAGGTAATAATCCAAGTACATAGATGTACATTGTAAGACACCAAGTGCCAGGCACAAACAGTGATCCTGTAATGATGGCACCTGGACCCTGACGTGGCTTTAACCCATACTATAAACAATCAACCCCTGAGATTCTCCTTAAACCTAAAGAAAATCAGAAATATTATCAATGAATTTTGAGACTTCTGACATTTCATGCTGATACTTCCCGATCAGAGTGGGAACAGTCTCATCGCTGCCAATGGCTTCTGAGAATCTCAGTTTTTATGTTGTGTGGGAAATTAAAAAGTGGTTCCATTTCTTTTGTGCAACTGGAACTATATTTGATGGAAATGTATCACTTCCAAATCACATGACATTTTATAATTTAGTGTTTTTTTATTATTTAGTGGAGCTTTTTCCCACTCGTGTTACTATTCCCAAAGCATCCTGGAAAATGGCAAAATCTCAAGGGCAGTATTTTTAGCTGAACTGGGCAATGGGAGTCCTTGATATTTGTCTGCAAAGTGTCAATGACCTTAAAGTCCCAACCTCACTTACGATGGTTCTCCTTGAGTAAGTAACGAGGCCGGGCTGGCAAAATGAAATTCTTCAGTAATGCACCGACAAACTCAGAACCACAAAGCACCAAATCACCCCTCAGTTTGGATTTGAATGCATAACTAAACAAGGCCCTTGCTTTTATTTCTGCTAGAAGATTGTATTATTCCATTCTGCAATTATGGAAAAATGCAGAGCACAGGCGAGATTTAGTGTCTGAGTTTTTGCTGCAAGACTTATGTCAGTAGAAAGGCATTTGTGCTCCTGGGAATCGAAGTGAGATTCACCCATTTGTGGCAGGTGTTTTAAGCACTCAGCCTAACAATCTACCCACGCATGGCACTACAGCAATTCAACGACTAAATTAAATCTCTGAATATTAAATTAATGATGGAAATCTAAAATATTAATATATTCTAATTGAATATTCTCCGATAAATTATCTAGGCATTCTCAGCAATTTGATTTTACTTTCATTTCTTAAGGAACTTTCAGCTGCATAAATACAGCTATTAAAGCAATTCAAAAAGGGAACATTTTCTGCTCAGACAAGAGAACTCTAAACACAAAGAATCTAAAAATTTCTTTCATATGATTGATTAAATCATAGAGCCCAAGACAGCTGAATCATTAAATGACTGCTTTCCTTCAGTCCCTCTGGCTTTAGCAAGGACAATATAAATTCCCCATGGGTCTGAATACAAGGAAATACAATATGTATAATTACAGTATAGGCCTGAATGCTGTTGTAAGAGAATTTCAAATGAAGCATTTATGCTGTAGCTGCACTTTTCAATCCATAATGCTGTATGTGCGCGTGCATGTAAAGCCCATAAAGCACTGGGCATCTGCTTGCTTCGACCTAGATTCCCAAATGGTATACGCTGGTGGAGCCCCACCAGCTTTGGCAGAGATGCATGAATTTACATCAGGATCTGGCCTTCTATTTCTGAGAAACGCTGGAGATTAAGAATGACATCTTCATATGCCAGGGAGAATGCAAACAAAGGAATGTAGTTTGAGGAATATATATATATATATATAGTGTGTGGTATATGTTTAGGCACCTGCTGTAAACAGCATGTTTATAAGAAATTCCAGATGGACGTGTCAAGAATGTAGCAATGTGTCATCTTCCCTTTCTCCCTTCATTCCAAGAGTGCCAAGTCCTGGTTTGGTAACACACACACAGAGGACAGAGCAATACCAGAGCCAAGACCGTGGCAACACAAATGCTTAATGAATCACTTTCCTGCTAATCTTTCTCTCTTTGGTGTCAGGTTGGTTTGTGGCGTGAAATCACAGTCAAGAGCCAAGAGCTGTTGCAATCTACATTCTTTAACCAGCTTTCAGAGAAAGGCTGTGCCTCTCCAGAGCAACACAACATGCACAATGTCCCATTTCCTCTCCACCCTCTGGGCTTGCTCCTTCTTATCTCTGTCTGGCTGTCACAATAAAGACTAAATCGCCTAATTTCTGAATTTCAGCTGGTGATGCTCCCAGGGGTACCAAAGACAAGACGTACTGAAAGCCAGAACTAGCAAAATTTTTTTTTTTTTTTGTGGTTGGTAAGGCAAAAGAAACACCTGTTCCAGTGAAGAACAAGGAAGATCTAGGCCTATTTGTAATCAAGGCTGTCTGTGTCTCTCAGGAAAAGTAAGGTCTGATGTCCTTTGGGAAGCATTTGCAAGGCCTTTTCTCAACAAACCTTCTCTCACCACAGACAGATGCCATCTGTCTTGCAGCTGGGAGTTAATGGATTCTGAACTGCCAATTTCACAGCAGTAAGCAATGTGGTTGATAGAGGAGGCATGAGGGATTTCCTACAATAAAACTATTTAAAACAGTGCAAAGGTGCTTGCTGAAATAGCCATGATGAGCAAAGGAAATGGCAATATTGAGGGCCCATGGTCCAAGCCGGCAGGGATTTCGCAGCTCAGTATATCTCATGTGTATCTCCAACATGGGGATTTTTAGACTTTTGGAGAACTGTCTCACTACACCGAGTTCCTGTGCCAGGATGGGCTACGGCACACAGACAGGCTGTGGAGTTCTTGAGTGTGCTATCAACTCTTTTCATATTAAGTATCCCATTTCACCATACAGCTTAACATGGGCTAAAGCCACCCAGGAGTCCACTGCAGGGTTTTCCAGTGTGCTGAGAAGAGCCCTCTGCTCCTTTAACATGCACGGTGCTGCACAAAACCCAACCAATCAATGACACCTCTGCTAAGAAGCAACGCAAGAGTCTTCAGGTATATTATATTCTGCCAACTTTCCAAACCACTTCAGGACTTTCTGATTAAATTTACATAAAAGGCATTCTTCCCTCTTATTCCCTGTTATACACATTAGATTATTTCTAGTATTCTTGTGTCTGAGATTACCAGCGCTCGGATATGAGAGAGCATGCTGTGCCTGTAGCACGCAATCAAGGCAGTTTGTAAGAGCACCAAGATCCTGTCTCGGTCATCCTCAGTGGATTTTCATGCCGGTGTAACGAGAATGAACAAGTTGCTTATTTATCCTAGGAGATCTAATGGGCAAATACCACATTTTTTCAGTTCCAAGTTTAATAAAAGTAAACTGGAAAAATTAGGGTCTATGCAGATGAAGTTAGAGACAGGCAGCTCATAAGAGCTCTATAAAGGTCACGGAGACGAAGTTGGAAGTTTGAAGCATTCATAAAGGTGAATATGGCTGCAGTCATTGATGGAGGAGCCCGCTATCTGAGCATGCCATGACCAAAGGCTGGTCCTGCACAAGACCGTCGGTCTTTTAAATGAATGATTTTCATGCAGCCCAGTGAGATGGGCCAAGACTTCAGCCTTGAAAACTGACTCATGGTTCCTATTAGAAGAAGCTAGAGACTTGCACGTGGATCCAAAACTGAGATACTTTTTGAAGTTCAAAAGAGGATGAAATACAAGATTAGCTAATAGATAATTAGATAATAGATAATTAAGAATTAGTTACACGTGTAGCTAAAAAGGATGAGTCAGTGAGAAAATAGATGGTACTCAGCAAGGGTGCAACTAATATATTATCTTAGTTGATCAGTGTGCCTGCATGAGTCATTTGCTTGGAGAAGGAGGGGGATATCATATTGTTTTTGTATTTTTAATAGGCATTTTTATGGACCTCATAGTTATAATAATGAGAGTACCTGACAATTAGTAATGAAATTATCCTCACTACAGTAAAATATTTCACAGCATGTAAAATATTATTCCTAATACAAAGGTGGAAGTGAAGCACAAGGAAATTAAACCCAAGATTTTCATAAATGTTTGCAAAATAAATAAGTGTATATCAATAAAATTTGATAACTTTTCTCAGCTCAAAGACAAAACTAAAATTTGCAAAACATTTTTTATACCAATAAAAATTATTTTTAGCTTATATGTCAGATGTTTATTTAAACGCTTTGAAGAATAAGTAAATCTTTTCAGCAGCCAAAGCTAATCAGAAATTCCTATTATTATTTTTTTACATAGCATTTTTCTGATATACATTTCCTAGTTAGTGTGGTTGATGTATATGAACAGACATGGATGTTCCTTTGAAAGAAACCTCCCTGTAATTAACAGGGTTTTTTTGGCAGGGATAATGTTGTGATGTCTTCCTTTTTTCTTTTTTTCTAAAAACTTTTTCATTTAATGTATTTTATCAGAATGAAATGGTTTAATGAGCAGAGAATTACAGTTGATCTCAGCTGAACCAGATAGGGCTGCATTTCGAGGTATGTGGCTCCCATCAAGCTGCATTCACCTTTGCTATGATTTAAACTTCATTCAGGCACAGCCTTGCTAAAAATACTGACAAGTAACTAATCAACTTCCATAAAATGGAATTTTTACCTTCACAATAGGAAGCAGGAGTAGGAGGGAACCCGAAAGATTTGCCTATGCATTTCAAATTAGTCTGACCTATAAAAACGCAAACAGCAAGTGGTACTATGAAAATGTACTTCTGGTAGGGCTTTTTGTTTTTTTTATATTCAGATTTTTCATGCCGTCCCCTCCTCTCCTTGGAGGTAACCAGAACCAAAGATAATGGAGGGACTGGTTTCCATTAGTTATACCTATAAAACGTAAGCTCTCTGGACCAAAAAAAGTTCAGTGTCCAGGAACTAGCGTTAGGTTTGAACGCTTTATATAAAGTAGCAGAGAAAACTGTGACAGGCTTCTTTCTGTACAAATGGGATCTGAGCTGTAACTTCCCATGTGCACTTCTAGCTCCAGTTTGTGAGCAGATGGACACAAAAATATTCAGTGCCCAGTGAGCAAAAGCATGAGATATCAGATCAAAACTGTTACCTAGATCTAGGAGACAGCAGAATGCTCTGGGGCAATCTGAAGATTATATGGATGGAAATAATCAGATAGTGCTGGTCTTTGAAGATGTTGATTTGTCCTATTCTGGATAATTAAAGAGCAAAGTCTAACAGAGGAAGCTGTAACTCCTGCTAGGAATCACCCAAGCTTCACATTCAGGGGCCAGCAAACGGGCCAGATGCTGCAGAAGAGCAGAAACTCAACCCAAGCCTGAAACATCAGGGGTCTCACGCTTAATCAAGTTGCACTCTTTGTACAATCTTCCCTGTCATTACAATACTTTCTGTATGTCAGGTGAAAAGGAAAGCAGACCTTTGTAAGCCATTTCTTTCTTTCCCACCCCATTTTTTACTTCATTTTCAGCATTTCCTCTAGCATCTGTATTTAAAAACTGCAATGGAATATATCGCTGAGCTCTGTGTTTCCATCAGCTAGGTTATCTTTCCAAGGTTACTGGTAGTTTAAGTGATGAATATCAATTCTCCTGTACCTATATAAAATTTATTATTTGTCACTTTCATTAATACTGGAGTTTTGCATTCTTGAGTCCTTCTGTTTCATCTCCAGTCTGTGGGGGAAAAAGTGCCACAGAGATTTCAGTCCTTATAAATCAAGTCCTCTTGCTGTCTAGTCAAAGCTCAAAAGAAATCAGCAGGGAGTGGGACAGGGCGTAAGTTCATTTTGCAAGTACTTTGCTTATTTTTCACAGGAATTCAGGAATTAATCTAAATTATTAATCTGATTTAGGAAGATATTTTTGACACAGCAGGTTATTCTCCTCTTCAAACATTTCTTCAACTTAGCAGGGCTACACATTAATGGGTCACTCCATACCCAGCACTCCTGACCATACAAAGACTCCTTGGCTTCCCTCCCTGTTTTTCCAGGACAGACATAAAAATATTTCGCACCTGCTACTTTTTTATTCCTTGTCGTACTTCCCTAATTGCACAAAGAAATTACACCAACAATTCAAGTCTACCCAATACTTGTTGAATTGGAAACATGCACCTTCAGTCATTGCATGAGTCACTTCAAAGTTCACCTGAACGTCTAAAGGACTCAGCAAGCTCCTTTCTTCCTCGAGACGTGGGTTGTGCAGAAGAGTATCAGCTAATCAGTGTGAAACAGGTAATGATGACAACTCATTTGAATCCAGGCACTGTTTCAAGATGACTAGGTGAACTTCCTGGGAAGGGATGCCAATGACACACCACTGTTGCTCAAAATAAGTTCTGAAATTTTATAATTGTCGCCATTTTCTTCCAAAAGAAGAGCTGAAAAAGTCTGCCAGGGAATTCTTTTTTTACAGCTAATCTTTCTACTGCTCCAAAACCTGAAACCAGCACCCACAAGAGGAATAGCAACATGTATTTGTATTTTGCTAACGCTTACCAACAGCAATAATAGAGCAACCAAATGTGTCTGTCAGAGGCCCCTTTTCCCTTCTTTTACTTTTCCTGTCATCCAGTAATCATCACAGAAAACCACACGGGTAAACTTGATCTCAGAGATCAACCTTGTAAAGAAAGAAACTAGCAACATACAGAGGATGAGGGATCCATCTGCAGCAGCGGCAGGCAGCCAACCTCCTTGAGCCCCGCCACGCATCTGTACTCCGGCTCTGCGAAGGAAGGGAAGGATGCAGCACCCCCTCGTCGCTGGGTGTCACCAAGCCCAGCTTTACACCTGCAGCCGTTTTCTGGATGAGAGCGTGGGCAAAGTGCCATCTTGGCAGCAACGCCAGCGTCTCTTGAGGGACTGGCTGGAAGGAGGCGATTAGGCTGCCGTTCAGCTGGGGGAGGGAAAACTGGGGCAAGTCGCTTTGGAAAAGACGCGTTTTAGCAGCGTGTAAAAGGCAACTTTTCTCGCATGAGGAAGGAAAAGCAGAGAGCCTGTACTTTGAGCCAGACTTCCCATGGCCATGAGCTTGGACCACACCTACCGCTTCACTAGACCCACTGCAAGATTACCATTATTATTATTATTTCTATTTCTTTTTTTAACTTACCCGAACCAGCTGCTGCGGAAAGGGTCCTCTGGAGTTTTCTGGCACATTGATTGGTGGGATGACCCAGTCTCGCTTTTGCCGCCGCAGGCCATTAGCGCTCTGATGCTGGCGCCATGGGAGCAGCGTGTCGCTTTGCTGCTGCACCAGTTCTCCGGGCACGGTCTTCCTTCCTTTCGGCTGTTTTGGAAACAAGAAAGCAAAACCACTTAGCTTCTTTCTCGCTTCTTAGGACTTCTCCCAACAGCGGCGCTTCCCTGCGTGCAAATGGTCACATGTAACTGTGAAAATTATCGTTTATTAACATGATATATTTCTGCATCACAAAGACACAGTATGCTTTACTGGCAACTCTGCTACCACTTCATTTTCACAAATATATGGAGCTGTCACTCTCAAATCAAGATGCCTCCCAGAATATATCGTCTTCATTATACCAGCTGCAGGGAGATTTAGCAGCACATTGGAGTAAAGAAGTTTCTGCAAATTTCTAACAAACGTAACCTACCAGAACACAAAAAAAGGGAGAGAATTCCTTTACAGCCTATGTCATGGGTCGAGTTTTATAGTACGGAGTTACCCTGCTCCTTGGCATTAGCAGGGTTACAGTAACCTGCAGTCTGTGGTTCTGCAGACGTATCCTGCCAAACCAAACAAACCGCAACCAGAGGGAGAGTCAGCTCCATGTCTGCAAAGGTGAATTAGTTCAGCTTCTTAGTGCTTCGTGAGGAATGACCTTTTTATAAGAGTGGGGTTTTGAACACAAATCCCAAATACGCATCTCCCCACACAGCCTGGGAAGTGTAACACATACCAGTCAGTAAACAGTTTTCATTATTTTGGGTGCCTCCGAGTCCTTCTTTGTGATTTTTTTTAAACCACGGATTCTGCTGTTGTGGTTTAAGCCCAGCTGGCAACAAAGCACCACGAGGTCACTCGCTCACTCCTCCTCCCCGGTGGGATGGGGAGCAGAAAAGAGAAAGAAAAGCTCCTGGGCTGACACAAGGACAGGGAGGGATCACTCACCTGTTATGGCCACGGGGAAAAAACAGACTCGGCTTGGGGAAAAAAAACAGAATCAATTTCATTTGTTACCAATGAAATCAAACCAGGATAATGAGAAGTAAAGCCAAATCTTAAAACATCTTCCCCCCGACTCCTTCCCAGCTCAACTCCACTCCCAATTTTCTCTCCCTCCTCCCCCCAGCGGCGCAGGGGGAGAGGGAATGGGGGTTCATCACACGTTGTCTCTGCCGCTCCTTCCTCCTCACTCTTCCCCTGCTCCAGCGTGGGGTCCCTCCCACGGGAGACAGTCCTCCACGAACTTCTCCAATGTGAGTCCTTCCCACGGGCTGCAGTCCCTCATGAACTGCTCCAGCGTGGGTCCTTTCCGCGGGCTGCAGTCCTTCAGGCACAGACTGCTCCAGCATGGTCTTTCCCACGGAGTCCCGGCCATCTTGGGGGTCATCCATCCCCCTGCTCCGGCGTGGGCTCCTCTCTCCCCAGGCTGCAGGTGGGCCTCTGCTCCCCCGCTCCCCTCCATGGGCTGGGGGGCACAGCCTGCCGCCTCACCACGGGCTGCGGGGGCATCCCCTCCTCCGGCACACCTCCTCCTCCTCCTCCTTCACTGACCTCAGTATCTGCAGAGGGTTTTCTCTCACATCCCACTCCCCTCTCTGCTGCAGGTTTCTCCTCTTAAATCTGTTCTCCCAGAGGCGCTACCGCCATCGGTGACGGGCTCGGCCTAGGCCAGAGGTGGGTCCCACTTGGAGCTGTGGAAGCTTCTAGCAGCTTCTCACAGGATCTGGCCCTGCTGCCCCTTACCTGCTACCAAAACCCTGTCACACAACCCCAAAACTCTACCTGTGGCACACTTTGGTGTTGGAAACACTAAAACGCTGTGGCATAAAAATAGAAATGGTGGGACCATGGTTTGGACTTAAAGAGTCTGGTTCATTATTAGAAAATTTCTGCCTTATAGAATGATGCATCAATGAAATGTAGGTTTGGAGAGGCTCTTGAGACATTAGCCAGTCCCAATACTTAAACACTCTGTGGCCTTCTAGGATTCCAGGCATTACTTCTGGAAAGTCTGCAGAAAAGGTAACTAACAAAGACAAGCTTTTTTTACCATATGGTGACCTGCACTCCCATCAGAAAATGTTTACATTTTTGTAAATCAGAAAGATTGCAAACCACATTCTCTTCACTTGAGATGAGATCCAGTGGGGATATTATTCTCTGAATTTTACAGTTTTCAGCTATTTTTCTCAAGAACCCCCAGCCAAAAACCAATGCCCCAAAACCCAAGAACACTGTAGGAAAAACCATCAAAGTATTCTCTGAGGCTCCTGCAATTTTAAGCCACGCTCACTTTTTGTCTTACTCCAAACGTACAAACTCAAACATCCTACAAACATTTGCAAGCAGTTATCTGTGGGCACTGATTTCAGTGGGAATCATTGCTTCGGGGTTTATAGTTTATAAATCCATCTACTAGCACATTTTAATTCTTGATATGGAAGTGCAATGAAGCCGGCAGTCACCTCGAAATTATATAATATATGAAAACTAAACGGTATGTGGAACCGAGTGGTGGCTCCAAAGCTGTGTGGACCTTTTGGATGCCGAGAGCTGGGCATAGCAGCAAGGAGGCCATTCTCACGGCTTGATCATGGCTCTGATCCGTGTTACCTGGGGGGGGCAGACATCCACTGGCTGCAATGGTTGGAAGCGTTTGTGCAAAAATGCAGCTATTTTTACTGCAAACCTTAAAAATGAGCCAGCTCCAGAGCTGAATTTTCATAGAACAGACAAATACAGTCTTTTTCAGTCACACACATAGGCACTTTTCTCAAATCCTCTCTCACTAACTCATGCCACCAAGGTGACTGCTGTTTTGTGTTTGCCTGAATGCTGTTTTATACACCTTCAACAAGCGTCATCACTAAGCTGCTGCAAGATCACTACACCACTGTTCAATATTTAGATGTTGTTCTAAAAATACTCACTTAAGTGTGTAATGACCAAAGAAACAGAATCATGATGTGGCAGTGAGAGACTTTCTCGGGATATTCAGGATATTGGTAGGTACTGTTGAGCTCATCCTTCCTATGGGATGCAATATGCTACAGCTGATAGACTTTTCATCTAAAAAGGGTTTTGTCACCAGAAAGGTATCTTTTCTGAACACTGATGAAAATAATGTTATCTAAAGAAGATACCCAGAAATGAATGTCAACACGAAATAGGACTACCAGACATGAGCTACAGAAAAGTGGATATCCCCCTTTTTTTTTTAATTGGCTTGAGATTCCCAAATGGCGATCCTTTGAGAGCAGGTATTTGGATCAGTTTATATAATTGGCAAGGGAGCGTAGGGACAGATTATGAAAGGGTGGTCAAATAATTTGTGCTCTGCTGAGTTTACACAGTGGAATGAGTCTGAACTAAAGACAGACTTGAGAATTAACACGAATCCCAAAGCTCCATGTATACTGAAATAATTAGTGTCAGCTCAGCAAGGCAGTACCAGCCTTTTTAGTCTTTATGAAATATTTGCTGGCAGGTGACTAGACAGTGACTAGCTTGCTTGTCACTCTTGATGATGTTTTCCTACATTAGAATAAATCATCAACATGACTCTGAATTTGGTATGTAGAATTTCAAAAGCGTCTTGCAACAACAATTTTTTTTTTTTTTTTTGAACAACAGCTCTTTTTTATCTTCATTTGTTGACAATGCATTCTCATGACCTTAATTTCTCTGGTGTTGTTTAAATACGTTGTACATGTTTTCTGCTGTTTAAAAGCTGTGAGACAAATGCAGTAACAAAGTCTGGTGGGTACAAATGCCAGAACTATTCAGATCCCTGACTGAAACATCCAGGAACATCTCTGGAATAACAGCAACGACTAACTGTGAGCCCCAGAAAACTCTCCTGTACTTTCAAGTTTGCAAGGATCTAAAGTTCAACTCGAAAGCAGAATGTGACACCAAATTAAGTTAATTATAAAATACAGTTTCCAGTTCTGTTTTTGCTGAGTAACAGTTTTCACTGAGAGAACAACTGCTCTTTCTCTCATGGCCTTACTGGCCATATGCTTTCGAGAATTTCAGGCAGACATTTTCAAAAGATAAAATATTCCTCTACCTTTTGTAGTGTCATCAGAACACAATCTGTCCATAGTCCTCACAATCAAATCGAGCACCTCTAGTGCTACTGCTTTAGGGTAGTTTCCCTCCTGTTGCTTTTGTGAGGTGCCATCACCCTCTTATGTATGCCGAAAGGATGATGGGCGTTTGCAGCAAAACACAGAAGCCAGTCCATAAAACACGTGCCCAGTGGAAAATTAAATCCATTCTCCATTCTGAAAATTACTTGGTGATGTTTATAATTTGTTACAACAGGATCAAACACCAAACGTGGAACATGTAAGCATGGTCTTTGGCAATACACAGACATTTAAATAAGGACATAAAATAGTCAGATAACTCAGTAATTATGCCTGTCTATTACTTTAGGACGTTGATAAGATAGAGAAATACAGCTGAACCAAACCAGATTAAAACCTTCAAGTTCAAGGAGAAAAAATGATTACAAAGTGTGCGACGAAGAAAAACAACAGGAGAAAAGACCATGCTGGGATCTAAATTTGTTATGAATTTGGATTCGGTATGATCTAATGCCTTAGTGTTCATATTAGGGCAGAATTTTTTAGAGCTTGCTAATGAAGTGATGCAAAGCATGCTATGCTAGCTGTAGTATTTAAAGCCTACATTCTGCAAACCTGGGATCAACGCTTTGCTCCGAGTTGGCCAGCGTCTCTTCCAACAGGCTTGTGGCCCACAACTGAGACATACGAATGCACAACGCCAATGTGGGCAAATTATAATGCAGCCATTGCATCTTCTCCTAATAAAATCCTTCTTTCTCTGAAAAGTGCACCTACAATATTTGTGGTGAACGGTTGTAGGACAGGGGAGGTGTCTCTCAGAGACCATCCTCCCGGAGTTTGACCTGTAATTCACACTGATGAGCTGAGGATTAACTGCAGTATAGCGTGGCAGAATCTACCCTACGATTCCCCTTGCCACTCTTTTGGGTTTTTGGGGGCTATCAAAGTCAATTAAAAACATACTGCATCAACTAGAAACCTTTCACTGAGATGATGGGTCAAGCTCTCGAAAAGCAATGCGAGGTTGAAGGAGGCACAGTCTCAATAAGGATTGTGCAAAGATCTATCTTTTCAAAGGTTGCTCCACAGAAGGTGTACAGCTTTCTTGAACATGTAGCTAAACTCCTAGGGACTGTAAGACTTTAAACCCAAAGAGATTTAGGAAACCTTACTCCAAACTGGTGAGGTTGTATGGTTCTCCAACTAACTCCATTTACGCCATGGCATTGAGAGCTTAGGGAGATTACTTGCCTGCATTTAGTGCTGGCAATAAAAGATAAGTCAGAATAGCCATCTAGGTAGTCTATAAGCTCCTGCCAGTGGTTAATCTGTGGCTTGTCAGCCTTTCATTTGTTGGGAGACTCAGACTAAACTCAACCCCTACTCACAAAAGAGGTCGAAGAATAATTCGCTGAAAGAACAGGACACGTGGGATCCCTATAGCCCCTCGAGCCCTATCCTGCTCGTGAAAAGAAGGCTGCGAGCCACTGACTTTTCACCAGTCCACAAATAAAACCAATGAGTGTGAAGAAATACCAGCTTTCACCTTCCGCTACACTTAGCAGTAGCCAGTCTCGCCAGCTGGCACGTCTCTCCTCCCAGCCAACCTGCCTTTGATATCCGTCAGCCTCTGGCTACAGAGACATCTGGAAGTTATTATCCAGCAGAGCGTATCACAAACCCATTTACATAATATAATATCATATTTTGTGTTCCTGCTTAGCTGAACATTTTGGATCACTCTAATGTTTGGGTAAATAAGCCACCATTCTCTGCATATAAATAACAGTGTGTCTTAGGGTATGTTTGTTGGAGATTATTAATTTTATAGGGCTCAACCTGCAAAACGAAATGCTCAAGATTCAGCACTAAAATATATTATTCTTGCACTTGGAATAAAAAGTACCTGCAATTGGAGGAGAGGTAATAAGGCTTTTATTTCCCAAGTATCAAAATTATTTATGATTTAACCTGTCTTTTATTTATATGCCAGTCTTATGATTTTCATAGGATCTTTAACACTTCGCACTAGACATTTTTCAGGAAAGAAATAATACCTGACTTGCTCTGTTTCTAGTGTTACTCCTAGGGTTTAACTGAGGCAACGTGTTTTTAATATATTTTTATCAATACAACAGGATACAAAGCCACCTTTAGTCCATTGCTCAAACACTTCTCTTCATCTCCTATATCAATACACATTTTGAAAACTGGTACCATTTTCTACCAAGGAAAAAAAATCTATTTAAAAATATTTAATCTGAAGCATTTTTGCTTGTTTCCATGGTAGCTGCGGAAAGGACAGGAGAAAATGATATTTACCAAACAGAAAATAAGACAATGAAAATATAGCTTAGTTCTTCAACAAAGGGAACATGAGAGCACTGCAAAATAAACATTTGCATGAATTCTGTTCTAAGGAGACAACATTTTGCTGGCATCAGGGATGGCAGTGGAGGACGAATGAGCCCTTTTTTCCCAAAATGCACCATTTCCCCAGTTTTTGATCTTTTAGCAGAGAGAGATATTTCATTTTGTGTTCTCATACAGTATAATGAAAGGGCTGCAGAACAAACAGCAAATTTATTTATTTTAGGGTAATTGATTCTTTTTTATTTAGGTCATTGCTGAATTCGCCAAAGTTGGAGACAGGAAAAAAATAGTTTTAAGAAGATCAGGCTTTTTATTTTAGACTTCCATTTACTGCAGTCATTCTATGTGAAGGTATTCTTTAGGAACTGCACAGGCAAGGAATCCCTAATCTGTTTTTCTCCTTATCCACCTTCTAGAAATCTGTTATGACTATCTATATTAGCTCTATTTACTAATAGTTGTAAGCTGTGGTAAATTTAATCAAAGATAGCTTCATGTCACGTCCCATTACCATCATGGCATAAATTGCTATTCATGAATGATTTGTGTCAAAGTGCTCTGAAAACTAGTGTTTTAGCAGCAAGATGTTCCAATGTGCACAGTTCTTCAGCAAGGGCATTAAATTAATGTGTTTGCAGAGAAGCCACTAATTGACAATGAGACGTGATTTTGGCAGTAGACTTCCACTTTAAAGATAATGAACAGTGTTCAGATACAGAGAAGAACCCCCTCTGCTCCTAAAACTATACTAATAACTTCTGGTATAAACAGGAATAGAGGGAACCAATCCTGACATGATATTTCAAGTGCCAAATCAAGCTGTTTGATCATCACGACTTACAAAAGCAAACAGTGGAATCTCAGTGTTTGTGACCTTTATCAAATCTGGCTACATACAGTCAGGAATGTTATGTTTGGTTAGGAACTCATTAAACAAAATTACCTCTCCATTTATAGAAACCATACAATTACAGTATAAAACATTTTAATTAAATCAGCTAGTTAAGCAAAAATTCATTACTTTTTTTTTTTATCAGCTAGCAGTGGGGCTGCATAGAGCAGTTCACATTAGAGTCAATTAGTAAGAAAAATTGTCAGATTTGGCAAGTGCATGAGCTTCCAGAACACATCAGCTGACAGGGAAGAAAAAGTTTGACTAAAATCTAACAGAGTTACTGCCCCCAGAGGAGGAGAATGAGCCACGTAAAATGCACACACATGCATCAGCCATGCCAAATGCCCCTCTCTCCCAAGGAGTCTGTGTCAAAGCTGAGCAACCGCCTGTATGTGCACTGTTCCCTGATAGCTGAAAAATGAGGCATGCGTGCAAATTTAAGGTTGTTAGGTATCTGGCTGGCTTTGCAGGCTTTGGAAAATTTTATCTGATGTAACTAATAAAATATGATCAGTGTGACTGAGGAATCAAAATGTTCCTTAGTGTTGTAGGGCTGCAGAGCAACAAAAAAGCTGAAGAAGAGTAACAGGTAAAACCAGGGAATTTTTAAATAGGGAGAACACAACACTCTGGCTTCTAAGTCAGGCAGGAGAAGATCCTTTCTTTACAAAAGATGTAGCAGGGCCCTGAGTGGGCAACTGTAATTAAATGCTAAGCTAAGTCTGGACTCCAGAGAAAAGAGACACCCACTAGCTCTGGCCATAACCCGCACGGTTGCCATAGAAGACTCTTATTTAAAAAACATAAAGATAATTTATTCTCTTTGATCAGAAAACCTAACAAGGCTAGTGGCCCAGATAAGGACCTTGTAGACGCAGACTGCAGAACATGGCATTTCAGGTGGCTGTTGACCAGGTGACCCCCAGGTAACAGATGATGTTGATTTGCCAGTACGATTTAACTGAAATTCAGAAATCACCTGAACTCACCCACGCCTCCTCTTTGTCTAAACATTTGGTAAATTACCAGTTTTAAGCTGAAATCTGTTAAGTCACCAGAGCACTTCAGTATGCTTTACTTTTGCACTAGCAGAATAAGGACACCTGCAGGCAACCCACACTCCCATTCATTACTGAGCAGACACGAAATGTGAAAGGTATCTCTAAGGTGAGGGAAGCTTCAGCTGGGGTGGAGAGGCAGAGCTGTGTTGAAACTTATTCTGTGGTATCACACCGCACTGATGATTAGAGGCATCTCCTGGACTGCGCACTGCTTTCGAGATTTCAAATGATGCTCTTCCTCTTCCATTGTCTGGAATACTCATGTACCAAAGCAGGTACATAAGAAATCCATCTGCCTCTGGCGGAATCTTTTATGGTTCCCACAGATTTCAAGCACCTGTGATACTCTTCTTGTCATTGTCAGGCTCTGAATATTGCAAGAGCCTTCAATGAACAGAAGAAGATGACATCATCCACAAAGCACAGCTCTTGATGTACTTTTCTTTCTCATTTTAAGTCTTGAACATCTTATCCCAATGTGAAAAGTTCTGATGAGGCTGTTTCCTTGTAAAGCTCCCCACATCAACTTGACCTTTTCACATTCCCTTTGTAAGATCTAATCTTGCAGAGCTTCTTAGGTAGGATTGTTTAAGAAACATCTAAATTACTGTTGTACTCTACCTTCTAGTGTTTACAAAAAGACACTTCTACCTTCAAGTTAATGTCATTCTCATAATTGGAAGAAGCCATACACAATGGCTTCAGAACTACAAGTACTTTTCAAGAGCATGGCTATTAAATTACAGAATACTACATACTTGTTACCTGTTCAGATACCTACAGGACAGGAATAAAGGCGGTAGATCTTGTCATATACTATACAGTAAAAACCGCTACTGCAGCTTCATCTTACCTCTCTCATTCTGCACATATCTTGTCAAGAAAAACATATGAAATATCTGGGCTAGCAAGCTGAGTTCTTCCACCCAGAAAAAACTTCGAACAAATAATTAGAAAAATTGTTCCAAACCACATTTCTTTTGCTTCTAGAACTCCGCCTACTACAATTGCTCTTCATCACAGAAAGAAGCAGGAGCAAATTTACCCCCTAACAAGCCTGTGAAAAATTTTAATCCAATTTTATTATTCTAAAGCCACGAGGTTCAAAAGATACATGAATTAAAATAATCATAATGAATTAAATGTAACAATACTCCTTCTCTTCATGATGTTTGCAAGTAAAAAGATCACAAGAGATTTAAGAGATCACAAGCACCGCTGCTACTTTAGCACAAAGCAAAGTAATTCATTCTGGTACTTCTCCCCAGTGCTAGCGTGCGAGTTTGCCCTTTCAAGTTATCCTTTGGTTATTTCAAGAGGCTCTTCAGAAAAGGCTGTTCTTCTTTTATTCCCCAATTCTGGAGTGCACCTAAGCAAATGCTTAAATCTGAACAACCGAACGTATTCAGTTTATCTCCATTTGCATGATGCAATCTAAGCGTGTGTTTAAATGCTTTGCTGGACGGAGACAGCGTTTGAAATCCCACTCCTCACTGGCGGTAATGACAGCCCACTCAGCCCACCCTGCCACGCTGGACACCCACGCCTGGCTGGTTCTCCTCGCTCCTCCGGCCGGCAGTGCCGAGGGGGCAGAACGGGATGCAGTTGCGCTACCACGAAGCACGTCCAGCGAGCAAGGACCTGGCCTCCAGAGGTTGGGAGGAACCGAAGCCCTTCTTCACCCTGAGCTTGTAACTACCAAGCTGTTTCAGCTCGCTGGGCTAAAGAAAAGAGAGGTGGACAGTCGCAGCCCCTAAAAAAACATTTATTTTAATGGATGTGCCTGCATGAAGCAATTTTTGTCTTTACTCAAACTCATGTTTACAAGCAACTGTCAAAGGATTACCACAGCGATGAAGTTTTTTTTAGGAAACTCAGTGCAAAATATTTTTTGGAAGTGGCAGTCAGACTTCAGCAGTCAAGAACAAAGAACGTGAAACCGGAGGTCAAAGGCTTTGATCTTGCAAGGGCAAGGCACGTATCACAGGCAGGCAGTCTGCAGCAGTCCAAGGGTTTTGTTTTATCAGAAAAAACTTATTTCCGTGCAGGCACTTCAATCCTTAGGACTTCTTTTTGTTTGAAGGAAGACAGACCTGGAGTGAATTTCACCTACGGATGATCTTTCTAGTACAGCTTTGAGCCTGACCCTTGGTAAGATGCTGACTATTTAAGAACTAAATGCAGCAAGTGCAGCACTCGGAAACTTCCCATAGTGGGCTGATTTTCCAAGGCAATGAGCACCTGTATGTCGTATCTCATCTTGGCTTCAGTGCAAGGCAGTGTGATTCAACACACCTGAAAATCAGGCCAAGTAAATTCACGTTTTCACAAAGATGACTTTCATCTCATGCGAGGATTAAATGCTAAATGTTCAAATTCACTTAAGCATGAGGTCAGACAAGGTCACCTGACGCATCTTCATTAGACTGCCACAGTTAACATGAGCAGTCTCACTGGTAACAATTATATGATATTAATTTATTAGTCGTCCGCTTTTTCATCTTTTCCACTGATCTGATTTGTTAAAACCCCAAACAATGCCTCACAAGTTACCTAAAGGAAACAGAAATCTCTGTATCTACCCTCACTGACTGTGATCAGTCAAGACTTTATTTCACTGATGAGGATACAGAAATAAAAATGATGCTGGCTGCCATTTTACTGGACTTGGTTACTGCCTTGGATCCCCCCCAGAGGTAGTCAAACAGGACAGTGCCAGCGTAACAACGCAGTACTTAAAATGTGCGTAAATCTGGCCAGAAAAAGGGAGGATGATAAATACAGTCTCATTTCTTCAGCCCCTCTCTAGGGATAACACAGTTTGATGGGGCAGACCCCATCACCCTGATGCCATAGATAGTATCTCATCCCAATGCAGGGGAAGGAAGGAAAGGGAACAAATACAGCAGCTCTTTTTTCCCCATGTCTTCCAGGCTCACCCACTTGAGAGCAACAGGAAGACCAGGGGCACTGGAAGCACAACTCCCACTTAAGCTGTCTTTTTCTTCCATCAAGGGAAGGCTACATCTTCATCGCTCCCAGGCCTCGCGCAGACCATCCTGGCGAGCACAATAACCGAGGTCATAAACAAGATCAGTGCTGAATAAGCCTTTCCTTGCCCTGAAACCTTTGTATTTGTGATCAGCAATAAAAAGCTGTACTGGAATTTAAAATCTTAGCCAGGTAAAATGCCAGAGATTATTATTTAAAGGCTGTAAATAAAAAAAACCTCTGGCTGTAAGAATCAAATTTTCACATTCGTATTGTATGGCTGTGGACTGATACCTGGGTTATGAAAGAAGCCCAAAATAAGATGAGACATAATAAAACACAAGCTGGGCTAAAGCGAGGATTGATTTCTGACAGTAGTTCTCAGTGTTTTAAACGCTAGCTGCATACCCATATATTTGCAAGATTTTAATTGCACAATTCCCAGTGATTTAACATTGCAAAAATTTACATACTTCCATGCTCAGAATTTGAGAAGCTAAGACAATGAGAAACTTAGGCTGACATAAACATGATTCAAAGAAAACAATATTCTTTTTTCTAAAATAAGTCACTGGCAGCAGATTACTGGCATCCTACATGGATTGAATATATCCTGTATCTCCAAGCTCTTTTGCTGTGAATTCCTTTCTATGCTGTATTTCTCTGATCTTGATTTTAACTCATGAGGGGAGAACTACAGAAAAATAGATAAACAAATACAGAAGAAAATTTGCCAGATGTGCCTTAGCATGCTTAAGACACATATAAGCACTGAAAAAATAAAGAAAAGATCAACATGAAAGAGTGGGCCAGAACTTCAGATAGGACAAGCCAACACAGGGAGTGGAGGACATCGATTAGCGAGGAGTGACGAGGAGAAGCTCGGACTCCACGGACACAGAGAGTAGTGTGGGAAGCGAAGCACAAATGGCTATGTATCTGTTCACATATTTAGGAAGACTTGAGTTTCTGCAACTAAGAAACAGAAGACGCTCTGAAAACTGAAGTCTTCAGCAATGTCACTGTTCACAAACATAATCTTCATTTTTAGGCTTTTAGTTAAGTCAATATCCAATTGTTAGAAAGAATAGCATGCACTCTTAGAAAAGGAGACATTGCACTGCTAATTCCAGATAAGTGAAGCCTGGCTTTACTTTGTTTCTTCTGTAGCATTATCCCACTCAAGTTTATCTTTCATAAATGCTGACACAAGCTATAAGGACTTTATACTATTTCATAAAAAACTTATTTTCTTTCTCTTCTTCCTCCAAAATTATACCCACAGGTCTGACCGATACTTTCAATTGCAACAACAAGCAGCCAGACAAGAACAGTACAAGAAACTTTATCTTAAGTATTTATTGTTATGCTAGAATATCACTCCGTTTCCTCTGGGGTAATTCAGCACTCCTGTGGGAAATATGTGACCTCATTTGCATTTTCTAATTGAATTGCTATCAGGTTTCCTGCAAGACTGAACAAAAAAAAGTTCCTAGAGTTACTAACATCACTTGTATGAACCAGAATAAAGTTTATGTTCAAATGTTTGCTGGGGAGGAAGGGAAAATGTATGCTTCATGTATCATGAAATACTTCTTAAAAATATTTACCTTCTTTGCTATCATTTCATCTTACTAGCATTAAACTTTAATCTAGTAGTTAGAATTCTTTCATTACAGTGGTTACTAGTGAAAATTTGCAGATTTGCCCAGGTTATTCAGTCATCTAAAGCAATTAGCACATTTATAAGGCCAACACTATGAAGGAGGGGAAACTGTCATAGTACTGGGTCACTCACCATTAAAATGTCAGCTTGCACCGAGAGTAACAGCGCAGCTGTGGGATCTCAGGTGCAGGTATAGACAATAAAAGCTCTGATTTTGCAATGAAAGCACACAAGGGGACAGCTGTCCCAACAGGAGCCATCCTGAACTAATCTGCCACCCTGAAAGCATGCTGGCCACCACTAAAGCTCTCCCAGCCCATTACGCAGATTTCCAGTCTTATATATTGTGATAATAAAGGATCACAAATCCAAAGGATCAGGTATTGAGGGGTTTATGCACCCTCCTGGAAAGTAGACCGCTGCCTCCATTTTGCAGGCAGGCTATAGGAAACTGGGTTTGCTCCCCGAGAATGCACCAGGTATTTGCAGCAGAGCAGGGACCTCACTTCTGGTGCCCACGACCTCAGCCAGTATCCCAAACATTTATTCTGTATTAACCTCCCTTATAAACCAAATATCTAATAACGGCCATTTCATGAGGGCTAATCATGTTTTCATGAAGCTTTAATCCACGGATAATTGTGAATTAAATTCTGATTTATCCTTTCAGAGGTGATTCGGAGGGGCAGCAAGCTTCCCGTCACGCAGTGAGGCTGCCCCAGCGGAGGGCCATCAGTCACAGAGAAGCCTACAGAAACACAGAGGATGGGCGAGCAAGGCAGAAGGACTTGTTTGTGCTGTAGGTGCCAGCAAACAGAGATCAGTAGGTGCGCTAAGGCAAATTTCATGCCAATTATTTTTAATGTCTGGGAACTGTTCAGCATTTTCACAAAATCAGTCACAAATTTACAAAGTAAAATGGAAATGGATGTATGCACCAGAACAGAGAGCTGGTGTCTCTCCCCCCCTCACGTCACCTCCTCCCTTCTCTCCTGTATTTGCCGTCTCCACATCCTGAATATAACACAACAGTCTGAAGTATCTTTAAAAAAATTATGTAGTTCTGCCTGAGTCGTATTATACTATACAAAACCAAATGTGAAATCTGTTTCTAGTAAAAGCCATGAAATGTAGTATATTAGGGTCATGGCCTGAAAAACATTGAACTGGATATTGTTAGGTTTTGGCATAAACACTATTATTTTTTAAAATAATCTCATAATCATACTTATTTCTTTAGTAAACAAAGGATTATTTTGCTTGCAAAAAGCACAAGCATTTAAATAAAACACAAGTTGGATGCCTGCTATAGGGACCCACAATAAAACTGCTTATGACCTTGTCATTAGTCTTGTTTTCCGTATTTTTCCAGCCTCAAACTACACACTAATAAGGCTTTTAAAAAGGAGGGATATGAATTTTAAAAAGCTTAGCTCTCTCTGTTTTGAACCAGAGTTCAGCTTACATTAACATTAGATGAATTTCCAACCAAATATTTTACTAAAACAGAAATGTGTGCTTATTCAGTTTTCTTTCTGCTACACTGAGAAGAAATTTAAAGCAGTATATAAGACATCTTACTTTGTTCCTTCAATATTTAATTACTTTTGGAAGGAAGCAGTATTTCTTTGGTTAGAAAATGGCAAATACAGTTGACATAACATACAGGGCTTAATTATATCTTGCACAAACCAGAGCCTTACCGAAGAGCAGCTGAAGTGTATTTATACGACTCTAAGCCATGCAAAACCTCAGGGGTCAGCCCATGGGGCAACTGCTAGATTTAAGTCTCTCCAAGTCTTTTCCTTCTTGTCTCAAATGTGGCAAACATTCTCCCAAACAGCACAGACTTACAAGGCGGCATTCTGACAATACAGCACATAAAGTCTCTCCTCCTTTTCCCACTCCTTCCCTTTCCCACCCCTCTCTGCCCAAGCACTGCAGAAAAGGGGAGAGAAGAGGCCAGTCTTGGTATTTTGACAATTACTGTGGTGCGTTAATCCAAACTACAGCCATGGCCAAGTGACCTTGCTGGTCCCTGAACTAGCCATGACTGTTCCCCAGGACACACACCTTCATCCTTGCTCTGCAGGTCTTCGAGATCCAGCAATGAATCAGGCTCTTCAACCAATTTCCTGCCAAATCCTGCTTAAATGTAACTGCCCAACCATCACAGAACTGGGTTTTTTGAGTAAGCACCAGACAATATAACTGCGTTTACTCAGTATAGTACAGGAACTTCAGCCCAGACTCACACTGAAAAGGAAGGAGGAAAAAATGAAAAGGTGAACTCCTGCTGCCAAAGATGATATGGAAGAGGTGGGACAGAGACAGCTACTCAAGGAGCCGATCAGAAGAAAAGTGTTTTCATGAGCGGTCCCCAATTACAATAGCACTGTGCAGCCCAACACTGTATTTAACTGAAGCAATACTGCTCTCAGATTGCCGGGCAGGGACAGATCCTTCCTGCTTTTCAGCTACATGTATGAAACTAAAAAAGAAGGAAAGCGTCTGTAACCTTCTGTCTGAAATAGCGAACGGTGCTGGCCTTGCACTCTTCAGCTGTGGGGAAGGGAAGATGCTGGCATTGGGCAGAGGGGATGTTTGCCACTCCGGTGCCACGTTGTGCTTTGCTGCCCCACTGGCCCGTGCTGCGTGTAAGCATATGTCCCTTATCAGACAGCAGCAATGCTCCCTTGTCCTTGCTGCATCGGAAGGGAACAAGCCCAAATCTCCCTTCTGGAAGCCCCCCGTGGAGCTGCAGGGCCATGCAGATGGCTTGTGGAAAGAAAGGAATCGCTGCGAAAACCAGGGAGACGTCTTAGCAGCATGGCAGCAGCAGCCAGTGCACGACTCCAGGTCTACGCTGTCACAAAAGAAATCTGAACTTAACCTTGTATTTCTCAAGAAGATGGCTGACTTTTGATTCTAGAGGGAGGGAGGCACCCTTCATTTGCAGGTTTTATTTCAAGACAAGAGAGAGTATTAGCAGTGAGATTCAAACACAAGGTATATAGCCTGCAGTATATAACAGAGCCAAGCTGTCACTTAAAAATACAAAAGTACAAACTTAAAGAACACTTCCCTCAGTGGTGACCTTAAATCATTTCTGTCAGAGAGGTTCAAGGATCATTTGCAAGAAATTTGATGCTGCTCGTGGTATCTCCTCCTTGGACGCTTCCTTAGGAAGCACCAGAGCAGGCAACACGAACAGTCTGATGCCGCACGTAACTTTTAAAGGTTTGGGGAACACAGACAAAGGAAGAATGAAGTAAGAAAGAGAGCTTTGAAAGCTTCTTACCTTGTGTCCGCTATGTTGCGACTTCTCTGTCACCAGAAACCTGACAATTGCCTCCCATCTGCCCAGGATCTGGGGATCCCACGCGGTCACCATCAGGATCAGCTGCTTTGAGGGCATTTGCACGTGGTGGGCAGCATACATGGTCCCATCCGCTCTCACCTTGAAGTCCAGGCTGTTGGTTTCATACCGAACTCCCTTGTTACCGGCACAGTTATTAAATTTTACTAGAACAGAGAGTAAGAGATGGAAGAAACGTGTGAGATTGGCGTGATAAGGAAAGCAATGAAACACAAGTTTCAGACATTTAATTTTCACTGATGTCTTCTATATCTCTAATAACCATCAAGGAAATGATTTAACTGTTTCTTCGACCTTTCAGGAGTGCTCTTGTGCTTTATCTCCATTCCCCAGGGAAGAAGTTGTAAGCCATTTTTAAAGTATTTGATACAGTTTCATTAGATCTCAAACACAGCTGTTCCCCATTTCTACAAGTGGATTTCTCCCTTGTTGCCATTATCTTTTAAATTCGACTGGAGTCTATTACCCACACTGTGGGTATTTTTTTGCACGAAATGTTCTCCATTTCCCTAACCCTTCAATAACCTACTTACCAGATAGCCTATTTGCACATTCTTAACTGAAATTCAAAAGCCCATAACAATTCCATTATCAGAAATATAAAAACAAAAAAATTAAACAAAGAAAAAAAATTAAACCGTTCTGCGGAACGCATCCGCTGCTGGAACCAGACCCACCCCCCAACCACAACTGCAATCCCACCCTGGCCGAGCTCTCCGCATGTTACAGCTACTGCAAAAAGGAACTGTAAAACTTCACTTCACAAACCACAATGCATCATTTAAAAGCCTACACTGTCAGATCAAAGCTCCCCAGTTGCTGATATTTTTATTTTCGGCATTTTTTGCTCAAATTCTTTCACAGTCTAGTTTGAAAACTATTTTTATTGGCATTATGAAACATGTCACATACATTAGGCTGGAAAAAACCCAAACTATTATACGACAAAATTGACAAATCTGATAGAAATTGAACCTGCAGCTAATCACATAGGAAACAAAATACTTTCTGCCATTCGAGTAATCCACAGGGCGGAACACACATGTGGTGAAGGGAAACATATTGTACCCGTAAAAACATCTCAAGTGAGTGAGAATGGATATACAGCTTTCTAGCTCGGATTGTTACATGGGTTCTCATGCTGCAGCTTCTGAGTGCTTAGCAGCGATGCTCGTAGCCTGCCCTGAGATAAGGAAAACCTGCTAGCCCAAGTCGGATGCAGCTTCAGCAGGCACCTAATTTTTGCACAAGAAAAGCTAGGTCAGACGAATCCTACCTAGACTGGCTGTGGTGGGAGGAGAAGGGACGCAGTGGCAATCCAGGTGAGACGAGCTCCTGGGCCAGTTTTGCCCCACCTGTCCCCTTCCCCCTGTACCATCGCTGACTGCTTCTGCAGCGCTGCTTTGAGCTGAAGCAGGGACTAATCTGGATTTAAACAAAAATATTCGAGGGATGGCACAGGCGAAAGAAAAAGGCTGCCAGGAAACTGCTCAACCTGCTGCCAAAGCCCCGGTACAATCACAGTGTGGAGACACGAGGAGCACTCTGTAGTGGAGGAAGGGAAAATCCATCCCCTCCTTCACCAAACTGCACCTCTCAATGACCGGGGCGCCGTGATCATGTCTTAACTATACATCTTACAAAGGCTTTCCATGCTACATATTTATTTAGATAGCATTTGTACATTTTTATGCACGTGTAGTGGGAACTGTCACCTAATGCTGCAGTAATTATTGGGCACAAACAGCAAATGTCACACATTGATTTATAAAAAAGAAGATGGATAAAGTTATCTAGTATATAAAAAACCCATGGGTAATGCTTTTAAGCAATTTCATTGTCATAAGCTACATCATTAAGATCTTGTTTAATCTGGAATCCAGGGAAAACAAAAATCCCTCGGTTTTGTTTTGGAAGGCAGAGGCTTGCCCATCTTTACTTTTCACTATAGCTCAGACTGCAGCAAATAACCTCCACGCCTATCTCATCTCACCTGCTTTAGTGGAGACATTTGACCAGTTATCTCTGCTTTCTATCTCCAGAAGCATAACAAATGTTTTTTTCAATGTAACAGGAAGCAGCATCTCCTGAATTACTCAAAGTTTAAATGAAACTTCGGTCCCAATTTTTTAAGGGACAGGATGTTACTTAATCGCTACTTTGACCACAGTTCGAAGCTCTTGGCACCCTTGCGGGGATGAAACCAGGATGGCCTGAGACCCGCAAGGCGGCTGGTGCTTCTAGGGGAGATCCCTTAGGGTCCTGGGAACCACCCTGCTACACGACCTCCTTCGTCTTTCAGGAATTTCTGCAAATCTCCCCCACGTTCACAGCCATAATAAATATGTGCAAACCCATCCAGTGCTCCACTGCTAATACGTTATTTATTTTCAGCTCCATGCTATCAGTGTTGTTAGAAATGACGTATATCGGCTGGCGTATTATTGCATTCCTCTGCTATGTAATGGCAATGCAAAAAGCGAGTTGAATCTATACGTCCTGAAGTACCCACATATCATATACTAAAAGACATTTGAAGAAGAGAGAAAGGAGTGATAATGACTGCACATTAAAAATGATTCAGAGCTTACTTTGATTTTATTGAGATTAAAGGAAGCCCTACAGTGTACTAGTATTCTGAGAGAAGAAAAAAAAAAAATCCCTTCCTATATGTGTACGTAGTGATTTCAGTATTCAAAGTACTTAAACATCTGCTTAAGACACAGCACATGGCTCCAATATGCTGCTCTGGTGTCATATGTCACTGTGTCGACTTTTATGCTCCATTATCTAAAAATGGCTACCTCTTAGACAAAGTCCCTCTGTGACTTGCTAATTACTTCCATTAGTTTAAAACAAACTTGACTAGAGACAGAGAAAATCCTGAGAGAAATTAAGTCTAATTTTTGAAACAAGCAACGTCTCTGCTCCGCATTGCTCTTCTCAGGTAGCACAGGTAGATGAACGCTCAGCAACGAATTAACACAGCCGACTCCTCTCCAAAGAGTCCTTAGGAGCTACAAGCACAAAAAGGCTTCAGGGACGTATGGATTCCATAGCATATAGTCACTATGAGGGACCACACCTTGCAGAGCTGCCTGAACAGCAGCAACAGGCCACGGCTCACCTGGGTGGCTTTGCAGAGGGCTTCAACCACAGAGGGGAGACGATTCGGAAACTCAGCAGGGTCTGAGCACTAGGGATCACCACGCTCAGCTGCTGTCAGGTAGAGCTGCTGCTATTGCCCTAGGCACTGTTTATACACAGCATAGAAAACACATCTGCAACGCGGTATAGATGAACTGCTCGCACTTTCATCACGTGGCTGCAAGGACTCTCATTAGAAATCCTGTGCTCATCCTCCTTGCTGCCCTGTGAAAATGATTCCTCGGGATGTTACATGACTACTGAGATGCACTGTTTTTTATATATATATATATATACACACACATATGCACATATATACATCATATATATACACAAAAAAAATATTTTTTCCAAATACATATGTATAGGTTTGGGGAAAAAAATAATCAAACTATTGTTCTGTAATAAATAACACAGCTCAAGGAAAGAAGATCTTGTCGTATTTTCAAATTCCACCTCTTATCTCTACTCTTTGCTCTCATGGAAACAGAAATTAAAATTTCATCCAAGGGCAGAAAACTTTTGCTCTTTTTTTTCTTTTCGTTTTTGCCTTTAGAAAGCTCTAAGTCTATGTAATTTGCAGTTGATGAAACTCTTGGCTTTAAAATAATTTAATAAATAAACAAACAAACTTTTTTTATTAGACTTAGATGTCTCTGTGGACACAAATCCATCTTTCTTTGACCAGTCTGAAGTCTAAAGAACACTGCATGAATTTATCATTCAAAAGCTGCAGCATCAGTAATTAGGATTTCAGATAAACAGCAGAGCCACACATCTATCATTTTTACAGGATGGTAAAAAAAGAAAACTTTTTTTAATATACTCTGGAAAAATGTTCAGTGATGCTTATCGAAAGCTTATGCTGAAAACAGCATCAAATGCCTGACGAAAAAAACCCCAAGAAGGCACCCTCATTAGCAGGCTTTTAGGTTTAACCCTTTACCCTCATCATTTTTAATTGCTTCTCTATGAAAGGAGGAAGTACGACAATTTGATATGCTGAAACAGGTATTGAGTGATGGGCAGAAAAGCTGCAGGAGTCTGCAGCAAACTGCTGGGCATCTGAGAAAAAAAAAAGGTATTTTTCTTCAAAAAAGGACACAGGGTGAAAAAAAATTCAACAAGTTTTGCATTGTTCCCTTTTATTATTTAGCTTGTTAAGCTAGCTGGACAGAGTCAAATGATCAAGCGAGGATCTTGAAAGATGTACGAACACACTGAACTTCCTTGCCCTCCAAATGTCTGAGAAATATAGTGAATTTAATAGGACTATAAATGGCATAAACCAAAGAATTCACTTTAAGCCTTATCCTTCTGGATTCTCCTTTAACTTCTCCTAGTCCATTAAAAAGTGCCCCCTCCGGCAAGCTGCACAGGGCTGGAAGAGCAGGAGGGATAATACTTATTTATTAGGATATACCCCCTGGCAGGGCATCACCCCACAGTTCAGGATATGGGTCCCTTCAGGACTCTGTTTTTCACGACGGTTTTGAGGATTATTGCTGCAAAGATGTTTCTTTCCTGATGAACTTCAAAGCAGCAAATACACACCGCTATTTACAGTGGGATCCTATCCGCTTTTCAAGTTGTGTCCCTTGAAGAGCTCCCTTTACACCCGGCGTGACTGTGATAAACCTAAGCTGCCAAATCCACCCCTCGCGCCACTTCTGCGAACGCCATTACGATGAGGATGGCTTAACTGTAATCTCTGGAAATTTCAAATGTTTGGGTAACCTGCAGAGCCCTGAGCATGTACAGGAATGTCCCCTTTGTGTGATCTTTAGCAAATCACTTGCGTTCCTGCCCTGGCACTTCTGTCCTAACGCTCCCATACATCTGCATTCATCCTTCTTCCCAGGCTTCTGCAGGGGGTGGCAGTCCTGGCCAGCATTCCCCTGCATGCCACCACAACAGAAATTAAAAAAACCCAACCAGCTCCTTAGTGGATAGGAACCTGTTGTCTAAGAACAGGCATGAAACCATTCAGTTAACCAGAAAAAATGTACATATTCCCAGGCACCCTGTGAGTGCATTACATTTTCGCAAACTGATTTCTCCATTAAGTGCTAATGTGAAACAGAGCGCGCTGTGCCTCATTGGAAAGCTTCGTTTATTTGAGAAAGTAAGTATGTAGTATAAACTTTTACGTGGCCACATTTTCGAGGCATCTTTCTTTATGTTCATGCAACCTCTCTGCGATTCTGTAAGAAAACTGTTTTACAGCAGTGGGAACAAACTGCAGTCAAGTG
Organism: Haliaeetus albicilla; assembly: GCF_947461875.1. NCBI lineage: Eukaryota > Metazoa > Chordata > Aves > Accipitriformes > Accipitridae > Haliaeetus > Haliaeetus albicilla. The sequence continues at coordinate 4,954,946 of NC_091484.1, forward strand.
AATTCCCCATGGCCACACTGGAAATCCCCAGCAAAGCTGGGATCTGAATCCTGAAATTCAGACTCCCTGTTACTCATTCAAACTGCCAGATGACACTCCCTCCATCACCCACATACAGGTTAACCAAATACAAGAGAGAAAATTTTAAATGGGGAGAATGGACTTTTACAGGCACTTCAAAAAGCAAAGAGAAGCAGATCCTCATTCCTACAAACTGCTGGCTTATTTCCACATTAGCACTGGGTTAAAAAATAAAGAAATGTCACACAACTTATTATTGCAATTGTTTTGTAAAATGGAGTCCTATGAATAAATGTAAATACACGGTGGAGTTCTGGGACTAAAATGTCTTGTTTACAAAAGGCTAATGCTGAAAGGGAGGCAAGAAGATTTTGTTTCTCTTGTACTAAAAGGATGACTGTATCCAGGTACCACAGGCTTTCTGACCACTCTGAAAGAATCCTGAGACGTTGCTGCTTCAGTGTTTTGTAGAAACGAAAACCAACTTGAGCCGTTACACTTACACGCAATGCTACATATATGTCCAGAGTCCTGTTTCTGTCCCATTCCTGGTTACAGTAAATCCCATACTATCATACAGTACACAACCAGATTTGCTTCTTGCAGTTAATAAAACACTCAGAGCCCTCCTCCTCCTGTACAAGAAAAACAATGCATGAATAGGAAAAAATGATGGCTGTAAAACCTGATAGAAACAATGTATAATTTTCATCTTCCCATTACTAATTTTATAGGTTACATTTTCAACCATGTCCCCACCAAAAATATTACACTAATAAACTCTTAGTGTCTTTATTTAATATTTATAGCGCTGTGGGAGAACCAAACTCTACTGGTAAAAGGTAAAAACAGCAATTCAAACAGCTACTTCAGAGTCTAATAAACATATCCCTAGTGATCAAGTTTAAGAGTACACAGTTTAAGAAAATGCTTTGATACAGAAAACTGTTGGAGACAAATGGATGTATGTTGGTTGGTATAGGAATATATAGATAAAAAAATGTGCATGCCCACACCCTCAGCTTCATAAAGCATTGATTATTCATTAAGTGTTCTTGGAGTAAAAACCAAAAATAATGAATGAGTTAGGAAAATTAATGAACTGCCCCACAGTCTGTCATCTGCTGAAAATACTTAGCATGATTTAGCATGTTCTTAATGTTATTTTCTTGCAATTAATGGTACCGAAATCTGCTGCAATTTTACCCATTTTCCATATCTCAGGTCAATGTGAAACATTACATCCAATTTTCCAGTGCATTATTTATGATCTCTGAGCTATGACTGCTAATATTTGCCTTACTGGAATAATAATAAAAAATTACCATAACAATTTACCATATGTAATTATGTTCAACAAAATCTTTCTTTATTTATCTTCTTGTAATCTTCAGTTACAGTAAATCCTCCTATACGGAATATGCAATAATAGAACATTCCCAACCTATTATATGCTTGTTAGAAGTGACTCCGTGTGCTAGTCAACTGGTGACACCTCTGAATCAACAGACGAGTAGCAATCTATCTCCAGCAGCAAGATAGATTTCAACTGGTACATTAAAATATTTTACATTTAAAAGTACATTTTGAATTCCCCTACTTCAAATTCCAAAGTTCAACCTCCTCCATGATCAAATTATCCATGCAGGTTTTGGGCACACACTCTTGAACTCCTACCTAACCTCATGCTCATTTACAGGCTGTTTTGCTTTCACAAAGCCAGGACCGCCTCCAATAGGTTTTCTGGGGAAACGACAAGCCTTGTTTATGCACAAGTCATTTATTAAAAAAAAATAAAATATTTCTGTGGGCTTAATAGAACTACATGGAAAATTCATCTTTTCACTTCCAGAGCCACCTAAATGCTTTCAACACCTTTTCCAGCTTTATATTCACTTTCAACAGCTCTTGCTTACACAGGGTTTCTGTTTCCATGGCCAGATGAAAAGAAAAGGAACAATACATTTCCACACACTGAAATCGGCATCCTTTAGAAAGTCATTCTGTCACCTGTACAGTCAGCCAGTAGCAATGAGGAGTTGAGAGTACATTAAAAAAGATCTAAATCCCATTCAAACAAAACAAAACCAGCCCCACAGTAAACAAAACTCAATTCCCAGACACTGCCTGCCTCCTTCATATTCCCACCAGTGCTATTTTTCACTTACTGGAAGCCAATCCAACTAAAATACATGTTTTTAAGAAAGGAAAAAAAAAAGTAGTATATTTCACTTTTGGTATTGGAATTGGAGGGGAGTACAGACCCCTGGAGAGAAGGGCTGTAGAACATGATAGAAAAGATGAATCACTCTGGCAACAGCCAGCCAGCCATTAATTTTCAGCAAGCCAGGAGTTGGTCCAATTAAACCAAGCTCCTTTCTCTACATTAACATGCTTTACTCAGTTTTTTTCTGAAGGTAAAACATCAGCTCGAGACCCCAAAGGCTTTTCTATTTAGGATCAATCAATCTACCTTGCTGCACTGTAAAACATACACTGTCAGCTCTGAGGCTAGCTCAAAAAAGAGCAACAGTGGAAAAATTTGATAAATCGACATGTCTGGCAGTTAGTAGAGGGATTCTTCCTACACTGTCACTTATTTTTATCTGATTAGAAACAAGTATTAGTAAAGGGAGCATTCCCCTCTATTCTCTTCCTGGTATTTAGCACTGGGTTAAGAGGAGCCTTTTCATCCCCAATTTTCTAAATCCAAGCGAGAAGCTTCCTACCCCAAAGGCACGGAGATACTATCCAGATTTCAAAGGGCAGGGAGTTTGAATTGGATTTGCATGTTGTGGAACTCGCATTCAAGCCTTTTCTTCAGCACAGGAACATGAACCTGCATCTATTAGCAACCCATGTGAAAGACGTTTTTCACTGCTTTCCACGTTTTTATGCTCAGGGCTTTACCGTGGCTGTGCAGCCTCACCTCTGGGTTTCTAGCACCTGCTTTGGCAACGAGTGCTTTATTTGAGATTTCACTGCCCATTTGAGATCCTGTCGCTCTCCCTCTACCCTACTGAGACATTTCAGAAATTATTAACTAATAAATGAGCCAGGCACTGATGCCAGAGGCCGGTAAGAAGGACACTTACATAGTCTGAAGTCCCCTGCAAAGTGGCACTCCGAGCTGGGATAACTCAGAGGATTACCCTTTTCTTCGGTGAATGCCATAGTAACTATACTGTTGGCTTCCATTCTTGTTCTCAATAGACGTCTTTATCCTTGGATAAAAACCCCTTCACAGTAGTTTCAGTATGACAGTCCTCCTCTGTTCTTAACAGTAAGGTAGACCAAAAGCCACTGGGATGTGGGGCTGATGTTTTAGCTTCAGATTAAAAGGCAAATAAAGAGAAGCTTGGTTTGGGTAATCTTGAAAATACCAACTGCACCACACTTTTTGGCAAGTGCTGAGTTTTTACAGGCAACCATTCTTATTCTTTGCTCTTCTTTAAATTCCATGCGTCTGTAGGATGGTACTGAGATTCACTATGGCACTAATGAGATCATTTCGCAATTAAAGGCTAAGTAGAAACAAACCTCTCACCACTCTACAGGAGAGTTTGGCTTCTCTGATTAAGCAGCAGTAAATAAACCTGTTTCACTCTTGGTCCTGGTGCACAGGCTTTCTATGATTAACTCTCCGAACAAGATGGACTGATTGACCCCATGGATTAATCAATGAGTTTCTCAGCTTCAGAGCAAAGTGCAAGTTGTGGGAGTTACCTGCACTAGGATGTGTTTTAATTACTATTACTACAGCACAGAGTAAATAAATCCCAGGGCACTTTGTTTGGAGGTTTTACCCTTAGCGCTAATGATTTTCACAACACTCTCGTGTTTGTCAAACTACCTACATGGGAAAAGATTTTCAACATCACTATGCATTTCTGGAGGAAAAACTACAGATTTTAGGGTAGCTAAAGGGAGGAGCCTTGTAGGGCAATCTCTAGATTACACCACCTGCTTGCCCATCTTGCCTGTTGGCAGGAGCGTCCCTGGGAGAACTTATAGAGAGGCTGGGGCTGTATTTGAGAGAAACCCTGGGTGTGCTGCACTGAGCACCTTCTTCTCCCCAGCATTCCCGGGCAGCGTGGAGGGCCTGACCCTACTGGTACCAGGAACATCCCTACATTCGGAGCAGTGGTGGGAAGCAGGCGAGCACACTCAACTGTGCAAACACAGCCATCCCTGCCAGCTCCCACCGGCCCTGCCAACGGTGACCTGGCAGCCCTGGGGGTTCTTCCTCTCTGTTACAGATCTCTTTTCAACTTGCCAGAACTGTATTTGAAAGACATGGAGAGCTGAAGGAAGATTTTAGGGGGAGAAAAAATGTGAACAGAGGCCATTTGCAGCCAAGGAAAAGAAGTTGAAAGAGGTGCTCCCACTGTAGCTGTGTCAGATAGCCTCAGGCTCCTCTCTCCTCACACTCTTCAAAACAAACAAACTCTCAACACCTAGAAACAGAGGCTGCACATGTCAGGGAAAAAAAAATCAGACACACCAGTAAAGACACTGAACTCCTCACGGACTTGACTTGCGTGTAAACACTGACAACTCTGGGCTTGGCTGTTCTTGTCTTCCTCGGCCTAGCTCAGGAGCAAACGTGCACTGATCCAGGGAGTCAAATCACAATGCAGTAAATGAACAGACGTTTCAGGCAAGAATATTAGAAATTGAAAATTCTGTTATCTGTAAGAATCAAGGCAGCTATATTTAACTTGCAGCTGCTGTGCACCTCTGCTCATCTGCCTGCACAAAAAGCAGCTGTAGTCCTTACCTTCAGCTGTAGCCTACACAACCTTCAGGTTTCAAGAGAAATCAGTATCATGTAGAATAAAGCACTGTTTGGTACCTGGTGGGCTCAACTGCTTTGATATTTGGACAAATTCACAGAGTTTTATTTACAGGTGGAGGCTCTGGGTTCTATTTCTGCACTTGGTCAGAGGGAGCAGGAGAAGGAAAAGCGGCCTCGATGCCCAAACTGCACTTGAGTGGGTAATAAATATTGGGCGAGCTGAGAGATGGCAGGGCGTCCTGCCCCAGGGCCGGGCTCTAGTGTCCACTGAATTCACAGGAAATTCACCCACGGAGCAGGAAATTAACTGGAAAAGCAAAGCCACAATAAAGCACAGCTCCATGCCCTCTGGTGTTGGTCATCACTGAATAAAAATGAACCTCCTGGCCTCTGCAGCCACCCTTGAACCAGCCATGTCCTGACAACTGCATCCGCACAGCCGCGGCGCTTGGCTGCCGATGCTTCCGATGGAGACTCAGGAAAATGAGGTTTACTGGAATTCTCCCTTTCCTCTTTCACGTTCACCTCCTCTGCCCCTTCTTACTGCAGTGGTCTCTAACAGAAAGGCAGCACCCTTCTCACTGAAGAATGACCTCAGGATTCAACCAGCAACCTTAAATGTAACAGAGTGCTTTTGGCAGGGCTCAGTACCATCAATTAAAACAGAGAGAGACTAAAGCCAGTAAATTAGAGAACGTGACAAATGCAGCACAAAGCACTGATGATCCCAGAAGGTATCAAATTTAGTGTTAAAGTAAAGAAACAATAGGGAAGTCCAAGACATTTCAGAGTGTAGTGAATCAAATTAAATTGCCTGAAATTCCACATGGAATACATTTGACAAATTTCTTTCCCCCTCTTCAGCTTTCTGTTTGAGATGAACTGTCGTCTGGCAGCTTCAAACGTCTGGCACAGCTTCAGCTTCAGTTTGCTGGGGCTGAATCCAAACACGAACCTGAACTTTACCAGTTCTGCTCTTTTTGTAAACATACTTGCTGTGGCTGCCAAATGCTTTCCAAAAGCACACAAAACCCAGAATCCAAAAGGAAAACATTGTCTTGCTGCAATAAAATTTGCATTTTACCACCTATCGGTAGCATCCCGTGTGCAGAGCTGTCGGTTGGTCAAAGCCCACCTTGCCCTCAGTTTCCCCACACATTTTGAAAGGGGACGGGCGAGCGGCGAGGTCCCGGGGGGGGATGCGGCTCCCACAGACCCGGTACGCGTCCATCCCGCAGCGCTGCGGCCCCGGCAGCGCCGGTGCCGCTTCTTCCTCCAGGGCTGCGTGGGCAGCTAATAATACAACAATTAGCAATAGGATTCCTCAGACGTGCTGGATAAGACAAGCAGTAAAATGTCATTATACACGTGCCACTGAGAGCGAAGAGCAGTTTAGATTACCCCAGTGAGTGGTCTCGGGAACAACTTCATTTTAAGGTAGGGAACTTCAGGCAGAGGAAGAGACAGATATGAAGAGGGTTATGATCAAATTGCTCCTGAGCGCAGATAGCATTGGCCTTGATATATCAGATTTTTTTCGTTTTGCTTTTAAAACAGAACTGGTTTTGCAAAATGTTCACAACGATGGCACGCTTCTTTGAAGCAGGGTGCAACTCTTCACCAGCATCATCCCACTACCTGTGCAGACTCTGCCTTACAGAAACCAAATTCTTCCTCCATTTTAAAGCTTTTTAAAACTACCAAGCTCCATAAACTATCCAACTGCAGAAGGCTAAAACGAGGCCACCTTTAGGCTGAAGAATAGCAAATGACAGAGGTGTGTGAATTCTGGCACAAGACACACAGGCAAGCAGATGCTGTTAGAAAAGCGTATTTTATTGTCCACAAAGCGTTGGCCTCATCTCCGAGAGCCACATGGAGTTCCACCACTGCCCAAAATAGACAACATCTGGTTCATATAAACTCTGATTTATTGCATGTCTTCTCTCCCCTTGGATTTTAATTATGAGTAGATCTTGTAACTATTGTATTTGTATTTGTTTTATCCATCTAGATGTTTTTCTACCCTATTAACTACAAATTGAAAGCTCTTTCTAAAAATAGTACAAAAATATACTTAAAAATATGCATATGGCCTTTATTAAAGAAATCCTTATACTGAATTTTTAGATGAAGTAAAAGTACCACTGAAACCACTGATCAGCAAGCAAGCCTTTACCTGATTTCCTGAATAGGATGAGACTGAAGAAATTGCTTTCTATTACAATAAAACCTCAAAGAAAATAGAGAACGTAACTGACTACTGCTCCTAATGTTAACCAGTGTGGTAACGAATAAAAATCACTCATCGTTGTACCACTCTGACCACTCCTGGGAGCCGTTTGCAGGGGTGTTGAGCCAGTTTCAACGGTCAGGTGTCAATATTTTAAAGAACCTCTCTAAGGTGGCACTTTCTCAGCAGAAGAGACAGATCCAGACTGTGCCTGGAGAATAAACTATTCTTTCTCCCCTGGGAAAGAGTAATACAATCAGGAATGAAATAGTTGGAAGCCTTCATATTGAGAGGTTTTTTGTCTAAGTTTTTTTCTTTTTTCCAATGAAACTCTTGCTCTTTCTGGGAATAAGTTGATTTAGAAGTCACTTTTTAATTTGTACAGTTGAATAACCACCACCATAAAAGAACATACAGTGCAATAAATAAATACCACTTGCAAACTTCAGAACTCTCTGCCACCACTTCATCCATCAAAACTAATTCTGTAAAAAACAAAGGATGTGACAAACCCAGCCAACCTTTTACCCCATCTTACAAAAAGACCGAAATCTGTTTCTGGAAATGTCATAATGTTCTATTAAATGATTGACTCCTCTGGAAATGTTTAGCAGTCCTACAGAAACACCCTCCATGAGAACCAGTAGCCCTTGTCTCCAAAAGCCCAATGCCCTGACTGGGCAGCTCAGGTCCAAGCACTTATGCAGAAATCCTGTCCTACTCATGGCACAGAATTTCTGGGAATATGATGGAAACCAGAAATTGCCACAGATGTCTGAATTGCTGATGCTGGAAAGCAAAGAGGGCCGATAGCTGAGTTTCCCTCACCCCAGTGTCAGCACACAGCGCGACTCGTGTGCCGAACTGTCCCCTGCACACCAATAAACACTTGAGGTGGAGTAATTTGAATGTAAGAAATATCTTGGCCCTGTATCTGTTTTTTAATTAGAAAGTTTTACATGTAAACATACATCTTCTCTTCTTCCAAATCCACACTGACATCCACTACTTATCATTCTGAAGTGATTGCTAGAGGAAACATGCTTAAAACCCATCATATTCCATGCAAGTTTTCTTAGCTCTGCCCATCATCATGCTGTCTGCTCCCCTTTCACATCAGCTCAATTGTGAGAGTTTTAAGCTGACATCAAAAAGTCAGGCCATTTGAAGACACAGAAGTCAGCTGTAAGGTTGTCATTTTCTTTTTTTTTTTCTTTATTTATTGATTGGTTGAAAAAGAAACATCAACTGGCTGATCTATTTTAAAGGTTAAACGAGCGTGATGAATGATATCAAAGAAAGCCCTACCAAACCTCAATGCCCACTTTTTTTACAAACTACACAGACATCAACAGCCTAAAGACAACAATCCCGATTTACTGATAGGTACCACGGAGTGATGCAGACACTTGAGCTGGAGACTCATCCTCTCCTTACAGATGTGAAGGGAGCAGTTGGCACCGACCCTAGGAGGATGCTGCGTTGGCTCTTATGTCCTGTTACCAACGCGGGTAGCAGCACTTCAACACTTTCAAGTCACACATTTGCAGTTTTTTCAAGACCAGGCCTCAGTAAGGACTGCCAGCTACCGCTGTCAGTGATGTCTAGCTCAATGTAAACACTTCGTCGGTAACGTGATGAAATTACACCTTCAGGTTTATTCAAAGTACTAAAATAAATCTTTTCACAGAACGCGTATGCATTCATTTATACTGCGCTGCTATGACCACAAGTTTAATTGTTACTGTTTAATTATTCATTGTGGATCAGGTCTCAATTTAAGCAAATATGCAAAGATAAGGAAGAATGGGCACTTGTTTATCTCATTTTTTCCAATTAATTCAAGTTGTTCATTAATCACATTACTTTTCTACTATGTGATAAGAAAATAAAAAAAACCCAGCAACCATCCAAACAACAAAAAAAAGACAGCCGTTATGGAAAAAGCAGGATATTCTACAAAATTTACTTGCATGAATAGACTCCATTAAACCAACTAAAATATTCATGTATAGGAGTGCCTCATACTATTGACTCAGCCTACAAGGGAAATTTTTCTTTTTTTTTTTGCCTTTAATGTCTACAATATTATGAATCAATTGACCTAATAACAGACTGTATGATGGAGATTGGCTCAGGTTTCATGAAGAATTTTGCCTGGAAATATGAAATTGTCCTAAATTTCCCTCCTGTCCCATACCTGCAGTGACAATAAATGGTACATCAACCAGCAATTTCATGTCTATTACCAGGTGCTATACCTGAATTAAGCAAAACCAAAACTTTCAACCACCCAAAATGTCTAGTAAAGGTAACCATCTTCTACTTTTTTTTAATAAAAAACTTGGGAAAAGTTGAAATAAGAAACAAGAAAAAAATTATTCAGTTCCTAATTCATACAGTTTTAATGACATTTCTGACCTTTACAACAAAAAGTATGAACAGCTCACACAGACCATTGGGCAAATAGAAAAAGTAACAAGAAAAGCCAGCAAAGAAAAAAAGAACTAACCGTGAGGAATCGTCTGTGGCTCCGATATGACAACATTTCTACTCTGTAAAAATAAAATGCCATCAAAGCTTCACCAGCCACTGCCCTACTTTGTCTGAAGAGACTTCCTATTGATCACCCAGTTGTTCCTTTGATTAATGTCCAGAAGTTTCTGATGAGTAGTCTTGAACTAAGGACATATCACTGTTTGAAATGTGGTTGCCAAAATAGCGTATTATTTTCTTTTTCTTGCATGTAAATACTAGCAAGAGCCCACAGTGTCATCTGAACTAGTTACTGAAAATTGTCCAAAAGTGGATACAAAATTCAACGAGCCCTTCTGATTCATGCTCACTAATACATTAACAAGTTTGTCTGTACGAAACATCAGGGTCCTAGGCTTTTAAAGATATCTCATATTTCACTACTGAAATATGTGGCCTTGACTATTTTTGTGCTCAAGCATAGGCTTCGCTTGATGCTCAGTCACTACACTAACATGCACAAGTCAGTTAATTACGCTGCAAATTAGCCATTTGCCAATGCCTTTGTCTGACTCGAGTGTACGGTTGGCATGGTGAAGCCATCTCACAACCAGGTCATCCAGGTCATCACATGGAGTATGAGGCAGACATCGAGCTCCGCTGAACCCCAACCAGCCACACCACCAGCCCTGAATGAGGATGATCCAGATCTGTACGGTTAACCTTAACGTTTTTCTGAATGTTTACAAAAAATCAAACAGAAACGAGCACACTTTTTCGTCGAACCTGGCTGCCATGATCAAGTCCTTCTTCTTTGCCGGACTCTCCCCAGTGAATGCACCTCCCAAAACACCGTGGCCTCTGTCCTCATGTGGTGAAAATGAGGTCATGGAGCTGCACTATGAGCTCCCACCACGGCACACAGATGGGAAGGTGGGATGTGCAACAGGGCAAGCAATGCTGAAGTGCTCTCCTCTGTGCGCACGTGGCCAGGACACCTGCATGGCACCTATCTGCAGCACGCTTCGCTTGATAGCTGCTTATTTCCTTGAGCACCAAGGGGATTGAGGCTTTAAAATGAAAAGGTAGCGGGGAGGAAAGCAACCACCTGGGGAAGATCCCCCCAACCAGTAGTTTCAGAAAGAAAAATACAGGCTGTCTTGTTTAAAACCACTGTCATATGTTTACGCAGCCCTCCTCCTTGAGTATTTGCGCTACACAATGCCCCTGTGGAGCGGTGATATTACATGTTAGCTCTCTACCCTGTTATTTCTGGCTGCTTAAGCAGCAAAGGACCAATATCCTGTTCAGCCATGCTCAGTTGGTGCAAGAGAAATCAGTGAGATATTGCTCCACAGCTCACTTCACACACCTCTCGTCCTTGTGTGGCACTGCTTGTTTTTGACAATGATTGACGACTCGTACCATGCCCCTGCATTTGCTACGCAGGAACCGAATGGGTATTTCTTCATGAGCTAACCCTTATCTTGCAAACTCCGTGAGCTTTAAGGGTAGAAACTTATACTCTGGAACAGTCTTTCACTTCTAAAACACCTCCTCTTTTCTCCTGTGATTTACTATTCATTTATCTTTACTGGAAAGCTGATATTTCTGAGTTACAAACTAGAGACACCTCAGGCTCTAGTTTATGGAAAAGCCAGCCATGGAAACCTGAGAAATGAAAAGCCAACACTTCCACCAGCATTAGCTAGCTTTAGACCACAGTTAATGAGTTGTCAATCATACATAATTTTACATTAAATTTCATTTACATTTAAGTCACAGTGGACTGAGCAGCTGTGTACATATCCATCAACCAGCTTCCAGTGACCATCAATAATTAATAGCCTGTGTTCACCCTATAATCTTGTTTCCTAAATCCAGATTGACATCTTCCAGGTAGACTGGCTCTCAGGATAGTGTTTCCCCCAAAAGTAATTCACACCTGAAACACAGAGCAGACATACGGCCACTCCTTTAGTGATGGTTTACTTCCTTTCCAAAAGTCACCTCTCTATGTCTGGCTGCAGGAAAAGCACATGAGTCATTTTGATGTAAAAGGGAGCTTCAAACTGAGCAGTACCAAGTATCTCAGACAAAGCAGGAAAACAACTAAGGGATTTATGAATTTTATTTACCTACTACTCAACATCCTACAGAAGAGCCACAAAAAGTGCTTGTGCCCTCTCCAACTTCTCACCCCAAAGCTTGGTGAAAATCTTGGTTCCACTTGGCTTTATATGCCATTGTCTGGTTTTCACATTGATATCTTAAGGGAAGACGACTGAAGGATGAAGGTCCCTGGCTGGGCCAAATCATACTCATTATGAAGTCACATCACTTGGCAAACAAATACCATCACTTCATCTTTTGAAACTTTACCTGGTCAACCCGGGAACAAAGAACCAACTGAGCCCTAGCAGGTTTAGGGCCGCTCTAAGTAACAAGCATCCAAAGGACTGGTAGGCAACTACATTGCAGCCTCCTGACCATGGTTTATCTCCATTAGTTGTGAATTTAGGCAGTTTTCTGACATTGTTTGAGTGGCAAATGAGGGCCAAAAGTTGACCAAGCCTGCAAAGAATACACTAAGATAAGCAAAGGAGAAAGCAGTAACTCTTATTCTATTGTTACAGCCTGCTAGCTCCATGCCTTAAAACTTAAGCTAAACAGTATTAGTGATTTATTCTGCTCAGCTCTAGATAAATAGAACATTAAAATATTCTCTTCCATCTTAGCAGCAAGGCAGGGTGTGGGGACACAAGGTGAAATCATGTCTGTTTACGCCACCTTTTAATTTAGCTGATTTGGGCTGAAAGGATTGCATTAGAGATTAATTACTCCTTAAAAGGTTTCTTTAAAGCAAGGAATTTAAAAAAATTCTGAAAAGCTTAAGGCCTCCTAATACATGTGACTATTTTGCTGTGTTTCAGCCCGGGAAAAGAATAATTATTGAAGCAACGAAACTCTGTTTCTTCTAGCAATAAACAGTAAAAGCTTGTCTGGGGCTAAAAATAGTGATTAGATTGTGACTGTGTGTTACTTCCAAATGTAAAGCCATTTTGCTTGAGACAATATTAAGATGCTAGGATGCAAGGTTTGATCATTAATTTTGGCTAACACTACACATTAGTGTTGCTGCAGTCAGACTTTTTCTTCTCCCCTGGTTTTAGACAGCCTTAATCATGCTTACAGCTGATTCTAATTGCTGAATCGTATCACTCCACTTTCTCTAAAATGCTTGGGGCAAAAGAAATAGTGAAGATTAATGACAGACGTGTAATTAGAAGAAAATGTAAAGATCTAGTGTTAATCATTCAGAAATAATTTGATAAATATGAAATTCTGAAGAGCTCTCAGAGTAAAAGATGATAAAATGAGTACTGTAGCACAAAGCTAAGCAAATTTATATGTACCACACTCCTTGCAAGTGGAAAAAGAGAGCTCATGCGAGCACGTGCAAGCATGTGGGTATGCAAGGGAGGCTTTATTAACATAATGGTATTCAGCATGGAAGACCATCTGTTTTAATTGAGCAAGCTTATTCGTACAATGCTTTGCTCCACTAATCTTGTTTAGATTAATGTTAATGTTCTATTAAAAGGTAGTTTATCATCCCACAATACTGAGTTAAAGTGATCACACCCATAGTAATATTCTCAGCTCTTACGGAAGCAGAGAGCTCACTCATTACCAGGCTATTGATCATCTTACAGTGCAACTATTAAGGCTGGGAACCTTGGCTAAAAGTAACCAGAGGTCTTTTTGCCAGTGAGGGTAAAGGCACATGTAAATAACTTTGATTTAATTAATATAAAACACAAAAGAACACAGTCTGCAAAATGATTCTCGATAATGCCTTTGGGTAACTACAGGAATGATGCTTTAACTAATAATACCTTTCAGGTTGTAACAGAGAGTAAGTATCAAACTGGGATGCATTTCTCTGGATTGCTATTTTTTCTTTTCTTCCTATGACACATCTTCTCACCATAACACTTGATCTGTCCTTAGCCTTTGCTTTTAATGAGAAAGCAGGAAGTTGAGTGCTAGCTGGAAGCACGCCTATCATTAAAAATGCAGACACAGGGCAAGTCAAAAAAGTGTAGCAAAGCACATTTTGTATATCGATCTGAAATCCCCAAACTGTAGCAGGCATTAGTGTATCCTGAAGGTTTAACTTTTTTTTTTTTTGAAAATATGGCAGAAACTGAAAAGGAACTCTTGCATCCTCCATGGTGGAGGATATTGTACCTAGATGTTCCGATTATTAGTTTTAGAAGGTTAGATTTTTATAACAAAATTATGTGCCAGCCAAGAAATGAATCATTCCATCATTGTTTGGGGGTGGGAGGGGGGGTGTTCGGTGTTGGATTAGCAAAATGGATTACAACTAACTATATTTACAACAAAAATAGGACTATAATCAGAAAAATAAATTCTACACCCATCTGAGTTGGGTCATATTCAGTGCCAGAGTGGGTTTTCTTCCTTCAAATACTTAACACTGCTTAGAGAGCTTCCTCCCTGCTTCCTTCCTCTCATCTTGATCTGCCATCTTGATCTGCTCAAGCCCAGCTTCAAGCCCCCAGTGAGGATCACACCTCCTGGCTGTCCCTTCCACTACGCCGTTTTATTTTGTTGCACATCCCTGCGTCCCCTTTCTCCACTGCACCAAGCAGCAGCTCAGTGTCCGACCCCTCAAACACTTCTTCCCCCTCTCCCATGCCACCAGAGCCTTGGCATTTGCTCCTCCTGTTCTCAACCAAGTAGCTTTGCCCTTTCTCCCTTCCTGCTCCGTCACTTCGGAATTGCTCCTGGTGAGTGAGCAGCAAAGTTACCTTTCCATTTCCCTCCTTAAAACATCTCCTTTGCCAGAGCAGATAAAAAACTCTCGACAGTGGCTAGGCAGCTGGAGTGCTGGACGACTGCCTCTCGTGTGGAAATTGTCTCTGTTTCTGAGGACTCACCCCATCTGTCCATCTCAATTCATCAAACGTGTCCTGTCCTACACTGAAATGGCAAACCCACAAGGGCAAGGATCAAGTTTTTTGTGTTTATTTTGTACAGCTCCTAGTACAATGGTGTCTACAACTGCAGCTGCTAAATACTGCGGTACAAATAAAGTAACAAAACAAGCAACAAAAGTAGCCCCCCCACCCCCCCTCCCCAAATTTCAAGTGTGGCTTGAAAGAGTCCACTTAGAATTTTTTATTTCCTAAGGGAACATTTTATAATTACATTTTGGACACATGAGCAAGGAAGATGAAGGATACCAAGAGAAGATGAAATGTATGTGAAGAAATTCTTCACATGCCATTCTAAAAACAATAATCTCACAAAGCAATAATTCAAGTGAGACTTCTTCCCTGAATACCAAAACATGCCAGTCATTAATTAAAATTCAAAAAAGCTTCTTTGTGATACAAAAGCATCACCAATCCCCCCCTCTGCGAAATCAGGAACCGGAGAAGGAGAAAAGTTAAACGGTTGGTCCAAGAAAACCCAGCTGACAGTTGCCAAACTGCAAAACACTCCAAGCAACATCAGACGCTTGTTCTCACACCGGCTATGGGGATGTCAAAAGCTCCCTATTTTAGCCTGGGGTAAGTTTTAAGTTTCTGAGAGTAGCCCATGCACTGAGCTTTTGAAAATCTCATCTCAGCTGACTCCAAAATACACTAATTATGTGGATTATGTAGGACACAAAGGCATCTTCTCATTAAAGAACCACACTCCAAGATGAAATCCTCTCTCAAACTGGTGTACTCTAGTGAGAACGAGACCAGCTGAGGATGCATGCGTATGAGCCACAATTTTTCATGGGAATATTGGAAAAGACTTAAATGAACCCCTTAATTTGCAGAGTGGAATTGTTAATGCTTCCCTCAGAAAGACAAGATGCATTTCTACCTCTAACGAGCGATATACATCTATAGCTAACAAGCCATACAACCTCCGAGCAAATGTTGACAACTTCACAAGGGAGACGCACAAGCCAGAGATTACACTGGAAAAGTTGATAGTGATCAGGGCTACAAATCACTGATTTCCTGAGTATTTGTCAAGCGCCCATTCAACGCTCCAGGCTGTGTCCAACACGCTGAAATTACAAGTGACAAAATAAAATTAAAATACACAGAGATCTCTGCCCCCATCTGTTTTCACTGTTTATTGCCCTTTCTGAACAACTTCCCGTGCTGAGCACTATCTCCCCAGCCTGGCTGTCCACACATGACCCATCCCTTTCGCAGAACAACTCTGGACCAGGGACGCAAGGGGCTTGCCTCACCGGCTGCTTGTTTTGTGGGGCATTTGCCGCATTTTGGGGACAGTTACCCTGGCACAGAATGGAGAGCAGCTGGGACCCGGTTTGCACAAGGTCCTGCATGAAGTTATAAGGTTGCTTGCCTCCAAACACTTCGCTTCTTTGCGCTGAACCCAAGAGGAGAGAAGCGGGAGAGGCAGCTGGGGAGTGAGAAAATGCTGGGGCAGCGTGAAATTACATGGGAAGCGTGAAAGGATGGGGACAAGACTCTTAAAGAATCACAGTTAGCAGACAATTAGCTTCCATACACTATTCCACCATCAGCTGTATTCAACATTAATGTATTCAACCACTTTTTTCTTTAGGCTGAAGTTACGCTGTGCAGCATGTTTTCAGCAAGGTGTGCACGTACCTGCCTGTCCTTTGGCTGCGCTCATTATGGGAGAGGGGAAATCACATAACCTATGACACAAAACTACCTTTGTACCTTCCCTTAGATTTCCAGTCTAATTCCTACATTTCCCCATATGGAGGGAAGAGAAAGCTGCTCCTCTGGAGCTGGCATCCTTTGGGGTCGCTCCTCTCCAGTGACAATACCGGTGCCTGCAGGCCAACCAGGTGAATGTGCGTACCTACATGAAAGGCACAAACCTAAACACCTTGTTCGGTCAATAATACAATGCAGAATGTGACCGGCATTTTTTTTCTCTCAAGACAGATAAAAAATGCATTCAGGAACCTGTGACTAAGCTGCATGGGCTGTTAGCCAATGCACTGTATCTACACATGACAAATTATGCATTCATCCATTGTTTGAAAGTTTTGAATTCACTGTTGGTGGTAAACTTTTTACTAGAACACACAGATGGTCCTGCCTGATCTTGTTAATGAAAAACTCTCACACAGCTACAAAAACAGACGTGATCATCTGTTTTTCAACATTCTGAAAAAAATCTACAGAGGTGTAAGGTGCTATACAAATGAGAATAATTAGCTTGTGCCATCTGTGGACATTAAAAAACCCAGAGTATCTGTATTCCTATGTTTTATAATGATAAGCATTATATCTCCAGCAAAGTACGCACTTAATAACTTTTCAATTTATTGTGACCTTCTGCTCCAATTTACTTAAGAAACTATAATACTAGCTGTGCCTTACACCTTTTTCACCTTATAATTAGCAAGTAATAAAAAATGCTATTAAAAAGTAATAAGTCTGAAGCTCTCTGACAATTCACTGATTAATTCTGAAGATTTTAAAGCACATTGGAACACACTCGGCTAAAACATCAATTTTACCCAGTTCTCAGTACCGCTAACGAGTTTTGGTGCGTGATCAAGTCTCACAGCTCACCTACACGTAATGGCAGCAGGAATTACGCCCTCCAATGTTACATGGCTTGATGACAGGACAACACTTCCCAGGTCTTTCCAATCCAAGTTTAGCGGTGAGCTGTATTCTGTCCTTGCACAAACAGTGCTGCATGCCTGGGGTCTTCAGGCAGGAAGGGCACAACACTGCAACAGCTCGGGAATGGATGCCCTTAGCATCTGATGAGGAATAGTTAATATTAATGAGTGCCTTAGAGGGAAAACAGTAAAAATGATCAGCATCCAGGGCTGGATTTCACCTGATTCTGTATAACATCCCCTGGAGACATTTAAACACGCTGGGGGTGCAGAACTCGTACTCCTCAGCCTCCAAAAAATGGGCAGTGACCAGGAAGGCTGGTCTTGCAGGCTGTACCAGCTTGGTTCTCGCTAGCACTTCTATAGCATGAGAGGAGAGATAATCGCTGCAAAAGCAGTCAGGGCATTTGCATGAAAAAATGAAGAGCATTTCAAATAGCACTGTACAAGCTCATGCTGGCTGCCCCCAAGCTGGAGACCCGGATAAGAAAGAGAAAACCTAGTGAGGAGGGCTGAGAGCGGAGCCTGCATCACACACATGTTTTCTGAATACCGGCGCCAGGAACACTCGGAAAAGCTGCTCCCCCAGTCCACTCCCACCCTCTCTCACAGCAGGCACTGGTGTGAAATTTATCCCTCCATGTGCCATTCAGCTCCTCTCTCTGAAGCGTGTACTGGAACACTATCATATTAATGGTTTTCATTTCATATTAAGTGAAAACAAATAACGTGCAGTGAGCAAATGCCAATCCCATGCAATGCCGAGAGCTGGAATGCTGCTGCCTTAAAGCCAAGCAGAGTACGCACGGCTGCCATTGCCATTCCTAGCACTCTTCCACTCGGGAACTGCTCTTATTATTCACACAGAGAAAAAGGCAAACAGCTTTCAGCCTCCAAACTGCTATTGAAACCCAGTACTTTTCTCAACAGCATTTTCTACGCAGAGCTCCAAAATGGACCTTAAGCCCTGAGCACTGGGTCAACGAATGCTATGTTTTATTTATTATGTCATGGTTTATCATTATTTTGTTAGATGCTGGTAGCAGACCCCTGGTGTTCAATGCACAGTCCAGACCATAATCGCCATGCCCCAAACAGCCTGTCACCTAGAGAAGATTAAAATATGTAACACATCTCGTGCTCACCTTGTAATCCTAGCATGAACACCCATAGCTGCAAATATAAAGATACGCAGTCCTTACTCTTACCTGTTGCATGTCTTAATACCAGCAAAGGTCTATTACTATTCACATTTGACTTGGAGCCAGGACAACTGCGTGAGGAAATGGGCAGAAGACACTGAAAGCATTTTTCAATTGAGTAGTGTCCACACCTGACACAATTTTGTGGTCTCACTCATTTAAAAACCAACCTGTACTTTCTGCTCTTTTTGATTTGTACTTGCTGATTTGAGCTACTGTTATACTGCCTTACGTACTGTCTTTAGAAAACATTCATAGATTTACCTATTACAGATGGTTAAGATTAAAAATGTGAACAGGCCAGGCCCAACTTATAACAGCAACTCTTCCTCATCCATTTTCTAACTTCCTTAGGGACACAGATGAGGTTAGTCGGTCTTTGCTGTCAGGTCCAAGGACTTGGTATTGTTTCACCTTATAAACCTTGTTTCCTTCAACTGACCCATTTTCATTTCCATTCCTGAAATACTTCCTATTTTCCCTCCTCTGATTGCACTTATCTGTGAGATGCAAATGTATGGCCATTTGTTGAAAGTTTGAGAGTACCTGCCTTTAATATTACTGCTGTGCTCATTTAAGCTGCAGCATCTCCTAATTAATTTATTTTAAAATGTTTTTTTCCAGCCTCCCAATGGATAGAAAGTAGTGTAACATCACTATGAGACGACTTTGTAAAGCCTGCATGCATCGCTATCTCCTAAGTGCACTCTGAAGTCAAATCAATTTACAATGTCATGTTCATAAAATGGGAAATGATAAGAAAAGAATGAGTTGTTATACAAATTACCAGCAATTCAGTGTGGTGCTTTAATGTTATTCCTGTTCTTCAAGGGTGTCACTGAATGCACCAGGCAAGTAAAATGCCCATATGAAATTAAGACACTAAAAGTAAATGTTTGCTCCTATATTGTAAAGAACCTCATAAACGTCAGAGGTTTTTATTTCATGCACACCACAGCTTGTAGAGACACCAGGAAACATTTGGTTCTAATGGGAAACTGATGTTCATTTCAGCACCGTGCTGCCCATTCGCACCCGTCTGAGCAATGTTCTCCTGTAAGTCTGAGCAGCCAGACACACCGGCCGACCAGGACAGCACAGAAATAGTTTAGTTTCTATGTCATTTTAAGTGCCAAAGAAATGAGCAATTCGTGTACTACTCAAAAATACCGTATGGGAAGTCTTGTGTCCCTTAACACAGGCAAGCATAGGAAATTCTCATTTTAATTAACTGGTAGCTCAAAAGTTTTGCACCGCCCCCCTTTTCTACCCTTCTGTGTTTGACAGCTCACCTCTGGAGCGTACTTGCACAGATTAAACGTGACAAGTTTGTACTGGCTGGGCAGGAGGCATGGAAGATTTAAGGAAACATGCTCTGGGTGCTCCTGCACTTTACTACTTTCTGTGATCTCTTTTCTGCCCACATTACTGGGCGCAAGAGCGGCTCATGTTGTCACTCCACCAGTCAGAAAAAACGCTACTCGCTGTATTACCACATGTAGCTGTAAGTAACCCACCTTTCTTTCCCTCACTTCCACATACTTAATTTCATTCCCATTTGCTCAACAAAGGTGTAACTTTGAACGTGTAAACAGACAGGAGGCAAGGAATGCTGAGGAGACACGTGCTTGGGGAAAACCAAAGATCGGCATCTATGACAGGGTAAAGTGGGTGACTGCAAGTGGAGGAGAAAATGGTGCTGATTGCTGGTGATTCCACTCATTACTCCTTTGCTGCTGTGACCTTACATTACATACATTTCCACTCATTCCTAACATTTTGGGGTGTATGAGTATTTTGGGTTGTACCATGAAGATGAGCTTGGCTGGATACTATTACCCTGCGTTACAGTTTAAGCTGGATACTCCTATCCTAACAAGGGATCTATGTATATCACGTTTATCGTGTTTTTTCAGTATCTCCTAGTATCAAGCAATGCTGTAAAAGCCCAGTGCAAACACACAAAGCCAGAGAGACCAGCATCCCAGCAGTTTCTGCTGAAACACAGGTAACAAATAACTAAGGGCATCGTATCAGAGATGCTCCACTCCCATTACAACACATTACAACAGATGGTCAGCCCCCAGTGACTCAAACCTCGCTGTAAACCTGGTAACTTCATTAGGTGATTCAAAGGCGGCTCCATCCTTAAAAACCGGGTTTCAGCTCTGAGAAGGGAACAGCTGAGCATCTGACCCCAGCCTCCTTTGGAAATGGAGGTTGAGCCCTCCTCACAATCCAGATATCATCCTAGGGAGGAAAAGGAGGGAGGAAACGTTCAGGCAGGAGTTCAGCCTGCTTGAAGGCAGACTCCCCTTTTGAAGAGGAAAATACACGCTCAAGTGGTATGTGTTTCAGTCTTGGATATGCTAACAAGATTTTTGTGTTTGATTTTTGGCTTTAAATGAGTCAAATCAAAATTAAGGGATTTCCATGTGTGATACTGAACACACACACACTTTTGCATAAGGGATTTGTGTTTTGTAAATTATACCCTTTAGCCGTATCACTAGTCATTAACCTAATTTAAATTTCAATAAGGAGATTCTCCATTTTTATCATTAAAATTAACTAGCTCCTCACTGTGAAGATACAATCAGGAGGGTGAGGTGAAAGGATATCACCAAGTAAGTCTGATTAAATCCACTTTTTATTCAGTAGCTCCTTGTACTCCCCTGCAGTGATACAAAAGCAATTCCCAAGTGACTTCCCCTCACTGACGGATAACGTGTCAAAGTATCCCTTTTGCAGTGTCTGAAAGGCCACTCACTGCCTGCTGTTTCTGCTAACTGCTGTCTGTCATGTACTGCTAAGATTTATAAAGACACTGCTGGGATCATCTCGCAAGTGCCTTTCTACAATGTGTTCAAATGCAGAAGGTCATTCCAAAAATTACCCGTGCAAGTAGCAAAGGTAATCCTCGGGAACAAATCTGTTCGCTCACTGTGCCAGCCTGTCAGATATCTGTGGTCATGAAGTTATGTGATCATCAGAAGTTTGCTATCAGAGCATGCAATGACCCCCTCAACTGCTCGCTGCTCCCCCAGGCGCTGGGGGATGCAGCTGAAGTCAGGCAAAGAAGAAGGGAAAAGCTTTATCTGCCAGGAGCCAAAGGGACACGGTGTTTCTAAAAAAATTGGTAAAGAGATGCTGCCAGATCCAGAAACAATCTGGAACAGGAAAATCTGCATGTGTGGGGAGGCAGAGTTTGGACCGAAGAAGTGTCCCAGGGCTTGGCAGTACCCAGCCGAAGCGAAGAGCCCTCCAGCTCCAAGCAGCGGCACAGCCCACCGGGATGTGCTGCAATTTGGGAAGAAATTAGCAGACAGGCGCTGCCAGGGTGCTAAGCAGCAACTGCGCTCCTCTAGCCAAAAGCAGGAATACTGGGCAATGAAATCCCAGCCGTACTATTTAACGGGGTTTCAAATATTCACTTGGGAGAATGCTGCAAGTCCTGATGTGAAATGAGCAGGTAAAGTGCAAGCATCCAGATTTAATAAGCCTGGTTTTTTTTTTTTTTTAAAGTTACTGGAGAACTTTAGCCAAATTCTAGCAGAAGAGGCTCCATGAGTATGACAAATCATGACAGAGAGAAGTCCAGCTCCTCTATCGACTTGGGTCCTGCATTTCCAGACCAGCAGGGGAGAAGCCACAGGACTTTCAAGGCTTATTTGCCTTGGAGCGTGTTCTTCTGCAATTTCTTCCCTCCAGAAGTAGCTTTAGAGCCAGGGGTCAGCAACAACAGCCAGCAAAGACAAACAAAGTGAGTGTTTAGAGCAAGTACAAAAGTAAGAATTTTCTAGGGCTTCATCTAGAAAAATCTTCCTCTCTACAAAAGGACCTCCCAGAACTAACTGAAATGCCTCAGATTTTACGGGTCCTGATGATGTAGTAGAAAATTAACAGGATTGTATGTTTCACAGAAAACAGGTGAGAAAGGACGTTGAAAAGAAATGTTATTTTAATTGGATTTCTTTGTTCTCTTGTTATCTTCAGCACCTCAACAATGCCTGCAGTACTCAAAATCTTCCGGGACTTAAGAAAGCTCCATTTCTTTGATTCCATTCTCATTTGAAACTTATATGAGAAATATTATTAGTATGTAAGAAAAACCATATGTACAAGAGTATGCAAAGGACACTCTGCGCTAATTGTTGTAGGGTAAACCTGCTCCACACAACCAGCAGCAGATGTAACCTAAGAATTCTAAATTCTAATCAAATGAATCTGAAGATTAATTGCAAAATCCATCAAAGTACTTTGTGGAAAAATGGTAAACTGTACATAAACATTCAGGGACTTTTGCAAATTCCCATAGCCTATAATTAGATTTACTGAATGCTATCAAATCCGAGGCTCCAGTGCAAACATAGACAGTTTTTGTTGTTTTAAGATGCGTACACAGACACGTGAAATGTGTCTAATTACCAACAGTTGTTTTGTTTCCTTTTTAATTTCAACAGCACATATCCACTCAGTGCAAGAGTTTCATGTAGACTGGAATAATTAGCTGCAAAATCCGAATGCCTACAAAGTTAAAAAGTAAAATACAAAAATGGAAAATAGTCGTAAGCACTTGATGAAGCCGTTTTGCCAGCAAACTCAGGGTAGGGATTGTGGTGTCTACACCTCACATACAATTTATATCCAGATTAATTCAATTCTCATCTTTACTTTTCTCATTACAGAGAAATATAAACAAAAGCCCTTAATCCTGCAATTTCACCCAGGTGAAGAGAACAGTTTGCACGAAGCCCTTATGGGTTTAGCTAGACTTAGTGCCTGCGACAGCTCCCTGAAGTCTGCACAACCAAAACAGGTCATTTCTAGTCACAGGATCTTTGGAAAGTGTCACCAGTTTCCCCCAAATCCCCAACCCTCTTTCTTGAGGAGGAGTTTTAAAGAAGATTTTGGAAAGCACATTCACTTACCCATATGCACCCACATTACACATACAGGTTACCTAAACGACAAGGAGACAACAGGGATGTTGTGGTGCAGATCATACCCTGTGCTCGACTATGTCTCTGCTCTCCTACCAGAGAGGAATTTCACTTGTCAGCGGTTTTCTCTGCAAAACAGATGCCTAATCTACATCCAGAGCTAAAACGATGTAAGACTTGCTGTCTCCCATACGCAGTCCACGTCTGCATCCATGTGTTGGAATAAATACATTACTATTTTCAGTAAAAGCACAATTACATATCATTTTAAGACTAAAGTCACAGGATGTTTAAATATGCACACACCCAACAAACATTTTAGGAACAAAATTATAGATGACGTTCTTCAGCTTTAACTGTTCTATGCAAAATATTTCCCAAACTTGAAGAAAGAATACACTAATCTGTTTACTAGCTGAAGTAATTTTAGAATTAACCAGAACACTTTTTATTATTATTGGTACTTGCATGTTTAATTTTAGAAGTGTAAATCATGTAATTAAAGCTCTGACATAAGAAGTGATTATGTTCAAATGCAGCTCTCCATGCTATGAGAAAATACGGAGGGATGATTTCAGATTTCTGTATTTAAAAAAAAATCCGCTCATTTTAGAAACACACTACAGAATACTGTATTAAACATTGTTTTTCTGCAAGTGCACTGGAATAAACCGACGGGCATCGTCTTCGTACAGCTGGTGGAGCGTTTTGGCTTTCAGTTAGGCTTTCATCAGGTCAACAGGTGAAAAATCAGGCAAACTAAACACCTCACCTAAGCTCTTTGGTGTCTGCTGCACACAAGAAACGCATACGTATTCACTAAGGCCTGTGGGTTTTGGAGCACGTCGGCACACGCAGCAGCAGACCTGCGCGTGTGCAATGCAGATCGCTTCGAAGGTGCTGACGCAAGATCCACCGCAGCCACCTTGGACATGCTGCCTGGCTGCCCCCAACCAACGTGCGTGACACCAGTCAGTGCCAGAGCACACCAGAAGCAAAACAAGCTGTGCTGGGCGGAAACCAGTCCAACAGCCTCTCTGGCTTCACCGTGGTCTCAACTAATCCAGATTACCCTGCCTATGCCATGAGGTAAGGAGGCAGAAATAGCTCTGAGATCAGCTGGCACATAACAACTTGTTACTCCATTATGTCACGCGTCTGGTTTCTGAGACTCCAAACTCAAGAGAGGTGCCTGAAGAAATTTTACACTCTGCATGTTACTTGGTGACATCGTCTGGGATTCAGAAGAGAACATACCAATTACAATAACTGAATGGTAGCAAGGACAAGATTTTTGCCCCACTCTGTTTCTCTGATGCAGCAATAAGTCCCAAAGACAGTATTTTTCTAAAATCCTAGTTCTAGCATCAGCAGGACCTTCCTGGTGCAGGCACTGGAGAAAATAGTTCCCAAACATGTACCCGAGGTCTCCCGCACAGAGTCCATGCTCTGTGGGCAGGGCACTGGCACTGGAACCAGATACGGCTGTTGGACTGGGTTTGGGCAGCTGGAGAAATTCATGGTAGCACAACAAAGAGGTCCTGGGGCCATATAATGTAGGCTGAGATGCTCTCCAGCCCCCAGGAGAGCAACCCAGGACTGTGAAAAACTACAAATTACTTTTAGCCATTATAGCCATAATAAACTTCTTCCATGCGAGATCTCCATCTTCCAAAGGAATAACGCCTAATCTCCTCTCTATCACCAGAGATTTAACTGCCAGACAATTTCTACTGCTTTCTTTTGCTTGTCTTTTCCCCTTATTGAAAAGAATCAGCATTGCTGAGTTGAAGTAAACTGATAGCTACTCAAGATAATTTTTTATAAAACACTTATAATTTCATATTGCATTAATAGGCTTAACATAATCTCTTAGACTTTGCTGGAAATTAGACCCTAAGGGAATTAGAAGCCTAACTCACCTTGACTTTCCATTGTATTTTGAGTCTAATTGGCTTAGCACCTTTTGAAAATTCTAGCTTTAATTATTTGTTACATTAGTTCTTAAAGTTACAGCTGAGTAAGAAAAGTGAATAAAAAGCTGCTTATCCCACTTTCTAGGCAGAGTAACAACCTTGCAAGTGCATCAGCTGAACCTCTTTCAGAGAAGCACTTTGGCCTCTCCAGTTTCCAGGTTCCAGGAAGCCAAATGCTTGGAGCATCCTGAAATCCAACAAGCCAAAGAGCAGAAGCAGTGAAGTTAACCTGTACGCCACGGGCTCAGTTTGAACAACGGCAAATTAGGATATCCACTGCCCTCTGTAACACAGAGATGATTTAGTAAGTAATCTGTTTTATAAGCAAAACTAATTCTGTAACCAGACTACAATAATAAGCCCACCCCACTTCACTTCTCTAGAAGTGTAATATTGTTCACAGCCTATCTAGATCCATGACAAAGGATGCTTCTATACTTTGTGAAGTAACTTAATCTTGTGGTCCATGTATTATTCCATTTTCCTAGACTCTGGGTGTCCTTCTAAGAAATCTTCATGTTCAAATTGTGCTTTGCATGGAACTGCAGCTACCTGTCAGCAGAAGTGGTATCCAAATCACACAATCTGTGCATGCAGAAAAACCATGACTCAGTACCTCAAGAGAAAAACAAGCAGTACAATGCAATCAGCTGGCATCCACGCATGAATTAATGGTCTGTAATTTTTGAATTACATACATTAATGCCTACAGTACTATGAACACTATGGCCAACAGTAATCACGTCTTGGGCTTTTCTCAGAACTGCTTACTAACCTCCTTCATGGTCTTTTTGCTGTTTGTGTAGTTCCTTTGACACTGAAAAGATTCATTTTTTAAAAAGAATGAGAACAGCATGTGCCACTAACTTCTTGCTGCTGTACATTGGCAAATGCATAAACTGCAAAAATCAATGAGCTGCATGATTCTCTTTGCTTATGGTGCTTTTACATCTCGCACAGCTTCCGTCACGGCTCAGCATCCAGCCTGCCTAAAGGTCATAATACTAAGATACTTGGAGGAAGAGAGAGGAAGAAAGGGCAGTCTATAATTGTGGCACGTCTCTTAGAGATCTACAGTCCCCTCCAGTGCTAGTAGGGATGGAAAAGAAAGCTTTCCAGCCAGGTCTCTCTTCCGCTGCCACTAAAATACTTCGATTAAATCTGCACTGGATTTATACTTGCACCTAGATTTAACGGGAATATCCCGTGATTAGGAGAATGAAGATAATCAGGTGCTATTCCACAGACGTCTGAAGAAGTTTAACAGGTTCTCACCTACCCTACCACCTACAAACTTTGTTACACACACATGATTTCAGATTTGCCCACTACCACACACTTTCTGCCAAACACAAAAGACTGACATTTATTTATCACTATAATCAGGACACCAGGACCAAGCTTTAATTCAGTATAACCAATATTGTTTTTCTACTTCCTTTCCTGACAGCAATTTCAGAAAGAGTCAAAATGAGACTGGATCCCAGAGCGGTAGATAAGGTATAGGCACATCATAAAAAGCTTTGGAAGAAACATTATGGGGTTGCCTCCAATTTTTTTCACAAACAGATAATGGCAAAGCTATACATTAAACCATTTCTAAACAGATGGGGTGTAGGGTGAAAGACAGGAAGGTCTGTATTGTAGATGAGAACTGGACATAGGACGTTACATGACTTACACCTTCCTCTGCATTCCCGATTTGTTAAACTGAACATTAGATAGGGATCAGGTTGCAAAAATGGATACTGGGATAAAATATTTTCATACTTCCATCTACCCAGTGAGAGCCAGCCTGGATCAGCAGGGACTGAAAGCTGGTGGTGGGTTAGTCCCCTTTGATGGCGGCTGCCAATGTGGAATTACAGCTGGCTCTGACGGGCGGGCTTCCAAGCTCGGCTCAAACAAACTGGCAACTTTGCAGGCAGTTTCACTTGCTCATAAAGCACTAAGCAGAGAAATACTATGAATCAACTATACATAAATGAGGTGGTTTGTAACCAAAAAGGAGAAATAAAAAGAAGAATACACTCAAAGGTGTCTGCTCCTTTAGGTTATTACAGCAAATAGCCAGGGCACATATCCATAAATGCAGCTGGAGTCTAATTTCAGTCTTGTCTTAAATAGTAGCACATCCATGGATTTCACTGGCATTATTCCCAATTTACATTCCAGTAAATTGTACCATGTCCATTCCTTGCCTTGCACCAGGAGCAGAGCTCCCACAGGTTCAGGGCTCCAGAAATCCCTACAGAGGCTACATTTCTTGGTCAGTCCTGTCTCTACACCTAGGAAAATGGATGCTCACCTAAAGCACAGGCTATGATCTGCACGTATCACGGCCCCAGGGCAGAGCTACATTTACAGAAGGGAGGAGAGGAAAGAACATATTTGTCCCTAAAGCTGGCAATTTAACGCAGTCTCTCTGCTGATAGATGGTCTATCTTTTTGTACAAGCACCGCTACAAGACCAAGGTGAAATGCATTTGTGGAATGCTTTAGAATTATCCGTGTTAGAAGGCACCTCTCTATATAAATTATTGCTATTATTATTAGCCTCTAAAGTAGGTTTCATCCTGCAGAGATGCTACGTTAATAAATCTGAAGATGATTTTAAAACGTAAACAGTTTGTTGGAATATTCAGCATTCAAACTCTTCCTCCGATTGCTGGAAAGGTATGAGTCCAGGAGAAAAGCAGAACAAATCTTAAAGCTGTAATGAAAGTAAGTTAACTTCATACCTCTTCCCAGTCTCATTGCTATCCATGGCACAACTATTAACTTGGGGGGCTAGATTTGTTTCCATTACAATATGCATTACTGCATGAGGACATCAGACTTTGAATGCTCTATACGTTTTCTGAATTACCGCAGTGGGGTGCCCCACGCTGAGCTTATCAATATTCATTTATTTGGCTGGCCCACGCGTTTCTGTTTGCAGCCTGAGTAACCTTTATGGAGGCATGGAACGGTCAGCTGGTTAACATATAAAATACTGAGAAGGTCAAAGTGTGTGTCCTAGATGACCACACTTCACATTAAAATTCAAATACATCACTGTTATCATGTATTGTAATAAGAACATGCAACAGCACAGAATGGTGTTTTTGTGACAAAGTTATAAATAAAATCATTTTCCAGTATTCTGTGAAATGTGAAATCTTCTAGCCATGCTTTCAGAATATGACATTTTAAATAGCAGTTCTACTTCCAGAGGCATCTGATTTCCACACTCACCAAAATGAAGCCTTTTACATTTGCATTTTCTATTGGGAATATTTCCACTGGGTGCTTCTGTCACCAATTTGCAGGTGAAAAGGGAATGTTACATATTTAACTTGTTCTGGGTAACGTTTTAGGGAGTTAAAATAAATACTTGAAAATGTGTGTCAGAGAATTTTCCTTAAATTGCATGCCAGAAGCAAACAATATCTTCTGTACCACTATCACATCCCATAGCACTGGGTAAGGGGAGCTGATATCTGGGGGATAGTGCAAAGGTAGAGTAAAAAGTCAGTGCTGTCCTACTGAATACAAAATTAAGAGAGCAGACTGCAGATGGGCAGGGAGAGATGGGTCGGGGAGGAGGCTTGAGAAAGGGGATATATTTGATCAGTATGATTTTTTTTTCCTTAATTCTTATAAAAGGACAATATAAAAGTGCTTTTTTTCATTCTTACATTCCACATTTTCACGTTCTCTATATTATCATCGCATATTTATGTACTGGTTTCCATGTCTGCCTGGTTACTTTGCCTGTAAACTCACAATAGCTCAGATCTCCTGAGAGAATAAATTTCATTGATCCTAATATATACAGTTATGAATATAGTTTTTAGCGATACTGGCATCAGAGAACATCTCTTTACTTTGAGTTAATCAAGATTAATATTTTATTTTCTGTCTGGCTAAAACACCCACCTATATGAAGCATTTTGCTTCAGTTGTAAAGATGAAATCTTTAAGCAACATAATATTAAGCACACACAACTTTTTGACAGGGTTGTATCGGGGTAATATATGATTAAGACTGACTGTTTTGCTTCATAGTCAATCCCATCTCAACATCCTGAAATAACTCCGGAGTATGTGATAGGCATTCACAGAGCCGTATAGTGGTACGCTTATACAGACAGATCAGCGTGGCATCATGGACACCTTCCAGTGATGTAAAGAAAAGTTGAGTCATATTTGGAACTTTCCTCCAACTCTTTATTTTAACCATAACTACGGCACAAGGCAACTGAGGGCAGAGAGGGAACTCTTGTGGCCTCACTGACCCATTTTCTCTCAAGTGGCCCTTGCCAAGCTTATGGAGAATTCTATTAATTCCTCCAAGCAGGTACCCATCACTAATATGGGCAATCTGGATGTACGATTTCAAAGCCTTAAATTCCTGCTCTCAGAAAACACGTCTGTTTTGATCTTTCTATGCAGCCAACCAGTAAAAATGTTGCACATATTTTCTGCACCTATCCAAAGAAATTTATCTTTCACACCCTACTTCATGCCATATGTTGGAAGCTGAAAGAATGAAGGATTTAGCTGTCAGTCTCTGAAGGCAGTACAGGCCCTCTTCCAACAGCACACAGCGTCAGATCTGAAAGTATGACATTTCACTTTAGCTTCTGTCAGCACTATCTGCAGTGTATCACTGGTGCACTGTTGAAAATATTCTTGATAGGCAGCTCATATGCGCTGGATAAAGTGCTCATTAATCTTGCCTTTAAAGTACTGAGAAGTTGGGTGGTAAAATCCTTAAGTGAACGTGCTCGGCTCCAGCACGGAACGGATGTTCCCACTGTATTTCCCAGACAACAAAGGGAGTCTTCAAAAAGCCGCCTCTGAAGTGATTTCAGCTCTGTTTGCTTTAGGTACGCTGTTTTTCCTTACAGAAAATCTCCTTCCTCCCAGTCGGTTTTGTGTTGCCAGTGGGGCACAGCCACTGCAGCGACAAGAGTGACAGTGCAAAGCAAAAGCCGCAGCCGGGTACCGGCCGGGGAAGGGGTTCACCGTTCCCGCATCCCTCTGCAGCACGCCCGTGGCTGGTCATGGGCCTTAGGATACAACCCTGGCTGGCAACAAACAGAACTAATCCTCTCGCTGACACTGCGGAGGTAAATTTTGAGAGAACGCTTTTCAACTGCCTCAAGAAATAAACGCGTGGGGTGATTTTTACAACTGCTCTTCCCCCCATGCTCGAATATTTTGGTATTTAGCAGGAATAGTTCAGTCTGCAAGAACCTGGTTCTCTGACAAATACTTTAAAAATGTTTCCACAAAACAAGGACACTTCATGAAACATTTAATGAAAATATGGATTTTTGCTTGTTTTTAATCCCTTCCCTATTAATAAAAGATTGTTTTTTTTAAAGATTCACTATTTATTTTTCTCCCTCTGCAACCTAATACAGCAGAAACAGACAGTAGGTTAGGCATTTGCCAACAGCAACAAGAAAACAATAAAATGAAACAGAATAATAATTTTTAGCCTCCCCTGCACCTAAAACTCCCTGGGCAGAAAATGTATGATATGAAATTCATTTTGACAAGGAACTATCAATCACTTCTGGTGATGATCCTCCAATTTGTTACTACTGTTAAACTATTTTATGCTTATATCAGCGTTCATGTAAGAGAACCTGGCTTCACAGCATAACACACTAAATGCTTCACCAGTAGCTGAAATGCTACATTTCATAATAAAGTCAGACCCATGTTTTGGATGGAGTCTTCCAGCGTAGAAGAAACCCAAAATCTCAAAGAGACCAACCACTCTCTTTCAAGACAGATTTATACTTTGAGCGATACCCATAATAAAATAATTGAATACCATTTCTTTTAGCTTTATTAATCTTTGTAGTCTGCAACTATTCCTACAGTAGGTAGATAGGCTGGTTGAATCCTGACACGCCCACTTACCAAGCACCACCCTAGATGATGATATTAACCTGCAATGATCAGCTGCAGCAGAGCCTGCTGAAGCCTCAAAACCTCTTAATTTCAAACCAAGCTGGTAGGAAAGTGGCTGCACCAACTCTATGTCTACCTGAGGTCCTGCAGGAGAGATGCAAAAAGATGTTCTTTGATTCATTCACAGGAAAGTATGAATGAATCCAAGAACTTACCCAGAAATGTTCCTCAGACTCCATTCATGCTTGCGAAACAGAAGCAGAGGCTCAGCATCCTGCTCTCGCTAATGCCCATGTCTTACTTCCCCATGGTAAAGCAAGTTTTGGTCTACAATCTGACTGTCCACATTTATTAACATGTAAAAATGTCTACACCATGATTTCACATGCATGTAAAATCCTAAAACACGTGCACTTTACTAGGGGACCTCTCTCAGTAATAACATTCAGCCACAAACTCTAACAGCTTAGTGTTAACTACCCTCTGCCAATATCTTAACATATATATCCTTCACAACCCATCTGCTTTGGAAAAATCTGGCAGAGGAAAAATTCTGGCAGTGCCTATGAGCTATGCCCTACGGCACACGTAGGATACAGGGAATAAACTGTGGACAGCAGGTTCTCCAACAAAAATGTCCTGTCCTCCCGTCCAAGCTGACTGACAGCTCAAGCCTCGTAGCTGTGCTGTGGCTGTACCAGGAGAAAACCGATCTCCAAGTCTTTGCTGAAAAACACCCTGTCTTCATTCCTGTCTTCCCTTAGCAATTTCCAGGTCCCAAGACCATCTGGCAAGAATAGTCAGTGGGCTACTAATGGTGTCGAAAGTGCATTAGTAAAAGGGGAAGGATGCATGCCAGAAACACGCCTCCCTTGAGAATCCCACTGCAGGAGATTTGGAAATGAGCCACAGAGACCCTGAATCTATTGCTCACCACTAGCTTAAGAAAGAAGGCACATAAGGTCTGAAGACAACCACCTGCTCAGTGAAACTCTTCAGGATGGAGCTTTGCCATACTTATCAGCTGGCTGGGCTCACGGGGAAGGAAGAATGGCATTTCAGGAATACCAACCAGACAGGACCACACCGGTTAGAAAGAACACTTTAAGCAACAGAAAACATCTGCTAAGACAATGTCTAATTATCACCCAAATGACAATACCTATATTTTCTGTGATGCCCCAGGATGCAAGAGGCTCAGACGAACCTGCGCATGGTACATGGGAAGCAAAGAGCAAGACCTCACAATACATCTGCCTCCTGACTTACGAAGTCCAAAGAATGTCTGGAACTAGAGTTTTGAACAAATAAGGTTTGACTTAGCCCTTGAGAAAGTACTAAGAAACTTGTACAAAATGCCTTTTAATTAAAACCTGTTGAAGCTTTAGACCTCCGTATTAAGTTTTCAAACACTCCATCTTACAAAGGTCAAGCGTCCAAACAGGAATTTCACTGATGTACAGATTTAATGACAGATGCTTGCGTACACTCAGTGTGCGCATGCCAGAGCGATCGTTCTGTGCATCAAACTGCCCTTCACACAAAGAGATTCCCCGAAATGATCATAGCCTATAGATGCACAGCTGTGCAGGGATTTCTACCTGCAAATTTGCACACATACCTTATCAAAAAGCAGAGATTAAATAAATGTGCTCAGCAGATAATGCTTTGCCCGTGGCGTCTCGTTTTGGTTCTACCCAAATAGTAGGCTAAATAGAGAGGGGGGTAACAAGACAGATCTTACCCTGAAAGGACAAAACAGCAGGAGATCATTGAGGATTTCTTTAGAAAGGCACCTATATGGTACGTGCGTACCTGGTGGGTCTAACTTGCCTGAGACAATTTAATTGTACCACACAAAATAAACAGCTCTCTCTGCCATGTCAAAGCATGTAGCTTCACTTATCAGCACCTAAGCCATTTTCGGTGAAGCAGAACTGAAGTGTTTATATGAAAGCTGCTTATGTGGCCAGCCACTTGAGAGTTCTCACTTTAAAGTACCATGAAATAGGCACACTATTATGGGAATTAGAGACATTTCTCAACAGAGGGCCAGCTGGCAATCACAGAGAGACCCGGCTTCATCTTGACTGTGATTCTGCACAGCTCGCCCTGACCCACCGCACATCTGGATAAACCCAGAGCGCGTTGAAGGTTTACCTCGCAGAGGTAAACTCTCCTCTGTAAAGACCGTAGGAGACTCCTGGCAGTGCCTTCAAAAGGGAAGGTCCCGCAGGCAGGGACCTCAGAACTATCTCGGGATGCTAGGGAATGGTTCATGAAGCTGTTCTTGATATTGTCTTATGTTTTTGATTCACTGCTATTTTACTTGGTAGACACATTTGGAAGCGTTAAGAACTTCCTCTGCAAAATTTAACTCACGGAGAAGGCTTTCTTCTGACACATTACAAATTTCAATCAAAAAGGTATAACTTGCTGGCAGTGCCACATACAGTTTCGTATTAACCTTCCAGTGGCTACCATCATGATATGTTATATAGGCGATTCAGTTACATTTATTTCCCCGAGGAAGTATTCATACTACCAGAATAGGTAAAGCTGGCTTGAAACATTCTGAAAGAACCTGAAGTATAAATGTCCTGTGATAAGGTTGCCATGAAGCATTTTGACTTCATTGAACCAAAACCTTACAGAAGGAATATTTAAACATTTCCAGTTGAAGTTTTTCAGACACACCATCGCATGAGAAATTTCCATTCCTTTATGGGGGTGAAATCCCAAAATTTCTCCCACAATGGCTATTTCCAATTTTACTGTGCTCCTGCCTAAGGCTCAGTTTGCCCTCAATTCAGTGGGAATACTAAAATCCAGTATATCCATATTAATAAATCTGTATGTATTTTAGAAAATGTGTATTAGCAATAGCAATTTCCACCTCAGTACACACTTACTGACAAAGGACAGTTTGCCAGTTCTTTCCAGTCACCCAGCTACACAGCCAGTGAGTAAAAAAGGAAAAAACTCCCAGTATCTCGGAGGAGGCAAAAACTCTCTTAAGTTATTCAGTATTTGCACACTCCCCATGCCGAAGTCAGCATGCACAAAAGCAGCTGGACCTGACACATGGGGCCCTGAGCAAGGACCACTTCTCTCTCAGTCTCCCACCCGAAGGATATCGATGCTTTCCCTACCAAATATTAGGAGATCTGGTGTTGAGGGGTGATCCCATCTACACTCCAGGCATTCCTGTGATTGAGACAGTTTAAAACATCTTGATAACATCTCCACTAGCCCATCCCAGTAGCTGTAAGAGTTTAGCCAGAGGCAGTGTGGACCTTCAGCACAGAAGGCTTGGTTATTTATCCCTCTCTAAACTCTGCCGTGCTCCAGCTAAACCAGCTATTACCTTGTTTTTCAATATGACTAACCACAAATCTAGCAGTCAATACAGTATAGACCCACTACTTAGGATGTTTGGCATTATTTGTCATTTCTGTTGTGTTTCATATGAATTCCTTTCCAGAATGTGGTGGATACATTAACGATGGGGAAAGCTGCTGTTTTAACAGCAATACAGTATCCCAATAACGCTTTTGTTTCCAAGTATTTTCATCTCAAGACTACAATTTCAGGCAATTAAGCATTTCACCATCCCTGGGAAACAAGTAATTATTGTCACTTCCATCTAACAGACTGAGGATCTGGCAAACACCAGTTACTGACTAAAACAGAAACTGGAAACGGGATGTTAGGAGTTGCTGCACAGCACCAAACCTGGGAGCCATCTCTCCCAGCACGCTGAACCCTACCCGGGCCGGAGGAAGACAAGGGAGAAGGCAGTGGGAAAACTGGGCAATTTATCCTGACCCCCAGAACTCCAGATCAGCTCACTTCCAAGCAGTTTCAAGCTGTCTTTTATTTATCAAGTATGGTATTTCGAACCTGCGAATGCTTCTCAGCCATTTAAAAGCCGTATTTCCCATTGAAGATCCTCAGTAAATTCTTAGTGTCAGTGACATCTTGTGGCAATGAACTCTTTGCTACAGCATATGGCAAACGCCAGCATGAGAGGGACAGGCAGAAATACTGACTGCTGGCCCCTCACGTACCTGTTTGGCCCAGCACAAAGCTAAACCCTGAGCAGTCAAGAGATTATAACCCCTGTCAGGCTATAACCCTTTATACAAAGGGCTATCCAAGTGAAAATATATAAGGTTATACCAAACCCAGAAACTACACAGGATTTTTCAAATTTCTTGTCCTTTGTACTGCTTGAATGCTTGGGCTTCTGAAGTCCATATGAATCATCCCAAGAGCTTCCAGCTCCGTATGCAAATTTGGCATAAAATAGATTTAAACAAATTGTTTGAGTTCACAAGGACTCAAATAATTTTGTTTTCTCTTTTTCTCATTCTTTCTTTTGTAGAATAAAAAGGGATTAGTGCATGTCCAGCTATCTAAACTGAGTCCTTTTAGGAAAAAAATGTTGACAAAGGAGAATGTATATTTTTATAGCTCTGAAATCTGTGCAGAAAATAAGTACTTCTAAGATAAATACCGAAACTTCATAACTTCAAAAAGTATTTGATGAAACAAAATCAATTTTCTTTAGCTGCATTTCATTTCCTTCTGTTCTAATACTTTCTTTCTTAGACTTTCTTCTGTCACTTCATGGTGTTGATCTAGTGAGTATAAACCCCCCCCCCCCCCCCAACAGTCTATGGCTTGATACACAGTCTGCTTAAGCAAGTGGGAATCTTCTTTACTCTCAGCAAATCTGAGGTCAAGCCCTTTGATAGCCTTAAACAGAAGGGTATTTTTGCATTATGGTTGTTTCTCAAACGCTCACAACATTCAGCTTATTTACACATCTTTGCACATTTCAGCGCTTGCTGTCAGTGGGAATTCTGTATCTCAGCACTGTTATTAAGCTAACTTCCATACAGGTTACTTGCATAGGATTTTAAAAGTTGAGGGAAAGAAGGATCCTGGAAGGAGAGAAGCAAGGGAAGCACAGTAAACTAGAACTAGGTAATTAGGTACATTCAGATTGCTAAAAGGTCACAATAAATGATACATATCTGAAACATGTAGGTGTTTTCACCTTACTGAATGCAGAGTCTTGTGTTGTAAAGTACAAAAGACAGACAACAACCAGCCTTTTATGGCCTGAGGAGAAAACATGTAGGAAGGGCAGAAATTTTAACAGGCAAATGGCAAGGCATTAGATAAAATTCCTAGTACCTCTCAGTCTCTTTCGTTTGGAAAATTGTCTGAATGGTCTTCTCAGTGTCTAACACAGATTTCAGGCACTGGAAATCCCACTACTATATCCTACAGCAAGCCATGTAAAGATGTTCATTTCTCACTGCAGTCATGTCTCAAAGCAAACAGGGAATGTTCTGGAAAAAACACTGGCCAAAACCAAAATTTTCGTCAATTGCTATTTAAACATTTGTTCAGACTCCTGCCTACTCTCCCGATAATTGTTTCCCATTTAGACAAGTAATTAAAAAGCAATTGTGCTATTTTACATGTGTTACCATCAATTTACTTTTCCACTGTGTATCTGAAAAAATGCAAAATGAAACCATTTGAGCGTGGATTTAGACAGTCTGAATTCCCCTTGAGTTCCTGCACCTAATGTTTCCAATTAGCAAGGTGTCTCTGCAGACCCAGCAACCAGGATTCAGGAGCCGAAAAGCCCAAAGCCATCCGAATCTGGGCCTCCGTGCAAGCACCTTGTTGCAGAAACACACCCCTACCTGTGAGGGCTTGCAACAGCAGAAGGGTTTCTGAGCTGGGGCATTGCTTCCATACATGATTTCGTCAAGGTTAGTTCACTGACTGGATTTAAAGACAGGTTATTGATGATTATGCCATAAACAGGGGTAGCAACTTTTTAAAAATGTATGTATCTATCCATAACCTGACCCAGAACTTCCTGCAGCATTCATATAATGCTTGGTCCTTCAACTGACTCAAAAGCGGCTACACTAAACAGTTGTAAAATATGGCTTTAGTAAGGACTCTAGTTGAAGAAAACCTTAAGAACAGAACTTTTCCTATGAGGAACAGATATCTGAACTAGATAAGGAAGGGTTTCTGAGTAGCGAGGGAAGTGTCTGATCTGTACTTATCAGCAAACATGAAGGTATGCAATCTATCCCCTGAACGGTTCCTAGTTCACAACAGGCTGAAGATGAAATGTTGGTAACAAAAATCTGGAAGCCCCATGCCTCCAGAAAGCCAAAACCCTGTAGATGTTTGTCACCAAGAACTGGCTTCGTTTCCATGCCAGATTATGTCTGTTTTGCATGTGTTCGTTCTTAAATAATACGGCACCAATTGTAAAAGCCACATACCTCCACAGCTGGGTGACAGCTCGCTGTATTTGGGTGACAGCCCTCTGTATTTGTATGAACTAGGGTTACTAAAACAAGATGGGCTGTTGACATGTGTGGCCTTCGGAAATGCATTTTGTAACGTCAGCACACACAGAACATAAGCAAGAAGTCAGGTTGTCTGCAAATGGCATGAACCAGAGCAACTCCAGGAATGTGCTAGAGCAAGGAACCTGCACGTACACCGGCTGCTGGGAGAACATTATGAATGTGTTAACTCTTCTTTTCATACTCATTTTGATCACGAGGCACACAGCAAGAATGGCATTTCATTTGCTCACAGACAATAACCAAGATTTGACCAGTGCGTCAACGTCAAAGACAAACACGAAGCACAGATATAACGGAGAGAAAACCCGTGTCATCTCCTGAAGATTGTTGAATCCCGTGAAGTCACCTGTGAAGCCTCCCAGGGACAACTCAGACTCCACAGTCAATGCAAGTGTGTTGTATTGGCTCAGTCATCTTCAAAAAGGCAAATCACTGTAATTCCCTTTCAAGGCAAAACAATTTCAAACTCGCTTTCTGAAAGTTAGGCACCTAAGCACAAGTGGCCTTATTTCCAAGAGTAGCAAGCACTGAGGCTCTCAAAAAGATGAATGGAAGCTGTGATTGCTCACCACTGCTGACAATCAGGTGGCTTGTAGTTAAGTGTCTACATCTGCAAAAGAAAAAAGCTGGCTCAAAGGCTTCATTTTTACTGCAAGTGCAAGCTGGGGTATTTGAGTGCAGACAACAGTCTGAACGCCTTCCTTGCAAAGTCTTGCAGCCTCCAGCAAAAAATACTAAAAGCATCACATGGGTAATGCTCCTATTTGCAATTTGCAGTTGTACCTTCCTAAATATTTTAAAAGTTTGACATCAGTTGTAGGCATAGGTACCCAAGAAACGTGTGCCTTCCGCACTGCAGGTTCCCATGGGATCCCGGCATCAGGCAACTCTGTACTTACACTGAAGGGAATACTGCTGACTGAAGGCCATTTGCTGTGAAGGATGGACAAGAAACTCAAAATTTCTTTAAATAAATTCTTTTAAGTTGGATCCATTAGGCTGGAGCTCACTTAGGCTGTATATTCTTGCTGTATTTGGGGTGGGGCTGTGACTTGTCAGATATGCTTAATAAATCTTTCCTCCATTTAGTCCATTTATTTTAAGAATCAGCTGCTCAGTAAAATACAGAGAAGGATCACTTCTCACCAGGAAAACAGAATCAGCATTCCTTGCTCTGAGATCCCGTCCTTCATGCATAGAAAAGAGTGCCCATAAATCTAGAATGGTGGATCTGAAAAGCTGAAATAGGATTTATTTGGATGCCTTCCACACACTGCAGCTATATTTCATAACCACTTACAGTGCTCACTAAATTTTGACATGGCTGTTCTTGAAAACACACACTTTTCATGGGGAGGGAGGGAGGATAATTAACTGTACACCTTCTACCCACTCAAGAAGTTATCAGACTGACTACATTATAAGCAAGATCTGAAATCTGTTGCTACTGCACCGTAACTCTTCTTCAAAAGGTGTTTAAAGTTCTAAGCAAGATGACAATTCAGAAATACTTAAAAACACAACCTAGGCCCCTTCTTTGCATTCTTGCCAGGATCTCAGTTACATTGTTATCTCCCTGTTCATTGTCAAATTTTCTGCTTCTAAACAATTAAAATGAGGAAGCGTTATTCTGCAAATAGGGAATGTCTTGACATCTAAATCAAGTTAAAGAAGAGGGAAACAATTTTCTCTTTTAAAAAATCTTTTTCTTTTTTTGGGGGGGGGGGGGGGAGAAAAAAAGCATTTCATACCCTACAGCACAATACACTGGTTCAAAGCCTGACCTCAAGGAAAGCAAGGAAGAAGAAAGTGAATATTGAGAAGGGTGTCAGCTACTACACCTAGGAGAGAAGGAATTAAATTAATGAAGAGAAATTAAGGCTGAATGTTAAGACAGAGGAGGAATTTGTCAGAGAGAGGCTTCTTTCTTTTAATGCAGCACAACACTTCAATGCATGTTTTGCCTTATGGAAAGATTTACAATCTCTGAATGGGCGTACTAGGTGCTTGACTCCCTAAGGCTTTCGAAAAGAATTGGATACCCTAACTGTCCTCTACGCCTTTGGAAGTTTTCTCTTCACACCCTAACTAATCCTTATTCATTTCACTTGGTCCATTTCCAGGCTGAAAATTAAGCACTCAAGTGCTTTGCATAAGATTATGGGATGATGTTGCAGAAGCAAGGCTGAAGTCCCACCATGTGGAACATTTGAAAGGACCAACACCCTGATAAATGCATGAGAGTGGCCAACAAATCTTGCTCGGAAGGGTGGGCTGGAAAGAGCAATCCAACACCTCTTCTTCATTTCTGTTTCTTCTAACCAGAAATCCGGTTATGTAACGACAAACCCATAGTTTCAAAACAGAGCTGCGGCTTCTGTGCAAACTGAAGTTTTTCCTAAAGGGAGTCTTTTTATGCTCGAGGTACAATAGATACTCATGTAACTATGAACCACCATTTTAATTTTTCTTTTTGCCTCATCAAGTACTTACTGAGCAGAAGGTACTACCTGTGATAAATGCTACCTGTCAAGACTTTACTTTGATCATCCTTCAAGAAGGAAGGATTTCCAAATCATTTGCTTGGAAATTTTTAATTCTTAAGTGGGTTGTTTGTTTGCCTCAAAGGAAGCACTAACCTATTTTACATTGTCAAAAATCTATTTTTAAACAAAGTTTTCCTTTGTACTTTAAACATTCCCTAAAAATACTTCTTAGGCTCATTTTGTAAAATTAAAATGAAGTAGATGTTTAAACTATTGTCTGATTCAGCAGCTCTGTCATTGTGCTTACCCACTGCCTACGGAAGGATCAAATCTGGCCAATGGCTCTGTTCACCTGAATTAGGGTGTTGAGTTAATACTGTCATTTGTCATGGCATCGAAGTCCCTCTAACTGCGTCAAATCACAAACAGGAGAGATTCCCAGTTTTGCTTAAAATTCTTTTAAAAGTCACGACCAGAGCACAAGTATTACAGCCCTCTCACTGGCCCTTCCTATGGTTTATATTTAGTGTCAGAAATAAAAGTAGGAGGCTTGGTGTGGGAGGTGGTTTAAAAGGTCACCTCTATAGCTTATAGAAAGGATTTGCCTTGCTTCACTAAGCCCCAGACACTGTACTTCAATTTTACCAGTTAAATTTGACTTTGCAGGACTGGGCGGGAGGGGTGCAATTTATACAGTGTGGTCAGCAGAATCCACAGTGCAATGCATCACAGCCGAGCAACTGCAGGAGCCTCCCTGGGCTTGGCTCTGCGCAAGATAACTTTGCAGAAGAAAAACCAAAGCAGCTTGTTTTTCTTGTAAAATGGAAGATTGGAAATACATTGATATTCTGAGCTGTCATGCTGTAAGTGACTGGTAGCCTTTTTATGGAAGAAGACAAAAAAGTAGCCAGGATGCTATTATAATCTAAACATCACCTGTTAGCAGAGGGATCCGAGCACTAATATTACCTATTTTAATCAACAGCAAAAGCAGTAGCAGGAGAATGATTCTGGTAATGAAGACTTTGCTTTCTGCATTTGGAGGATGCTCTTTTCCACTCCTTCATGTCACGTCTGAGGGAATTAGTCACAGGAAACACAGGAGCTAGACCCCTTTGTTTCGCACTTGCTGTTCTTAGACTCAAGAATTTCATTAAAATCCTTTCACGTTAAAAAAAGGAAAATCTTAGAGGAAGGGAAAAATAAAGCTTTCTCCCCCATTTTATTTACAGACACTGCTAAGCCTCCTTAAGCTACTTTTGACTCGCTGTCTCATACCCCGACAAAGCAGATGTGAAGAAGGCAGATATATAACAGTACAGCACGCACAGCAGGGCTGCCAACTGTCAATAAATTTATGAACAGTTTGTAGATCTACAGGAGTTTTGTGAAAATTCTTATTCTTTCGGTAAAAACTGGCAAGCTCTCCTGCATCTTGGCAAAAAAATATATAAAATTACAAGTTGAGAACATACTGGTCTACTTCCACCTGGAAAAAAACCCCACAAAACATAACCCTGATGCTGCTGGATCAGATCATTTCTGCATGGAGCTCTCTTTCAAATTCCTCTGATGTTGGAATGGATAACGGAGTTGCTGATGTTTAAAAGTAATTGGCAAATGAATTCTGCAGGATACTGAATATTGTGCAACAGAACGTGAATGCAGTTTAGTTAACCACTAAAATAGAAATACTTTGTTTCAAAAATAACTTACTGACACTGGAGTTTCAAAAATAACCACCTAGAATTACTTTTATGACTAATCACATGGGATATTTCCCTTTCTGCCCCAAAACTGGGTAGGTTGACATTCAAATGCTAATCTGCACAAACAGTTATGAGCTTTATTTTCACTGATCAACTTGAATGTGCAAAATCTGTACTTCCAAATGTAAAGGCTGTACTGAAACTGTTTTGCATAACTGGCTTAATATGCATGAAATTATAGGGGCATCCTATAAATTAGTCATTGCGTGCTTTGTACTTGCACCTGTTTCAGTATCTATAACCTGCCACTTGCCTGTATGGGTTCAGCAGGCAAAACCACACACCTGGATACCCAATGTATATAAACCGCAGTGTACAACCTGGTGTAGGTATAATTACAGAGGTCAGCTTGCTATCCAAAGCCATTTAAAATATCAGGCTCCAAGCTCTCTTGCTCTACAGCTACATCTTAAATTCAGTTTTTGCCTCTCTCCAATTTTATGGATTGCCAAGGTTTGATTTAGAGAAGTGCAGCAAGAACACTATTGGAGAGAAGCCTTGCCTACGAATTTTTATTGTAACAGAGTTGAATTTATTCCAGCTGGCTTTCTGCAAATGCAAATAGGACAGCCAAAGATTTTATATTCAAGATTAAGCAGAATTTTAAAGGCAGGAAGCATGTCTGCCTGCAACAGCATCTCATGAGGTTCCACATCTCTTAGTATGGTTGAAAAAATTATAAAGAAGCTACAAAATGTCCATTCTTCCCAGTAGCTTTCCTGGTCCTATAGCTACAAGTAAAAGATTTTTAGGGCTCACGCTATCTGTCAAGCTTCACAATCATTTTGAACACTTACTTCAGGCACTAACCATGCGTTATCCATGCTATGTTTCTATCAGCTACTTTTATCAGCACTAAGTGTTCAAGGTCAGGTGATGGGGCTTTGAGCAACCTGATGTAGTGAAAGATGTCCCTGCCCATGGGAACGAGAGGATCTTTAAAAGTCCGTTCTAACCCAAAGCATTCTATGATTCTATCAGGGACTTAATAAAATAAAATTAAGGAACTAAGACTGTGTTGTCTTCTTTTTCATTTTTTTTGGTTTGGGTAATGATAAACATGGGCCTTTCCTAACAGTCTATTTGTATTATTTTTAAAAGTTATTTTAAATGTGTAAATTTGAATAGTACCAGTGAAATGAACTGTAAGATTTCTTAGCATCCCCACTGTCAGAAATGGTGTCTGTGCACACACAAACACCCCACCCGAGCAGGGGAGGGAAGCAGAGAGAGCAAGAGCGCACATACATACTCAGACAATCAGTCTGGTGGGAAGAAAAAAAAAATTGCCTTATATCAAACTGAGATTAAGTGAATTTCTGCCACTGCTGAATGACTTGGGAACTCTATTCACTTTAATGTACTATGAGCTGTCATTCCCATCTTTATACAAAGACACCGAGTTTCTCAAGAGCAGCTCAAAAAAGTATTCAACATTTTCTGTACGCTCTATATGTATTTTTTTCCATTAAAATGATACGGCTGCATGTTAGCAGGAATAACACAGACCTCTTGTCTCCCCTGGTTTTCGGTTTGTATATATTATTTATGGGGAGAGCTGGCTCCAACCCTTGCATTTAGGCTACCTAAGACTTGCTATTATAAAATATTATTGTGACCTTTTTTGAGTTAACACTGTCATTGTTTGCAGCTAGCCTTAGAAATTCAGAAAAAGCCCCGAAGGCTTTTCCTTGGCCCATGAAATTCGTTTCAGGTTTGATGGGTAATGATTTGAAAATCTCCATTTTGTACTCCCCCTTCGTCAGCAATGTTTTGGTAGTCTCCAGATAACATCTGGACACATGAAGTGCTGCACCCAAGGCAGCAGCGTTAAATGCAGGGGCAGCAGCACATTTAACTAACCTGCAAGAGCTCAGTTTTGAACTCTACTCTTGCCCTGGCAGGTTCATGAACCTGCACGCTGTGACACCAGTTTTAGCCCATCCAAAATGAGTTTTTCAATGTGGCCGCTGGTCACACAGCTACACGATGCCTTGGCACTGCTGAACTTGGTCTTTAGATACACCCCTTCAAACTCTTGACTTTCCAATGCCATGTCTGTGCATTATGTATGACTTCACATAACACACATTAACAGAGAT
Organism: Haliaeetus albicilla; assembly: GCF_947461875.1. NCBI lineage: Eukaryota > Metazoa > Chordata > Aves > Accipitriformes > Accipitridae > Haliaeetus > Haliaeetus albicilla. The sequence continues at coordinate 4,998,958 of NC_091484.1, forward strand.
CCCGGGAGACCCGCATTAACCTTTTCCCCATTTGTGCAACAGAAAGAACGGGCAGAGCATTAACAGCAATTCAGCTGTATGCGCTCATGTCCCCAAATCCATGCCCTACCACCAGGACAGCAGACCCAGCTCTTGCTCTTGGTGGATCCAAGATCGAGTGAAGAACAAGCTGCAGCTACGAGCACACCAGCCATTTACAGGAGACAGCCTGGGGGAAACAGCAGCATTGAAAGCCATTTTGCAGCCGGTGTGTACCTATGACACGAACACTTTCAGCTCCAGTAATTCTTTCATACTGCAGTAGGGACAAGATGACAAATCTGATTATATTAAAGTCCATTCTTTCACCCAGCCTTCCAAAATTTACAAGTTCACCATATGCTTTAATGGAAGAATAACCTGCCTCTTTTTAGGTAACTATTGTTTCAATTTTAATGGATTCAATCCTTTCATGCATGCATTGCCATGTATACTGAGAAGTCAGCTCCTGTATATTCATGGGCAAACAGTCCTTTTGCCAAGACCCTGCACTGTATGCCTGATATCTGACAGCCAGCAGTTAAGTAACATTTGCAAATGGATCTTCTCCATTTAGGGGCATTCGCACCCAAATTTTAAGAGATACTGAGGTGCCTATTTACTAATTATGTCAAATTAACATTAGAAGCATATATATATATATAAAAACACAGGGAGGGAGGAAGAAAGATAGAGAAATTGTCTAATATATTTTGCCACCTCACAATTTAACTGTACACTACTGCATCAGATTTTTTTTTTTTTTTTAATATTTCAGAGAAGACACATTGTTCAGTTTGTCAGTGAGAGAAAATTCGTACTAGGTACTGCAAAGAGCTACTTCCTGGCACAGTATACAATTTGTAGGTAATTCACATTAAATTGTATCTCCCATTCCACTGTGTATTACAGAACAAAAGATATGCCTGCAAGAATGACAATGTTACATCTGCATAGAGAGTCTGTGATTATTATACAATAAGGCATATTCTTCCCACATGCAACTTGTGGAAATGTGGATAACCTAAATCACGGGCCACATTTTGATACCACTTATGTCACTGGCACATTGCCACCAAATAGGGCAAAAGATAAATTTCTCTCCCAATTACACTGAATATAAAACCACAAAATACATTGGAAAGAAGGGTGGTGGAGGTGTGTCGTCCCCTCCCTTTTTTTTTTTTTTTTAGGAGGATAAAATTACAGATCTAGTCTAATGGTTCTTTTTCTCCTGGTACGTGGGTGTCAGGATGTCACAGGCTTTTCTTCACCTCATGAAATATGATTTTGCTAATATTTCCCTCAGACTATAACAAAAAGCCAAGTAGGTGGTATGTACTGGCTTCCAGAAGTGCGAGGTCCCATTATGTTTTGTAAGAAATTCAAATGTGGTCTGCAGGAAACGCAAGAGTTTATTCTGGAGAAGGGATGGATTTTTACTCTTCAGCATCAGCATGCACACACCTGCACCTGTATTCGCACATGTACTTACACTGACCTATGAAGGAACCCAAAAATAAGCATAAACAGCAGCAAAAAACGTGTGTCATACTAATCCAGGAGAAAATTCTGGGGCATGTAGGTGTGAGGCTATTTAAAGGATTTCCAAAAATGTCAAAATGTTAGCAGATTATTTTTATTTTGCACCTGCAAAGTGAGGTTTTGCAAATATGTAGTTTTCAGCAGACGTGGAGGCAGTGTTGAGGCATAGGTACACATTTTGAGCCTGGGTCAACACTGACTTTTTGCTCCCCTCCTTATATAAAGAAGAAAAGAGCAGAATGGCACCTTACCAGAACGATTTTATACAAACCCAAAGCATAGAAGACAGAAGTAAAAATCCAGAGCAGTCTCTTGCGTTTAGTGGGACAGCCCTTCCTAGTGCTAACAGCAAAACTGTAAAGTCATTTCAGCAAATTTTCTCCCAGGAATATTCAGTCTACAAAAGCAAATGAGAGACACTCACTCCCAAGTGGGTGGCACCCACCCCATCAGATAGATGTTAGGGACTCCGTTGCAAAGGAATTACTGGTTCTTCCTTTCTCCCTGGTGAGAAAGAGGAAGAAACAAGAATCCCACTGGGAACGTGAGGAGGAATATTGCTGTCAGCCCCATCTCACACACTTGCAGAAGTGGGTCTGCATGCCTGTAAGATCTCACCACTGGCCATCGCTGCCCCCAGCAGTAGCAGAAGCTTCAGAAAAGCCCTGTAAGCACCGTCAGAGGAGCAATCACAGGAGAAGTGGAGTATTTTTTTGAGATGGCTCTTTTCCTCACACTACTTTCATCAAATATATAAAAGATCAAATAAAAACCCTCATTACAGTATGTGTATACATGCTAGCTCACACATAACTAATCCCTATACTAATGAGTGCAGTACTTTAACACTTGAATTCTAAGGAATCAAGTCTTTGGAGAGCTTTTTAAAAACACCAAGCAGTTGGGGTGCCTGATGTTCTTCCTCTTGAGATTTTGTCACTTAGAAGATATATATAAAAATGCTCCTTTCCAAAGCAAGGCCCCAAATGAAATTTTTGCCCCGAACGTCATCCTTCATAGTTTCCATGTAGTTAAACACTTTCCATTTTCTGTCAATTTTAACATTATTTACAGTACAATGATGCCTAGTTTTAATTGAATGTTTAAATAAATGCTTTCTAATATATGAATGCTTAGTGTTTGCAATAGGAAGAGGCAACCTTGCTATAGATAATTATGTCCTACTTTGGTTGGGAGTTTATTTCAATCATAAAATAACCAAAGGAATGGGAACACAATTTCAGCTAGAATTGTATGTTTACTCATCTATAATTAATAAGGCCCGTATCTAACTTGCATTCCAAACTCCTCAAATGAATCTGTTTAGGCAGGAAATAACATGTCTAATTGGCCTAAATGGACAAGTTGCATCCTGTCAAAAAACATTCCCTTTGTCAGATGAAGCCCCTCTAGCCTACTGCACTGCATGTGTAACTTTCGCCAGAACATGTGGGAATGGAGTATTTTGGACAGAAAAAAGGTCAGTTCCTTTAAGGCAAACAAGTAAGAGGAATAAATTCCCTTATGCTTGAATATTAATTACTTATATGCAAATAATAAACATGCCCCATGAGTCTAAATGATCTACTCATGTTTGTAAAAGAGCTATCCAGAGAGATTGTTCCCACATAAACTTCTGAAGACCCAATCTTGCTGCTGCTGAAGTCAACAGTAACATCTCTATAAACCTCATTACACTTTGAATTTGTCAGACCCGTAATAAAATATTACAGTCTTATCATTACAGGATAGCATTTCTCAAACTTCAAACTCACTATCAGTTTCTCTAAGCTATGGATACCCAAATCCATCCTTCCAGAAACGACGATTTCATGAATTCCTTTCAAAATACACACACGTGCACACTTATACATGTTAGTCAAACCAACTGATTTTGGGAGCTGCTCTTTCCAAGCTAACACCCACTGCATACAACACTAATCCACATGGATACGTTTTCAAAACAGCTACAAGTGCATAGGAGAATTTCCAAATTAATTACATGTAGTAAAATTCACAAAGGTGCCCTCTTACTTAAAACACTGTTGCTGCCAAATGTGTAACACTTAAAACTTAAATAGTGCCATATATTACCAAGTTCATCACTGCTCGGCTTGCTAGAGTTGTGCAGATAATTAAAAGCCACCCTAAGTTACATAAGATTATTCTTTTAGGAAGCAGTGCTTTAAAGGCTTCAGCTTGCTTCCACAGTACTTAGCTATTTGTTTTGTTTCTTAGAAATGTTTTATTTTAATAAGTGCAGTTGTACATGAGTTCTACTGCTTTAATGTAAAACACATGAATATGAACGTGCAGTATTTACAGGAAACCTCCCCCCTGCATTCTGCTCTATTTTGTCATATTGTCTGCAGTAGATATGTGATTTTTATTTTCCCTTTAGCAGTGAGGTAATTTGCCCATGTTATTTGCTCTGTGGGCATCCTCATAACACATTCTGAATTTATTTCATGATGTCTCTTGAAAGCACTGTGAATCCAAGACATGCCGAATCAAACTAATGAAGTAACCCCTGCACTAACAAACCCTCCCTGTCTCAACTCTGTTAGAAGCAGAAAGGACATAAGACTGATAGACAAATATTAAAGATGTAATTCTTTTGGACTTGGTCCACATGTTCACGAGATAATGAGACCTTAACAAAGACATAGATACTCATATGAAATATTAGATCTGACATTTCATTTGAGGTGAAAATTGCCAGTCCTCCTAATGACATCTTTTCTTACCAGGTACATGAAAAAAAAGGACTGAACTGTAAAAACTTGCTTTTTTCACAGTACTGATTTTGATCTTACCATGCCAATTTTCACTGAAGAATTTTAAAATGAATACAATGAAAAGCTGGCAAGGAAGAAAAAAAAAAAAAAAAAAAAAAAGAAAAGCTGCTGGTGACTCACCAAGAGTTCCTTTAATTTTAAGAGACCAGCACCATGAAACAACCTTGCTGATATCACCATTATTCCCTAATTTGTGGCTGGCTCAGGCCCCTAAGATTTAAAATACTCTACAGGAAGCAGAGGGGCTGAATGTAAAGTGAGAATGTGTCCCCTCCAAGTTAACGCTATTTATCTGGAAATACTGAGAGGGTTAAAACCAGTTTACATCAACCTAGACGTTTTCATTCCTCAAGTTGCATCTTCAGGTCCGTTTGTGACCTTACAATGCAACGTGTCAAAAAGAAGAGGCATCTGAATCTTTTATTTCAGCTGTAGTATTGCGTCCTGCATACATTTATACATTTTGTTTATGCTCTGATGTCACATCCCATTCCACATTGGTCACTCAAACACAGCTGCCAAAAGTTATTTTCATTAAAGCCTTTCAATGCGTTGGTATGGGAAGGAGGTCAGGGCTGAGATGCCTTCTTTTTTGTTTGCTTGCATTTTACTGTTTTTTTAGAAGAGAAAAGAAAATATCAAGAATACATAAGAAAGGAAAATCTTCCCAGACAATATTGCAGAACAAGTAAACGCCATGGCAGATATTCACTCCAGGAAGATAAAAGACACACTCAAGCAAGAAGTTCCATTTCACGTATTTATTCTTCAAGAGATGACAAGACTTGTAAAGCAGTAATTGTAACTTCCCTAACTCTGGGGTTTTATCCCAGCAAACCCAAGGGTACCCTACTGTAAATGCTGTAGAAAAAGGTAGTTGAGATATCCTCGCAACTGGATCTTTCCCAATCTATAGCCCGACCGCAGCAATTAGCCCTTAGCGTCTCTACAGAGCTTCAGTATAATTCTTGAGGCTTGATCTCCAAATCACTGTGCACAGTGGCCCAATCCAGAGGGGATGCTAACAACGTGCTTCATTTTAGTAATTTTGTTAATATAACTGCAATTATTGGCCATATTCTTCCTTTCTTCTCCTCCTCTCTCTTTCAGGAAAATTTTGACACATGGGCAGGCTCATTCCTATACAAGACAACATTTGTGCCAGACCTTAACTCTTATTAAGCAGACTGTGCCAGGTAAAAATGTGACCTTTGCACATAGTAGCATAGGACCAAGGTATCAACAGGACTTGATCATATCATAAAAGTCTGACAAATGTTTCCAAGCTTTCCTGAATGAAAATCCCTGTGTCAAAAGTTATGCAGTGTCCTGCAGATGCCTGCATTTTCCAAAGCCATGTCACTGAGCAAAAAGAACAATGCAACGTGAACTAAAACCCCTTGCTGAAACTGCAGCAGCACACCTCAAGAAAGCAATTTTCAAGGTTGCAACTCCATTACACCTACTTGCGGGGTTAAAGTCACTTTCCTGTAATAACCACAACCTTAATAGGATTGAGGCGCTGTTTAACACCTTTGTTAGCAACATGGACAGTGGGATTGAGCGCGCAGCGGGACAGATGTGCACAGATGGACAGTGGGACTGAGCGCACCCTCAGCAAGTTTGCCGACGACACCAAGCTGTGTGGAGCGGTCGACACGCTGGAGGGAAGAGATGCCATCCAGAGGGACCTTGTCAGGCTTGAGAGGCCTGTGCGAACCTCGTGAAGTTCAACAAGGCCAGGTGCAAGGTCCTGCACATGGGTCAGGGCAATCCCAAGCACAAATACAGGCTGGGCAATGAGTGGATTGAGAGCAGCCCTGAGGAGAAGGACTTGGGGCTGTTGGTTGACGAGAAGCTCAACATGACCCGGCAGTGTGCGCTTGCAGCCCAGAAAGCCAACCGTATCCTGGGCTGCATCAAGAGAAGCGTGACCAGCAGGTCGAGGGAGGGGATTCTCCCCCTCTCCTCCACTCTCGTTGGAGTACTGCGTTCAGCTCTGGGGCCCCCACCATGAGAAGGACATGGACCTGTTGGAGCGAGTCCAGAGGAGGCACACCAGGATGATCAGAGGGCTGGAGCACCTCTCCTGTGAAGGCAGGCTGAGAGAGTTGGGGTTGTTCAGCCTGGAGAAGAGAAGGCTCCGGGGAGACCTTCCAGCAGCCTGCCAGTACCCAAAGGGGGCTGCAGGAAAGCTGGAGAGGGACTTTTTACAAGGGCATGTAGACATAGGGCAAGGGGTAATGGCTTTAAACTGAAAGAGGGTGGATTTAGACTAGATGTGAGGAGGAAGTTCTTTGCTGTGAGGGTGGTGAGGCTCTGGAAGAGGTTGCCCAGAGAGGCTGTGGCTGCCCCATCCCTGGAATTGTTCAAGGCCAGGCTGGATGGGGCTTTGAGCAACCTGCTCTAGTGGAAGGTGTCCCTGCCCAGGGCAGGGGGGTTGGAACTAGATGATCTTTAAAAGTCCCTTCCAACCCAAACCATTCTATGATTCTGTGATTGCTTAGAGCAATTGTTCCTCTTCAAGTTACCCCTCTGTCAGCATTACCTTTTCCATTCAAAAATAAAGCTCGTTGTAAACTAGTATAATCTTGGAGGATTCAGAGGGGAAGGAAAAAAAAAAAAAAAGAAAAAAAGAGACGGTGAAGGGGAAAAAAGGGAAAAATGACACATGACAGCAGACTGTGCCAGGTAAAAATGTGACCTTTGCACATAGTAGCAGCACAGCCTTAACATTACACACTCAAAGGTCTCGGACATGTTTGATGTTAAATGACCCCAATGAATCATAAAGCAACCTTGCTCTCCTTGGCTACACATGCTTCATGAAAGATGAATAAACATAAGCTGGTCTGCTCTCGTGTATGTGTGCTCAGAGTAATCTTGAGGTATTATTGTGAATCCTTCCAGACTGTCTAAGCCCCTACGAAGGGCATGTTATAAAAGGCATTCATCATCTGCTAAGAAGCTACATCTGGGACATTCCAGCTCCTAGGTAGTCACTAAAACCATTTAAGAGGGAGAAATGGCAATCAGCAAGATAATCAACTTGTACCACCCATGAGAGAAATCACCCAATCCCTCTTTTGAACATTCATGTCTTCTTAAGGAGATTAAAATCTGGAGTTGATTTTTAAGTAAAGCTATAGACAAAAGAGGGATAAAAATATTTTTTAATTCTTCCAGAATATTAATACACAATCTGCAATGATCAATATCAATAAGAACCCAAAGCAGTGTTATGGGTTATGAAAAACTGGACTGTTAAATGTTAGATTGGAGAGGCTAAAAACCCCCAAATCAATGCTTATTTATAGCATCATTCCCTTGATAACCGTAAAGAGCATCATTTTCACAGTTATAAAATGCACTGGCATGTGCTCTGATTCATTCAGCACAGGTCACTAGTCAGATCCAGGACAGCAGATAAGCCCATGCTTAAAAAAAGGGTGTATCTAAGTCCCCAAAGGTGGCCACTATAAACAGTAACACTGCTAATACACCTTAGTATTTGATTAGTATCCTCTACTTGAGAATTTCTTCTGCCCAGGTATAACTATAAAGATACAGTTCTTGACAACTGCTGGTGATTCTTAATTGTTTCTGTTGCTGTTAACATGCTGGACATATTCCACTGAATTTCATAGCCTATAATGGAAGAACTGTTTATCCTAAATTATAAATTTTTGTTGTGAACAGAAGTATCGATCTACCAGCAAATAGCAATTTTATTTACTCAATATCCATAAGCACAGGCTTACAGAAGTAATTTTAATTATTAAGTCTATGCTCAGCAATTATATGTTATGTACAAATTTCATTTCTTTTGTTAATTTTAATAAAAAGTCCATTCTGTGCCTGCTGTGTTCCTCTTCTACAAAGGCATTTAAAAGATTAGTCTTAATTATGGGTTTCAATATACAATGTGAGGAGAAAAAAAACCACAACAAAAACACCAACAATGATGGATGGACTGCATGGCTTTCTGCTAATTTCTCAGCAGGCACAAACCCTGTGGCATTAAAAATACAGAAGGAAAATTACTTCTAAAGTTACTGAGGGAAAAATATCATCAAAAAGCAAACTCATGCAGTATCTGTGTCATGCAGTGCACATAGCACAAGCTAAATCTTTGAAATTTCCTACGTGCAATTAAGTCATATTTTAGGTGAGTTTTTAGGGTCAGATTTTCAAAGAGCATTTTGCTGACCAAAAGATTCAGCCCAGTGCCTTGTAATGAGTGAATTATGTACCCGATCAAACTCATTTCACCGGATGGTAGGGAGCCACCTGGTTTTGGCATTTTGCAAATCCCACCAGGCACCTGCCTGCATCCTTGGGGAACTGAATCCCTTTAGACAGCTGGATGAACACTAAACGTGTCCACACGTCTGCGTAACTACAGGCAGGGAGGAACATACACGCATGCATACTGTAGGGACAAGCATGCCCATGTGAAACACAGCAGCTTACTGGGTCTTACACATTTAAGCACATCAGCAATCAACATCAATGGATCTTTTCACTGATCTGCATTCAGGTAACATTCCTCGATGCACTCTGAGGGAGTAGTAGTTAGAAATAAACATTAATGGAAGAGATATTATGATGATGGAGCTACGTGAACATTATCTGGTTTGAAAGTTTTTGCTGCTGCTACTATATCCTTATCGCAGATGAGCACCTGGAAGCTGATGAATGTGTGAAGACACCAGTATCTTGGTGAAAAGAGCTCAGGAAAGCAGCTCTCAGTTTTCCGTTTCCACCACTGCCATCCCCCCCAGCCCAGCTCATTTATGGGGCCCAGATGGACTTTGCTCACCGAGAGATGTTGCGTTATTCGCTCCTCATGCCAAGTCCCCCCGAGCTCAGCAGCCATGCTGCCTGCTTGAATTGAACGATTCATCGGCCCCTCTATATTTGTCCAGGATCTCAATGTGCTCATTCTTTTCTTCTCCTCTCTGCCCTTTTTTCTCCAGTTCAGTTCAGTCTGAATTTCATTACAGCCTTTCTTCCCAGTGCCTCAGTACATCCACATTCATCCACATTAACTCTGAATGGCAAAGTCTCACTATCTGTTGGGAATGCTGACAACAGATTGTTTCATAATTAATTGAAAGGCAAAACCTGGACATTCTCAATCCATGCTGATGGGAATTACTTTGTCCAGCTTCAGTAAATCAGCAGCACATGGCACAGGGAAACCAATGCTCCAGTTAAATACTAGTTATTTCACTCTAAGCTAAACATACAATGTAAAATTTGTGCTTATTTTAAGAAACCTTTTAAAAGCACTGCTTCAATGGTGAGTAGTGTAGACGTTTGGGGGTAGATTATATCTGGTTAAATTAGCTAATATTTGCCTTCAAGACAAGGTTACATAATATAATAGCTTCCACTTTCAAAGTCAATGTGGATGTGCAACAGGGATCAGACATCCATGGTATACAACTATCCTAGCAGAAACATGGAAAAAGGGCCCTACTTTTTACAGCACCCATAAAAATTTAAAGATCAATTCAGTGCACATTTAACCACTTTGGTGCCCAATGGCTGTAACATACCTGTGACACAAAGGATATGGTGTACAGTATTTTGCACACGTGCTCCTGTTCCACCGAGTACGGACTAGATTCTGGGTTTGGTAAAGCTGAAATAACTCTGCATCAAGTTATTCTATAGTAATATTAATGCAGTTTATATTTGAGTGTATCATGTGAACTGTAAGATAGAAATTGCCATTTGAGATGAGGCCAATGGTCTAGAACCTCCTCCCCAGTTGCAGTCCATCCCCACGCTGCAGAGCCCTTCTAACAACCTCTCAGCAGTCAGCTACGAAATATTATCAGAACAAGGATGTTGCTCATTACTCCCTTAATTAGAGCTTGTTCCAACGAATGAAGGTTTATAGTCTCTACTAATCCAACTCTGGCCATCTTTCTTACCTAAGTAATCAGGGCTCTCACAAATCTTATCAAGCTTTATGTCCCGTAAGATTTAATACACTGGATCAGATCGAAGGTCCTGCTATGAATTACATCTTATCTTTGCCAATGGCCAGTGCTAGACACATAATACAAAGGTACATAAATACACACATATATAATATTTATATATATACGTGTGTGCCAATGCATACAACTAGAATGCATATAATGCACATATATGTAAACAAATTTTCTCATAACGAGAAAATCCTTCAGTAATCCAACATGTACAACAAAGCAGCAATCACACACGGGTGGAGGTGAAAACAAGTCAAAGCAAAAGTTGAGCAAATGAACATCGGAGTTTTGCAGGCTGTGAATACCTCCTGTAGAAGTGGGACTCCATGCTGCTGTGCCAGCCCAAGTCTCGTGTTAGCAAGGTGTACAACGTACTTTTTATACCCTGTTTTTGAATGGCCATGCTGCGGGGCCACACGTCCTGAGTGGCAGCGAGCAAATGACTGCCAGGATTTAAAACAGACGGAAGGAAAAGCTATTCCCCCCCCGCCTTTTTTTTTTTTTTTAAGGAAGAAATTGAGAAGAAGGGTTATGTTACACAAAAAAATTCAGCACATTTTTGTTATTTTGGGAAGCTGACAGAGGAGCTGTGTTTTCAAAAGGAATCAACTCTTGTAAGGAATAAAGTACTGAGATATTTAACCATTTCAAAGGCCAAAGCTCCCTATATCACAGTGTTGCTACTTATGCTCTCACTCGACTGAACCATGGAAACAAAAGAAGGTGTATTCTCTTAACATTGGGTCAAACCAAACTAACAGAGATTTCAACTAATACTTTTAAAATGCTCCCTTTATTCTGTTCAAGATACTATATTAGAGTACTGTACCTAGTGACGGTATAGTAAAGGATCTGTCAGGCTTTTCATTACAAAACCCTATCCTAAGCCACAAAAAAAAATCCCTCTGGGCTGCACCTTGGCTTACAAGAAACTTGAAAGAAATCCATTTTGTGGTTTTTGAATTCTGAGAGCGCAAAGAAAATTGATTTAAAATGTTTAAGAGACTATGTCGTGCTTATGTAACTCAAAAAATAAAATTAGTGTTTCTAAACAAAATCTTGCTGGGTGATTAGTCTCTACCATAAGCCAAGCAGTCTTGCTTTTAAAGAAAAGCACCCTCCCTCAAAATTAGAGATCTTCCACTCTTCCCAAATGTATTTTCTATATATAAGAACTTGTACAAATGCTACATAATATCCCACCAAACTCAGATGGGCATCTTCCAGGAAATATCCTAGATGCATCAAGAATGTGTTCAAATGGGTAGACATAAGCAATTTTAAAAGGACATGAAAGCAAAGAATAGAAAAGGAAGAATAATGATGACAGCAACTCGGGAAGCCGTATGAAAACAGTCTGATTTCTGCCTTTGAAGGAAGAAGGGAGATTTACAGCATGAGTGGCTGCTTCCTTGCTGCTCCCCTCTTTTGGAGGAGGCTGACTGGGACTTTTGAAGTGTCTGTATTGTGCAATATAGGGGTGTGGAGGGATGCATTGCTAGGAGGGAGTAAGCACCTTTGCCTGGCACAGAGATGACATCTCTGAAGCAGGAGAGCTGTAGCAGCCAGCTGCCCCATGGGCAATTCCCAGGTACCAATGCCCCCCACCACAGGAGCTCCACTCAGACAAGTAGCCTCCAATAATACATAAAAAACCATTGGGCTCCTGAATCCCTTTGAGGTTCAATGCTTAGCTTGGGTTGTCGAGAAATTAAATGTTCTCAGCCCACTGGTCTCCAAATGTGGACCCATTTTTGCAGCTGGTGGTGCAGATCAGTGTGGTGAATGCTCTTCACCACGGCGAGGCACTCAACTCACCTTCCTGGTACCTTTTGCTCACCGCCTACACAGGCACAACCGCCACACAGCCCTTTTCCTTCTACACATTGGGATTTAATCCAACACTGGCTAACTGTCACGCCCGCAACTGCAGCAACTACTTTGCTGCTCTCCTCTGCTGATACACTTGGGTTGTCCTGTGGCCCAGAAAATCTCCTTTCTCCTCTAGGAACCAAATGTCCTCCCCATCCCTCCCTCTGCCTTGGCTCCTTTTAACCTTCTGTGGCCCAGAGCCAGCATGATCCCTGCCCCATGATCGAACTCATCACAGAAACTGTGGTTGTTTCTTCCCTGAAGTTTTGAAATCCTCGCTCGATGGGCAGATTAAAGGAAGCAGACATCAAGTCTTGGCAGTGTACCGAGGGCTGGATCCTGACTCAGCCCTTGCACTGACACGCTCCTGCTGAACTCAATGGGAGTTAATCCGTAAAATGACTGGCTAGAAATTGAATCAGGATGTCAAAAGTCAGTTCTTTATCTTCACAATCCAAAATCTTTATTAAGTTCTCACTCAACCAAAACTTGGCAAAATCAATGGGGCAAATCTTAAAGTGCTTACTTGGTTTTTATAGCGTTAGGACTAAAGTAAATTTCTATTGACTCGAGTAGGAGCTTATTTGAGACAGGACTCAAAAAAAACCAGTGAAAACCCTGCGAGATGCTCAAGAGTAGTTTGAGGTTTTCTCTCTAGTACCTTTTCCTCTCTAGGATGAGGAAAATGGGATATTCACATCCACAGAAAATCTTCAGAGATGCATTCTTGCCAAAAAGCTTTTGCAAAAACCTTAGCTCTTCCTTCAGCGCCCTGTTTCCACCAGGGCTGCTGTTCACCCATATAACACCTTCTTTTCACCCCTTCCTACAGCATGAACAAATATTCTTCACATTCCCTAACAGATTTTGGGGTAGGAGCAGAAAGGCTGAGAAACTCCTTGTAAGGTAGTTTTGTAGCTGTGACTGGTGCTCTTGTTTCTTATTTCCATGCCAGATTAGCAAACTATGCTCTCCCTCATTTACACTTTCTGCCTCCAAATTTTACCGTGCAGCACGATACCTTGAGGTTTCTGCTGAGTTTCATTCCCTGCTTCCTCTGCCTTTCCTTCCCCTTTGCAGTCAGGTTAGTTTTTCTGTCTGTTGGAGACTGAGATTTTGGACTTTTTAACTTCCACTTTTTTCAGGCTTATCATTAAAAAGTGCTAATGTTGCCAAACTAAATCCACTGGTACTAGAACTACTTCTGAACTGCCTGGCAGGGAGTAGGGACACAAATGCACCTCTGGATCCCGCAAAGCATGATCTGGCTCCCACGTTTTTATGTACAGTCCCTAAGTCCTCCAGCACACCTCCAGCACAGCATTTCTGCCTCACGATTTGTGAGAAGGCAGGTAACTGGCTATATCAAATTATGTACCTCTCATACTACATTGGCAAAGGTGCTGGTAGTTCAATTACAGATTCCCTTCTTGTTCAGTATGTTCACTCAACGGACAACGATGTCTCTCTTCATCTTATAGCTTTATTTTACTGCTCTGAACAAGGTTGCAAGGTTTGGAGCCACTGAAATGGAATCCATCCTAAATAATCACAAAACATGCCCTTTGCGATTTAATAATCTTATACAATAGGAGTATTTGTGTACACCCACTGAAATAAAATGGGAGCACAATCATCCTCTGATATCATTACAGGGCTGATGGAAGTCATTCTTGAATTTAAGGGATATTTTATGTAGATAACTCTACTAAGTACATAAGGAATTTAGGCACATAATATCAACAGTTTTCTGAGACGAGAGTTCATTCTGAAATGAAGCAGCTCATTTATCTCTCTCAGTGGTGCTCTTTGCACTATCCACTTTAATTTTCCAACAGAAAGGTGAGTAATAGAATTATTCAGATAATCCTCCCCAACCCCTCCCCCGGTCCCAAAATCAGCACAAACTTTGATTTGCCTTGAATTCTCTCCCTACCGTACAATGAACACATAATTCAAATACTCACAGGTACGCACACTTCATACAATATGCAGCATTAGCACCTCACATTGCCTTTGATTTGGCATTCTTTTAGAAACGTAAGAGCTGCCTGGATGCTCTTTCCAACACAGGCTAGACAACAGGAGCTCTTACACTACCAACCTTCATTTACAAGCTGATATTAAGAAACACTGAAAAGACAATCATTATTCTTTGTCTGGTTTCTAATTTTTTTGCTGGCTGAAAGACTCATTCCAGCGCAAAATTCTCCATCCAGTACAAATGCAAAGAACTACTTACAGGTTAAGCAAGAAGGAAATGTTTTAATCTATGGATTGCTTAGTATTTGTATATTTGTGTTCTGACAGATAATTGCTTTCTTTGATTAAAAAAAACAAAGGAGAAAATAAGCTGCATTACAGCACTATTCTTAAAAAACAGGACTAGACGAGGCAGTAAATTTCTCCGTGTCCCAAGTTCCAGGATCTTGTACCATGATACAGAGCTATTCTCCTGGCTCGCACTGTCAGCAAGACCAGATGGGTCTGATTAGTTCCAACCCAGAAATACAAATGGTTGACAGTCTGTACGAGACAACAGGGAACAGAGAATTCAGTGAAGTGCTAGAAACCTCCAACTACACACAGATATTCGCTGCTCCTCAACCTACAATAAAGGAAATGCCAGGAAATGGGTAAGTTTGGCCCTTATTCAACAAGCATGCAGAGTTAAAAGTAGAATGGCAATCCAGTTACTGCATGATTTCCTTTATCTAATACGTGTTACTTAAATATAGTTTAAATTCTAAATCCCGATGCTATACAGACTGTAGCAATGGGAGGAGTCCCCCGATCAATGGCACAGGCATAATTACATTCTCTGCTGTAGATGGAGCTGAAAGACTTTGCGGTATAAGACAATTTTTTTCATTTACTTATCTTAGCGATCAACAAAATCTGCAGAAATGTGCACCTCGCCTTTACAGAATCAGATAGGTATTAGAGAAGTAAAAGATTAAGTCTGCTAAAACTGATATTAAGAGTGTGGCACCCTTCAAACTGCTGCAATTCTGCAGAGCTGCTGAAATCCTTCCCTATGATGGGTGGAATTATGAAAAGTAAATTATAAACACTTAATAATTGTGGAACACTTGTTTTGTTTCATAAGCTTAAATTACTTTTAGAGTGTTGCACAGGAGGGAAGGCCCATCTGCCTCTGAATATAGCCACATGAATATTATGAGACAGCAATAACTGCAGCAGGATAGATACTTGCTTAGGATTCAGGATATCAGAGCAAGTCTCAATTCCCCACTCTTCCGATCAGTCATTTCCTCCCTGTGCCACCTATATTCCTGGAGGTGTACTGAAGATCAGTACTCAGTATTGGAGATCACGTAAATACCTTAGAGAGAGAAATATAATCATCTATTTCAAAAAAAAAAAAAAAAAAGCTGTCTCAAGGACAGCTCTGTCTAGTTGATTTAGAAAACACTTTAAAGACTCTGATAAGCTCATTAGTACCAATGAATAGATATATGCACTCAAATCCCAATAAATACAGGAGAGTAACACCATGGATAAGTATCTTCCTTTTTCTTTTTAATAAAGAGTTCTTATGGACCACAGATTACAGGACACCTGGTTTCCTCTGTGGTCACTCACTTCCTGACAGCAGTGCCTAAATGGACCGATTGTTGTTACATTTATTCTTTCCTGGTAGAAATGGAAATCCAGTTAGATAAATGCATGGGTAACACTCCAAAAGTCCCCATCTTTTTCTAGGAATCTCAGTGTAATTTTCTACAATGAGGTTATCCTTTCTTCATTAAAAATGAGGAAACCTGGCACAGAGTAGCTCAACCTGAGAAGCAGTTGCAGAGCTCAAGAGCTGCCACTCCAGCCACCAGATGCCTTTTCACAGGGACGATAAACACCACATCACACTGTGTATTGCACATTTATAAATGTAATTCCCACTCAATCAGCACATTAATTCCAATAAGACTCATCCTCTCTACCTGAAGAAACTTTACATCGACAGGTTTGTCAGCTACAGAAAAATAAAGAACCACCAGAGGTGTGGTTGCAACCTCCTCACTCAATATGCCCAGACACCCGGATTGACGCACCAGACGAGCAGGCGGACAGCCCAGGGCCAGCGAAAGACACGGAAAGACCACTGCGGCATGTAGAATGATAACCACTTATTGTTTTCATTTTTGCCAGAAATTTTAATCTCCGTACACGGTTTTAATAGGATTCTTCCATTAATCTATGGCAAATCATGAAACCTGTTTTTTAACATGACCAGCCCCTGAAATTTTGTCAACTCTACCCATGAGACACAGGTGTTATACAAATCCTTCCAACTTCAAATGTCAATATCTCTGCCAAGTTCAGGGGCACAGGATACAGCCTCTGCTTGTAAGACTTGTGAAATGTTGTTAGCTTTTTGAGGGGCTCTAGCCTCAGGAAACACGTGACATCATTTCATCGCTCATTAAAAGCGAAGAGGTTTTTAGTATTCCTCACTGTCAAGAAAACTTGAAAAAGTCATCTCTGAAAGCTCTAAAACTAAGATACTAATATAAACAATGTTAAATGTGTCAGGTCGCTTCAGATCACTCGCAGTTTTGGAGGTCTGATGTTTGTTTTGCATCGGCAGTACTGCAATATGTTATCTCCCATGCAAAACTGCATTAAAGTAATAACTACAATATTTACCTCCTTCACAAGGGTGTTGTGAGAATGACTGCAAATGTTTCCACAGTGTTTTGAATATGTAAAGTACTATATGTTTTAAATATTATTCTTATTTGCATACGACAATGCAAACAAGCTGTATCCTGGATCTCAATCAAAAAAAAAAAAAAAAAGGCAAATGAAAACCCAAACCTAACTACCACGACTGTAAATGAAGGAAGCCCCACTGACAATAGTAACGCTTATGTAATCTCAGTGCTGCATCATGCTTCAAATGGTCAAGGTCTTCAAAAAGAATAGATATGACTACCTGTATATTCAGCATAATTATTTAAATGAACACTTAAGTGTTTTCTGAAAGTGCAGGGAATCTGTCACTCCAGCAATGCCAAACACCACACCTGAATACTCGTGCTTACACACAAGCATAGCAGAACTCTGCCATTTATCACTGAAAAGACCACAATGATTTGAAGATCAAGGGCTTGCATCTAGCACGTCATTCACGGGAAAATATTGTAGAAAATCTTTTAAAATGCAGAAATGGTTCTTCTGGGTGACATTCTTCCTTCTTTAAATCATTAGGAAAGATTTAAAATAGGCTGCAGTTTATTGGCTGGCACTATTGTTACTCCATCGAATGGTATCAGAAGCTGTTTAACCCTGCCAACCTAGAAGAAGATTAGTTAACTTCTCTTCTCAGAACAAAGGAAAGGCAATCAAACATCAGAGGTTAAATGGCATTCATATATAAACAAAAGGCCCTACTCCTGCTTTGGATGTGTGCCTCGTGAGGAACCACCTGTAGGTACCTAAAGCCAAAAGGTTTTCCAAATCCTGGTATGTGAATAAGTGGACTCCAAAGGAAGAATTCTTGAGAGAGTTGTTTTATATTTAAATCAGGATTATTTTAAAACTTTTATTTTTATCAGATATGCAGATAAAGGCCAAAGATGAACTAGAACCATGGCTGCAAACTTTTACACCTGGGTTGCCCTACATTTGTGGGTGGCTTTTATCCAGAGTCCTGGTTTGGGTCCTGTCTTGAATTATTCAACAGGAGCACTGTATAAATATGAGTCTAACAAAGCCGGGGTGATCTCTCTGCCATAACATCATTACTAACAGCACAAGAGACAGGGGTTTTGACTAGAATACAAAGATGCAGAAAGGCCTGGAAAAAACCAGTAATTATTATAACAAGTCCTAAAATCATCTGCAAGAATGCTTGCGGCGAGTGGCTGTAGTTGCACAAAATGAAATGCACTGCTATAACCTGCAGACCCTCTGAGCGCGGGAGCCCCGCTGACTTCAAAGGAGCTGGGCAAATGCAGGAGGATGGTGCAGATGGAAGGGAAGAGCACAGGCACAGCCTGGACTCTGGGCTGGGGGCAGTGCACGACGGTGCTGAGCCCCCCAGTCCAGCCTGCAGAGCCTGGGAAGATACCTTACCTCTTCAAACACTTCTGATTTCATCTGTTTACGTTAGTAACTTTTCATTTGTGTTTCATTACTCTTCCTTCCCAAAGCGAGGGAGAGAAATCACAGACCCGTGTCCTCGCTCCTGCTGGTCTCTGCTCACGGGAAGACAATGCAGGAAAATAAAAGCAGCCACATTTCACCCTGAAGTTGCAAAATCCTCCAGGCTACCAGACAGAAAACCAGTTTGGCATCTGCCTTTGCAATGGTCCCATAATGCTTAAACTCATTCATCCAACACAGGTCCTCCTGGCTGCTGGGATTTCCTGAAACATGCTCAGCCCATGTTTCTGCCCCAGGCACATCTTCAAACACCCTTTCCCTCAGCTGACAGAATGTAGGCTGTGGATGCTACCTCCAGGCTGCACATGGATTTCTGCACACCAGACCCAACGGCACATTCTTCCTTGGTGCCGAGCAAGAGCAAAACAGAAGGGAGAAAGGAAACACTTGTTCCAAGAAGCTACTTATAAAATAACCATGGAACTGTATGCTGGAGAGAAAAAACTGCCAGCTGCACCTTATCTCCTGAAGCTTTATCCTGCAGAAGGAGGACAGGAGACAAGAGAGCAGGCACAAGTAGGCGCTTCACGAAGAAGCTTCCCTGGTGAGCAGCAAAACTGCTGGGCTACGCCTGTGTTATCACTTGGGCTCTCTCTCACCCTTTGGGGAGCAGTTTCATGCCCACTAACCTGTGCCCATCAGCAAATGTCATTCTGCAAGACTCAGATGGAAAACCCCACACCATAGTGGCTATACAAAGAAAGCTGACTTGCCAGAGATTGACTTCTCTCAACTTACTGTTTGATCAGGGAAGAAGCAGAGTGCGTAAACACAGTTTCTGCTACTCAGGCTAAGGATTTTCTCTGCTAGGCAGTTTTTGCACATTTCCTTAACTGGAGAACACCTTCTTTTCCACCTTAGGGTAAACTTATCTACACAGGTAACAACAACAGCCAAAAAGCCACCTTTGGAGAGAATGAATGTAACAGTCTATCTGGACGAATCCAGACGTCCACATGTGCAAAAATACACTATGTATAGAAGAGGTTTACCTTTAACCCTGGTGCTAACCATGGCCTACCTTTGGTTGAGATATAAATTCAAATCTACACCTACAGGTAAGCAGGAAAGACAGATTTTGTGGTTGACCTCAACACGGTCACCCACAATCTAATACTTCTACAATGCAAACCTAGCTGCACTTAGACTGCAAAAGAGAAAGATAGAATAATTAAATTTAATTCAGGACTCCAGAATGAGGAACAGAGGGATAAATCTTAATAGGAACATGGGATTAATATCTTAGCATAAATAATAGTCTCAGGAATCGGGTTTTGATGATTCAACAGTTCTGCTATAAATAATTCACATCAATAAAAGAGAGATAACATCAAATTCAGTTGGAACATTGGTTAATCTGAGCATAAAGTGAAGGACTTCACTCAAACTAAAGGACAGCTATAAGTAACTGCTCTACTGTATGGGAATCAGCACTGAGTATTTTCTGCACATTCACATGTGTTACAAATTGCTTCCCAAGGTTACAAAAGAGTAGATAAGGGGAGAAGAAGGATAAAAAAGCTGGCAGTGGATGGAGTTTAAATGCTTACGCTGTGCAACAGAACATCAACACAGGACAAAGAAGTCTGCTGGGTGATCCCTTGTGTGCAACAGTGAGAAATACTTCATCATTTCTAACTTAGAAAAATATCTACATTCGCTGGTAAAGGGTAGTGACAAATAGGGCAGTGACAAGAAGGGTAGCATAAACCTGAAGCCGTGTATCAGGACTTTCTGGTTGCCCACTCCAGCCTGTTTTCATGGTTTCCACCTCAACACCACAAAGAGAGAATGGGCCACCCACGCTAACTAAAAGCCCTTGCTCTGAAAAGCATAGAAATACATATTAAATAAGCCACAGAGCAAGAAAGTCCAAGGGGCTGGTGAGGCACAAAGGGATAAATAACTTGTCCAATCTCATAGAGGAGGTTGCAGTAGAGCTTGATATCACAGCCAGGTTTCCTGAGTCCTGGGATATAACACAGACCATAAGATTAACCTTCTCCCCATCCCTACCCCTGGTTTTGAATGTGATCAACAACGGGTTCAATATTAATAATATATTTGTAAGGCTCATTATTTTTCAATGGTGCTCTTCACCCCGGGGAGGTTTCCAAAGCACTTTAACAATTATGTATATATGAAAGTCATTTTTCCCAAAGAAATTCAGCCATCCTTGTGATACAATGTGGCAGCTGTGCTGCAGTGCAAAGCAACAGTGAAACTAGTTGAGGCCAGAAACTAAGGAAAGAGACTGTACTGAGCAGAAACTGCAGGAAGTATTTAGGTAACAGACTGCAAGATTTAATTACACAGGTTGGAATCTGGCCAGCAGGCATGAACAAATGTTTTCAGTGTGTTGTGTTTAAATATTTTAATTTACTTTTTTTATAAATGTTATTGCAAAAATAATGAAAAATGGAAAAGGATACTTGTCAGACAGTGTGTTCCCAGAAAGTGAAAAAAGTTGATATTTTAGTCCCCCAAAATGCTGTAAAATATATAAAAAGTTCAACTACTACTGAGATTTCCTTGAAAAAAGGCATAGATGCTTTACTGTAAAACACAAAGAACACCACCATCGGAAAACCAGGCACCCCTATCACTGTCTGCAGTGATTAGTAATGACTTAATTTTTCTTTCTTTAAGCATAATAAAAACCTCCACATTACCTTGACTCCAGTAGATCACGGCTTAGACCCTACATCCTTAGTTCATTTGGTAACTTAACTTACAAATCCTCTTTTTCTCCAAGTTCTTCAAATGCCATTTTATTTTAATGAACTGATATTTAGTATGTCAGAGTACAGCCTATCTGTCCTGACCCCACCTGACTGTGTCCCTTCACACAACATGTGCAAGCAGAGCAAAGGTCACCAAGACATTTGAGATCTTAATTAGGACTGCAGGGCTTTCCAGGCTAACCAGTCAATGTTCTACTGTTCATCACATCCCTGAAATTACCCATTCATCTATCGGGCTTATGAAGATCTGAAAGACTGCATGTAGGAAGCTACATGACGGACCACGCATCAAAGGCACTCTACCATGCAAACCAACACCAGCAAAACATCATAACATATTACCTTGGAAAGCCCTGCTCAAATCTAGATATATCCTCTTTGACCGCAAGCAGGTTTCCTGAGCACTAGAATAGGATTAGCTTGGAGATAGAGGTTTAGCTTTCTGTGGGTCGGTATTAGGGCAACCAGAGATTATAGTGAAAATATTAGCAAGTTGTACGTGCAAGGAGAGTGGAAATACACTACATTTCATACATTATGTCTTAATGACAGATGAGGCTGGGATCAAACAATGTGATAAGTGTGCACAGAACCCTTATTACTGAGTATTGGGTCAATGCCATATAACTATGCACAAATAATATATGTCGTGGGTGATTGATAACACTCCAACCCGCCCCTAAAAGACATGCATTCTTCGTGGTTGGGCCAAATCACATCCCATAAACGACTTAAATCATTCATTTGCTATCAATTTTTCATCTCACACTTAGCAAATCACCCTGACATCTGTCTGTCACTTGAGTCTCAAAGACCGTCTTTAGGAAAAGCCTTTTTGTGGCTAACTTCATTAGACATCAATGGAATCGTATCTGTTTACTGTTTTGAACTTCTTGGGAATGGGCTTGCAAAAATGTGGGTGTCTGGATATACTGGTAACCATGCACGCCACAGGATAATTTGGTTTTGCTTGATATTGTACTATGTTACTATACTTTTTATTTTCTTGTGAAAATGCAAAGACAAAATTTCCATTAACATGATACCTACTGAAAAACTAGTGTTTGAAGGCCGGGTATTTTTTGACTTTTGCTTTTTTTAAAAAAATCTTTTCCCACAATTTATTTTATTATGGTCCATTTTGTCTTGCTGTTCAGTGCTAAGGCTGTACAGAACTTTGATTAACATAAAAAAGTTATGTTAGAAATCAGAAATAACAACCTGATTGTGTGAAAAGCAGCATGAAACATTTTGTTGCTGGCTCCTCAGCAGTAGTACATGTCACATTTTCCATGGATGTGGTGCCCAACTAATATATGCCCATAATATCCCGAAGTTAGCAGTTCTTCCAAGCAAATCCACTGTTTAAAGTATAAACGGAGAGGATTTCTTTCCAGGATCCCAATTTTCAGGATCTGTCACAGCTGAATGTCCTCATCTAACATTTCTCATCTCTCCTGCTAGATGCATGTGAAAGACTTCTATGCCAGGGGCATGCCCAGGCACTTCAATCAGATTGGTTTCATGCTTGCATTTTCAACTAAGCTTTAAGTCAGAAGGACAAGCCTAGATTTAGGTGGTGTCAGCAGCACACAGAAAGAAGGTTCAGTCAACAAGACTTGCTGGGTGCCTTCCCCCCCCGCTCATTTGAGAAAAAAACGTGGAAATGAAAAGTAAAGGATGGAGGAGGAACAGAGGAGCGGAAAGCAGTACGACTAGAGGAGACACACAGCAGCTGGTGACACAGCCATATTAGCATTCATCTTCTCCCCTCCTGAGCGCCTCTTCTTTCTGCTGCCTATCCTATCTTCATCTATCTCAATTCTGCCCCAAAAGACCTAACAGAAGATGTGACGCATCTGATCCAACTCCCACTTAAGTCAAAGGAGTTATTCCCTGGATGTCCTGCCTTTCGTGGTGCCACCTGGCGATGCCTGCCTCTTTTGTTGAGGCAAACCGTACCGCGGCCATCGATGCCAGACTTTGTCCATCTGTAAGTCAGGACAGGAATCACGGCCAGGGCGCCGTACCACAGGGCTCCCAGGCCTTGTCCCCATTTAAGTTCTAATTTGTACATGGCCCTGCTGCAAAAACACATTGCTGGGACCACCTCTCATCTCCCTTAAAGTGATTGTTTATTTCTGCTAATTCAGACCTGGACTATGAAATATTAAGAGGATACTAGTTAGAATACAGAAAAGTCTCTGAAAATAGACCAGTCCTGTAGCCACAGCTTTCACTGTTCTTCATACATTAATCAATAGTTCATATTTAATTAATCAGCACCAAGTTCACTTGGTGATGAAAGTAGAATTTCCATGAATAGGAAAATAAATTAATGTGAAAATCCAGCTACCAGGCTGTTCTGAAGACTCTCTCCCACTGACTTACATGTGATAATGGATGTCCCTTCTTTATATTATTAGGCTTTTTGAGCTTTTTTTAATTTTATTTTTTCAGAGGGAAAGAAAAAAGACAGCTTTATTCCAGCTGGGCAAAAAATATCTCAACTTCTTATTGCAGAAAAGCCACCTCCCTGTAATGGCAACATCACAGGTTGATTTAGTTAGAAGGTATCAGCATCTATGTATCACCAAGCTACGTTATCAGCACTGACTTAAGAGCGTGCTTAGGATGTATGCATCCTAACTTCTCAAGACAGCACTTGAGTCTAAAAGTACAGAACATTTACCAATTAGAAAGCCAACCCAAAGCATTTATTTACAACCAGAAATTTAATAAACTGCTTATATACTATAGAGTAAACACCTCTTCTACTGCCGAGCAAAGTATGTTTAATATTCAGGATCTATCTGCAATGTTATCATGTCCTCTTCATTAGAGCATCAGTTTTGTTAATTAGCATTTACTCATGTGAGTAGTCCCCTTGACTTTAATTGATCCATTTTCATGAATAAGTAGAACATAATTTTATAGTTAAAGAATTCAATTCCTAGTGAATGCAACCAGCCGCCGTTCTCAAAGTTTAATTCTTAGCATAATAAGGAAATAAAAATGAGTACAACACTTTTCATCAGATAGAAGAGAAACGTGTGTAAGGCAACAGTAGGAACAAGAATGAGTCCAAGACAAGACACCTGGCTATCAAATCCATTTTGCTTGCTCCCTTAGCACAGCAAAAATGTGATGCTAAGAAATACAAAATACTTGGCTAGAGATAAGGTAGTATCTATTATAACGGCAAATCCTTCACTAGCAGTGCTTGTGTTTTCTAAAGGGCCAAGAAGCATCTGCCCTTCAAATTTATAGGAGTGAACAGACCATAAGTTCTCTGCTGAGAACTGAGGTTTTAGAAGAAAGAGAAACAGTACAAGCTCCATCTGCTTCCCAAGGATTTGTTCTCAAGCTCTCACTTCTCTTATCTGCTCTGTGCTTGTAACTGAACCTCCTTGTTTATACTCTTTTTTATTCTTCAAACTAAAGGCTTTAAGATGGATTATGGAATTTTTTATAATGATCCTTAACAGTAGAATAGTTTAATAAAAGGCTACGGCAGCTGAAATTTGGAGGCTTTCTTAAGGACTAAAATTAAAGATGGTAGCCAGTGTTTTTCTTTCAAAACTCCTTATCACATTTCAAGAATATCAGACTATGGATTTAAATAGAGATATGAGTATGGGTCAACTGTAAGCTCCTCCAGGCTGACAGAGTGGGTGGGGGCACTAGATTACCTCTATTTGTAAAAACTGTTTGCAGCCGTAGCTGGCAGTTCTTCACATTTCATCGTGGGCTTTATGTCTTTAATTTTATCCTTAATTCAGAGTCTGAGGACACAGAGTGTAAGATCACCAATAAATCTTTAACTTTATAAACTAAAAAGAAGTCACTTTAAATAATTCAGAAAGAATTAATATGTTTCAGGAAGCAAGCCAATTTACTAAGCTAATTGCTGTGTATATTTTTTAGAGGCTATCTTTGAAAAGGTGGTTTTAATCACCAGGTGCCTTTAGAGTTTTCTCATGTGACTGATTAGAGCCACACATCTAATGGGCTGCAAAACCACGAATGAGAAATGCTGGTCTTTCAGATGCACTGTTCCCTCTGATTACTTTGTGACCTTGCCATTCCCTAATTTTCATATATAAGGTAAAATTCTTTTAACAATGTTCAGCAAATGTCTAAAGGGACAGAACTGAGTTTATGTGAAACTGAAAAATAGAGGCCTCTTCAGCCAGCACCTGCACCTAATCTGGTTAACCTGATAAAATATCACCCATTTTTTTCCAGAAAGACATTTGCTTCTAAAGATACTGACATTAGCTGTGGTAAAACAGCTGACCTAACAGCTAAAAAACAGTATAAAGATTATGGCCAGCACGTGAAACCTTTTCCAAACACAACAGGATTCTGATGCTTTACAACTATTCCAAATCCCTACGAAGAGAAGAAAAGGATAAAGCAATGTAACATAACTTTGTAGTGAATCTTCAAAGAGATTTCCTTTAGTTTGGTAAAGAGGTAAATAGCAGACCAAACCAGGAAAACAGTTCCTTTCATGTGACACAGATGGATGACCTACCAAGTCTGTTTCAGACCACATTATGCTTTGATATATTAACTGTAACATAATATTTATCAGCTAGTGCTATAAATTGCTTTGAAGATGAAAAGCCCCCCAAACCAGGTTTGGGTGGTTTTGAACGCAATTAAAAGGATATATTTTGAAAACATTTTTTTCTGAAATGAAATCTATTTAAAAAGCCAGGCAGGGTGGCATTACAGGGGCTTTGCCGCGTGGAGGTGTAGGGGATGAAGGGAATGAGGTAGAGTTAGCAAACAACAATTGGCAAGAACTGCTCCTTACCCACAGCGGGTTGTCAAAAAGTTTGCTATCAAGTTCATAGCAATTAGCAGATACAGCCTGATGCACATGCTTCACCATCTCTTTAGCTGGCAAAGTCCCATTAACCACCTCATGGAGAAAAATGCTATAGGTGGGCACTTCTCCGCTGCACAGGAGGCACAGCATCTCTTCGACATGCAGGTATTGCAGGTTCTCAAATAGGTAAGGTGGAAGATAGAATACTTGGGTTTGCTCTGAGATCTCAGTAGCCGCTTCATGTGTAAGACACAATTAGGATTATTATTTATTAGTAAATTTATCATGCTATGTTATGAAATAATATGCCATTCCCTGCCCTTCAAGACCTGAACACTTCAACTAACATATTCTTTTTCTTTTACTCTAGCACACTGGAAAGGCACAAAGCCTAAGAGAGAAAGAGAAAAAATAATAAAACACAGAAAATTATATATACACCAAATAAAGGAAATCAATTAATTCAATGAGACATAAGATGTTAAATTGCCATGCCAGCTGATGTAGCCAGTGGTTATTATCAATAGCCTGTTGAGTAATTGTCTTTGCTACTGCTAGAGTAGGATGTCACAGAATGTACACTATATAATTTAAACACTTTACAGTCTGGATCATAAATGTATTGATTACGTCAGCTAGAGGTTAGATATACAGATAATAAATCACTGTTGATGTAGCATATTTAGTTCATTGCTTTTGATGAACTCCATGAATGGTTTCCAAATCTCATAGACTGCAGTATTTTTACTTGGGTATGTGCTGCATGTACATAATTTTTTTTGGACAGCAATATCCATTCTTGCTGGTTTCTTCTTTTTTTTGCTTCACTATCAGTGGAGCCAGACTTGATGGTGTCATCGATGGGGAGGGGGAAGAAGTGGGGAGTGCAGATGCTGCAATCAACTTTACGCTGATGATGATTTCCTTATCAGAAAGTCTGAGAAACTGCTTTGGTAGGTAGTAAAGTGGGTGACCAAAGACAGCGTGAAATTTGGATTACAACTGAATATACAAAAGGAAGTAGCAGCTGCAGTAGGGAAAGTAGCATTTCAGTTAGCTGAAGAACGGGAGAGGGAAAAGTTGAGCTTGCAAAAGTGGTTCTCCTACTGGGATATGAAAGACACAGCTAGTGGCAATGTGAAGACCTCCTGGAATATTCACCCCTTACAGAACTGAGCTTTGGGTTGCTGTTTTCTTCCCAGTCTCAGGAGGTGATGTATTATTTCAATGAAATGAAGATGTCATGTTCTCCATCTGTAATGCCCAAGCATGAAAGTCATTCAGAAACAGAAAAGCCATCAATGATTGCAGAGGTACCTGGCGAGCCATGGTACTGAAAAGTCAGTAAGTATCATTACCGAGCATCCAAAGCTCACCTGCAGCCCTCCAACACTCACTGTTCTCTGAATCCATACTATTCTCCTCCTCTGGATGCTCTCCCTGACACTTGACTCCCTCCTAGAGCAACACAGCTTCTCTTCAGCTATTACTCTTTTTCTGTTGTGATGCGTTGTGCTGCGCTGAGGCTTTGAAGGATTGATGAAGCAGATTACTACCCACCAAAGTCACAGCTTTCAACATTCCTGCTACTAAATACACACATGTAGCTGTACACTGTCGCCACAGCACAAACCTCAAGCCACCACATTGCTTTTAGCCACCTACCAGCAGTAAGAGTCTAGCCAGAGCTATCTGGAGCTCAGTTTAGGCTGGGTTATCCCACGAGTTTAAAGGTAGTTTACGTATGTCCACTATTTTAAAAATAGTTAATAAACCCCTTCCTTTTTTTTTTTTTTTTCCTTAAGCAATATCAGAAGGAGGATATTCTTTAGATTTTCCTCCTTTCCAGTGGAAGATTTGATTCAGGTCGAGAGAGAAAGAAAGAAAAAAGGGAAGAAAAACAAGGAAAAGGAGCAAAACCTAGTCTGCTCATATCTTTCCAGAGCATTTCCTGGGGAAACGATCTATTTCCCACGCCTCATTGTCTCATTGTGATTATTTAGCATATTTCAGCCCAATTTGGTCCATTGTGAATGCCATTTTGTCCAGCCATGCAGACACAATCTCTCCCCCTACAGCTCCAAATGAACGTCTGGCCCTTCCTTTTCTAGAGTTTTACCAATGATGGCATGACTCAGGGAAGAAGATATTTTCTGTTACTGTGGCAAAGTTTTCAATTCTACTCACATTCTATTTTAGCTTCTCCAGGAACCATTTTATTAGTTGGAGAACTCATCATTTGAAGTAGAGGATAATCAGTTTAAAAGGAAGGGGATGCAGACAGATGCCAAACTATGCATGGAGAATCTGAAACATCTATTAGACCAGGTAACTAAAACATGAAATGCTGAAACATCCTATTTATACTGGAGTCAAGCTACCATAAGAATGGGGAAAAAAAATAAGAAGAGTGGCAATTAATGCAACTCCTGCTGCATTAGAGACTAACATTAATCAGTAACAAGAAGAAACGATGGGTTTTTAAACACCCACTGCTATCTCACAGAATGGTAGTTAATATAGGAAATATACAGCAGGGTGATTTGTTTCTGCTTTTCTCTTTCACTACTTTCCACCATTTCCTTTTCCATTATAAGAAACATTTGCATGGAAAACATCTGCTTTTTGCCCCTAGGTAAGATAGTTATAGCAGAACTTTATGACATGATTCTAAGAAGAGCTGGCAATTGATATTAATTGAATAGCGGTTTTTGGGTTTTTTTTTCCCCTGAATAATATTGTAATGGGCAGAATACATTACTGAATAAAAACAACTGATCAGTCATTTAATAATTTGGCAAGCTGTAGCACAGGTAACAGAAGGTTTCAGAAAAAACCTTAACTGATCCAAGTACATCATAAAAGCCAAACTAAAAAGCTACTCACAAAATACACGGTCATGCTAGAAGCCTGTATGCTATATAGCTTCTTGCTCCTTGCAAAATGTCCCAGCGATGTTGCAAGCAGCTACAACACCATCAATGGAGGTGCCAGAGGAAAGTCACAGAGAGGGCGTGATAGCATGCAGTGAGGAAGATGCAGCTTCAACAGCTGAACAGGTAAAAAAGGCAAAAATGACCGCTTTCATTAAAAAAAAAATACAGAGAAACTAAAGATGAAGTTAACTTGATTGTGCTTGCGCATGTCCACATGAGCAAGTAGAAGTAAATACAGAAGTAAGTATATGTGGTGCTGTGAAATTCAGTAATATACCTATACCAGTAACTTCTACTGGAGTTTCAGAAGGTTGTGGAATATAGTAATTATGGACAAGCTCACAGATATACTGCAATGTCCTATTCTGAATTAAATTGGTTAGCCACTGTCCTAGGAACGGGCATTAAAAACAACCCCCCACCACCTCTTTGCAGTCCTATCCTGACAATATTAACACATTCATTAGCTTCAGCATCAGTATTTTTCTCTCCAGTTCCTGCATTAGAATTCCCTTCCGCATGCAGGGGGGTGTGTCATTTTTTTTGCCTTCACATTTTCCTCATTTTTTGAAATTTTCCCTTAATCACTGCTGAAGAAAAACAAAATAGTGAACCAGAAATGAAAAGAAATGCACATGAGAGAGTACAGAAGAGGAGAGTTGATATTGGACTCTTGTTTTGGTTTTGCTGGCATTTATGAAAGATAAAATGCTTTTAAAAAGAATCTCACAATGCTAAGGAGTGATCAGTTAAAAGAGCTCGGAGAGTGCAGGGTTGGGCTGTATCCACTGCTCTACCAGTGGGTTACTGAATGACCTTGCACACACCTTTCTGCCTCAGTTTCTCTGAGTTTAAAATAAATGCAATGATATTGACTTCCTGAAATGCCTCATTGCCTCAGTATCTACTCATGAAAAATACTATTAGAAGAGCTGAGCATAATTATTATCAGTTTCTGAGCCGTCTGCTGTAAGCTGGTGAGGTGAATCAGCTGACTCAGTAATGAAAAGTCAGTTTTCCTCCTCAAGGTGTTATATGAAATTGTTATCTGAAAGACTTAGGACTTGACCTTCAAAAGAATTCAGCTCCCTGGAGTTCCAATTCCTGGCACATTTTTAGACATTCAGAAACGACTGCATTTCCAAGCGAGCTTCTCCCACAACGGATCCCGTCATTTGCAGAAAAGTTCTTCTAGAACTCCCCCAACTCCCCTTAGCTGCTGGAAACAGGGACTCGGCTTCTCCTGAGAATCCGTCCACCCCTTGTTATCACCATGGGGCAGATTTCAGCACCTGAACCTGTGTATTTTCACATGGAAAAAAGATAGCATGTGCGAAATTTCTCCACTCTTCCTCTAGAAAAAAGCCTGACCATGTGACAAAGGAGCATGGAGATTTCTTCTGTCCTCCTCCTATACCCGTTTTAATCCCACAGGCAACTCCAATTAGGGAAAGCAGTAACGCCAAAAATTAATTCTCATGAAAAGACACAACAAAGACCTTAGGGCAAAATAGCCTTTTTTTACCCACAGTGTCTGCAGGGTCTTATTTCAGTAAGAAGGTGGTTTTTATCCTGGAAGGGGAATGTAGTCTGAGGAAGGAAACCGGCGTTTAGTCACTGTCTCGGTGTACAGGGTGCGTGTGTGCCCATGCAAGTGTGTAAATCTGATGCTGTCAGCAAAACTTGCGGTCCTCTGACAGACACCGTGTGCAGCCTTCAAAACTCCTACAGTCAATCCTCTCACCTGTCAGCCTGAAAGATAATCTGGACTGGTCTTCCCTTCTTCCTTTTTCTCCATGAAAATAATAGAAGAGGTACGGTTTTGTCATTTGGAAATATGAAGATTCTGGGATTCTCTGGCACAGTCTCTCCCTGAGGGCTTATTTTAAACATTTTTATCCTCCAGCTCACTTAAAACTGTAACAAATAAAACTAAATGATGGTGTTAATTTTGTCTGCTGCTCCATGTATTGCTGCAGTCTTCAGTCTTCTGCTGCAGTCCACCCTCCAGCAGCACACGCAGCGGAGCTGTAGCAGTAGGCCTTAGCTGACTTTACACGATGCCTCACCTAATAACAATCTGTCAATTTATCTTCCTCCACTGTTCACTACTGCTTTCCACAGGGGGTAACAAAAAATGTTCCCAAAGCTTCCCCCCCCCGCATACGTATGTCTATATAATTATCAAAGCATCACTTAATGTTCACTAAGACAGATCGCGTCGCTGAACAATTCATTTTCTAACACCACAGCCTGGTATGACTGGGCCTTTTGGCAGTAATTGAATCCAGTCTACTGCTGTCAAAACAGAGACTTTATGAATAATAAATTGATTGTAGCCAGCAAAGCTAAGTCTGAGAGATAGCAGGTTATGTCAAGGAATAAGAAGAAATTTAAAAAACACAATAAAGATTAATTTAGAATCAAACTTGCAATGCTTCCACAGTGGACAATAAAAGCAAATAAAACTGTCATTCTCATATGACATAATCTATAGTGCCACAAAGCACATGAGCTCACAGACAGAAGTGAAGCAAAAACACATGCATACCCGAAATGTTAGTGCAGATATAAAAGGTAACATAAGAATTCAACACGGTGGTGTGTTGTCATAGCCCTAATGGTTTTTAGGTTAGGTTATCACAGTTTATAGGAAGAGATAATGTGTTTTGTTAGACCAACTTAATTAAAAAAAAAAATTAAAAAAATAAAAGTAA
The DNA here is from genome assembly GCF_947461875.1 of Haliaeetus albicilla. Lineage (NCBI taxonomy): Eukaryota > Metazoa > Chordata > Aves > Accipitriformes > Accipitridae > Haliaeetus > Haliaeetus albicilla. Next base: position 5,030,622 of record NC_091484.1, read on the forward strand.
GCAAGCTTTCTAGCACGTATTTGTGAGATCTTTGGACTTGCAACAATCACATTTCAAGGTTTCTGTACAACCAAAAGGCAAAAATACAGATACAAAGGAACTCCACCCAACAAAGAAATAGCAAGAATTAATGGCCACAGACTGAAGGCAGAAAATAAGCTGTAGGGTGCGACTTTCTTTACAGCGAAGGCACTTACGAGATGGAACAAAGGGTCAAAAGGAGGGTCATGTTCCACATCTCGCTGCTTTCAAATCATGACTAGCTGCCTGTCTGGAAAGAGCATTTTAACTGCATAGAAGTTACAGGAGCAACAGAGTCACTGGGTAAAATCCTACAGCTTGTGATCTATAGAAAGTCACTCGGTGCCCTACCAGTCCCTCAGGGCCTCAGACTGCGTTAACCTCTGCGTGTCCTGCGAGCCACCCAAGGCTTTGCAAGTCCAGACTCCATGCTGCAGTTCATCTGCTAAAAGGAGCTAATTAAGACAGCGCGGTTGGTTCAAAGAGGATACTCTAGCAATTTCTAATATGTATCTCCCGTTATTCCTGTTGTGTGGGAAATTGTTTTCTCTTAGGCTTTGTCTAGTTCCTGGCTCCGATCATAGACTTAACAATCCCACTAAGCCTCCATAAATGGCTGTTTCTGGATTCCTCACAAATTCAGAACTTGTCTGACTTGACGGATCTTCAGCATTGCTTCAACAGTTGTGGCTGAGAGTTTACTAGGCAAAACAGTACAAGCCCACACCTGCCCAAATCTCCAGCTTTTGACACTTGCTTTGCACATGCTGGCCAAACTCCCTGCACATCACCCGCAGGTCAAACCACAGGAATGGCATGAATGGACTAATAGCAGCAGATGGTCTTCTAGCTTAATGGTTCCCAGGGAGCCGATGGACTCGATAAAGTAATCATTAGCAACACATTATGTTGGTTTCATGAGAAATTGTCCTCCAGGAATGCAAAGTTAACACAGGATCAAGACCTCTCTTCAAAAGTTGGCCATTAACAGCTGGTCAATTATTCTACTTTTAAATAAAACAAGTAATCATAACTGAACTCAATTTATATAAGCCACATAGAAAATTTCATAACTGCCTCCAATTCATCCTTCATTTAAAACAAAAAGTTCAAATAATCTAAATGAGAAAAAAAATGCTATGATCTGGAGCCACCCTCTTTCACATGGTAAATTGGAAGTAACCACTTCCAACTCAGTGGATTTATGAAGATGGTGCTAGAATAAGAAGAGAACACCGTTGGGATGAGCTCTTCTCTGGCCACAGTTTGAATTCAATAGTACTTACTTTTTAGTTGGGGCATGTCCCGATACCTAGCATCCAGATTTCCAGCACCCGTATTTCCAGCCTAGCACTGCAGTCACATCTGCAAAGCTTTGCAGAAACCCACCACACCTACAAAGCTCTACTGTGAAGCTGTAAATTTGAAAAAAAAAACCAAAACCAAAACCCCCATCTGCTAGTAAATGAAGCCATAGGTTTTACTGGCAAGATTTTCAATAAGGAAATGATTCTCAGAACAAGATTGATTCCAATGACAAGATACGGTAGCTGGGGCAAACGAGGGTAAACTTTCAGAACTATACCACATTGACTATCTGCCTGAAAAAATCTGTGGATTCAGAGATACTCAGGTCAACTCCAAGGGCAAGAGTCACAATCTCAGGACAATGAAAATAGTAGAGGCTTTCTGCAAACCCCTGTTGACTTTGCTAAGAACACAAACTCTAAAAAAAGGAGAGAACGAAACCTATCTACACATTTGTATGGATGTCTGTATTCAGAAAAAAATTCTCCATGCCCTGACCTCTTATAGCTGATGTTATTATATTCTTTTTGGATTGTATCGAGTGATTCTATCATTATTAATAAGACATGTTGATATGACATTAATAAGACAAGCTAAGTTTTTCCCCAGTGCCTGACAGAATACAGAGTAGCTGATAGGCTTATGTTCTTCCAAAATTGATGGACTTTACTTAACGCCCAAGTCTTCTTCCTGCCAACTGCTTTCCCTCCTCATCTAAGAGGCCTGGAGAGAAGCAGGACAACATGGATTGGGGATGGAATCGCATGTTCCACAAATTTATCTTTGCCCACCTTGTCCTCTCTTCCATTCCACCTATTGCCAAACATCAGGATGAGGCAGTGACAAGGGACTCCGTATCCCACAGAAGAGCTTTATAACACTCTCCCCTTCAGCAGACTCTCTCTCTAACACACATATGTCTGACTTCACTGAAGAAGTTGCCAGGGAACCCAGCCATGATGGAAAAGTAAATGTATTCAGGAGGAGGAATGATGCTTTTTCAAGGAAGGACCAAAATAGTACTAATGCTGAGTACACTTCCACCATCTTTTAGAAGAGGATCTTAAAGTGCTTTGCAAATACAGCCTGCAACATCCCTCTTAGTTTATTAAGTATTGTTAATTCACAAGGTCAGGCCTCACACCGTATCACAGAGATTAAAAGCTACAAATGGTCCTCTCTCCCGTGCAGAGGATTGTGATTTTTTTTTTTCCTCTCCTTTCTTTTTCTGGTCCTGACATGGGGTTAACCTCAGACATTTCACAGACTTTCATTAAAAAAAATGCATTGTGCTTCCAAAAGTCTAATAGTCCACGCTCACTTGTGAGGGATAGGACATACGGACTCATGGCCCTGCCCTGCTGGTCTCTCACATGCCTGGTGGATATCCAGCTACTGGTGCTACCTGTGTAGGTATGCACAGAAATGCTCTGTGGCTTTTCAACGACAAGAACAACAAAACTGAGACTTTTACTCACAAAAGCTTCCTCAAAATCATATAATCCTATGAAAAGTTTCAGTATTCATTACGTGGTACAGTGCGACCAAACCCTTCTCCATCAAACAGTGCTCTCCAACCTGCACACCAGCTGGTTGTCATCCCATCGCGCAGCTAAAATAGATGGACATGGGGTAGGGAGCTCGGCAAGTCGGCTGTGCAGCTGTGGGAAAAGAGCTGCTTCCTTGGCTTGGTGGGGAGGAGGAGAGCAATGGGAAATGCTACCTTCTATTTTCATTAAAAAAAAAGAGAAAACCCAACCCAAAAGAGGGTAGTCTTCCCTTCCCTTCAAACTCTGTCTTGCTTCTACTCACACGCTCCACATGTTTACCATTACTGCAATTTGGCCTTAGTGTGCTGGCACTGTACCACCCTGTAGCAAAGACCTTACAGTCTCTTGTGTCCTTCCAATGTGGTTATACCATGTAACAATATAGTTATTTTAATTAATTAATTAATACATATTGGGTGAAATCTTGGTCCTATTTAAGTGAAGCTTCTTCTGTCTTAAATGAAGGCAGTATTTTATTCTTGTTTAACTGATTCCTATCCTATCTTTGTTTACATGTACCCCAAACGCTCATGCGCGTTTAAAACAGGTTACAAATTTTATCAAATCTACCACATTCCTTCTGCAGAGAATATGTCACATGCTTACTAAAAATGAACAAGTACCTACACCAGTACTGCATGAAATCAGTGCCCCCTACTAAAAGACAGAGATCTAACTCCACTTAAAACTCTTACAGCACATATAACAGTGGCATATCACACATGAAGCAAATCACCAGTACTTAATTTAGGAATTTTATCACTTTACAGACATAATTCAGTTTTCAGAGATCCTAAATTTTGTGACAGAATGTAGGCATGCCCATAAACAAGCACTCGTATACAAAAGTACCTCCTATTCAGCAGTTACGCAGTTCACACAGGTACACGTGTATTTACAGTCATCAACATTGAGGAGACATTTTCAAGGAAACGTTCCAAGGAACCTCTATTCTTCTCAGAACTAGTGAAAAGGTACAGATGAAAACTTGTTTTTTGATACTGTAACACTCCTTACATCTCATCCCTTTTATGCTCTGCAGCTCTGGATGTTACTGGTCAAATTTTACCCTCTTTCACGCTACAGTAAAGCTAGGCTAAATCCACTGATTCAGCTGGAATTACGAGAGTTTTGAGCTCGTCTCCTAGAGCATGAAAAATGTTATTTGTAGGAAAATGAGTTATTGTATTTTTCTCTTCATTAACATTGATGTGTTTCATGTAACAAATACTGGATGTAGTCACTGTATGCACTACCAATGATGAGAGAAATGTAGTAGAAGATTGGAACCTAATTGTTAAATGATCTTTCTGATTGTCAGAAATTAATGGCACACTGTGGGCCACGTAGTGCATGCCTTGGAAATCTCAGTGCAAGTTCCCAACTCATTTAAATAATTTCAGTTTATACATTTAATTTGCTTTTAATGCAGACATTTAATTTGTTTTTGTTTTTTTTAAAGAAAAGCACCACGTATTAGGAATCTTTATGCACGCACATGTACATACACAATTTCAAAGAAAGTGCTATTTTCAAGCAAATTACATGAAATGTAAAATTAACAAAATGCAAATAATATAAACAATCTAAATTAAATATTAAAACAATGCTATATCTGAATGACTGAATTTTATTTTCATAAGAAGCTAAACTATAAACCATTCTTACCAATGCAACACCCAGCTGTTTGGTGTTTAGCATCGGAATAACATTATTCTAGTGCAGCTGCTGTTATTGTTTGCTGTACTTCTGCCAACTCATGGAAGCCAGAGATGTTCATCTAGCAAAGAGGGACAGCTCTGATGAAAGCTCCAGTTTGACAGATGCTCCCATCAACAACTTTGTTACTCTGATTGACTACATGGTATTTTAGGCAAATTAACCTGTCCAAAAAAATTCTTTATTGCTACGCTTGTGGCACAGATGGAAATATGAACTTGACAATTCTGGGTACTAGCTTAGCAATTAACTGAGATGTTTCAATAGACTAATGAACTTTCATTCAAAGCATGCTCTCTGTCAGGAGAAGAGACAGGCTGTTGTTTGAGAAAGTGTTATAGAATGTCAAATAGATCTCGACAGCGATGTTACTATGAAATCTGAAATATTAGAAAGGCACAGAAAGAAAGTCATTTAACACCTTTATAATCTCAGAAGATCTGAGATGAATCTTTATTATCAAAGTCTGAAATTCTATCGCATTTTAGAGTCCTTTTGCTGTAATTCACACCCTGTATAATAACAGTTCTCCAGTCACTAAGGCTGTTCAGTTTTGAATGGTCACCCTCTATTAGAACGGGGGGGGGGGGGGGGGGGGGGAAATCAAGCTGTCATTCTTCTATTTCATGAAGATATTAACATCCAACTAAAAAAATTATCTGAGTCTAAGAAGCTATTACAGGAAAACCAAATTATCTGAAATAGTGAGGTAAAAAAGAGGACTATGCATAATTAGTATATATAAATACTAAAAGGATTAATCTGGAGAGAAATGAATATAAGGTTCTAGGGTAGCCTGAAGAAAACACACAGAAATGACTTAAAACCATGCATTTGATAAATTGAATTGACATTTCTGGGATCCAGCTTAAATTGTGTATCTAGCACTCTTAATGCAACAACGCTGGACAAATCACATCCTCGTTGGCCTCTTCCAACCGCTGTCATAAACATACTCTGTGGTCAAGTTGCAGTTGTTTTGCCACCTCAAACTGCACAAAATGGCAGTGATAGCCAAATCACCAGCTACAAGGACTTTCCAGCCATCAAAAAGCTTCTCGCCGGTGCATGCACAGTCTACTCCTGAGCAGTAGCCTTCACCTCACTCCAGATTTATGCACATTACCAGGACTGGGGACAAGCGGAGCCAGCCAGAAAGTAGCATTTTGCTGGATCAGAACTGAAAATCTGCTTGTTCTCCTGGGAAAAATTTTAAATCCAATTTATTCAACATAGGCAGTATATTCTTTAATTTTTGGAGTTGCATTGTATTTCTCTTGTTGGGGAGGAGCTAAACCTGTCCCATATAGATATATATATCACCTTGAGTGAAAACCTGCACTGTGACAAAATATAATCCACTTTTCCTACATACCTCGTAAACAGCTTGACTCTCATCATAAAATATTAAAGCCTAATATTGCAGTTGGTTCCTTCTGAGTAGCAAGACTTGGAGTAGCCCCAAGCATGTCAAACATGCATTGGAAACGCTACATTTTTAAAGCAAGGCAACGTGTTAACTGATATACTGTAATATTTAGTCTAAAAACCTTTGAACAGTTTTTAAAAGTCTTTAAACCGTTAACTACTTGATGACTTAATAGCTCTAAAATGACCATTAAAATTTAAAGTGGGCTTTTTAAGAAGAAGTCAATAAATAAAATAATATGAAAATACTGCACTGCTTTATATTTTATCCTACAACGAGCAAATTGCTTCTTCTACTTAACCTAACTGCAGTATTCCCACTGGTTTCAAAGTAATTCCACATATTAGCTTGTAACTTGGACAACTGCCACACCACAGTGGTTCTTTGAGCTGACAGATTAATAAACCAGGTAAGACGCGCAAAGAACCCTGACCTGTGTCTCCACTTCACTTTCCAGGTATACCAAGGGCAAGGTTTGAACTCCTGCTGCCACGCACTCACTGCTCCAGCCCTGCGAGGGCAGAGCAAAGCCTAACCCCTTGTCAATATAAACCACTGGATAAAACATCTCTCTTGATTCCTTTCTCAAACTGTTATATGCTGCTTACTTCTATTCCTCTTGAAATTATGCTCACACACATAGGTAGCATAATTAATTACACAGACTCTTATTGCACACGGCATACCTATTTCTTCGATTTAACCATCAGAGCAAGCTCTTTAGCAATGACGAACGGGAATACATGTTCGCAGTGCTCTACTTCTTGTTAAGGACACAATCACAGAAAACAAGCTATTTTTGTTGAGCAGAATCTTACAGGAATGTCTTCTATCCACCATCTCACGGCAGGTTCCTCCCAACATTCCCTGTTTCACACAATTTCCTAATATCAACTTATGAACATTTCTTAACCTCTCGAGATATCGTACAAAACATGAGGCAGCCAGAAGGCAAACATCCATTTACATGCTTTTAGGCAGCTATACATGATATTCACCAATACATTCCTCTCCTAAAACGCTTCCCCTGGTGCCGCTGGATCAAACGACGAACACCATAGTTCGGAGCTCAGGGTGACAATTCAAAGCAAATAGGGTTTGGGAAAGAGACTGTGAGGAATTACTCCAGCCAGAACGGTCAAGGTAGGTTGAGTCCCTTGAGAGAAACAGCAGCCTTGTTAGCAGCAAGCTGCAGGTCAACTGACAGTCTTGTAAGGAGACAAAAAATAATGGGGATCTCTTTGTTTAAAGGTGGTATTAGAGCAAAAAGCTCTGAGGAGCACTGAAATGGGACCTCTGGTATACTGACTCATCCTGCCGAGATCAGTGCAGTATTTCTGTCTCAACGTATTTGTTTTATATTCTCTATCACACACGCCTGGGAGCACGATGTTATGCTGAAGCTCACCAGAACTCCTTTGTCTGTGAAGGCTTCATCGTCGAAGAGGGAGAAATGGGCAGACGACCTATTGACTACACAGATCGATTCCTTTTGTTATCCTGGCCCATGAAACTCTGCCAAATTTTAGCACCAGCAAAATCATCTGAAATTCCCTTTTAACTTGAGGATGAGGTTTCCAGCTCTTTAAAACAGCCTGCTCTGATAGCAGGTAATGGAAGGACACTGCTAAAAGAAACACTGTAGTGAAAGGCCAAGAGAAGTCCTGTTTGCAGGAAAGTGGAGTTAAAAGGCTTGCCTCGGTAACTGTAATCAAACAACCAGATTAAAGGCAGTGCTGGATTTCCTGAAGTCCACAGAAATTCTCAGGAAGGCCCAGCTCACGCCCTGAGAAGACAATGAGTCAGTGGCTGCTTTTTGTGTTTGAAAAGCTCTCCTATTTCTCCCTCCATCTTATTCGTATCACACTGAAGATGAAAGACTTGGCAACTGTCACATGCCTGGTATCTCCTGCAGCATGGGGTGCATCGGAGTACAGAGAAAATGAGCTCCATAACATAGGAGGAAAATAAAGCTGAGAGGACTGGTGAGGTACTGCCAACATAACAGAGCAATGGTGGAGAATCGCAGCCGCATCTCAAGTAAGTAATGGGGCTAACCTTGCGTGAGGACAAATCCTGGATGCATTTTATGATGCTTTGAACTGATGGAAAGAGGAGGAGAAGGCGGCATTATTTGAATGAGGACCATACCTACAGATATATTTACACAAACATATATACACCAAAATATTTACAGCTGTAAGCTTTTCTAAATCACTGCACTGCCTTGAGTCTGCAAAACATTTCGGGTGATTTCAACAACTAATTAACTGGTATTTTCTCCCCTCATTCTCCTAGTTCTTTATTCACTATAAAAATGACAGTCTCAACTCCTATAAAATGTTGATTCGATTCAAGACACTTGGTAAATTTACCACCAACACTTGCAAAGCAAGATTAAGGAACGCCCTACCAACCTGTTCCTAGTTTATAAATAAATTGTACTTCATGATGCAGGAATTACACGTGTTGTTTGGGTAAGGTGGTAAACTGCAGCCAGACTTATGTTTTATGTAAATTTATGACAAACAGGCTAATAAGCATTCTTTATTTTTTATTATTTCTTTGAAGATACCTCACCAATTTCACCTTTGCATTTGCTAATTCACATTTACCAAGTTCCATTTTTCTGTAGGAACAATATACTGTGTAGAAGAATATTTTGAGCCTTCTTTTGCAGATAAATCTGATATACACACCCTTCTTTAACTACTGACTGATCAAAAAGAAATCAGCTAATTCTTAAAACCAAATCCTAAACAACCTTTCTCTTTCATTTTTCGCAGCAAAGTTTTTTACTTCCCTGAGACATTAAACTGACAACTACAGTCCCATTTCAGTTGAAATGGTAAATCCTGCTTCAGTGCTTGCTGCTGTCCATGCATGCTTATTATGGGTGTAAACGTTTGCTCTTGTTTCAGAATTGGGATTTGGAGGCTGCACCCTGCCCATCATATTTAATTATCACCATAAGGTCACCTACTCCTTCTGCCTATTACAATGATGGATCGTACCTCATACTACATTTGTAAATTTTTCATGTAGGCACCATTTTCTTATTACGGTTTGCTTTGTGCTTAGCACCATAGGACTCTATCCCTGTGTGGTAGCATAAAACAGTAAGCATAAAATACTAGTAGTAATTATCACTAGAAAATAATTAGATGAACAAGACTGTGACCTCCCAGTGACAAATCACAATAAAACGCCAGTACATAAAGCATTCAGGACTCTTAAAAGCATCAACACCAGCAGAAGCCATGCTGGTGATACAGACAAGGCAAGAAGCCACAGATGGGAATACTGTAATGCACTCCAGGAGCATTTCCATCCACTGTAGACATCTGTCTGTGCTCCTCTATAAAGGAGAAAGACAGGCTCACCTGGAAGTTGGTGAATCATCCACAGAAGGAGCATCTCTGTCTGCACCGACTATGCAGGACACCTGGGGAGAACAGGCTTCTGACTTTGTCACCTCATTTGGAGACCGACACTAAGGAATTTAAGCACTCCCCTCTGATAAATGGTAAATGAGGCATGGACTACACGACAGGAGCTTCATTAAGAAAGGTGTGCTTTATGACACTAAACCTGTAACGTTTTGCTCCGAACTTACTTCTGTTAGATGATGAGATAACTCAGTATTATTAGAGAGGTTTCTTAGTGATTCAGAAGATGACACATCAGGAAGCAGTGTGCACCTTGCGGAGCACTTAATGCTAAAAATCAGAGACATTCAGAAACAGAAGCTTTTCAGAGAGTTGACGATAAGCCGCAGCAGCCACCCAGAGTCCTGCCCAGATTCGCTGGTGATGTCAATCAACACAGCTCCACTGATTACAATCACAGTCAAATATTAAACTTGAGCTGAGAATCCATCTCATGGTTTCTTTTGTTCAGAGCTCTCTATATACTTATTTCTCATTTTTCAGTCAGGCAACATGAAAACACTAATAGAAAAGAAGCATCCCCACGAAGGTGATAATGAGATGGTAAATCTAGCGATTCTCCTGGTGTTCCTGTAAGCAACAAAAAAGGAGCTGTTTGAAGTAGAGGTTTCCATCGGAAACACAGAGGGTAATCTTTTAAATACTGCATTTATTCAATAAAAATATTTTAGTGAAGTTGCATAGGCTACATTCGTGCAAGGGATCCTCTCGAATCCTTTGGGTAATGAGTCCACAGTCACAGTGACAGCCGGGAACTCCAGGATCACGCTGCATCTGTTTACAGACAGAAGGTGCAGGAGGTTTGACTCCAGCACTTCACATCTCTGGGGCAGAGGACACATGTGGCTGTGCCACCACGAAACAGCTACCTCCATGTCTGCTGTCCTGGCTATATATTTAGCGCTTTCTCTTTCCCCTGTAATATTTAGAAACGACCTATTTACTTGATGCGCAGCTCAGTGCCTTAGTAACTTTCCCTTTGCCATTATTGATGGAATTTGCATCCTTACTAATGCTTGCAATGGGGAATTATCAAAAATACCATTAAAAACATTAATGATTCTGTCACTAAATGGCACATTTTTAACAGCACCTACTGTGTTAAACCAACTATGCCGTGAGCAAAATGGATATTTATTGAAAAGTATGTTTAGTTTGCAAAGCTTGGGTGTAGTCCAGCATGACTGGCTGTACGCTTTAAGCAAAGCCCTGTCCATAGATTACAACACAATTTCCCCTCATTAGTGTAAAGTGAGTGACATTTTGAACTTTTGTGGGAAGACATATTTCAAGAAATAAGAGAAGCTTGTGTCTGGAAACTAAACGCCAGGTCATTACTGCGACAGTGCTGTGCGATAACTCAATAGCAGCTATGAAAACTGATCTACGAGAGCATCCAGGGGAATGGTTCCTTCCCGCTAGTTACACCACAACCTGAAAAACATACTAGGTAACTTGGTAGACAGAAACCGTTAACCAGATACGCTCTGTCATGGACCTACTTTTCTATCCCCTTGAAAACAGAGAAGGTAGTAATGAACCTCTCTCCAGAGGTAGAACCCTTTACCATCTCCCCTCCTGATGATGGGGAAGAGATGGATCTGTACTAGCCTGAGACTGCCTAAGTCTGTGGGCTCTGCTTTTGGTCGCAGCAGCTGGCTCGCTTGCTTCCAGTGCCTCGGAGGCACCATTCCCTTCATCAGCTGGAAGGAGGGGGAAAAAACTTTCTCTCCTTACTCCCTTCTTTGAAAAAACTCATACATACAGTGATATGTGGGAAGGATTGCTGGTACTCCACTGCTTCCCCAGAGCCCCTGAGCTGCTATAACTCAGCTGAGCACCATCTACTGAAACAATCGTTTGTTTATATTAAATCTTACTTCAAACATGATAATGGTATCATTTTATATTTATACAGTGCTATTCATCCCATAGGATCCCAAAATGTTTCAGCTACTTATGGGCAGCAGCTGTTTAATAGTGGATAGTGCGACTGCACAGCAGTGCAGGGCAGAAGCAGAAAAGAGTTCTGCATCCAACAGAAACTACAGGGGGAATTTAGGCAGGTGGAACAGAATTACCCAAATTGCAATTTAGCCAAGACGCCTGGGGCTAACATCTCTCTGCTCACAAAATGTTGCCCTTAACAATTCAGAGGGCATTCATCTGTTGACAAATAGAGAGAAATGTCTTTGGATATTCGTGCAGCTTGCTCAACTCAAAAGCAAATTGAAAATTATAATAAAACCTGTTCCACATTCTTCATTCATTAAAACTGTGTTTCTGCCACATTATTTCTGGGCATATTAGCATCTGCTGGGAAGAGCTCATTAAATGACCATTAGCCTGGTCTCCTTTCCTTCCAAGACAGCGCAGAAGCTGAAGGTCTGTCCTTCCTTCATGGCACCACACATGTAAATGACAACAACACAGAATTTAATTTTGGCAAGAAAGATGACAGAGAAAGGTTTTTGTTGGAAGCAATTGTGAAATAGAAGGAAGAAAGTGTAGGAAAAAAGGCTGCTGAATAGCAAGCTTAGGAGGAAGTACTGCCACATTCCTTGAGGAATTACTGCTGTCACCTACAAAAAAACCAGGGACAACCTTGGCCACTGATCTACAGAGACTTGCCTCACGTTCATGGAGACGTGGTCCATCAACAAGTCAAAAGATAACTTACAGTGTTGGAACAGCCCTTAGAGCAAGGTTGCAGAAGAAACATGACATACCCCCAGAGCTTTCCCAGACACTTCTGTAACCAAAACCACACCTGCAGCAAACTGGAAGCAGCTCTGGAACTGATGAGCAAAGCCTGCACTCCACTGCAGGTGAAGAAAAAGTTGTGGGAACAGTTAAGTTGAGGACAGAATGAGAATGAATCAGATTTGACATGGGAAGCACCAAAACCCAAAGCAATTCTCAAGTTCTCATGGTTTCCACACTACAGATCAGTTCCGAGACAACCTAGAGATGACACATTTACATTGCTTTTCTTTTCTTTTCGAAACAAATTACTTCTCACTCCTACCGGCAGATCACAAAACATGAGAGCTGGAGTTAAGAGTCACAAAAGTAATATTGCAACTGGAGAAATGAAAACATGGGAAGAACCCTGCAGTCCAAAAAAATAAATAAAACAAGTTGAGGGCTAAAAATTGTACTTGGGGATTTTTATTTTATGGAAGGCTTTTCCAGTGGACAGAGTGCATCAGGCCACTGGTTTTAAGGCTTGTGTAAACATCACTGCCTCATGTCTTCTCCTCTTGCTCTCTTGCCCGTTTTACTTTTCAATTTACCAGGAATATTTATTAATAAGGAGCAACAGAAATTGTCATACAGGATCAGGGCACTACAGTCATCTCCCTTGTTATCATGCCTGTGACATTCTTTCAAAACATCTAATTTGTTCAAAACATCTAAAGTTCAAAACAGTCAGTTTTTGCAGTTATGGAATAATCTAGCAACTGTTCTCGTGACCACTAAGTAAAATTCACATATTTACCAGACCAGGAGATTATGTCTTTCCCTGGAGGTATGGCTATTTGGTGCTTTAGCCTCATTTCTCAAGGAAACAACATATAAGAATCTCTGTGTCTATGTGCCACCCTTACTCACTCCCCTCCAGGTACCTTCAGAAGCTTTTAGCCCACCACTTCAGCTGAATTTGCCAGAAAGACAGAGATCTCGAGAACTTCTTTTTCCCACAAGTTCCAGAAAAAAACAGGCAGCTGGGGAGAAACTCTTTTAGTAGCTCCACGGAGGACAGCTGCAGTGCGAGCTCAGCTCCTACCGTATTCCCAACAATCTCCTGGGACAGAGGCCCCACGAACTCTCAGCCACAGCCAGCGTTGCCGTCGCAGCACGGGCTCTGGAGAAGGCAACTCCAAGAGACGCCCCAGCAGGAAAACAGGCTTCAGCAATTCACCTGCTTATAACTGTTTGCTAATCTTCCCCGTTGCAACTGCTCCGGCCAAATAGGTTTTGGAAACTTCCCAACAATATTGTGTGTCAGTGAGCTCCACAGACTAATTAGACACTGCAGAAAAGCTTTTCCTTCAGGGTGCCTTCAGTTTCACTGACTATCCCCACCTTCCCTGCAACCCAGAAGGAATTATATAGTCTACATCTCAGACAGTAATTACTATCACCTTCTACTCTTAATTGATCTGGCTCCACTGAGCAATAAGAAATTAAAATAATTAGCAGATATGCCTAGTGTTCCTCAAGTCCCACCTACACTTTGTAGTCTATTTACTCTAGAATCAGCTGGGTCCATCGATTTGATGGTAATGCTGCACCGTTCTGGCTCACCAAGGCATTTGACCAGCCAAGTTTGAAGAAGTTTCCCAAGTAATACACAAAGCCCAGCTGTAGCTGTTGCAGTCGGCAAATACTCAATCACCAGCACTGGAGCCCCTGCGAAACAGCTCTTTCTGAAGCTCATTTGGAAAAAAACTGAGGCTCACGGCTCTCCTGTCCCCTGGAGAGACAGAGGATTACGATGAGGAGGTCTTCATGCTGCCAACATTTATTCATTTGCTCCACTTTCATTGGAGACAAACAGAGAAACATATACATGCAAGTTGGGAAGAGAGGCTAAAGTCTTGGAATAAAAATAGCATATTTAAGGGATTAATTTCATTTTTGTTCCTAGTGATTTCGGCATTGCATTAATTAATGTTCCATCTTGACTGCTGAGCACGGACAGATTTATTTTTTTTTAATAGGAAGAGAGAGCTTTGAGCACCATGTGGTTTTTCCCAAGCACTTGCTCCTCCAGTAGCTAAATGTGGAGATATCACTTAAAGCAAATTGTGCCCTCCCTCTGCCCTTAGCAAATACTCAGTGGTTTTTTTTTTATTTTTTCCTTCTATGCACAAATAATCTGCATCTACTGCCCTCCTTTCAAGAAACAGAGAAAATCCAGACCCCAGCAAAGTTCCATCTTTCCCCCCCTGCACTCTGTAAATTTAGTCAACAATATTAATCCACATCGAACAATTCTGCAGAGTACAACAAGCTGGTTACACAGACAGGGATGCATTTGGAATTTAAATGAGTTCCTGTTATTCTCATTCTCTTGAAGCCTGCACAGTGCTGAAGAAGCCTGTCTAATGTCTCTTAAACAGTGAAAAAAAAAAATCAATTTAAAATATTTTTAACTATTCTGCTAGTACTATTGTCTGTACTCCTGAAGGAGAGAGTGTTTCTTGATTCGCGCCCCCTCAATTAAAAGCAGTCATCAAAGATACACATTACCCTGGTTGTCTTGACAATGCTTCATGATTAAAAGACTCAAATACCTTCAGCTTATCATGCATTTAAAACTATAATGAAAACAAAGAATAATTTAGCATTCTGCAAGTTTGTTCTTTCTTCATTCCTTCTACTTTAAAATTATTTTATTAACATGATCTATTATTTCTATTGCAATACTACTAAAGAGGTCAACTCATACAGTCATTGTGCTAGGAGCTGTACAAACAACAAAAATAATGATAGCATATGCTAGTTATTTACCCTGCATTCAGACAATATACTCTCCCACCCTCAACTCAAAATACTGTCTAATGGTTGGGCTAATGCCTATCAGAGAAATAGTGGATATTTGTGCATATTTCTTTTAAGTTGAATCAGGTCATAGGCTATTCTTCCTGCACAACATTCACTGAATTAAAATACATTATTCCCTTGTTTCCTTTTCTCCAACACATCAAGGGATTATTCAAAACGAGAAGAGAAAATCTTGGCTACCTTTCAAAGTAGGCTCATTTGTCCATTTGTGTTCTCTTGAACAGCACCAGGTTGCATAAGTTAATGCTGACTGTACTCTACTTCTAGCTTCAAAGCATCCCTTCCACCAAAGTGCTCATTAGGGAACTCTCCAACCCATCACCAATAATCTCTATTCCTTGCCCTCTTCTATTGCTGAATATAACCTAAAGTTCCAGCCTGCTGTCTTTAACATTCAGGAAAGCCTTTTTATTGATCCATATGAACTGGACACATGAACAAGTATGTCACTGGACAAGGAGAAGTGCTCAGTGCCTGCAGATTCCCTTTCACTGGGTCAGTAACAGAAATGAAGGCTAGGATTGAAATAAATCTTTGAATACTGACTGTATGAAATACCACCAGCTCTCAGGCTGAAGACAAATTCCACCATTAGAGTCCCTTGCCTTAGACATAACTCCAATTAAACTCTGGCCCTACAACACTGTGCCCAAAACAAAAAACCCTAACGTAACTTAGAGTGGACGTTTTCACAGTAAAAGCTAAGTACTATTTGTATGCTGAACTGACCATGACAAAGGAATGTGTTTACTTTCCAAGGCCTAAACATTAAATAGTATTTCTTCTGAAATCTTTGCTTGAGAAAAAAATCCCTTGCTCTCATTTGAGCTAAAAATTTTCTTGGTCTTTTCTCCTGGGCTCTTAGAGCTCCTTTACGCATTTTATTGTAAAGAAAGAAGGAAGAATTATGGTAATTTAATGTTTATTCTTCTTTGTGAACCACTCTCAGCTCTTCTGTATAAATAACTAAATGCTTTTATTAGTCCTAACATACTGAGAAACACATTCTATTCAAGACTGTCTCAGTGTGAAATCTATGGAAAATCAACTTCTGTCTCTTGCCCTTATTTTTCCGACAAGAGTTTGATATTTGCCTCTAGTTTTTTCTTACCTGCTGTTCTGACAGCAGCACCCCTCCAGGTATCAAGAACGGGGAAGGACTATGCTCTTACTGGGACAGCAATTTTCTATTTTATGATCAGGCTATCCAGCCCTTACATTTATTTCAACAGTGTGTGTCTATCAGCACACAGAATCTGTTCCGCAGGCTCCACTGTGCTTGGGCGGACACCAAGAGAACAACCAGCAGCGCCAGGAGCATTGATGCCACTGTTCCCAGGGAGCACTGCTGGAGATGTCCCGGGGACAAACCATCATGAATTGCAAAGACCTTGCCACAGCCCTGGGATGCTCACATCACATGGCCATACCTGTGCCAGCGGGGTAGCCAGGACGATGGGTGTTGCACTAACACTGCACATTCCTCTTGTTTTAATTGAAATGAAAGGTTCAGGAAAGGTTGTAATTTCTGGGGAAAACTTCACATCTCCAAAGTATCTGTGATAGTAAGTCAAACGGCATTTTTTTTCCCCAAGTCTGAAATGCCCATGCACTTCAGGCCAAAACACTTTTAAAAGAGCAGAAGGACAGATAGGTTGCTTGTGAAGTCAAGGAAGAGAAAAATGGCAGTTCAGATTTTGAACGGATTGAACTGCCCGGTGGAAATATCTCTCACTGCTCACTAACGAGGTAGAAAGCTGAGAAGCAACTGTGCTCCTCACTCGACTGAAAGAGAACATGAAAATTAAGTACAGCATCTGCTTCGGCATCAGCTCTAGAGAACTCAGCAAAGAGGAGCAGAGATCAAGCCAACCTGAATTTCAGTGTCGGCTCTGAATATGCCTTTTTGCCTTGGGGGAACTACAGCTCCTCTGCTGCCATTTTTTTGCCATCTGTAAAATGATGATGATAATATTAATTACCTACCTGAGACAGTTATGCTGAGGTATAGATTTTATCCCCACAGTATGGCACGTTTCTGTAGAACTACAAAAGCAGAAGTGTTTGAGCTTTTATAATCTTTTCCACACTACAGCTGTATTTGTAAGCACCCAGAGCTCAAATTGGCAAGTATTTGTTCTTTATTCTCATATTGATTTCAATAGAACCTCTGAGCAGAGTGTTTTCAGGAGCAGTTTACATGCATAGGTCTTGGAGTAGCACATCATCAGTGAATAGAAATAAATACACGGTAAAAAATAACAGCTGCAAAACACAGGGGTATATTCTACGTCAGAAGCAAAAATCCACGGCCTCAAAAGAAGAAAATGGTTCAGAAAAACTTGGGTTTTTTCTATGAAGTATGGAGATTAGCAGACATTAAACACAGATACATACTATTATACATGTATCTCTATAAACACATAATTTTCTGTCTTTCTAAGACCATTCAAAATGGTAAGGAAGACTACACAAGTGACTTGTTGATTGCATTGTGAATCTAAGAACTCTTGAATTATTGCTGCCATCTACTCATAATTTCAGAAGCTAAGTTGTTTAAAAAAACAAAGTCAAATCCTGACACTAGAAATTGGATCTTTCAAGTTATTTTTCCCCTCTCAGTACAGTTACTGCTTGTGTGTGTTTATTTTCCTTTTCTATTTGTTTTTTAATAGTTTTAGAAACAAATGTAAATATTGATGATGTGAACTCTAAGACCAGAAATAATTTTTCAGCGAAGGACATAAACACCAGGAAAAGAAAAGAGAAATGCTGGGCTCAGGTAGCACATGCTGAGACCTCACTGCATTTTAAGAAACTTTCCGTGCATTTGAGGTGAGGAGGTTGTGCAAAGACCCTCCCACTGTTTGTCGAGGACAGCCAAGCACCACGCTGCTGCACGGCTGCGTCTAATCCTGGGCCAGTTGAATTTGGGAGCTGCCTAGCTATTAGTTCTCTTGCCAGCACACCTATTTATGAGAGATCCCTCCTGGCTCAGTGGACTGGGCCAACGAGTATGTAACACCGACTGCGGCCCATAGTTCTTGCAATGCCAATAGGCAGCATGGAGAAGTCTCTCTCATATCGACTTCAGCCCCTTTGGCTTTGGAGCATGCAGGCATTTTTGGAAGTCAAAGCACTATTCAGCATTAGTGGGAATGCAGGGATAATGATGAATACTCACTGTTTGTCAGGCAGAGTTATTTAAAATATGCCAGATAACAGCAGTAAGGAATATCCACCTTACTTCTTCAGTCAATGAAAGATGTTCCTTTTCTTCCTTGCAAATCAGTTCTCAATAGGAAACTTGCACAAAGAAAGGTGGCAGCATTTTTCCTTCCCACGTTAAGGAGTATAAGCTCCGAATTCTCCTTTTGCGTGGTATGTTCCTTTAGAGACACAGGACTGCAATAAAGGGACATCATTCTGCATAGTACAGAGAGGTGAATTTGTATTGATGTCTACAAGAAGGTGCTACAGAAAAAACTAGAGCTGGGCTTCTGCCCAACCATGTTAAATGCTTGATTCTTATAAAGAAGGCAGTTCCTCAAGAATGTCACTGAGGCTGGATCACAGAAAGGGTGAATGCCATGAACTCCTAGTCTTCATGCTGATCAAAACACAACTTGTGCAGAAGGGGGTGGATGAACCTCAAGTGCACAGCTGCTTGTTTTACAGTTTTGTTTTTTACATTCTGAAAGTTTATGTGATCTAATTAGCCATTTTATTTCACAAAAATACATTTTGGCACTGTTGGACTGGGAACGACTCAAATGCAAGGGGTTTGCCTATGAGGCAGACGAGCGCATGGAAAATAAGCATTATGCTTCCGTTTCAGAGACATTATGATTGGGAAGCAGAGCTAAGCTACAGTTGCACGGAGATTGCTTCACTGATTTGAAGCTTTTACACACTACACATTTGTTTAAATCTAGCAAAGAAAAACCAGTGACAATGCCTAGCAGGAGTACCTAAGAATTATTTGATCTTCATGAAAAGGCTAAGAAAGCAAGAGGCATGAAAAACCCACTGTGTGTTCCCCTGTATGCCCCCCGGGTCATCTGCACCGCTGACCCCCCCTCACCCCACTGCAGCCGAGCAGCAGTACAGGCGACACCAGGGGACTCTATCACTGAGCCATCTTGCTCCCCAAAGCTCTCTACTTTCTTATCACACATTGCCTGCCCTTTCCTGTAGTAGCTCCTCTGCCTCTGATTTTATCTGGTTACCCAAGAACGTGGATTATGTGAGGACTTGTTTCCAAGCTCCAGCACTGTTAAAGGGGTTATCCAAGGTGTGGATTTTGACAAAGAAAACACAGCAATTAGGTTCCTGTATCTGCAGCTACTCAGCAGCACAGACACCCCAGGGAAGTCATCCTGGCCATGAATACATCCAAGATATCTGGGTAAACAAAAACATATCAACTCCGGAGCCAAATGTCAACCAGCCACTTTTTAAAAGCACTGAGATAAAATGCCTACCTGTGCTCAGAGAGCTGACACAGGCCTACACACTATTTGACCCAAAACAGCGCTTTAAGCAGGACGTAAGGAGCATGCTGCTCCCGCACAACTCTCTTCTGAGAAAAACTTTTTTCATGGCCAGTGGACAAAACTACGCCCTTCCTCCCCTGCCTCATATTTGTATCGTGAAGGAACACCACCCAAATTAAAATGCCTGAATTGAGACATTCCCAGGAGATTCAGAAAACAAGACAGAGTCTTTTGTTAACATCTTACTGTTTTCACACCACCATTTGTGATAAAAAGCAAAGTATTAAAGCATAAATTAGTCATAGAACAGCCTCATACTTAAAAAACTACAGTCTACTTGAAGTTAACTCCCAGGGTCCTTCCCTATAATCTGAAGTCCTAGTTTCATCATGATGGGATAAAAGGTAACAGGGAAGGGGTGAATCTTCACAATTGTCTTCATTCAAAACCAAATACCCTGACAACAAACAGGCCAGGTATCCTCTGGCTGTGAAACCCCAGCAGGGATACAGAATAACTAGCACTTACTGCTATCACTTCATTGCGTTAAAACTGTAATTTGAGTAACCTGAGGCAAATCATTACGCTACAGAACATCTTGAAAACGTTAGAGCAATAAGCACTTTGTTTAAAGGATTTGTGAACGCAAACATGTCTAATCTACACAGTCAGGAAGAAAACCTCAACCTCTTTCTTCTTGTCCTTGCTTTAATCCAACTCACAGGAAATGACATCTACCTCCAACTGACAGTGATTGATAACAAGGATAAAATACCTTTTTTACCTCAAATGCCCATCTATCACTATTTAGAATACAAATGTCCCTTGATGATGCATGAAGGTGCATTTGCTTCTCTTAAACTGTTGATAGATTCATTTCTTTCCATCAAAAGAATAAATCTTACTGTGTATCTTATTGTTAGCAGCAATATGATTGTATCCCAGCTTGGATCAGGCCCACTGTGTTTGACAGTGTGCACGTATTTCATGAAAGACAGCCCCTGCAAAACAGTTGGCTGATCATGGGGAAATAGCACCATCCTGCAGTAAAAAAAAAAAAAAAAAAAGGTACGGCACAGATAATAAATGACAGAGCTGTCAGAAAAAAAAAAAAACCCTATGCACTTGAACATGCAGATGAGGAAAGGGATCAGATCTTTTCCTATCATTTGACTAGCTTTTACAAGATGCTTGCCCAAAGTCACATCAGTGTGCTGGCCCCCCAAGTCTCGGCTTCCTTGGAAAATACATTAAATGCACCTTCTTCTATCACCAAACATTAAATACACTTCTGATCACTAATTTACTCATTAACCATTTATGCAGGAGTAACTCAAAAAAGCATACCGGCCCATGAATGCTGGTGTATAGTAGTGTACGTGCAATATATATAGTCTATCTGCAAGTATTATGAGATGCCGTGATGGGCTAAAATGGTTTTCAAACTATTATTTGCTCTGCTCTAAAACTTCTCTAGACCAGGGAGGTTCTAATTTTCCTGTGTCATTAAATCCCACAGATTTCTCATGCTTTACAAGTTTAACTATCAATTCACATTTCCTTGCTCCCTTTTCTAGCTAATTTTTTTGACGAAACTTTCAGAAAGACAAAGGAAACAAGTATTTTTTAAGAGAACAATAAACAAAAATATTTTGACTGAAAATCAGACACGTTACACAAGCCAGTGAAACTTTTGCTGAAATCATTATGTTCCTCAGATGGGCACTGTAAGTGGTAACGGTTACCTCATACTCCTCGCGTGACTGACTGCAGGAAAATAGCTGCAGAATGGGGCCAACTTCCCAGCAGAGGCAGGACATTAAACATGCAACTAATAGCATGGGATGATGTGCCAGAAGTTCAACAGTCAGTTCTGGCCCACCCCAATTCCAGCGACTAGTTGGACTCTTGCCCCATATTTGGTAAGAACAATTTTCAACAGTGAGTCCCATACATACTCCTTATGCAGCAGTATGTATTTAAATTGAAGGACGCAGCAATGCACACTCAATCCCATAAACACATTACCAGTGACACGGCATGAAGATCTGCTCTGTTATAATTTAGGATAGATGCTTAATCAATTGCCGTGATTTCCTAAGCTTTACTGCTTTCTAAATGAGTAGCAATACGTAACAATTTTCAGCACAGTTTTAGAAACCTTGATCATTTACCCCATTAAATCAGAAGGGAGAAACATAGGCTACATAGTGGGAGCATGTTCTGTTTCTTATATGCAACCCTGTGACAGCAAAACACACCGTAAAAATGCATTTGCTGTTTCAGCTGACATATAACACAATATTCCGAAAGAAAGTATTAGCCTTGCCACTGCTACAGCTAGTGATATGTCCCCTCGAATTTAGTACATGCAATAGGCTAGAGGATAAAAACATCCCAAAGATACCAGAAGAATTTATAAGTCAATGATCTGCTTATGAGGAGTGGAGACTGCTGATGCAAGCTGCAGTCTTACTGATAAAAAAATGGATTTCCCATAGCATTGCCGATAGCACTGGGAACTAATTGGCCTGAGTTTACTCCTGCTGACTATCCTGTGTTCATTTTGGCTTGCTCTGGAGGACTCAATCAATCACAAGCCCAAGCTGCAGCTGACCCGTAGGCAGCCACAATTAAAACTCAGTTCCTACTTACTTAAAGGTAGAAAGTGAATTTAACCTGATCTAAGTAAGGGAGAGAGGGCTTGAAACCACTTGCAGTCCCTAAGACGTTATATCACTTTAGACAACAGTTTTCCTTTTAAGCAGTGCTCTTCATTGCCCACAACCTTTAGGAAAGCTCACACGCCATTTTCACAGACAGTTCCTCTCCCAGATGCAGGGCAGGTATGGCAGGATGCTACAGCAGCTCAGGATCCTGAGGATCAGGCCCACAGTTCTTAAGGAGCTCAGTGACTTGCTTTAATGAATGCTCTATCTAAAACTAATTACGTGTTTGCACTCACAGCAGTTTTCTGGGCATTTGACGATTTATTTGCCTATGTGCTACAGAAAAGCAATCCACAAGAAAAAAAAAACCCCTTAGAATAAGCCATGGGTTGCAATCCATTTAGAAGCACGTCATGCACACCCTTGGAAACGCAGACACGAGCACACTTGGATTGTGAATCTGTTTCTACCCAGGTGCTTCTTGGAGCAACAAGTTTTATGGAGCTTTATAATGATGGGGATAGCAAGGTGGCAGAAGAGGAAGTGGCAATCCCAGCAACATGGATAGCACTTCATCCAGGACACAACAGTGGATATAAACATCCAGTTATTGCAGAGCTTACACATCTGTGCTTCCAAGTGCTTCTTCTAGGATGCAATGATTATGGCTGCATATCATGCCTTGCTACAGGGTGAGCCTATCCTAGCCTTGCATCTCATTCTCTTCACGCTGAGAAACCAGCATTTGTTTATCTCACTAAGTCACAATCTAAAACTCACTCTTCTCATATGGTGCAATTTCACTTTTAGGGATTTACAGTAGGGTTAAATTTGGCTCAGCGGTTTCTAAATGTACAGTACGTACATGAGAGAGAAACTGAACTGCTTTAGTATCACTATTGCCTCTAGACAAAAGCTGTACTTAAAACTGCAGGTCATAGGGAAGTCAAAAGCAGTTACACAGAAAAGAATGCCATTAACAAATAAAAAAAAAGTCTCATAATGGCTTGTATTTTACTAGCTCTGTATTTTCAGAGACCACATTTAAAAAAATAACTAAAAGAAATGATTTTCAATGGATGCTGAATTTTAAAACTTTGTCCACTATATACTCAGCCAGGTAGCCCCCAAATCTCTTATTCTCTAATGTATTTTTCAGACTGTGCAGTTTTATCATTCAGAGAGTAGCACTGTTTTTCTCAAAAGGAATGAGTTAAGGGACAAGCAAGTCATATTTCAAGCTGGTCACCTTTCCGACCAACTTCAAATCTCTTTGTACATTCTTGTCTGAACCTTCTTCCCCCCATACAGCAAAAAGCAAACATCTGGTCAGGTTAAGGAAAACAACAAAGCAGTCAAGAATAAATGGAGAAGTTCCTCTCCAAAACAGCAGGAATTAGCTTTGGATGACTATGCTTAACACATTTCTTTGACTTAAAAAACTGGTCATGGAAAATGTTCAAACAGAATTTGGGAAAACAGAAATTGGTACTTCATTATCAAACTAGCAAGATGCTAAACCCCTGGATATACTGGCCTCTTCTCTAGCTAATAATATGCATCTTCTCAGCACTGAAGTCCCTTCTCCTTTGTAACTGTCTAGAAAAAGATTGTTTCCTGTAAACTGTAACAGGTTTTTTTTTTAGCATCATGTCCGTGCCCACTTTTTAGATCTGTTTTAGAAACATACAGCGTTTCCTACTCACTAAGTTACATGAAGAAAGTAATTACCATTTAGATAAAACAGGACAGGATGACAACAGTTCAACTGTTGCCCAAATCATAAGTTTTTTAATTCAATCAAGCACCCGTTCTCTGGTTTTGGTGACAGCTACTGTTGGGGAGAAAGCTGTGGTTAACTGGGCAACAACTACGTACCAAACACTCATTGAAAGCAGAATTTTTTGAGAGTCAAGTTTCTGGGCTCTGTTACTTTCTCTGCAGAGTGAACATCTACACAGTGCAAACTCTGGGAAAAATGCAAAACACCAAACGTGAAAAAGACATGTAATTTCAATTTTTCAATGCTGTATTTCAATCATGATCTAGAACGCAGGGAGTAAACTTCATTTAGACTCTAGTTCTGTTGGAAAAAAAGAGAGAGCAAATACCTGAAAGATTGCTAAAGCAAATTAAGTGAAATAAACTTTGCCTGTCATATACAGACCAAGAGGCATACCTTGCCAGATGCCATACTTCAACATAAGTTCTGCATAACACAGCATAACTCTAAGCACTATTCTTCCCCCTCTTCTTTTCTCTGTGAACTTTTAGCTACTGACTCCAACCACATTATTAGGTTGTAGTCAGCCCTGTTCAGCAGCTCATTCACTAAAGATATTTAGAAGTAAGAAAATTCAGAAAAATTATGGGAAAAAAATCATCATCATAACCTGCTTTTTACAAGATCCTTTCACAGCAGTGGAGCAAACATGAGAGCTGAATTTCTAAGTATAAACCTCCTGTCTGTGGACCAGGACCTGGCACTGCAGTCGCACGCAGTAACAGCATATTTACTATTACACTGTGCTGCCCGAGAGCAGACGTCTTGTTCTTATTTCTTGCTGCTTCTCCCTGCTTGGTGCAGATAGACCTGGTTTTATAATTGCTGGGCCCTTCAGGTCAGAGTCACCAGCCTGCCATCAGGAGACGTGTGTGAGACCAGGGCAAACCTAACAGCTTATCAAAAACAATGCTCAATTTTTCCAGCCCTGTTGTCCTTTCCATTAATGGGATTCTGCTTTATTCCGCTGTTCTTCGTGCTTAAATCCCTTGGGCTCCTCAGGCGGTGACTGCTAAATTATAAAATGATTTTGAGAGGTTTGGTTAGATGTACCATCTTGTTACATGATATCTTTTTATAGGTATCATATGGGAAACACCAGCCCCTGAGGGTGCCACTCTCCTGGTCCCTACCCTTAGCTCTTTCAGACCACAGTATTTTAAGCAGTACTTGGCCAGAAAAAACGGGTTTTCTTCTTCTTCTTCTCATTTTAAGTTTATTAATACTGTCACATCAAATCTCAATGCAAAGTGATGCAAAATGTCATACACTAAAAATAACGTGTTGGAAACAGGTCAGTACTGAAATATTTGCACTGTCTACAAACCAGTTTATTTCCTCCAGTTTCAAGCTCTTTTAACCCAATTCTCAAGTATACCAACACAATGGGGAGTTCAATTCTGATGAATTTTAGGAGAAATACAGACAGAACTGAGTATTTAGGTCACTGTTAGTGAAGTTATTTTGAGGGGATTTTATCTTTTTTGCGTAACGTAATTAAACCGCTCGCTTTCGACTTCACCACTCCAGCGCTTATCATTCCATACGAGCTGCTAAGGTGCCCACTAGGAACCTGCAGTGAGAAGAGAGGCAGGAAGAGCACGAGCAAAAGACCACTATCTATTTAGGTTGGAAGGGACCTTGGGAGGTCATCCGGCCCAACTCTCCGCCCAAGCCAGGGAAAAAAGGGTGAAGAAAAAACAGAGAAAGATTTTAAGTTTTAACAAACTCGGAAGACATATAGAGAAAGGGGGATGGCAAAGATGGCTTGAGAGACAGAGAGGAGAATTGTTTCAAAGCTTTACCAGGTAAGTAATCATCTGACAGAAAGGACACAAAGACAAGGAGGGATGTAGTTCTCACTACCTTTACGTGGAGAACAGACACATAGAACAAATTGGCTGTGACGGGATTATCAAACTAGCAGACACATTGCGGGAAGTTTACCTAGTTAACACAACCATGTACTTCTGCAATGTGCTGAGATGCAGTAATGGGAAAGTACCTCTGCTACAAGAGACGTGTGCAGTTTACCGAAATAAACACAACCACAGTCAACAACGTCCAAATAGCTGTCATCTTTTCAGTAAATAATTAACATGAAGCTGGGGTATTACTCTGGGAAGTAGCTGGCTTCGGTTGTGCTGATTATTGAACAATGACACCCTCAGTCCTTCACAGCAAGGACAAATGCCCATTCCAAGTTATTTACTCCTTTACACTGCACAGGCACATCCTTCGAGGAATGGCTCCAATCCACCTGGCACCCAGAAACGTAGGAAACAGTGTCATAACATTTTAGAGTTTAAAGTGCAGGCACAGTGTGCCAAATTGAGGTAACAGATGGGGATCCAAACATTGCTAAGTGCCACCTAGCAATGCAACATATGCAGTGCCTGGAAATCGTGACATCATCTAATGAATGAGTCTTGCACCAATATTCAAATTGCATACTTAATCAAGACAAAAACTGGAGACCAGCAAAGAACAATAGTACCAAAGGTAAGAAAGATGACAGTGCCAGGAAGAGAAAAGATAGCCACTCTAGTTATCTCTGAGTGACAGAAGAAGTGTGGATTCTTTGCAGTCTTCATCTTTTCCCCTTTCTGCTTCAACAGTTTTTGGCAGGTGGATAGAGACAACCTGTGAGAGTTTTGTGTTGAGAGTTTTGGAAGGGTAGGCTTGTATCCAAGAATTTAAGATAAAAAGCTAAGTGGACTTGCAGAATACATCCATCTCCTGTAAGGTAAATATGTACTGTACAATTTGATGGTTGTCAGTTGGATTTTTTTTTTTTTTAATTGTTAAACATGTATCAATTTTATGCAATCTTTCACTTATATCATTTGGGGGGATTATGATGAAGAAGAGAAAAATTGCTACAGAATACTGAACACCCAGTTTGAAAATTCTGGCCTTCAGTAAGAAGATGAAAATACTTTTTTCTGATTCAACTTTCATTCTAAACTCATGTAATTTAATCAGATATGTTCACAGCTAGAATTGCTGCATGCTGGAAATCCTTCCTGGCAATATAGAAGCTACCACTTTACCACTCCACAGATAATTTTCTCATTACATTATATACTACAGTTAGAAAAAGCTCAGTTATATTTACAAGCATTCAGTACAAGTGATTGTAAAAATACGCATAAT
This sequence comes from Haliaeetus albicilla, assembly GCF_947461875.1. NCBI lineage: Eukaryota > Metazoa > Chordata > Aves > Accipitriformes > Accipitridae > Haliaeetus > Haliaeetus albicilla. Next base: position 5,057,776 of record NC_091484.1, read on the forward strand.
GCATAGCTAGCTTGCCCAAGTAATTAATGTGATTATGCATGCAAAGCAGGTAAGTGCAATAAATGGATTGCTATGCAAGCTGTGCAAGTGCATGCACAATTCTGCACACCTAATGTTTTGGGAGGTTTGCCCACTTCGGGAGATTCTGAAGTTCTGTTTTGCAATCACGGCCTAGAAAATAAAAATAAGATTATTTCCTGTGCCATAAACTGACCTAAGCACCAATGCTATCTTCCCAATATAATTAAATGTTAAAAGCCTTTAATTAAACAATATAAATCAGAGTGAATCATTTCAGACCAAAGCAGGCTTACAATACAGGATGCACTTGTGCTGAAAGTCTGCATAAGAACAAAGCCATAAAAATGCCATTCACACCTCTTAATTGGTACATTTGAGTATTCCTTTTATTGCTCTGCCAAACCAGCAATAGTACCACTTTCCTTCTGAAAACATTTTCAGACCCTCTAAACTTCAATCCAAGTGATGATGATGACAAATGATGGCCTCTGCTCCCCTGAAGTCCCACCCAGAACAATGTGATTCTTTGTCCTGAAATGCCTGAAGCACACCTGAGGTTTGAATTTAATTCTCTTCAATACTGTACTTCCTTCCTTCTCAAGCTCTTAGACAGGGATTTTTATTTGTTTATGTATTTATTTTGGGGACAGAAAAATTTATTGGTTCCCTTGACATGGCTGTGTTATTACATGGTGAAGGAGCCATCGTGGATTCAAAGTGGGAAACGGAGCTGCGCTTCCACCTGCTGAAGGGCAGAATAATCCTTGTTTCTCACCTTCTCCTTCCCGCTCTGTGCTCTGAACTGCTGTTGTGCTCCCCATTAGCAGTGATGGGTATCCATATATTGTTGGTATAAGAATATATTTATGGACTGTGAAGACAGCAAACTACAGTAGGGTAAATGCAGTCAGAATTACAGATAAACTCAAGGCCTGTGTAAATCTGAACTACAATAGAAGTTAGAGTGAGATAAGAGAGTGAGGGAGGAAAGGTTTCTTGAATTTGAAAGCCAAGATGCAGATTCAGCTCAACAACATTTACAAAGCTTTTGTTACCACTTCCTACAAACATTCAAGCATTCAGGTTTTGTAGCTAACGTTGAGGAATAAGACAGCAACAGATTTTGAGCTTGTAAATAATTTCCAACTGTGTATTCAATTCTAAATTTCAGTTTATACTGTGCTGGGTAATTGTGTAACAGTCAAATACAGAAACGGAAGCTAAAGCATGGGATAACGCAGAAATCCAGTATCACAAAATTTGGCAATAATCGCAATCCAAAAAGAAAGCAAAACCCCAGAATGATGCATCAAAGACTTTTACAAATAATTTCAAATATGGAACCACTCTAAGGATTTTGTGGTCAAATCATTAATAAAGAATTCCTCAAAGGAAAATATTTGAATTATTTACTCAGCTCTCATCAAGTGAGAAGAGAACGAAGTAGATGAAAATAAGTAATCAGAAATACTTCTTTTAAAGTTGCGTCCTAATAGTAGAATTTTGCTAAATAATAGTCATTAATATCCTCATAACAGTTAAGTATGCATAAACAAGCATGCCAGCTCTCCCTCCATCCCTGCAAGCACAATATGGGTTTACATCTGGTCTCAAGAAGCAACGGGCAGATCTCAAACAGTTTGGCTGTTCAGTTCAGATAAGCACCCAGAAGCGTGGGTTCTTATCCAAAGCTTACTCAACCTACCTGAACCTTTTGGGCCGGCAAAACGAAGCTGGCAGCCTAGTCAGAACAGGCGTTTGCCTAACACTTCTGGCACTTACTGCTTCCAGTTGGGCTAGAGATACTGCAGGAATAATCTTTCTCTTTTGACATTTCATATTGTCGTAGTGGCAGGAAGCTGGAAGTGTGGAGATGCACAACATGCAGAATGAAAGGGAAAAACATTTAAACAATCTGAAGCAGAGTTTGCAGTGAAAGCCTGGTAGCCAGAAGCTGTGTTCTGCTCTTTGTCATCCATCCACGGCATTACAATCACATAACCAAATTTTTTTTTTTTTTAGCCCTTTAAATCCTTAGGAGATTATGACATGAACAAGTTGCTTCACAACGTGAAATCTGAGGGCCAAATGGCACCTCTCTCACTCCAGTGTTCGAGGGGTGCACCCCATCATCCTCAAACAACGCTGCCCAAGGCATTTGATACAAGCATGGGGCAGACCCTAATCTAGCTGAGACCCTGCAGAAAACACTGCAGCAGCAGCAGCATTGCAGAGGCTGCACCTAGACTTTCCTTTGCATACTGTGGCTGGTGCAGGGGTCCCTGTTCCCTAGTCATCCACATCAACTATGTAGTGAAAAGGTGTGGATGCTGGCTGTGAGAAACCACCCGGGTCTCTAGGCAAAGCAGAGGATGGAAGGGGTCTGCTACACTCTGGGGTCTCACTGTGCTATGGAGAGATGTGGTATGATGGGGCTGGGGAAAGCATCATGCAGCAGCTGACGGAGCCTCCCCCGGAATGGCGGAAGAGGAACGCATCTCCAGAGTGAGTCAGGAATTTAACTGGTGAAAAATGCAACTGCCTGTAGCAGGAAAACTTGACCTTTTCAGCACAAAGTATCTCTGAAAAATAACAGCCTCTTGTGCAAGACCAGTATTTGTGTCAGTATCTCCTATGATGATACCGATGTACCACCCACCATTTGCAAAGCACCTGTTTACTGACCATAAGGCATATAAAAAGAACTGCTCCTCAGCTAGCCTGTGATTTCACATTAAAGGCATGATGCAGTTCAAATAGCATGTGAACAATGAAAGCTATTCCACACCTATGGACTTTTCAGGTAGAGCATAAATGATAAAGTATCCTTTATGATCAGCTAGGTGATCCAGGGAGGATTGGGGGAATCATCTGAGAAGCTGAAGTAACAGTTAAAACTACATCAATAAATGAAAAAACCCCAAAACATTCAGTGATTTGATTGTGCTGAGAGGATGACAGATTTTCCTCCGGAGACGGGAGACAGGATTTTATGGCTGAGAAAGCTCTGATGCAAGCAGCATGCATGACCAAACCGGTCGGCTGGGCAGCACGGTCCAGCAGACCGCGGGAGCCACTGTGAGCCAAGAACTCGCAAGCTCTAATCCGAGATCTGTCACCATTCACTGCACAGCCTTGGGCAAGTTACTTAACCTCCTTGTGTCTCAGTTTCACCATCTGTAGGACTGGGCTAACACTAACTTGGCTAGCAGATAGGGGTATTCAGAGGCTTAATTAAGGATAGCTGGAGTGATTAAGTTCCAGCTGCTCAGTTTGTGGCTGCAGAGACGCACTGCCCAGCACCAAGTCCCAGCACTATGGCACTCGAGCCAGGCGCGGTGCCCTCAGAGGAGGGCAGGGAAGAAAGGCACTGCTAGAACACAATATATGGGTCAGCATCTTCCAACTCCAGCAGCCAGTGTGCTGACTTGGCATCGCCCTCCTCCGAGCCCTTGGCTGATGCACACCAGAGAAAGCCCGTCACTCCCAGCCCATTGGAGCTGGGAACAGAGCCAGGTCGTGCCGCCAGGCAAAGCCCCAACGCGAAATGAGCGGACTGCCCCTCCACACGTGGGAAATTGGAGCCAGGTACACCATGCTCTGACTGTGTGCTACAAGTGGCGACGGAAACACAAAAGCACAAGAGTTGTGCTCCATCTGCCCTTCTGAAGCGCTGCCGACTGGCATCCAAGCACCCCTGGCCACAAGCCCAGGCAAGATCTGAGCACAGCCTCGGCTCGGGCTGCCTGAGACTTGCTAAGGGAGCTGCTTGGTCAATCCCGCCCAGGAGCCGAATCATGGATTGGGGCCACCAGACAGCACCAGAACTGAAAAACTGAGGGCTCTTGCAGGAAAAACCTTTGCCAGCTCCAGTTTAGCTGTTGTTTATCCCACCACATACTCCCTTTAGTCCTGAGCTCAGTGCATGAACTCCCTCACAGAAGTCTCCCCACTTCTGATCGCTGCATCTCTCCTCATCATTTTGATTCCGTCAAATGCATCTCCCTCTTCCCATACATTCCCTCACTTTCCAGGCAGTTTACAGTAAATTTTTAGTGGTCATCAAGTACCCAGAAAAACACAGTCCATCTTTCAGCTCTTCTCCTGAGCCAGTCCATATGAAAGAGGTGTTCATGCTCTTTTCAGTATTTATAGAACTATTCAGGCTAAGGAGGACCCATATATATATATATATATATAAAAATAGGTATTAAGTGCATCTTGGAATAAATGTCAAGGTACAAGTGATTGCACAAGTTGCAAGGAGACTCTTTAGCAGGAAAGAGAAACTATTTTACATGCTATCAGTAATCATTGCATCAACAAAGAATGAAAATAAGACGACACAGTAAAATAGCATGGTTATAAGTCAATCCCTATAAATTCATGAGCCGACTTCATTTCAAAGATCCATGCCTAGAATTAGATGACAGAAAAGAAATTCCTTTACCTACATATAATTTATTTTTTAAACCTTCTTTCCAGTGCTCCAATTCCTTCATGTGACCTTTTTAGCATGACAAATCCGTTTGCATTTTCAAAAAATTGAACATGGTCAGAAATGCACTCCTATCCAGGACTCATCTGTAAGAAGCAGGGTGCTCTGATTTAGGAAAGACTACAGAGCGCTTGCCCACCACTCGCAACACATTCTGCCTGGGAATATGCATCAGTATTTCAATCTTTCACATAACCAATATTAAAGTCTATTCCTGCACAACCTTTGCCCACTGGGAAGAAAAATTCCCATAAATGGCACACTGAACAAAAGAAGCTCCTGCATGAAAATCTTTCACACCTTTCTCTTTTTTAACCCTTTAATACCCTTTAACCTGTCACATATGCTACCTGACTTCTGCAGACAATGCAGAGTAGTGTCAGACCAACCCACACAGGGCAGCAGAGAGAGGGTCAGGAAGACCAGTCTCATAGGTACAGAATACCATGATGCATTGGTGGATGATCATTTTTGTGTTGGCTGGTATCACCATGATACTGCATTACGCGTGTCAACAGACTGTCATCAACCCTTCCCACAAGGCCAAAGACTGTGTTGCTGACTCTGAACCCCAGCAGGAGCCAGCCACAGTTTTACGAGAGCAAACACCAAGAGAGGATTGCAGTACTGGTCACTGAGTTTTCACAAACAACTTTACTTCTCTCTGTGTCCTGTGACCTAGGTAATGAATTAACATTTAAAACTCAATTCGGGCATCTAAAATACAGATCTCTGTTTTAACATGCAGACATTTGTGGTACCACAGATTTAATATGGTAATGACTGAACAGATGTTTAGGAAATTGTGTACATTAGTTGATGGTGACTGACAAGGATTTGTCTTGTAGGTGTTTGGCTTCCATCAGTTTACACATGTCAGAGCCAAAAAGTCTGCTTCCTGCTCAAAGATGAGTAACTACAAAAGCCTCTGTGCTCTGCCTCCATGACAAATTAAAGAGCTGGACAAGTCAAAAGTAAATCTCTCCTCCATATACAATGATTTCCAATGACCCAACAACTTCTTTGCATGTTTGCACCACAGTGAAACTACCACAATACCTTTCACTCTGAAGAACTAACTCCAGACTTGCATAAAAACTCAGATCAGAGCCTGGTGCAAATAAGGCAAGAAAACACACAAACTGTTTTTAAAACACCACATCCTGTAACTGCACTTTCTTATAGAGTGATGCATACCACTGGATTACAGGAGACCATTCCCATTAGGAAGTGTAATTCAATACAACAAAAGGTGGCAAAACTGAGCCTGGATTGATCAAGAAGATTTAACTTCAAATCGACAATATCACTGAGCAGCAAGGCAGGCATAATTTGGTTTCCTGCAGCACCACACTAAATGATGGCTATCAGTATTCCAATCAGTGGCTGATAGTTTTATTTCCCCCATGAGTTTCTCCAGGTCATCCCTGACAGTTAGAAAAGTGCTTAGTCGTTTGGGTTGCATTGAGCAGATGGTTACTGATCAGAGATTAGTACCGGAGCCTGGGGTCAGCAGGCTGCCAAACAAACTCATCCAAAGGCTGTCTATTACAGTCACCCCTGGGACAGCAGTTTGCTGACCGCTATAGACAGGTGACTCGCAAGGCAATGTTACTGTACATGTTCAGGCCTCTCTATAGTATAGCCAGAGCTTGCCTGATATATAATTTATATACCTGCGATTTCACTGCCTGGTGCTACAATATCACTTTTGGCTTTGGGTCACTCAGTATAGACTTTTGAAGGAAATGGAGGGCATGCAGAGGTGGTGGCAGAGAATGATTAAAAACCAGACCATCCTAGCTCTGCAAGAACTGAGTCCCCACAACTGTGTTTAAGCCAACTCACATTTTTCAAACCTCAGATCAGCATGACAACAGCCATCTCTTCTCATAGGTTTATTATTGTTCCAACAGAAAAAGAAAAAAGAAAAGAGAGTGGCAAGATTAAAAAAGTCCAAAAGCTGGCAGGCCTGCAGAACACAAGCAGGTGTTTCAGGACCAGGGTATTGTGCTACTGCTATGCATGGTGCTATCTCTTTTCTTTCTCCTGATGTGGTTCAAAGGTGAGTTTTTGCACTGACCTGACTATCATGGAATTTACATGCATATAAACCAGAAATGAGCCCCATCTTTACAGGTCTGGACTCTATGAATGGTGATTCTTTTTACTAAAACATGAGGACTGAGTCTTTCTAAGCAATGTGTCTGTATTGTTTCTGACTTGAGGTTTTCCCAATTTCAGGAGGGTTTTGCTGCCATAGGAGGAAGACAATGATAATGTCATGCCGTAAGATCCTAGGACAAAACCACTTTTTACTGGTAAAGGTGATGAAGGAACGAAGCTGAGCTTTGCTCTAGTAAAACAGTCATTTTAAACACCATTTCTCATACTACTACAGTACAGCAAGAACTATTCTAAGGACAAGAGCCAAGCATACAGTACATGCCATACAAATAAACCAAAGGAAGCGATGCCCTCCAAAACCATGACTATAAAGAGCAGAGGAAAAGAGAAAGGAAAAAAAAAGTAGATGGAAGTAGGTTTCTGAAGGTAACCTGGAAAGTCACAAGCAGAGCGAGAACTACAGTCTCTTGACCCCTGTCTTAGTGTCTTCAAAACCATCTGCACCATAATACCATGCAACTGTTCGCAGTCACCTTGTTTCAGGGAGTTGAAAAATAAACAAAAATGTATCAAGCCATTTTACATTTTCAAAGAGGAGAATCTTATTTCCTCTGATTGCAATATCCCATAAATAATGGGTACATGTTGCTTAGATACGGTACTACATACACAAAAATAGGCTCCTAACTGTTTTCAATTAAGAATTCCATAACAGTATTAGTTTGGGCACATTTTTAAGTCTTGTTTACTCAATTCCATTTTGATCTACTTTCTCATATGTGCTTTAATTTGTATATGCATTTAAGTATGCACTTCTGTGACACAATATTACGTCAGATCTCAATCCTGCAAACACTTATACGCATGGTTAACTTAATGTACGTACAGCCTCACTGCGAATTTATGGATGTCAAATTGGAATGATCAGGGTTTCATTGTTTCCCATTTATAGTGATGTTTCCCTCATTCATTTCTATTATTTTTGATACTCTTTCATTGATTTATTTTGGCATTCATGCATTTATTTCCAAGCCAATACATCATCTGAATTTAAAAGACAAACCTCTTCAGGAATTTGACACGATGAAAAATGAAAGATCTGGACTTCTAAAAGAGGAAAACCAGGAAGTTATCCTCAGGTCAGAGAAGCACTTTTAAAAAAAAAAAAAAAAAAATCACATCTAACCTGCCTTAAGAACTATTTTATGGTCAAAATTTGAAATCCGTTTGGAATTACCATGATGGCAACACACCTCCTCTCTTCACAGCATTGTTTGTGTGTGGCTAATACATCTCTGAGGCTCAGGTTCTGAACTTGGTCCTCTTAATCACCTAAGCGTGGAAACCCTTCATCATCTCCACTAAGTAAAAATATTCAGGAATGTTCAGAAATTAGAAAAAAAGAAGGTTGTACTTCATAGACAAACTATATTTTAATATAATAACCTACAATATTACCACAGTAGCAGTTTGTTTGGATTCCAAGCCCACGATAAAACTCACTGCTTCTGAATCCTGAACTAGAAAAATAGAGCATCTGCTGATAAACAGCTTCCCCGATGTCCAGCAACCTCTGTGCAAAATTCTTGTCCACTGCAAACAAACACCTCTAACTACATCTAGGACTCCAAATGTTTTCAAATATTAGGTACTGTGGCTTTGAGCAATTGTACAGCACAATCTACAGCAACTGGTCAGCAGGATTTCTTTGGAAAAATACCAATGAACTTTAGCAGACAACATGCTGCAATAGCAGGGGGAGCACACATGTGGATTGAAGTCTTGAGAACAAGCACAATTCCCAAGTACATTCTTAATTTAGGCTTTGGCTGTACAAATTTCTTCTTCCTTGCAATCTTGGCGATACTGGAAACCTTCCACATTTACTTTGGGCTTTCACTTCTTTTTGTGCCAGTTATTAAATAACCCTCATCCTCCTCAACACATGGGCAATGCCTCGTGCACACCAATTCTGCTTCCACCCACTGTTGGTATAGGTGATCCAGACCAGCTGTCACATTACGTGGCAATAGCTAATGTCATGTTTTATCTCAATAATTACCCAGAAACTTGCACTACCTCAGCAGCAACAACAAATAACCAAAACCACAGCTCTGGCCAGAGGATTGCTGTGCAGCAAAGTTGCCATATTCCTGTGCAGGTTTTCCCAAAAATAAATATGTACACAAGCACTGCACAGGAAGCAACAGTCCTACTATGCACATTCAAATGAAGTGTTTAACACACAAGCCCCTAAGGATGACTTTTCCTGTAATAAACTGATAAAGCATTGGAGAAGGCTGGACGGATTTCAGACAGTAGGTCTGCTCACACCTATTGCACAGGAACTCCTACCAAGTGCCAGACGTACGGAAAATTAGGAAGTGATTGAAAAAAAAAAAAAAGAAAGCGAAATCAAAAACCTTCTCAGTCAAATACACTGAGGTAGCTGAGGTAGCAAAAGAAGGTATGTGCACTAAAACTGAGAGAAATGAAAGCCCTGTTGTGGTGTGCTAATCGGAGTATCGCTGTGCTGCTTTCTCAAAGTTAGTAGAACATTAAAGGAATTATTTCTCTTTGTTTCCTCACAGAGCCCTAAGCAGTGACTTTTTGTAGGAGAAGCCCAAATCAATGCCTTTCCAGACAACCAGAAAACTTCTTTGAAATAACCAGCACCACTAGCTGCAAACTGGGTGGACAAAAGCTACTCTTACCAGATTCTGTAGCTTTTCATAACATTATTCTGCTGCCTTTTCTTGCTGTGGCTTACTCAGCACTGACACGGCAAGCAGCACTGATGGTTCAGTTCCACCACCAGGCTCCTGAACTAGAATCCAGAAGACCGCAAGATACAAAGTACGCCTTTTCCAGAACTTTTACCTCTAGTTGGCTGCAGAAATGAAAAATGAATCATTACACATTTCTCTTTCAGACTCTGAAGGTAAGTTTTTCAAGCAAAAACACAGCTTTATTCGTGTGTTGGGGGGAATGTTTTTTTAGTGCAGTTAATAAAAACCTAGATTCTGAAGCACAAGCTACAGCAAATAGAAAAAAAGTGTATGTCCACGCACTACCAAATACCAGGCAAAGCTGCCAATATATACTACTTACCAGAACCACTACTTTGAGTATATATCATTTATACCTTGAACTATGTGTTGCGGTAACCTTTCAAAGTAGAATTTGCTTTTGTTCCCTAATCTCCAAAAGAGATTTCAAAGTGATAAAATTTTACTGATGCAAACACTTGTGCATACAGTGTATTTTGCTTGAGTATTTACAAATGTTTTCCTTATTCATGAACCACCTTGTAAGCAGGAACTTGTCTGAACAAGTGTTCCTGGAAAATGAAAAATAGGTTACAAATATGATTGTTCATCAATCCCTCTTCATATGCAATATTCAAAAGAGTTCTTCTTTCAAAGGTGTTTTGAGAATGAATCCATTCATTTGTATAGTGCTGCAAAGGTGTAAACTGCTATCTAAGTGTTAGGTATGATTACATTACCGGGGTCTAAGCATGCTTGTGGCCCCTCTTGGAAACATTCATGCTTGCACATCTGAAAGGAGAAAGCAAACGCAGCTAGGGAAAAGAGAGTTGAGAATCTGCGTAGCGTATTTTTTCACCCAAATACTGCTTTTAATGTGTAATCAATCATTATGGTCCATTGCTGCATGGGAAGGTGTACTAGAATCAAGTTTTCACACAACTGCAGTTGTATGAATCTTTCAAAAACAAGATTATAGCATTCTTCATTCCAAATCAATATTGATTATTCCTTAAGTTACATATAAATTGCTTTCAGTCTCAGACATTTCGTGTCATATGAATATGCTTAATAATGGGAAATATCCCTTCTACCACACTAACAATGCCATCCTACTTGCTGGGCTCATTTAATGAGAAAGATTATTCCCTTCCTTTTCTCATATATTATTTTAAATGTATTTTAGCCAACCTGTTTATCCTGTTTTACTCTTCTTACAGTTGATCTGTGGAGAACTTTCCAAAAATAAAGTATTCTGTGATACACAACTTGCTGGTCCTGACCAAAAGGCCATTTCTTTTAATGCTGGTATTTCCCCACTTAAGGATTGAGCCCATTCTGAAGACACATTACTCAAACTCTCTCAGCAAGAAACAGAATTCGAATTATTTATACCAAGCAAAGAGTCATGAATCATGCAGGAAACAAGTCAGAGGAGGCTGCCCAACACTGTAAGTGCTGCATGGGCGTTTGGCCGGCTGATTTCTACTAACGGTCCTGGAAATTCACACATGGGTTGAAAACACGAAGGTAAGTGAAATCTCTGTTCTGTTTCATCTTTCTGCTGTTTTCTCTCTACTTCCAAAATATACTTAAAATAAATAAATAAAAAAACCACAACAGTGACATTTATGTTCTCAATAGATTGGAGATAAGACATAGGGTGAAGAGCATGAAAAGTAACAAGTCACTTGGATCAAAATTAGGAATTCAGCCGTTTCCTCCTTGGTTGGCTACTCAGCCAGAATGGTGCAGTTCATTGTGTCTAATCTGGTATTCTGTCACTGTAGCTTTATATGTGGCCAATGCAAGAGTCTGATCATCAGTTATTAGAGCGTATTTCTGCAAAAGGAAATACAAAGTTCCCTTTGCAATAAAATGTTTTGTATTATCTTTCATGGTTTTAAACCACAAAGTACTCCTTACATTTTATCTCAGCATTTAATGCTTTTTAAGTTTACATTTGAGTTGTGATGATTAACTTTAAGAAACAAAGTAAACTGCATGTGCTTTTTTAGCCCCTGAGGACAGTTATTGCTTAGAATATAACTGCAAAGATATTTTTACATTCTAGGAAACTGAGTATAATGTATATTACAGCTCATTTTCCAACACTGGATTGTATCATAAATATACTTTAAGCTGCCAGTGTTAAAATGATAGTGGAAAATTAAAACAAGCATAACCCACATTATTTAAGATGAATTTTATAGCCAAGCAAGAACCAAAACGAAATAAAAACACAGTATTTGCATCCAAGAAAATTTGGTGGAAATAATATAAAAACTGTTGAGGATAAAACCTACTTAGCAAAAAAAGTAGATGAAAACATTTGCCATCTGTTGAGAACATGGAACTGGTTTCCCTATTACAAGCCGTAATCTTAAAGCCAGGGATTAATATCCATAGTAGCGTCACCTCCTGCAAATCCAAGCAGAAAGGTTTAGAGCTCCGTTCGGCTGCAGCAATCCTCAGCCCCCCACAGAGCCCCCCACACTGGCTCTACACCAGAACAAGCCATTCTCCAGGAATTTGGCCTGGCCACAGATGTCTTTTCATGCTCTCACACGGGCTGTGGAGCAGAGCCTGCTAATCAGGAGGTGGAGATTCAAATGTCAACAAGTCTCTCTAGCTCACCCAGGACTGAGAAGAGACAGAAATTAGCTGGAAATGGCTGGGTTTGGGAGTTTGTTCTGGTTTGCTAGTTTGGTTTTTTTCCCTTAAAAGATGCGAACATTAATTCACCTCAAGCCCAAGCTAGTCGTGGCTGAAACACCTATCATACAATGTGGTGAACTACGAAGGCTGAGGAATATTTCTTTTAAAACATTGATGCATGCTTGATCAACATTATAGTCTTCTTTCTACATATATAGAGATACTCTTTAAAGATTTATAAAAATCCTAATGCTAATTACTGCCTATAATTAGTGATCCTGTTCAGGTTTAACAGTGCATGAGCACATCACACAACATAGCACTGCTTCGTGCCATTTCTGACCACAGGAGAGAACAGAACATTGTCACGATGAAGTATACATAATTAAAATATATAGGTCTTGTCTTATACACTGATGTTGGTACCAAAGATCAGAAAGGTAATGAGGACTTTGAGTCTCTAGTCGCTGAGTTTAAGAACACTGGGGACTAACTGTGTCCAGGAGCCTGATTTTACATTGGCAAACCTGATTGCTGCAGCAGCAAAACAGAAAAGCTATAGCTAGTTCCAGACTTTGGCAGAAAGATGGATTTCTGTCTTGACATCAAACTAAATTTTTGTTACTTAATAACACATTATCAGGGTAAGTAGTTTTTGCATTTTTCATCTACATGTCCTTAATAGTCCGATATATCTTTTACTTTTTTCTATTCGCTACCTCCAAAATATCTTTGAATAACTACCAGAATTTGCAATGTCAGGTATAAATGGAATCAGATACTGGGATTTTACAACAGTGTGAAGTACTACAAAAGATCATCATCAATACAAAATATTTTAAGAAGTGCAGAGGGTCTTTCATTGATCACTGAAAACATTTATCAGGGAAGAATCAAACTTCTAATACTCCCTACACATGTGTTAGAGACCACTGCCAAAGAAATGGTTTTGGGCTTGCTGAATTTTTCAGCTAACTTAAGATAGCAGTTATTTTCTTTTGAAATAGACTGAATAAGATTCTCACCTTTTTAAATCAGAAATTTTAATTCACTACAGTCTTGCCATGACAGAAATACTTTTTTTTTTACAGTACATTCTTTGAAAAAAAAAATTTCTGTATGGATTTTGATTCCCATTTTACAACTGCGAAGTTGTTTATTCTCTTTCTTCATAAAGAAGATCAGTGTCTTTCATTCAACATGTTTAACAATGATTAACATCCTAAGTTTGTCATGTGTATGTCATAAAATCAATGGCTGATTTATAAAATGATCCCGCTTGTTGTTTCATGAGGCATATATTTTCTTTCCTTAGTGAAATACTGTATTGTTTGAACAGTTAAAATTAATGCCATATCACTCATAATTAAACTTCTCATATTTAAAGTTAGCTCATCAAAGCTGAGCCTGATTTGGTATTCCTCAAGACCCACTCAGACATCATGTTCTTGAATAACCATACCTCCAAGTCTGTACCTTGCTTGCTATTAAACCGATACAGTCTGACCTCATCTTGCTTCAGAAAACCGGCTCCACTTGTAAACTGAACACAACCACTTCACCACTCCATCAGCTGAAGCATCTCAACTTCATATTTATATTTATTCATTACTACAAATACCAGCTTGCTTGGTGAACATGACCCCCCAAATATCTATATTTATATGGTACGGAGCTTTACAGTCTTTAAAATATTTCCTAAGCTGATTTACACTTGAGTGAATGCTCTGTACGTTTTCCACCTTAGAGGTTCTCACAATCCAGGTCACTCTGAAGAAAGTCAACAAATAGTTAAGCTTTCTCTCACTTTTTTGTATTTGACTCAAAGACCCTAAGCAGAAAATACATAGGAAAAAGGGGAGTGAGAAAAACTTTACGTTATAATACAGAATATTTCATTAGTATTTCACTGGTTAGGGTAAATAGGGTAGAGAGGAGGAACAACCCAACTCGAATGAAGAAAACATTTCAAGGGGGGGTAGACTGGTAAGTAGACTTTCTCATACCAACTGCTACTATTTAATATACAGAAAACACGCACATCTCCGATTAAACCACAAAAATCATGAGTATTTCTGATGTGTAATAATCATTTCTTGCCTCCATCCTTATCCACTGCCTATAATATACTGGGTGTAATCTTCAGATGCTGTAAATCAGGGTGGGTCCATCAAAGCCACCTCATGCCAACTTCTAGCTTTCTTTGTGTTTTCTGGCCATTTTACTCCCCTCCCCTTACCATTCCTTGTAAATGCAAGTAAACCAGTTTTATGAAGAGCAGAGTTCAATAAGGGCACTCTATACTACACACAATCAAGAAGGGGTCACCACCCTTCCCCATCACACCAACAGTTCAGATAAACTGCAGGCCAGCGGTGAACCCACAAAAGCACACAGTATCCTTGTGGTCTCACCACAAGTAGGCAACCACTGGCATGCTCAACAGAGTATGAAGGACCACAGGCTGTGGATAACCTTTTCTTTCATAAAGGACAACATTAGATTCCATTTAAGCAGATCATCAGCTAACAGTCGTTACGATCACAGTACAAGTAAATGCAGAAGTGGCGTGGACTATAACCCCAGTTTCCTGCCAGACATGAAAATGACCCAAGCAGAGGCATTTAAATAAGCAGCAAGACATTAATAATTAATGCAGAATTCACCATAACGATACTAATTATAGTACGTCATGTGGTATTATTGAGAACATAATACGGGCTTCTACAGGAAATTAATTGTAATTCACCAATTAATATGGTGTTGTGAAATGTGTTTTTACCACTACCACTGGAATTTAAAAGCCTGATTTAAATCTTCACCTCAGTGGCATGTTTTCTGAAAGCAGAAAGAGTTCAGACAGATTTGACGGCAATTTTATCTACACGAGATACAGGGCTGAGTTTCTCAGCTAAGTAGCCTACAGGGAGAGGGACCAGAGTTTTGTTGGGTATTTCAGAGACCACATGCAATTCTTCTGTAAGGCTTATCTCTCATCTCCTAGCTAGACCGAAGGATCTAAGAAATCCCTCTCATTCAAATCAAGTATCAACCCAACTCCTATTGTTCCTTTCCTTACCAGAGATGCAATCCCCTTGATAAAGAAGGATGCACGGTGCTTCTTTAAGCACTTAGCAATACTACACCCGCAGCAGACAGCAGGCTTGTTCAAGGCTATCCATCTCTGAGCAGCACAGACTGACAGATGCTAGAATGCCTGCATTTATGAAAAACAAAATATTACTGCAAGGCCATGGGTGGTTTTTAGTTACACTCTCAGTCCACAAAGTCAAACTCAGAGGCTTATCTGAGCAGGGAGTCTCATAACCCTGCCACACGAATGCGTTAAGAGCGAATATCCTGTAGCAGGGCAGGAGATCTGATCAGATCGCAGGTGAGGAAGAAAAACCTCTCGGGGAACACGAGCAAAACATTTCCACACTCATTTACAACCCCTGATACTGTTGATGTTCACCAGGGTGTTTTGAGACCCTGATTCTCCGACATCCCCTCTGGACAGCACCTTCAGGACACCACAGGTCTGAGCAGTCCCTGACCCTCCCATGCAGGGGAGGCAGGCAGAAGTCCTGTTTTCCAGACAACTGCACAGGAATGATAGCACCTGAAAAGCTGCAGAGTCACAAGTTCATTATTCAATCATTCAGGAGAACGTTAATACAAAATCACTTCTGCCTGGAGGCCTATGCAGATAACAGGTCAAAGAAAAAACCGCTGAGAAGGGGAGTGGTGATTTCCCCCTGTGGTGTCCTCTCCCTCTGGCAGAAAAGGTGAAGAATTCAAGGGCACAAATGAAGAGGGACTGACCTGTGTCATTGTACAGCAGAAGCATCCTAACTCAGACACATCATCCTTTAAAAAAAATGCTTGATAGGATACCTTAATAAATTTGTGGCTTTATTAAGCCTGCCTCTTTCTTCTAAAATCCCATCCCTAATTCTCTTTTCAACTGCTCATATGTCTGGATGAAAGAAAAGATGGATTTTAGTGTACTTTAAAAAATGCTGAGCTTGGAAACTGTTGCTAAAAATTACTAATTGTGTCTAGCTAAAAAGCTGAATCACACTTTTATTTAAGTGGGGAAACAATTCTCTTTCCCACCCCTAGAAATAGCAGGCATGAGGAAACATTCCCATCTCCAAACTTTAACCAGAGCAAAGCCTACACAGCAAACAGAGGTCGTTTTGGTTAATTACTCTATGTCCACAGACAGATTTGTCAAAATAAAATCACAGCATTTTACCTCAGATTGTAGGCCTGCCGAACTCTGCCCGGCTCCCCGCTCCCTCTCTTCGGCTGGTGTTCCAGAAGGGGCAAGGCTGACCCTCTACCTCCCGCCAAAACACTCCTGCCCACCTCTGCTGACATTTCTGCTTTTTTTTTAGGCCAACGGACCATTTTCCCCGCTCTTACCTCACAGGAACAGGGCGGCCGCCTGCCCGAAGTGGGAACCTTGCAGGCCGATGCTGACAGGGGACACTGGCACCTCAGGAGGGACCCCGAGGAGAGGGGAAAACAGACTTTTTTCTTCAGCAATGCTGAGGGGAAGAACACCCCAAACCACACCCTTCGATAAAGGACGTGAGTATGAGGAAGCTTTTAACAACAGGACCACCACAGGGTTTTTCCTTCCCCAGAAACTGATGAACCAAGTCACAGCAGATGCACTAAATCGGCCCTGTGGTCTCCGAACGGTGACAAAGGAGCCATATTTCAGGCTTCCCACACTGATCCCTTAAGAGGCCTGTTGTGCTCTAAGCTAAACACCACACAGCCATTAGCTTGCTCCCCCTCAGCGGGATGGGAGAGAGAATCGGGAAGAAAGGTAAAACTCATGGGTTGAGATAAAGTTTAATAGGACAGAAAAGGAAAGGAAGACAATAATAGCGATAAAAGAATATACAAAACAAGTGATACACAATGCAATTGCTCACCACTCGCTGACCCATGCCCAGCCCGTCCCCAAGTAGCGGGCCGCCGCTCCCCCGGCCAACTCTCCCCAGTTTTATTGTTCAGCATGACACCATTTGATAAGGAATATCCCTTTGGTCAGTGGGGTCATCTGTCCTGGCCGTGTCCCCTCCCAGCTTCTTGTGCCCCTCTCCAGCCTACTCGCCGGCAGGGCACTATGAGAAGTTGAAAAGTCCTTGAATTAGTGTAAGCACTGCTCAGCAGCAACTAAAACATCGGCGTGTTATCAACATTATTCTCATCCTAAATCCAAAATGCAGCACTATACCAGCTACTAGGAAGAAAACTGACTCTATCCCAGCCAAAATCAGGACAAGGCCTCGGTTTCCTTCCTATAAAACAAGTTTAAAAGCCCCTTGTCGCTGCACAGAGCTATGACATGACTAAAGGTAACCCCTGCTCTGAGGCAGTCAGAGAGGACATTCAGCCCCGTGTAGTAGCAAGAAGTGCCAGGTCCCAGCAGCCGGGGCAGCTCCAACCATTCCATCTCCATCCCAGGGAAAACGATACAGAGATGACAAAGTTAGCTGCTTCCTAAAATAGCCTGTAGGTACAATACACTGCCCTCGAGCCAGCCAAACTCAACGTTCATTTTTATTACCAGATTTTCTCAACGCCCTCTGCTAACAGAAAAGTTGCCTCACCACCCTCTTTTGGAAAATTTTCCTTTTTAGCTCCATCTTTCAGACAGGCACACTTATCATATTCAAGGCTAGCCCTCCAAGCAGGATGTAAATCACTTTACCAGCTCAGCTGCCACATATTTAATAACTTATTCACAGTCGCAGGACAGAAAAAAGGTTAGATTATGGGGGGGGGGAGAAAAAGAGGGAATATAATTTCTGAGAGTTATACAGGACTTTCCATAAATACTTTGATTAAGTATCATGGTGGAGGGAAGCCCCTTCATCACACTGCAGGGGCTAAACCTGGAGTCCGAGTTAAAATTACATTGGTGGTATTTGATGTTCCTTGTGCACGGGAGGGAATAGCTGCTCATAAGCAAGAGTGAGAGAAGAGAAAGCCAGTTTGCTGGGGGGAAAAAAGAAGAAAAAAAAAAAAAAAAAAGGTTTTGTTTGTCAGACAGAGCTGTACTATTGTCTGCAAATGCCAAGGAGGGCAAAACTCTCCGAAGACATGTCAAGCCCCTGATCCAGCTGTCAATTGTTCTCGTAGGCAGAAAATGAAGGATGACATGTGAAATGAATTCGTACAGTGCTTGCGCGGTGGAAGCCCTTCTCATCCTCCCTGGCCAGCCACTCCGCAGCCAGAGGCCAGGAGGAGAAGGGAAGCGCTATGCAGATTTCGCTATTAGCATGATTGACCTAATATTGGATGACTCTGTACCCAAGTGCTTATGCGAAATAATAAGCCTGGCTACTGAGCAATTATTAAATACAAGGAATTGTTAAATCCTTGCATTGTACATATTCTAAAGGAAATTAATCATTTTGAACTCTGGAGAATACAGTTTTATAAGAAGAGAAGAAATAGCAAATACACAATAGGGTATTTAAATGCTAATACAGTCAAACAGTTTAAAGCATAGCATACATTTTAATATTGGTTTACTGAATACTAATTATGCTCTACTAAGTAGCAGTAAGTAGCATTTATTATGATTTGTTCAAAGTATTGATCCAGATGGTGACAAGTACAATTTCCCTTTCTGCATATATCTTTAAAAATACGTATTATCAGATTACCAAGTCTTCTTAAAACATATTTTTCTTTGAATATTCTGTTGCAACTATCAGTGGCAGCTTGATATGTTACAGCCCAGTATTATTTCAGCTCAATGGTGTGAGGCAAAGAGAGATTGTTATCTGTGATCTAAAATTTATTCTCCTTTACTACTCGAGGCTGACAACTTTACATGTTTCTTGCATCTGGTCACAAACTAGACTATATGGGGTGGAGAAGAGTCTTAAATAGCCATTCCCTGTGTTTTGTCAGCAGAATTAACACTATAAAAACAAATGGATCATCCTGCATCTGCAAGCGTTCAAAGTGGTGAGTTCCACAACGGGCTGACTGCACTGCTCAGACATTTGCAGCACTGAAGATCCCCACGTGTGGATAAGGCAGACAGGCAGGTATTCAGCGTAATGTGTGACCAGGTCAGTGCACCTAAATTCCCTGTATAATGACTACAGACAAGCAAGCACATCCATGGCCTGAACAAACACCTTGTGCCCATGCCCACTGTGAGAAATGCCAGTCTGTGAGCAATCCATTGATTTTAGCCAAAAGAAACTCCACCGAACAATGTAAAATGAGTAAAATTCAACCACACTGCTACCAAATCAAAGAAAGTTGGTTGGGATAGAAACTTGCACAGAATCTGTCCCCTGGCCTGTACTATACAGCCCTTCTAAATACATCAGGCAACAGCTGTCACAAACACAAAGCAATTAATTCTTAATAAATATTTTAAAATAGTAATCTTCAATTTGATTAACATACAATACCTGCTGCATTAAATGCAAATTAAATATGCACTTAGGAAAGTCAATTTAAAGCTTTTCTTTTTTCTTTTATCTGTTACATCAAAGATATCAAAAAAGCAGTGGCTTTATTTTTTCCACATGCTTCAGAAATATAACGTCAACAGAACCGACTTAACGGGAACGTGAATGCAAAAGTAGATTCAACTCTATTAACTTTTACAATTTTGCTGCAGAAATTGTTTCTCTTGATATTTTAATTTCAACTTGGCTGATCGCAGAAAGAAGCAAGGTCAAAACCTCTGCTGAGGTTCCTCAGACTGCACAGGATCACTTAGCATAATTCAAGCAGTTGTAAAAAATTAGTACTGCACGCTGCGATAAATGGGTTTGTGTTTGTGTCTCTAATATAACAGGATTAGGGTAAAAGAAAGTACCATTTCTGTAGTTCAACTGAAATAAACATTACAAAAGGCCAATTTACACTTCCAAGATTACTTGTAATCACACAATGTTTAAGAAATTATTTCAGTCTAGCGTTATTCTGCCATATAGCTGTAAGTAGGCCATTCACTAAAATATCTTAGCTGTTTTTCTTAGCAGCAACAAATCACAGATGTTTTACAATTTATTTTTATCACTAAAATTAAAGAGAATAGTGCTGTGTTTACACCATCATAAGGGTAATGCATCACAGCTGTGAAAGTAACAAAAAACCTGACACTGATGAAATTAGCATCATCTTCACCTGTTAAAACTTACTGCTAGAAACTTTACAACCAGAAACATCCACTTTCATTATCAGTCAACTTGATACTAAAATAAAAAACCCAAACAGATTATAAATAGTTCTCTAATAATTTGCTGATTCTGATGAGCAGGTTAAAATTCCCCCCCCCCCTTTTTTTCCTCCCCCTTGACAGGCTTTCAGTTCGACACCACAACTTTTTAAACTATAAAGGTATTGGGGTATGTACAATTAATAAGTTACTTTGTGCAAGTAAAATGGTCAAATCCCCTTCCTACACTCCCACTTATACTTTCTTTTTGGAAGAGAAGTTACTCATGGCAGGTGATGCACAGAGACAAAATGGCTTTGAAGAGATTGGCAAAAAGCTTTAAACTGAATATCCTGTTTGTCTGATTATGACTATATGCAACTGGAAGTCGGTGTGATAATGCCGAAGCCATTCAATTCCAGTACTACTGGAATACTGCCAAAGCAATTAAGGTTGCTGACTTGGCCATGAAGCTGGGAATATATAAAATAATTTTACACCCCATCATACTGCAGTAATGGGTACTTGCACCCATAGATGAGGAAGAAACAACTACACAGCATGGATTAAATCAACCGCTAGATTATGTACCAAGTGCAAACGGCTTTCAAATGAGAGGTAAAGCCCCTGCCACCAGTCCGCCCCCAAAACCGGGAAGGAGTTTGGATCCTGTCAGACTCATCAACTAGTAGCACCTTACGGAAAAGATACTCTCCTTCCGTGGGCCTCCAGCACAGGGCAGGTACCTGCCTGACCCTGCTCTCCCCTGGGCACAGAGGCAGCGGTGGCTGCAGCTGGATGCCAGGAGTGAGACCAGCCCCCGTTTCTGAACAGAAGATGCGATGGAGAGCCCTGGCTGGAGTGCACTATAAAATCTAGAGTACAGCCATACTTTTAAAAAAACCCAAACAAACAGACAATAATAAATGAAACACTGAAAAAGATGTCAGATCCATGGCACAGACTCTCCTAGAAGCTGCAGTGAAAGACAAGCTCTTCTCTGATAGATGCTACGCTTCTACTTACAGTCCAGTATTCATACGCGGTGCTGAGACAAGCTGCTGAGCAGGTGCAACATCCTTAAGTCAGAAGGCTTGCTTTTTGGTCCAGAGCAGGATGGGTGGATGTTGGCTGGTTTGCCTTGTTTTCCTTTAATGTATTCAAATGGGAAGTTCCCAGAGGGAGCAGGCACTAAGCTACAACGCTGAGGCATAGCTTTACAAATCTGGTGATGCTGATGTAGAAACGTACACTCAGTTTACAAATCTCCCAGCCCAGCTCCACCTTTCTTAGTTTCCTGTTTGAACTTCATATTCCCCTCCCAGCACTGATTCCCCAGCAAGGCTGTCTAAGATTCACCAGCCCAGCAGACAGAGAAGCAGCTGGCAGGGGTACAGAAGGTACACCTCCGAGAACACCTCCAAAAGCAATGCTCTTAGTCTTGGACTGAGCACAGAAGAGAAATGAGCAGGTGCTGTAGTAACCTTTGGGAAGGGCTACATGAACACAACCAAATATACACAATTATTGTACAGTTCAGTATTGCTTTGGGCTATGTGACCAGCCAGTCCGTACTGATGAGAGGACAGCACAGCACACCTGCAAACACATGGAGGGATGTATTTTCAAAACAAAGAGTATAGAGTTTTCCACAGGTCCAGGACAGCAGTACAGCTCTGCATCAGCTAGCAGCCTTTACATGCTGCTTAATATAATTAGCAATATATGAAAAAAAAAAAAAAAAAAAAAAGGGGGCAAGTAAATGAGGAGTTGCCATAGCAACTGCTACCTCCTAGGAATACGAAAGATACAGGACCACCCTCAGTGAGGGAATGTTTTATTTATTGTTTCATATTTTGAATGTTCAGCAAAGTTATGCTGCTGGACACTGCCGTGCCCGTTGGCAAGCTGCACTTGGTAGCACTTGCATTTTGTTGGCTAGCTGTGCCTCAAGAGAGAACCCTAATTTCCAGTGCTGAGAAGCAAGACTAAAGGCAAACTCTCTGATCAGCATGGTAACATCTGCTTGTAATTCAAGTGCCTGCTGATGATGGTCAGCACTTCCCCTGCTAAATTGCAACATGCTCCCAATTTATAAACCATCTAAATAACAATGGAAAGTAGAAAGACAGAGAAATTCATTTCAATCTTTGCAATGATAAATGTATAAGGACCCACGGGCTTTTCTGTTTGTTTGTGGTTTTTTAAACACACACTGCTTTTGCCCTAAATCACCTATTTCACCAATAGCTGAACTTTCATGTATTCAAAGCATTTTGAAATATATGCCTAAAAACCACCGGTATTCATGGGACAAAAGCACATGTCAAAACAGTGCCATTCCTATATGGCTAAACAAGTACATCATTAACGCTTAAGCTTTGAGGAGTTGCAGCCTTACACTGTCAAATTTAGGCACATGAGCATGTAACATTGTTACTGCTGTACAGAGCCAAAAAAATTAGATTTGGGGCAAGGGGGACAATATTACCATTTCAAAATCATAATCAGTTTCCAGGGCACAGAAAGGCACACTACAAAGAGATAAATACATGCCTTACATACCAGCTTCATTAATGTCATAAAATACTGGAGATCATCTTCAGAGAACACAACTTTTTATAGATACTCTATTTTTATGAATGGATACCACAAGAAAAAGGAAGTGAAGTTGAGGGTAAAATGCAAGATTTAATAGTAGTAGAAGTAGCAGAAGTAGTAATACTAAAATAAAATAAACCCCCCAACCTAAGTTCCATGTAGTTGCCTCTATAAACCTAGATTATGTTCATGAACTCGGAAAATTATTTAATTTCTCACCTTTGTTGATGCTAAACTTTGTCACTCTGACATCAGCAGACTAGTCCCTTTCTTCTCCATTTTTGACTGTATTTTATCTCCTGTTCAGCTTATGCATTTCTGTTTTTATTCCTGCTGTAGCATTCTTTAGAGATGCACTGCTAATTCTGCTAATTCAGCCAGCAGAGGCAACAGGATGTTCATTCCCACTACCTAACACTTCCTTGAATAACAATCTTAAATAATATTTCTCATCCACAGAGTAGTATTACATTAGCGCAGTACAAATACACTTGCATGTAATATGAAATATAAACTTCTCCTAAAAAAAACCCACCAGTGTTACCAGCTGGAAGTACAAACAGGATGATAATGCTGAAACACAAAATAAAACAATAATTAAAAAAAAACCCAGAAAAAAACAAAAGCTCCTACTCTCTTCTGCATCTCTTTATCTGAAGCAGACTGGATTTGAATCAATTTAAGTCTATGCTGAGTTTTTTAAAAAAAAGAAAAAAAATTCAAGCTTACTCTGTCTTTTGGAAGCAGAGAAACAGAATTCAAATCATCCTAAAAAATTCTCATTTTAAAACTGTCATGTATTGAGCACAGGTAACTGAACAGCTGACAGTGGCAGTGTAATATTCACTTGGTTGGGTTATGCCATATGAAAGAAAGAAATTCACCCTATTTTTCTACCTTGAAAAATGGAGATTTTTATCCCACCCTGTGAGATGCCTACTCAATAATGTAACAGAATGAGACAGAAATTATATGAGTGTGGAAGGGCGCTAACAACACAGCCAAGCCGGCAATGGTTTTGCCACCAACTATGTTGTTCATAAAGAAAGAGGGAGAGACAAGAAGCAGAAGTGTGAGGTAAAAGGGTGGGAGCGAGAAAGAGGTTTTCTGCAACGAGGATGCATTACAGGACAGTCATACAACACACTCTTCCCTCTAGGCAAAAGACAGTCAGTGAGTAGCAGTAACAGCTTTTACTGCGACAGCAGCTGTAGCAGTAGGAGCTGCAGCCTTAAAAAAAGACACATTCCTGTTTTCTCTTTTCCTAGTATTTCCTTTCCTAACTTTTCAGCTTGCTTTGCTGCCAAGGCTAAAATAACATTGCTCTGTGCATCACATCATTTTAGAGAGAACTGTTAACTCCTGCACTCTCTCCCGCCAGACGGGGGATGTGAGCCCGAATATGCTGCTAGTCCAACTCTCTGAAAATGTTTGAGCAAATGGTAAATTTGCCCCTTAAACAGGGCTGAATTCCTATCTCAGTATTCAGTGCAGAGTGGAACAGCTCCAAGAAGAGGTGCTCAACCCACCGAGATGTGCCCAAATTTAACACACCCGGCAGGTATCACACCCAGACACCAGAGCCTCTTCTGCGAGTGTTTGATTATTTTATCTAAGCAGAACAGTGGCAGCAGGAGAAGCTGCGAGCGCTCTCTCCTCCTCCCAAATCCTCAGTGATGTGGGAATCGGGATGATCTGTCTCCCAGGATGTGAGATAGTTGAGCTCAAATCTTAACGGAGGAGAAGGAAAGGCGTGTTGGCAACTTTCACATTTTGAACTCTGTGCTCATAGGTGAGGACAAAGAGATCGTTCAAGCACAACATCCTTCCACAGCTCTGCTCCTTGAGTTTAGTATTTCACCACTTCTCCCACAAGTGTCTGAAATGAACTATCCTGTATCAGGTCAGATGGAAGGGTTTGTCCAACAAAATTTTTTTTGCTTTTCTTTTTGGGGGAAGAGGGAGTGGGTGGTGGCCGGGTTGGTTTGTTCTGGATTTTTTTTTCTCCATTTCAACTGAGGAGAAAGAGAGATGGGGGCAATAAAAAAAAAAAAAAAAAAAAAAAATCTTTAAAAGCCTGTAAATCCAAACAGAGATGTATTTTTGCTTTGTTTCCCAACCTGGAAAATCAGTTATTCATGCAGCCAAATTTGTAGGCAGAAAGGGATCGTCAGCTGAATTTCCTAATGGGACACCACGAATGCCGCATTGGCCCATAAACCCGTTAGCAAAGCCTGCTGCACCATTTACTGAACCCCAATCTAGGCTCCGTCATAGATGACTTTTAGCCATGTCCAAGTCTGACATCTCTACAGATGGACACTAGAAACTCTGCCCTGACGGACTCACACCCCTGAAGCACTGCAGTACAACACAAGCAGCCACAAAAAATGGCTCAGGAGGGTAACGAGGGCACATCCACTTCACCCTACCTTTATTTCAGCATGGGGCAGAGCTCCAAGCGACTGTGAGGCAAAACAACAACAGCAACAGCAAGACTTTTCAGTGCTTACAGAGCCATGAGGTCTTTTTGATGTCAAGCACACACAGTGACTGATGATGGCAAAAGCGGGTGTGAGGAGAAGTTGTCAGGATTTGATCGTTTAAGTGAAAGACACTTCAAGGGAGAAGAAAATGTTCAAATTATAGAAAGGCCTATTTCACTCATGCAGTTTAAAATTGCGATAATCCATTTGATGCCAAAAAGAAGGAAGAAAAAAAAAAGACTCAAAGAACAATAAGAAAGAAGCTCTGGTTTGTAATTTTACTCTCTTCTCTACAAATTCTGTAGCCCTTTTTCTTCCTCTTCTATCATGAATCTTCCAGAGCTGTAAAAGCCCTCAAGCTACAGACAGGTTTCAGTCCAGTAAGACTGTCTGTGGCTTTTTACAGCTGAAGATCCATGATGAAGGACTGAAATATCCTCAAGTTTGCACACTTGAACAACACTAGAGATAAGAACAAACTTTAAAATCCTGGATAATCCTCACTTTACTAATAAGCAATTTTATCTAAATCCTCCTTTAAAAAAATCGTGCTTCCCTGAGTGACGCTAGGGGAAGCAAGTTACCACGTCCAATTTCCAGCTCTATTCAGCAAGTTTAACCTCAGCCCCTGCCAAGTCACAGGGGCTCTTTGGTTCTCCTCATTTCAGCTGCCGTGAGTTCCATCCTCATCCTTTCTCCCCACAATTTGAGGTTTAGCTCTCTCCAGGCTCCCTCCCACAGGGTGCTGTGTACCCGCTCCCACTGGCCACCCTCACGCTTGCTCCTGTCTCACAGTACCGGTCTGCTGTATTACAAAACACTTAGTCCCTCAACATCCGTGGGAGGTAAAGTAGTGCAATTATGCTTTTAGGGCTCTGAAGCTGCAGCAAAGGAAGGTGAAGAGATGGATTTACAAAGGCACTTATATTCTGGGGCCCTCAGCATTGACTAAACAACTTGCAGCTTTGGGTACCCAGAGCAGAACCCACAATATTCAGCGAAACCCGAGTCTCCCTTGTAACTCATTCAAAGAGAAAAGCTTCCTTCTCACATGAGGTTTTGGGGTTAACACACTCACTCCAGGTGAGAACCGATCAGAATTCTTGGCAGAAGCAAAGTTTCATCCAAAATATGACAATTAAATAATCAAGCAAAGTTTCATCCAAAATATGACAATTAAATAATCAGCATGTTCCAAACCTTTTGTAGAATGCAGAACACTTCCCAAAGGACCCTCCAGCAAGTTATCGCCCCACAACAGGACATTCACACATGAAAGAAAGGCACTTTTTTTTCCTTTATCTACACCCAAAGAAGTCTTCGGAGAGGCTTGCTCCACAATAAGATCCCCAGGAAACTACAGTGATTTGCACACATTCACACAAACCCTGTAACAGCCCATAATCAAACCCTGAGTCAAAGTGATGTGTTTCTTCTAACAGTAGGAGCTAGGGTTGGTCTTGAAGATGGAGCCTATGCCCAGGGTACTAATTCAAACAACATAACACACAAGTGATTAATCAAGAAATGAGCACAAGAAGGTGCTAACTAGATATGTCTTATTGCTCCAAATTTGTACAGGTGGTCACAATGACAGTGCAGTCACACTTATACATCTAACTTATTAAATCTTAATAGCACCACATGGAACTACCCTTAGGAAAGCTGGGGAAAAAATGGGCACCGCACAGGTTGTCCTTCACAGGAAAGCAAACAGGGCTTTTCTAAGGTGAGTCAGGAGAGATACGAAATTATTATATTGACTTTACTTCTGCTGTAGAGGTATGTATTGACTTGCAGTAGCCTTCATTGTGTAGCTGCAGTTGTAACATAGTTGTTCAAATGTTAGCTGGAGTACAATCACAGCTTGAAAACATTTTCATTGCAGAAGCTCTGCCTGGCTTCAGTTTTAATTTTGTGCCCTGTTTAGAAGATTAACTGTGAACTACAGTATTGTATTCCAGCTGGCTCTGCTCTGAAGAAGCCAATCCAACAGCAATGTAGGACTTCTCATCAAACCAGGATCTCCTAGCGGAATGCTGTACTTCCCAACGGCTTGCAGAGCCATGTTCCTAATTAGTGCAACCATGTCAAAGGAAGTGCGCACGCAGGTCGAGTCATTGCATGTGCAAATGCAGCTGGCAAGCTTACTGCATGAAGAACGGCACTGCAGCAAGAGTGACGCATGCAAACCTTTGCCTGGCTATCTTGGCTACCAGGTTTGGGCAACACCAAAACAGTAAGCTGTAATTGTAATACATAGGATGAAAGACAATAATTTGTACCGAAAACAAATTGAGTACAGTTAAAGAATCTCCTTGCTGCAATGTTCAGTTAAAAAAATGCACGGAAAAGAGCTAAGAATTCCTTTCCTCCTCAGGGAATATGGGAAATCAGATCTTCAGAAATGGGGAGTATAAACAGCCAGGTGAGATCTATTCCAAACAAATTCATCTATAGTGCAAATACATTAAAAATTTTTTCCATTAAAACATATTTGTTTCTCAGCTTAGGAACCAAACAGAGAAAATTGCACATACATTTGAAATTCTGCATTAAAAATGTGTACAAACATTTCCAATAATCAAGATGACTGTGAAATGTTTGTGCCAAGTATTTCAATAGCTCTTCTTCATTTGAAGATGGTTCATATCCATCACATGGTATTGGTTCCAGGCCCAGTGTTTCAGCCTGAAGTACTCAAACACCATGAGTCAGCTCCCCTCAAAATCATTTCAGTGACTTAAAATGAGACACAATACATACATAACTCTTGGGTTCTTTTTAAACTGCCTTTTATCTTACATGTATCTATATCACTCATTTTCAGGCGCTTTTTTCTAACACTAAGAAGTTAAGAAATTCACTACAAAAAATTAACACATTAAATGTGAAAAAGTCCCTTTTCTCACACTTATGTTGTTCCAGGAACTGGAGAGTTAAACCACCATTTATCACAAAGGAATCCTGAAGGTCCTGAAGGAGCTTGCTGCTCCCTGACTGTGAAGGTGAGCCGAAACCTTCCTGAATCCCATGAGTACACTCAACTTATTTGATTGCAGGGTGGTGAAATACAGCAGACAGTAGAGCACTGTCACTCCAGGATGACACTGGCAGTGGCACTGCATCAGACACTCTCCTCCTTAAGTTACCAAGCTGTCAAGTAAATAATGCCAATGGTGGGGGGAACAGATCCCTGGCATGTGGCATGTCAGGGTGCAAACGTACCTGGGAAAGCTCCTGTTTCTGCTTAATCTGGGTTATGCCTTTGCATGACTTCTCTTTTTAAGATTCTAACTTGTTACTTTTGTTTATGGCATTTTCTCAGCAGCCATCACCACCCCATCTTGTGTCCAGCCTTGCCAGGCTGCAGCAACTCCAGATTGCCAGAGACAGCCACTCTGCCTAAACATATCAAACAGCAAAATTGTGAAATTTCAGCCTAAAAGAAGGTTTCACAAGCTGGGAAAAAAAACCCCAAACCAACAACCCACACCCAAAAAACAACACAAAACCCCACCAACACTCCAAACGAAATGAAAAAGAAAGTGCCAAGAGCTTATCATGCATATGAAGTAAGTGGCTGCAGAGTTCTGCAGGGATTTTATTTATTTTTAAAG
Organism: Haliaeetus albicilla; assembly: GCF_947461875.1. Classification (NCBI taxonomy): domain Eukaryota; kingdom Metazoa; phylum Chordata; class Aves; order Accipitriformes; family Accipitridae; genus Haliaeetus; species Haliaeetus albicilla. The sequence goes on from NC_091484.1 coordinate 5,086,770, forward strand.
TCAAATGCTCCCTATCTCCTTGATGGGCAGAACCTGTGGCTCTATCCTTCCAAATATCAGCATAAACAACATGAAAAGCTACCCAGATTTTTTTCTTAATCTGAGCCTTAAGACAGCCTCATGTCAGTTTGGTTAGCTTAAAGCCAGAGAAGCCCAGGATCAAAATATTCCAGCAAAGCAACCATTCTGCAGCCTGTTGGACAGAAATGTTTAAGAGGAAAAAAAAAAAGAAAAAGAAAAAGAAAAAAGAAAGGAAAAAAAATCCCACCCTTATACTCTCCAGTGTTCTTAGAGGAGCACTGCACAGAATTGTCCCAAGAAGTTAATATGACAGTATAAAAGCCAATACTCACCCTGGGATTATACAATAAATAGACTCCATTAAACTACTCTGTAAACTCTCCTGTGAGAAATTTCTCTTTGATCCAGAACTTAATAGGAATTATTTAATCATAATGAGATGGTAATAAAACAGCATCACCTGAATAAGCTATTTTATTACCTGTTTTATAATTAGCTCTTCTTCATTATAATTCTTTCAGATATTTCAAGTTCATAATGTAAAGGGCACATATAGAAGAATTTGGAGCACACAAGTATTTGTGCTAAGGAATCCTTTATACAGCATCCACTATATTTTGTTATTTATAAAGTTTATGACTGCCCTCAAGGGGGACTCCCTAAAGCAATCTCGTCACACGGATGACACAGAAAGGACGGTGTCCTCTCCGTTTAGGCCATGTAGCAGAGAGCAGGAAGGATGAGCTACCTTTCTTCTTACCTGAATTTTGGCTTTTACTAGAAGGGGCAGGCTCCGTCTCCTCTCTCTCTCTCCCCTCTAGTCCCTCATTTCTTCCTCAACCATCAGTGGGCGCTAGGGACTCAGTTCAAATCTAACATGGTCTGGGTTTGGGTTTTGCTGGTTTTCAATACCACAGCACCAAAGAAGTGACAGCAAAATCCAAGAAAAGCAAGACCCGTCTGTCCTGTCTGGTGTTTACAACTGAATCCATGGTTTAACTCATCTCTACTGACCATGTTCACACGTGGGTTTTTTTTCCAAAGACTAAGAAAATCTGGTTGCAACTTCTGTAAGAAATAGTACATTCTCTGCCTTCTCCAAACTTGTGCCAAATATCAAGTTCCTGCACCAAAGTAGTGTTATGCAAGACCTTAAAAACTGCAAATACTTGACGCAAACTTGGAAAAACGGGATGGCTTTTCACCAAAGCACATTGTTGAGTATGACTGGACAACTGTTACTGAAGCTTTCCAAAAACTACCTGGCACACACAGGCACACGCCATGCAAAATACTCAAATGAGTGATTTATTTTCACTTGCCAAAGTTATAGGCAACTGAAAAAAAAGTCTCATAACGGCAAGTGCCAAGAATCTTTAACTGAAAATAAGGGCATAGCATGTGCATACACTGAGCTATTTAAAAAGTAATGCGACATAATTAGATTCTACATTTCTGGAAAGGGTTTTTGATCACACAGATGTATAACCAGAAGCCCTTACAGAGGATCCTACAATTTTTAATGTTCGTACACCCTGTAGAGCTGCACATCTCTTAAACAAGGCTGTAAAAAGCAGTGTTTCACTCTTATTTTCCTCTACTCTAAAACTTTCATTTAAACATATGAAATCTTGCCACTCCTATGAATTTGCTCTCTCCGGCCACACATCCCTCCTAGTATTTTCACACAGATGCCACAGAAGTTAAGGGTAACAGAATTTTGTAACACTTTGGTATTACTAATTATTTCCTTTAGTGTTATATTAAGTCCATCAGACTCCGGTGGTTTAGGGCTCTCTTTGACACCTGAAAAAAGTATTAACAGATAACTTGACAAGCCTTTGAATGCTGTGGAGCTCGTAACAAAAAATTCACGCCAGAAACCAAAGCCCTGGCTGTATACACACGAAGTGTTAGGCAAGTTTCACTTTAGTAAGAACGTAACTGGATTAAAACACATCATCTGATAATTTTGCAGTTAGTCACCGAAATAAGCATGCAAGAAATTTCAATTTTGCAGAAAACGAGTCATCTTAGTGCAGCGGTACAATTTGGTAGAAAATTATTTTTAGGAAATTTTGAAAGACTGCACTATTTAAAACCATATCAAAGATGCAACAGGAAAAAAAAAATGTTGTACAAAATTCTATCAATACCTCAATTTGTGAATTATCCAGCCTTTGATATTCAACTCTACTAGAGTGATTATGGGCTAGGGCCAAGAAGGGGCATGTGTGATAAATATCTCTCTTTTATGCCTACGTAAAATGCTCTTATAACATGAATAAAAAAAAAAGTAGATAAACAATCTGTGATGACAAATTAGCATTTAAAATTTCTAGGCTATCTAACCTCCTCTGCACGTACTCTGAACAAACACTAATAAAGTGTTCAGCACTACAATGTAGTTGTTTTGGTAGCTAAATAGTAATGGAGCAGATGCTTAATATCAGCCTTTAAGCCTCAAAATGTACAAATACAATTAATTGCCAGCCCAGTTTTGGAGGCTGGGCTGTTAGAAAAAGAAGTGTCTTTGAAATTCTAACTGTAGGCAGAGTTTTTTGGGGGGGCAGAGCGCTGTGTTATTTTTAACATAATTAAAACATTCTTTTTAGTGCAAGTATCGCCTTCACTGGTGTTCCTCCCACCCCCATCCACGGGTATTGAATTCTACTTATTTATATTCGTGTTGTTACATGGAGAAAGTCAAAGTCTGAGCAACCAGGATAGTCTTTTTTTAAATGGACAATTGCACTATTCAGCTCTTAACAATGTAAGCAATTTGAGGTTATCAGTCTGTTTGCATGTGTTTTCACTGTGCTCAGCACAATGAAACCTTGATCTTAATTACTGGCTATCATCATAAAAATACCACTATTACTACTACCAGCACTGAGTCAGAAGCATTGTTTTAAACATGATTGCTAGAAGGTGAACCTCTCCGGTCTTGCTTCCCTGATCAAGCTAAGTGAAGTAATGCTGAAAATAAAACAGCCTTTTAAAATAAAATCAGTTTTCATAGTCTAAAGTGCTGCTGGAAATAGGACAATATAAACTATTCATTCCCGACACTGTTTCTGCGAGTACAATCTATGGTTTATAATTAACAGATATACAATACTTTTCCCCTGCTACTCCTTTTTTAAGCTCTCCTACATTTATGACTGTGCTAATTCCCAGTGGAAGTGCCTACACCGCAATGCTGCTGAAACTCCCCTTGTAGCAGAGTCCTGCTAATACAAGGCATTGATCCAGCAGCAATTACTAGCAGGGTAGTAGAAAAGTTACACTAATTCCCTGACTTTATTTTTTTTTTCCCCTATGCTGCAGGGTATCTGTTTCTCAGGCTGGCAAATGTGCGCAGCACCCGCTGCTAACATTGAAGTGCTCCCCATAAATGAGGGCAAGCCCGGCTGGGCAGGGAGGGCACTGCGGCGAGCAGGAGGATCCGGGGCTCTGCTCCCAGCTCGGCCCGATTTTCCTCCCTGTGACCCCAGTCTTGGGGAAGAGGCCAGGTCTGCACCTAATCCAAGGCAGGGGGGCATTTCAGACAGGTCAGTGGCCTTTGCTAACTAAGGGCACTACTGATGCACTTGGATCCTTACCCATTTTTTCCCCTCATGAAGCTCATCGAAGAGGTGATGCCACCCTAAGCCCCCAGCAGGTGAAGGAGGGCTGAAGGAAGATCACCGCATCCACACGCCTTTAGGAGTCTGCACGTTATAGAAACAGAATCACCTTGACCCTGCAGAAGGGGACTCTCTCCCCTACCACACCACTTGGCATGTGGCCCAAGAAAAAAAATCAACAGATTTTAGGGAGATCTGTTCCACATCACTGCCCAGTCACACCTCTCAAGAGAGGAAAAGAAAAGGGGAAAAAAAAACCCCAAACCGAACAGAAAGGGTTGAATTACGCTGTCTCATACATCACTCTGAACTCTATCAATTTCTTCTATTTCTTCTGTAAAATGAAGAGCAAAGTACACACCTTAATTTTGCTGACACTACCCCTGCTCAGTAAATAAGCATTCCGCATCAATATTTACTTCCCTCTGCACAAGGCAATAAACCATTGTTGGAATTCAAATCTTCCTCACTCCCTTTCAGAAGTCTCAGTTACCCTGAAAAAAATCAATCAGCTGTAGCAGTCACTCCTGAATGGTTTATAATAGCTCAGCTCAGGCAGTGGGCAAACTTGAAGATTATCTTCCAAAAGCTAGTTCCCTATGAATGCAGCCCAGTACTACAAATTCTTCTTAAATTTATCACCAGGTATTTTGAACAGGCATACGCTCCTGTTCAGTGTATTTAGCAAGGCTCAGGGAAACCCCCAGACACAACAGGCTCAGCCAAAGCCACCTCTATACAAACCGCGTGGGGTTCACATGGCCATGGTCCATGGGGAACAGCCAGAGCATTCTTCCAGCTGGTGGCTCTTCAAAAGTCATCTCAAAACACGCTCAAAGCAATGTCAACGTTTTGAGAGACTCAACACACAGCAGGTTAAGGGTTACCTCTTTTGTTACCTAGACAGAAAAGGAGTGCTGAAGGAGATTATAGGAGCAGCAGTCACCCAGACAGTCAATTAAAGCAGCTACTGCAGATAGTGGCAAGGAAAACGGCGGAAGACGCAGAAAGCTCCAGGCTTTTGGTGTTTTGGGTTTTTTGTTTGGTTTTTTTTTTTCCCCCTCAAATACAATCTCCAAGTGAAGCTTTGCCCCCGACAGAGGGAGGAGGGAGAGCGATTCAATTAATAAAAATAGATTACCTTTTAACAAGTTAAATAAAAGCTAATAAAAATGAAATACCAATGCACGTGGCAGATTTATGCTAACCACTTCATTGCGAGATAGAGACACCTGGTATGATATTAAAAAAGACTGCATTAAACATTAACGACTGCAACAGTAGGTGACAGAGCAGCGCTTTCCCTTACATCTTTTGACTATGAAGTATATACTTTCATTCTGCCCGAATCAACTTTTCAACCAGCCCTTCTTGAGAAAACTAAATACTATTTCCAGCACTTCTCCATGTCCTTGCACGTATCTGCGGGGAACGGGAAGAGGGCTGACACCAAAACCAGTTTCCAAACACAGGAACTTTCATTCAGGAGTACTTCTGACTGGATTCCAGAGCTACAGTTTCTAAATAATGGAAAGACTTTGTTTTTGCAAAGTACCATGCTGCTGCAGCTGAAGTTGTGCTGTAATAATATGTATATAATGAAAATACAAAGCCATGTGAGGAGCCTTTTGTTTAGACACTATGAACAGTTTGACATCTTTCATCATAGCCAGCACAATGCCAGAATTCTTTTATTAGAAAAAGTCACAGAGATGTAGAAAACAGTAAGATCCCATATTATGTAAATGCTAACTGGGGACAAACAGCTTAACGTCTAACAACAACAGCAGGCACTGTAAATTTAGCTGGTTGGGGTGAAGGGTGTTTTGCTTATTATTTCTGCAAAGTCATTATTACTGCAACCTTATTTACACACACACACCATACACAGCCGAATGCATTGTATTCTTGTTAGTGCTATGCTGAAAACACTTTTCCCCCCCATACCCTGGAAATGAGATTTTCCACTCTGTACCACAACATAAGCACAGTCTTCAAGGATAAGATGGAGACAACCAACCAAAGGCTGCAGGTCTGGGACTCCGGAAAAACCTATGGAGTGCAGACAACCAACTCCTGAGCATGGAAGCTGCTGGATTTTAAGCAACCTCTACTCTTAGAGTCACTCTCAAATGCACTGTGATACCAACTCCTACAGTGTGTGCCTGCACAGGCGCCCACTGACTTCCCTGAGTGTTTACTACGAGAGTGGGGCCTTAGCATCAATGAAAGAACCATTTCCCAACCCCATCTTGATTTTTTCGAAACGTCTGAAATTCAATTAGTTATGCTTTCTCTCTTCTTCTACAGCCTATGCAGTTGATTTCACACTGTGACAAATGCAGCTTGGCTTTGAATTTCAGCAGTAAAAGCTGACTGCCCAAATGCGTGCAGAAAGCAAAAAGTGAAGTGATGCAATCATGACCAAGGTGAATTCATTTAAATTTTAAATGAACACTTGTAAAGCAGTTTCTTAACACTATTCACCTTGGCTTTCCTCCCTCCAGAAAGAAGCACCATTTTACACAATCAGAAAATCCTCAATTTCATGTTTCTAGTTATGTATACAACATATTCTATTTTATATCATCACATCATGGAGAATGTTGAGATGACAAGCTGAGGACGCACAGTCCTTTGGCACATCGGGTACTTTGACATGCAAAAGTTCAAATGACTTCATGAACAGTACATAGAAAATTATCACCATTGCTACATATGAGCATAAAATTACATCAAAAAAGGTGACTTTTTTGTAACAAGAAAACTATACATATAGAACAGACAACAAGCAAGCAGAAAACAAGGTCTGTACACAAGTGTCGCAAAAAATCACGGCAACATCTGCGTTCTCCATACAAGCCCTCCCCGCACATCACGCTCCAGTGATACAAACCCCATCTTCTCAGACAGGAGGATTTTTTCCACCTGCAATTCTTACAGAACTCTTATATATATAAGAATACAATATTCTTCAGATCACCATGATCTGCTCCCATGTTGGGATACAAAGCACATGAGCTTCCATTCCAGCACACTTCACATTTCCTAAGTGCAAGCATAATCTTCAGACTTTGAAATAGCATATATCCATTCATAACTGCATATTAGGAAAAAAAGAAAGAAAAAGAGAAGCCCACTACTTGCTTTCCTTTCCAAGGGAAAAAAAAAAGCCAAATGCAATTATAGTCCATTTATTTGTAATTGCAAATAATGATGGGTTTGGTTTTTTTTAATTGGTAGCAGAAACACGAAAATCAGCAACATGTAGCCGTCAGGTAGTCTTACTCGGCTCTGAAGCAGCTGAATCATTGTAGATGTGTCCGTGAAACTTAAGTGTCGGTGACATCTCTACCTAAAGCATACAGCTCAATTACATCTGCATGAGAAATATCTAAAGCTCAAGAAGAAAACACTACCAACAATTGGCATTTGCAGACAAATGGGCTAGGAAGGCAGAAATTACAGCTATCGCTATTCATTGATACATGGTACATTTGTTTAGGTTTGGGGGTTTCTGGCTGACAGAAAAAAACACAACTTGAGTAAACTGATCAGGACTTCAATTTCAAAAAACACCTTGGAGCTGAGAAAGAACTAGGATATACAGGTATTACTTAGTGCATATTGAGATAATGATGTTCTATTGTTACGAATCATCGTGTAGTTACCACTGCTTCCAATGCTTTGCTTTGTTATTGCAATATAGAGTCTGATGGCAAGACTTTGCCTTAAGATTTATCTGCAAAACCACACACTGACTTGAGGAGAAGTCTTTTATCCATGAGAGGTTTTTTGTGAAATGATGTGTGTGGGTAGAATGGAGGCAGTAAGAGAGGAGCAAACAGAGGAAAAGACTGGTGGCATAAAAAAGAAATCATCGTCATCTCACTGCACTGTTCTTTTACACCATCACTGCACGCCAAACCTCACCGCACAGCATTTGCGTATGACCACTCCTGCAACCCATGGAGGGAATCAGAGGCCAAAATTTTGCTTCTGACATGTAGAATCATTAACTTTATATAAGCAAAGGGATTTATAAAGTAAGGGGTGACAGACACCACCTCTTTAGCCAGCCACATAATAAATGGTTTAGTGTAATTAGGAAGAAACTATGCAAAAGAGTACAGCTGCATCCTGAGCGCACGGAGAACAAGATCTGTATTTCGGGAGATGTGCCTCTAGCCCAGAACAGCTCAGGCACCTCCCGGCGCCTCTGCCTGCCCCTGCAAATGCACTGATGTGTCCATGCAGACAGGGTAATGCACTTTAGGGTTTTGATGCTGAATTCAGAACCCACTGCTTTAAAAAACTCTGCCACTGGTTTCATTTGGGCCAAAACATCAGTAAATTCGGGGTGAAAATCTCCTGCACAACGCAAATCCTCCTGAACCGCTCCTCTCGGGGACGTGTGCTGTTGGGCCAGCGAATGCTCACTGCTCTCCTGCCACGCTCACACAAGAAAGATAACGTATAGGGTGCATTTTTGAGAATCACCAACAAACAGATTTTTGTCCTACGTATTCTCCCCCTTCATGATAAATTTGTACTTGTAATCAACACAGCACTGTCAGGACACCAACCAAACAAGCCTTGCAGCAGCTGCAGGGTAAGCAGCTTTCCTGCCCACCCAGGTTAAAGTAGGGGCACACAGAAGTCATGTAGTTCGGGGCCAAACTGGGAGCAAAGCCAAGAACACAGGTCCCAGTGCTGCCTTGACCTTCCGAAATTGTCCTGCTGCTTATGCAAGCAACTACAAACAAGCACTTCTAGGCCACACTTACAAGCTTTGCGATGTATTTCTCCATCTACCCTTTTATCTGAGGCTTAGTATTAGAAAGGCTCTTTTGAAAATTACTTTTGTCTATTTAATTAATCTTCTGCCCATATAAAAATCTTAAAATGATTATGAACACATTCAATTTTACTTCCATTGATTTATCTCCATCTGATGGCCTATTTTATCTTTTATAAGGCTCACAATAGCAGAACTGGGTCATAATGTAAGTAATACAGTAGTAATGTACATTTTAGTGAACCCTGTTATTAAACCTCTCATTCCTCTCTGCTCTGTTCAGAATGAAGCCTATTACAGCAATTGGACTTGCACTGCTTGGATAAAGCTCAGTCAATTGAACTGACTCAACCTAATTTTTACAGTCTTAATCCTGACATTCAATGCACCAAAACCAATCCCACCAAGGGAGTCCTCATACAGTGCTTTTGCACGAAGGTAGACACTACCACGGTGGCCACAGTAGCGAGATGGGGGGGGGTTTAGAAGAGACATGGAGAAAATGAGAGGGAAAAAGGTCACCTGCAGTCACACTGGGGAATGGTCAGAATTCACTTACTCTGAAATAATTTCAGAGCAGAGCCTGCAGTGATGCAGGAGCACTAAAGTTGGACTTTGTTTTCAGCCAAAAGTCCAAGGAACTGATTCAACTGCTAACAGTCTCTGCCACCAGTGCCAAGCGCCCTTGCAAAGCTCTGCAGCATGAAAACAGCTTAGGATCATCTGACTTTGGACCGGAGATGAAGCCCAGAAAAGTCAGTGCCTGTGAAGGGCGTTATTTGGTTTGCTGTTATGTTTCCAAAGTCCCAGAAGGCATGTGCTGCAGCCTGAAATCAAGATAAAACGAGCTGTATCTACTTTGCTGCAGGCTGCTTATCAGCAGCATGGAAACATCCCAGAGACTCATTATATACAATATACATGAGATGTGGAATAGTTCCTTCTAATTTATTGTAGTATCAATGTCCTTAGGTGATAGATTCTGTCTTTGCGAATACTATTAAGAACATCAGCACACGACTCTTCAGAAGACTTTTTTCCAGGTGCGATCCACCTCAATTAACCCAGTTAGTACAGGGAAGATGAAGTATACAGGCTGCTATTCAGAAGTTGCTTGAATTTCATTTCAAATGAAAATTCATCACCGTGGGTGAATTCACCCACTTTAGAGGGCTAATAAGAAAGCATTCACAGCACTTTGGCATCCGTGCACATAAGACCTCCAAGTGAAGCTGAAGTTTTGCATCCGGCTTGATGCTTCACTGGGAGACCGCCATTCTTCAGCATCTTCCAGTGTGTATTTTTTGTACTTTTAGAATATTTATGAATGCATTCATCAGTTAATAAGAATTTAAAGGGCAACATTTGAAAGTTAACTCTAGAATTAATATACTCTGCTAGTTTACATGAATTAAATGTTCAGGTGCTGCTGCTGTACTAGTGCATTTGGTATTTAACTTTATGCAATGATGATAATGGATAATCATGGCATTTAAAACGGGATTCCTTTCTTCTTCAGGCCTTCCAGTTACAGCTCACTGTATGAGAAGGAAATAGAGTATTTTTACAGTAACCAGCAGTCCGTCTCCTCTTGCTTTACAGACCAGAAACCCAAGGAAGTCTTGTTAAACATACATATTGAGAAATACAGTTTTCTCAGCACACAGCCACCATAGACTTGAGCACGACCTTGGCTGGACAAGGCAGCACGTACGAAAGACCCGTGTGGGGTTTTGTATGGATGAGCTTCCCCGCCTCTCCTCCTCCTTTCCTGAAAACACCACCAAAACAGGTTTTAAGCAACCCTTCTCCATCCCCACAACTTCTTGCCTTCCATCCTGTGCTTGCACCTCCAGACCACCCCCCAACACCCCTAACAGCACGCAGGGACCTGCACAGCCTCTTCCCCGAATCCAAGAACAATGTCTTTTTGCCACTACTTCTCAGGTCTACTGTATCACAGACAGAAAGGGAAAAGTACTTATCCCTACTTGATTAAAATTAATGTTACCTCTGAACACCACACAGAGGTATTATTACTTAACCTAGTCTTCAAGGAAAGAGAAAATCCCATCAGCTTTATTTTGTCAATCTTTGCAAAAGTCTGTAATTCTTATTAATACCTTCTGCCCGTGGTACTTCTGGAAACTGTTAAAACTGGAACAGGTCCCCAAGTAGCATGGAATAGCCACAGTCACAGAAGATATTCTGAGAACATGGAAATACTGCATGTCCTCATTTTATCTCTAATTTATGAAATAGCTTCAAGAGCCCCTCTCCAGAACTCAGTGAAGTGAACAGGGGAAAAAACTTCCATTCACTACGCAGAGATGTGTCTTAAGACACCAGAGAGACTGCAGTGAGAGGGGTTTTTGACGGTTTTCTTATTTAAAATATAATTTTTATATATACACTACTGAATATACATTACTCTATATATGTGTATACTAGTTTACAATATGTATATATTAGTATATTTTTATATACATAGTAGGTACGCAAAAAGAATTCCAGCCCAGAACTTTAGCAATCTCCTTCATCTGTATCAACCCATTTACAAGATAAAAACATATAGCTTTTCTGTGGCAAAACAAAAAGATAACCATTCTCACCGCAGCAATCGCCAATTAACAAAATTACCTTTTTGTAATGGCTGGCTGCCTCGTTTACCTCTCACATTCTTAGCAGTGTTGCACTGTCAGACATGTAAGAAACATGAATGCTACAGGTGTTCCTTAAAAACTAGTAATAATACATCACACAGAATGTGGAAGTCCATGAAATAACGATGCCACAAGGGTTCACAGTAGAGTATGAATCGCATATGATCAATTCTAATCTACTACAGGTGTGACTGTCTCACTTATTTAAAAAAAGCAAGATAGGATTGAGAAAGCAAGTATGTTTTCCATTAGGATGGGAAAGAGAAACCGGCATTTTATGCTGGGTTGTGTTGTGAGGTAGAGACACAACTCTTTATCAGCTGGAAACCTCACAAAACCCAACCGATACTGTCATTCCGACAGCAAACATCGTAGCCTTTTTCACAGACATAAGAAAGAAAAGACAATGATTATATTTAATTTTCATATAAACTAATGTGTACTGAATATCTGCTGTCATCGTTAACTCACGTCAGGTTACGAGAGTGCTTTTTTGTGCAATATAAATCATTAAACGAAATGCTCTTATGATCCAAAGCTTTACTTCATGTCTCATGCATGTGGTACCTTTCAGATGTGTTACAACTAGCATTAAATCTTTCTTTTATAAAATCCTATTTCTCAGATGTTTTTAACCATAGCACGAGCTGGCTGGCCAGGATGTGTTTTTCCAACTGCCTGCTCCAGGTTGAAAGCTCCAGCTGAAACAGGTCAGCTGGTTTCAAAATCAGGGTGAATAAAATGTTTGTATGCATCAAAGCAATCTGGCAATCTTTTATTTGGAAAGACGTAGTATCTGCATAGTTTTGAGTAACAACTAAGAATTTAACAGAGTGGGCTTTGAACACGAGATATGCCCTTTGTCTACTCCTGTGAAAACTGGAAATCTCAGTTCCCACACAATCAGCAAAATGCTTATCTGTATTTAACTGTTCAATATTTCACACATAACAGGTCAGGGTTCCAGGGGAAAACACAGGTGACTGACATGGAAGATGGAACGGGTCAGGGCAAGGCAAAAAGTCAGGCAAAGAAAGGCTAAAGGGGTGTCAGAGGTGGGGAGGACAAGATTGTGATGAGGGGCGGAGGCCAGAGAAGGCAAAAGATGTTCACAGGTATGGGGGGGAGAGGTGGAAAGGATGAAAGGGCAGGGAGTTGGTGGTTAAAGATTGCAGACTCCAGTCAAATGGTCTCCAGGACATACCTAATTAATAAGCCTCTGCCAATGGAGTCCTTCCTCACCTTCATCAGTGCCTGCCTGTATGGAGGAACGCAATCTTTCCACTGCTGTCTGTGATTTCATTATCTTGAGTGCAGGGGCTAAATATTCACAGCTGCAAATGGACTCAGTGGGAGCAGCAATTTGGTTGTGTAAAGTGCTGTACATTGCTAAGTAGGCTGAAAAAAACAGGTCCAAGTCATCTCGGATTGGACACCTGAAATTAATGGGTAGTTTTGACCTTAATCTCTTGTTGGTCAATTCAATCCTACGGCGTGGGGAAAAACTGGAACTCCCTTACCTCACAAGGAGTTTTAATTCAAGAAAAGAAACTCCCAAGCGCTTATGAACCAGTCAAATACTAAAATGATGAGCACTACAGAGGAGCCCAAAAGGAAATTAATAATTCTGTCTTCAGAACACGGTTTGAATTACGAGCAGAAATAAGGCATAGGGGACACATTGATTAATGAAAGGAAAACAAAATACTGAATAGCCTCTCATTAACTGAGCATCCCACTTTCTGTGCACTGAATGAGGCCAAGGTCCTGTGCAAAAATAGCATGAGACCATATAAAGGCTTTATTGTAATGCAGATGCACACAAGATGCAAATAAAGGTTGCTCAGACAATCTTAATTTGAGGATTTCTTAAGGTTTGTGTGCTCTGTTTAGCAGCCTTTCTAATATCCTTTAATGCAGGTATTTTTGTGTGTAACAATTTACTGTGAAACGTATTCTGTGAATGCTGAAAGGGCTGAATATTTCCACCAGATACATCAATTGCCTAATCTCACGAATACCGGTGTGACTGAAAAGTGCATTTGACACATGATTTATCCAGATGCAATGCTTTAAATATCCAAGTACACTCCTAGTGCTTTCTGTTCAGTTAATTCAAATAACTCTACCTATATAAAAGCTCCTTTGAATTGACACAAGCATAAGGGCAATATTTTTACATGATACGGAAAACAACAGCGTCTATTCAATTAGGGAGAGATGCATGTTTAAAGCGCATTTTGCAAAATGTGACAGCATAGTGTTATATGCGCCATTAAAGATACTCAGCATCAATGACTTTTGAACTTGGTAATTTTCCTCTTAGTATGGTCATAGTATTATACTTTTAAAATGGAAATACATTTCAAAGAAATAGCCCAGAGGTTATGGAATATATCACTAAGCTAATCACAGTAAAGTAATATCGTAGGCAATATTAAAACCCCAGTGATAATTGCCCCAGGTATTTAAAGTAAGAGCAGTAGCATTTTCTGCACTGCAATCAGAGCAAGACAGCCAGTGCTATATCTGAAAGAGAAATGAGACTATGCATTTTTCCCCCTGATTTAAGGGCTTTACACTGAAATACGCTGACCTCTCTTCATCTAACTCGGTATAATAACTGCATATACACGTACCCTTTACTTTCCAACTGCTTTCACTTGCTTAATGGTATTTCCCATAGCACGTGCTTTTTAAAAGAGCAAAACCAGGAGAACGGGCATCAGGCAGGATAAAGACCAAGGCAAGGTGGTGCCTGCAACGTCTTTGAGGACAAAAGTACTGCGTTTACTCACGCAGCAGCAGCCTGTCCACCTCAACCCCTACACCCCAAACTGATACGCACCAACATGCACCGGGCCCACCTAGACATCATTTTTCTTTTTGTCACGGTGAGGGGCCAGATGAATTTCATTGCACTTATTGTCTCCTCCGAGGTTCGGCCAGGACTGAAGAGTGTTTAGTTGTGGCTGATTTATACTACACTTCAACCAGAAATGTGGTTACAAGACCTCCTGTATCACACTGGCTTGCTGTCTGCCCTCACGGTCCACGTGCAACGCTTGAACAGGGCATCTCGGGAACTACAAAAATGGGCCACTTGAGTTTGATCTGAAGAGCCTCAGTTCTATTTCTGGGGGCTGTAACGCCTCGTATGTGGATCAGTCCAGAGAGAAACCCGTAGCATTCACACAACAGGGGGTTACAGAATCGATGCAGCCAAATCACACTGAGCCAAGCCCTGGTAGTGCCTCAAATCCTGGGCACCATGACCAGCAGGAGGGCCTGAACCAAAAACAAGCGGAAGCAAGGCTTGTTACAGATTTGTAACATTCCCAAATGTCCAAGGAAGGAGCAATCACTGCTTTGAACAGTTCTGCAAGCACACTCAGAAAACTGCAGAGATCCTGAAGTGCTTTACAAAATCAGAGAAACAGGGAGTGGTGCAGGATGTGTGTCCCAGAGAAACAGCAAGGGAAGATTTCAGAGACTATCTGTGCCTGGAGAGCACACGGTACTCCTCTGGACTGATACACAGGCCAAAATTTAGGAAAATTCCTAGCCCAAGGTACCACCCAGGGTGCTAAAACCAGAGATGTCCATCCTTCTAGAGGTGAAGGGTCTTCCCAAGCTGCCTCTTGCCTGACAGTGCCACTTACCAACAACATCTGCCCCAAAACTATCTGACACTTTCTAAAAGCAGCAGCTGAAACCAAAAAAGGAGATTGGGTGGAATTTCTTTGTTATGGTCAAAAGTGTAAGCCACTTTCATTTGGCTTCTGCTAGGAATTAAAAATAAAGCAAATGTATTTACAAAACAACTGTAAAGTGCTAATGTAATGCTGTATTATCTGAAAGATGGTTATTATAATCAAGACAGCTCTGCTTTACTCTGCAATCTCCTAATGAGACACACTGGCAAATGATATTCCAGATTTTGGGGGGTGGGGGGGGAATAACCTTTCATTATTTTTTCCTTCTTTATGTATAAACCAGATCACACAGAAACCTGACACAAACACCAGCTTTATTGGTTCTGCTTCTTAAAAGTCTAACGGGTACCTCTTGCAAAGGGGAGATGTTAAAAACATTTTAATATGATGCCATTACCACTATTTTTCTTGTTGAGATTGAAAACTGTCTTGACTTACTGCTTCAAGAGCGATCGACAAAACTATTCTGTGTTTAAGCAGTCGGAAGCATTTCTCTCCTTAAACAAGACATTATAATCATTCCTTTTGTAGCCTACTAAAATAAGATTCCAGAAAAACTCCCCTCTAAATAAGGATAAACAACATGGTGGCTTGATCACAGCATACTGCCAGAACAATCACACTCATAATCTTAACACTGACAGCATATTTAGCAATCTCGGTTGCAATTACTTTGGTCTCATTTCACAATATCCTCAGGATGATGATTCTGAGGATGTTAGAGAGGAATCAGGAACTGCTTCCAGAGATACGACCGCGACTTGGCAGCGCAGACTAAGGAACAAGAAAAGTCAACAGAAGTAATTTTAGAAGAATAATATTCTTGAACAAAATCTACATTTTTTTTTTAAATGCTTATTTGTGAGCATTTTTTCTCAATATCTACCTGGAAGAACATAAAGCAGAAGTTAGAGGATTTTCTGCAGAATTTGTGAAATGAAGCCACAAGGCTACATTAGAAGCAGTCATACCGACCGATCATCCTAATGCTTAGTTCTTATTTTTATGACATATATATTTGCTACTAGTAAAAACTGCAGCATCCGAGGTTCCCGTGTCTAATTTCTGCCCTTTCCAATAAAAGCTCTTTCCAGTCTGGTAACCTGATTGAAAGTTTGGAGCGTGATTTGTTAAATCAGATCAGTGCAATAGCTCTTACTTCAGTAATAGTCATTTCCGAGATCAATGAAAGCAGATACACGTTTTAAAAAAAAAATCTAAAAAGTGAAAATAGCCTGGCATCATATTTTTCTCAAGGAAAATATTAAAATATAAGCAATGAAGTCTGAGGAACGTAATCAAAAAGAAACACCTTCTTTTACATTAGAAATGCTCTGAACTGCTGTCTGTGTTGTTTCATCATTTTTTCCATTAAATCAGACACTTCTTCTAAATCAAGCCCTTGGGGAGTAAGAGACAAAAGTGATGAGAATGCAATGTGTGAATATAAAAGTGGAGCATGTGTTTTATAACTAACTCTGTTCAGAGATCAAGGGAAGTGTCACTGTTTATAGCCATCAGTAAAGAATCAATGTAATTATATTTGTAGTATCAATTCAGGTCATTATTCTAATACATACACCGTAAAGCCACAATTACAATTTACATCTGCATTGAACAAGTGCATTTATGTCTCAACCTTACGTAAAAAACAAACCCAAAACCTCTTCTTTTCCTTTCACCCCCTACACACCCTCATTATTTCAATCTTGAAGCAAGATGTAGTTCAGCCACTCGAATTAAGTCAGAAAATAACACAGTGCAACTGGATTTACTCTACAGCCTCGGAGATCTGGGATCAGGAGTGAAACCAGAGCACAAGGTCTTTAAGCCTTTGGGACCTGGATGCAGTAAAACCCTCCGCCTCATGGGAAAGAGAAGAATTCCCAGATTTGGAGCAATTCCTGCTTAAAAAAAAAAAAAAAAAAAGTAAGAGCACTGCACCATGATAATTTTTGCCCATAGTAACCCAGCCAGTGCTGTCTCACTACTTTTGGGGAGGGTTGAATTTCAGGGGAAGCGAGACATGCTCTTCTGGTGCACTGTTCAAAAACCAACCGCTGCTGTTACTAACACCAAAATAGAGTGCTTTGCAAACCAAACTGCGTACAAGAAAAATAGTCTGACAGCCCTTAATCCTCCCTCCATGGCTCAAAAAACTGTGAAGGTTAAAATTATAGATATTTACACTATAATATTTTTGTGGCATCTTCAAAGATCCATTGAGATGAACAAGCACTGGATAGTTTCAGCCTGTCTGCACACTCACACACAATTTAACAGTTAATGTGACTTTGCAGTCATCTTTGCAACTGTATAAGCTAGTGTGTCAACTTAAAAAAACCTAACTAAATAAATAAATAAACCCCCACACACACATTGCAGCAGGGGACTTCCTGCTGGGAGGTGATTCTCACTTTTACTCCATTCAGTCTTTACCTATAGTCAGCCTCAAACTTGAATCTAAATTAAAAATTTATTTTGCATGTGAGTCTAGCTCCTCCTTCAAGAGCCCAACACCCATTAGGCATGCACAAAAATTACAAGGAGATAAAAAAAATGTTCTTGCAAACTCAGAAAGCACTGCAAATCTGTGGCAGATTTTATCAAAATTGAAGGGCAGAGAAGCTTTACTTGTTCAACAGGCATCCAACTTTTCGGCATTCAGAGAACTTTCCTGCAGTTTCAGAATGGAGACACTTACCTAGAGAACAATTAAAAAAAAAGAAAAAAAAAGACACATTAGGCAGAGCTAAAACTTCTGGGAAAGTTTTGCTTTTTAAATGATGAGATTACATGGGACAAACTTTCATTATAGACTATAATTACATATCATAAATACTTTATTATAGTAAGGTTTCATTGATAAACAGATATCAAGTATTAATACACCATTAAAGCATATTTTTCAGAATGGCTAACCAATTTTAAAAAGTTCAACAAAACTGGAAATTGCTGATGCTTATCACAACTTTCAGCAGGGATTTGTTAATACTCCCAATTTATGTTTAATCAACCCCTTGTTCACCAGCCGGTAATGCAAGCCGCAAATCCAGACTTTTACAAATCCATATACATTAGGCAAGGTAACATCAAAGTAAAACCTAAATATTAAGGTTCAAATTCAGAGTGCAACCCAATTCAGTCATTTTAAAACACCAGCTCCACCTCTGGAAGCCTTGTCCCAGCAATGAAGATCAGCACACTCAGAAACAGCACCCAGAGCAAGGGCTGAGCATCATGAGGTAGAGCATAAAACGTAAAAGAAAATTCACTGAATAGGGAAGAATCTCGGAGGCAGAAAACGTACAAACCAGTTTCAATTATCTGCCAAATCTGTGTATTTTTGTTATTGCCTGGAAAGAGCTTCCCTGTAACATCAGTTTTAACATGGACATTTCATATGCCCAAAGTATCTTGTGATTAGAGCTGGGAGAAACCTAGGAGGGGAGCGCTCAGCATTTGTGGCTTCCATTCATTAATCCTCCTATTCCAGAGAGAATTTTAGCACAGACTTAAGTCCCAGTGACTGAACTGGACTTAAGTAGATACGTAAAGTTGAACATCAGCTTAAGAGTTACCTGGAAGGGAAGCCTAATGGCTTATGTCACTCTCATGCATTTCTCCTCCAAACAAGCTAATATTTTTAAGTTGGAAAAAAAAATAATTAAAAAACCTAAACAAAAAAAGAAAGAAAGAAAGGAAAAAGAGAAAGTCTGCAATACTATTTTTATCCTTCTAAGCCTTCGGGACAAATGCTTTACAGACCTTCTAGTCTTACAGAGTGCAATCTATAAAGATTAAAGATTAACATTTATAGAAAAATGCCTTTCCCTAATACTGTAGAGATGCCATAAAAAGTAATACTTTTCATTATAATACTACTTTATGGTACATGAGAGCTTTAGTACCCCACAGGTCTTTTCCTCCTCAGTATCTGGAGGGGAAAGAACACAGATTGCAAGAAGTAGATGCTTCTTTCTTTCTTTCTTTTTCTAGCTCAGCAAATATATATCATTACTTCAGTACCTTCAAGGTGAGCTTTGTTGTGAAGAGAGATAAGGCCCAAAGCAGAGGCAAGGTTTGAACAAAATTAGTCATTGTATATGCATTTTTATCCGTTTTGACAATGCAGAATTTTAATGAAGGAATGCTACAAGGATTCTGCTCTGAAACAAGCAGTTTAATTCTCTCTGTAATTCAGAAAGCAAGTTTAAGTAATGACTTTATAATTTTCAATTATCATGGAAGAATCCTTTTTACGTTCTCTTTTTCTTTATTACTCCAGTATGTCCTATCAGAAATTTAATTTTAATTTTCAACTTAGGCAATAGTATTTTTCATTATTTGGCAAATAAAAAACATTACAATAAACAAATTAGAGAGGGGCACATGCATGAAATGGCATCGTCTAGAGAATATTTGTTTCAGTTTTCCATCCAAGGAACTTTTTAAATTTTGCAGGGGTTGTAACAAGTGTATTTCAGCCTTTATTCTCTTAACATGACAGCTCTTCACTCAGTGACAACAGCCTGTACAGCCACCTCTGGACCCATCTACATATTCACTGGTTTTCATGCTGCACTACAAGTGATTCACAACCACTGTATCCACTCTGTGCCCCAGTGAAAACAAAAAAAGGGAATTCAGAGCATGCTGGGGATGGCTGACGGGGCTTAGGAAGTGCATAGAAGTGACAGGATGGGTTTACAGCCGGGTCAGCGGGGAAAATATTTGCAAAAGCCTGTTCTCATTTTGCCTACAAGAGCTGTTGTATGCCCAATACAATCTACCCTGATGCTGGAGGCAGTTGGAGTCAGGCAGATTTGCTTTCAAAAACCAGCTCAGGTTTTCTCTGTTCTGCATCTACCATCTTGATAAATCCTGTGAACTTTTACAATTAGTTTGTACCCATTTGGGTAAAACTCCAGTAGACAGTATACAGCAAACATCTCTTCATCTCTGCCCATGGAGAAGCTAGACAGAGTTTAGTACAATAAAAACAAACAAACAAAAAATCTCAGAACTAATTATCTGCAATATGTATTCTTATTTTTATATAATTTTGGCACTTGCCATCAAAATACCATGCTCATAAAAAATAGATTTGCCTCCTATACAGATGATCTATTACCACCACAGCTCGTGTTATTTCCTCAGAAGAAAATGAAAAGCTCCATTTGAAACTCACTTAGCAGCTGGTTATTCTGCATTTCATACAGAAAGCAACACCCGTAAAGGTGAAAATGAATAATGATACATTTGTGAAGAAGTCACAAAAATTCAAATGCAAGATTTATCCAGAGCTTTGATACGCCAATCCTCTTAGAGACTTCATAAAATAACGCTCTGCGCACAGTGAAAAAAAATGCATTCCACCCACTGTATGAAACCAAAGAAAATTCACCTTATAAAAGAAAAACAAATTAAACAGAAACCGGGAGACCTAGCAGGCCTGTAATTCATTAGGAGCTGCCCTCGGGTCCCTCGGGAGCAGCCTCATATACTCCGCAGAGCTAGGAAATGTGTAGTTAAAGGAAGCCAAGACTGGAATCAGCTGAAAATTTGCAAATCCAGAGAACGGTTCTCTCTTGTATAATTCATTTTAACGCTTCGGCTGGCTTTGGCAGTTGTCTCCTCCCTTGTTCTGCACCCAGAAATTTACCCTACTCCTCCCTCCTCATCGGACCAAGCCCCCTTCTCGCCGCACGCCTTGGTTTTCATCTCCAGGGCTCCCACCTGCCCAGTCCAGCCCACCCTCTCCTCCGCACCAGCCACGACCTCCTCCCACGAAACCCGTTCCACACGCACCCCAGCCCCGTCCGCCCCCATCCTTCACATTCGCATCGCCGCGCTAACGCCGTGCCTGGGAGCGCGAGGTCCTCGCGGAGCGCGGACGTCCCTCAACACCGTTTTGCTGGTGCCAAGGCGAGACGGAGGCGTTGAGAGTCCTGCCCAGGCTGACGCCAGCGAGCCGCGGAGGACGGCAGTAGGGCTCTCCGCTCCATCAGCCCCGCTCTACGTCCCCAACCGAGCCCTGACACTGACTGACACCAGGTCTGGTTTTTCTGGACCCCTTTTCCTGGCATTTCTGTGGTGCTTCGTGGTCCTGCCAGACTGCAGAGAATTAGCTCCAACGTCTGTGTCTCCCTGACACGGAAAGCCAAAACGCACTACTCTGCATTGCAATGAAAGGAAAAAAAAAGGCAGGGTGGACTTTGTCTTTTCTTCTCTCTGGATGGACTTCAACTCATTCGCTGAAGGACGGCCAACATGGTCATCCCAGGTTTAGCTCCCTGCTAAAGTAACTGAGGCTGTCAGAAGTGAGACAAGATACCAGAGTTAACGGTGAAAGGGTAACGGTGTCAAAAGCAAGTGCGAACTGTTGTGTTCTGTAGAAAAATTCTGTTCTTGATAAATATTTTGCCGCATCTTTACAGTTTTATAAAAAGGACTCAGGTGCCACATTCAAGATTTTTCTTCTTTAACAGAGCTTGACCACAGACTCAGAAGTGAAAAAACAAACACATCCTTGTCCAGCAGAGAAGCTGCTATGCGTGAAGTTTTATTGAGACAAATCCCATCAGGAAAAGAAGTTGTGTGGAACACAGCAGACTTGGTCTGAAAACGCCAGCGATAAACATCTGAGCTGAGTTTACAGTCCAACAGCAATACAAATGGTGCTGAACACCCCTCTGAAATATGCCTGGTCTAACTCAAGCTCGTCAGACTGAAAACTTGCGTAAGGATTTGTGTGCAGCATCCAAGATTACCCACGAGATGACAGGAGCGCTCACAGTTTGGGGTGGATTGCTAAAGCAGTAAGGCGAAGTTTAACAGGCAGGGACAGGAAAGCTTTTGGAGTCTGGATACACGCAGCAGATCAGCTGCGTATCAACGACATGATCCCCCAGCAAAGGCTCATATTACTCATTTATGTACGTACAATATGGAAAATACTAGTTGCATTTTAAATTTTTAATGCACCCCATGTTCACAGAATTTCTTATTTTTGCTAAAAGGGAGCTTCTAGGCAATGTTGCTGCCTGTACACCTTGAAACACACAATCTCTTTTTTTAACAACTGCAATGAATTGGATACTGCACGTTAAGAAAGTCAGACTGCTTCTAGCTGCTGGGATAAAATAGGTCAGCGGAGCAAAATACGAGGAGACTAACTCCCACTGATTGGAGTAACATCTAAAACCACTGTTCGGACCCCGTATTTTTCAAGCCGTCCTTCCACCAAAGCACGCAGCTCAGACAAGAAGTACAGAACAGCGTGTGACGCAGCTATAAAGGTGTTCTGGCATCTGAAACAGGCGATAAAAGCACTGGGGGAAAGCAAAGCTTTCAGGCACCTCATTCTCAGCCCCAAAAGAATCATCCTCTGAAATGAAATGAATTGATAGGGACAAATGTGGTCGGGGTCAAGAGGAATGATCCGTATTAACTGCTCCCATGTCTGAAATGTTGTGGAGCACAGTTCCAATGATGAGGACATACAGAGATGCGTGGATTATATTGAAAATATGTTCCTGCCAGGAAACAAAGCACAAACTAACCCGTCCTCTCAAGCTGCAACGACTTGAGGGAAAACAAACAGATCTTAAACCAATCTTGTTCTAACTCCTTAAATTCCTGTTTTGTAACAGTAAAGGCTTAGCAACCATTAAGAAAAAAGTACTTGGGATTTGTGTCTGTCCTGAAAGATCTTCAGTCCCTAAAGGACAACCGGTACCAAGACAGGGTAAAGTCTAAGAAAGGGGCCCCATTCAAGCAGCGATGCACTTTCGTCTTCTGAGGAAGATAATAAATGAGCTCAGGAGCATTTCACTACTTTGTAAGAACTCACATTTTACACGTAATGCCTTATTAATTTGTCCCTGAATCAGATAAAGACTTCTGGTCATAAATGGGTCAGGCTGACCAGAATTAGTAGTTAGGAAGAGAAACAGGGATAGGAGAGATGAGTGAAAAACTGCAGCATCATTGAGTATCACTGCCATGCACTGTGTACTCCTCCAGAGAATAATAAACTACTTGACAGTTATGAGACCACAGTTTTCTAGCTAACCTACAAAAAAAAATTTCCTTTTTGCCTGAAGAATTATTAATTTTTCAATATCCTATTAAAAAAAAAAAAAAAAGGCAAAAGGGGAAAAAAACCCCACCTGTCAGTCACAACAAAACCCACAGTAGTCTTTACCACTACACCCTGGAAGACATCCTCCCAACAAATGAACACACGTAACAGATCCCTTTGTAATACCACACTGACATTCTGCAACAGCTACTCCAACTGATCCCCCAGAGATAAATGCTACAAAACCAAGGCAAATTATAAGGGGACTCTGTATAGCAGGGCAACATAACACACAATTACTGTAACCTTGCCCTGAGGCATTTCACAGGGAGATAAAAAAAAATAGCCTGCATTTAAGTATTTAACAGTTTTTCTTAAGGGAAAAAAAAAAAAAAAAAAAAAAAAAGAGGCTCATTTTCCTGCTCCTTCCAAAGCCAGCAGCATTGAGCTGTATTAATTCGATGGAGGAAAACTGAATGATGGAACCCCTTCGTGAAGGACAGGTTTGTTGGGTGGATGTTAGACGTCACACACGCTCGTTTCCCTCTCGTATCAGTGCAAAGCAGAACAGTGCAGTATTGCAGCAGCTCGTTAGTAAATGAGAGAGGAAGATAAAGAGTGGAGAGAAAGCAGTCGCTCCCTTAGGCCAGCCAGCCACCATGCTCCATTTTGGAGTAACTTTGCGCAGCCTGCAGAAATTGGTTCCCTAAAGACCGTTGTGAGGACCTCAAATTACCCTTGACACCATCCCCGTGGTGTCTGTCCCTTAATCACAGCCGTGCTCTGCAACACATCCAGAAACACCCCATGCCTGAGGCGTGACAAAATGGATGGCACTCCGCTATTTATGTCAGCTGGCAGAGACTCGACAGCCCATTTCCTAACATTAAGGGAAATCACAGCCGCCCAGGTAGCTGCCCAGGCAGAGCTTCCAGAACTGGGTCTGGAAAGAATTAGTCTCCGCTGCAACAGAAATTCTTGCAGGACATAAGTATTGACACAGACGAATCTCTTAATAAAAATCTAATTTAGCTGCTTCTCCTAAAAGAGCTCTGAATTCCTGTCCCCACCCAAATACAAAATGCTCAGTTATTAAGCTCAACTGGCTAATTCTCTGTTGGTACTTACTTCAGTCTTGTTCAGTATCTCCAACATCACCTTAACAGTTGAGCAACCAACCGTGAGAACGGCATTACTCTTTGATACTGCTTAAGCAAAACTCAGTGTTTATCTTTTTTTTTTTTTTTTAATTGGTAAAAAGGAACTCATCTCCATGGATAAAGATCATTCTGTCTAGACAACCATCATAAAGTCTCTGCTATATACTACTTCGCTTCATTACACGCACAGATGCATAAAAGCCTGTTTTTGAGAATATTAGACAGACACAATACTGCAATATTTTGTTGACATCTATTGGAGATTAACGCCAAGCGAGGCTCTGGAGCACATGGCCAAAGCCATGCAGCTTTGTGTTTAAAGCACTAAGTAACTGGGTTGACTGGGATTACCAACAACTTCATCTAGTTTTACTAGTGCCTCGCTGGGACCTTTTGAACCTTGGTTCCTGGAGCGAGTATACACACTTTTAATATGGGGTATATACATAGCAATGTCTTCAGGGTTCCTCCCAATCCAACCAGTACCATACAGAAACATGGCATCAACAAGAGCAAGGCATGCCAATTAAATGCTCACGTTGACGATCAAGCCACAGGGCATACAACGGGGCTGGAGCAGGCAGGAAGCCAGCTTGTGCTCATTTGCCAAGACCCCCAAAAACGCAGATTAGATTTTGCATCTGAGACTTCAAGCCATCATCAGCTCTCAAGTAAAAGTGCTTGGGAAGGATATGCCAATTCATTTGGAAACCACACCATTATTCAGAGAAGTCAGAATTGTATCTGATGACCACAGCACATAAGCTCACCTCCAGGCATTTGTGATTGTTATCGATGCTGCAATTCAAAAGTGGACCCAAGCAGTGCACACTTGTGCATGTCAGCCAAACCAAACAGCAAGAGAGGAAAAAGGAAAATGAAAAGTGCAAAAATCATTAAACACAAAATC
The DNA here is from genome assembly GCF_947461875.1 of Haliaeetus albicilla. NCBI lineage: Eukaryota > Metazoa > Chordata > Aves > Accipitriformes > Accipitridae > Haliaeetus > Haliaeetus albicilla. The sequence goes on from NC_091484.1 coordinate 5,111,753, forward strand.
CCCAGAAACCTCCGATCCTTTGAATTAAACAGATTCCCCCTGTTTTTCAGGGAGGAGGGGGAGAACCAAATTTTAAAATTGTGTTGCTAAGACATGCATCCCCCGAGAACACAGGTGCTCACTTCACTGCTAAAGAATAAAACTCTTGCCAAAGTTATCACATTAAAAATGAATCTTGCCAGTTTATCCTCTATAATTGAGCTGCTCTTTGGGAGACAGCTATAACTGCAAAGAACCAGCCTGTGAAAAAACATTTACAAACATGGTACTATTAGCACAGATATCTGCTATTATTTCTTAAAAACAGGACTTTACTGCAGAGATTGCCCCCCCAGAGAAGCTCAAAAAAAGAAAAGTTTTTTTAAATCTTTCCTCCTTAAAGATCTGAAAATGAAGAATCCAAAACTGTCATAACTCATAATGCAGCACCATCCTCCTCAAGAGCTATTTTATGTAGAAACAGGCTTTGATGCAAGAGGAATTAAAATGACAATATTAACCAGAAAAATTAGATACTATTTCGCCTCATTGTCTCAAATGGTGCCATTAGCAGCACTTAAAATAATGATAATTCAAGATTATTTTAATTATGTTTTATGCTTTTTCAGGGTGCACTGATGAAGGACAGGGATAAAGGAGAAATTCATTGTGGTGGGCACTATCAATACTGCCCAGCACCCCACACCTGGGATGCAGACCTGAACTTCTTGTATTCTGCTATTAATTCCCTGTTGACACCTCTAACTCAAGGGCTGTCAACTCCAGCATCTTGGCCAAATTCCAACTGGATAATTAGATTGTGTCTAAAGCACTTATTTATTTCTGGAGTTTTAATTGGATAAACATATGCATTTTATTTTCTGGATAGTCATGAATGTTGCTGAGCGCTTTTCAGTACCTTCAGACAGTTTACTCTGTGGTTGACTCATGCTGCTCTGGGTCAAACCAATTCTATCATGTTCTAGTTCTATGCTGGCTAATCACCCACAGATTTCTATCAACAGAAACAGTACAACGAAAAAGAACAAAGGATTTCATCCTCCTTCAAAATTAGATCACAAAGCACCTACCAATCAAATTTTTTCCCTCGATGTTTATTAATAATTTTGAAACTGCTCTATCCTGAAACCTAGCAGCAAATTAATTCTTAGTGTACCATTTGCAATTTTCCTGCGAAATCCCATTATAACATAGCCTTCAGTTTAATAAAACAGACTGTCATATATCAAATAATACTTTTCAGATTTCACTACCATGCTTTAGAACAATGTTTATCTCCCACCATCAGCTAAAATGCTATTATTAATCATTTATCTTTCCATATGGACACAAAGCCTGAAGAGGTGGGTTTAGACACACGGGAGAGTATTCACACCTTCTTATGGGGTGTGAAGTTTAGAGGCGTAGACAGGAACCCAAGCTTCCACTTAACTACTGCAGTCTCCAAACGATGAGTCAGAGTCCTCTGGAAACTTCATGCACTATCTAAAGAACTTAGGTTCCCAACAGACTCCTGAATTAGACGCCTGTTTTGAGACGGTGTCAGTATCTCATGTTTTCTGCTGGATTAATTGGAAAATGTGTTTGAAGCTGCTAGATCTCTTGGGGGGAAAAAAACTCTCACTCTCTACTACTAAATTCTATAGGTTCAAAATTTTTTATCTAATCAGACAACTAAAACACTAGTTTCTCCATAAATATTTTCATAACTTTGACAATTACTTTAAAATAGGAAATAAAATGCTTAACTTGACTGCAGGCTTATTTTCCTATTCATAACACATTTAATATCTTAGGAAATCAAAAAGTGATCCTTTGTGCCGTCACAGTTTCATACTCGCAATTAAAGAGCAGATTTTGATGTACAGTAAGCACATCAGACAGGCAATTAATTGCCTTTATAGAACAGAGTACTCTGTTACAAATGTCTGTACGAAGAAAACTGAAGATACCATTTCTACTGAGCATTACTAAACCCATTAGAAATACAACAGAGCAGATCATTTTCACTGTCCCTCTCTCCCCCCAAATATCCTGCTGAGAACATACTTAGCCTGCGATGGATAAAAAACCATAAATGTTGAATCATCACCACATTCTGCATGATCTTATTTTAACCTAATCAGCCTAAACTAGGAACAGTGCTGCTGAAAAGTGCGTGTTAACGTAGTAAAGGCATCATCATGCGCATCAGGTCCAGCAGATAAAAGGGCTCTGAGGCACATCATTCTACAGGAAATGAAGCATCAGTGATGAACACTGGTTTCTCATTTTAAATATTAAAACAGGCCACGGGACTTTGCCCTTTCTAACTGAGACTGAAGAGACAATTTGAAAGGTTAATTAAATGACTGACATGTAAGGGGGACGTGGCGCAGTATCTGTAGAGTAAGGTCCGTCCACGGAAAGACGTGGCTTTCAGTCCACAGGCAGCATCAACAGCAGGACCAAAGGCCACATCAACATAAGGACATTCAGCAAAGTTGAGGCAAATGAACTAATGGTGTGCAGTCAATGCACAGAAGTCGCACTACATTAAACCCCAGTACGAAGGCTCCCATGAGAGAGCGCAGTCACCCTCCTGGGTTTTAGCTTTAAAGCTGTTTTCCTCCTGAATGTCAACATCCACACATCATTTAATGTGTTTTAACTTGTACTTCACACCCACCGTGGAAAAACTTTCTGGAACTTCTGATAGCAAATAAGGCTGGTAGTTTTACAGTGTACATCTCACAACTTATTTTTGTTTACTCCATGTCTGAGCTTCTCCTGACAGAAGATTATTTGGTTGTAAAGGTATTGCAGAGCGTACAGCCGACGCAATGGAAAGAAATTCGGCCCCACCAATTCTGTCCTGAGAGCTGTCTGCTGCCCAGTCTTCACAGGCATTAGTTTAAGAAATTAAATAAAATATAGCAGGACTTCTGTGTTTTACCTGACTCGGATACAAGAGTGGTGGACAGCAGCGTATCTGAAGTCACGAACTCTGACCGGGCTTCTTCACATCTGCACCTCTGGGCCCATAAAATTCAAAAGGAACCTTACCACTGACTTCAAAGGTACCAGCATGTTACCTGTGCAGCACTTGACTCCGAACACTCCCCTGCAGCAGTATGAGGAAAGGCACATGCACCGCAGGTCATCTGTTTCCATTAAAATTTGTAGAAGAGTAAGTGAACTTAAAAACAAGGCACTTTTGATATTCAGAACTTAAATTTTACACAGAATTTATGTGCATGCATATGCAAAACTCTTCCTTTATTGTACCTCCATATATATTATTGACTAATGTATAAACACCCACATAAACTTTTGTTAGATTTCCACCCCACCTTTGCAGGTGAGAAATATCATCTGCCATACAGCTACTAAGACTTTCCCCTACTCTAACACAGGCCACAGGAGCAGTTCTTTGGAACAGTAAACAAAAAATGCTCAAGGCATCAAAAAATAATATTTTGGAAAAGAAAAAGAAGAATTAAATGTTGGAAACAATCATAATTATGTTTTAAAGAGAGGTTTTGATTGCTTAACCTAAGTCACCTAGGGCATAATGATTACCAAATTCATAACTCTTCCCCATCAGAGAGTAAATGGAAAAGTCTTAATAATCTAAAAAATATTGCAGTATCTTTCTCTGTTTGAAGTGAATCAATGGTATTTATAGCCCCAGAGGTATTGAATTTCTTTTGTATCAAAGAACACCAATAATAATGTACAATTCCATTATGAAAGTGCATCTCAAGAAAGTGAGCACTGTCTAAGATTACAAAAAAGGAGAAAGTCAAAACTCAGTATCTGTGATCCCAAGAAAACATGCCAATCTTCTCCCACCAGATGGAACGATCAAATAATCTCAGGTGTTTATAGCTCGCCGTATGAAAATGGGATGAAAAATGGAGACTAGTAACTATCAAGACGCTTCATGTAGTTTGACAGGAAAACTTTACAGCCTCACTCTACAAAAAAAAAATATTCTGAGCAAATCAGCGCTGCTTAAAAAAATACATACATATATATATATATATGAAAGAAATGAACAAAAGACAGCAGAGAGTTTGCATTGATTCTGAAATCCAAAGTAATTCAGAGCTACAAGCATTCCCTAGAAGCAGAATAAGAAGGTATGACTGGCAAAGAAAGAGGAAAGCGTCTGGCCTAATAACTTCACAGACCTTCAGTATAACAATTTTTTTTGCCTGCAAGAAGAGTAGTTCATTCTGTGGTTGCTCCCTGGCTTTATTCTCCCACCTATGAAAAGTGTCCTCAGGCATCATCCAGCAGTTACAGAGGGGACCTATGGGAGTCATTAAAGTAATTAGAACTGCTTGAATGTCATCAGCAGATGATGCCATGGAGGACAACACATCCCTACCCTACTGTTAATATGAGATGTTAATTTTGTGAAATCTTTTGCATTCTGCTTTCTACATTAACTATATAAAGCAGGACCCAAGAAAAAAAGACCAACAAAGATCTCAGCAAGCAGGGTATCAAAACAGGCTTGGTTACCATGACATTGACATCCAAGCGTTAGTAACTTTAAACTACCTAGCATCTTCTTTCGCGGGACTTTTAAGTGCATAGTAAGGCAGTCAACTGACTCAAATAATGGGAATTTCAACACGTGAGAAGTTAAACTTAACTTCCTCCTTTCGAAAAATGAGCATCTAACTTGATTCCTGTTTTCAAGGATGAAAATACCACCTTAGCCGAAGGCTATCACAGGCACGATATAAATTCCAGATGGTGCTAAAATCAAGCTCAGCACTTGAGCCCAACACCAGCATGGAACCAGGAGCTCCCCTCCATCCTGGGGCAGCACACACCACGGAGTCCACCACGGCTGCTACTGAGCTTGGAGACAACAAAGATGTGAGTTACCTCAAGAGCTTTAATAAAGAAGAAATTTTGTATTTAGATAAACAACAGATATTTGGGCACAGCTAAGCAAAAGGCGCTGCTTATATTACCAATAACAATTGGAAAAAAAAAAAAAAGTGCCCAGTACACTACAGATACCCAAGGAGACAGTGTTCTTGCCCCCAAATTTTCTGGGTCAAAGCATAAAGCAAGCATACGAAAGGGAAATGAACATAACAAATCAGTACTTCATGAGCTGTAAGTAGTATTGCTGGCCTTCTAGAATAATAACTGATTATTGTGAAATTGCGGTAAGTCATTACGCTGTAAAGGAAAAAGGATCCTGGATATCAGAAAGGACTAACACTTAAATCTATATGCAATATGAATTCATTTTGTTTCTCTTTATGCTTTGCTATTCTTAGACAGATAACGGCTTCATGAGACCTGATTTATTGTCCATATGTATCAAAATAGGAATGTGCTCTTACGTTTCAAAGCATTAAATGAGATTTACTCCACAGTAACTTCATTCTGACTTACCGAAGCAGGATTTTCCATGCCCGGCACTTCTGCCACAATAGAAAATCTTCTCCAAGAAATGCAGAGCTTAGTGAAAAAGTTACTATTACTAGTGTCTTGATACTTAATATTGACAGCCCAGGCCATCAAACGTAACTAGTCTATGACTAGAACTGTCTGGAGGAAATAATGGATTAAAGAAGCAGAACCAGCAAAGTACAGCTGAAAAGATGCAAGTATCATCCTCGGTACTGCTGAGGACTCAGCATCCCAAGCTGCACCACCACGGTCCCTGCGGCCAAGGCTGCTCCCTGCCCACTGACAGGGCAGCAGGCGACAGGCACAAACCGAAACATCGGAAATTCCATTTAAACATAAGAAGAAACTACACGATTTCCACAGGTGACTTCCAGCCTCAACTACTCCATGGTTCTGTGACCTCCAACACGTCTGCTGTTCACGTATATGAATATTACTAGCACAATATTTAATAACTATATCCTTCGCTATGTATAGATTTTTAATCCAATTTAAGAGAATGATAAAACATCCTAGATTTTAATAGGTCATCACAGTGACAGTCTGGTCAATACAACCCCTGATTGATTACTCATATTGCATTCTTCTGTTCTCACAAAATAAATCATGCCAAAATAACTTGGAAGTGTTTTATAGCTTTTTAACTGCTGTATACATATTAAAAAAAAGTTATTTCACAATATATCTGTGAAAGAAAGAATATATTCCCCATATTACAAAAAATCAGGGAAACTCAGAGACAGCTTATAAAGCGATTTTCCCAAGGCTATATACAGCTAGGATTAACTGACATCACATTCATGAAAAAAACTAAAATAGCAAACAACAGGAAACCCTCTACACAGCACACATTCATGAAGTACCTTACTAGCTTTGGCCACTCTTTCAACAATTTACTCACAGCTGAAAGAAAAATTCAGATTCTTATTTTTGAATGCACATACAGTCCAGACCTTTTGTCTGCATTTCATGTCAGGTGCTGTGCAGTACCTATTTGCTACTTGTTTCACTGCTCCATAAAGTTCTGCAACATTAAATTATATGCAAATATCTATAAAATTATGCAGTTAGAAGTAGAAACAAGCTGTGTCCATCACTTCAAATACGTGCGGTCATGAAAAACTGTTGCTCATGCAAGCAGCTTTTCTGTTCTGATTTCCTCCTTTTTAGAGTACTCAGGGATGGACCAGTACCTCCTGCAAGATAGGCGCAACGACAGCTGAGCATCTTGATCCTGTAGTGCTTATGATCAAAGCTTCCTTTTCTCCAAATCCCAACTCTGGTAGTTACATACTTTGCCTATTTACAACAGGACCCAGCAACGTTTGACTCTATCCAACTATTTTCTTACTAATATTAAACAGTTTATATAATAATGGATGGACTATTCAATATGTGCTTAATAATGGCTCACACAGCCTGCGACAGTGGGGTTATCGCATCCATTTTTAAGTTTCATGGGAATCTGTAACATTCCCCTGAACTCTCACCAAAGAACAGGTTGCAAGGGAATGAGATCTTCCCAAGGAGCATATTATAAAGGCAGCTTTTATGATATACATTAATGGAGGTCAGAGGCAAGGCTACTGTTCTCATTTCTGAAGGGAAAACACTAGATCATAATGATGGCATGAGAATGGTGAAAATAATAATAAAGTCATTCCCCTGGTTCAGGCAAGATTAGCACATTTTGCCCAGTTAAGTCCTTTTCGCTATAAAGGTACTGCCTAAAGGTGCCTTTAAGTATAGATTTGCAGACAGTGTAGAACTAGGCACGTGTATCACATCAATTGCAGCAGGTGATTTTTTGCCTAAAAGTTACTAGGAAGAGACCCCATTCAGAGCAGAAAATCAATTCAATGCTCATGGCACTTCTTGATTGAGAAGACATGGCTCTTCAGATTAGAGCAAACAACCAACTCCAAAAGTAGACCAAAGCCTAAATAACAGTAAGTTTTAATTCCTGGCTTATATTAGGAAATTTTATATGGTACTCACATGCACAGTTCAAGCTTCTTTTTGAGCTTGTAGATACAAGCACTGACCCCTGCCTTTGAGGTCGTGTTAACCACTGTTACGTGCATACTTGTTACTCATATAATTCTTTTCTAAATTACTTTAAGATAAAAGAAGCAAAGAAATAGCCACGTAGAATCAAACATGATTGCTTCCTATTAAATGGCTGTCAGTTCCACCAGATCTGCACCAACCTTGGATCAAAGGCAGTCACACTTGGACACTTCTCCTTTAATAGCAGCATTCATGCCTGGGCAGTGCTGGAAATCTATAGCTTTGTTCTGATGCTATCTCAGTACTTGAATGAGTGCTGCATATTGTACTTGGTGTCTCTGGCTTCATACCTTCATTCAATTTTAAATGAATACTTCTGTTGGCAGAGAACTACAAGTATCGGTGAGGAACAGCTACTCCCTTACAATACATGCCAAGCCCAAACTTGCTGCCATTTAAGTCTGCGAAGAAAGAATGCAGACGTGCACAATATTTTCAAAGCCGCTTGTAAAAATTCACCACTCTCAATGAACTGCGCACAGGCCTATTCCCAAGGCTACCCTAGCTCAGAAATCCCATTTGAAATCTGCCAGAATAGCCATTAGAAGAATCAGGTCCTAAATTCAGAGCAAGTTGACCAGCTATTGCAGCAGCTTAAAGTTGCGTTATACTGCAAAGTTTAAGCATTATGGTGAAAGTAAACAGGTCAAAACCATTACCTTAATCTAAAGCAGTGCAGCTAGCAATGAGCAGCTGAAAACTCTTCTTGAAGAAAAAGGAGAATTATTGTCCTAATTTAGAAGGGTCCTCAAACCAGCAGAGGTACCTGCCAGTACTCTGATCTCGGTTGTATCAGGTAAGTGGGGATAGGACAGCACCCCAGTGTATTCTGTACATACGCATTATTAACTTTTATCTGAAGGTATTAAAATTTGGAGGCTAGTATGCTGGGTTTTCCCATTTAAACACGACAGAAAAAAGCCTGTCCCCTGAATATTCTTCTTGGGCATTCATTTCCGTGCTCTGCAAGAGAACGCCCACTCTGCTCCCTCAGAAAACACCCCTGCCAACGTTCAGCGCCTATGATCAAAGTTTCTCTTGGCTTTCAGTGGGGATTTGGAAGCACAACCTTTAGATGTAAAGGAGTGATAAAGAAAAGAAACACTGAAACCAAACCCCTGGTGTTTTGAAGACCTACAGCAACTCCAAAGACTTGCCTAATACATGCACCAAGTTCTACATCTCCAGGCTTTAGCTGATTAAATAGGGAAAAATGTAAAAATGCATGACCTGGATGAAAGCATCATTCTTTTCTGCTGTGTTCCCAGGTTTTTGAAGTTGGGGACTTTGTTCTTAGCAAAACTACTTTGGTAACAACTCTGCCTCCACTGGATGAAAATCTACGTCATGAAACGACCCGACCTAGTTTGGTTCCACTGTCCAGTTCTGCTGTAGAGAGATTCCCGATTAAACTCAGAGTTATTCTGTAGTTCTTCTGATGCTTGAGGCATTCAAATTAGCTATCAGATCCTTAGCAAAGTTGGTATGAACATCTTGCAGCTCTCGTGCTAACTCAGACTAGTAGATGTATCAAACACTATAGTTTCTAGCATTACACAAACCAATTAACCTTTGCCAGCGTTATGCACTGCAGAGAACTAAATCTAATAAAGCATTTTAAAAGTATTGTTGAATTCATATGAAGAGTGGTTTCTCAGAGGTAATTACGAACTGATAGGCACTAAATCACGGCATGTTACTATGTTATTCTGTGTTGCTCTAGAAGGTTCAAATTTGATTCCCTCAGCTCCAAAACCTGTACCCAAACCCTGGCACTCGTTTCTCCTTAGTTAGCTATTTCTTCTCCAGATAAAGCTGGCAAAGAAGCACACAGGGCACACAGAGCTTCAGAAAAATAAGTCTATGTCTTATAGAATTGTTCACCTCTACACTGAGCATATGTATATATTTATACGTATTCAAAACATTATGCGTTTTGGGGTTAACAAAGTATGTGTATCTCTAGCTTTTCAGAATCTGGAAAGAAAGGTGGGTAAATGGATAGAGAGGATACGTGTTTAACACATACTACTGCCAATTTCTGAGTTTGTATACAAAGGCAAAGATACCCAGGCAAGACAGCATTCATGGGATTCTCTACATAAGAAAGATACACCTGGCAATGCCAGTTGAAATGTCTTATTAGCATTGGTACGAGAACACTGTATTAATAAAAAATGTGCAACCTACTTAATAGCCAAAAGATGATCAACCTTTAGAGTTTTCTCTTTCTGAAAATCTGAAAACATATCTTTAGAAAATATTGAAATACATTAAGGCTGCTCAAGCATGTTCAAACACTATGCTAACAACTCCCAAAGATCAGAAGGTACATGTTTGGTCTAACTGATCACATATGTCCTACAGAAGTTACATATGCATGCTGAAGGCAGACTGGAGCCTGATGAACCAAGTGGGTATGTGAGTCAAGAGTTCATTAAAATGATCTAAAGTGTATATGCTCACCAATTTCACCAGTAATGTCAGTACGCAACCTAGAACAGATTCGCCAAAAAGAGATTACCCGATTTTCTCCCTTTAACAAGTAAACTGGCTACATCACAGTGATATTTTAATGTCTTACTAACAGTCTATTAACCGTATCACTGTTCTTAAACAAAAAAAAAAGGTTTTCACCATGCTCCACCTCTGAGTGAATAATCAAAAGCACTATATGTATGAATTCAATATTGAATTGCAGAAAGCTATTTGAATTTTAAGATTTGATCCAAACTATCTCCTGCACGCAGGGAGCTACACGTAGCACTAACTACTAGCAGTTACGGACACAGAATGTCATGTGGAGAAATACCCAGTGCGTAAATGGCACTTTCGGGTGTGTATGTTTTTTAAATCAGCATTTTTATTTTAATTGTCAAAGGGATTATCTTGCTGTAACAGTCTGTTCTGTTTGTTTCCTTGACACTTATCAGCTATGAAGTAGAATTCCAGTAATCAAGACTATTCAGCTTCCTGGCCTCCCTTCACCACACCTCCTCCCAACACCCTCCCCCCCCACACACACAAAAATGGAGGTGTTTAAAAAAAAAAAAAAAAAAAAAAAAGCTTCCAGCTGACCACCCAGGAGTATCTAATCTAAAAAAAGGAAAAGGTGAATCCTATATGACATGCATTTTTTGGTTGGGTTGATGGGAAGCCTGAGGGTGCCAGAAAGGCAGACCAAAATCCTTAACAAACCTATAAAGTAAAAAAAGCAACATCTGCCCATGGAAAGATAGGAAAAGCAGGGTCTAATACAGACTGACACATCATAGCTAGTGTTTATGTATATTGCCAAAACCATTGCCCTCTGAAATTTCTAAGTAAATTTCAGATTTCATCTCTTAATCACTTCAGCATTCTGCTCTTGTCCAAATGTCTTGTCAAGAGGCATTACCATGACTTAAAAACTTTAAGTTCAGAGAAACGCTAGAGAAACTTAAACAACGTCTATGAAACATGGCACTTCTCATCTTAATTTTAAAATAGATTCTACTTTCATGACATGATGCACTATGTTCCATGCTCTCAAAATTTACACCACCTCGCAGGGCCGGAATAAGAAAGCATGTTGAATAATTCCTCTCTTATCACTTACTACTGAAGTGTAAAGTAAATCTGCTGCTGTTCAATAAAATTCCTCCTTGAAATCGCAAGTCTCTCAGTTACTCTTTCTGTCTCGGTGGCATTGAGTATTCCAGGTCACTGCACAGGTTAAGTGAACAACCTCACAAATGCAGAAATAACACAAACTGAGATTGTTCCAATTTCCCCACAGTAGCACTTTAAAAAAGAAAATAATCAGATCTACCATCTCCTTCCAGATCTGCACCCCTTGCCTTTTATTTATTTAAGATTTTGGTACTTATGGCCTTGTTAATATGACTGGCTCTCCCTTGAGCGTTCATTTTGTAGTCAACTGTTGTCATCCGCAGCATCCCCACTCTCTCCGAGCGTTGCTCTCAGAAAGTGCCTTCTCTCAGAGCCAGTCTGATCTTACCCGTTTTCGGTTAAAGCGCTCTCCGATAATGGATTTGCTGAGTTCTAAGACTCAATATGGTTTGGGGTTTGGGGGTTTTTTTGCCCCCCTCCCCCCCGCTTTTTTCCTCCTCTGTACTCTAAGTAGTTCATTAACCCCACATAACTGCCAATTAAGAGATTTTCTCCTTGAGAAGGAACATTCTCTCTATGAAACCCATTTAATTACAGAAAAATGCATAGCTTAAATATAACAACCTCCTCTCCTGTTAATTCAGCTGTGGTGAATTTTGCATGCTCTATTTTATCCCCTGGTTATGACATAAAGGAATGCTGGAAAATACTTCTTTTTCTTTTTTTTTCTTTTATTTTTAATTATTTAAAAGTTCCTGCAAGTTGGGTAAACCCTAACGGTTTCAATCCTTTGGGGATTATTCCCACAGAAATCAGAAAGCACAACTTTGGGAACTGCCACAGGTGTTTATTCTAAAAGCATCTGTGGGTCTCATGACTGTACTAGCTGATTGCTTAGAAAAACTTCACATTTTTCTCCTAGACACATTCTTGTAGAAGGAAAAGTTATCTTAATTTACAGGACGATCATGAGGCTAGGCTATTTGTCCAGGCTGACAGAGGATGTATGCAAATAGGCACAGGACCTAAACCCGGCTTACCCCCTTATAGGAAGCAAACACTTTGGTACCCTGTTCCCAAACTCCCAAAGAGACATAGTCCCATCGTCCCAAAGAGACTTTCCCTGTCGATCAGCAGATCCTCAGGGGACCAAGCAGGAGAGAGGCAGGAAAAAAAAGATTCACTTATCAAAAAGGGTGCAAAAATACTACTATGTTTTAGACAACTTCACCTATTTGGCATAATTTGACCAGATGTAATGGCAGAACAAAGCAAAGCTAGTTTGGTCCTAAGAGCATGTTCACAATACTAAAAAAAGCCACCGACTTCTCAAGTTTGCTTTCTGAGTCTGATTCTCAGCTGGTATAAATTGATAATGTTGGTCTGATGTAGTTCTTTTTATGTCTGCTTCGTTCTCTGTAGAGTGTTCTCGGCATAAGGCATGGTGATCATGGGGTTTTCTACATGAAGGGTGAGCATCCGATTGATGACGTAAGACAAGCAGGGTAATTAAAACTCATATTTAGAGCTATGAACTCCGGAAAGAAATGTATGCAGATCAACAATACCAAAATACAGCCTCCAATGAAAAAGAAGATTATACAATTTGAATGCATTTATTCATAGGCAGCAGTGCTCATTACTGTACCCTTTCACTGTATGAAGAAGTACAAGGGATAGACAACAGAAACCATACAGCCGTTTAACAAACAGTATTGGATGCAATAACCTTCCTGCTAGATAATACGTGGAAAATACATGCCTCGCTATTGCACTGACTGTTCATTTCCATAATTTTCCAGCTTTCAGTATCCATCTACTGTGAACAGTTTCTTGTGCAATGACTCTTCCTCACTGCTGCTACATCTACCAGCAGGTAAGGAAAATTCAAAGTGCTGCTTGGTCAGCATGACCTCACTCGGAGACGAAGCAAATGAGCTGAACATATCTGCCCAGTGTGTTCCCTGTCAGCCAGAGCCCTAAAGTAGCTCCTGAACTCAAGTTTCCTACAGAGCAATGCAACACACAAATCACCAGGTGGCTCTATTATGTAGCAGTCATTACCAAAGAAATCCCAGCCTTACATAAGCCCCAGCTCTCATGTAGTGTAACACTGCATGATAATTTGAATAAAAATGCCCCGTTTCCCATGGAGACAGCTCCCCGTGGCTTACACCTTGTTGGGGACAAAGGAAATGATCTGGAGATGCTGTTAACCTCTGGAAAGATGTGCTCAGCTGAAGACAGGAAAGTGAATGGTGGCAATGACTAGTTGTTTAGTGCAGAATTCATCATGGTTACCAACGTATAAACTCTACCTTCGGGAAATGCATTTAGGGCATTTTCCTCTTCAGGGTCTGCAGTGGGTATATGAGATGAGAACTGACCCTGCACACAATTTGAAGGAGGACATCCTGCATTAAACCAAAGCGATTAGTCATACAATGTCTTCCCAGTCATTTTATTGGCAATTGAAGCAATTTGTTTCATATTTTGGTAATCAGATTTTAGCTCAATACATGTGCATAAAGACAACAATTCTCACTGTATATTACAAGTTTAACTACCCCAAGCCTGGCGCTTCTACAAAATTATAGATGCACATAAAAAGTTCTTATTCTTACATCCCAATTAAAAAAGGAACATATTTTCAAGTACATTATCTCTCTCCTGCGGACCCAGTCACTAAAATTTGCAGCAAAAGCAATTGGATTTACAGCTCCAGACTATGTGAGGACGAGTAGGGAAGTACAAATGCAAGCATCAGATGACTTCAAAACTGGCATCAGTACTAACTTTTTATACTGTTATTTTACCTATTCGAGTTAATGTGATCACTGTCAGTGCATAAAGCTGAACATCTACCTAAGTCCTTACTTGGTCAGGACTTCGTCAACAGTTGCAGAAGTAGCTGCCATAATTAAAGTCAAGAAATTTTGAAAGGACAGGATTATGCACAGCTAAGTACTTTTTTCAGACTGTAAAAGACCAACTTTATACATAAGAAAAAACCACCCCTGGGTATTTTCAGATGTACTACATCCAAGTCACTTGGCACACATTAATAAGGTAAGCCAATTTTCCAACAATCAGTAGGCACACTGATATAACGCAGAAGCCACTCTAACTATAAAGGAAACCTCCAAGGGCCAGAGATTAAATTCTATTTGCCTTAGGTCAAAAGATCTACCTTAGTCCCCAGCGAGCGCTTGTGTACATCACAAAGCCATTGCACAATTCAGTAAAATTGGCAGCCAGAGAAGAAGTCTTCAGCACTAGAATACCAGAGGGATTATAATTCAGAAGTGAGATGCTTTAGCTCAGCTACATTAAGGAAGCTTCTTCCTCATTTGCATCTGCCTGTAGCCAGATTGTATGAACCTGATGCATTACACGGGCATCCAGGAATTGCACCAATACATAACAAGAAAGCACCAAAACACGGATCTATCATTCCACCTGCTTTTACGTCAAAGGGTCCTTATCAGAGCGAAAACACGAGATGTATTAGTGGAAGGTTAGGTATCCAAGGGAGCTTCTTGGATTATTACTTAAGTCAGAACCTTGCCCTAGATGTACAAGATATAAATCACAAGTATTTTCTCATGTTAAAGTGACATTTTAATTGCATTGCATATTTTAATATACTTAAGTTTGGTTTTTAGCTAAGTTGACTGTATTTCTTGATTTCTTTGTGGTATTTAATATTATAAGTTGACATGGTTAATTCTCAAAGTTTCATTTGCTTATCTTCATTCTGATGCTTAATATAAACTCAGAATTTGATGGACATTTGCAGATATACAGACATTTCCACATGCAGAAGACAGAACGTGAACATTCAGCGCAGATGTCAGTGTACTAATACAAGAACTAGCATCACAGCAGCAAAACAAAAACAAAACAACTGTCAGAAGAAAATCACCATATTAAAATTTGCACCAGCACTGCCCAGACAAGATCCAACACCTGCAGGTTTATGGGTATTAGACAATTCAGAACATGCATTATGACAGAAGTCTTCATTTTTGTATGCAAATGTTTCCACCAGTAAAATGCATCTGTATGTAAGAACTGGATGTCAATTTTGATACCCACGTTTTGTAAGAACATAAAATGAAAATGCACTGTGCTTGCTCTGCCTTGTAACACCTGTTAATGCTCCCGTCTCAGCAGTTACAAAAATCAAGCCCAGAGAAATAACCAGTGATTTCCAAACCTTCACGTGAATAGAAAATAGCATTTCCTTAATTTTACGCTGCAGTTTCTTGGAATTTTCTTGAACAACATGAAAGGAATAACGATCCTACCAATGAAAAGCCCTTGTAATAACTGACTTTTACAGTTTAGAAAGCACCTCAAGTTCACACTAGCATTTAAACATCATCAGAAGCTGCTCATAGCCATACGCATTATCCCTCTAAGAACACTATTACTTAAATATTTTTACTTGTATGCAAAGATGTGTGAAAAGAAACCAGAATCTACTTGAAGAAGTCATGATGAGGATCAGCACAAATACCCACACTGCATGAATCTATAGTATCCACTCGCTCATTTATTAATTGCTACTCCATTGTTTCAGGCACTGCTCAAATTAAATCAGCCCCTAGACTGCCTATGCTGAATAAGGGCTGGAGTCTCCATTAGGTATTCAACCATGGCTTTCTGTTAGCCACCTATGCTGCATCTTTACTTCAGACACTTAGCTAAAAACGTTTAAACATTGGCTATACTCCAAACATGTTTTCTGGTTCACTTTGACTTTATGCCCCCAAACCACCCAATGTTAATTTTTAAGAAAAGGAACCCTAAAAATTGTTCATACTTTACCCTTTCTGTGGCATCCCAGGAAAACCATCTCGGTCCACCTTATAATGCCTGTTCTTATTATTACCTTAAACATTGTTCGTTCTCTCCCATATTTGTTTGCATAAGCTCAAAAGGACATGCTCTCACACACGCTGCTGCATGGAGACCCCTGAGGAGCACTCCGGTGGCCAAAGTTGAACCGAATGGGGAACCTGCAAAACTAGTAACACAGGCTACAGCTTGGCCAAGTGAGCTGACTAGTACATGTTGGCAAGGTTGGGTGCCTTAGCTAGGTAAAGAAATAGAGTCAACATCTCAATTTGTAATGATACAAGCATGCCTCCTCTTGCACGCAGCCCTAGCAGTCTTTACTGGCTGCCTCTTATGGTCGAGGTAGTATTCCTTACCTTAGGAATCTCACCTACAGGAGTGAGGGGGAGCTTTTAGCATTTAAAAAAAAAAAAAAAAAAAAAGCCTGAAATTAGGGCTTAACAAATACGATTCACACTGCCTAGTCTGGGAAAACAAAGCTCAGCGCAAGCAATTTAAAAGCCAACAATATGGGACAGAACATTTTTCACATAAAGAGCTGTTTGTGTTCTGCAACTTGGTTAATATAACAGGGGAAAAGAAAGGAAGCATAAAATGGTCCTTGTCAAAGTGCAGCTTGTCCTGTATAATGAGGCTAAAGCGGAAACTCGTATAATAGGATATTAAAAGCCTTAATTATTTCCTTTTCTTCCAGTCTGATGGCATCTACCTGTAGCCATCAGACGCGACCTTTGTTAAATCCATCCTTCCCTCTTCTCGGCACACGTCTGCTCCTGTGTTGAAGTATCCTGAAGAGCGTGCTGCTCAGCAGCGCACACCAGCGCTGCCGACATTAAGGCCATTTACTCTCACAGTATAGCAAGCCACAAACACTACACTGTAATAAAGTAATCCATCAGCACACACAACTCCCACCCCACCCCAACTTTTCCAGTCTTCTTCATAAGCCATTAGTGACAACGGCTCTATGCGTCACATTCGCAGCAAAAAGCCAACTACCAGGGATCAGAATATTTCCACTTGAACCAGTGGCTTCTAAGAAAAGTCATCATCTCCTCCCCCCTGCACTTAACTTTACGTAAACTAGTAGGAGTCTGAAAGTTTCTGTTTCCTAATAATTTTATCGTATGAATCATGGGGCGGGAAAGCCGATTCAGATGCTCCAGTTTTCTTACACAAACCATTCCCATACAGCAATCTTTTCCTCCTGTGATTTGTCACGTTTATTATTTTTATTTTCATTTTGTAGTTCATTCTCAGGACATGCATATTCTCTTTGAATAACAACTTAAAAAAATGAAAATCTTCTGTTAGCAGCAGCAATCACAGCACATTCCATTTAAAAAGAGCCTTTAACAATATCTGTGATTAAATCAATTTGGTTTGCCCTTTTTAAAATACTCCTAGAACTCTCAGAAAACATACTGCATACATTTATTTCCAAACCAACGTAGCAAATACAAATGAAAATAAAATGACATTATATATTTCAAGAGATTAGATGTGAAAGAAGCATACGTAATTAACTGTACCTAGCTGGACGGTAAATGGCAAATAACTCCATCCTGCCTTGGCGTGTAGAACTCTTGATTTTCTGTTTTGTGTAATCCCTCATAAAAAATAGGAGAATATCCATGAAAAACAAATAATATTGCTGCTGCACCAGAACCCAGAATTGCCTACTGAAACCTCTCCTAGGGAAACAATTAAAAAAGCATCTATTTAATCCACCCACGAAAGACAAAATATTTTGAATTGTGGTTAACTGTAGCGACAGGTAGGTTTTTAAGTCTTAAAAGTAAACTCTGTAGCTGCAGCTTAGAAGCCAGTGAATGACTTAAACGGACACTAAGCCAAAACAATCCTACCAGATATTTTCTCAAAGGAGCCCATTTTAAGAACCATTATTTTAACTTACGCCAGAAACCACATTCATTTGCCCATGGGACTCAGCCACGCTGGCATTGACAGAGGATTGCAAAGCCACTTAAACGGCTGTGACAGCAAAAGCACAGCACACGTCTGCGTGCTCCAGACCAGGTGGGGAAGGAGAAGGTGGACACCCCTATGTTGGGGTCATTACACTGCTGAGGAGTAGAGAAGACAAAAATGGAGAGGAAAAGTAAAGGAGGCAAAAAAGTAGGCAAGTGGACAGGACTACTAAAAGGAGAAAAGGGGAAAAAAAAATGTTTACTTTATGAATACACTGCATTTCCTCCCATACACCCACAATTTTTTATTTTTCTCCCAGAAAACCAGTTTATGCAACCATTTAAACATATGTTTAAAGTTTCAGCTTTTTGATGAATATCAGTGACTTCAGAGGGGAAATAAAGCAGCATCATTTTGCTATGACAAAACTCAGTTACGTAATTTTGCTCTTTTCCTACCATTTTGATAATTATTGCTCAGTTACGAGCCCAATGCTGGAAGTGCAGTGCATCCACATGTTTTTAACTAATGCAGTTAACATTAAAGAAATCCTGAACAATGTTTCATATTTAATGTTGAGTGTGATAACTAATGGCAGAGAATCAAGATTGGCAGGTAAAGAGAGTGGAGATATTTGAGATTTCATGACTGCTTCAGATTACTACATATAGTAGAGCAGTAATATATTTATTTTACTGACAAAAAAGATTTACAAAGGAGGAATGACTAACACATCACCGACTACTCTGAATACTGTTCCTCAACCTGATGGAGTGGGATCAGACAGACAGGACTGCAGGCATCTCCACAAGACAGCCAAAAAAATCCAGCCACCTCAACTGCCAAGAGACGTTACAGCCGATCTTTGCTATAAATCAAATGAATTTGAGTCTTCAGATATTTTTATTTTAATAACTTTGCCAGCAGTGTCTTCTTTTGAAATTAATATATCTGCTCTAGTGGTTTTCAGTTTTCCTTGTAAAACAATGACAGCTAATAGGAAAGCACTGTCATGTATTCTGACTAAAGGTAATGTATATGTGACAGCTGTGTGATCATCAGTAGGGAAGTCTTTCCAAAAGACAAAAGGAAAAATTAAAATGAGCCTGCAGTCCTAGCTTTGGATTTAAATGTTTAAATGTTTTAATTTGAAAGAACAATGGCTCCTTGAAGCTCCTTCACAACCAGTACTGACAGCCTGTCATTTCTTAACCAGTGTTAAATAGCAGTTGTGCAAGTCTGAGCACCAAACAGTAGATTATGCCTGATGATCCTTAAAACAGCACCGATGCTTCCAAGAGAGCAGAGAAGAACAGAGCTTTGCAACCTTTTCAAGTATTTATTTCAGTAACGAAGCATCTTTGGAAATAAAGCTGACGAGAGAAATGCAGCGAGCCGGGATTGTGTTTAACTCTCTTTTACTTTGTGCTACCGCACAGCAAACCCCAACGCGTGCTGCGTGTTAACGTCCTGCCCGCTGACGCGGCGTACGTGCAGGTACAAACACACAGCCTCTTCCACTGCTGAAGACCTCTCTTCTCCATCAGAAAGCAAATCCCAGAACACATACAGACTCTGAGGCAATGCGGAAGGCATGGGGATGTACCTGTATTCACCATGAAAGTCAGGTGCACATCAGTGGCAAAAAAATTTGCAACTATAGCCAGACGAGTGCTTTTCATCAAAATGCAAGGCTTCACTCAAGAAGCATCGAAAGCCTCTAAAAGTTTGATTTTTCCACAGAAAGCTGACTTCTCCTTCCTGTGGAAGATTCTGCCTGAAAACAATTTGATTTATCTCGGTTAACAAAGTATTTTAATGAAAAGAACTTTCTTTTCCCCCCAAACCGCTCGAGGACAAGGTGTAAAGGAAAAAGGGTCCCTTTTCTAGTGACCTGCTTCAAACATGATACAGCATTCATCTGCAGTCTCCTCTTCTCCCTCTGAAGAGAGGATCACCCTCCCACGGAAGGTAATGGCTTCAGAGCCACACAGGCAGGAATAAGCTTCAGATTAAGAGATTCTGCATTTTTTCTCTCTCTTTTGAGACACATAACGACACAGTAGTAGAATGGTAATTATTTGCATTGAAGCGGAAACTCCAAGTCCCCATCACGAAATAAAAATTTGTGCACATCCAAAGTGTTTTCCACCTAACTACAAGACAGAAGTCAACACACACAGGATCTGCACCCATCTGCAGGCAGATACTGATGGACCACACTACCCCATGAGAAAGACTAAATAAATAGCACAGAAGATAGATAGTTTGATTGCATTTCAGTGACATTAGTGTCACTGGAAGAGTTGTGACTCCAAATGTTTCCGGATCCTGCTTCCCCTTCTCCTCCGATTGCATCCTTTTATGATAATGCAAAAGAAAACAGAACAACACAGGTTTTTAATATAGCAGATGTTTATTAGAAAAAGGTCAAGCACTGAAAGAAAGATTCAACCTCCAGACAGGAAGGCAATGCATCACCTGGCTGAAACAAAATAAAACGTTCTAACATCACTGAACTGCCTTTAACCGCACAAAGGGATTTTATTTTTCATTTTAGATTATATGATTCCTAAAAGAAAACACTGCTGTAAACATTTCCTTTAAATAAACACTTTTCGATTCGACAGATTTACTGTTGGCTAAAAGAAGTCCATCAGAGCAAAGTAAGAAGGGGAAATACCAATCAAAGTATTTTCCTGTGATTTGGGATTTTGGCTTCATTTAGCTGTTTTAATTTTTCTAGTGTCTGAATTATTTATTTCTTCTCCCCTTCAGGGCACGCACATCATATTTCAAAAACAGTTAGAATAGCAAAATCAATTTTTTGTTTTTGTTTTGTTTCTTATTCAACTAAACAAGAACCAGAGTCAGACCCTGTATAGCCTTGGAGATTGTACTGAAATGGCAGAGATGGAGCTGTTGACCACCTGGAAGAGGAGGTGCATCTATCGGCGAGAAGAGAAACACGTGCACGAGCCTCGTTAATCGGCACATGCCTTCAGAGCACAGCCAGCAGCACCACAGGGCACCAAGCACCGCACACTGAGTGTCCCTCAGGTCAGCAGTTCTCCCGGACGAGGATTCCTGGCGGGGTCGCCGCTGACCTTGGAGAGGATCCGTAAAACCAGTCCCAACGCCAAACGTGCTGATCACCCGTGACGCTAACGGGCAGATTCCGGAGGAGCCCCAGGCTCCTCCAAAGTCTGTTTGCTATTTTTCTCTTGTATTTTCCAAGTAGGAAAAAGAGATCATTCCAAAACCAGGAACGTCCCTCCCTTGTAGTTTGCCGCATCCTGAAGGTTTTTTTTCTAAAGATCTGGTCTGTCATGCTGCAAAGTCTTGGAAGGGGCCTTAGACTAACACACTGCCATTGTATGAGCATCTGAGGACTCGGTTGTGCCCATAAACAACAAAAACATCATCAGCTCATCAGAGCTCTACAGCAAAACTCCCACTCACTTCAATGGGTTAAGATTTCACCCAGAATATTTTTGCAGTAACTGATTTTATTTCTCTGGTTTTCCATATATATTGATCAATTCTCAGGCAAGTATTTGCCTTTGCCTACTGCAGAGGATAGCTCACGCCAATAAACATTCTCAAGATGTTATTGAAATACAGATACCCAGATCTGCAATAAATTTTGCATAGGAGGTGATATACAGTAATCAGAAGACAGCATCAATGGAAAGCCAACTTACTCCAAGCATGCCACTTAGCAACTTTTCAAGTGTTCAATAAAATATAAAAGTCTTCCAAGGAGTACTCTACACATAGAAAAGTTTTCCTTTCACTGTAAAATGCATCTTATTGATTTATAATGTACTTTCAAGGAGAACAAAACCTAGTCTATAAAACTAAAATTTAGGAGAAAGCATGACTGTCTGTTGTAAAGGAAATTCCATACCATTAGTGAGGGGATACAGGCTCTCATCATTTCTGATAGACAGATTATGTCCCACCATTGTTTACTTCACATAAATAGGAAGTAAGACAAAAAATGCAACTATAAATGTAAAAAATAATCAGTACTTCTAATGTAATGCATAATTTAAACAAACTTCATTATTTAAGAAATCGAAAGCTGCATTTGTTGAAAGTACTAGAGAATAGGGTCTGAGTCTTAAATAGGCATACAAGTAAACAAAGTTGTTTGCTCGTCAGTTAAAACTGAAATTCTTTAATAATTCACTAACTTTTCATAGGACAGTAATCAAGACGTGAGCATGTTCAGAACAGTATTGCTGCTGTTTTTCTCCTCTTAACATGAACTTCTATTTCAATAACTTTTTGTTTACAAAGTGTTTTATCAAGATAAAGTGCAAGGAGTCACTCACAGCTGGAGATGGGGGAAACCATTTTGATTCTTGTTATTCCATCAAAGCAATGGTTATGTTTGTGCAAAGTAACAAAATCATCTCTACCTTGGGAAGACGAGATCTGTGTTGACGTTATTCAAGCCTACATGGTAACTGCATTTGTTCTCATGATAACAGAAGAAAAATCTGCTACCGTGTTGAGCAAACCAGTACAACAGAAAGGGCTTTTGTAGTAAAACACCCTAGAGGAATGCCAAAGAGTCTGTAGATAAAATGTTAGTCATTTCCTAAGGAAAGTTTACTTAAGCTTACAACTGCGGTGTAAAGAACTAGCAAAATAATTACAAGTGAGAGACAGTCACGCTTTATGGCTCAAAGACATTAAACACATCATCCATAAAAGTCTCGCCCTGTTACTGCTGTACATATAAATCTCACATTGAAGACTTCTTGTAGGAAGTTTTTAGCCGGTACAGTTCAAGATGTGAAAGGTGTAACTCCTGAATTTGCAGAGATCTTCGTATGTACAGACCTGACTGCGAGTGCTTTTAATACATAATATTAATATATGCTATATTACCAATCCATTTATTCTTGATTTATTTATGATGTTATATATCCCAGAAGATGCATGAGAATTCTGGAGAAGCTGTTGTTCAAGTTACCCCTATCTTTCACGAGCTGTACAGCCTCTGCTATGTACAGCAATACACACTTATATAGGACTTTTTAAAATGAAAAAAGTTACAAGTCAAAAGCACATCAATCCAGCAGCACTGCTCAACAGGTCAGATTAAGAACGCAAAGAACATTATCTTGTATTCACTGGAGCAATAGTTTTGCTAAATAAATATAGTTGGCAAATGTTGCCAAAATCAGAAGCCTTTGAGTCTATGAGATAAAAGGAAAGCTGGTTCATCTGCATCCTCTAACAGGAAAGAGAAATTAATTGAAAGCCCCACTGGAAGCAGGATTCTTCTACTATGGTTAACAAACTCTCTAGGATGCCTGGCAATTTTTCCCCTCTCAAGGCCCCAAGCAGGATTCTCAGCTCACATCACAGGATTAGTCTTTACTGAAAGCTGCATTTTTCTGAAGGAGGATAGCCTTGGTAGGGACCCTAAAGATACAGAAGACAAGTGAAAGAAAACGTCTGAAATCCAGGGTGAGCCCAGAACATGCTACATGTAACATGGAAAGCAGTATTTAAGGATAGATTTTTCGATCAGGCCAATCTCCAAGGAGGTATGGCCAACAGACCTCCCTTCTGAAATCACCTCTGACTTCAAGACACACTTCTGCAACTAACCCTTGCAATAAAAAAAACAAAACACACACACCAAAAATGAAAAGGAAGAGTGGGAATAAATTCCACTCGGTGCTTTCAGATTTTTTTTTTCCATTTAAAACATACATTTGTACAGTTAAATTCCTCATAAATAGCATAAATTTCATAGTTGATAACATCTGTAATTAGACTTCAACATTCACACTGCTATTAGTTGTCCTACATGGCACAAGTTTTGCCTGAAAACAGCATTTATCTGTTTCTTTTTTCTCAAACTATCATATTTGAAAGCCTATTAGATAGGATGACTTTTCTTGAAGACTAAAACTAAATCGAGTTTATTTGAAAGATCAAACTGTAAGGACAAGATTGAAATAAATGTTTGGTTGCAACAAATGACCTGCTCTATAAATCAAGCTCAGAAAGTATATAAACAACAAATGTGCACAAAAAAGCAAACATTGGTTCTGCAGATTCAACTTAAAAAAATGAAAACTGCAAGATGGAACCCACATGACTAGAAGAAAAGTAGCTGCAAAAGACTTGAGAAAGCATCGGCTAAAACACAGGTTCCCTTCATCAAAATTCGGATCACGCAGCACTGCAAATGAGGGCTATCCCCACTGCAAACTTCAGCTGTAAAACAGAGTAATGCCAGTATTGCTATATTTATCACGGAGCAATTCAAATTTGACCTAAAGACGTGCCAAGAGACTTGATGCATCTTTGTCTTAGACGTTCTCTGAGGGCTGCATAAATCAACGTAAGCTGCATCACCCCCCCTAACACAAGCTGGAAATCTGTACCTTCCCTCCAAAAGATGCTGCAGTGCTGGTGCTTCGGGTGCAAAAGAGATGCAGTGGTATTTATTTTTCATCAATACTTTGCCTTTGTACCAGTCACAAGTTTTTCTACTTCTCTAGCACAGTATGCTATCCACTTCTCTGCTTCTAATGACTTCTTTTGCCTTTTGGCCAGCTCTTTCATGGATCCTGATACTCAATCAACACTCCGTTCACCAAGTAAACTTCCCAGAATCTTTTACAGCCCATTGCATTGTGCTTTAAGGTGGAAGAGAAATAGATGTAGACCCTAACTCATAGTTATAAATATTTATTTTACATTCTAAATGAATTTTCAGTGCCAGTTCTTCCGCATGTAAGTAGCTTGCTGATAAGGGATGTTGTGTTACAAGCGTTATGTATTTCAGAGCGTACGGGTGTACAATGTGTCCCGGTCCAACAGTTGATTTCAACAGCAGGTACTACAAACAAAACAATTGTGTCAAGCATCTACAGTGCATTTTTTCCATATAGTGAAATGCACAGTGGAATAAGTACTCCATTTGAATAATTAAAAACCCTTTTTCCTCCCTGCCCTGCTAGGCTTGATCCCAAGTTCTTAGCCTGAACCCCCATTTCTCCTTCATATGGTATGTTCAATTCCCATTTATTTTTTGAGTGCTAATAGTGGCCCATAACTTCAAGTACTGCTATTCAGAGTCAGTGCATTTTCCCTGATTAATTACTATGGAGAGATGATACCTCTGGGAATCAAATACATCGTGTGCTTAACTCCAGAATAGACAGTTCTTGTCAATAACATATCCAAGCAGCTTAAAACTTCAATAGCCTGGTTTCTTATATACTGTAAGTGGTGCTGAATATTCAGTTTTATTTCTCTGTTTCCCTGCCAGTAGGAAATAAAGAACACACTTTTAGCTAAATGAGAACTGAAGTGCATTGGAAGAGTGCTATAAATTATATGCAGGCCACCAAATAAAATTCAATTTTCAGGTAATGTGAAGGTGTAATGCGTCTGGAGAAGCTGTTTTGCATATCACACAAGACAGCAGGCAATAAGGAGCAGGGAATGACTAAAACCTGATCTGTCACATGCAACTCTTTGATTGTTCCCCCTACTTTACCTACTCTAATCGCACTGTTGCAGTGTTGATTCAGAACACGGCGGCCCATGAAAAATGTCACCGTTCTGTCGATGTTGCGGATCCGCTGGCAATTTCAGCAAGCACTGGATGCACATAAAGGGTGATAAGGCACTACATCCTGCCATGCTCAGCAGGTTTTCCATTTCCTCCTGCAATTACACATCAAACTGTTTTAGCTTCACAAGCTTCGGCACTATAAATGGCCTCAAGGCAGAAGTCTGCTTCGCACACTGATGAGTCTATCTTCAAAGCAGAGTGCAAACTCAGGTTTTGGGGAGAGATTTTTTTTTTTAAAATACCCTTTTTCCAGAGCTTTTAAGAGTTTACTTAGAGATTATTCCTACCATTATCTCCATGTACTCCAATTAACAGGCAGTTTTATATCAACATTAACTGGAGCTGCCTCCAAGAGGAGATGAAAGCCACGCATACACTAAGAGCAAGCCACCATCTGCATAAGAAGCCGGTTCATAGCATTATATCTTTATATACTGGGCTTTTTCTTTTGCCCCCCCCCCCCCCCCCCCTTTTTTTTCCCTACAAGGTTACCTGGAATTCCAAGACTGATAATAGGCAGAAGAATCTGGTTTTCAGATGCCCAAAACCTTGCCTCACACTACAGCAATGCTGCCAAAACTGTATCTTTCTCCTGTTGCTCTGTTTAAAGCGGTTCATACATTCTGATATAGCTATTTCAAACAGCTTAATTTCACAGATTTAACACCCCTTCCCCACCTCCTGCATGCCTGTGCTTCATTTGTAAACAAGGGGAGGCAGCTCCTTACCTACCCTGTGCAAAGCCAGTGCACCCTTACAAACAAGGTGCTGCAGACCTGGTCACAGCTGCAAGGCAGCCACTTTTTTTTTCTCCTCACCAGTTTCATCTCTTTAGCATACAGACCGGAGGAGATATGTAGATAGCACCAACAAGATTACTCTGACACTGCCAGAAAGCTATCCTCTGATTTCATACTTGCTCCCAAAGTGTGCTAACACTTTGAGACTATAAATGTAGCTCTTGCCTTCCTGATAGGCTGAGATCTTTACAACTGGCAAAATGATTGTAGCATCTGAATTTCCAACATGCAAGCTGAAGGCTGGGACTGATGCGAAGATGGAAACAAGGCAATGTTAAAGTTACTGCTCTTGAGTATACTGGCACCGTGATTTGCTCAGCTGCAGATATCTAACTTGACATAAAAACAATGAATCTCAGGGTGAGCTAAACACAACT
Source organism: Haliaeetus albicilla (assembly GCF_947461875.1). Lineage (NCBI taxonomy): Eukaryota > Metazoa > Chordata > Aves > Accipitriformes > Accipitridae > Haliaeetus > Haliaeetus albicilla. Next base: position 5,138,446 of record NC_091484.1, read on the forward strand.
GCAGTGGCATCCACGGACCCAAGCAGAAGACAACTCCCACCCAGAAATTACAACTTTCACCTACTCACACTTCTCATGCTGGCCACGAGAAGTGAGATGAGATATGGCAGAAGCCATAATCCCCACCAACTCATGACTGACCATGACCAAAACCTCCCCCCACCTCTGAGCTTCAGAGCCAAACTCAACACTGCAACAGCTGTTACAACATCTGCAGCTCCCGTGATGCATACGGTCACTCACACGGGTTCTCAGTAGCAACAAAAACTGCACAGAACTCCTACAGGTGTTGCCAGCTGCAAGACACACGTGCAGTTTCTCCCACAGCCCATCCCCGAGATACCATTAATGAGATGTTGGGACTAAGAGAAGAAACCACCACTACCACAGCATACACGGTCCTCCTTCTCTACCCATGCCCTCATAGACAGTCACGCAGCAGGGATCTGAGCTGCCCAAATTGTACCCTTTGCCAAATGATGGCAACACCAATATGAGAGACAAGTCTTAGGACTGGTCTGAAATAACAGATGGCTTGTGTGCCCTCCACCTCTGTGAGACAGCGTGACAAAAGGACTGTCAGAGAAAACATGAAGCAGCAGCATTTAGCCACTGAAAATGAACAGGAACAAACAGTTCCTTGCATGCCATAACTGACAGCTTGTTCGTGTGCCTCTCCAATGACCCTATCCATGAAGAACATGGACCTTTTTAAATATGCCTCAGGGTGTATTAGTATTCATTCCCAACCTTTGAAAAGCTCAGCTGTCATTGCTGCCTAAAATGAGCTTTGGGTTCTTTTTAAAAAAAACTAGAAAATATTCTGTGCTAATAATGTTTAACATACACCTAATTTTCTGATTAAATCAATTATCAAAGCATATGCATGTATGCCAGCCCTCCCAACCAGGACTGCACTGTACCCATTTTAAAACATGTTTTAACTTCCTGAGCAGCAAAGACCTTTCAGGAGGGAGTCAACAGCTTCAGGCAGCACGTTCAAAGTAACAGAATGATTACTCAGATGATCCGACTTATGACTTCAAGCTGTCCACATTTATGCACAGAGAGAGCACCGCACACGCGCAGGGCTCCAAAACTATCAGCATTGCCAACCTAACCTATCCCACCACCGGGAAGCAGAGAGATGCCAGCGAGGAAGTCAGAAGGGGGCATTTGATACCTTAATAAAACTTAATAAAGCTTTGAATATTACCATGTTGGTAAGTAAAACACAGGACCAGTGAAACAAGTCAGTAACATGCCTGAATAGGTGAGAAACTGCTGGCATAACAGGAAATTTAAGTAAACATAGGGAAGATTTATCTACCTCTCTGACTGTGATCTATGCCTCGGCAAGAGCTGCATCTGTCTTTAATCTTTATCATCACTGCTACCTACATCTTTGACTCTACCTTTGCCATCCCATGACAAGATATTTTCCAACCCTTCTACTTACTGCAAACTCAAGACATGTTTGGCATTGCTTGCTACTCTAACTCAAGCACCTGCTGTTCGTAATAAAATGACTATTTCCTTCTTTCTTGGCATCTTCTCTCTTCGGTGGCATTGTTACAACACTTGCTGTAATTCTCAAGTGCTGCTCCAGATTGAAATCTCATCAGGGATAAGAAAAACCTTTTCTAAATTCCAAAAATAAGCAACTATTAAAGTACGGCTGGGTGGATTCTTTTGGTGATATTTTTGTTGTTGTTTTTAAATATGGAGATGTTTGCTGGTCTTTCCATTCAGAACTACAAAGAAGAGAATGAGAAAAATGGGTGAAACGATGTGATGAAATGTTGCTTACTATGGACTCCTCTAACCAGTGCCGAAACCAAACCAGACCCAATCAGAACCACACCACCCTGAATTTGCTTTTTGAATGTAAGGTAGAGTCCAACCTTGCAAAGAAGATTTCAGTGACTGTTTATGGCATGTCCTCTCACAGGTGAGGTTTGGTGATTAAGAAGAAAAATTAAGCCCTGGAAGTCTCCTTATGAACAGGAGCATAAACAAGCTGTGGTCAGAATTTAAGTGGCCTCTACTAAATTTAGATTCTATCATCTGTGAATAACCCTTGCCCCACCATGGTTAGCAATGTGGTTGAGAGAAGCACGTATCTCAACTGCTGCTGTAGGTTTTTTTTAGTTGTGGATCCTGGTCAAGTTGATATCGATCAGCACAAAGAACAAGAGCATCCTTCCATCTTCAGTTTCTCAGAAAAGACGTATTTCAAAGAGTCTTTAATGGATTATTAAATAGTACTGAGGAAAACTTAACCATGATCACTTACTTCACCAAGAAACGACGAGCATTTTCAAGCAAATCACTTAGCACATCCATGGTGATTTTAGTGAGTATCGTTGTTCACTTTATTCTAATGTGAGCTTTCTACAATCCATCTGCAGTATATCTTGCCTGAATAATTATGTCAAACATACAGAAACAAAGCTGGCAGGAGGGAGGGAGAAAGAGATGGCATGCCACACCAGCCAAACGGGACGTAGAGTAATGGAAACGGCAGCTATGTGAAACTGCAGAGACTAACTACTAAAGGTTCTGCGAAAGAAAATTATGTTTCTCAGATACATTAGAATTATTTGAACTTCAAGTATGTTTATGGAATAGTTCAGCTCCTTGAAAGCATAAATTGCAAGAGATGATGTTCAAGTCATTTCTATTACCCTGACACAGTTGACAAATGCACCATTGAATGATTTTATCACTACACAAACTCATCATAACCATCAGCACACCACTACTGGTAATGAAAAGCACTTTATAAAACACCCTGTGTGAAATTTAAAATTTGATATGCCTTCTGTCTGACAGCTATCATGTATTAAACTCACCTTTTAACTATGGTTAAAGCCAGGTGAATACCCGAGTAGCCTTGGATACCTGCACTGAGAATAGCTAAGCAGATGCGAGTTCAGAGAAGCTAAATAACAACAATATTAACAGCATCTAAGTTCATACAGTATATTTCCTCCAAGTACAACACATTATCTTCAGATGCAACATCAGCCATTTATATGAATCCCGACAGGCAGCAAAGATCCGTGTGCGGTGACAGCTGAAAACGAAAATTAATGCAGGTGGTTTTCCTGTTTCAACGTATGTTTTGCAGGAAAGATACATAGCTCTTAATCCTGCGCAGGTGTGGTGCACAGTAACACTAAGAAATTACGAGTACACAGACATCTTTATGTTTTGCCTACTTGAAAATCTATATTTTCTGCACACAGATTTATTTGTAAGTGATCCATATGCATACCATTCCCAGAGTTTGTATAAAGAAATACTTCAATAGCAAACCAAATAAAATCACTTAGGATGTGGTGAAGGGCAAAAAAGGGAAGGTTGGCATAAGGCATAATTCAGACAAAGAGCTCAAGCTGAATCTAAACTGCAGGAAATAACGGAATTGGCTCCAAAAACGAACAGACCACTGATACTCAAAAAGTGATGAGGGTTTTTTATTTAGAATTTTTTATTTTAAATTACTGTTACTTGCTTGTTTCCAAAAAACTTTGGGTACTTTGTGACGCTTAGCAGAAATCATGCCAAGGAAATGGGCAAAGTATGGATGTCTCCAGACTTGGCAATACTGGATAGCTCCAGCGGCTCAGTTCATGCTTCTCCCCTTCAGGACTCAATCACCTCTGTGTGAAACAACTTCTTCATATATAAAAACATCTAATCCACCTAAAGGCTATAAATGATGAAACAAGGAATCAAAATTCAGGTATTGCTGGATGAGCCAGACAGTAGATCCAATTTGCATCATGCAAGCAAACAAAACTTCTGCAAACTGAAGCCTGGAGAAACAACGATACCGTCGATGTGCACATTTCTTGCTGTTTAATCAAAATTGTTTTCTTTTATATTTTTGTGTATGTTTGATGCAATTACTGGAAAAGTTTTTAGCTTGTTATGCAGGTTGTCAGAATAGATGATCTAACAGTGCCTTCTGGCCTTAAAAATCTATGAATCTTTGATATATTTCTCAGGAGCTGGTGGAGTATTACCATTACTTTTAAAATGCCTAGGCATACACTTCTCTGGCAATCTGCAAGTTATTACTCACTTTTCATTTACTTAATGCTTTACCTTCCCAACCATTTGAATTAAACTTTCTATGGGGGAGGCATGTCAGGGTATGCTCTCTAGTATTTCTTTGAAATTAAATTCTAATTGCGGTGTATTATCTGCATTGAACTGAACATTTTAAACTGGAATATTTAAAAACCTATATAGTCTTGCCGAGATGAATCCACCTGAAGTGCGACTGGACCCTGCTTCTGTCCATCTCAGGCTGGCTACGCCAAGGGAATTTGCTGTGATTGACTGGTTGCACCCAGGAGTCAATCAACCCTCTGACCCTGTTCTCACAACCAGGGCAAACACAAAAGGCTGCAGCACACACTGTTTCACACAAATGTCCTTTCCTTCCACCCAGATACAGCACAGATGCAAAGACAGGTTAGGATTGGCAGTTAATTAAAAACTGATTTAAGGGGGAAAGGGAAAAAAAAAACAAAAAACCCACAAGCATGTTTTGAAGATGGTCTGAAGCATGCATCTATTGAAGAAAAAGCTGATTTATAATGCAGGGTTCAGTCTCCTTCTCAGCAAGTAACACCACTGCACTTGGAAATTCTTAAGTTAAATTAGATTTCCAAGTGCACTGAAAACATATGCAAAGCTACATTTTTAAACCATTTCCTCTCCATGCCAGCTTACTGCTGTACTTATAGTATTTCATGGGCTTATTAAAATTGCAACTGCACAACAATAATTACTATAACAAGAGCCCAAACTGAAGTTACGTGCAAGGGGGTCAGTTTGTCAAACTGCCAATGAGCAACTTCTATAACAGCTGAATTAGAGATGTCCTGAATACTTTTCTGCCAGCAGCAAGTCTCTGCCTTATTAACTATTGACTTTGTTCCAGAGTTGTCCAGTAAAACTGCATTTTTAAACCTAATCTGCATCAACCGGAGCTGTCCACAAGCAGAAGAATTTTCTGCGTACAGCACTGGAAATAATGGAAATATTCCCCCCATAATCAGAATTATACTTTTCTCTTGAAGCTAAGCTGCTTTCCGTGATCAGCAGCTGCTTTGTAGTACTAACCATGATTTTTTTTAATACAAAACCAAAACATACTGCTTCTACATATCTTATTTTAATAGCAATATGCTATAAAGATCAATCACTGAAAACATCTAAGTCCAAATCTGAGATTCATTTCAAACATACCCAGTGGCCAACTGGAGGTTTGTGAGGTATTTCCAGCTTACCCTTCGGATTTATGTTTGTAAATCCATTGTTATCTTTCCCACATTTGTCCAGTATTCATATTGCATAAAAAGCAGCAGTCAATAGCAGAAACAGGATGACACCACTGTAAAGTACCTCCTAAAAGCCCTGCTCTGCCCCTTACCAGAGTGAACCAGAGAGAAGACCACAATTTTGTAAAGAGGCAATTTCTCTCACGTTTTAACCAGTCGTTCTTCCACTTGGAGATTAGCAGCTGGGTAAACTGCTTAATTTTACCCTCTTTTATTATGACTGTATTTTGCTTGGAATAGTTCCAGAACAGATTCTTCCCCTTCTATATTTTCAGTTTGGGGAAATACTTCCAACCTGAATGACTGTGGTCAAAAGACATCACAAAGTATCTTGGAAAAACCTTCCCTGGAAGAAAATGAGGAAGAAGATAAGAACGGACAGAAGCAAAAGATGGAAAAGGAGCTGGTTTTAAAATGGCATGATAAAAAAAAAAATCCACCATAGCTGCGGGCCCAAACTGGGGACAAAGATGAGGTTCTCCCTCAACAGTATGAATGTTCAGACAACAGTGTTGGTTTTAATGCAAAGGCCCAGACAAAGCATGTTAAATCCAATACTTCCCATTACTGCTCCTTCCCCGTAAAAGAATATCCTTCCTAAAAAAGATGATCCAGATTGTAGGAAAAGCTACATGTATTTTCAATAGATCTTTCTGTTTTCATCATAAAAGCGAGCTCCAGCAGCTCTCCCATGGAATTCACTGTGAAATAAAATTTGCAACCTGGCAGTGGAGTCTGATGAGCAATATACAATCCTTCCTGAAAGGCCCAGGAGGATTCTATTGTTTTGAGGCTTAATTTTCAATTTGCATCTTTAAAAAGGTATGATTTCATCCAAATTCACTGGTCTGCTCATTTATATTTATCTGTAAGAGACCACATTTTAGTTCCTTTGAAAAGAAACACAGTAAAAAATTTTATGTTCAAAATTATTCTTAGAGCACTACTCATATTTCTTGTTTTATTGCAATCTGCTTGGACAGAGAGTGGCTAATTTGTTTTGAAGGGCCTGATTCTGCAGGCACTCGATAGTCAGTAGTCCCTTTGTGTTCTGTACGTAAAGCAGCAAAAAGAGGAGGTCAAGTGGCATAAATCGGCACAGTTTCATTGCAGTCAATGGCTTTAGGCTGATTTACACCAACAGAGGATAAAATCCTATATGTCAGAATGAAAAAATACGGAGATACTTTGCCCCGTGCTAAACAAACCTCTTCTTAACAATGACAAGCTGAAAACTAACTGCAACTGGAATCAATTAAAATTCATCGCAAAGCACTTAGTACCTTGCTTCAAACCAAAAAGTTGTGCCTCGCAGCTTACAATATCCTGGGAATGTTCAAGCCAGCTCCCTTCAGAAAAGGCTCTTGACTGTGTTTCTATAATGAACAACTTAAGAACTGTAAATGCAACGTTAACTAGTGGTAAAACCTTCAGGATACACAATGATTTTGAAAGAGAGCGATTAAATGGCTAGTTATTTTGAACCCGTGTCCCCATTTAAACTATCTTCCTTGTAGTCCATCTGCCAGAGAGCCTTTAAGGCAGACAAGAAGATGCAATACCCATCACAGAAAGCTTCTATTACACTAACGTTTCCAAAAGACCCACAATGCTGACTATCATGAGTCTCATTAAGAAAATGCAAGTTGCTCCACTATCCTTAAATATATTAGTTCCATGGGCATTGCGTACAGAAACGAGACAGAGCTCTTTCAACAAACACAACCAAAACCAGCATTACTCTCTCCACTCCTGCTGTTCTCCTCACATATCTGGAGATAAAGTCAGGGTCCTGCTAATGGAAACTGGGTCCCATCTTGGCCATTTGCTACTTTTTTTCCACGGAAACTATTGGCTTTAAACAAAACATGGAAGGGAGGATGGGGGGAGCCTTCGCAGTTCTCTCAGCAGGAATGAAAAGTTTCTCTCTCATTCACGACTGCCAGATGGCAAAACTAATTCCATGAGGAAGACAAATTTTAGGGTTGATATTTTCACTACACATGTTCAATAAAGTAAATAAAGAATCTGAAGAAATTTATGTAACTCTAAGGAGATTCTCAGCGCGCAAAAAATTCAGGAATGAATTTAATTGCTGTACCTGAAGAAAGAGGAGATTTTAGTATGGAAAATTCGTTATCCTACACAACATTCATTTTATTCGCCACATCGTGAATATCGAGCAGTATCAGCTATTTGCATCACAGCTCAAAAATATTCCAGCAGCACTCTGGGATGAGATCCTTACCTACTGGAATCAATGGGCATGTGGTAGCTTTGGTCTAGGCAGGATTACAACGTATGCATTTGATGTGCTTACAAAGATTGATAAATGTGATTCCAGACTGATTTCTATTTGGAAACCTTCCCACCTTACCTTTCTCATTTCCTCTACAACACACTTTCTAACACCTTCATTGGCAATTCCTCTCTGAAGGCAAAGAAAATCAAAAGGTCAAAGCCTTAATTTGTACAAATCATAATGTGCACGACTAAAAACTTACTGCTAACCTTGACATTCCAATAATTGATTACCCAACCTCACTTTGAAAGCAGTAAAAACAAACAAACAAAATCACAGACAATTCACAGAATCACTGTTACCAATGACATCAAAAGCCCTGAAACATTTTTTTTTTTCTTCTAAATTCTGGAAATGAGAGGTGACTGGAAAAGTCTTCCTTTAAAACAAATATCTAGAAACCTTTGTGAGGTGCAATAAAAAAGGTGGAAAACATGAAATTACTGTACGTCTGAAGTCCTTGAAACCAAGGAACAAATAAAGAACTTTAAAATACAACTGGGAAGTCCCTCTGCCAATCTCACAAACATCTGGAGACTGACTCATGAGGTTTGGGTTTTTTTATTTTGAGGTTGGCACAACTCTGATGTAGTACGTTATGATTTGGCCAAATTAATCCTTTGGAGTAAAAGATACCGAAGATAATAAAACAGATTAGGTAAATACTATTTTTATACATTTCACTGACTTTTCCAGTCAACGTTATATTTGCGAGACATTCCACACTGCGACCTTCAAGTAGATCTCTAATGTAATAGCATTAAGTAAGTGAGAATTGAACTAACAGAGCTGAAGTGTTCAGCAAAACCTATCACCGAAGCTGCTCCATCTGCTTTTACTTATTTAGGAAACAGCAGGTTTCACATATTTGAGATGAAACGAATGAGAAAACATTACAGCAACATAACTTCCTTCAACTGAAAATACCCACTTAACAGATTTTAAAACAGATTTCTAATACATGTAGGAAGGGTTCCCTGATTTTTTTTTAATTGGCTCAGTAAAGTACAAAGATGTTTCATTTCTCACAGGTTTACTTCTGTAACACTTATTTGTTTAACAGTTTTGCCGTGGAAACCGCGCTGCCAGCTCATGCTGCTTCTTCCTACATAATGTTGCTAGAATCCATCCTTAAAAAAAAAAAAAAAAAGCGGGCCTCGATGGTGTAAAGTGTTTGTAGAGGTTTTTAATCTTACCCATAAGCAATCCCAAGGAGCAATTCCTCAGGCCCGTATTCCTCCCTGCCTTCAGGGAGGAAGCCCTCTCACACCTCTGATCTCGCCGCGCATCCATCCACGTGCTGCTTCCCACGTCTCTAGCTACACGTGAGCTTCGCTCGTACCAAATTTTGGATTCTCCAAGCTGGCTCTCAGTGTGCCGCAGACCCCATCCTGCCCACAGCACCCTCGTCACCTCTCGGCCCGCTCCCACGCGCTCTGGGTTCGGGGTGCACTGCTCCCCCAAAGCCTGCTGCCCAGCCGCAGCCTCACGGCAGGCAGCTTTTCTGGGAAAACCATCCTTGATGCTGGGAGCTGTAAGCTCGTTTCTGCCCTCCAAACCCCTCACAAAACTCCCTCCTTTCAATCCGTTTTCCAAACGGAACTACTTCTGTACTGCTCCAATTCAGGATACGCCAGGGCTGCTTCATCAGCCAAACCACTCGGAGTATTCGGGCTTCGAAGGCTTGTCTCCAAAGCATGATTTGACAATAAAAGCCAAGATATCATCAGTCCTGCGCTTCCCTAAGGTAACCAATCCCTTAGTACCTCGTATATATGCACACACACATATATATATCTGTATATATGTCTGTCTATCTCAATGCAGAGAGCTATGCACTCGCTTGAGCTCAACCAGGTCTTTAGACTTCAACTCGGCGTAAACTGAATACACTGGTTCCCCGCTCAAAAAACCCTCACACATCCACGATATATTGCACACTATGGACTTTCTGAAACGCTGCCATCTTTGACTACATCTGTAGTTTACTCTCTTAAATGTACTATATACACATAAGGCACTAGAGATACAATAAATTAACAGTGAAACTGAAACTACAGAACTGGAGAAAAAACATAAAGCGGCAAATTCTCCTTCAAGCCATCCCACACCTGACAGCATTACCATTTCCCTGTGCAATCATCATCAAGAATCATTATGTAGCTTTTTTGCAACCATCATAATTACAATTAAGTTTCAAAGAATTACCTCCAAGCCAGGTGCGATATACAGTTTTAATGTCACTGGTCATTTCTGAAATGCTAAGAAGCGTAAAATTTTTCTGATGTTTAATGTGACAGCAACCCACCATTGTGACAGAGTGTGTTAACTGTGAAAATTAAATAAATTAACTCAATCTTCAAAAGATGGCATTGTTAAGGATGCTCAGCAACTGCAATGTGATTGCCTACATGGGGGGGGGGGAAGGAAACATCACTTTTGAAAGTAAAATGGATTTCTCTTATTCTTACTTCTACAGAGAAAATAGAGTCATGTGAATTGAATCAGGCAAAAGAGTAAATATTTTCTCATTTTCAGGCTGCCAATTTAAAGCAGCTTGGTTTTGTCAGAATTCCATAAGCTTTATGGTCAATAATAAGTAAAAGTAGTATATAACCCTACCATTTTAATTTACTATGGTTGCCAGTCATTTATATATTTCAAGAAAAATAATTAAAACAATGCATGAAGATCTTCATATTTTCTAAAGGTTACCTACTGTAATTTTCAGATTTTACTTAAAGAGTAAAACCAATAGCTGAGATCATATAAGCATTACTTAAGTGAAGCACTGTACAATAGGGGGAAAAGCATCTGAAAAGTTTATCCATACACTCAAATAAAAAAATTAACTTCCTGGTAAGATAACTTATTAAGTACATTAATAATGAGAGCTGATTAAATCACATTTGTCTATGTTAACATACTTGCAGCAAAAAGATGTTACAGGAAAACAAATTAGAGCCTGAAAACACAAAATTTTAGAAGTCTGAACCTGTAGTCTTGCACTCAATTTTAAACCAGCCTTTCCACTTCAAATCCTGGGGCTCTGTCTATCTGAACCTAAAACCGCCAGGAGTGTAACCACAACTCCTTAATGCTAGAGTTGACATGAGCTAGATTAATTAAAAAAGCAAGCAGAAATAATTTGCTTACTTAACGCATCAAAACTGATTGAAAAGTTGAATATTTAACCCGTAAGTAGATTGTTATTTCAGAACTCATCCTACATTATGAGGAGTTATTTGTGAAAATAAATTATGACCTGAAAAGTTATGTTGTAGAATTCTCATATTACATTATAGATCACAGAATAACAAGCATAAAACAGCAGATTGTTTCAATAGGGTTCCTATCATATGTTTTGATCAGGTTGAAAAAAAACCACCTTGGCGATGAACACACCGTCAAATTGTAACTACCATTCAACACTTTGATTTTACCACAGCAAAATTTACCACCGAATTTAAAGGATCTTTTGACCATTTCTACAAAGCTATCTGGTTGTAATATAACCTCATAATAAAAAAGCCGGCAGTGAAACCAAACAACTCTCCTACCTTGATAAAAGCCCCAGTTCCCCCATGCTTCAAAGCATAAATTCTTTCTCAACCATTTCCAAGGAAAAATGCTGCTACTACATAAAACTGCATTGCACACCAAAAGCAATCGTCAAATAAGACAGACCTTGATTCTGGCACAGCATACTCAAATGCTGACCAACACTCGAGTCCGTACATTGTCAAAATCTGAAAAAACAGCAATTTGTTATCCAGAGTTTTGCAAAACACAATGCTAATTATTGGCAGCACATCCACGGGCTACAAGATGTGCAGAGTCACGGTTGACATCTAACGCTCCTGTTGACATCCATGAGGACTCCTCTAGCACCAACAGTCCCACAGTATTACAGACGGGAGCATTAAGAGAGGACAACTGGACACGCTGGTGGAAAGTCAGATGAGCCTCTAAATATACGTGTGCTGAGGTTAAAGCTTCAGCAAACAGCAGCAAGTATCTGTGAAATGCTTCATTTTCAACAAATTACCATCTACTTGCACACCTCCCAGATTCTCTGTGAGCCATTTAAGGCCTGTGAGGTGTACAGGAGTTCAAAAATCAAATGGTCAAACATCACCTTTCATTAGCTGGCCATGGAAGAGCTACATCTCTCATCCCTCTGCATATATAAAGGCAATACAACATCATGCAATTTTGGTTTGTCATTTTTCTGAGTAACTTAGTAAGTTAAACGTGTATTTATCTCCCTTTTGAAATATCTCACTAAAGGCTAAAGCTCATGTTTATTTGTATAGACATGAGATACGTCTTCCCGCAACTGACAAACGTGTTTGAGGTTCAAAAAAATGCATTACTAACAAAAGGGCAATTGGTTGATAAATGGAATATTCTGAGTAACTCCTTTAATTGCTAAATACATTTTTCTCAGAGAAGGAGGCATTAAATGGATGTAATGGCAAAAGATGAACCATACGTTATTTTTTCTGTCCTGCACAATGGCAAAGTTCATGATTCTAAAGAAAATTTCAATCACTGTTTTGGCAAACAGAAAGGGCTGTAACTCTTAATTCCATGTGGCTTCTTCGATGGTACGGATCATTGCGTTGAGTGAAGAGACCAAGTTCCTTCACCAATCCTCACTACATGATGAACTAGGTTCTGGTCAAATTTACTTCACAATCATAACGTTTCTAAACAAGCACATGGGTGAAGGTCTAGCACAATCTATCTTTTGCCTAATGACCTAAAAAAATATATTTTTATTTTAGGTCAAGAGAAGCACAGGAAAACAGAAACTCCCAGTAGCCATAACGCAATGCAATGCCCCTCTCCAAATCCTCCATCCTCTCTCCTGTCCATTCTGTCCCATCTATCACAGCCATCCATCACCACACGACCAACCGAAGGATACAAGAAGCAGCTTTACTGCCCTACAAACAAAACTAAGAAGCAACAAGAGCAACAACTAGAAATGGCCTTTCTACCTCAAAAATAGAGGAAGATTTTAGGGGACTTTTGCAACAGCTGTTTAAGGGAGCAAGCCACAAAATCCATCTGAACCATAAAAGAACAGTCACACAGGCTTGATCAGCGTCTGCTAAGAAGGGCGTGCAGAATTGCACGCGAATCCAAATGGAGGCCCACAGTCACTACATCACTGACTTGTGGACTCAAATAAATACCACAGAATTGTCCGAAAAACAGAGAAGTTGACACACCCAAGCACTAAAGGTTTCACCATGTCAAGTGCCAGAACTTGATCACACACACTGAAATCAGACGTGCAGCCTCCCTCTGACATCCCTAAGAAGTTCAGCACCCAACATTGACTGCACCACAAGGAATCCAGGTTTCAAAATCACATCGGCATTTACAGAAGTCCTAGTCTCTCCCATCAACCTCAGGCATACATGAGTAAACGGCCACACAGTGTGTTTACCAGCAATACGAGAATCAAACTTAGCATTTGTCTTAAAGATATCTCAGGAAGATTTGTACTCAAATGTATTAAAAAAAAAAAATTTACTTTCAGCAAGTATCTTCAGTTCAGTAAAATCAAAGTAAGGCACACATGAAGCATTACAGCAAACATACAGAAGAAAACCTTAGGTGGAAACATGTCATGGTATTTCCAACTTATTTTCAGTTTTCACAGGACTTTATAGTTCGTTCTTTACCACTGAAACATGGTTACAGAAGTTTATCAGCCTGAGAGAGTCGCTCATTAAGAAGAGGAATCCTTTTTAATTGAAACAATAATATTGAAGAGATGCACAATGTCTGACCCACGGGCTTGGCTATACAGCTCCAGCATACCATGTAACTCCTGCATAAGGCAACTCAGGACTTATTCTGCTGCAGTCAGGTTGCCCCAAGATACATAACTTTATTAGACAGACCAGTAATAGGTTAAATTTCATAATGAAGCCCAGAGTAAACTGAGTAACAAATCTGAGACTACAAATTTAACAGCAGCAGCTGCTACTGATACTAATGCAAATCTTTATTTGATTTGGTAACAAAAAGGGAATATATAGGCAAAGAAAGGCCACTGTCAAACAGTCCAAAGGCAACTATTTTTGCAAGACAAGTGATAGTTTAATTTACTGGCCATGGTGAGTTTTACAGTGAAACAAACTGCAATCTAATTACTTGCTGCGAAACAAGAGTTTGATTTGATTTTAGGAGAGGTTCTCTCTAATTCCCTGTTATTGTTTTGTCACTGTAAACTTAGATTTTGCTACAGGGCCAGTGAGTTTAATTTTCAAATCAATCCTTGATTTACACATATGCCCTGACTGGTGTGCATATGTAATGTGTAAACAGTACGTCCCCAGGCATGACTGTTATACAAACAAACATAATTGGAAAAATATCTACCTACCTCATTTCTACACACATGGATCTTGGGGTTTAAAAATAATAATTACAGAAAGCCCTCAACCACCTGCATAAGGAGAAAGTAGTACTGAAAACTCAAGAGCCCAGAAAATATAAAGCAGCTGGCACACAAAACACACACTAGTAAATAAGCCAATCTTAGATACAAGCTAGATTTCTAGAATATCTATAAAATCAGGTATCTGCAGGTATATGTTAGAAAGAGTCATTTTGCATAAGCTACAGAAAGGATAACAAAATTTCTGCTAAGAGTGATCTCTTGCAAGTGATGTTAAATCGTTCAGAAATGATTCAGTTTATGACTCCTCTGAAATTTATTTGAAAGTCATCAAAAAGAGGAGCACATCAATTTTGCCAGAAGATGCTCTTACTAGATTGCTCTGTAAGAGAACACATGCGACACTAGCTACATTATTTAAAACCATTTTACACAGTTGCCCCACGCATTTCCAGTTTGAGAATCTGAAATACAATGCCATCTGAAGGCCTCAAAGGCATATTCTTGGAGAAGACCGTAAAGGCAGGAGCAAAGTCATTGGAAGGTACCTCCGGAGCGCTCGAAGGAAAGCCAGGCTTACCCCCGCGCTTGCGCAGGGCTCTCCCGGCTCATCTGCAGCTCAGCCAGCGTTGGCACGCACCAGGCGAGCGCGGCATGGGCAGCGCTGGACCTTGTCTGCAAACGTCGCAGGCTCAGCCTCCGACACCCCCGACGGCACCTCACGACGAGCGAAGGGAGATCTACGAAGGGGAACTGCTGCAGAGAACTCCCCTCGCAACTCTTCTTTAGACAGACCAACGGCGTAGGACAACCGTGCGTTTTTCAACGGCAAGGAAAGGCCGTACACGCATCACCACCTGCAGGTTATCATCAAAGGTTTCGAAACATATGGTTTATCTGACCATTTACCAAGTTATAAAGTAGCGTTCCCCATAAATCTCTGATCACTGAAAATGGCAGCCTCCATGATAGACAACTTCTGCCTCTAACACCAAATGCATCAGCAGCGAATTCAGCATCTGCCACACTTAATGAGATGTAAGTTACAACCAGAAGAACATAACCAAACCATGACTTGGGAGATGCAACCTCTCCCTGGGTTTGAAGTGCCTTCTTATTTCTCTCATCCCCAGTCGAGCCCTGCCAGTGATAAGGCATAAAAAAAACCCAAGAACAGCTTTAGACACAGAGAGCCTGAAGTGAGCAGGTATACAATAGCGAAGGAATCAAAAAGCCCATGAGCTCACAAGCAAACAAGCAAGATGCAGTGAAACGCTGCTAAGAAAAATCACAATGGCACAATGAAATTTCATTTAAGTTGACTTGAAAGAATGAGAGCACAGCTCAGAAATGTGAACAGTTCAGGTTTTGTGCCAGGTAACCAGTACAAACTTGACATTTCTTCTCAGAAGCATTCTTCTCGCCTATTCTCCCACATACAGGTAATCTTTTGTCAGAACATAAAAAGTTGTGTCTGTATCAATCACGTATTAAAAAAAAAAGTCTAGCGCTGTTGATGAGGTCACAAATTATGATAAATATGAATTAAATGAATGTGCCCCAACTGATTAAAAAACTGATAACAAACATTTTTCTGTGGAGATTCAGGGGGCAACTGCTCTGTGGGAAATTACAGGCAAAATAAACAGTAGACATCATCACCTAATGATGTTAGCAAGTGTTTGGAGATTTTTTCAGTAACACTGTTTTTATTAATGCTTTCAATAGAATGAGAACAACAGCTAGTTTTGGACAAAGTTCCATTTTTGATAGCAGTAAGCATTAATTCCAAGTTTATTCTCTGCTGCTGTGCCTGGAAATGTGCTTCTAGCAAACAATTATATCATGGTAAACAGAGACACAGCAAAATGATAGTTGGCTAAATGGATAAGCCTGGTACACTTGACATTTCAGAAGGACAGTCTCTTGAAGTCACTCACTTCCTTCTGCCTTTCTGAAAGGAATGTGAAATAGGGAGTTTCTGGCGAATGTGGAGACAGTCCGAGATTCTTTGAAAATGTCAAATTTAACAGCATGAGGAAATGTCTTTTGAATCAGAAGATGAGAACTCAGGGGAGTTAAATTAACAACATAGCACAACATTTTACCAAGTAATAGCACTATATTTTTTCTTTTATGGAGCACTGCTCGGGGCAATATTTAATCTCTTGAGTTTAATGAACTTTTAAAACTACTCAATAAATAGTCAAGGCCATGACAAGTACAATCATAAGATAAATTTAGCCCTACTCCAGCAGACTATATCACTTTTTGTTATTAAAAAATGTTAATTTTAATATACTAGGGGACTTCATTTCTATAAAATAAGGTGTCAGGGTTTCTAAATTCGTATCACAATGGTTAGTTTTCATTAAAGATGTTAAGTACGTTGTCATTTTTAATAAAAATACATGGTGAGCCGTTCTTTCTCGGCTAATAATAGAACTTTGGATAAATAGTGCTCTCTACAAAGTGTTCCAGCTCTCAGCAAGGCTTCCTTTAGTCACTATGCAGGTTAAGATTTTGGGAAGTTACTTAATGAGTTGAATTCACATAGCTAAAGAATTTGTGATGGACCTCAAAATGAGGACCTAGCTAATTATTGCATATTAATATATTATGCATATAAAATAATGTAGCTAGAATAAAAAAAAATAGATGCTACATGTATGGTAACGCTAAAAGAAAATGACGTTCAAAAATACATAGAATTCACATTTCAAATGTGATGAAAAAAATCAAACAAATAAACTGGATCAGCATTTCTCCAAGATCCTAGCACATGTATACTGAATGCACTAAATTATTTCATGGCTTTGGATGGATTGAAGACTCCTCCAGTTGATGGGCAAAATCACTGTCACGGTGAAGTCAACAGGAATTTGCCACTGTCTTCAGCGGGACCAAGAAGTGGGACTACATCCCTTTTCTGTTGCCATTTATGCAAACAAAGCTGCTCTCGCAGTAATATCATTCACAAATAACATCTGTAAATTGTGTTATTCCTGTTAGCATGCATCCAGAAGAAACACATTAAAAGAAGGCAAGAATTGCAATGTCAAGTAGTCAAAAGGTAGGAGGCACTAAAACTGAGGTTATGGGTATAGACTGTCGATTACGTCTAATTTCAAAGCATTTTTAGTTAGCACTATAAAGAGTATCTGCCTGCAGTTATTCAAGAGCAGCTCACAATTCTGTCTACACCACCTCCTGGTATCAAGATGTGGCACGTAAGAGAAAACAAAATCAAAGCATCAGGAGGTTTGGGTCAGTGGCACAAGAGTATCAAAGAAATGGAATTCAACATACACAGGTCATCACAGTGCCACCTCCCACTGCCCCCCTGTTTAAGACAGTACATCCAAGGACACGCTGCACGTTGCCTTCATACATAAATACATCGCTCCTTAAATGCCTACAAAATTGACTACAGCTTTGTATATATGCTCTCTGAGTTATCAGACATGAAGTACTAAGTAGTCTTTCCATTTATTTTTCATTACCTCCCTGAAAAATGGAGAAAATCAACTGCTGCAATTCTTTTTGAAATATATTTCTGAAAATCTGTATATTGATTTAACCTCTTTCATGCCACATTTCTTTCAATTCCCAGAAGCATGCCTTAGTAAAACATCCCTATTAGATTCAAATAACAGCCAGGATGTACCATGTTGAGTTATGCAAGGATTCTCCTCATGAGAAGTATCTAGCTCCACAGGCACCAAATAATGTTCCGCTTGCTTTAGCTTTAACATGTATAAGAAACCTTTATATTTCATCTTTCCCTAAAGTCAAACTGACTAGGCTTACCCCCAGAAAAAGAAAAAAAGAAAGTTTAAAGCTAGCATGCAATTTTCTTACATAAAATATCTGCATGAGATCTAACTACATAAATACACTGCCTTGCATTCAGAAAGTTACGTATGGCATCTCTCAAGCCATAAAGATAATTTGTACTGAAAGCATCCATGAAAACCATTCAGGGTTACGGAGAACTCATTTCACTGCTTCCTAAATTTTTTTCTCAGTCTGATAAAAAGGTTTAACCATTTTTATGGGACACAGGAGGTTGTCATTCTGGTCCACTACAGGGAGTGACAGAAGTGCCATACCTAATCAGTCACCACGGAAAACTGTTGTTATTCCCAGCAGTGCTCTGTCAACAAGCCAGTGGGGCCACGCGCCTGCACCTGGGCCTTCTTCATCAGCTGCTGTTGTCAGATTTAATGTGTTCTGCAGGTACCAAAGCAAAGCACTTCTACTTTCCATTTTCCTTTAATAAACCTTCTCCGCACCTTCTCCCACTCTAAATGATGTTGGTTCTCGTCTGTTCATATGAGCTGCTGCACCAGAAACACTTCCCTTGCAAACTGCCAAGATTGGCCAAGGTACGGCTTGCGTCTCTATGGCTCTTTTGGGATGTTTACCTTTCTGTGAGATAACACACAGCTGCAACTAGTTTTTAAGATATAAAACCGCATAGATTTAAAATAACAGTTTACTGACATGAACCTTGCTGAATATTCAACCAGTCTCCTAGATGCCCTCTTAAATCAGGAGAGCCCATTTACTTAGCATTCTCCCTGATCCATACCTGCTCTGGCAAGAGGAGGAAGATCAAACTCAACGTTGCCAACGCGAGAGCTTCAGCAGGAGTGCTCCAAAAGAGGTTTTTGCCAACAGCTTCTTAAATGACACTGACTAAAGCTGCAGGTAAGGGTGAGGGGTTTGAGATGCCTTTACCTCCTATGCTTCCCAGTCTGCATGATGGGAAGCTCTTCCCAACCACAGCTCTTCCATAAACCTAACTGCAGGCAGGCTCCCCAACTTCTACCCACTCCAGGAGGGACCACAAAGGTCCTCAACACACATCAGCTCTCCCCCTTCGCCACACCATTTTGCAGGGGTAGATGCATGAGGAAGCATTCAAACTGGAGCCACCACAGCTGTGCAGGCTGGCCACGTCCTCCTCAGGGAAAGAAGGGCACAAATTAGACCATGTAACGAATTAAGCACAGTCACGGCAATGGCTTAGTCTTGCCTTTCTTCTGCACTCACACTTTTCAATTAGATCACTGGTGTCAAGGAAATCAGGATCAGTCCCTGGGGCGTAAGAGCTGGACAAAATCAGATAATTAAAACTTCGGTTTTCCTCTGAATAAGGAGAATAAAGAGTTCTCAAAGGCTGTTCTCTCATATATTTATGCAGTTTGCAAAAAGTTGTTGAGGAGGGAAAAATTGTAAGTTGTCAGGATTTTTCCACCTATCCATAATTCCTGGGTCTCAGAATTTATCACAAGACCCGCTCTTCTAATTAACCTCTCTCTGTTCTTTGTTATTTCCAACGGACAGACCATTCTAACATTTATATGGGGTCTTTCAAGAACAGCAACACACTGTGTGTTTAATAGCGTTCTTTTTAATGAACTGTTCTCTTATAAGCATCTCTATAGAATGAGTTTGCCTTTAGCTCAGCTACTCAAGACAGTCACTATATGCATTATCATCATCGGACACAACAACATAAGGCTCATGTTCAGTGTTATTAGAGTCAGTTTCTGCCCCCCTTGCCATTCAGAGCACTAAGCAATATGAACAAATGAAGTTTAAAAAAAATGGTTCTTACATATAACTAGTTAATTCATATATATCTTCTGATGTCTGGAATTGCCTTTCCAGTTTTATGAAGACATTTAGGACTGGAAAAGAGGAATTGGTTGGTTTCTCCAAAGCCATAGGACCAACAGTCTTTGACCTAGGCTATTCCCTCTTTTCTAACCCCATTACTCAGTGGACAGAGCTGTCGATGGGAAAACTTAAACACCAAATACATTTACTGTATTAGCCATTTCACACAGAGCTGAAAAGATGCACTTTCAAACTTGCCAATTATCTTTGCTGAACATAATGCTACCCAAAATAATTGTGTACATTTGGTGCAGTTCTCCTAAGGATTTTCTGCTCTTTAATTACATTAGAAGGCTGCTGATTGTAGCTGATGATGCAGCTTTGTCAAAATGGAGCCCATGCCATCAGAAGTAGAGCACAAAAGGCAAAATGACCTTTCTGCCGTATATGTATCAACAGACTGAAGTGAAACAAATTAGATGGAAAACGAGACTAGAAAAGGAACCCATTATTATTACAATCATGCAACTAGGTAGAAAATTTACACCGGAAAACTGTACTTGCAATTTCCCTTCAAACACAGACCTGATCAAACAGGTAAACACCTTCAGCGTTTTGCATCTCCTGAGTTGAGCTAAACAAATCCCTTTGTTTGTGGACTGCAAAATTGACGACTCAGCAGATTCCTCACTGGGGAAAAAAAAATTATACTCTGTGCTTGCGTTCACATTGCTTCTATGCCATACGCTGAGCTAATTTAGATTTCATCAGTCAGGCCCAACCCACATGCTGGCTTACACTTGAGCTACCTTAAAAAGTGGTTGTGAACAACAAAAAAAACACCAAAAAAACCCAAAACAAAACAAAAAATCTATGTCTTTACCAAGTAAAATCCAGTTCTTCCACTTTCAGATGGAGGTTTCCAGTCTCGTAGGAGTAATGGGACAAAACCACTGACATTATAATTCAATAAAGGGAAAAGAAATCATATCTGTCAGTCCATCTTTAGATTACAGGGCCTCTTTCTTGTTCCTCCTAGCTGACCTCTGCAACAAAGCTGTCAGCTTGGAAGAGCTTAATATCTTGAGAAGATAACCCCTTTAAATTTCTTCCCTGGCTCGCTGACATTCTGTCAACTAGGAGAAAACCTGGCCCAAATTTGGGATCACTGGGAATTCTTTCAGCTTGCTCAGTAGCATGCCAATGCCGTGTACATCTGCCCAGGGTAAACTCCCAAAGAGCCTGATCCTATAAACTGTCAGGAGTCCAAGAACTTCACTAATGCCTCTTAGTAGCACACTGCTTACAAATTAGGAGATATTTGTGGGCAGAGAAGGTTTAATTGTATTCGGTTTTTTAATCTCATAAGTAACATCGTACCAGAAAACACTGACCTCAGCCCACCTACACCTCTCTGTCCCCAAACTTTATTGACCTAAGGACAGAAATTTCACTGTCCTTTCCCAATTGGAGGCACTTGTAGTCCTCCTTGACCAAAACGGGAGGATCCACCACAGAGACGGACGCGATTTCAACCTGACAGCGCTGAGCACCAGCTACACTCTTATACATGTTAGGAAGTTAGAATTAAACCAAGAAGCCTGTGAATCTCAAAGGTTTTCCTTCTATTCCTCAGAAATGTTTTCTGTTAATTTATGGCAGCTGTGATTCAAAACAAATGTAAGAATATTTTTTTCCACTCTGTCCTGTAATTCCCTCCAGCTACTGTATATGAAAGCAAGTTACTTCGATCTGTATGTCAGACTGTGACCTAGAAACTACGTGCTGAAAATGAGCCATTGAAAGCATCTGTTTGCTCGAACACGAACTGCATCAATGAACTGAGCATATGGGCAGAAGACATTTGGTCAGTTTGAGACCCTCCACCCTGCTCCTCATAAGCTGCTGCATTTGACAGCACAGGTGCCTTCAAGTCCCCTATGCTCAAGCTCAGCAGGGTCCAGGAGTTCCAAGTCCCACTCCTCACAAATCTGCCCTTACTTTTCACTATTCTTATATTGTTATAATACACAGGTATTATATGAAGTTAAGGAATTCATCTAAGGCTAAGAGCTACCCCTACTAATTCTAAGCACTGTGAGAGAAACCAAGATTTGGGGTAATTAACATTTGGGCAGTCAGTTTAGCTACCATCCAAGCTGATGCTTTGCTTTTCACTTCCTGATTTTGCTGGACTTTTTAAGAAGTAAGTCTTTGCCATCAAAATCATTCACAGTCTTGGGAACAGAATCAGTCTTTCATTATCTGAAGCCCATTTAACCAAATCTTCCACAATCATTTTTCAGTAAAATACAGCTTTTAACTTACACACACACACACCCCCAGCTGAGGAATTTTCAATCACCTTTTTACATGGTTGCAATTTCAAACACTGAGTGTGTGATAAAGAATCAGGAGTAAAAAAACTCCAGGGAAGAGACTAACAATCAATTCAAAAGACATTATTTATTAAACCATATTAAGTGAACATATATAATTTGCAAGTTCAGTTATAACAGCTGACATCTGCCCTTTGCTATGTTAACAGTAAGGTACAAAACCCATATCAGCCACCCTAATATTGGCACTTGGCAATTAGTATGTTTTCAAAAATGCATCTAGTGGGCAAAACCAATCAGATTTATTGTAGAAGAACTTTAATTTGAATTGCCTGATGTTGGTGCAATGGAGTACTGTCTTTGCTGTGCACAGAAAACAGTATGAAGGATTTTGGAGGGGAAGGTAGCAGGGACTGCAGGGCGTGTACTTTTTTTTTTTTTTTTTACCTTAAAATTTGATGTATTTCTGACAACGTGCAGGGAAAAACCACACACTTTGTGGATCTATGGGCACCTGAGTAACATTATTACCAGCCTCTGACATTAGGCTTTGCATACAAAGACAGAGATGGCTAGATTATTACATCTCTATTCAAAGCATATGGCATTATAAACTTAAGCAAAGGAGTGGGATGAAGCAGAGACAACAATGATTAATGTATGAACAGCGTCCACTCAACCATTGAGGCAGTAATAAAGGTATTAATTTGGCTGCAAACATTAAAATATGTACAGTAAGATGGATTTTTGAACAGTGCAGTGTGGCATAACCTTAATACAGTACATTAAAATCATTCATTACAATGAATAAATAGCTTAATGAGATTTGAAACATCTAGCACTCTCTGTGTAAGCGGGTGATGAAGTGAAGCCTGATATCGGCACCACTGAACATAAATTATGCAAAAGTAATACTTTTAATGTCATCTATTCACTGGCATCATTGCTTTTGTTAAATATTCAAGTGTACATCTTTCTAGGACAATATCAAATTAGCCTGCACAAGAGTTTACAACAAATTTACCTGCCATAGCCTGATTTGCATAAAAGTAAATAAAATAAAAATATGCACATACAGTGTGATTTCCTTCCATTGATTTATTTTTGTAAGGAAGAGAAATACATCTTCCCAGGGGTTTAATATCTCTTTTTGGTTTTTCAGGGGTTTTTTTTTGTTGGTGGTGTATTACCCCCCAAAAATTCAGTTGCCACATTAAACATGGTATTCTATGTTAAACAGCAGGAGTATGTAATATACCAAGTTAAGCTGCAGGGGTAGAAGATGAACTGCTGGAGCACTTTTTTCCCCCCTATTAATTTAAACAACTTATTAACAAATCAAACCATTTTATTTAAATCACGCGCCTAACCACGTAATTAGTTAAGTAAAACCACTTAAAGCACATTTTTCTTCCCATTTTAAACTGTGATGTTGGAGCCGTTACATGCTAAAGCAGAAAGAAAAGCAATTACTCTAACAATGATTTTTTTAAAAGGCTGGTACACAAGTTCTGTGCAGCATAGACAAGGCTGTGGATTTTGTTTAATGATCACTTATTTCTTTGCTGTGTACAGACACAGCTCTGAATTTTGGATTAATTTCAATAAATATAAAAATCTTTATTCTAACTGTTCCAAAGCACTTGTTATTTAAATTTGGAAGTGCAGGATTACTCATGCATGGCTGCTTGTCAATTAATCCAGCATCACCCTGTGGATTTTCCCATTTGTAATTGGAAAATAGAGCTTTTCTGGTTCTCTGCAGAAACAGCAGCCATTTAACTACAGGTGGTACTTGCAGCGGCAATGCATGCGTTTATCCAGTGTTTATATATAAAATAAAAACCCTGTTTCCTCCAGAGATAGTAAAAGCATTTTTTGAGGTTATTTTCCTGTCTCTAGTATTAGTCTGAACTTTTATAAACGAGAGAACAGAAGTTAGAATAGCAGCAATGGGTGAAAGAAATTAACAATCTTAACAGCATCAGTGTAATTTCTTGAAGTAGGGAAAAACACACTGGAGAACATTAAAAGAGGATTTCAGGATTACTTTGCAGCTTTATCAAGGATGCAATTTTTTACTTCGTCATTTACATGCTGCTGTACTTATTCTCCTTAAAAGCACTCAATTCATTCTTTCAGCTTGGAAAAAGTAAAACGTTTGGGAGAGCGCGTAAGAGACTGATCACCACCCTGCGCCTGCTGTCAATAGCCTGTTACTCAAACACAGTATTTATTACGGTGTTTGGCATTCCTGGTAGGTCACTGACCTCTTAGGGCCCTGGCTGTGACTATTAGCAGCACAGACAGAAATCCAGACTTTGGCTCTCCAGTTTCCACCCCGAAACATCCCCACAAGCAATGTCTCCTTCCCCGGGATGCAAGTACAGCCTCTCCGCAGGAGCGGAATGATGGCCAGCGGGTCTGGGGAGCGAAGTCACCCTGGGATGATAAACGGGGTAGTTGTGAACACAGCCTAGAAAGAAACTGCCCAGCTGCAACGTATCCTTAAATACAAGCTTACCCTCATACCAATGCACATTGATAGCATTTGGAGTTTTGCCCAGAGGACCAAATCCTGCTCCCAGAAATCAGACTGGACTTTTGGCCAAATCCAAGACAAAGCCATGTTTTGCCTTCCCAGGCCCAGTAAGTGTACTACAGTGGGATTTTCTACTAAGCTATTCTCAATAGCACGTGCGATCCCTTCTGCTTGCTCCCCACAAGTACCAGAAGTCGGGGGAAAGTGACCCAGAAGAGCGCTCGGCCAGGACGACCGTGGGAGACGGAGACAGTGGGATCAGCCGACATTCACACAGCCAGGCTGCGTGAAATCAAACGGAAAGTCTGATGGATTACTTTGAACACTGGCTCCCAGAACTCCTACATATTCAATGCAAAAAAAAAAAAAAAAAAAAAAAAAGGAATAAAATAAAGATTAACCGAGTGTATATTCCCTACAGTGTCCTGGAAAACTTGGTATTTTACCAAGTTCAAAATCCAGCAAGTATTATCATATGGCACCTACTCATCAGCTACAAAGTGGCCTAAAAAAAGTTATCAATGTGCCTTTCCAGTCACCTGTGCTTACCCTCCCAAGTCTCTCGGGTTCGTAAGGTATTTATAGACAATTATTTACATCCCTTAAGCTATTTCCTAGAAAGGATTCATACAAACATTTCAATCACTGGATATTTCTCCAGGGACTTTCAGTTTTACTGTATGCCATTACACTGACCAGTCACAGTGCTACAATGGCCTTGGTATGAGCCGTTGTCAGAATTCGAGGGGTTTGTACTCAAGAGGATGCTGCAGGGCAGCACTTGAACTCTCGGGATACCAAGGGGTCCAGAAAGGAGCCAACACTGTTGTTCGCATCCAAGGAAACTGAACCGAGTGGTCAAGTATCCCGGCATCCCACAATCATTATGGGAGGTCAGAAAAGGAAAATAAGTGAATCCAGACTTGGGTGCTATCAGGAAGCCTGTCAAAGTCTCATTTCCAAACTTTGTGGAAAACTCAACAGCTCTGGCAGTCTGACCCGACTGGAGAGCAGTTATTGACCAACAGCAGGTGAGGGGGGGGATTTACTTTTAAAGCATACACAGCAGTATACATTGCATGCTCCAATAAGCCAAATACACTTTAGTGTACAAATTAATAAGGAGGAAAAAAAAATCTCAGAAAATATGACTCAGCGCTAGAAAATTCATTCTAAAACATAATTTTGGAGGAGATAAAACCACAGACTTCAACTCTGCTGCAGGATAAATAGGTGCTTACCTTCATTCAAAGGCAGAACTCACAGCGGAAGTGTCATTTCAACTATCAGAACAGCATTAACATCACCTAATTATTCATCAAATGCAGAAGTGAAGCTTGCTGAACCAAACATCTTTTTTCCTCGATACTCACTCTGTCCATATCTCTGCAACATACGGCAAAACACAAAGGTGGTACAGCAGCTGTCGCAACAGGGGCCGTGGACTCATGTTTGCAGAATACATCCCAACCCGATTACATGCTTCAGCAGCTATCACTTTTCAAAATTCAATAAAAATTAATTCCTCAACAATGAGGGCAATTAAAAGGTCTGTATACTGTAAAGGAACAATACCTGCTGACACACCAACGTGTTTTTTCCAGCAATGCCAATAGAGCTGTAAACAAAGCTGAAACCCAATGATATTAAAGGACAGACATCAAACTTCCACACTCTGATTATGGGATCATTAATATAGTTAATGAAACAGTTACTAGTTTAATACAGTATTAACTCCAGCAGAGCTTGTTGTACAGTAAGGTACATGTAGTAACTAAATTTTGTCCTCTAATTAATGGACTTAATGTAAAATAAAAAAGAAAGCTCTCATTGTATTTGTGGTAAAACATCATTGTTAAAAGGTTCAAAACAATCAATGCAATCAGCAGTTCTGGAGCTTATTTGTAGTCTTGGTTTCACCATTCAATACTAGTTGTTTCAACCTCCAACCATGCTTGAAATCTGAGCAAAAAAATAAAGGTCATCAAAAAAATATGCTGATGACTCAGTGGACAAACTGTACTACCTGTGAAGCAGCAATTTTCTGAGAGCAAAAAGTCAGGTAAATAGGGGCTGTCAGAAATAATTCAGGAATACCATGATGATGCACGCTGGCTTCCTACTCTTCACACAAATTAACCAGAAAAGCCACATGTGGTTTTGCCCACTATGCCCAAAATGCCACCACGCATCACCATGCAATCCCAACACACACAGGAGATGGGACGATTCATTGCCCTGCTGTGCTAGAACTAAAGAAAACTAAAAGGAGAGACAGAAGGAAAAAAAATAAAAATAAATAAAGGACATGGCCTATGCAAATCCAGGAAGGAAATCCCTGAAGAAAGCCCACAGAGATGCTTTTTTACGCATGGAAATGCGGTGAGGTGGAAAGCGCAGTGCCTCCCAGGGAAAGGGAGCTTCCCCGCTCCCTTTGCTCTCAAACATGACTGCAACCCCCGAAACACACATCTGAATTCCCCCCCACCCCCAAACAGAAATAGCATGCTAAGCCTTCCCTTTAGCTAACTTTGACCAAAACTAAACAGCTAACTTTTTAGACCTGAGCAGCCAGAATAACATAAGGAGCAAAAGAAAGGAAAGAGCAATTTTGTTGGAAGCAGGTTGGCTTACCCAGTCATCTGGCACAGCTCCTGGGTGACCGCCAGAACGGAGTTCTTGTGAAATACTTCTTGTAAAACACTTTGGCTAATATAAATTCCTACAATGTGGGCTTTTTTTTTTTTTTTTTTTTTGGTGACAGAAATCCCTTGTGCCCTAATCACATACATAAGTGAAAGTCTTACTTCAAATCAACACTGCCTGCGCTATTGTAACTATTCAGGCTAATGCAGGGGTAATTAGGATACCTATATTTAAATACAGAGCACACAGCGATCTCCAAAAAGGCAATGTATTTTCCCTTCCTTGAAAAACACCACAAACTCCTGAGCGTTCACGCTGAACACCTTTTGGTTTTGACGTATCTTCTCAGTAGCTGCCTCAGACCCCTGAAGAAAGCTCCCACTGTAATACGACAAAAATAAAAGAAGTATGACAAAGTGCCTTTCCTTATCCCAACAGCTGGCTTTAACTAATTTTCAGTTATTGAACAAGCTAGCGCAGGTGTGGAATGTTTGGGGGAAACTTGGTGGCATGCAGATAAATGAAAATACCAGCTTCCTGCCGCTAACAATCACGCAGAATAGCGTACGCGCCGGCTGCCACTGCCACTGTCAAAACAGAAACCGCAGGGTGTCATCAGAATTCAGGTGGAGTACACACGGTGTCTTTCCTTTCCATAATCATTTTATTAAGCAGTTTTCAAGATACCTAAGCTGCCGCTTCAATGGCCCATAGACTATTGTCTTTGGCCACACGTTCTAGCGTTAAATCAAAAGGAATTGTATGGCAGATGTAACTTATCATTTGGGGGGAAATAATTATATTCAGGTTTTGCTTCAAGAATAGAGTAAACAAATCGTGTTGCATTTGCTGAGCTCAGGCAGGTTACTGGCATGGCTTGTCACATTTGACTCGCAGTCCTGATGCCACCACAGCTCAACTCTTCTTTTACCTTTTTGTGGAGCTAAACCACAAGTCAATAATGGTATTAGAGCAGAGGAAGAAAACTCCAGTGGCCACAAGTGAGACATTCTCCGAGCCAAAGGTTACTCTAGAAAGCTTCATGAAGTATGGGGCTTAAAATTCATGAACATTTTTCTAACTAGTTCTTCAAGTCATATAAGAAATCAGACTTCTGACATTTGACCTTCTTGTTGCAAAGTGTCAGAAACTCTGAACCTGTGAAGATTTAAATTGCAGTCTAGCTCGGAAAAAACTATCAGTCACCCAATGCAAAGCGGAGTCTAGCAATTTCAGTGTCCAATTTGGAAAACACAATACAATGGTCCACAGGACTGTTTAGGATGTTATTTCATTTCTGCATAGGAAGTGAACGGATCTCTCTGAAACTCGACTAAACAGGCAAATGCAGATTTCACTTGCCAAAAACGGGTACAATTAAAGAGGCAATCTTTTCTCAGAAGCCAACTTTAAATTTACACTCTCTTTAATTTGGTTGAGTTCAAAACTGAAGCAGATTTTTCCACTTACTAGTACCAACACGTGCTTCAAAACGTCTGATCAGGAAAAGTTCTGCATCAGGGACAGATGCTAGCTCTACATGCCAACTGGCCTGTGTTTGCTAGCCATCCGGCCCCAAGATCTGGTAAGTCCTCTTCCCCACCATCATTATCATAAAGGTACTCCCTGAGATATATGATCCTTTATTCACTAGGTCTTACTCTATAAACACACGCTTAAGAAATAATTAGACTTGCAAGTCCTTATGCTCAAACTTGTGGCTTTTTTCAGTTCAAATGAAACAACAGTTTTCAAAACTCCTCTTGGGACTGACTCCAGGATCTCAGGGAACACTAGAGGCCTCAGTAAACAGGACTTTCTCCTAATCATTTGTAAGAAAACTGGAAAATTTGAAGAAATAAGGCTGATGGGAATGACAGAGTCCTCTTAATAATTAACTGATTGTCAGCTGACAGCAATCATTATTCTGTTCCATAAAAAATCCTTTACAGTTTCAATACTGTGACACCTCTCTGCTCGCAAAAGATATCCCTCACCTGCTTTTTTCTGTTCATTTCATTCATCACCTTTTTTTTTTTCATTTTTCTACTGAAATACAGTGACAACTAATGAAGTGCTAATACCACAATGAAGGACTGGGCAAGACCAAAAGTCTACCTCAGTATTCCCTCACAGGAAAAGATCTCTGTAGGTGATCAAATTGTGTGAAAACTTAAGAAAGACAACTTCATATAAATTAAAAAGTGCATTCCCATTACGGGATTAGAGGGCAGCCCTGGGAGAAGATTCAGCTGCTGGGAAAATCACAGCATTGCTGTGACAAGACCAAACACTGAACTTCATCGTTTCCACATTTTGCACTACAGAACCTACATATGAAGTGCCAAAATATTATTTATAACATGTGTTAAAACAAAAACATTTTCTCAAGTCAGGCAAACACTTTCATTTTTGTTGAAGTAAAAGACAAATGGCACTTATTCATGCAGTCAGAGAACAAGGCACACAAGAGGTCTGGGGATCACGCCCCAGCAACATATAAAATTCTGGGCAATCCCCTTAGCAGCACATTTTCCTCACCACTAATGAAACAAGTAGATCTGGAAATACTGGCACTAACAAAGCCTGGCTTCCCCATGGTTAACCGTGAGTTTAGACAAGAGTTTCCCACAGTTGAAGCAGTCATAAGGTTTTGCCTGCTGCCTAGATGCTATGGTGTCAAATAAGGTATAAGACATGTTACAGATTTTTTCCCTTTGGTAGAAGATTTTTCCTCATATGCCCTCCTATAATCCTTGCAGGAACTTTACCATCTTTGACGCTTCTACTTCTTGCCAGCAAAAATCTGGAATGGGGTAGTGAAGCTGGCCAGCTGGTTGAAAAATTAGTGGGAAGTCAGTAAGGGAGAGAAACAAGGGGCACTGGAGCTTTGTTTCTTTTGTAACAGGCTGAAAAGCTCTTGATGCAACACTGTCTACTCAGAACTGCCAGAACACAAAGAAAATAAAACTTATTTATTTTACAGAATATTTCTAGACTAGACAATGAACATGATCTTTAAAATAATTTCTTTTCATGTTCAGTATTTACAGACCCCATCTGTGTATGAATTTAACAAAAGTTCCCTCCCCCAAGACACACCTTTACCTAAGATACTTTAGCCTAGGCAACATGGCAGGAAGAGAGATGAATCCATTTGACCTTTTATTTTTAATTAAGTTTCCCTTATTTCTACCATTTTTTCTTCTCAATGAGATACAGCAAATCCTTTTTTCTCTACTCATTATTTTCTAAGCCTGAATAGATGTCTCATAAAAAACATACAAGCTGGTTTTGTTCTTGGAGCAGGGGTGGGACAGCAGCAAGTTGTTTACTTAGCATTTCATAACACCCAAAAAAAACCCCACCATAAAAACAACCTGAATAATAGATGTGCCCACTTCATTTGCAAGCACAAATGCTTAAATCGCACACACAGCCCAGCCATACATACCCGGACATTTTTCACAAACTCAATTAAATGCTCCAGCGCTTTTCAATATTTTTCTCCTTGTCAATATAACGAGATGCATGCACACAGAAACCTCTGCCTTTCAATCAGCCTTTTTATCTAGTCCCATTACTTTAGTGACAGTGCTGTGTTTTGCAACATAACAACGCAGTGATACATAAGTGGCCATGATGAGCCATACCATGCATTTTAACATTCTAAAGTATTAAGGTTGGTTTTAGATTGGAATCTTACAGGTTTTCCCCCAGTCCCTAACAGGGGAAAAAAGCTTTTCACCTTTAAGACCTTTCCAAGAGGCTAATAATGTATGAAAATTATAACATCTTGAATCCAAAATTTAGTTTAGAGTAAGCAACATGCCAGTATTTTTCCTGCCTTAACAGAACTAGTTCACTAATTCCAAGTGAAATCTGACTTCAGGTCTCTGACATTTCCCCCTCTACTTTTTTTTTTTGTTAAAAGAAGTAATCCTGAAAGATCCCCTATGACAGGATTTTTTTTTTTTTTTTTCCTCCTCTGAATTAGGTAAAATTTCTGCTACGGGCCCCCTTTTACACTTCATTCAAATAAAACTACTGGCATGTTGCACAAAAGCTCCTTTTTCAGAAATGGGAAACCTAAAACGGAAAGGAACTAGGTCTATACTACGAGATTATTAAGGAAACATTTGTCTTTAAACCACCTTAATTCCCAGTTTGCTGCTGTACTGTAACACTAGGCTCATTGCTTTCTCTCTGCCTACAGCGCAATAGGTTGTGTGAGTACCAATGGGACTAAAGTAAATTCTTTGTTATGTCTACACAAAGTAGTAAATGAAGCATGCAGCTCAAACCTCTCCTGCAGTGGCCAGATCCTTAGTGCTTTTCCTTTTGGAGTGGGAGATTTAATGCTATTTTCTTTCCCATATGCTTCATCTTTCAGCTTTAGCATAAAAAGGAAAGGGAAGGAAAAAAAAAAAAGGTTTCGTTTTGCACTAACTGCTCCCTTCAGATTCCAAGACATGTCTTGATGAAAGCTCAGTTGTGATGGAGCAAAATCAAAAGAGGAAGAAATTTCACCCTGTGAGATGATACTTAAAAGGGGGGAAAAAAGGCCTCAGAAAAAAAAGTTCTTTATTGAGTAATTAGCCATAATCTTAGATAAGACAACAGATCAAACAAGTCCTCTTAAAAGAGTTGCTGTGGGAAAGAAAGAGAGGCTTTCTGTGAGGGTTTACAAATAATGCTAAAAAAATTAAAAAGCAGAAACACTGGCAAACTTTTCCATCAAAATTAAAACAAATCATGCAGTCGTGTCTGCTCCATTTCAGGACGCGAAACGGATCTGGGAGAACTCCAGAGGAGAAGAGCTGTGGATAAGCTCTTCCCCTTCCTCCCCAAAGGCAGAGCTCATGGCGGTTTCCATTTTACAAGGATTTCTATCCACTTACTGTGGGGCCGCTTGTCCAAGCCGGACCCCAGGAGCTGGGGTGGAGGGACACGGCCGGGGAGCCCAGGAACGGGTCCCAGCACCCGGCTACTCAGCTTTAGGTTCACAGCAGATTTCTTTGCCCTCTCCCTCTGCTGACTGTCCCCACCAGGTTAAAAGAAGCAAGACTTCAAATCGTAAGTAGGAAGTCTACGTTCTCCCCGTCATCACAGCACCCCAGGGACAAGAATTCGGAAGAAACCTTTGTGTACCTGCAATCCCCACTGTCCTCAGACCTGAGCCCACCTTATGAGTTTAATTTCTACAAGTGTGGAAATCTATCAATTACCAGGGTGGTGGGGCTCCCGTGGGCACCTGTGTCTACCAACTCTAAATGAACTCTGGAAAAGCAGTTAGATAAGCTGTGTACAAACTTGTCAGCCTGAATAAAGCCTTAAGAAAAACCACACCCTAAACTTGCCGTCCTCGTTTTAGTCACGTCCCTCCTTGGCCACATCCATACTACTTCTGAGTAACTTCCCAGTCCCAAAATAGTCACACTCAATTCATGAGCTAACACTTCCCAACTTGCCAGATGCTTTACCTCAGATGACAAATTTTGTTTTATATATGTGATGAAGACTCAAATCTAACACCAACTATAAATATTTTAATGAGACACTTTTTGTCACATTGTGAAAACCTAATTAAAGGGCTCGTTACATGTGAGAGTAAGCACTGTCTAAATAAAGCTGGTGTCGTCTTGCCCCGTGCTTGTTATAAACACAAGCTACAGAATCCACCCCTACTCCCAACCCACACGTGGCTCACCGTCCTCTCGCAAAGGCTGGGCTGGAAGTGTCTGGGTCTGTCATGGCTATCCGCCCAATATAATTTTACTCAGACTGCTGGATTTGGGGCAGAACACTCTCCACAGTCAGTGGCAAACCAAACGCAGGCTCCGCACGCAGCAGAAGGGCTGGCAAAACTGCGACGAAACAAGCAAAATCAGCTCAGCGCTGCCTTCTCCCCCCCACCCCCCAACCAAACTATCTGAACTTTTGAGCCAGATTAATTGCAAATTGTTCTAACTCTTTGCAGTCTTTTTGCGCTGTCATTTTGTGTTACTGTCAGACATCTAAAAAAATTTCAGACAAAGAAATAAACAGACGCTCACTTAGATAGCAGTTTGTTTCTTAAAGATTTCTAAAAAGGTATTTTCTGAGTCAGGAAAACAAAACATAAAGCAAATCTACAGCTGTAATTTGTTTGTTGCTTTTTTTTTATAATAGGTTTTTAAATCCTAACTTCCAAAAGACTACAAGCAAAAATATTATGTTTGAGTTTAAGTGCGTTCCTGACCTCCCTTTTATAAACATTTTGCCCCTTTCATGCAGAGTACTATTACGTTGCCAGAGGTGATTCGGAGTTTAAGGCCAGGAGTCACTGCCTGACCTCCTGTGCATCTGTTCAGATTCATTTACCAGCCATTACATGCTGGCATGCCCTTCTCTCTCACAAAAGTGTGGTGATACCGAGCAAGCAGTGACCCAGGCCACAAATCAATCCACGGTCCCAAGAATCAAACCAGAAAAAGTGAATTTTGGAATGTTTTTCCTTCAGAGAGATCTTTACACATATTCTATACTTTGTACATTTATTACATGACTAGTTTCAGCTGTTATTAAATGCTTCCACAGCTCTAGAATATTTTCATCAACACTGCTCGTCCTTCAGAGCAAATTAATTATCCAAAAGTTAAAAAAAGGGAATATAATGCAAGTTATTAAACTATACAATTAAATGGAATTAGGAATCCTAGGTCTGCCACCTTAATCTCAATCCTGAAGTATTCAAACACGATGAGCTAAGACCATGGACTGATGGGACCAAAGCAGCCTTTATGTCATTCACTAATGACATAGCACATCTTGGTAGATGCAAGAGGGGATTATTGCAGTGACTGAACATATAAGGTCGAAATCCAGAAATACACATCCACACCGAATTTGGAATAAGACAGGCTTCGCACTATGGGAATCTATCTTCACGTTTTTGCAAGGTTTGATCTTGCAAGTGGTTTTACTGAAAAAGGCAACACTAGCCAGGACACAGGAATTATCACTTTAAGCATCTTGTGTTTTTTAATGGGCTATGCCAAACTTGGAGTTTAGATTTTCTAAGCTAGAAGGATTCACAACAAAAAGGATTTGGCTAGTTGGAGATGCAAATATTTTCGGTGCCTCAGAGTATCTTATACATACACTAAGAGGCACAGAACATATTTCTGTTCCTAGTTCCATACCTGGGAGACATCAGTCAGTGTTTGTCTACAACAGTATTTTACATTATTTACAATCAATACAAATTCATTTAAATGTAAAGCTGTAGCACATTGCTATTTGCTATCTCTTCTCAGATAGGTTACGAATACTTAAAAGGCAAAACGCTCTTTAAGGGAGCTGACACTGTATGGATCTACCGAAGGCACGAAGAAATCAATATGTGAATGAAAAGCAACTGATCCAAGTTCAGCCCAGAACAGAGGCTCAGTAGGAAAAGAGAGCTACTATAGAAAATAAGTTTTCCCTGAAAATCCTGGAAATAATTAATAAGATCATAACTTATTTTTATGCTGTATTTTGGGGGTTGATACCATTAAGTTTGATACAGTTATATTTTAATTTCTCCTTCAAAGTACAATTTTCATAAATCAAAATATTTTACACAAACAGATTTCAGCTAGCATTTTGTTAATGGAAAACTACATACAGAAAAATATTATATTTATCTATTTGCATTTAATTTTAATAATGACTTCATTTTGATTTGAGCATTTATTTTCTGTCAATTTTCTTTTCTTCAAAGTGCCTATTTTCCAGGAGAAGGTTAAGAAAAAGAGAAGAAATTGTTCCACTCAAAAATATTCGTGGGAATACAGAGTGTTTCAATCCGTGACAGACGCAGGCATTATTGTAACACATTTATGCATTAGTTAAATACAGTTATTAGACTTCATACAGGAAGGAACGGGTGACACATTCCTTGATGTGCTACAAAGGTAGTCAGAAAAAAATAAAATAAAATCTAGTTGACCCTTTTGACCCTAATATCCATGAATCCATCAACTTTATTTCACATTCACTTGACTTGCTAGCTTCACCCATGTTTATAGGATAAGTAGCAAACTCTGTGCATCAAGGTCTTCATGGCTTCAAGGTTAGACAACGCTCAATCAATCAGCGTACCTCCAGCTGGTTACGGTTCAGCCAGAATAGCTGATGCTAGCGCTCATCACGCTTAGTATTGACAACAGAAATTAAATCCTTACTCAAAACTCTCTATTTGCTTTCCTATGAACTGAGCTTAAAGTTCTAATGTAAAAGATGCTTCACTGGTCCAGGAACAAAGAAATTCTCTATCCTCTCTGTGTACCAACAGGGCCAGAGCTGAATGGCCCCCAGTCTGTCTGGATGATGTACAGGGAGACGTTTTTGGTCACAGGATCCAGAACCCATTCCAAGAGACTGGACCAAATCAAAGCTGAGTAGGGCTCACACCCTAATGAAATCACAAATGTTTTAAAGAAGATAGTCCTAAAATTAATGATCTTGGAAAAGCTGCACTTGCACGCTTTTCTACTCTAATTTATGCAACGCTTAAGTATCAAGGTGCCATACAAGATTAGGTAATTGCTATTCGTTAGCAATTCGTGCATGTCCTACCCTAAACACCGCAGTATTTTTTGGACTTCTGTTGTTTTGTACACTTAGCATCCAAGCTGTGCATTTCTTTCAAGTGATGCACTAATAACATTATTGCTCTTTAATGGCATTTTTGATTATATAATTATGCCAGAAGCCTCACAGACATGGAAAATATATGCGCACTGGCATTTAATTGCTTTATCATCATGACTATAATCACAAATGAGGACCTTCCAGAACTGAGAGCCAACTGAGGCTTTTACTCATTCAGTTCTACCTGTCACCATAATAAATGCTCCTTGGAAACCCCCCATGTGCTCTGCTGTATTTTAAAGTATTACGTATCAAAGAGTCTCGTTTATGTATTTTGAGTGGGCAGTTGCTTTTGTACAAAACTGTTCCCGTTTCTCAGGATGAAGTACGCTGTGCGATGGAATGAACAAATGCAAATGCAGGTATTCCCACACAACTACTTACGGCACACACTTCAAGGCAAGCTGGCCATCCCATACTCAGGGTGCCAGTGGAATTGCATTACCTGTGCTTGTGCACCTTGGCAGCTGCAGATGAGCTTGCCCAAATGACACCCTGTGTACAGAGCCAGCCTGGTCTCATCCAGCTGCTCATACCCAGCTTGGCAGGTGGTTCCCCATCTTCTCCTCATGCTTGAACACCGTTCCCATCCCACTGTAAGCGTGGGCATCAGGAGCAAGTCTATGCAAGTTGATGACACAGAGTCAGATGATATTACTATCTCTGTAAAAATACTGCACGCAGAGCCCCCAAAAGACCAGATACAATATTATTTAAAAGAAACAAAAAAAAAAAAAAAAAAAAAGAGCTATTTCCATAGTAAAAGCAAAGCCCCTCAAAAAATACCTCTTCACAATAATGCATTGAAAGAGACAGGATTATTTTTAAATTAAGTATGGCTTGCTTAAATAGTAGAAAAACTGTTTAAGTTCAAAATCCGTCATTTTAAAGAGCTCAGTCCTTGGAGCTAGATCCCATTTTATGGAGCTGTAATTGAATATCAGCTTTTCCTAGATGAAAAAACTGGGAGAACTCTTTTCAAGGCTATTTGAAGGTAAAAATTATTTTGCATGAAAGCAACAATTAATTAGCACTCAGCAAGGTTCCCTCTACTCTATGCTGTGAAGTAAAAGCAGGTCACTTCTGCAGCCCCTCACACCTGTTACAGGTCACAGATCCTTACCTGAACACAGTATCTTATTTGCTGTTTCAGCACCTCAAGGTTAAAACCTATTTTTCTTCCAAAAATAATAGCAATTTTGCTTTTTGAATATGACTCAAATCGGAATGGAATCAGAGACGCTTCTGTTTCAGAGCTGAAAAAAATTCAATCACTGCTACAAAATTTGTACATTTTTAAAAACTAACCATTTGTGCTAAGTTACACAGCTACGCTCCAGACCCCGAGGGCTGGCGCAAGTCAGCACAGCTTGCTTTAGGCTGCAGACAAAGCCTGCTTGGTTCCTCTTTGTATCCTTTTTCCTGGGAGACCTTTAACGGAAGGGCCACCACATTCACCCTTCCTTAAGCTCTTGCTTAAAGAAGATGAATTCTTCTCTGTCTTTACTGACTGAGACAGGGGGCAATCTCCATTTGATAAGTTAAGACGGCTGGCTGGCAGATTTAAATTATTTGTATATCAGTATTGATGCTGCTCCACATTTAGTGTAAATGTAATTATCATTAGGGCACTCAGAGCTATCAAATGAGATTACTTTGAGGAATTTCAGTGCTTAAGTAGAAATAAATGCATGCATGCACACACAGGTGGACTCAGAATAAATTCTTGGGCTCTCTTCCCTGCCCCCTTCCCCATCAAATTTCTCCTCTATGTATCTCTGCTCTCATTTTCTCACACTTCTTACAGCAAAAGCTAGCTGGGAACAGCAATCAAATCCATGTAAGACAAGCTTAAAATTTTACCCACTGCCCTCCCTGGAGCTGTGATAGCTCTCATGAGGTTAATAGTGTGCTCTGCTGGAGAGTCAGGAAAGGCTCCAGTCCCATTCCCACGGACACTTAAGAACCACGGCTTTGCATCTGGAAAGGAACTCAGTCTAGTTCATCTTCCCACTCCCCATGCTCTAACTACTTCACACAGGTCTCGCAAGGCTGCTGGGTCAAAAGGCTTAGAAGGGTCTTCATGGGAAATGTGGAGCACAAACAAACTTCCAGGAAGAAAGCAGGAAAGACAAGGGGAGAATCTGAACTTTTGATGCTGCCCCTGAGGGAAGATTTAGTGATGGGGCTGCTCAATGGTCATACATACCCCTGGCTCAGTCAATAGCAAAATGAAGATCCTGGCTAGGACGTCAGACCGTGATATGCAAAAAAATTAAGTGTAGCACACTGGTCTAACAGACATTTCCTATGTGACTTTGCACAAGTCTTAATGAAGACTCATCTCATTTAACCTGAGCTTAGAATGCACAGTCTAAATCGGTCTCCATTACCAACAGAGAAAGACACATTCAAAAA
This sequence comes from Haliaeetus albicilla, assembly GCF_947461875.1. Taxonomy (NCBI): domain Eukaryota; kingdom Metazoa; phylum Chordata; class Aves; order Accipitriformes; family Accipitridae; genus Haliaeetus; species Haliaeetus albicilla. The sequence continues at coordinate 5,176,781 of NC_091484.1, forward strand.
AAAAGCATTTAGACCTCCCTACCAGGAGAGGACAAACAACGTTCAGGACGTTTCTCCCTCTCCCTGCTGACCAAAGGGGGGAGCTCATAAAACTAACACAGGCTTCATGCCTAACTTCTCATGGCTGATGCCAGAGGAGATAAATCCCTCAGCCAGGAAAACGGGGGCAAGAGCAGTGCCTGCTACCCAACAGTGCTGGGAGGCCAAGTGACCCGAGATGGATGGTCTGCGGAGCCCGCAGACGGATTACTGAAAGAGGTTAGTGGGCCAGGTCTCCACGGAGCACAAAGGTACTGCCAAGCTGTCTTCTGAAGATGCGATTTCTTCCAAAGAAATAGACCCACAAAGACTGAAACTAGATCCCGCAAGCCGGATTCCCCCCACTTGACTAACTTGGGTGAGAAAACCAAAACAAAACAAACCACCAACAAAACAGAGTAACCAAACCAAAACAAAGACTCTAAGCTTCCTCGCTCTACTCCAACACTTTACTCAGGGAAATGTCTGCAAGCTTCAAACAGAAGATGATTTCCAGCTACAAAGAAAAAAAACTACCCTGAAAAGCAAGAATTTAATAAAGCCACTAGAGCTTTTCTCATTGCACTATTAGTTAAGATTTTTGAATACATAAATGAGAATTATTTGACTGACAGCCTCTTTATCAATAGTATAATCAGCTTTCTATTGTTGGAATAAGTCATTTATTTCAACAGTAGAAACATTTATTTTAGCTGTAGAAATATAACCCTATTTATTTCCAATCTGCAAAAGTAACCCTTGGTAGTATAAACAAATTTAAAAAGAGAAAGGCGATTTCTTATCTGCAGAAAGCAGCAACAACACTAGCAAAGGACAATGGTCTGCATTTTTATTAATGCAAACACTAACCTATTTCCACACTTGAATTTCTAACCTCAGAACAATATTAATGTCTACAACAGAACTAAATTTATGGTAACCTAATTTTATCATACATTATTTAAGTATTAGGACATCTATCTATTCATCTATCCTTTTACCTCGTTAGTGTTAATATTCTCAGCCTGCTTACAACTTTCAAGGGCAAGTCTGCTTCATCACCAGCTGTCATCATTACAAAAATTATTTCTTGTATTTATAAAGAAAATGTAAAGTAGTAAGCTATGTCACAAAAGATAGACAGAGAACATACTTTTGCATACAGTCATGTGCTGATTCCTACTTGACTGAACATGATCGTATTTTTAGGTTCTATAATTAATAGCTAACAGCTTTAAAAGTCTCACTAAATATTCATTATTAGAGGTAAAATTGAAAAGGTCTAATCCATTTTAAATGTTTCTGACAACTGCCATTAAAGCATCTTTGTGCAATTTGTCATAGATATTTATATTTAGTCAGCAGAGAGATGGATCGTAGGAGTCCACATCCTGTGTTGTTCTTCCTCTTTGTTAAGTATGAGTGGAAGAAGTGTCAAATGTTATAAAAACACCTTACACTCTTAACCCCTCTCCAAATTCATGTCTCTGTGTATTTGCATTGAGTGACAGGGGGCGTGCCTTCCGCAAATGAAGTACACTGGTGCCAACCTTTAATGCTGTAGCATCTCTCCTTTTTTTTTTTTTTTTCTTTTGATGCTGCCCACAGGGCCATGAGGATGAGCGGAGTGGCAACACGGAGCCATCACTTCATTTACTGCTGCTTGACCAAGAGGAACCCTTCCCTCAGCTCGGGCAAAGCTGACTTCACCAGGAGCTTGAGGCTGCCCTTCTTTCCTGGCAAGACTGATTCTTCTAAAGGTCTAAAAAGATGCTGCAAATGTCAGTCCTGCCCCTAAACAATAAAGCCTGTGCTTGCGCTTTCATAACAATTAATACTTTTTCCCTGTTGCTTAATATAGGTTTCAAAAGCCAAGCATTTGAAAGTTCATTTTACAATTGATTGAGATTGTTTGGCTCCGGTAATAAGCTTTGCTTGGCCTTGAAATTGCCTGCTTTCAAGTCTGATGGAAATCCACTGTACATAAGCAACATATATGATCTTTTTGGTATGTATTTTTCAAGGATTACAATTTAGTTTTATTCCTTTGCTCATGAAACCCCTTGAAAGTTATGCTGCAAACCTCAAGTGAAGCATATAGCTGCTGTGAATTCAGGAAGCCCAGGGTGCCTGGTACAAGTAGTTTAAGTGGTATGGACTGCTCTTACAATCAGCATGTTCTCAGAAAGCTAAAACTCAATTTTTCAGACTGAAATGCACGACTGGCAGTAATCCATAATCCTGACACAGTGTCATGGGTGCCAAAGGGCCTCCAGTGAGTGCTGCCTTTGCATTTTTAAAAATGTTTTATGAGCTCAAGACCCTAGAATTAAGTATCTTTACTTTGCAAGCAACCTGCCATCTACTAATGTTATAGGAAAACCAAGCCAAACAAAAAAAAAAAAAAAAAAAAACAGCCAAGCACAGAACAAAGGATCTCTAACCCATAAGTAAAGTCTCTTTATCCCCAAATCCTCCACTTCAAGGGCTTGAGTGTTAAAAGCTAAGAGCTCTCGGCTTCAAGCCCATTGCCATTTGCTCTTTTTTATCTGTACCAGGTTGCTTTTGTTGCAAACGAACATTAAAAAAAGTGAGCAAGACAAACAGATGAGCCTACCACATGTACAGCTGATTTCTTACAAATGACAAGGTTTCCTATTAAGGATATTGTAGAATTAAGCAATAAGGACATATTTACAGTCCTGGCAAAAGACGGACTATGTTACAGTGAATTAGGTCCCCAATCAATTTCCTAATTGCCAGACCTCAGTGTTTACCAACCTGATTCCAGAATTACTTCATTCCCTGCTCTAAATAAAAACATAAAACAGCCTATTGGTTATTTAAAACTAAGAAAGCTGCTGATGCAGCTCCATTTAGCACAAGGGCATGATTTTTTGTTTATTTTTAAAAAATATGGAGGCATGGAGCTCCTTATGCACAGCTATCATCTCCACTGCCTTTCAGTCAGTAAAGCAAAGAGGAAACCAAGAGGGCAAGCCTGAAACAGCCTAATCGGGATTCTTCTTCCCTGAACGCCATCATAAAAAAAAAATTAAACATTAGTTTTTAAGGAGTGTTACTGCTGTGATCCTGAATGGAGAAATACAGAGCTGGTCACAGCTGGTATTTCATTAACATTTCACAAGGAACTGTGCTCTGGAACAACTTCTCCAGGTAAATTCTGGAGATGCTTTTTCTTAAATAAGGTTATGGATACCAAAAAAAAAAAAAAAAAAAAAAAAAAAGACAAAAGATGGTAGCACAATATCAAGTATTTTCCCAGATGAAAGACTTTCAAAGTGGTACACAGACACCTTATGCATCTTTTTTCAAGCTTTGTAACCTTAATATTTCTTAAAGAGATTAAAGTCTCGTCACGTGAACTAACCAACCAAGTGAGACTGAATTAGATCAGTACTTCTCCCAAAACCACCCCAAGTGTCTCTTACAGTAGAGAAAGCAACGTCACAACTTGTATCAGCATGGCTGATTGAAGCAGGAATCGCACAGGGTAGCACGCTTACACGAGCCATCCCACCTTGGCTGGAGAATTTGCCGCACGCAGGCTGCACGCTTGCATTGCTGTGCCTGGAGCGGGTGCACGACACCTCTAAGTCCACACAACACCTGTAAAAAAAGCTAGTAGCGAGTCTTCCCAAAGCCCTTGGAAAACCTCAGCACCAACTGAGAGGTTCTAGAGAGCTGTAGAGGAATTTAGATAAACTTACAGAGACAGGAACATTGGCATTTGTTAGGAGTAAGCAGAAAGGACGTCTTTATAAAGGACAGCCAAAGGTCAGTATTACACGCTGGAAGACTGGTGTCCTACTGCAACTCAGCCACCAGTGAACTCATGTTGTTACACCAGCCAAGGCACAACCTGGACCCTCCTCTCACACAGGTTTTACTCTCTCAGATGAGACAGAAAACGTCCAGCTTCCTGCACTCGCACAAAACTTCGGGAGCTTTTCGCAACAGCACAGATGTTCATCATCGTTATCCTGTTCATTTTTAGAAATGGTGCACATAAAAGATGCACACAATCTATGTCTGCAATCCATATTTTTACCGTGCACGTTAACAATAGACCTGAACCTTGCAGACAACCTAGAAGCAACACAAAAATGGTGTGCACGGAAGAGCAGGAGAGCAGACCCTGCTTGTTCTATCCCGATTAGGAAGCTCTATAACTCAACTATGCCAAACCTGTAATACAGTTTTAGTTTAGTCACCATCTGTGCTATTGAGCAGGGGTGCTATGAGATGACCACCCGAGGTCCCATCCAACTTTAATTATTCTATGATCCCAGGCTTCATTAGGATTGCAGATCCTTGTAAATGGAGCGCAGTTGCTAAGTGCTCCTCTAAGAGGATGCTTTTTTCCCCATCTCTACTTGATTGTTCCAGCCCTTCCAAACAAGACATGGCAAGAAACATGGCAAGTTCCGTTCTTTTAAGTGTTCTCTTATGACTCCAGGTATCAAGACCTCGAAGAAACTATGGCTGATGAATCTGTAGCTTCTCAGATAACACCAAAAAGGAGGACTGAATCCTACTGAAAAATGACTGTATCAATTATCTACCAATATTTGAAAATTAAAACCTAACAACGCAGAAATTCACTCATTCCAGCTTTGGCTCCTTTTCTCATGCCTTCCATCTGTTGGTATCCACATGACATCTTGCAGCTCGATTGGTGCTTCTTTAGTCCAGAGACTATACATCTTTCTGGGGCTTTATTCTGTGCTCGACAATGAGGGTCTAAGGCACTATTTCAACACAACGTTATATGAATTACTGTTACTTAAGATAATATCACCATACTAAACCTGGAGGAAACTTATTAAAATTCTGCATGCACTACTGTCATTAAACCATCACTACCACCCATCCCTCCCATTGAGGTCAAATGTCTGTCCTTCACTACCTCAGGTTTCTTTCTAACATCCCATAATGGCTCACACTAGAACATCACACAGCATGTTAATTTGGAAAAGAAGTGAGAAACATTTAAAAACAAGAATAACGAAGAATTTTTTAAAAATCATGAATAAAATGTAAGATGAGTTTAAAGCATTGGTCCCAGAGTAGCAATTTATGAGTAGTCGAGCAGCTGGCATGTAAAGTTTCTGCCCATTATGATTTTTAACGTCCCAGCTATGATAAAACCAGAGAAATTAGAGGTAGGCAAGAACAATTAGGCCAAATAATCCATCCCCCACCAATTCAGGATGGATATAAACTGTTTAAGAAAAAAGCATCCCAGTACACAATGACAATACACTTTATCCTCACCTGTAAGTCCAGTTTCATGAAAATTTAATTTCTCAGTATTGTAAGGTACAATTACATAAGAAATACTTACAGAAAGACATGTGATAAAGAATTTCAACTGTTGTCTCTATTCGGGGATACATAATCAGAGGAACTTTAAATATGAAGAAAGCTCAAAATTTTCTGAAGTAACTTGTAACTCCACCAGCCAGAAAGAGACTGAGTCACACACAGCAAAACTGCACTTTAATCCATTAAATTTATATGTGAACTACCATAAACTTATTGATTATAAACTGAGATGGCTGCTTGGAAATGCTGGTCTGCCCTGTCCTCCAACAGAGCTCTAAGAGCTACTCTTGAAGAATGTGCTTAGACACATACTTATCTTTCTGCAGTTCTGCTGCAGATAATGTAAATGCTCAAAGACTTAACCATCCTCCTGGAACTGAGGCTTCCTAACAAACTCCCACAAGTGACAAGAAGTTGTGGATGTTTACCTTACACGATGCCTTTTAATCACTCATCTTGAATGTTTGATAACCTTTTCTCAGAGCTTCCATCAAACCAGTGGGTTTGACCCCAACCCAGTTCACACGTTTAAATTAACATGCAAATTATACACTTAGATCCCCTAGAATCTGCCTTTGAGGGGCAGAAATTGTTTGACAAGGTTTATGATGACATTTCAAGAATGATGCAGCTACTTGCAACAGGCCATTTAAGATGAGAGAAAGCAGCCTTTAGCTACATAGTCATTTTGCCTGTGTTGACGTCTGGCTAAAACCTCTTCCTGGGGAAAAAAAAGCAGATTTTTTAATAGCCAACTCCTAATCATTATCACCTGCTAGAACAAAAAGTTTCAGGTGAAAATTATATTGTTAAATCCAACAGCTGGCTTTGAAGATTTCAATAGCACCTCTAGCTGCAGAGATAATGGAACACCCTCCTGGAAGACTCTCAGAAAGCAGGATTTAACAGTAGAAGCCCAAACACCTTCTTCCCCAGACGCCTCTCGGACAGTTTCCCCCAGAGATCCAGACCAGGCAAAAGGCATTAGAATTCTGGAGGAAGGTGATACAACCTGCCAGAAAAATTAGCATACTGAAAGAGGTAACAGACACAAACATAGCACGCAGGCATCTCTAGCAGGTATCTGAATATATGACAAGCCCTATCCGAAACACTTCTGGAGTCAGCAGCATGCAATGTGACATCAGGGCTTTCAAGTCAACAGGGAGCGGGACACCTGGCTGAAAATAGTAATTTGTTTCATTGTACTCTGTCACCACACCAGGAGCTCAATATTCTGTGATTAGCACCAAGAGAAATGTTCCCTCAACGTAAGCAACACCGAACCGCATGGCTAGGAACAAGCAGAGGATACAGCTTAGGGCAGTGAGGTCTGCATAGGCTTCATATAATTTTTAAAACGTGTCTTATTTCAGATCACTGGATGTGCTAGAAGTGGCCTGGATGTTTTGCCTTAACAGTAAGAAATTAAAATATAAAGAGGATGACTGAGGTAAGAGTTTAAGAATGATCTAACTTCTCTTTTTTTAAAACTCTTTAAATTCTCTTTCAGAATTTAAGCGAGTTTGCATGGACTAAACCCCGTAGGAAAGCCACACCGACTGCAGCCTTTCAAACACTAACACACAGCAGTAACGACGAGGGCACGACTACAGGTCAATGGACAAACAGGAACATTTCTCGAGGTTTGTACTCTAGAAGAGAAAAATATAGTCGCTCTACCTTCACTGTAGTTGTCCTTTTTTTTTTTTTTTAAGCTTATCTAATTAAATCAATGCAAATATTCAAAAAGCTAGACTTATTTCAGTTAAAGATGCAGTTAAATTTCTTTTAAATTAACTTGAAAAAACCCAACTGTCAAATAGATTAGATACATGTATTCCTCCAGTTAAATTAAACTTCAGTTAAACTGATGAAATAATTAATCTTAAATGTCAAGAAAATAATGGGAAATGTCTCATATTTACATACAAAAACAAGTTCTGCAGAGTCCTAAACTAAGACTTTCTGTCGAACATCTGGCTTCACATATGGCTAAATTTCATGGTTACTAACAATTTTAAATTCAAAATTTTCAAAGAATTTATTGTTTTGCATAATTAAAAAAAATATTACTTATAGCACCCTAGGGTAGACATGGTGATCCACAGACAATCAGACTTTTAGGAGATTATGGGTTCCAGCTGTTTGCCTTGCCTAGTAATCTCCCTAAGGTGCTGTTTCCTCATGATACCCATAATCACTTTTCATGGGTTTACATAAAAGGTGCTGTATATCATCAAATCAAAAGGAGGTTATTGCTCTCTTCTTGTTATGCTAAATATGTGGCTTAATCCTAAAAACAGAAAGCCAAAACAAAATGTGCATTTTTACATTACAACTGACCTACTGGTTTTTATTCCATATATAATATCAAGCGTTGAAGTTGCCCATTAACAAATTGGCTTCAATGTTACATATCAAATCATGTAAATATATTCACATTTTCAAAAGCCGTACTTGTCCAGTATTGCTGACTTTCCAAGTTACACTCAGGCTGAACAATACAAAGCCATGACTTGTCAACATACTTCATCTTACCAGTTTCACTCAGCAACAATCCTAGTCATCGTGTTTATTAAAATACAGACTGTTCTTTTATCCTGTTGAAAACTATGGGAGATTTGCCATGGCAAAAATTCCTACTGCCTTGTAAGATCTTTTGAAGCTGGAGTGAACTCTCAAGCATTTCCTATCTCTTTTCTGCATCTGACAGAAATAAACCTTGCATCACTCTTTTGAGGCACCAGAAATAGCCTACAGTTAAATTCATATAGTCATGAAAACAGCCAAATACAACAAGAGATTTTACTGGATGGTTCACTCCTCTGTTCTGCTGTCAGCAGCTTCTCTGACTAGAGCATCTGAGCCACCGCCAGTGCACAAGAACTAAGTGACCTTCCTAGAATTTGGAGCTAGGGACTACCAGAGTCTCTATAAGCCAAAATCAACCATTCTAAGCCATCTCTCACTTTTTCCAGCTAGAAAGCTGAATTTCAATCAAGTTATCTTGATTTACAGTAGAAAGGAAACTGAATGTTAGGAAGCACCACCATCTACCCTTGGGGTGATGCCCATGCAATGAAAATTGTTCCGGGCAGCAAAGTCTAAATTAAAAATACCAGTGTCTTCTAGACAGGCAGTACTCTGCAAAAGCAAAATCCACAGCAAACCACATCTCCCTCAAACAGGAAAGCTGCACATACAGTATTGGTGGATCAGGCTTGATTAAAGGGCTACTGTTGTTTTTTCAAGCCAGGACAAAGACCCACCTCTACACTGAATTACTGCTGTTCACCCAAAAACTCTGGCAGATGTGCCGCCGGTGTGCTGAGCTGATCTGAAGTCCTCTGTCACCAGGTCATTTTTATATTAATTTCTCCTAATGAGAAGATATAACAGACACAGCAAGAGGATGGCCTCCGTCTTGGATAGGTGCAGACCAAACCAGGGAGTAGGACAGATGAAGTTGTTAGCTGCCACATCTGATGGTGAAGGTCCACCAGCAGGAACGTCCATCTCGGACCTTGAACTGATGAAATGCAAGAGGGTATTGGTACCACAGATGCCCCCCCCTCCCCTCCGCTTTACAGTAGCATAAATAAGGGCATTTTAGTCTTATACACCGTACTTTCACACCAAATTTCCCCTGATAGCCTAGAGTAGAAGTTTTAGTCATGTTCCTACTGGTCTGTAAACTTTTTACTCTGCCACACTTCCCCTGAAATACCGACCTGGGACTTGTGCAAGATCATGCATGGCCCTTGGTTTCTGCAGCACTTCGATGAGCTATCCATGCCCAGCACATAGCAGCTGCTGCAATTTTTCTAGTTTAACTATTCAGCCCCTTTAACTTGCAGTATTGCACCAACTAGCACACACTGCTGGAATAAACTAGTCACAGGGCAGGTCTCTATGTAAAATTATTTTTCTGCAGCAACAGTTATCCCCTCGTTTTAACCAACCTATACTGCATTTGACACTGCACAAAGCACCTCCTAATTAATACGGAGACTTTTTTTGCAGAATAGTTTACTGCTACTGCTCCATTAGTCTATGGCTTATGAGAAATAATTTATTGCTTCTACTCAGAACTTCAATATATTCATTCAGGCCATGTTACAATTGCAGCTTTGCTTATTGCACGGCTTCCTTTCTAATTTTTTTTGGTAGGAACTCAACAATCTGGTATTTAAAAAGATCTTTAAAATAGAAAATCTGTGATCTAATACAGAGACTGTCTTAAGGATTGGGAAGGACAAAAAGAGAATTTGGATACAAAACTCACAAATTTCGGTGGCCTAAACACTTTCACTGATGAGATTAACACTAAATATATGGCTAAGTGTGAAGAACCTGTTGACAAAAAGCATAATAAAGAGACATTTCATGAGAACACATTGTTATTTACAAGGAAGATCTATTAGTGTCTACAGTTTAATAATTAAAACGACATCTATTACTCTCCAATAAATCTGTTTTTAAAGCAATCCTCGTAAAAACATCCTAACAGCATGTATATAGGTCTTTTCTACTATCTGAACAATCTTCTATTAAGCCTACGATTACGATAAGGATCATCATTAATGTCTCTAAACATTGATAATATTAACAAAGATACTAGCAGCACTGATCATTTGGTATGCATGAGCTAGGTGTTAAAGAGAAACTCTCCAGCAGCAGTTCTTCAGATGCAAGTTCACATGGACATCTTTATTAAGATTAAGCTACACGTCCCACGGTGACGATGCCAGAAAAGCAGGTTACAGTGAACTAGTAGCTGATGCACCAGAGGTAGCATACCTGACGCAGAAGGCAGAATGGGAAGAGTACGAACTGTGGCTAAGAAAACGTGCTTGGTGTTTTGAACAACAACAAAAAAAAGCAAGTAACATGGATTTTATAATTTCATATCTTCTATGCATCTATTTTAGCATAAATAATGATCCAGCCACAATCAATATGGAGTGCTGTTGCTGACTGCAGCAGAGCCAAGGTTTCACTCATCTCGTCTAAGCACTACAGACTAAAGTACATATTTTAATTGTTCTAGGGTTTTCCCCAATCACAAGTATTTATTAAGAACAAGCTACTCCTTATTTTTGACAAAGACAGCACACACAAATTCTGGAGTAACTTGGAAATTCATATAATAAAACTAGCTGTCTTAAATTGACATATTACAATAATTTTGTCATATAAATGTCTTCTGTGACAGTCACACAGGCCACATCCACCAGCAGCTCCTCAGAGGGCAGCCCGAGCACATGAAGCCCTACAGACCTGCCTAAGGACAGCGATCGGGAGCCGCAGAGGATAAAAGCGGACGCTACCCTGACTCCAAAAATCCTTTCAACCCTCCCTTCACTCCCCTGCTAAAACAAGGGCAAGAAGTTTTGTGACCATCAGACCTGTTACAGTGTCTTTTTTAAGATACTTTGGAAGCAGCAGGGGGAAAAAAAAAAAAAAAACAAACAAATAAAACCACTCACCAGATTTGGTGTCAGTCTTTACTGCCAGTGCAACTAAAACTCTTCAAAATAATGAAAGCTCCACACATGTTATTAGCAAAAATTTCACACTTATTAATGGATATTTACAGTTTGAAGCAGTCTTTTAATTACTTTTGCTATTTGCATCTGATGGTTCGGGGAAATGTTCAATTCAGATATTAGACTATCAAGGACCACTGGATGTAGTCCAATAAGATACTGAGATCAGACTAGTTAAATTAGCCATCTGTCCTAGATAAACACAAATCAGAATTACTTTTTAATATTCTTTCAACCCTATCTTAAGTGAAACAAGAACTTTACAAAAGGCAGCAATTGTGATAAGGTAGGATCCAAGGAAGTTTACATCCATCTGTTTTAGAGTGTATCTTAGTCTCAATACTTCAGGCCTGTAACTACAAAAAACGTCCTAGATATGGCCTAAGAAGGCCACACGATAACAACCAGATTTCAGTCTTTAAATTGTCATAAAAATGAATTAATGAATTACATTTGTACCAGTTACTGTTCTAGTTAAATTATTACCAGGAGAGTGGATTCATAACGTGCTGGTTCCTGTTCTCATTACAATCCATTCTCACGAGAACTTATAATCAGAATTTTAATGCTTCATTCATTCTGTGAAAGATAGCTGTAAAAATATATTAATTTGACCTTTTCAAAATTCTGTTATTTGATTTGGTGCCTATTCTTATTAGCTCCTATCTACAGTTCCTACATTTGCTCATATCTATGAATTACTAGAAAATGGAAGTATGTCAGTAAGTCAGAAGACTTTTCTGTTCATTTTTCTATCCAGGGTGAGGAGTGCAATCTTACGACACTCCTTCAATAACACATGGAGACCAAAGTCACCACCTTAAGCAATCATTACGCTTTGAGTTACGTGTCGTCAAAGGCAAAGGAACGGTGATATCCCAAAAGTATAGATAAATACAATAAAACCCATTGACAGCGGACACAGCAAATAAGCCCTTCCAATAGACAGTCCCCAGAGGATGACCTAAATCAGGCACCTATCTTGAGACAAAACAATTCTCTCTAGAGATTCTCTCCTCTCTGTACTGACTACAACAGGAGCCTTGAAGACTAACTTAGATTACAACATAAAGGTGGTTTTAATCCTCCTAATTGTCTTTGCTTGTGAAAATACGCCAGGAAGCTGAGCTCCCAGGGACCTGGTATTAACCCGATACACTTCTACACTGAGACAGACCCAACAACCTGTGCCTGAGGAGCTGGTGGGAAGCAACTAGCAAATGCACAAAAGAGACATTACAGTACTAAAAGGAGTATTTTATCTCTTGCCAGAAGCCCACAGCGACTACCCCTTCTTGTGAACTATGCACAGGCTTGGAATCATTACGCCAATCCTCTGCCCACCAAAATATTCCTTGATGACTTCATCTGAATTAATCTTAATTTCATAGCATACAAGGAGGTTAAGAGAAAGCAGATTTATCAGACAGCAGAACTTGACCTTTATTTCATAACCAATATACTGTACAGTCAATCTCACTGTTCTGTCTCTAAATCTGGTGTTATACTACACAGCTCTGAGGTACCAGTGACAGGCTGAGGACCACTGGTCCAGAAATGACAACATTCAGATGCTATCTTTCAGGCAAACTACTGATCTGCATTTACAAGTTTGGCTTTATGTGACACCACATACTAGAAATTCTTTTTTAATTGGGGTCATAACACTGAACAAAATAGTATGTCACCTTTCAATCACTGGTTTTTTTAAACACTCCTTAGGGTTCCACTTAGCCAATGTACTATTAAAATTATACCTAGTGAATTACATGTGCGCTATCCAGGAAACTTGCTATAAAATTCAACTGCTGTACCGTTGCATATGCTGCAAACTAACAAGAGATGATACTTTTATCAGCATCACGTTAGACAGGACCACCAGTCTGTTCAGGACCCTCAGGTAAGCCTCGTACAAGATCAGCACCATCCCCTCTGGGAGAAAAAAATGAAACATGCAACATCAGGTAACTCTTTTATTCCTCGTCTGGTGGAGTTTTCAGATTCTACTCATCCTGCCCAATTCAACCCTTCTGTTCTCACGGCAGCTTCAGTTATGATTTCCCCCTTTTATCTGCCTTGTGAGCAAAGGCTTATCCTGTACAGCTATCTGTGATTACAGATAAACAAACATGAAAGGTAGTTGGGCAGAAATACAGATATATATATACACACACACACACACACACCCTTCTCTAGGTCCTTGGTTCAATTTCAGAGGAAGCTAGACACAAACCAAAACCATGATAGAGTAACACTTTAAGCAGTCAGTGATGTAGGAACCTGAACTTCAGTGATTACACCGTTGATGGATTTTTGGTTCCTGAGTTGCTTGGGTACTTCTGAAAATTACACCCATAACACCTACCTCATCATTACAGGAATAAAAGTTGTTTGAGCCAAACCTGACTGCATTTCCCATCATATCCATCACACAGCTGACAACAACAACAACGTTCAACCCCAAACAAGGACAGCAGGTGAGACAGATACCTCCCTGTCTCCAGTGATTTGTTGCTCGGAGGGTTTCGGAGCCATAAGTCACATCTTGTACACAACACTGCTCAGCAACCCAGCTCCTCTGGGTATGAGCTGGAGTAACTACGTACACGCACCAGCTAAGAGAACTCCTGAACTTCCTTATCTATGGCAAAGCCATCTCTAAAAAGTTTTTTGCCTGTGTCCCAGCGACTTACCGGGACCTACGTTTGACTTTCTCATTTTGGATGAAATTCACGTGTCCGACTTCCAAAGACACATTGGCATGGTTTGGTGTCTTCTATGCAGTTAACAAAAAAATCCTGAAAGTTGAAGTTGTACTGCACAGAGACGATGCTCCTGGTACCCTCTTACTGATCCAATGAAGGTAATAGCACACAGCGTCGTTATAACGAAGGTGTTGCAACCTTGAAATGTTAATTCCTGGAGACGCCAGGGATTGGAGATGTCAGCATGGCAGTGTTTTTGGCTTCCATAGGGGACAGAGCGTGCTCACAGCTCTGCTCTTACAGCAACCCCTACAGTTTAGTGCACGGAGTGGAACCGATGCCTGTCTCCATAGAGACCTCCTGTCCTGCTTTCGAAAACGGAAAGAAAATGGGAACTATGACAACAGACAAACCTGTGGGATGAGAAGGCGTAAACAAGTCAGCAGGAAGCCCACAGTAGTACACTGGGGCCAAGGCTACTGTTTTTGTTGTTATCTGATATTAACATAGACAGATAACTACAAGTACCAGGGAACCGAGCTGTGAGTGTAACCACCACCAGCAATAACAGAATCCACACCATCACAGGACTGAGCCACAAGACAGTGGCTCGACACACATCTGGATGCTGGGTATTCAGACTGATGAAGAAATACCTCAATTTGCCTCCCATAGAACCGCAGTCCCGGTCCCACAGTGTTACTGCTATCATCTTGCCGTCACGTGGAGGCTGACACACAAACATTCAAAGCACTACTAGACTTAACATCTTTACCCAAGATCATTTTAGGTGATTGAAGGTGATGCAATTAGTTGATGAAGACAAAAAAATGTTTAAAAAAAAAAATCTTAATTTACTACACCTTCTTTAAGACAACTTACAACAATCCAATCTGATGACGCTGCTCTTCTAGACAGATCTAGACAGAAAATACCCCTGCCTTCTCTGTATAAGCTATTCCTATATACCTCACTGGATTGAGAAAACTTTTCCACTTAAGGGCAGAAAAATATTCAAGACTTTTTAATAGAAGACATCCCTATCTAAAGAACACCCTTGGTATTTGTAAAGCATTTTTCAAAAGTAATTTGCTTTAAGGATGATAAAGTCAGCTCTTCATTGTTTTATTAGAAAGCATCCAGAAGGTCATTACCTCCAGCACACAGGGAACCATCTCCTGGATAGCAAGAGAGACGGCAACAGGCAGCTGTTCAGCAAGTCCTGGAAGAATTAGAGCTTGTAATCAACTTCTGGTCAATTTTTTGCAGACATAGCCTGGATACACAGGCTCTCAAACATGGTGTTATATCAGTTTCAACCTCATTTCCTAAGTGGCATTATAGTAAGATTTTTTTTTTTTTTTTTTTTTTAATATATGCGCAGCATTTGTTCCTTGAGTCCTGACTTACACACCCATGCCCTTTTCCTGCAGAGGAAAAGCCACAGCACCATCACTGAGGTATGTTCTTGGGGTAAGGCAGCCACCTAAAATAAAGCTCTCCGTATTAAAAAAATGCTTTACTGGAAGCACAGGGCCTCTCCGAGACAAACAGTTTTTCTGTCCTCTGTACTATCTCTACATAAATATCAGCGCATTTCACCAGCTTTTCTGTAACACACACTCATCTTCAGTTCAAGGGATTACCATCCACTAACTCTTCCCAGCGTAATGTTGCAAAAATCAAGTCGCACGGGTTTTGAAGCAGCGCATTGTCCAGAACTGTGCGTGCAGAAACATTTTGTACTCATTCCATTGTCAGTAATTAAATTTGCTGTTCCCATCTGGGACACAATCTTTCCCGAGTTTGCAACAGAATCTCTTTGTCTGATTGCACTGATAGATTGAGATGATGTTCTCCTCATTATTATATACTTCAGATAACAATAGAGATGGAAAGGGACCACAGCCAATGAGGTCAAATTTTCATATAATAAACAATATATTGCATAAATATAGGTTTATCCAATCACATCCTGGGATGCCCTTTTGTAGGTACGTGCTGCAGCACAAGTAATATTTCACAGATTTAGGGATGGGAGGTTCATCAACTGGTAAAATAAACACTGTAACTAATGAACTTTTCTATTTTACCCGCAAAAGGAACAAGGCTGAATAACCTATTCCAAAGATCCAATATAGCTCCTAATTTTAAAGGGAGTCATTCAAATTTTACTCCTTTTTTAAACCACAGATGGTCACGTGAAGATGAGTAAGAACAGCTTTCTGAATGCTTTCACCAAACAGACCTTCAAACAGAGAAACATGGAACAGAGTTAAACCCACAAAAGGATGTTTCCAGGCTTGTTTAACAACAGCAGCACCAACAAGCAGGTTATTTGATGTTTGCCCCACAGAGCCATGTATGAATTTATCCACCAAATGCCACAACGAGATAAGGAAGCTTTATCATCTCTGCCACATATAGAAGAATTGCACAAAAACCTCCCGAGGTCATACATGTAATTTATAGGCCTACGAAAAGGGGGTGCTCAGGGCAAGCATAAGATCCCCATACAGTAAGAGCCTGCGAGGAGGTAATAGTGTATAGCCAGGGATAGATACCACAATAAAGGAGGAACCCATTATATCAGATCTAAGCCATATTCCAGAATGCAAATCAAAACGCAAATGGTAGATGATCCGTGACACAGACTCATTTTTCATGGGCTCACAGATAAAGAGGTATTGAGGCAGACAAAGCACAGCAAGAAAATTTATATTTTTAAGAGAAGTGCTTCTGCTCTTGCAAGCATTAGCAAGAGAGGCAGGGCATTTGAGACCAAGCAGCTCCCCCTTCCTCACCTTTTCTGTTTGTTATTAAAGGTCATGTTTATAGGCACAATCATCAGCCAGCTATCTGAAGGGCTTGAAAACCATACAATTAGCTATAAGTACATTTTATTGTAAACAAACTCAAACAAAAGGCTGTAAACAGTTTTAACCCTGTTCCAAAGCCCATCAGAATCAGAGACTCTTATGGACTGCAATAGGTATTTGATCTAACCCTTTTCACACTGGTGAACAAACCAGGGAAAATACTTCAGTTAGTCTCATGTTTAATTTCATTTGTTAACATGTTTATTTACTATCAAATATTGGAATCTATCAATGATGCGACTACCCTGCTAAATCATCATCACCAACGGCAGCCCGCTCTGCCTTTAGCGAGCACAGTGATTTATTTCCTCAAAAGATGCAGCATTTTTCAATGAAAAAGGGAACTCTTGCAAAAAAACTGAGAAGCTGATGAGTTTCTTTCCTCTTTCTGCCCTTCCCCCTACCATATACCAACCAAAGATTTAGTCAGTCTCACTTAAAATAAAAAAATGTGTTTTGTTACCACTGACTCTTTAGGAGAACTACCTGGCAGACACAAGTACAACTGGACTGATTTACTCCAAAATCATCCCCAATGTTGGGGGGGAAATAAAAAAATTAAAAAAAAAAAAAAAAATCACAAGAGCAACAGTGATTCACAAGTTTGAAGGTCTGCATGAAGTTTTTGCTAAGACTGGGCTCAGGCCACTCCAAGGGTAAGATACTATCACTATAAAAAAAGGTAGTATCTCCCTCAATTTAAGGTTCTCATCTCACCACCTTTTAATATGCTTACACACAGAACAGGTGTATGCCTGAATAATCTTTGATATGCATTTTGATAGGACTTTTTGGGCAAGTCAGCAGCTGAGAAACTTCAAACTACTTCTCTAATTCACGTAGGCAAGGAAATTTTCACTCCACAGTACATCTAATAATACCGAAACACACTACAGGCCAATGCAAGCACCATGAACATCTTGAAGGAAATGAGACTTGTATGCCATGGAGGAAACCAGAACAACGCAATTGCTTTTGTTAATGAATGGTCCATCTCTTAATAGCCAAGACTTGTCTTATGTGATTTATGCCTGTTGATCTGCAATTAATTGCCACCACCACAGCAAGGTTTACTGCAGTTCATATTATAGTTGGAAGTAAACTGACTGCTTATAATAAAAGAACTGAAAAATCTGTAAAAAAAAAAGAGTATGGTATAGACTGCATTTCTCAGAGCTTTTGTGAACAACATGCGTTTGTCTCATCAATCACAGAACTGCATTTTCATGTCAATCAATCACCACAGTAATGGGCTACTCCATTTTCCACTGTAAATATGTATTTACTTTGTAGAGATGCTTATGGAAGGTGGGAATCAGCACTTACCTCTCTGGGGGTACTTCTGGAAGAATTGAGAAAGTCAATATTTATCTAATGAGGGGTAAAAAAAAATAAAAATGGAGGTAAATTTTCTCTTTAGTAGGGAGAAGGAACAACAAGCAGCTGGTTTGATGGCTTGGCTCACAGCATCACATCCCTCGTGCACAAAAGACTTCAGTCAGCAGCACCATTACGTGAATCTAGTGTTTGCACAAGCTGGTGCATACCACAAATGCCCTCAATCTACTCAAGATGGGGTAATTTTCCATTTTCAATCTTTGTACCTAATTATCTTTACAGTCAACCTAGCTTCAAGTTGTAGGTTCATGCCGTATGGCCTCTCAATAAATCTCCCCACTCTTCTATGTTCAAAATACTTATACACCAAAGAAGTATACAACAGGCTTATGTGAGCAAATGGTGGAAAGCCTGCTTGCCTTAAAAAAGCCAAGAAGACTATTTATAATTACCAGTAAATACATACACAGTGTGTAACTGACAACTCTCTATCTAGCAGAAATCAAAGTGCAGTGCCAACAGCTGAATATCTAGAATAAATAAATACACTTTACAAAGTTCAGACAGAAGAACCTTAGGACACTCATTTTTATGTAAAAGCACAATGTGTTGTTTTCCCATTATTTTCATTCTTCTCTGCAGACAAGATCACTTACATAAAAGAGAAACAGCAGATACCGAGGGGTGAAAACATGGACAAGATGACTGCTAATATACAAACGCAGCAAATTCCCAAATAAAATCAGAATAGCAGATAGGAAATCAACAACAATAGCACGTGTGTGTGAAGGCAGCCCTAGGGCAGCTTAGTTAACGTCTCAGCAAGTTACACAGGTTTTACATGACTATTTACTTTCCAATTCAATAAAGCCCGAGTAGTTACAGTACAGCAACAGCTCCTTCATCACATGCTACCTATGCCTGACCCCTGAGATACAGACCACTTTCCCAGAGCAACACAATTTTTTGAATGCTTCGTAACAGTAGAAGCAGCAGCAGCATGTTCACATTTACAGTATCATCTGCTTGGTATTGGCATTTTTATGGGAAGTGCTATTCCAAGCGAGAATACACCAATCATAGCATTGCCCACACAGCTGAAAGTACACTATCTACGCCAAAAGAACAGCATAGCCCTTTGCAAATTACTTCAAAAACTTAGTTAGTTTACACAGCTGTAATATTCCACGTAGGTCACACGTGGCAGTTAAAGCTGAATTTTAGGTGCCACATCCCTGGGAGGGAAAGTAAAGCCACGTGCTAGGCACCTGAGTGCTTCTGCACAGAAAATGGACATCTAAAAATAAGATACAGAAGAGGCAGCATGCCGAGTACCTCTCCATTAAGAATATCAAAGAACTGGGGAAAAAAACTAATTCTAACTGTCTTATGGGTATCCTCACCTGTTTGCAAGTCACAGACCCCTGCCAGGCACGTATACCAGCTCCTCGGCTTTCCACAGCAAGCACCAGTTCCCAACACCCACTGGCCTCCTTAAAAAGAGGTCACCACACATGCAATCAAGGCAGGAGCAGCTACCTTCTAATCCCACAGCTGCCCCAAATTTCTGAGATGATGGTCCTTCCAGGTGCATATCAATATTCAACCTCAGAGCACAGGTTGAAACACTCCTTGCCTGCTGAAAGCTTGGTGAGAGCTACATCAGCCCCTTCTCAGCTGGTGGGGAGAAAATACATTCCTCCGGAGATCCTCAAGGCTCTGCTGACTAGAGAAGATGCTGGGAGGAATCATGGTCTAGAAACCTAAGGAATTTTAGGGTTAACTAAAAATTTGCTTGAGGAGGGGGAAGTAACTCCTATAATTTTGGAATTTACACTATTAAGTTCTACCCCTTCTAGTTTATTGAACTACCTAACCATTACATGTCAGAAGGTCGGAATCACTTCAAATGCTCAGAGAAAATGTACATTTCAACCTTTTAATAATGTGTTCTTCTGTTCTTATAGTATAGAAGTATGAAACTGGGCTTAATTTGGAAGAATAGAAAGCTCATTCACATGGGAAGCATCAGTATCTTGTTATAATGGGCTTTTAATTAAGCAGACATTGCACAGTGCTTGCTAAGATAAAGTAAATGCTGTTAATGTTTCCCCTACTATTGCCCCTATCCTATAAAGCATAATGCAATCACAAAATCAACTGAGAAAACAACAACTTTATTGAATTTTCAGATTTATGCACAGTAACAGACCCCAAAGCTCTTATATGCCAGTAGATGGCAATCTTCAGATATAGTAAAAACGTGTCATTAGCAAATGCAAAATTTGAAATTAAAACTGTATGAGAAAAACCAAAATATTCCATTCAAGGGCTGACATTGCTCAGAAGTTATTCAGAATCACTCAAGTTTCATTTTATAAAAGAGAAAAAGAGGATAGAGAATGTCTTTTATTGGTTTGGATTTACGTTTCGTCCTAAAAATTTAGATTTTTTTTTTTTCCTTTAAAAACAAGTTAAAGAGCAGTATGGAGACATACATTAACCCGAAAACTGAATCTTTGTTTCTAGACAAGTGAAATATTTGAGGTTTTCACTAAAATTCCTGTTTCTGGTTCCCTTTAGAGTCCCTCATATGGCCATAAGCATGGTCCGTTTTACTTGAACAGATAAGGCCTACAGCCCACAGCTGGGTACACCACCTTATTAAAGAAGAGGAGATGGGAAGGACTACACTGATGGAAATGATAGAAGTTTTAATATTTAATTGCTCTAACAAAATAAAACTGTGTACTCAAATTTAGTGGTTTAAAATTCAGCTGCATCTCCATCTCATAACATGTGGTCAATGCATCATCAGATATGCAAAAGAGTACACTGGTCTATATTTAATTTCTGTTCTTCAGAAAAGCTGCACTTGAAATTCTGCTTACTGTTGATTCTTGATTTTTTAAGACCTCAGGACATCATGAAATGTGATCACACTTATAACAGTAGAAGAAACCCAATAACACTTTCAATATCCTTGCTGATCCTAGCTCAATGTGCAACCATGGGAAGGCTGGTAACACATATGTCAATCTACTGTGCCCACTGATAAAAGAACACATCACAATACATGCAACGAGAACATTTTTCCTATTTGACATCACATTTTTGAATATTTGTAAGATGTAAGTTAAAAAATTAAATATTGCTTACATTGTCAAATGTAAACACAAACACTTCATGAGTTTTATTCCAAGACAACTCCTCCCATATTCACACAAAAGTACTTCTTCTACTCACTCAAGCCCAATCATTTTTTTTTTTTTTCATATTTCCTCTTCTACTTGAAGCAGCCCCATTTTATTCAGACATGGAATTCCACTCTCATTCAGGAACATTACTTCTCTTTTATATTCATACAGTTGAGATCAGAAACAAGCCTAATACAATGCTAATGTGGCTCTCAGGAACACCCTTATTGACCACTGGGTCTGACGGCCTCTTCAATTAACTCTGGAAAGGTTTCGACTTCTTTGAGAAGTCCAAATGCTGTCACCACATCACCATGAGGAGAACCATCATGCACTACATCAGCTCTTAGCCACTCCCGCTCCACCAAAGGGAATATACCCAAATGAAAATGGGTTCCCGCTGTAGGATCACACTGTGAGGTGGAATTACAACCCAATTGTATTTGTAAGAGAAGTTGCAAATTCACTGTCTATGATCTTCTTAAAAAAAATAAATCATCTAGGCATAGCTCAGACACAGAAACCCTCGAACCTGCTACCAGAAATCTCCAAAGGAAACTCTCAGCCTCCAGAGAACAGAAGTGGGACAGTTTATCAGCTTTCAAGAGAATGACAGAAAAGGAAGCTAAAACAAAATCCGTAACAGCTGGAGCAATTTTCTTGGAATTAAAATTAAAAAGCCTGACAGTGTCATAAAAATAAAAGATCTCAGAAAAAATGATGCAAAGGATGTTATTAAAGTAAGGTTTATGAAGTTTGAAAATAATTACAGATAATGTGTATTTATTACTCCTATAGGATCAATCTGTGGCACAGATTTTTGTATCTGAAGCCAAACGTACAGATACTTATCATATCTGTAGTTATCTTTGCTCTCAACTCCCACTCATCTCCCTAGCGACACATTTACTGTTTCCATTTGTGATATATCAATATTCCTCATTTTATTTATTTCAGTTTTCTCTCTGCAAGGAAAAAGAAGGAAGCTTATTTTAATCTTTGATAACAACCCCTACATTTCTGAAAGGACCTAAATCCAAGGAGTAAAAGCCTACGCCCAGATTGTCATACTGGGCTACCTACGTAATGGCTGATCCATTTTAAGACCAGAGAATAAAACCCTAGAGTTAAAGAAATACCTCTAAATACTCAATGTATACTACAGTCACAAGAAAGAGCACATTTTGTGCTCTTTTGAAGACATCTATCCCAGCACACAGGGCAAACTGTGATCTCTGAAGCTGAAATACTACATACCTCACTGGGCTCAGCATCCGCATATGAGGAAGGTTATAGCTAGATTTCAATTTACTGAAGTCATAGGATCAGCTCCAGACAAAAAGATGGCTGAGCCCTGCTCCCACTGATGGCTCGAAGTGGAAGCAGGGCCAAGCAGCAGGCACTGTTTAAAATGTTCTGTATCCATACTGCACCTACCTTGCAGGGACAGTCAAGTCAGCAGTGCTTTTTGGTAGAGGGCTGCCATAAAGCTCTTGAGACCTCCCCAAACAGAGGTGAAAGGTGGTTTTGTCTTCTCTCTCCCTCTCCCCCAAGGTGATACAGTTCTCCCCAAACTCCCACTCAAAACGCACTCATCATGCTGCTAAGCTCAGTCCTCCCTGTGCCAGCGTGGATGGGTGACGGTGTAAGCGGCAGAACTCAGGCTCGCTGCAGTTTGCCACACCAGAGCTGTGCAATGGAAACACACCACGAATGCTCCAGCGGTACAGCCAGCCACGAGAGGTTCCTCTACACGACCAAAATCTCCCATATGCATGGATAACACCTTCAGGCATCACTGCTTGGGTACTCCATTTTCTCCCATAGCTCTAGCCCAAGCAATTCTGTATGGGGAGATCATTTGTGAGATTCCCTTTGCAGTGTAAGTACATAACCCTGTATAGATGTAACCGATTTTTCAAGGGTACTTAACTCCTGCAATCTAGACACCTTTACTTCACTCCTTAAATGAGAATGCAAAAGTCCTGTTTTAATTCTGAAACTACAGTTGACATTATTAAATAATATAGAAGGCATCACTATTCAAAAACCAAAATCCAAACATGCAGAGGAAAGAAAACCACCATATACATACTTCTGTAAGTAATTTTCCCCTCAGTATGACAAATACACTACGTTATGATACTTACTCACTTAAAAAAAAAACAACCTTGCTTTCAGAGGGTATCTGCATCCTCTTTCCTAGCACAAGAAAAAGTTTCTGGGCACAAATATGAAATAAGACAGCAGACTGTATTAGCTATCCTCTTGGTCAAAGTCTGCCAAAGTCAAAATTCACTTTTCTTTCTTGCATTCTCCACTTATCTTGAGTGACTCAGACGCATGCTTCCACCTGAAAAGCATGACGGAGATAGGGAGGGGAAAAAAATAATGGTATTTTGCTTTAGAAAATTATATATGGCAGTAATCCTACACACTGGTCTTGCTTTGCAAACACAACTTTTTTTAAAAAAGGAGAGGAAAAAAAAAAAGATCAAGTAGCCAGGCAGACAAAACCTCACCGGTTTCTGTTGCTAAGAATAGCACCTTAATTTTCTATGACAAAAGTTAACACCACCTCCCCAAACGTGTTAAGAAATTTCACTACTGAACGATTTCTTTTTATCATTGTATCATTTTAAAAGTCAACTTGATCAAAACACACCATTTAAACACGTCCAGGCTGTCTCTAAGTCTTGTACCAATTATCCCACAGCACTACACCTTTTCAACATTTCCAAGAGAAACATCTCCACCTTAAATACCCTCATTCATTCTGAGAATATTCTTATCTCCACATCCTATAGTGGCACCTAAGATCATTAGAACTGAATAATTAAAGAGAAAGAAATCCATTCCAGTTTGAAACCTTGAAAATTTAAACCAGCTAAGAATTTGACCCAGAGCTTAACTAGCAGATCCCACAGTGCTGTCCCCGACCCCGTGAAACCCTGCCCGGTGGCACGTCCGTCAGCACCCCTGCTCTCTTTGGAAATACAGCCAGCGTGACATCTGTTCCATTATATAGAAAAGAAAAAGTCGGTATTCTTGCACACCATCAAATAACCAAATCTTCAGCCTTTTCAATGACTGCCTCAAACATAGGCCTGTTCTGCTAAATGCTGACACATAGATTTCGCTTCTTTAAATCAGCAGGTATGCCAACGATGGTCAAATCTTTGATGGAAAATAGGAGAAAAACAGTGAAGAAAGGAAAAGAAAAAAAAAAAAAAAGAAGTCCTTTTCTACTTCTGAAAAACTTTTAGGAGAATTATTCTTGAGAAATTAATGGAAAAAAACTATTTTTTATACACAGTATTAAGTGATTAAAAGCTTGTTCATCACTTTGCTTAGTTTAATTTTAGAAAGGCCTACTTGCAGATTCTTTGAAATGCATAATTAATTGATAGCAGCGTGGTTACATCAGTACAGAAGTGAACGATAGATGTGAAGTGGTTTTTCCACAGAAAAAATACAAGCAGTACAGGACACAATTACAATATTCAGTTCACTCCACCCTCCAATGAAGCTGTTTGATCTGCACATCTGATTGCACAATCATCCATAAATATCACCTGCATTAAAATTCTTACCGGTCTGCAACTCATTTCGACTTGTGCAAGATTTTTTTTTTGTCAATTGGATCTGACAGAAAAATTAAAATAATCCTCTTTTACCTCTACATTATCCTTTAAGTACTTAAGTTTTAATTATATCTCAAGTCTACCTGAAGACATTTCGGGCAACTTCCAATAACGTGCATAAGCAGTTGAATACAGTGTAAAAGTGCATGTAATTTCCAAGTCCCCAGTTGTTAATGAAATCCCAAACATTCAGATTTTAATTGAACTAGATAAAGATTAAGAAGCTTAGCAGCAGCTGGCATTGCGAATTAGTTCTCAGCAGATTTTTATGTTGTACTCTAAATCATTGCTTTTGTAATCTTCCTAAATTGTCCTTTATCTTGCTAATGCAGATATGATTCTCAGAAAGCATTAGGCTTCCACTGTTCCCATTGCCTGTAAAATCTTGAACTGTAAAATCTTAATAGTCTTTTTTAATAAGTATTATGATCTATATGTATAATGTGCATTCAATAGAATCTTACTGTGAAAGTTTTTAGGTTTTTTACGTGACCTGTTTTACAGATTAGATTTATTAAATAGCATAAACTGTTGGAGCTCCTTTAAGACCTATTTAGAGCCGTCTGGCATCAGATGAAAAAACAGTGCTAGACCCAATGCTTGGGGCTTGGCTCTCCAGGAGGTTCATTAGGAAGTTTCCTTCTCCTTCTGGTTCAGAGAGCTCACCATAAACATAGTTATGCCGCTTAAACGCCTGACAATATATAATAAGCAGCGATCAACTAATATCTTGCTTGCAAGGACTTTCCAAGACTTAGCAAAAGTATTCACATTAACGCCACTGTTAATCAGTTGTTCCCCCTCTCTACGTCCTCTCCCTCCACCCGAAGCCCGATGCTGCGAAGGGCCCTGCACACACAGGTTCTTTTTGCAGAGCCGAGACTATAAACTCGAGAGCGAAGGTCTGTATTTGAAATAACCCTGACGAATGCTCTCTCAGGACTTGTTCATGCATTGTAACAGCTCTTAAGAGAGTTACAAGTGCAATTATTACTTGCATAGTAAAAGGGGTTATATTTACGCATCTCAGTTGAGGATGCACTTTTCTTATTCACACTAATGTTAGTAAAATTGTAGTTCCTGTCTTTATGTGAAAAGTGTGGGGGGAGAGAAAAAAAAAATAAAGACCACTACTACCATCATCAAAAAGCAAGAAACACTTCAGTCCATTTTTCTCCCTCATAAAAAATTCTAGCTATTATCCCAGCTAAATGGTATTGGTCTTTCAAGTCTGTTGGTAAATGACCAACTAATGCAGTTATGGATGCACTGAAGAAGAAAATTATAAAGAGATACACAGCCAACTGGCATTAAAGTTTTGAACAGAATGGAATTTTAACAGTTTCACTAAGGTCTTTTAATATTAAGAACCTTGGCTGCCCCAATTTTTTTTTCTAATAAAGGAAATGTTTGGCAGAATAACAAACATGAATGTCAGAAGAGAGGAAATATCTTCACCTGCACTTTCTTTTCTTTTTGAAATTAAAAGCATGGTGGTATCCAGACTTAACCGATGGCATTTCCGTGCATTCTGCTGCTCCAGCCTCTTCCCAGCTGCATTTTTCCTCTTTACCTCATCTATCGAACTACAAGGTAGCATTGATGCGTGCTGCCAAATAGTCAGTATGCTCCAGCGCAGAGACGGCTGCATCTCAGCGACGAATAAAGTGATCATTAGTCTATACCTCTTGTCAAAGAATTATGTTTGGTTCAGCAAGCTTTGAGATCTTTGAATGAAAGATGATCTAAGTAGTGCTAAGCAATTTTCTCTCCCTTAAACTAAAATGAAGCTGCTAGCTTTTCCTGCCTCTTTAGGCCCCTTATTACTTGCCATTTCCCCTCAGCAATCTTCTCATTCCAAATACTGACATTCTGGCAGCCCAGCTATTTTCAGAAACTATTATCTAAGTTTGAGATTGTGAATTTTTTGCTAGGTATTTTTTCCAAGCAAGCATTTTGCTACCTAAACTTCAGCAAACTTACAAGTAGATTCAGAGACACACCTCTACTTACCTTTTTTTGCCATAAAACAAGGAGTTCACTTCACAATGTTGACTTCTCATTTAAGCCATTTTCTGAAGGACAGCTCTAGTTCTAAGAGTGACTTAGGTAGTTGAGCCTCAATTTTCTGACCTTTTTATAAAAGCTTGACAATTTTTTTCCCAACATTAAATAACACATTCTTTGGATGTTCCAAGTTCACGTAGGGTTTTTAGATGCCTGCTGCTGATTCCCAGGTGCCCAAAAGTGAGCATTCATTGAAAAGCCTGTTGAGAATTTTGTCCTTCAAATTACTCCCATAAAAGCAACAGAACTCTGCTCCCAAATTGCTTCCAGGGCTAAAAGGTTTCTCTTGCTTCAAGACAACCCGTAAATAAGAACTTCAATCCAGCTTTTTTAAGTGCAAAAGAAATTATGCAAAAACAATCGACACCAGAAGGAATTCTGTTATGGACTTTATTGGGAACACACTCAGTTCCAACCCTGACAGTCAATCATCCCTCCTGGGGCCTTATCCTGAAGTTTCTTCAAAATTTACCAAAGTACTGTCAGAACAAGAGTAGCAAAATCAGAAATATTT
Organism: Haliaeetus albicilla; assembly: GCF_947461875.1. Lineage (NCBI taxonomy): Eukaryota > Metazoa > Chordata > Aves > Accipitriformes > Accipitridae > Haliaeetus > Haliaeetus albicilla. The sequence goes on from NC_091484.1 coordinate 5,204,044, forward strand.
GATTTAGAACAAAAATGAAACATTTAATTTTCCTAAATGTACAGAAAGGCACGCACAAGATCAATCATTCAACAAAATATTTGTCTTATTGCATGAAAATACGCAGGGTGGGAACTGCAAACAAATTATAATTATTTGGACTCCTGTTAAACAGACTAGTGAGCCTTATAATTAGTAACATAATCACTTTAAGACAAATATACTAAATAAAATAATGGATCTTCAGCACTGCTCCGCATAATAATGCTAACAATTTATGCTTTATTAATCAGCTTGTTGCTTTATCAAAGTTTGGAATTCTGAACCTCGAAAAGTTGCCATCTCCATTGACCAGAGGATTCATTCTTGATTCAAGAAACATGCAAGAGCAGAAGAGAACTTCCCTCGAGTTCTCACACAGCTTTAAGACCTGCTCGTGGGGATGTTGATTGTACAGGACAATTGATCAATAAAATTCATGTATTTCAAACCTTTCCTTCTAACACACCCCCACTAGCCCTAATTGATTTCTCTGCTGGCTAAGGACCAACCCAGATGCTCACTGACTTGAAAGTGGCTGACCAGCACTAACAGGTGTTGTGGCCACGTCCCATGGATAAAAGTGGTTGAAAAGAGCTAGGTAAGTTATTTTTCTGATACATAACCACAGATGCAACTACTTCTATTACTCAAATCATAAGGCAAAGAATGCTTCATCAACTGACTGCCGGAGTTATTGGAATTACCCATTCAAGTGCCACTTGCAAATGTTAAAAATTCTTCACAAAATTTCACATTTAGGTGTGTTAATGTGTTGTCTTACATGGGGGGCAGGGGGGAAGAGTAAGGCCCTGACACCAAGCTGTAGACAAGGAATGCTTGCAGCAGCTATAAAGGGAAGGCAGAAGTGGGGCAGATCTGCACCAGCCTAACCAGTTCGGACGGGAGCTTGGGCAGCAGGAACAGACTGAAGTGGAGAAGCTGCCACGTTAAATCAGCAACATGCAAACCAGTAAAGATACTCCAGGATCAAAACTCATCCTGTACCGGGGTCACTTTAGAGAACAGAAGAAAGGTCCGGTGACAATCTCACATTAAAGGTCTATAACCTCATCAGAGGAATTTACTAATGAAAATCATTTTATCCAAAGAGCTCTCTTAAGCCTAAGTAGAAATCACAGGTTTCAGCAAGTCTCCACAGAGAAGCAGAAAATTACATTTTAAAATGCTGGATAAAGTTGAAGGATTTATAAGCAATATGGGGCCCTTAATATGGGGTCTCATATGCACAGAGGCCATACCACATAATAGTGGGAACTTGCAGAACTGGGCTCTGGAAAAGGCTCAGTATCATTCAGAAAAGAACTTCTCTAGGAAGAGCAGGTTGTTCCAGCCCTTGACTGAAGTGAAAGTTCTTCGTAGTGTTTGTGCCTTTTTCATAACATCATAGCTGAGGTTGGAAGGGGCATCAAAAGATCATCTGGTCCAACCTCAAAATTTTTATTTATTGACTGCTCAGTAAATTGGTCTACGACTTTAGTTAAAAACACAAGCTCTGAGCTGCATCCAGAGTTACAGTTTTCGCTCGTAGAATGATTTCAGGAATGCAGACCTCAAACACAGCATTTATTTTCTTAAAGCTAGGAATTAAGAATTAGTTGACTATCGGCATGACTTTTATTAAAGTAACTTTCTTAAAAAGATCTTCAGAAAAGGTTCATCACCAGCAGGTATTATTGCCCAACTTCTTCAACTGGAGACGAACACTCCACCCTGCCATCCAGACTACAAAAAACAGGTGCTCACTGGATGCACACAAAGGCTTGTGGTTTTTTAAATATTTTTTTCTACTTCCGTTTTGCTCTCCCTTCTATTACGTGAAAACAATTTATCTGCTTTCTGGCTCCAGCTACAATTACTTTGTTTTCACTTCATCTAAATGCAATGAATAATCTTGGTCACGGCTACTGAGATAAAAGCTAAGAGAATTCATTTGTTGTTCCACACAGCCACAAGACGTTGGTGACACCTGTAACATCAGGAACGCAACTGCATATTGAATGTACAATCTGCTTCATTCATGGACCCTAATACACCAGCCTCCGAAACCCACTTTATTCATTTTTCTAACAATCGCACCAGTTTTCTGGACAAATATATAACGTCGTAAGAACAGATCTATACTGACAACCAAGGCCAACTGTATAATGCTCATCTAAGTGGCAATGAGATTCATTAATTAGGTTGCTGCTTTAGAGTGTTGTTCCCCTGCAGCTATATTCTGCTCAAGGGTATTTTCAATAGTATTGAATAGATGAAGCAATTACTAAGCAAAATCCACTAACTGATGGCCAGTGTCAGATTCCTCAGGCCATACTTTCAAAGGGTGTACATATATTTACTTGAATGAGTGATTGAATTTAGAGGAAAAAAAGCAAAGCAAACAAAAATCCCCAGTGAGACAGCTTATGTGTTCTTCACTTTTAGGGGTGTGATCTTTAAAACAAAGCTTCCCGTTCTGCAGAGACAATACTGCAGACAATTAAGATGTAGAAGGGCTAGCTACAGGATACCTAGCTGCCTGATTGCACATGCAAATCAGGTTGTTTGCGATCTACAGGCACACACTTACTCTCACAATTAATGGCAGGCAAAGAGCTTTATCTATGGGTATTTGCCCTCTTTACCAACAGCCGTATAAGCAACTTGTAAAAATAATAAAAGCTTGAGTCCAGCTAAGTGTTTCCTGTTCTGGTATCTGACTTACATGCTACTTCTTGGTTTATTCCAGTAATGTCATTTTTATAAGATGACATATCCCTGAGCATTTAAGTTAAATAAACACAGCACAAATATTTTGGCTGTACTGTAAACATGTGGAAAGATTTTCTTCTTGTGAATTGCTGGGTTGGTTTTTTTTCTCTTTTTGCTGCCTCAGTTACTATGATGTTTAAACTCTGCCTCATTAAAGTTGGGAGCAAAAGTGGAAGAGTTTTCAGGCAGAAGTATTATTTCGAAAGTTTAGGATATCTGTAATTCTAACTGATCTTCTACCTGGCATTAAATCTTCAAAGAATGTCAAAAAGTATCTTAAAAACTTGAGATGCCTGACTGTATACAGAGGAAGAACAGATGCACCTCTATAATTTGCCCATAAATAAGTAAAAATGAACCCATCAGCTATTCAGGGATACTTGCACGCAAGCAGGCAAAGACATCCTTTTTTTCCTTTTCTTTTTTGTTTGTTTTTTGTTTTGGTTTTTTTTTTTTCAGTTTTTAAACATCTTCTGAACCAGATCTTACAGGGTGCTGTTAAAAAGCTTTGAACACTGACGTGTTTGTTTTTAGAAACTTCCATGCAGAAGTGCCATCTCATAACTCTCATCCTTAAATAAAACCTTGAGCCACTGTCCTTGGCCTCCAAATTCAGTGGGACCCATATATGGCAGTAAAACATGCCTGCACAAAATACGTAACTTCTTCTCCCAGAAATAGTGAAAGCTCAGTCTGCAAGAGCTTCCTTTAAGGTCACAGCAAGTCAACTGCTGAAAAGAAGTTACCATCATAAATTAAGCTATTCCTGAAACCCAGCAGACACTTAACTGAGTTCTCCTGGTATCCCCCCGCCCGTTTTGGTCTCTGGTTTTAGGCATGCCTTTGAGCAGAAGTGCATACCCTTCTCTAAGCATTCATCTAGCTGAGCAAAGAAGGGAAAGAGGAGAAAATCCATAAATTTAAGACATTTAACTGAAGTTTTTAATGGGACAAGTTTCAAAAGACAGATCTAAAAATCAAGTTTTGGCCAGTCCGATACCACTTAGAGCATCCAACTTTAAAACCTCCTCTTTATTCTTTACGGATTAATAAATACATGCCTAAATACTTATTTAAGACACTGGGCCCACTCCCTCTTCTTCCAACTGATTTGATACATTTATCTAAAAAGTAAACACGACCACTGACACAGCAGGAGAAGTGGACTAAAGGACATGAATTTAAAAAATCCTTCAAAGTAACCTGTGTGGAAATGACACACAATTTGTGACTTGTGAATTCAAAGTAAGTCAGCTACAGAAGCACAAGTGAGGAATTAACGTAGTAGGAAATCCTTCAGGCTGATGGGGTTCCCAGGCTTGAATAAAGTATGTCTGGGTAGGTGATCAGATGGGGTATCATGCTGATGCTTTGTTCTTTTCAGTAGGCTTTGCTGGTTTCTGTGATTAGCCAGAACATCGACATTTGAATTACAGATCTATGAAGCAATCCTTTCATACCCTTATCTAGAAGGAGCAGAATGAAAAGAAACAAAGAAATCAGCTGGTTTCTGACTAAAGATTTTCAGTGCAAGTTATTAAGCCAAGAATGGAGTAAGATGTACATCAGTGGCTGACAGCACATGAGCTCTTGCGCTGTGCTATATTATTTCCCAGTTATCTTGCGTCACGATTATGGCAGACTTCTTTCCATTTTCCTTGGCATTTTCTAGTCCTCCTTCGAGACTGCACAATGAGACACAACGAAAATTTTCAGCGCTACAGTTCCAGCCATGCTGATCTCTGCAATATCGTGCAGTTAGCTCAGGTTGTCTGTCCCGCTCCAACGGCCATGCTTGTGATCGCTGCCTCCTAACTGGGTCCAGATATATGTATGCTTCCATTTCTCTTTTATTACTTTCTCCCATTCACAGATGATCAACCCTGAAGAGCCCTCTTTCTCAGTTATTCCAATCTAGCAATTGCCTTTCTCCTGCCTCACAGCCCTTTCTGAAATAACAGGTCCTTAAAGACAACAATAACAAAAAACCCCAACCTCCCAGAAAACCTAAAACAAAACAGAAAAGCCAACAAAACTGAAAAATGACACACCAAAAATTTCTGGACAGATTTCCTTATCACCCTGCTCTAAAACAACATCTGAGCAGGAGATTGAACAGCTACCCAAAGGCATCTCCTATTTGTTTTATTAATTATTCCCTTCAAGATACAAGCTAGGAGACCCCCCACACGGCCAGGATCCCCCTATGCTAGATGCTTTATAAACTCAGCTCAGGAAAACTGTGATCTCCATCTCAAAGATTATTTGCAATCTAAGAAAACATAAAGAGGTAGATACAGAGGAAGACAAGGACACGGTGAACCAGTATTAGTCAACATGTAAGAATATAAACAATACACATTTGGTTTGTGGTGGTTTGGTTGTTTGGGTTTTTTTATTTGAAGACATTCATTTCTGTCACATCTTACAAAAAACTAATACCAAGTCATCACATGTACACCTGAAAGAGAGCAGGATGTCTAATACCTGAAAGACATTCATCAACACTTCGCCACCACCAAGGTTATACAAAAGCTCTCATGCTACATCAGAGAATATATCTCAAATCTGTATTCAAGGAAACAGTTACGAGCATTATTCCCCTCCTTCTATAAGCTTTGATCAAGGAGACTTAAGAAATATGTTCTACCACGCTTTGATTTCACTTGAGGGTTTTTTGTTGTTTAAAGTAGTGAATAAAGATGACAGGCAAATAGTCTAATTAGCACAAATATCTTGTTTCTTGAAACTTCCGGCAATTTTTAAACATCGATTGCTCAGTATTATTATGATACTCTCCATTAGCTACCCTGAGCTAATGTGGACCTTTCTTCTGCCACAAGGATAGTTTTCTCTTCCGTTTATACAAGGAAACGAGACATTCACACCTGCATCATTCCTGACCTCCCACACAAAAGACCCCGGTGTTCCCAGAGCCAAAGGGCAGCAGGACCCCTGGATGCTCTCGCCGGGCACACACATTCCACAGGGTCAATGGATTATATTTGGCTAAAGCACATCTGTTGGCCGTCACTCAATCCCCATTTGCAAAGCTCAAGGGTCAAAGCATATTTCATTTCACTTGGTAGCCCCTCCAATGGCAAGTCCCCCACCTGTTAGAAAATATATCAGGGCTCTTACTCAAATTCGAGTATTTTGGTTCTCTGTCAAACTTGTCGTTAATACCTTCTCCGGTGAGGAGACAACAATCACCAAGACAGACCACAAACAATCCCTGTGGATCAGCAGGACTTCATGACAAAAAGCTTCTCATGTTTGGCTAAGCATATGTCAAAATGAATCATGGCAAACTTTATTAACATATAAAAGACATCACTGCCGGAGTGCCGTCAGGCTGAAGCACAAGGTGATGGAGCCTTCAAACCATCAAGCTTGTGATAACTGAAGTCTGAAAAATATTTCAGACAGCTGAAATACCAATTTATATTTAAGGAATATATTGAATTACCACAGATCACACAAAAAGGGTGACTAGAGCTACACTTATATATTTTGTTGTTGGACTTTTAGCTTAGCATTTGATGAATGGCCATCTAGTTTTAACCTCGACAAGTTGGAAAGATTATTCATCTAATGGCTTCTCTGGAAGACTGCAGCCCCAGCGCTAATAAGGGAATTTAATTAGATGGACAAGCCTTGACAGCAATCCATTTCCAATACACTTAGTATTGAAATAGGTCTGGGTGTTCCAAGATTTATAGAAGAAATCCACTATTCAAGTTAACATGGAAAAATATCCGAAAGTTTTGACTACCCAAGATGTAAGCTCTTGTTTTTCTGACTTCATTTGTGACATACATCGCATTACAAACAATTACACTGACTGCACAGATGAAACCCCCGTTCCAAATGCATATGCTATAAAATTTGAGCAGAATTGATTTTGCCCTCAGCTTTAGTAAATCTCACAGATTCCCTGGAAATCAGCCCAGGACAACAGACCATTCAGCAGCACTTCTGAGCAGGACACCAACCGTTTCTCCTTCCTATGGCAGAACCCAAAGCCCCAGGGTGGAGGAGAGCTGCTGCACACAAGGGCACGGTACAAAAACGAAACACAATCTCTTTCAGTATATTTACAAGAGAAAAAGACATGCACACGCATGAAATACACAGGGGGAAAAAAAATGCACAAAGGCTAGTACTTTAAAATTGTAGAGGGAACAAACCTGCCAGCAGGCTGATGAAACACTTGAGATAAAGTAGCATAATCAATAACAATGCTGCACCTTTAAAAAACAGCAAGTACAACGCAATCAATTCATATCTCAGTGAAGTAGCGTAATAAAAATCCACAACTACAATAAGCTAATTTAATGATACTTTATCAAGCGCTCACATTTTCAACTACTGTTGTTCACGGCAGAATGAAGCCTGTGTAAAAATATGTCATGAGTCAATATGGCATTCTACTGAAGAGAAAAGACCCACATCATTAAAATCTTAAGTAAGCCTTCATTAAATAAAATACATTAAATTAGCTCCTTCAAAAGAATTTAATTAGTCAACACATGCAGGTTAAACTCACAATCTGCCATTATGGTTTTTTAAGCCATTCATTTTCTTAAAGCTTTGTTGTAAGAAGGATTTTTTTTTTTTTGTATTGTTGTTATTTTTATAATATGGTTAGAAACCACGGTTCCTTTATGGAAAGGACAAAGTATCCCTTGCGAACAGCAAGACACATTTTCGTTGCTCCTGTATATAGAGCGCTGCCTTGTTAAGGCAATTTCAATCATTTTACGCATCTTCATTAAGTCAGAGATACGGTTCAGCTTTTCACAGAGAGGAAACTCAACAGCTGCAGAGAAAAGGAGGGACAACAGATTCTTAAACAGAAAAGAGGAATTACCAGTTATCTAGCTTGAAATGAAACCTCTGGGAAGCCCCATCTGCAGTCTCAGTCATTACAAATCACAATAATTATGTGAGCTCTCAGCCCATATATAAAATTTCAATACCTATGAAGAGCTGCAATACTGCAATGTCCACAACACAAAAACATCGCCAGCTCATTTTGCAAAGCTTCAGGCTACTTGTAACACCGAGAGAAGATGAATCAATAAAATGTTATCAGTAAAACAGTTTGATTCCTGCACAGTTAAGCGCATGGCCACTTCTATATTTCAATCCCCTCAGGTCAATATAATTTTACACAGTTACCCAATTCTCAGCCGTGAAATGATACTGGTGGATGTTTCAGATATTCTAAAGCACTTATTTCTACATGGGGGATTAAAAAAAAAAAAAAAAAAAAAATCACTTGTTTCCTATCTGGTTCAAAAACTTGAATCTTTAGCACAGTCTTTAATGCTGGCAGCTCTTTACCCCAGCTCCAGAAAATTAAGTTACTCTGAACAGTTCACTCGGCCAAATCCTACATGTCCTATTCACCCAGCACTTAAATAGGAGTTTGGGAAGAAAAACAAGTCAAATCTGGATTTGGCCTTTCATTTAAAGTAAATCTGAGACATGAAATAAGATGTAATTTCTGCCTACTCAAGAAAATCAGCCCGTTTAGGCAAACTGAACTATTCACCAATAAATTCTGCTAGGTTACTCACCACAAGGACTGAAGAAACTGTAAATGCTGCTGACAAAGACTAACTGCATAGTTAATACAACATTTTGCCCCATATCCAGATAATTCTTCATGCATACTCTGATTTCCAGCTTCCCACCTGGGTATGCAATAAAATAATGCCTCAGGTTAATCACATACCTCCAGAGAGCTGCATTTTTTGCATAAATAAGAGCAACAAGTATACCTCCAAACCTGAGGAAGTAATAATTGTCATCTCTAACAAACTACAGTGCTCCAGAGACAGGGAACATTCACCAGGAAGCTCTTTTTAGACACAAGTCCACTTTCTTTGATTTAATTTGACAACGTCCTAATGAAATAATATAAACCTATTACTGGACCAGTCATGAGCACCGTGAAGTCAAAAGCAACTGACTTCAGCAAGACAGGACTGTAGTCCCACAAAGGCAAAAATTTTTATTTTTTTTTTTTTTCATTTCACTACCATTTGCATCTCATTCATTTCCTTAACTCCTGCACTACTGACAACAGACAAAGAAATACCAGTCCACTCAAAGGCAAAAAGTACTTTTTGGGTTTTTATTGTAATACAAGACTGTTTATTCCCATATTCAGTTCTTAGAAAATTAACCAACATTTTAATAACTAGAATGTCCATAAAGCACCATCTAGTCTCCTGCTGTAGCTCTTTTAAAAGGTTTAACTTCCTTAAATACTTAAAGGATACTGGAAATATCTGAGGGGCAAAGCCCCTCGGTATATATGATGCAATTCCCTTGCCACATCTCTCTTATTGGGAAATTACATTAATGTACTTCCAGCACTAAATTTTAGTAGTTTAAAAATCAGCAGAAAAGGCCTAATCACTAAGAAATAAAATGCACAAATTTATGAAAAGACAAAGCTGCACTAACCCATTAATTTTTATATTTTGTTATATCACGAAAACTGTTCTCATAACTTTCTTCTGAACCAGTTTCGTAATTGCAAATTCTCAGACAGTAAAACTTAAGTGATCTCTGTACTCTGCTTTCCTCCTAAATAATGAACCAAACCATCACGGATACACACAGGAGGAAGAAGCCTGTCTATTTTACTAGAAGACTGAGCTCATGAAAATCCAACTGCATCAATCCTTCTTTTATTATTCTTTCAAACTTCCCAAATCAAATAACTTTCTTGAGCTTAGCTAGAGCCTTCTGAATAGAAATTCCACTGGGGAAAGAAGTTTTACATTAACAGCACAGTACATTCAGAAATCAATAGATAAACCCTTTGCTCGGCAGCACTACCCGATACCATGAGACTGAACAAGGTCTCAGAAAATAGAACAAACCGCTCAGAAACAACTTTCCTAATCTGCCCACTTTTGTTTTGGCATTGAAACCAGCAACATGAACTTCACCTCTGTATCACACTCAGTTATTATTTCAGAAATGTTCCGATTCAATAATACTCTTTAATCGTAAAAAGATGTCCATCTTTGTATTAAAACCAGGAGGTTTTGTTTGGTGGTGCCTTTTTTTTTTTTTAAACTACAAAGATAAAGCTGAAAAGCAATAAGGCGACTCAAAGATAACCACACGTATGGGGTGCCCATCCTTCTGATATAATGCAAGCCCCTTAAAGTGAGAAAACAATGTGATTAGACACTTGGGTGAGGGAGAAGAGATAAAGTGAAGCTCCTAAACTTCTTATGAAAATTCTTTAAGCCTGGTCTCAACTTCACTGGAACACCTGGCTCAGAGAGGATCGGCTTAGACCGTTCTCTATGCTGGAAGCAGGATGGCTTTTACTTTTTGATTTGTTTAACCTTTTCTCCCCTCATTAACAGTGTTGCTTTCTCCATTCACCAGAATCCTTTTTGGATGGATGATGAACATTGGAGGGGAGAAGGTAAATCAGAGCAACATCCATACTTGGCCAAAGAAAGCCAGACCAATTTTGCTATGAGCTGCAATTGCGATGCCCAACTGGAGAGCATAGTAGAGCTGGCTATGCTTTTTAAATACACAAAGCCAGTCATTGTCAGTGAACAGAAAATATGCGTTTGCCTCTACCCATGTGCCTAGTATAGTAGTTGCAGACATGCCACTTCTCAGATCTGGAGGATGTGAACAAAACACAGCTCACCACGAAGTGCATCCCACTGCTTCACCCCCTTGGTTCAATTCCAAACCCGCTCAGAATTGATAAGAACTGGCCATATACTGAGACACAAAAGGAAATGGATTTCCCAAAATTTTGGTAAGCCACTTGAATAGCTCTAATGGCACAACCCCCCAAACTCTGGCAGGACGCCTCACTGGTGCTACTGTTGCGTTATACTCATTAAAACCTTACATTATTTATTATCCTGTAATTCTGTAAGGCAAATCTAAAGAAACGTTGCCATGACAAACACATAGTGGAGTTTTCATACTAACCTGATCCCATGATATCCCCTCCTTCAGTTAACAGAACCCCATTTTATTATATCTCAACTAGACAATCAAAATATTTTCAGTACGGCTAGTGTTAGCCTTATAAAGGGGCAGATCGCCAAATCTAGAAACCCTTTGCAGCAAAGCAGAAGAGCTTTACGCACAGCCAGACCTCTCAGATGCCATGGGCTAGGATACCATGTTATAAGGCTGTAAAACTATGGCCTGTGGCTCCAGTCCAGCCTGCAGAGTAATTTAATCTAGCTCACAAAGAAATCAGGAAAATGGCCTCTGCTGTGCTGAATCAGCAGTGCTGGAAGCCGTGCCACCCTCTATCAGCTAGTAAGAGAGCGCTTTGTCTGCTGTGCCAACTCTGTGTAGAGCAACTATTGGGCAAAAGAAAAGACCAGCAGGAATATTATGTGCCAGATTTTCAGTAGATGTAAGTCAGAATAGTTCCAATGACTTTAGGAGCTGCACTGATTTACATCATTTCAGGATTATAAGGATTTACATCTACTGTAAGTTTCACTTCTCTTTTTTTGTCTTTTAATTAAAAGAATGGTATAGACTTGGCAGCAGTACGAGTCTTCAACACACTAAGATTCGGGAAGGATCTTGAAAAAGTTTTGTAAAGCTCAGGGAAAGGCAATAAACCATTTTTAGTTTAAAAAGATACAGTGGCTAAATTAAAATTTACAAGATGTATATAAATCTGATCCATACATGAGCAATATACATAAGTATATACATTCACTCTTTACACTGGAGCTCCCTAAATATAACAATGGCAAAAGAACAGCAATAAACAAAAACTTTGTTCATTCAATCTGGTTATATATCATGAAAAACTATCAGCACAGATGTTATCCCTATTTATGAGTCATGACGAGGGCCAAAACAAATGCCATGTATTACTTCATTTTATTTTTTTCTCCTAAGTGCCAAAAAAATGACTGCCATTGGGATTAGGTAAAAAAACCCCACACAACTGGAAAAAATAGAGGGTACTGCTCATCAGGAACCAAGCCAACAGGGGCAAAGTTTGGTTTGCTCTCTTTTTCCAAAGAAACTTGTAACTACTACATCATGTCTCAGTGACCTCAGAGCAGTTTCTGTTGCCTACCTGCTCACCTCTCAAAGAAAGACCGTAATAAAATAAAAAAAGCTCTTCGGCCAACACAGAGCATGCCTAATACCACCCTCGGAAATGTGCACGTATCTCATTTGTTTCCCACACGTGACCATCATGGGGAAGGAACAGAAGGAACGTGAGAATCATTCTCGTTCTTGAGATCCTTAAATGGGCAACAGATTGATGCTTTCAGACTGAAAGTGAGCAGAAGCTGCAGGCATGGCCATGTGAAAAACTACATGTAGTTGCTCTTCATGTTATTTCTGTGGCAGTGACCCACTCCCAAGCCAGCTGAGCCTTCAGAAACACTTAGAATTAGGCTTATAAATAAACAGGACACTAGTGCAATTTGGTCGGCATGTTACACAAGAACTTAAAAATAAACTGTTTCAAAAGCCACCTAAAGAAAGAAACGCTTAAGCCAAAATGCCTCTATATTCAAGAAATGTAGTCTTACTCCATCATATCTTTTTCAGTAGTCACCTCTGAACAGGTCAGTGTTAAATCTCCTGCTTCCAATGAGTCCGATTTAGAAGTGTTCTTCAAAGGCTTCTGCAATTTTAGGAGTATTAAATTTTATACCTCCTAAGCTATTTATTAGCTGGGGAAGTACTTAATTGACATTCATCGGATATTAACTTTTTTTGAGGATGTGTTACTGATTTGGTATATAACCTTGAGCTTTTTTCCTTTTTTTGTTTTTCTCCTTTTTTCTTTTTCAGGACAGCTCTCCTAAGAACAGTAGGTTTCTTGGTGTGTGGATTCCCTACAAATTTCTCTTGGAGGTGCAGACAGATACATTGCAACAAGAGACTGTTCACAAGGGAGCCCAATGCAGATGAAAGGTTGAAAAAAATCACTTATACTGTTAATAAACTGTTGCAAAAATTTTGTCTTCCCTTTAGCTCTCCATAATACGCACCACTTCTGGGGTGGTCCAGACCCAACATGAACCATGGCCCAGCAGTTTTGTGGGGTATCAAAGCCTCCAGGCACTCAGCATTCCATATCTCTTCTACCAACCCACCCCTGTTTTAATTTTCTATTTTTTTTTTTCCCCGAAGCAGCCCCACTCCGCAGATGTTAAACTCTCCCTCTTACCGTTGCATTGCCAAAGGACACTACTGCTGCATTAACAGAACTTTGCTTCATCATCATGTCTTCCCAGGCAATGAAACTTGCTGTATTATTATAAAGGTAAAACCAGCTGTGCCACTATTGCTCAGTTCTGCTGCTATGTAACAGGATACAGCCAACGTTATGCCTCAATTCACAGTAGAAAGAGAAAATAAAACTTTGTTTTATTGAAAATACTAGGAAAATTCACTGCAGTAAAATGCATCATCTGCACTGAGCTTTGCCAAAACACCACAGTTAATTCACCACTCGCGGAAATTCCCGCAAAGCCTCATGGAATGGGTATTCAGTGATCAGTATGGGATTAAACCTCTATTTTATGTGTAACACAAACCCAACTTTTCTAACTACTGCCCCACACAACCGTTCTACATGGGTTTCTTCTAGTCAGGAGGTATCAAAACCATCTGGTATGATTAGAGTAGCTTGCTTGTTATCAGGTATAGCTACCACCCTTTTAACTTTCAATTTCTCTTATGCCTCAAACTCCAGGCAAACAACAAAAAAAAATCTCTTACAGTAAACTTTGCACAGAGATAATCAATCTACTATTCAGTTATTTGAACAAGCATCTAGACTTCAGCGATCTACAGATCATTAAACTTCTCCTGATGAGGGTCTCTTCCTGTAGTTTGAACACAGTATAGGGAAATCTTTGCATGTAATCCAAACATTTTTGATAGTTGCCATCTTTGAAGATTTCATCACACCAAATCCTGCCACGACCTATAGTTTCTCCTTTGTCCAAGCAACCGTACACATATTTTTCTTCATCCTCGACCTGCCCCTTCTCTCCACAGGAAAAGAAAAACCCAAACAACATGAAAAGATTTTTTTTTTTTATGCCATTTACCCACATTTATCCTCTTCAGAGGGTCAAAAGGCAAAAGAGGGCATTGAAAAATGTTCAGAAGCCCATGAAAATATAAATAAAGTATAATTCACCCAAGTAATTCAGGCACAAAATAAAAATATTTAAAGCTTCTGGACATGAGCAAAACGGTTGCCTTTCTGTGTAATTGTGTAAACCTTCTGTTTTCAAGGAAGCTAAGCAACCAGCCAGCAATAATTAGGCTCCTGAAAGACAAGTAGCAAGGCATACAGGACCTGAAACGATGACTTTTTCCGATTCCCCAGGGAAGCGTTTTCACCGGGGGAAAATACTCTATAAATAATTCTCCATCTGGAAATCCACTAGCCCTACTCTCTTTCCCCCCCTGAAGTGAGATGCTCCAGAATCAGATCTTATCAGCAGAGGGAGTCTCTTCCTCTAACACAGAGATCAGCATGCATCTGGCTTTCTGCAGTTACCAAAAACACACAGGCATGACGGGCAAAATTAAACAGACACGCTAAACAGTAAAATATTTAAGTGTGGGCTGGACCTTCTAATAAGCTTTATGAATAATACAGATATGATAAAAACAGGCAGAGCAACACCTAACTGTTCTGCGTAGAGCAAACACCTTGCCCTCAACACATTACAAGATCAGACAGATCACAGGATGGGAAATGGGACGCAGCAAAGGTCAAAATCCATCAGTACAGTGAAAACACAGACTATACCAAAGAGTACATCCATAATCCACATACAGGTACAACACTCCCATTTACTACTTTAGCTTTAATTTAATCCTGTTCTTCCAGCTCATGTTGGGATTAGTAACAGCTCCTTCAACAAAAATGTCCTCTACTGAGCAGACCTCACGAGAGCCTTGAGGGAGGCCAGCCTGAAAACCATGTCCTGTAGCCTGGAAACAGACCTCTGGTGCTGGCCAGGAGTTCAGTCGGGGCGTTTAAGAAACCCTACAAATCGTGTCCAATACTGGCACAGAGAATTAAAGCAGTCCTTCCCCTCCAACAGCATTTTATTTAACTTGCATGAAGCCATCCTAGGCTTTTAGTCTTTTAATCTGTTTCTAGATGGTGAAAATTCAAAGGTCCCAATGTTTGTAACTCTCATAAAAGCCAGGAAAAGTACTGACAAATGGAGACATTTGGATTTGTGTTCCTACAGATCCCAGATATACCATGTTAAGACATAAAAGACTCAGACTACAAGCCACTATTTAAATTTTAGTTATTTCAATACCTTTACCCAGAGCATAAGTTTTCATGGTTCATGGTCAAAGCAGAAGGCTGTATCACATGGGCTCTGCAACAGTCTGTTCTGAACTGGTTTTGTTCAATGCTTTTATTAACAGAACAGATAAAGGAATGCAGCATATGTTTGTTACATCTGCAAACGATACGAAAGCAGGATGCAACTGCAACTCTGTTGGAGGTCAAGATTAGAATTCAAAACAATCCTAACATGTCAGATCAGACCAATAAAAAAAGATGTAATTCAATGGAAGAGGAGCAAGGTAACCCAATTCAGCAGGATTAATCAACTACACATACAGAAAATGACTGGGTAGGTAGCAGTTCTTCAGAAAACTATGTGGGAGGTTATACTGGATCACAAGCTGAACATGAGTCAACAGTATCAAACTGTTAAGGAAAAAAAGCAATCATCATATTAGATAAATCAAGTGGAGTATTGCCTGCAAAACAGGCAAAGTAATCCTCCTTGTCTGTTCAGCACTGCCAGACTTGGCTGGCATAGTCAGATCAACTTGGGGCATCAGGCTAGTACCAAAGATAAGGGCTCGGAGAAGGGAGCCCAGGCACGACACATGAAAGGGATCAAATGAGTGGTTCAGCCTACAGAGGCAGGAAAAAAAATATTTTCAAGCGTGGGGGGGGAACAACAACAACAACGACAAAACCAACAACTGTTCTCTATGATGAATAAGACAAATAGCAACAGGTTTAAATTGCGTCAAGAGAGCTTCAGCTTAAACACGAAGAAAGGAAAGGGAAGCAATATAATATATTGACTGTGGTCCCTATGACTGGATCTTCACAACCACACAAGGGACAAACCTATTACAAAGGAGCTGCTCATGCCTTGAGGAAGGAGCGTGCATTAGACATCCTCTTGAGTTCCTCCAGCCCTATTTTTCTATGAGCCCGTGAAAGACCAACAAACAGATTGTAACAAGCAGGTCCAGGTAATATCACAAACAGCTCTCAGTGAAATCAGTGAGACTTCTCAGAAAAAAATTGTATGGCCAGAAGCACCTACAGGGCAGTTATCAAACACCCAGGGTTGATTTATACGGAGTTATCTATTAGTCACCACTGACTATATCAGGAACAAACAGGTTATTAAATTTTACACTTTAAACTAGTCCCAATTTGCACTTCTTCAAGTGCAACCATTTCTTTATCTTCTAACATCTTCACAAGCTCATTTTGTGATGCTTTTACTTCATATACCAATAATCCCAATATGCTTTTCTCGCTACGTGATGAAGTAACAAATGTTTGTTTCACTGACCTCCCTTTATGATTCTCTAGACACGAACCAACAGAGTGAACTGACACATAGCTTTGTATGGAACGATTTTTGTAATCTTGACTATTTATCTTTGGATAATTGCTATATTCATAATTATTTTAAAGACAATTTTGTTTAATAAGGATTGGAATTGCTACTAGACAAACTCAGTATAACAAAATTCTAGACTAAAAGTAATTTTTGTGACTAACCTATGAACTGCTACAAAATTGTGATTTATAACAGGCATAGTAATAGCCTCAATGATTGCAGTGCTTCCGGCTGTCAATGAAACACACAGATTGGCTCATTTCAAAGCAGAAAGGGCATTTTTTTTTTCCCCTCCTTCATGGGTGGCCCATACATATCTTCAGGGTCCTTGGAGGAGCTTCCAACATTCCCACTGTGTGTTCCACACAGTGGCTGCTATTACCATGCTAATGTTAATAGGCTGTAGCTTATGTGACCCCTCCAAGCGGCAGCTATTGCACAGCGTAACTAGCAGAGTGCTGAATTACTGCCACTGGCTCTCTATTACAAAACGCTGGCAAGTGGTGAGGAACAGTGGCAGGAAAGTAGCGAGGGCAAAGCAAAAAATAATTAAAATTTTGTATTGGAAGGGAGCAGAAAGCAGGAGTCTAAACAGGCTGGCAAAGAGAGACGCTGGAGCCTCGGGTCATGAGGCACGGGGCAGCAAGAGCGGCTGAAAGTCGCTGTTTCCAATGACAGTGCAGCCCATATGCCAGAACATTTGCCACTTCTCTCTCCCTCTGTGCAACTGCAATGCAAAATTAATAAATAAATTAGGGACAATGAATATAAGCAAGAAAAATCATAAAGCCAGCGGCAAAAAGAAATCTTGTTCAACCCAACTATTTTTTGTATTGCAGAAAAGTCGCTTGGGAAAGATTCTGCTGAAAGGAGCGAACCAGCCAGTACTAATGACAAATATTTTGGGAAAACAGAAACTCCATATGTTCTCCTTTTATTCTACTAAAAATAAAGAGGAAACCAAGCGCTTTTTTGAATTTAAGTGTAACATTTCCTTACGCCAGGAGACAAAACTATGCCAAAGTTAAGCCTGGACATTAATGGAAGCCAACAGCAGAGTGCTGGTCCCTGGTGTTTCAATTATTCTCTCTTTAGAGGTTATGCTTCCAAGGAGTTACAGAAACACAATTTCCCTGTAAGGATCATTTTTTGCAGGCTGTTGCAATGGTTTTATTTAAAGCTTTTTGATCTGTATTTGCAGAAAAGCTCCGTTCATCTCTCTGCCTTTTCATATATTCACCCATAAAATGTTTCACAGGATCACAAGGCAGCGGAGGCTGGAAGGCAGCTCTGCAGAGCATCTCGTCCAAGACCCTGCTCAGCACAGGGTCAGCCAGAGCAGGCTCCAGGACTGTGTCCAGTTGGGTTCCGAGTATCTCCAAGGACGGAGACTCCACAACACCTCTGAGCAACCTCTTCCAGCATCTGACAACCCTGGCACTGAAAGTTGCTTCCCACATTTCAGCGGAATGTCCTGCGTTTCAGTTTGTGCCCATCTCCTTTTGCCCTTTCTCTGTGCACCACTGAGCAGAGCCTGCCTCCATCGTCTCTGCGCCCTCCCATGAGGTATTTATAACACGATGATAAAGTCTCCCCCGAGACTTCTCTTCTCCAGGCTAAATAATCCCAGCTCTCTCAGCCTTTCCTTTCAGAAATACTAATAAATAAATATTTAAACAAAATATCAAAACCAATATATCACAGCATACCCAGCAGTAAGAAAGCCCTCCGATGGCACAGCTGGCCAAGGACACTACTGAGCTTTACCTGAAAAAACAACATTGGGGCGGGGGGTATCATTTAAGCACCAAAAGGAAAGTTGAATGTGAAGCAAAAATGGTCTTCAAAACCTTTGGCTAGTGCACAAAAGGTTTACATACACAAAAATGGATACGGATCAAGTCCATCAAGCCAGCGTAAATTCCTATGGCAGTGCTCAAGATCAAGATCATGGAGAAATGGGTCTCTAGTCACTGGCACAGGTTTACCTCAAAACCCTCATCAAACCATTCGAAACTGGAGTTCTCAGAGGCAAGTATTGGTCTTTATTTTTCAAACACCGCTTTCTGGTCTTAGTTCTTACTATTTCCATTTGCCTAAAAATAAAAGAGTAGGTTTTATACAGGAATGGCACTAATTCTGAATATACCAGTAACCTTAAATCGAACAGAAACTCCCTTCTTTCCCTGTTACTCAAAATCATTCTATTATACAAAAAAATATTAAGAAGCCGATTTCCAATGAAATCCTATCCTCTGTAGTTTTAATCTCTTCCTGCCCTTCAAATAAGACTTTTAAGTATTATCTATATTACTAAAACACTCTATGAGCTATGCACATGGCCCATGCTACTGTCAAACTAAAGTACTTCACCAGCTTTAGTTTGCAATGAAATAAGCTATGTCTAGAAAAACATTATACTCATTTCCAAGGTAGAAATTCAGGCAGGAGCAGGCTTGCACATAAATATCAATGAAATTAGGCAATGAGAACTGGCATTAGGTCAATGAAAATTAAGCAAGAAAATATTTCACTGCTAGAATAAGTAAGTTTCATTTACCACACGCAAAAAAACCAGAATTTCCAGAATGCTTTCAGTATCTGCTCTGTGAGATCAGAGGTCATGAGTTCTGTCAGCAACAGTCAGTTTCTGAACAAAGAAGTGACTTTAAAATTAATATTTTCTAACATTAAAAGGCCTAACATTATCAATTTGGAGTTCAAAACAACAGGTATTTCACAATAAATAAACTGATACTCTTCCAGACATGGTTTATTTCCGAGAAGCCTATGCATAAAGAAATGAATAAATTATTAAACATAAATTGTTGTTTCATTTTCTTTCTTAATATCTATTTGTTTAGAGTGCCTAATTTGAAGCAGCACAATTCTTTTAACACACAAACTCCTGAAAAAAGAGAAAAGCTTCAAGTCTGTTGTTGGAGAAGCAGATTTATTCAGATAAAAATCAGTTAGCTCCCCAGCATACAGCAAAAAGTAATTTTACTTGGGTTTAAGGAATTTGGTTCAAAGCTCTGATCTAGAAAGCAATATATACAGTTATTAAACAGTGTAAGGGGATTAACTCTACAGAGTGTTATTGACTACTCCGGTCTCATTAACTGCAATTTTATTTAGATAAAAAT
The DNA here is from genome assembly GCF_947461875.1 of Haliaeetus albicilla. NCBI lineage: Eukaryota > Metazoa > Chordata > Aves > Accipitriformes > Accipitridae > Haliaeetus > Haliaeetus albicilla. Next base: position 5,223,680 of record NC_091484.1, read on the forward strand.
GTCATCTTAAACATCATTTTTGTGTCAGAAGTTAGATCTGAAGAATAACATTAAAAATAAATACGCATCAGCAGTTCCCCAATCTGCAGCAGCTCTTTCTGGGGTGTCGCCTGGAACTCACGATTGAAATTATGGTTTTGATTTTCAACATGCCCATCAAGAGGAACCGCTTTTAAAAGAAGTTGTCCTGTGGAATGGGAGAAGTGTTTTCTGAGAGGCAGCTTCATCGGAGCATGTACAAGCTTAACATAGAACGCTGATGTCTGTCTGTCTCTTTTTCTTCCAAGAAAGGAACGAAGAAAGGTTAGGGAAAGAGTTCTGGGTTCCCAGTGGACTTTCGCCTACTTTCAGGTTTTATTAGGGAACTATGAAGCTAATTACGTCTACCGTAACTTCAGTAACTGCTTTTCATGCAGAGTCACAGACCAGAAAATAATGAAAGCATGAATGGAAAGTCCCTCTCTCTTTAAAACTCAGAGCAGTTCAAAAGCAGCACTGGATATTTCAGCAGGCTGCAGCAGACCTTCCGTACTGCCATGAGGACTGAGCAACCCCCAAGAGGTGCTCAAAAACCCCACCAAACACAATCCCAACATTCCTCATGGTCCTTGCTTCCAAAAAAACACCCGTATGACACACCAAAGGGCACTCGGAAGACGGAGGCATGACGGGGTGCGCAGGCGGCATGCCTTCGGGATGGAGCATCCTCCCAAGCACAGAGGCAGACCTTGACCTGCAGAAGCCTTTGGGAACTGAGCTCCTACCAAAATTAACAGCAGCTGGGTACCTACGTGGGTTTTGGACTCTAGACCCACGAAAAGCAAGAAGCCAGATGTATAGACAGGCAGAATGTCCCCATTAGCCAATTCACATATTGGGGCCACACAACACTGCAGATACACGCTTGCTTGCTAGGCTACTGTTTGTTACCCCAGGGGCATGCTCCGTCCCTCTGGGCACTTAGCAAAGCTATTACTACTCTTCCTGAAAGATTCGTCTCATGCTTTCGCAGGGGCCAAATTTCACGTATGCAGTAGTATTTTGGGGCTGTATGATTATTTTCAATTAGAGCTGTTAGTACATTTCACTAACACACTCCACATTCAATTTCCTGTATTACCTTAACCACAGGAATACAGTCCATTTACCTCCAAAAGGAGGTACAGTATATTCCCTACAGTTACTACTACATGAATTACTAGTAACCAGACTCAAACATAGTTTGCAAAGGCTTGTTCAGGTTCGCCCTGCCTCCCTCCCCCTTTTTTCTTTAATTTAATGTTTGCTTCTACACCATCCATGAAGATTTGGAGTGTCTGGGGTTTTTGGTCTATCTCTATACTTCCTAAACAGCATTTGCAGCCTTCTTAAGTTTTACTGTTGGAGGTGATGAGGGCTGAATAGGATGGCGGTTTTGAAACTTCAGTGGGGAGAACAAAAAGTTTTGACCATGAAGAACAACATTCCACCTCTAAAAAACTTAGGAGAGGTGGCCTCCATACTGAATTCTTATGAAAAAACAGGTATTTCAGTAAAGTTTTTATGCATTTTATTTACTTGTTTTTAACCAAAAATAACGCTAGTAAAACTCCTAGTATGGAAGCAATTACATTTTTATACATTTGCATGAAGCTTGGCTACCTCTGGTTTCATACACTTGCTTAAAGCAGAACATGCTGGCAGTTTATTCATCTTCCCGTATGAAAATAAACTGTGCTTCCACGCACTTCTACCCAAACGTAACTGCCTACACAAGTGAAGTTATCCTGCTACATCAGTATAGGCACTATTTAGGATGGGCAACAGAAACATGAATCACTGCAGATGAAGAAACGCACAGAAAAACAAAAAAGGGGCTGTACATTTCAACTGCTAATGTTGTCTCCTGAATGTAGGGACAGCTATGAGTTATGTTGTTTAGCTGTATTTTTGAGAGGTGACCTGCTATAACTGTGATGGTACTAGGCTGGAAAAATAATGCATTTAACACTGTGATGTCATTCCACCCACTACCAGTTGCCACGGTCTCACAGCATGCCAATAAAACTTGAATTTCTAGTTTAGAAAAACGTGTTGGGTTTTTTTTAATTACAATCTTCAAAAATTTTACAAAAATGGAAAAGAGCATAAACCCAATATCAAGAGTATCAGCCCCCCTTAGATCATATTGCATACAACTTTTAGCATCCTACTCCTTATTTCTCTCCTTCCCCAAGAGGCCACTAGTCATCATCATTCCCATACACCTGAGTTAATACCCAGGGATCAGACCCCCTGAGTCAGTCCTGAACTGGCTTCAGCAGAGTACTCTATGTCATTGCTCCCCACCCCTCAGGACCAATGATCTCATCATTTTAAGTTAACGTTAACAATTAACAAAGAAAAAGATACCCATGCCTTAATCATCCTCTGCCATACTGCAGGCTTTGAGATTTTTCCTTAGGCTAAGGAAGAAAATAGTTAACGATCCTATTTTCAATATTGTCATGCATCAGTGATCAAGACTAAGTTTATTATCCTGCAAACAAAAACAAAGACCAAAAAATGTAACAGATTACACCCCAGTAACTTTTATTAAGAGATGCAGGGACAGCATTTCTAAGGGAGGTACTGGCTCCACAAATCAACTCAGCTAATACCCCATCACCAGGCTACAGTGTTGGCAGTGATGTGTAGTTTGTGGTATTTGTGGCACTACTGGGGAAAACTATTTTAAGTCTAATTAACATGAAATTTTTAGAATACAGATGCTTTTCATTTATACATAAAACAAAATGCCGTGACATTTCTCCCATCCATTTATCATAAACAAGTTAATTACTGTGTAACAAATAGCTCCTGCTAGAATCTGTATGTTTTGAGGATGTTAGATAGCTGACTCAGGCAAATAAGATGAACCACAAAGTAGTAGTTAATAGCTTATGGCATACTTATAATAAAACAATGACTCTGTAAAAGCTCTTGTTGTCAAATTAAGGCTAAGCTATTTCCATTGGAATAAGTCAATTATAAGCAGTCATTATCTGTTTAACTTGATTCAAACCTAGAATATTATAAGCACTTCCATTTGGATACATTCATAATGCTGCATACATTTGAGAGCTGGATATTACAAAGCTTAAAAGGGAAATGCTAGGTTTATTGCCACACAGGTTATCCCCAAACCACGTAACATCTAAACTTCCCAATGCCAGCTGAAGTTCACCACTATGCTGAGGTCTACGTACGACCTGATTTCTGACGAACGACCCTTTAGGCAGTATAAACCGTCCCAGGGCTCCTCACATCTCCTTCCTAAGGACAAAGGGAGGATTACACAGCATAAAGACTTCATGTTTGCCCACTGGAATCCCCCGAGAGCCATCTGAACTACATATGCGCTTCCCCCCCCCCCCACCGCCATGAAAGCACTGCCAGGTGAATTCCTACCTACTTTTTTTTCAGGCAAACACTCCCATTTGGCCTGAAGATGAATTACTGAATGCTGATGAATAAGATGGTGGTAGCTGGCAGCAAAGCTTTGCGTGGTAAGATGGTGTGAAACAGTACATATGTCAATCTATCAAACATGATAATGTAAGCAATCTGAACCCATTTTTGGTCTGAACTATTGTACAATACTTCACCCAGATGGAAGAAAGAGATAAACATTTTATGCTTCAGACATATCAAGTGTTAGGAAGTAAAATTAAACCTAAACTGGAAAACTACCAATTTTACATGCTAGAGTATATATAAAGAACAACACAAGCATGCAGAAGAATTTTATGCCCCCAGATTTTCTCCCCCATTATTGTACAAATTAATTACGTATATTTGTTTCCTATGATGAACAGCATCATGTATTTGACTGTAGATCAAAAGGTGTAAAGACTATAGTTTACTTATTAGCAAACACAGCATTTGCACTTTTTCCCTTCTCCTTCAGTTGGCAAAATGCTTACAAATCGCGTAGCTCATGACAATGTTATCAGGACATAAATCTTACAAGTGGTGCATGCATACATAATAACCCGAGGGCCAGTTCAGCCCTAAATCAGAGGCAGGTCTGCTATGACTAATGTAAAACTACAATTGGCCCCTAAAGGATAAAATTAAATAGAAATATATGTTCATTCAAATCAACTTGACAGCCTATCTAAATATAATTTCTTATTTAAAAATTATCAGTTAAAACTGAAATGACAGCCACTATGTTGTCTTCAAAGTCATTGCTAGCTAACTGCTCTAAACAGACCTTCTGCTCCACCCCTATTGTCCACCTACATAAACATGCAGCACAATTTAATCAAGCACTAAACTGCAAAAAATAGTCCTCTGAGCAAACATAAGAATGACATGGTTTTCTACAGTATGTGGAGGACGTTGTTTATCAAATAATTTCCAAAGCTAAAAAGCATGAAATCTACTCGGTTTACAGACTGACCAGTAAAGCTTTACAGTGTATACATTTGGGGAAAATTGCTACTAAATATATAAACAATTGGTACTTGGTCTCTTCATGTGTTGCTATATTCTTGGGCTTCTCTATGTCAAATCCCTATTTGGTTATCTTTCAAACTAAAAATAAACTCCCCAACGTCTACTAGTTGATGCCAGGCCAGTCAAGAGAATTCCTGAACAGCAAAACTAAGACAACTGGGCTCAGAAACAAAACTGATTGCCAACTCATGTAGAGAAAAAATGTCCAGTCCTGGATTCTGCTGAAGCCAGAAAGAATACTGACAACTCTCCCTTTCTTTCAAGAAAAATCAAAGTAACGGAGCAGGTGTTTGCTCTGGAGGAAGACAGAAATCCCAGCTTTCTGGCAGAGACACATGCATGTGAGTAAACGTACTCAGGAGAAAGTAGCCAAGGGGTTATAAACCCTTGAGTAGAGCATCAAGTCCTGATGGGCTCCCCAACTTCCACAATATACTATGTTTTTAGAGCTGCTGTAACATCCACCAATGGTTAGTAATGTAACTCAAGAGGGGTGCTGGGGAGGGCGGGGCGAGGGGTGAGGATTTTGATCTTCAAAAATTCTCTTGGAGTAAAACAATGATATTCTGCATCATGCAAATATAAAGTTTAATTATTTTTAACTTGAAAGGGAGACAGATCAATACACAGGATAATCTATTGTTATTTGGATTACGAAAACATCTTAGAGTTTACAATCACAAAAGTGGTTATAATCCTGCAATTACTATAAAGCTAATTGGTAGTTTCTTTTTGCCTGTGTTTTCATGTTGTCAGTGGGGCAGTAATGAAAATGAATGCCACATTTGTGAACAGAATGTCTGTAGGCTTGTTTACCACATTTCCAACAACAACGTCTGCTTTATCGTGCATTTCAAAGCAGAGATAATTTAAGGATCTTTGCATTTCATACATAAAAATACTTTCTAAAATATCAAATGTAGAGTTCCTTCAGACAGGGTGGGAGTGGGAGACTTAAAAGTGAAGCGATGACCTCGCATACTATAGGCAAACAATCCACCTGAAGCAGACAGCACGTGGACTTTGAATCATTCATCTGTATTCAAAACTGCGCTCAGGTAAACCACTTAGTGTTTCATCCTCCTACAAACATAATTCTGCAGACAATTTCACCATCAAAACCAGCATCTTTAAGCCTCCTTTCACCTCCCGAAAATACAGTTATATTGCAGAACCTATTAAGCTTTTTATTCCACTTACCTTTGAGTAACTTCTGCCCTTCCATGATGTTTTGGGAGACAAATGCTGTGTAGTCTTCTTCTGAAAAGCCAGGCTTACATGTGGGTCTAACTGTAAGATCCCCATTGTGTGCCTGCAAAAACAAAAGAAGGAAAACACACACCGTGACTTTTGTCATTTGGGAAAACGTTTTGCACTCAACGACTAGGTGTTTAGGCAGGAACAAACCTGAACAGTAAAGCAGTGTGCAAGTAGAAACCGCTTGTGCTAAAGTGCCTATCTGTTGGGAGTGCATCCATACTGTAGCTGCAAAAAATAAAATGGGCCAGAAAATAGTTGCCTGACTACAATAGAGAGCATTGTTTGTAGGAAGGCTGGGATACTGGGCACTGTCAGAAGAGGGGAGGAAACAAAGAGCAGCAATTCATCAAGGCGAGCTGTGCTTGCACTGGAGCCACGCAAAGGCCTGATGCTGCAACATCCAAATCACTGAGTTTTGCTATTGAGAAACTGGGCAAGCCCCGGGACTGGAGGAGGAGAAACACACCAGCAGCCTCAGGAGCTCGGGACCAGCTAAAAGTCCCCTTCCTTCCCCTTCGCCCCGCAGCAGCCTCCAAGGCTCTGCCTGCTGCTGCCTCTGTGACCCCCCAGGCTCTGCAGTTCCCCCGGCAGTGGGGAGGGATGGAGGGGACGCCCAATCAAAAAATGTAACAATGCCACCGAATAGCACAGCCCCACACACAACCTGCCAAGATCCAGGGGGAGGCACCCAGCTAAACACTTAGCTGCTGTGCCGCAACTTCGGACCGCACGGCAAGGAACCAGCCCCTGTCACAGGGACAGGTTAGTCCAGTCATGGTAGTCGAGGCTCCTTGGGATGGGGTACACATTCCCCAGCAAGGAAGGTCCCAGACCCCGACTCCAGCCAACTCACTGAAAGCACATAAGCCAGTGATTCATGCCTAACAAGTGGCAGGTGATTTATGCACCAACAAGTGCTGGTGGCGAGGGATTCCTAACGCTCCCGGACCGTCAGCAGGGCTAGCCAGAGCATCGCTTAGCAATGCAAGCTACACCTCCAACGCCTCTAGTCCCAGCAGCGCAGGCTGATGCCAAGGGACCGGGAGAGTCACTTCCCCGAGAAAGTGCAACTCCAGGCGCGCACCTGCCTCCCCGGGGAGAGAAGCACGGCTCCCCCGGGCTTCCCAAAACACTCCTGGATGCGGACAATGCTGCATTACAGAGAGAGAAAGAGAGAGAGAAGGGAAGAGGAGCGAAGGGTCCTTTCAGATGAGCTTAGTAAGCAGAAAGCAAGCCAACGTACTCTGCTAAAAATCACGCTCGGGAGACGGATGCCAGCTACTGCATGGGAAGTGCAAGGAAGCAGCGGCTCTGTGGACTCTGACCATCGCTGGCAAGATGTTGCCATTAGGAAACATTTCAAAGGGTCTGACTGAAGATAATAAGCTTTGAATCTGAAATCACCCAATTATTATAACGGCACTCGCTAGATGAGAGCGGATTGGGGCTACTTCTGCACACCCACCAGCCTCCCGAGGGCTCGGACTCGGGACATCTTCACAGATTCAACTTGGCACGGGGGGATTCGGGCAGAAAAATAAGCGGCTCTTGTTCCTGCAGCCAGTCCAACACGAAATACAGCAGCCGCCCCGCTCGCACTGTAACACTGCAGCCACGCGTTCAGGCATTTGTTGATGTTCTGCAGATATCCCTTAATCTGGGGGGGGGGGGGGTGTAAAGCCTAAAAAACCCAAACTTTTCAGACCACTAGCCCCCCAACACGGTTCAGGCCCTCCTGGGCGCCTTTACGGGCTCGTAAAAATAAAAGTTCAAGGCACCGCCACGGCGCCGGCCGAGGAGGGACGCCTGGCGCGGAGCGGGCAGCGCTGCGCGGCCGCGCTGGGGCGCGGAGGTTCCTCCGGGGCGCGCAGGGCTTCGCGGGCGGGCGGGCGGGCGGAGCGGCACCGCCGCCGGGACGCGCCGCTGCCCCCCCCCCGCCACGAAGTTTATCCGGTGAGGCGCATCACGGAGGGCAAGTTTTGCCGGCACCGCTGAGGCGCTAGACTCAAAAGCGAATGATCGCGCTGAAAAAAATAATAATTAAAACCAGGAACGAGGATTTTTTTTTTTTAAAAGAAAAAAAGGGGGGGGCGGTGAAGCGGCAGAGGAGCTGCGGGGGCGCCGCTCACCCACCCCGGCCACGAAGTTGCCGCGGCTGCCGTGCCCGCAGGCGGCGGGCGCGGAGCGGCAGCGGAACCTCCGCGGGGCGCGGAGACCGCGGCGGGGGGGGAGGGGGGTTGTGTGGTGAGGGGAGTGAGGGGGAGTGAGGGGGGGTGAGGGGGGGGGTGAGTGCTGCCCGCCCGGGTCGCCCCCACTTACCGCCGCCGAGCCCCAGACGGGAAAGAGCAGCACCAGCAGCACCCGCCAACCGGTCCTCATCGCCCCGGCGGCGCCCGCCCCCCCGCCCGCCGGTGGCGGTGCGGCTGGCCGCCCCGTGCCGCGCTGCGCAGTACCGGGGCCAGGGGGTCGCTGTCGTCGCTGCTGCTGCTGCTGCTGCCGCCTCGCTCGCGCCGCTCCCGCCGCCGCCGCTCCTCGCCGCCCGCTCTGGGCTGCAGGTGAAGCGCCCGCCGCCGCGCGCCGCCGCCAGGCCCCGCCCCCCGCGCCCCCCCCACCCCCCCCGCCACGGCCTCGCGGCGCGCGGGCACGCGCTGTCTTAAAGGGACAGAGCACCGCCCCGCCGCGGGGTGAGGGGGAAGGGGGGGGGGGGATGGCCGCCTCCCTCGGGGAGAAAGGCGGGGGGGGGGGGCTCCGCGGCCGCGCAGGAGAAGCGCGGGAGGTGGAGCTCGCCTGTCCAGAGAACAAACTTACATGTCCAAAGTCGAAAAACCAACATGTTCAGGGAAGGGAACGGCGTATCCGTCAGAGAGATGTAGCCACTGAGGAAAAAAAATAGCATATCCAGTGAGGAAAAAGTAGCATACCCAGGGGAAAGCTGATATATCCAGCGGTAAGGTGTACCCAGCGGGGAAAAAAATAACATGTCCAAGTGAAAAACAAGTGTATCCCATGAGGGAACACTAGCGCGTCCACAGGACAGACAGACATCCATGGGATGATGAGTATCCAGTGAGGAAAGCGTAGCCCAGGCTGTGAGGAAAAGGTTGCATGTGGGGGGAGTAGCATATCTACAGGAAAAATTGGCGTATCGGGGAGGAAAAAAACTAATACATCCCGAGAAGAAAAACTAGCGCACCTGGAGAGAGGAAACGCTGAGACCTGAGGAAACCCCAGCCCCGCCATGACAGGGACCCGCTCCTACCCCAGCCCCGCCATGACAGGGACCCGCTCCTTGGCCTGCAAAGGCCTTTGCTGGATATCGCCGTGTTTGGGAGGGAAAGGCCTGGCGGGGCGGCCGGGGGGGTTTGCAGAGCTGTGGTGTTTGTGTCTGGGTGGGCTTTGGGCAGGCGGGGATGGGGGTGCAAGGCAATGAGCCCCCCCGGTTCAGGCTCTGCGCTCGCGTTAATCAAACCTTGGGGAGGGAGAGGGGAGGGCACCGCAGGTGTCTTTCCGAGGGGAGAACCATTTGGGTGAACGGCAGTCTCAGGATCGGGTGGAAAAACGGGTGGTTGCCTGAACTAGCTCTTGGCCGTATGGGTGAGCCAGTCTGAGCCTGGCCCTTCTTTTCTCAGAGGAAAATGGGCATGTCAGGCCTAGCCCACGTTCACGTCAGTAGCAGGTAAAGCTAACTCCGCTAAACTAGACGTTTTCTGGTGTAAAAATAAAGGCAGATCAAAGCAGGACCAGAAAAATGAAACTTAAGTCAGTTTTGTTTTCACAGAAAACTGAAAATGGAAAGCAGCAGTTTCGAGCGCTAAGTATGGCTCCTGCTATTTTCCTACAGCGTGACCCTGGCATCCAAATATGATCTTCTTCCTTTCTGAATGCAGCTCAACGCCACAAATAGGAGTTCTCAGGCAGGTATATTTTGAGCATATAAATCCAAGAGTGATTTGCATAAATAGATGCATACTATCTGATGTACGTGCAAAATCAGACATCGCAGCTGAAAAATCTGGCCATTAAACTATTCTGTTAGATTCACACATCTCCAAAGGAATGAGACACATAAATCCACTGACTGCATCTTTTGCTATTGAGTAGATTTAATAGCATTGTGTTAACACCTAGAGATGTTAGCGAAGAACTGAGACCTCATTGTATTAAGCTCTGTAGACACAAATAATGAAAAGATTGTTCCTGCCCCACCAATTTACGGTCTTAGTGGATTATGGGGTTTATTTTGTTTTTAAACAAGTATTTCTGAGTTTGTTATATAACAGCAAATAAATCCCATCATTGTATTGAATTTAGTGTATACCCCTTTTTATGAAGCACTTTCACAAAGACAGAAGTAATCCATCAAGTGACATTACCATAGCAAAAATAAATCCTAATATGTATATATATAAAATCTAAATTTGTTCCTTTTATTTTTATCCTAAATTTCAAAGTTTGGAGTAGATTGTTCCAGGTTGAAGGGCAGCTGCGGTTGTTGCTATTTAAATAAAACTACAAGTGCTCTGGAGACTTCTGGGGATATTTTTGATTTGTGCCACTACAGCATGGATATTTCCTTGTGAATACCTGTGGCCAGTTATTTTGACTCTGCTGGACTACAGCTGTTGCTATGCGTGTGCTCGCTCTGTTTGATAACTTTGTTAATATGACAAGTTCTACAAGTATTGTCAAAATAAGTCTGACACCACGACAGATTGTGAAGAAAAGGCAGAGCAGTAGTGAAAAAAAATAGAATTCTTCAACATGTTTACAGTTGATTTCTAATCTGATGGCAAATTGATTTTTTTTCCCCAACTAGTTTGCCATCCCTCTTTTCTAAGCTGTGGTAACTGACTCTGTACTTGGGTTCCTGAAGCCTGCAAGTGGAGTGAGTATGCTTGCCAGTTATGTTTCTAGTAACACTGGCCTATGTGAGACACCCGGTACCTTCCCACAAAGAGGTGTTTTCCAGAAGTATCAAAGGAGAATACAAATCCAGTGTTCAGACAGTGGAAATCACTGGTTTACATGTGTGGTTGTTTTCACTTTACCATTTTCCTTCAACTCTTGACGCTCCCATTAATTTTGGAAGGAATTAAAGTTTTGCTAACTGATTAGCTACTTGTTCATCTACCTCCTTGTTTAGAAGCACTTAACATGAAGTGCTTATAAAATATCTTCCTTCAGATCTTTAAGGAAAATTAAAATATGCCATTAAAATCTCGTACCTATTGCATTTTTCACAAACTATTGCATTTAAGCATACAGGTCTGAGCTGGGCCTGAACATATGCCATTCGGGAGGGTTAGCTTCAGACTCTCACTTCACTTTGGGTCTGCTGGGAGACTGGTTATGAATTGGTATTCTTGCATAAAAAGGAAATAAGAAGCTCTACTGTCTAACATATGAATGCTACAAGATGTGGATTTGGCTGGATGAAGACATTTAAGAGCATACACATGCACAGTAAATCAACTCGCTAAACACCTCAAGAGCAAAACTGCTGATCCTAAGAGCCAACTTGCTGTACTGCACAACACTCAAGAGAATAAAAGGCTCATAGATGAGACATCTACAGAACTGACTGTGCCAAGATAATGAGGAGCGGAGAGTACACAAGGGATTTTTCTCTCCTTGATGCACACATGTAATTCCTATTGACAGCAGTGGGAGTTACACGTACATATCAAGGGGACAATAGAACCCTTAGTGGTGGAGATGAGTATCAGATGTGAGCTGTGTTACCACGGATAGGAAATGAGAGAGAGGGAGGTGTGATCACTGAGGGACAGTACAACATACAATAAAATTGTCAAGCAGCCATCAAATATGTGAAAGCATGGGAATAACAGATTAAATGGACAGGAGGTGAGAAAACAAAGTCTCAGGAGACTTTTGCCTTCCTAGCTTAGGGCTGATATCTGAATTCCTTATTTGGGAAATATTCCCGCTGGCTTAACCTGTTTAATTCTCTGATAAGTAAATGTTTCGCTGAACTCAAGTAAATAGTTATGGCCTAGATGCTAAGGATAAAAAGTGGTTTTATTAAAAACTCTGACAAACAAGGAGAAATGAAATTAATACAGCGTGCAGACCACACCTCAGGTTTCTTCTGCCTGATCTGATGATTCTTGCTTCTTAAATAGGAGATAGCTAGCTGACCGGTGAGTTAGAGAGTCATTATTACTAATTCTGGTTCGTGTCAAAAGTAGTAACAAAGGACAGAACCAGAGAAATAGTGATGATTCTGGGTTGATAGATAATGGCAAATTATGACTTTATGTCAGCAGTTCAAAACTGAAATGAATGAGAAATTCCTTCAGATTTAATCCATATTTGGGATCTTTTTAGGATGTGTAGGGAAGATGGGACAAGATAGAACTGAACAGTAAAGTGAAAGGTAAATCAAAGCTGTGGAGAAATTAATGATCTGGAAAACACGTAAGCACCTACCAGCTCTAGACAGAAGCCAACACAGGAAACAAAGATGCTCCTGAGTAGGAAGACCACAACCACAGAGGGAAAATAACTAACAGTAAAAGCCAGACTTTGGTACATTTATGTAATTTTTTAAAGCAACAGCAAATCACTGGAACTACACGAATGGCTGGGCACAGCTTAAAATTCTGGATTACTTATGATCTGGCTCCAGTACAAAATCTAAAGACAAAATGATGAGTCACAGAGGAGAAAGTGACTTGAAGAAAGAATCCACAGGAAAAAGCAGCACTGAACAGGAACGGAATATGCATTAATCTAAGCTGTTTCTGTACCACCCTGCATGTGCTACCTGTGTGCTGGGATGGTGAGAAAGATACAACTATCTTCCTGGTTAAACAGATCTTTTGAAGTCACATTTTCAGTCCTGCTAGACATGCTGCAATGCCAAGGAATTTGAACTTTCTCTCTTTTACACTATCTACTTATCAGTACTTTGTGGCTCCTATTGATTCTGCTTCTGAGTTGGTAATGTGAATGGCAATGAGGAAAATAATACAACTTCAGAGGCCCTATACAAAACCTTCCTGCTCAGTTAATTATGCTGACCAAGGGAGGCCAACTTTAGTGTAGTCTGACCTCCAATTATGACACATGCTGTGGTATCCTTACTGAACTATGCAAGCATTAATGGCAGCATGCCAGCAATGGCTATATTAAAATCAATTTAAAAATCCCAATTCTATGTCTCTTTCACCTTAGGTGAGGTAACACACTTTATACTAATGTAACTCTTATTAAAATACTGTAAAACAAAATTGACCTATGCAAAACAGTAAAATTTCTACTTTTTTTTTTATTCACTTATTGTATTCTTGGAAAAATGAAGAAAAAAGGCAAAAGTAGACTGAGAGGTTTAATAGGCCTGTATCATTACAGTGGACTGCAGTTTAAAGCAATGGTATTAAAAAAAAAAAAAAAAAAAAAAGGCAGAATTAGGTTTGTTCTCCGAAGATACAGTGAGTGCCTTTTTATGTCAATATGCCCCTTGTAATAGCTTCCAAAAAGTGACCTCCCTGGTTCACGGGCAAACCTGTGTGCCTCAGACACAGAAAGTCACCAAGGAGAACATACTGCAAGAGATCCTTAACACAGTAGGCAGTCAGCTCCCCAGGCTGCTCTGTGATGCAATGCTTCGTATTCCCAGAAACAATGAAACCCCACCAGATTGAGTAAAAAAAGAGATTCATGCTCATTGTGCCATTTTACAAGTGGGAGGAAGGCCACAGATGCCCAGTTTCCCCAAAGCCTCCACAAGCTTACTGATTTTAAGGCGCTCTCTTCATACAAGGGTGTGCTAAAGCATGATTGTGCCATCACCTCAGAAACAAAGAGTTACCTAAAGTAGTCATCATCTAAAATGGTTGCATTCACAGTAGGCTTTACACTTTAACAGCAATCTGAGAAGAACCTTATCGAAGTAATATAAACCAAGTGATTTCCTCCCTACCCTCTCCATGCACTCTCCTCAGCAACTGAGGAGGAGACCCTTTTTCTAACAAGTCCTGTCCCTGTGATCTCCCGTACCACTCGGTATGCTCAGACTTACAGATTCAACAAGATATCAGGGGAAGGGGGCAGGATCTAACCTATGAATCCGTACAGTTCCGTAATTTTTACTCATCACACACCAGAAAACTCCAAATGAACATCAACATAATCTATAGGGTTTTTATAGGGACTGACGAAGGAAAATGAGAATTTTTCAGACTTGCAGCTCTTGCTGGTTTTATTGTTTATAGCAGCAATTCTCCTCATCACTTTACCATTGCCTTTTTTTCCTCTTTTGGTGGGCATGGCTCCATCTACATTGAAATGTTCACATTAATATAACTTATTCCAGTCTAGATCTCCAAATAAGTTACACTGATACAAGCAGAAATATTAATAAATAAACACTCTTCTATCTAGCAAAAACATGAGGTCCAGATCAGGCTTTCTTATATTACTGACAATACATGCTTTTCTTCTTTATCAGAAAAAGAAGTATGTGGTTTTTTCTGCACAGATTGGTAAAGCATAAATAGAAGTTACATTCTGAGCTCTCTCTGCCTTTTGTGGCACCCAGCTTGTTTGTATGCCTCCCAAATATTTTTTCCTCCTGAATATATCCAACAATTTTAGCACCACAGCAGATACTCTAAACTGTGTGTGTGTGCATGCTAAATGCTGAGGCAGAACTCCTCAGAGAAAGCCTCAGTTACCTTTTTAATACAAAGTCATTTTCTGGAGCTGTCAGCATTTTTGGTCAAAAAACACCTGGAAGACAAAGCACTTTACAAGAGACAGATTTGACAGCCTATGGATTTGAGTAGTAGAACTGAAAAGATAAGAAAAGAAAACTAGGAGAGAGGGGAGAGAGAGGAAGAGATGTGCTCTTGTAAGAGACTACTTTATGACAAAATACCACAAACTCAAAGAGATTCAGCATATTTCTAATTAAAAAAGGTAGTGAGAAATTTACAGTGTTTGTCTCCATACAACTTCAGTGAAGTTAAAGATGTATATGAAATTTATTTGAATACCTGAATCACTGATTTAGCCATAAATGAGGATAATAATATGATGTGGAGGAGTTCTACTAATAATATTACATGCCTAAGTGAAATAAAGCCTAGAGATAAAAGAAAAGGAACTGTTTAGGAATATTATTTGCATGGTCAGCTGAATAATATGGACTGACTGTAGGCCAAGAACAATAAGAACAAAGTCCTACACACACACATAAACAGAAAGGAAGAGTAGAGCCACACGGGTTAGAATTTTGGTAACTACTATTGGTAGTTATCACCTGACTCTACTTGTTCCACTGCTATATGCTGTTTTTTGAAGTTGGCGGGGTTCTTGCATGAGGCCAGAGAGTTCTGTATATAGAGTAACTGCTGCCATTTGTCAGTGTCGAGAAATACCTGAATTCCAAAGACTAATTTTTCAAGTTCATGCATTCATCTAATGAGATTATCTGCGGTTATCCTATTAACTCTGACCAATAGATCCTGTGGTCTCACATCACCTAATCTGTTCCCAACTGCATACATGCTTTCAAGTCAGACTGTGTCTAGGACACATGTATAGGCACTAAAAATATTGGTACATCCAAGACTGGGTAACCCCCAGCTACAAAGTAACTCTGATAGAGGATAAGTGCCTGGTTTTGATCTGTGAGAGAGAGAAATACTACCTGAGATATTCCTGCACCATCTTCCATTATGAGCTACAGGCAGACTTGTGGTTTAATGAAGCTTATTGTAAGTGACATCACTTCAGTGATTCTGATTGTGCTAATCCATCAATAGGAAATGGCAAAATCATGTAACAGGTTTTATTGTAGCCTAGGAAGAAGCACAGGATTTAGATGGGACATTTTTATTGTAAGAATTTCACAACAAATACAAATTCTATCTGGTGCAAGTTACGGGCTGAATCAGGTAATCTGTACTTTACCTATCCAGATATTTCAACAGAATGGTCATTTACACAGCTGATCCTTAAGTATTTTATGAGAGATAAATCTAATAACCTTTCTGTGAAAACCTCAGCAGGATGCGGACACTATAATAATCCATATGCAAGCTACCACATTGTATCGTATGCTGTCAGACAACTCAATTATTTTCTTCCAGATCTAACATAAGCTTCTGTTTAGTAAACATGATGAGAGTCAAACTTCTACATATATATATATAAAGTGCTTAATATGCATGCAAAATTGCCGTAAGTATGTATGCAAATAGGAAAACTCATGCACAGATGACTAATTAAGTGCATTTATGTGAGAAATTACCCAATGCACGCATGGAATCTCAGTAATTGTACACACAACTCAGATGTGCGATTGCATATGCATTTTGGACACATAACTGATTGAAAAAATTGTTTCTCAGTACTGTGTTGGAATAACTGATGCTTAGCACATGATCAGAAATACGACAACTGATGGGGCTTTTGAAAGAAACTGCAAAAGCTTGTGAGGAGCTTTACAGTAAGAATGGAATTTACCATCTCTACTATTACTGTTTTCCAATTCACTTATAACCATAATGTGCAAATCTATGGCTTGAAAAGAGACATTTCTGTAAGTGCTGTAAAGAAACACTTGGCAAAATAAACTTAGTGTGATGGCACAAGAGACGATGTCATTAAAATTAAACCTGAAGTTTGTAGCCTGCTGTTGCCTGTCCAGTATGAGTTTTGGAAATAAATGGGGTATTGTACTTTATGTATCTTGACCAAGCACCCTTTCTTCTCATCCAAGCAGGGTTTCTAGTATGACAGCACAATATCCCTTTGGAAGGTTCAGTGAGATTTAGTGAAAAAAAAGGGTATCTGTCTGTTTTAATTTTCCAGGCATTGACGTTGTTGTAGGTTCCTTTATCCCTAAACACTGATTAGTTCTCTTTATATCCCCAAAGTGAGATAGTTCATGCTAATATTGTTACAATTCAATACAGTAAACCAATTCTTTCAATATAATACGATAAACATCCCTGACATCAATGTCCGGCAAAGAAAAATACCTGTGCATATTGTTTTGATACTGGCTGCTGAAAGCTGGGATAAATCCTCAGCCTGCTTTGTGATGTTTTCCTATTTTCTGTTCTGTTCATTGTGTTTATAACTGAGTATAATAGCAGTTAGGGTAGCACCTTTTTATTTATGCATAACATGTAATTGGAGGTCAAACATTTCAGTCAGCCACTAACAGAGGCAAAAGAGACCCGTCCGCCTTTGTGGGCACAGTCAAATGAGGAACACGCACAGGGGGAGCGGGAGAAAAGAGACTGGAAAGGGATGTGCTGTAATCGGTTTGCTTAGGGCCAGAGTGCTGTTGTGCCACAGAGACAGACTCACAGCAGCATTGTGAGGCTCTGAACGTGAAAAGTCAGGGAGGAGGGAAGAGGAATGTACTGTGCTGGTTTGGTTTGACTGAGAACAAAGTTCCTCAGCTTAGATTTCAGGAGTATTTGAAGTAGACTTCTGCCACTAAGTGGTGCTATATACAGTACAGCACCTTTATGATACCACAATTTACAAGGAGGAATAAACCAGAACACTGTCAAGCTGATTAGACTGATGTAGACACTTAACAAGTGTCCATTACGCTGATTTAATCCTTCTGCGGCACTGGATAAATCAGGAGGAAGAACAGGCCAATCCAAATGATTAAAGAAATCCAAAGA
Organism: Haliaeetus albicilla; assembly: GCF_947461875.1. Classification (NCBI taxonomy): domain Eukaryota; kingdom Metazoa; phylum Chordata; class Aves; order Accipitriformes; family Accipitridae; genus Haliaeetus; species Haliaeetus albicilla. The sequence continues at coordinate 5,241,097 of NC_091484.1, forward strand.
TTGAGCCCTGGCATGCAGCATCTGAAGTGGAGGATTACAGAAAACAATTCTAATTTTTTAAAAGCTTTGTCTGGCTTATTTTTGTTCCTTTTTAATTATTAGCATTGTTTTCTCCAAGTTTATGGGTGTTAGAACCTGAAATACTTACCGAACAAAACTGAAGAAAAAACCCCTTGGTTTTAGTTAATACTTGCAATTGTTCCAGAACTAGTAATCTTCTTTTTAAAACAGATGCCCTATTTTGTATCAACTGACAAAAGAAGTAGAACATGTTCTTTCTGGAGTACACATCTACATGCAGATTTACTCCCTCCCACCCTCCAAAAAAGATGCAATGTAAAAATAGGATGTAAATTTGGAAGGAAAGTGCAAGCTTGCAACTTCTGCTACCCTCAGTCCCAGGAGAAGTGTAAATACAGCAGGCAGAGGAGCTATTTTGACATTTTGACACCCATGCGAGCTCTGGCCCTGAGCAACCATACATACATGTTGCCTCTCAGTCGTGACTGCTGCGATACATCCTGGGTAAGGATCAGTGGACAAAACTGCGCTATCCCAGGAATGGAGAGACTGAGTTCAGGAATCACAAAGCTTTCCTCCTAGTCTATGGAAGGAGGAGGAATTTGTTTAACCTTAGTCTGTGAAGCAGCTTACACATTTTCTTTTCGCTGCCATTCTGTGAATGAAGAAAGGATGGGGAGAAAGGATGGAGCAATGAACAACCACTCACGTTCCAGGATCCCAGCTGGCCTGTTGGTGCATTTCTCAGCTGATGGTGGAGCAAATTCAGTACTTTGTATTTAGACACCCATGTAGATGGCATGTCTACAGCCAGGCCCAGACACAATCTGGGGATCGGCATTTTTTATCAGATCAAAGGACCCTAAAACATTGCCTCACGCTGAAACCCAATGAATATCTGCCTATGTGAGTTGCTCTGCTGAGCAAAATGCCTTTAAAAAAAGAGGTGGAACTTCTGGGGAGAGAATTAGTGCCTTTTGTGGACTGTATTTGTGTGCAGGGTGCTGGTTTATTCACAATATTCCTAGAGAAGTGCTTTAAATCAAGAGTCAAAAGCCGAAAGGGTATCAAAGCTGTACAGGAACTGATTACTACTATAAATTTTGCTGAAACAAGCTGATGCTTTGCTGATTCTTTGGTCCTTTTCTGGTAAAAATATTCAGAAGATGCTAGTGTTAACTCATAACATTGACTTCTCTGTATTTTTCATTCTTGTTCCATAAGATTATTTTTAGCTGCTGTGCATTAGCTCTGCTTCTGAAAAATATTGATAGGTAGAGGTTGCAGGTTCTTCTTGAAAATAACAAATGATTTATTGACAGAAACACAATGATACAAATATATCCATAAAATTAATGTTCTGCCCCACCACTGGTTTTGAATGAAGTTAGAGACAGATGCTAGAGACAGATGTGAATTTCTCAAGAGAGAAAGAAATATCACAGGTAAATCAGTTTTATACCAGAAAATCTGATAAAAATGAGTATAACAGCTGAAAAATAAGTAAACTTTTAACAGAAGAAGGAACCTTTTTCAATTTTAGAGGAAATGGCAACACCCAAAGTAACTTTATATTAGTTATTTATATTATAGCGTAATTTCTGAGCCCCCCAAAATAGCTAGATGCAAACACATAATAAGAAACAGTAGCTGTCCACAACATCCTCTGGAGAGAGCAGCAGAAATGCAAAATTAAAGTGTCACAAACAGGGTCAGCCGCAGATCCAGAAACAGTGTGATTCTTCTGACATTTACTTCTTTTCCATGCACCACCAAATATATTAGCAAATCAGGATTTTGCATAAAGCAACAATCTAACAGGTAAATGTTAGATGATCCTAGAAATTATTCTCCATTCGTACTAAGCTTTTAACATATTAAAGTAATAAGCTATCTAAAACAAGGAAAAATGTGAAAACTCAAAAAAATTTCCTGAATCAAGTACCTGAATTAGTTAAATATTATTTCAAAATTTTTGAAATGTTTCATTTACATTTTTTAGTCATCCATTTACGTATTTTAAAATAAATTTATAGTGGTGCAAAATTTCTCTGGGAAGTTTTTTATTTTATCAGCAGCTTCACCATCACATAGAGCAGATCCTCAGCACCTCTGCCATCATCCTCAGGTTTCCCAAAATTTAACCAGTGTATTTCATCATCAACGTCTTTCTTGTGATGCAGACTGTTACAATATTTTCCAAGTGTTACTGTTCATTTCCCAAGGCCAGCACTGCATTGTGGCACCAGTCCATCTTGCTTGTCTCTGTGCTTTTCCTACTGTTCATGTACTGCCGTCTTTTTCCTTAACAGGCTTTTTGATCAGAATAAATCCAACAGTAAACAAACTTTCTGAGCTGATGAAGTCTTACTGTTATATCTCTAAGCAGATACTACAAATTCAGTAGCAGTGAACTCAGTTCTTCTGCTGAGTTTGAAATTGTTATTGACTTTCTGATATTAATTTTCTTTATATTCTGTTGCCTGTAAATTTAGTCTCGGGTCTTGATACATACAATTAACGCTGGTTTCTGATACCACTGTCTCTGAATATGTTAAGTTCAAGGAGTGACAACGTTTAATTTATGGCTTCTGGAGCTTGGTCTTGGCTATGGACAGTCTGGGTCAGACACTGCTCCCACTACCCCCAGAGGAAACACGGAGATGTTCCAAAATGACGGTCCCACCTCTCCAGCTGCCTTGTACTGGGAAATTAATCTAAAATTCTTTCCCACATGGCTGAGCCACCTTGTTCCTGGCTGGACCTGTAAGGCGTTTCAGGTTATTTTACGAATCTCTTCATTTAGGAGACACAAGTCACACACCAGTGCATTAGACTGTGAACACTTTCAGCAATGTTTTATCTTTGGTAATTACTTGAAAAAACCAAATACAACTACTTATATTTAAAGAACAGTCAAGGCAAAATTCTGGAAACATGGCTTTGCATTACTTAGAGACTAAGATGTTACTCCTCAGTGTTTGCCTCATTCACTAAAAACTTGTTTACATATTAGACATAATTCCTACAGTAGTAGAAATGGAAAAGGAACTTGAAAGCTCCAGTTTAAAATTGCAAGAAGCTTTTTGAAAAGAAAAATAGGGATGACAGATTTGGAATATAAATGAAGCACTGGGTAGGTTCTCCCACTGTAGAATGTGTACATCTTGTATGTATATTAATCTGCAAACTACAGACCAATATTGATTAAAAATTGAAATAAAATATAAAATGTCATTATGCCAAGTATCATAAACAACATAATATCCTTTCATCTCTCAGAGTTTATGAAGAATGGAGACAATAGCATTCCCTCACAGAAACTATAAAGAAGTTAAAAAGTAGAATCAATAAGCTGCACATATTTAGCTGAATTCCTAGCAATACAAAAGGGAACTGTTTCTGTTGAGCTCACTGCCTAGGGCTTTAAATTGCTGTATACTATCATGCAGTATGGACTATATTAATTATCTAATTTAGACATTTATATGGTCATCAGACAAGTGGAGACCTGGAGAGAAATCCCTAATTAAGACTTTGGAGTTTGATAAGAGGTTGTTACTGCATGGTGATAAAATATTATTTTTGTCTTATCTTCTGAATGTGTCAGGGCAGATTATGTTAAATGCTACCTACATGCATAATCAGATGACATATCTCTGGCAAGGCCCACAGATAACAGTCTGCAAATGCACATTTATTATTTTACAGTTCAGAGTGTTAAAAGGAGAACAAAACTTGTAGATCCAGAACAACATCAAATCCACCTCAGCTGTGTCTGGTGTGTCACACCACCCGTGTTTTCCTTGGGACTTGGGGACAGTATTTGGTCTGCGATGACAGTTACAACAGCTGGAAGCCTGCTCCTGTTCACAGCACCTGGAACCATTCTGTTGGCTCTGTATTGCTGAACTCTCCAGGCATTCCCTTTCTGCTCCCTGACATGCTTTTTATGCAATAAACCATTGGTAGGTGGATTAAAGTCATCAGAAATTCAATTATACAAAAGGAATCCCTATCTGATTGCCCAGGTTAACCTTCATTACCTTTACAAAGAGAGGAGAACAGGGCAGGGAACCGGCCATTCAGCTTTCAAAGCTCCACATTTCATTCCATTCAGATTAAAATCCATGTTTTTTGGCATTATGAGTTTGTTGTGAATGCTGAATATGTAGTGCAAAAATACCAGCTCTGAAGATCTTTTTCTTCTTGACAAGCTTTCTGGGAAAAGTCAGAGCTGCTATATTTTTTGCATGCAGCCTTCCCATCCTTCTTCTCAGTTGCAGGATTGACTTGAACAATAGCGTTCACTTAAGGATCTCTTTCCTCATTAGGTGCTTTGACTTCTCAAGGAGGATGGCCAGCTCTACCACCAGAGCAAAAGAAAGCAAATTCAGGGAACAAAACATATATGAAAGTTGTTTTTATTTTATCTTCTTCGCATGATCCAACACTGTTGATATCAGTGGCAAAACTCCTGCTATATATTCCAGTATTGGAGCGTAGCTGTTACTGGAAAAGGAGATGTTTACAATGTTTTTTATATGTATATTTATATAAAAAAATACATGTATATAAAAATATATGTAATACACATATACATTTACACACACACACTAAATTTAACACTGTAATTATCATTTGGGATTATTCAAAGCCCACATTGTAAAACTTCCATGACCTTCTACCTGGATAGTATCTTTTTTCATTTTCTGTTATTTACAAGTATGCATAATACAAACTGACAAGTGCTATAGCTGAGGAAAAGAGGCGAGAAACAAGGACCAAAGGTCCTTGCTAAGTAGCAGGATGAAAGATGGCTTGGTGTAATTTTGCAGGAGGGATTCAGTTTCACAGATTTCCACACGTGAAATGTGGATATTAATGGAGGCTTGCAACCAGCAAACTCTGTAACAGTCCTGTTCAATTAAAAGTACATAAAGTATTAATGTATTGTACTCCAGTTTATGTTTAAGGGGCTGTAGAGACTGATGTCTCAATCGCAGGAAAAAAGCCCACTGAGTTACTCGTGCGCTCAAACCCCATATTTGTAGGTGTCATCCATTACCAAACAGCACTTCATTAACATGCAAAATGTTTATGTTCCCAAAATACTGATTAGGTTCAAGCAAGAGATTTAGGAGACTTGAGTTTAACCAGCCACTCTATCCCAGAAGCCCAGAGAAATCTCAGATCTGTCCTCTCAGCTCAGCAGTTCGCTTCCTTGCGTGCAAATAGGGGTTGCAGGGCTGTGAGGTGGCGTCGGGATAAATCCAACAGATTCTGAAGGACTTGATGTTGCCATCACAAGGATCAATGAGGACTGGAGCTACCGATGTGTGCCAGGTACACAGCTCTGTACCCTGAGAGCTTGGTAAAAATGGAAGGTTAATTGGAAGCATAACAGAAGAATAACTGTTCAAAAGATACACATACCTGGCTGAGGTATAAGTCATTAGCCTTCACAGTGTGATGGCCCAAGCATGAAAAAGACCTGGCCACAACAACTGATCTAATTGTATCTGATTTCCAGGTGTGAAGGAAAAGAAAAAAAAAACCCAACCAACCACTTGTGGAAACTTTATAACCCCTCTGCAGCTTGTTTAATCTGATCACTAGATGTCTGCGTAAATAGGTGATGGAACATGACCCAACAAAGCCTATGTGGGTTTGATTAACGGAGTCCCCCAAAGTAAAATAGTCATGCTGAAAATCTGAGGAGAAATGCAAACTTTTAATAACATTTTCAAATTATTTAATCATACAATCAGGCCTGACCTCGTTTGATATGAAACTTCATTACAGCCTGGAATGTTAATATAGAGTTCCAAATGCATCATAAATTACTGGTTCTTCAATGATGCATGGGCCTGTCCTGCTGTGGCCAACTGCAATTTTAATATTTTCTTAAGAAATGAAAAAATGAAGAATTAGCAAATAATGGCATGATCCTGAAATTACTGTTCTGGGGATCACAGTTTATTAATCGGCTAAAAAGGATAAAGACATTACTCACTTCCCACAGATAAATGATGCAGCCAGTCCTTTTTTTGTGGAAACAAACCCTAAATGCTTATTTTTGAATAGATCCATTAATAACCAATTCAACTGACCTACCTTTCTGCAACATGACAGGTCTGACAGTCAGTGAAGGAGTTACTACGTGCAACTGGCAATTTTACCATCAGAAGCATTATTTTGTATACAACTAGTATCTTGTAACAACTTAAAAATGGCATTCACTGTTTGAAAAGGGTAGAATAAAAACACTTGCAATATTGACTGACAGAGATCCTTATTTGGAGCTTACTATTTAATAACAAAAGAAGAAAAGTGAGTGGACTATTTAAATGGCTAGAGAAGTCAGGGAAACGGGGAGGCCACTGTACTTTTAATTTAACAAGACTTTTTTAAAATGATCTGCAGTAGCCACACATTTTTTGGAATTAAGAACAGAGTATTGCTAGAAGTTTAGTGGTCTTCAGGAATAGTCCAGACCAGTCATCCAGTTCAGTAGTCCAGTTTAATGGTTCCATTGATTTCAATATGATTGGATTGTAATATAATATTCTTTGCTTAATCGCTTATCAAAGCATCACAAAAAACTGCACAGCCGTTCTGCTGTGGATGAGACACTGGCCTAGGAAACATTTCACTTCATGTATTAACATGCCTGTCTTCACTGAGGTCTGAAGGTCCATGTTATGCGTTGTATACCAAAGATGAACTGTTTGCTATCAGCACTGAATAACAACAGGATAGTCCTGGAAATAAAGCTAATAAAACATTCTGCAGCAATTAAAAATAAAATTATGCATTTTGTCATATAATTTTCATATAACAAAAAGCATGAAAATGTGGAGATTCAGGCAGCTCGAATACTCAATTAACAGACATTTCAAAATCAGTTCAGTTATCATTATGACCAGCACAATGAACCTTTCTCACTCTCCTTTTTTTTTCCCTAGATCTCTCGTTTGTAACCTCTTCTGCAGTCTTTTGAATCTGTACCAGATTAATTCTAAAAGCATTTAATGTAAATAAAACACACACGAGGCAGTTCGGCTTTTTTCTAGGATAGCCATCCAAAGCTTTGCCTGCCAAGAGGCAACAATACTGAGCAATATTGTACAGAAGTCTGTAATTTGCTCTATAATAACCCCAGTTTGCCTTTTTTTTTTTTTAATTTCTTCTGGCCATGAGACATGTCAGGAGTTTTCATGGGCAATGCATTGCCCAGAACTAATTGGTTGGAAATCCCAGTAAAGGAAGAGTTTCATTGTTTTCAACCATAATATTAAACAACTATTTAGCAAAGGGAAAGAGTAATGCAGAATAATTATTAATTGGAGAAAACATTCAGAACACATGAAACTCGGTGAAACAAACTACTAGGTCCAATTATGTCACTTCTGTGAACATTGTTATGCTATCTTTAATGAACTCACATTTGAAAGCTCAATTTTATATTGGGAAATGGTTCAAAACCCAGAGACACATCAGTCCCAAGCACTAACTCACAGAAAAGTGCTAGACTGTAACTGACTGACAGCACTTCCCACTGCAATCTGGGTTTATCTTAAAGAGCTTCTATTCAGCTCTGCTTCAAATCAAACTTCATTTAACTAAGGAAATCTAGCAAGGTCACAATGCAAGATAGTCTGCCTGCAGACACCAGCCATCCTTTATTCTATTATACTATCACACATACGAGATTTTAAGAACAAAAATGCCAGATACCTTCTGTAGCAACAACCTTATCAGACAGAATTGCCACAAAATCCAAAATGTTGGATTTGCAACTACTAAGCCATGACAGTCTGTTTGCAAAGACTACTACTTGAAAACATGACTATGAACTTGCATTTATCTTAGCGCAAAAATATAACTGGAAGAACTAATATAACCAAAAATATAGCTGGACAGTGCACTGTGTCAATTACAGAGCTAAGAATTAAAGCTACAGAAAGAAAAAAATGTGTTTTGGTGAGAAAGTCATCTCTAGAGTTACAATTAAGATGAAATTTATTGCCTCTGCTTAACATCTGTTTTACATTTATTCATTCTGATAAAAAAATATATCCTGGATCCAAAGCTCCAGCTTCCAAAGTTGCAGAATAAATGTTAATTAAATATTTGATATGAAGTCTTTTAAAAACCCACTAAAATTATTCAGTTTACTTAAAAATAGGACCCAGCAAAATACAAAGGGCGGTATCAGATTCCATAATGAAGTCTCTCAGTTCACTTGAACTCTTTGCATTTAATGTGAAATATAAAGGACTAACTTTTATATTTGTTTCCCTCTGGTATAAACAGACTGCGTAATGAGCTTCTGTGTGATATGAACTGAATGTCACTCAGAAGGCAACACATCCACAGCTCACTGGTGGCTTTACCCCTCTTAATCTTCACCTTATATCTGAGATGTTCTTTCCCTTTTTCGTGGATGCTCATTATGTATCTGTTATTCACTCACTTTGCTGGGTCCAAATAGGTATGGACTTCTAGATATGACATAATCTACGACAAACTGCTAGGGAAGTGGATGTTATTTGCTAAAAAGCCTCATGCTCCTGAACAGCTTGTCAGCCTGCTAGCTCCTCAGAGGTCTGTTTCCCCATTAGTGCACATTTCCCCAGTTGAAGATTTAAGGATGTTTTCCCACTGTCACAATAAAAAAGAGGAAAAGGAAGCAGGTGGTGTCATTTCTAAAGTCCAAGTGTTTTTAATGATCATTCTCTATTTCTTCAAGTGCAGAAATTTCAATTCCGATTAAAATGAAAAAATGACAAGCCATTTACAGACAGACCTCCATTCTCCAAACATTCTGCTCTGAATACACAATATGTTTTCCTATATAATGCAGGCACCGTATTTCAATATTAATTATATGCAGGTCTCTTCTGGGTCACATGCTAATTATATCTATTTAGAATTTATCATGCTACTTCCAATAATGTGCTGTCATTGTGTCCTGTTGTTTTTCCTTGCCTGAGGCAGAAGGAAGCTACAATAAACCTGAAAATATTGGCAAGAAACGTTCATTTTAAAACGTATGGGGAAAAGCTGCACTAAGGGCCCTGTCCAATGCTCACTGAAATCAACAGGAATCATTATATTAACCTCAAGGGAAAACGGTTTGAACCTGTTAAATGTCTACAGTTCTATATGAGGAGCTGTGTGCATCTCTCACAACATAATGAAATGGTTATGCTATAACCACCCCTAAATAATCAAGGAAGGATTCAACATTATGCCAGAGAGGATATGCAAAGAAGAATTTGAACTGTTCTGATTCTGAGATGGTTAGACTGGTACTAAACAGCCACAAGATAAAGAAGAATCAAACCCTCTGTTCCCAACCACCTCGAATGTAACTGTTTCATATGTTAATGTATAGCATTTTGTGATCACTGGATCTGTGTATCAGGCAAAAACGGGGTGGTGGGGGGGTATGACTAACTACTGTATGCTATTGGATTCGGATATGTCACATTTTACAAATTTAGCAGTATTACATGCACTAAAGATATCGGCACGTTTGCCAAACTTACTGACTGTATTTACAATTTCCTTTTAGAATGACTGGTATAAGTTGGTCTGCATTTACCAGCTCGTGGTATCTTCTCTGTATGAGGAATACTTAAAGTTTTCTGTACAAGTCACAACTAAAGTTAAATGTGCTTCCTGTGTGCCACCATCTTATGAACACTGAGCCAAATTTTCAGCAGAGATCCTCACTGCGTATGTACAATTATTAATGCTGAAGATTTTAATCTGCTTTCAAGAAATAGGTGCCTGCGGGACTAAACATAGATAATGCACAGAAAAAATGCAGGCACTGAAGATAAACATCTTGGACAAAATTATGCCGCTCAAGTTTCCTAGCTTTCTAAATTGTTAGTGCTACGTTACTAGTCAGCAATGTCACAAATCAGACAGAGTCAGTGACTTAAGTTCAATATGCAGGAGACTACCTCATACAAATTTCCATGCATCCTTTTAACCCATCTACTGCTACTGTCGGTCTCTTTACCTTCTGTGCCTTTCTGGCTCATGGACACATCAGGACTATGCTAAACACACCACTCCTCTCATTACTTTGGTGGTGCCTGTAAGTAGCCTGACTCCTAGAAAAAAAACTCACAAGATGCAAACATGAAATGCCATTTACACGTCTGTGTCTCACTGTGATTTATTTTTTTTTATCTGTAACGAGATGTTTTCAGAATAAGAAGAAAAACATTAACATTTAGCCCACCAGCTGTATTTTTTTGCTGATAGGTCTCCGCGGAGAGCAAACTGATGTTCAGGTACAGAAAATGAATTATCTGAAGCCAAATGTAATTTTATTTTGGTGGGCCAACAATCAATAGAGCAAATGCAGAGTCATTTCAGTAATTGCCACAGCTTCGTGACAAATACTTACTAGAAACTCATGGCCAGGTAATCTCAGCATCCTGTATTACAGAGGTGCTCAGGACAAGAAGCAGTATGTATCATCTTAAATGTACGTTAGCTCAAATGTTCAGACACACAAGCAAATTAAGCAAGCGTGTATGCAATTTTTTTTAAATATCCAAGGTCGTAAGTCAGATTGTCTCATCTTGTGTAAAAACCTTATAGTGGAAAAAGAAGCCTAAGTCTGAGAATTTCACTTTACTTACCCACATAAAAGGTAGCGGGGCCCATTGAGTTGGTAAAACCACAGATGAGAACCTGAAGACACTACTCCCAAGATGTAAAGGCAGGAGACCACCTTCTCATATGGAGCTTATTGCCTCCATTCCTGCAAGACATCGTCGTTGTAGGATCCCTACTGCAATTAGCTCTGCCTCATGAAACTGCAGTAGCAGCATTAAGTCCTGCTGTGATAACTGGTGAGCAAAAGAGGGCTTCCCACTGCGTCTTTCAAACCTTCTGGTCTCTTGCTTAGCCCAGAGGACTTGGCTCAGCACAAAACACTGCAAGAGTAGATGCAGCATTCCCACCTGTAAATGAAGAAGAGATGTTGTTGTTATAATAAAGATCTAGAATCAGTCTGCCAAATACCTCAGTCCATAACTGATCTTCCAAAGATGAGATGGTCTGGGCAGTATTCTGTGGGAGCCACTCAGGGTGATCAAAGGTATTGTATATAGATTTCTATTGTCTGACAAGGTGAGGAAGAATTCAGACCCAGAAATGATGCAGGAGAGATGAAATGCCAGAAAGATGCTTCACAATTTGAAAAACTAAAAGCTGCATCCCTAATATAAAAAATATGGCTATTTTAATATGAAATGATCGTGAGTTTTAACTATGGTTCACCACAGAGTTTTGGACCCTTTTGGAAGACTGAACACTGCCCTACTCGGGGAGATTCATGGCAGTTTTAGGGCCTTTTGAAGCTCATGTAAGACCTGATATTAGTCTGTTTTTAAAATGCCTTTTAGGAAAGAAAGAGTGGTGCAATCACCTATTGTGAGGAGGATTACAGAGGAAAAAAAGTAAAAAGCACATTTTTCAAATGTATATGACTTAGTAATGCAATTTCTCCTAATTTGCCATAAGAGGTGAAATCCTGCTTTACTTAGATACTTCTGGATTTTTTACCAATGGCCATTTGACTCAGAGTTTTCAGTTATGCAGATCAGACACCTGGGAAACTGAGAATGTCTTCATTTCCTTTTTTGTTCTGAAACAAGAAATATTCTTTATAGTATCTGAGGGAACCTCCAAAGTATGAGAGACACTTTAGATATCATTTTTCCTTCGAAGGAAAGCTATTCTTTTATATAAAGGAAAAAAAGAACCCAAACATTTGAAGAGTGTTCAATCAAAACAAACTTAGCCTTGAGTGTTCTGGGAGAATAGAAATTTCTTCTGCCAGAAATCTTTCCTAAAGGTAATGCCATCTTTAAGCATCCCTTTTCAAACATAACAGAAAGAAAAGAGTAAGGCCTTTACTTGTAGTATAATTAGCAAAGCTTGCAAGAAGAAAGAGAATAAAATATTATACACATGTTTTTGCAGGGTAGGAAATAGAAAGAAGAAAATAATTCTGGTCAAAAAAACCCCAGCCCAGTCATAATTGTACATTAAGGTAATGTTTTCGTGTACCTGTCCATACAGGAACAACATGACTGCAGTTGGTCAGACCCAAAGATAGACACAGAGTTCATTAATTTGAAATGAGAGTGAGAATGCCTACAAAAGCGCAAAGATACCTTCAAACAGCGAGTGACTGATGGCAACCTTTGGAAATTGTTTTCAAACCTCCCACTGTGAACATATAAGTTCAGAGTTACAGACAATTCCTAACACCTGAAACAGGAGTATTGTTAGCTTGGTTCAAAGTGTCAATGTGTAAATGCAGCCAGTATGCTTGTTTTTTTTTTTCCTTGTTCACAGTTGTCTCAATCTGGAGCAAAGTTATTTTAGTTGGCAGAAACTAGACAGAAAATATTCATGGTAAAACCTTCCTTTAGACCAATCTTACAGCATGGTATCTTCAAGGAACTAGATTCTCCTCTGCATCCAGGTTATGCTGCTGTCGTGGTTTAACCCCAGCCAGCAACTAAGCACCACGCAGCCGCTCACTCACTCCCCCCCATCCAGTGGGATGGGGGAGAAAATCAGGAAAAGAAGTAAAACTCCTGGGTTGAGATAAGAACGATTTAATAGAACAGAAAAGAAGAGACTAATAATGATAATGATAACACTAATAAAATGACAACAGTAGTAATAAAAGGATTGAAATGTACAAATGATGCACAGGGCAATTGCTCACCACCCGCCGACCGACACCCAGCCAGTCCCCGAGTGGTGAATCCCTGCCCCCCCCACTTCCCAGTTCCTAAACTAGATGGGACGTCCCATGGTATGGAATACACTGTTGGCCAGTTTGGGTCAGGTGCCCTGGCTGGGCATGAGAAGCTGAAAAATCCTTGACTCTAGTCTAAACACTACTGAGCAACAACTGAAAACATCAGTGTTATCAACATTCTTCACATACTGAACTCAAAACATAGCACTGTACCAGCTACTAGGAAGACAGCTAACTACATCCCAGCTGAAACCGGGACAGCTGCACTCAGCAACAAGAGGGAACCTTTGGAATGTCTCCAGTTGGTGTCCTTGCCTAGCCACAAGGTAATGTTGTGTTTTAGTACGAGCATCGTGGTATCGCCTGTGCCATCCTTCTTACACTTGCCTGACCTTCCTGCTCTTAATGCTGATGGATCTGCAACACTACAGGCCATGGGAAGGAAAGCTGGCAAGCTGGCTAGACAGGGTCCAAACTTGTAAGGGTTTGCACCCCACTGGAGATAATCCCTAAGGACCTGAGGACAGTTTATGCCTCTTCTGTCATGTCTGACCACCAAAGAGACAGAATATTTGTGCCATTAACTAATGACCGACTCCAGAATAAAATCTCAGGCTCCCTCTGCCCACAAGCAGTATAAGACTGGACATGGTTGTTCAAGGCAGCCAGGTACTCATACTCCTAGCTTTCACATTTATTTATTCTGACTGCACAAAGTGCCCAAGTAGACTTATCCCTGCAACTCTCCAGATTTGTATATCTGGCTGCAATAACTGTGTATGCAACTGAAACACAGCGCTGTTCTGCAAAATGCTAGCTTTACACATCATTTTCCTAACCCATTCTTAAGTGAGATTCTTCGTTTTACATTGTGAGCACACACTACATCTGTTCGCGTTAATTAAACAGCATAACTAAAATGTATATTGCAAATATAATAATCTGACTGTTCTTTCCTGAAATGGTTGTTCTGTGTACCAAGGAATTTTAAATTAAAAAAACCCCAACAATCTAGTTGTGTATGGCCACATGTAGCCACGTTAACTTATAAAAAAGAACAAATAATGACTGATTAGCACTTATGTTTCCAAAGTTTTTGTGATCTTCCATTTTTCTGCTCCCATGTTACTGAGTCTGAACTGCTTCCCTACAAGCCTGTGCATAGCAAAGTATGAGTAAACATTTTCAGAATACATCTCTCACCCTGAGGATCCACACTTGATTTTGATATAAAATGTTATTAACTTTAGCTCTTAGTACAAAAGGTCTTGATCAATAATTGTTTCTACCTGTCTATCTTATTTCTGTGTATCTTCTAAGACACTTTTGGGCTGCTGCCAATACATTTTGGTTTGTAAGCACATAACAGTGTATCATACACCTCAAATCTGTGTGGGTTTATCTTATCTTTTCATTAGGTAGAAGATGGGGGTTTTTTATCTACATAGATTAGATTAGTTTAAGGTCACCCTGAGAAAAGAAAAGGAAAGGGAAGGGAAAGGGGAAGGGGAAGGGGGAAGGGGAAAAGGGGAGAGGGAAAGAGGAAAGGGGAAAAGGGAAAAAGGAAAGGGGAAAAGGGGAAAAGGGAAAAGGGGAAAAGGGAAAGGGGAAAGGGGAAGGATAAAGAAAGGGGAAAAGAAAAAGAATAAAACAAAATGACAGAAAATGGAACCCCATATATTCTAATATAAGTCCTCCTATCACCACAACTAGCCACCTTAGCCATCTTACTGATTTTTAAAGTCTAGGAATACAAGAAACAGAACTAGACAACCTTGAAAGGGATCCTCTGAACACCTGCACATACACAATCTCTTGACAATTCTTCAAAAATACATTGTCACCATTCAGCCATAATATTCAAAAGGTCAATTAGTATGGCCAGATGATCCTAAATATCTCATTCCGTGTTTAATTCTTGAAGAAGTAAAATCACTGCATGTTTTTTCCTTTATTCCTTTTATTGACCACAGTGGAAATACCATCAGGTGTGAAAACAACACAGAAACACAGAAGCTGGTAGTTTCTGATCTTTTATCCTGGAGTGGGCTATTTGTAAGATTTTGTAAGGTGATTCATAAATATACCAAAATAACTAAAGGGGGGGGAAAAGTCACTTATTCTGTCATCAACTCAGTTAATACTAAACCTGAAGGCAAGAAGTATCACCTTAAGGGTGACAATAAGTAAGGTGACCCCTGTGAATTCTCCAATGACACCATGCTATCAATGGGAATATTTAACATACCATTGCTAGTACAGTCTTGAAAGCAGTCATGGGGCTCTGAATCAGATTGGATTAAGAGGGAAGTGCCTACCAATGTACTAAGAAGGCCAAGGGTGTAAGTGGGAAGCATGAAGGCAGTCCCTAGAGACTGTAGAATCAGCAAAAGTAAATTTCAGTAATGAATAAGCATCCTGATGTCTTGGCAATCATCAGTGGCTCTGTATCTCATCCATTCATTCAACTCAAACTTAGAAATAAAACCTTCTTTCTGCATTCCTTTACTTGTTAAAAATCCTGAACTCAATGTATTTTCATCAGCCACGGTGGATTACCTTAGTGATAATGCACCACATGGTGCCTATTTACTGATAGTTACGATAAGAAAAATATAACTTTCTGCAACACTATTGTGAATGTATTTTAAAACGACTCTTCTGTGGTAGTGGAGAAAGAGTCGTGAGCAAGCTGTCCACAGGCAAAGAAAGCAGAAGCCACTCTGCCACCTGCATACCTTTAAACTTTTATCTTGAAAGGACTGAGTAGGAACCCCAAAGCAGAATGAATTGCACGCAACAGATCAAACATTTTTAAACTCATACAATCTATTTCCTGGTACATGATACTTTTGCCATAGCTACATTTTAGCTAATTTCTGGGTGAATTATATTGTCTTAGTGGTCTGCATTCAGAACAGTAGTAAAATATTAAAAATTCTTCAGGTAAAATAAGAATCAAAGGAGTTTTTGAATGTTTGGAAAACAGTACAGAAAAAGAAGAAGTAGTGAAGAAGAAAAAGAAGCATGCCTCGAGATAGCAGGAGAGGTAACTCTTCTTCTCTCTATTCTGGTTGATAAGGGAACACTCTCGATTTCAGTGTTCATTCTACTCATTTAACGTTTGAGGCAACTTTCCGAGACAAAACATAACATGAGTCTTTGAACTCTTCATTGTTGAGAGTTAGTCTCTACCTCACCAGAAAGGGCAAAGAGCGTCCTCATAAAAATGTTGCTACCAAGACACAAATATCATCAGTTGGCTAATTGCGTGGGAGAGGTTAAGGGAGCAGGGCTCACACAGAAATCCTGCTGCATAGCAAGAACTGGCGTTTCTTCTGTGTGGTGCCTTAACCACAGATTAGACCACGTTTGTTCAAAGGGATGAAATCTACTTCTGTAGCGAGAGTCATTCAAGTTCTGTATGAATCTTCAACCTGTAACCTCTAACTCAGGTTTCAATTGATTTAATTGGAACACAGCCCTAAAAAATCATCTAGAATTTATATGTTTTTAAGACCATATAGTTAAGACCATTATGCTTAACACATTATATTTAAAAGAAGTTCTGCAAAGTACATGATTTATATTAGATTCTCTCTTTCTCATGTTCTACATTGTTTCACAAGATCTGCGCTAAAGATGGAATTTTGGAGGCAGAGCGAGTGGGAGGCTGTGAATAGTTTATTCAAAAAAAAAGTTAAGTAGAACTGAAATTATTCAGCATTTTGAGTCAAATTTGGCAAATAACTTGGGCTGATTAAAAAAAAAAGTGGGACTTAGGTGACCATTCACAAAACTAGCAAGGCAGAGAAGTCTGCATACCTACCATGTCTTAGTACCGATGACATTCATCTCAATACAGGGACAGGAGGGTTCAAGGCTTCCTTCTGCTTGGTTCAGAGCAGGATTTTGGGAAGTGCCATCTCCCGTGTTCCAAGTGGATGCCTAACCACTGGTCTGTGAGTGACATCATCAGCAACAAAGATTCATATGTCTTATGAGAAAAAAGAAAAAAAATTGGTGATATTTTGAGTTGAAATATTCAAATAGTCTGAAACAAAGATTCCAATTTTTGGTTTGGTTTGTTTCTTTTCAAGTGAGACAATTTCACTCCCTCCTTTCCCTTAAACTTATACCTTATAAGGCATTTACCTTCCTTTCCAGGGTGAGCCTCCTAATTTCAACAAATGGACTTCTCATTTATGGTATTAACAGGGATTCATCTCAGCTAACTCCAGATCCCTATAATGGACAAAATATCTTTGAATTTAATCCTCCTGAGATCACTTTTATGGAGTCATTCATCTAAGCTTTTCCATATATCTGCTGTCCAAAAAGACGAATCACATGTACGTGGCCTACTTTCCCCAGTAGACTATTACGGGTGATGAGCAGGGGCTGCATTTCCATGGTAGTTATCTGTATTTGGTGACGTGAATCCCATCTTTGATGGGATCCTTTTTTCCCCACCTAAGACTGATATTAAGAGCAAACATAAAACCCTTTCATAATCCTGTAGCTTTGCTCTGATACAAAGATACTTTAGAAAACAGACAAATTGGTAACTAGTTATTCTAGCCCTCCTTTTGATTTCATAAATGCAAATTAAAAATACTTATCTGCTGTATAAAGACTTAGCATGTTTAAATAACTATTATCCTTTAAATATATTCCAGTGATGTAGGAATCATTATTGTAACAGATAGAATAGGCATTAAATCCACAGGGGAGTCATTAAAAGATGGCTATTTCTCTCTGTTTGACCTAAGCAGCAGCTGTAATGTATTTATTCAGGATTTAGCAAATGGAACTCAATTAGAACTGAAATGGTGTTAAATTGAGTAATTCCTATTGTATTTGTCGGACAGACAGGAGTGGCATGACCTGAAAAGTTAAAAGGAACAGTATTCAGTCAGGATGTCTGTGTTCTGTAGCACTTGTTGACAGAATGTCACTAAACGGGTATATATCCTGCTTAACTTCTTAATCATCTGCTTAACACATGTAGCAAAAAATAAGGACAAAACGTTTATTGACATTATGTGATAAAGTCACACCTTAATAGGAATAACCTCCTTTATTCATAGTGGCTGAAATAGAGCTTAAAATTCATTGTATTACAGTTGTCCTTGAATCAAGTGTTCTGATATAATTCCATTCTATGCAACAAGAAAGAATTAAGTATTATACAATATCATAGAATCATAGAATGGTTTGGGTTGGAAGGGACCTTAAAGATCATCTAGTTCCAACCCCCCTGCCCTGGGCAGGGACACCTTCCACCAGACCAGGTTGCTCAAAGCCCCATCCAGCCTGGCCTTGAACAATTCCAGGGATGGGGCAGCCACAGCCTCTCTGGGCAACTTCTTCCAGCGCCTCACCACCCTCACAGCGAAGAACTTCCTCCTCACATCTAATCTAAATCTACCCTCTTTCAGTTTGAAGCCATTACCCCTTGCCCTATCACTACATGCCCTTGTAAAAAGTCCCTCTCCAGCTTTCCTGCAGCCCCCTTTAGGTACTGGCAGGCTGCTAGAAGGTCTCCCTGGAGCCTTCTCTTCTCCAGGCTGAACAACCCCAACTCTCTCAGCCTGCCTTCACAGGAGAGGTGCTCCAGCCCTCTGATCATCCTGATGTGCCTCCTCTGGACTCGCTCCAACAGGTCCATGTCCTTCTCATGGTGGGGGCCCCAGAGCTGAACGCAGTACTGCAGGTGGGGTCTCACAAGAGCAGAGTAGAGGGGGAGAATCCCCTCCCTCGACCTGCTGGTCACGCTTCTCTTGATGCAGCCCAGGATACGGTTGGCTTTCTGGACTGCAAGCACACATTGCTGGGTCACGTTAAGCTTCTTGTCAACCAACACCCCCAAATCCTTCTCCTCAGGGCTGCTCTCAATCCACTCATTGCCCAACCTGTATTTGTGCCTGGGATTTCCCAGACCCATGTGCAGGACCTTGTACTTGGCCTTGTTGAACTTCATGAGGTTCGCACGGGCCCACCTCTTAAACCTGTCAAGGTCCCTCTGGATGGCATCCCTTCCCTCCAGCGTGTTGACCGCTCCACACAGCTTAGTGTTGTCAGCACACTTGCTGAGGGTGCGCTCAGTCCCACTGTCCATGTCACCGACAAAGATGTTAAACAGTGCCAGTCCCAATACCGACCCCTGAGGAACGCCATTTGTCACTGCTCTCAACTCAGGCATTGAGCCGTTGACCGCAACTCTTAGAGTGTGACCATCCAGCCAATTCCTTATCCACTGAGTGGTCCATCTCTCAGATCCATGTCTCTCCAATTTAGAGACAAGGGTGTCATGCAGGACAGTGTCAAATGCTTTGCACAAGTCCAGGTAGATAATGTCAGTTGCTCATCCTTTACCCACCAATACTGTAACCATGTCACAGAAGGCCACCAAATTTGTCAGGCATGATTTGTCCTTAGAAAAGCCATGTTGGCCCTCACCAATCACCTCCTTATTTTCCATGTGCCCTAGTATAGTTTCCAGGAGGATCCACTCCATGATCTTGCCAGACACAGAGGTGAGACTGACTGGCCTGTAGTTCCCTGGTCCTTGAATATTAACCAGCTTTCTTGGGGCCCTCTTCCCTCCAGGGCTTTATCCCATGGCACTCTACCAAGCAGGTCCCTGAAGAGGCCAAAGTCTGCTCTCCTGAAGCCCAGGGTAGCGAGCTTGCTGTGTGCCCTCCTCACTGCCCTAAGGATCTTGAACTCCACCATTTCACGGTCACTGCAGCCAAAGCTGCCCTTGAGCTTCACATTCCCCACCAGCCCCTCCTTGTTGGTGAGATCAAGGTCCAGCATAGCACCTCTCCTCACTGGCTCCTCCATCACCTGGAGAAGGAAGTTGTCATCAACGCATTCCAGGAACCCCCTAGATTGCTTAAGCCCTGCTGTGTTGTCCCTCCAACAGATATCGGGGTGGTTGAAGTTGCCCATGAGGACCAGGGCTTGTGAACGTGAGGCTGCTCCTGTCTGTCTAGAGAGGGCCTCACCTGCTCGGTCTTCCTGGTAGCAGACCCCCACTATAATGTCACCTGTCCCTGTCCTCCCTTTAATCCTGATCCATAAGCTCTTGGTCAGCTCCTCATCCGTTCCCAGATGGAGCTCCATGCACTCCAGCTGGTCATTGACATAGAGGGTGACAGCCCCTCCTCGTCTGCCCTGCCTCTCCTTCCCGAAGAGCCTGTATCCTTCCATTCCAACACCCCAGACATAGGAGCCATCCCACCACGTCTCCGTGATGCCAATAAGATCGTAGCCCTGTACATGTGCGCACATCTCTAACTCCTCTTGTTTATTCCCCATGCTACGTGTGTTTGCATAAAGGCATTTCAGTTGCATCCCCAACTTAAATATCTTGTTCCTCTGGAACAGTTTTTATTCAGGGACAATGTAATTTTAAGGTATGCAGAAAAATATTGTCTTTTCTTTTTAATGTAGTATGAAGGCATGTGTATTTAACACCTTTTATACAAGTGTGTGCATCTACATATGTAAAATGTAGAAAGCTACAAAGACATGTGCAATGCATATGGATGAAGAAGGTCAAACATTGAATACGTTGTATATAAAGCAAGACATTACATATGAAGTGGTATAGGTGAGCGTCATAAAACAAGGCAGATACGTGACTTCCCTATTTTTGCAAAACCTCTTTGATGTTAACAGATGGGGCAGGGGTGGCATTTCCTGTGATTATCCGTGGGGAATGCAGCCTGATGCCATTGAACACCAGACGCTGCTACTCATCAATAAAGTTACATCCGTTAATGCATTTGCTTGGCTGTCCCTCATGTTGCGCATCTTTCACACACACAAAAAAATCAGTCTGGAAATGACATCTGGCACATGTTGAACATAGAGGAAAACAAAGAAAAATTACATGAGAAAGGTCTAGTAAATTTATGAGCCTTGTTAAGGAAATAGCCATGCTAACAATCCACTCAGATACTTTAGCCAATGCCTCAGATCTCCCACAGTAAAATACTGCATTAAAGCCGTAATCGTAGTAAAGGACTTTACACAACATGGATATAAATAATTTTTTTTTAATAGTGGCAAGTGAAACAGTCCTCTTGTTTTGGTTCTGAAACACGGAATGTGACCTCAGATGAAGGAAATAATTATATTTTACTTTTCTATTATTTCTGTGGTTCAGATCTTTCTAGCCTTAAGCACCTATATGATTTCACTCACCTTAGTATTCCCACTGGTTGCCAAATCTCTAATTCAAGAAAATACTAAGCTCATGCTTAAACTTGAGCATGTGCTTTACTGCTGGTGGCTGAAAGGGACTGGGATGTTAGTTGGACTTAAAGGAAATAAAATGTCAGTAGAATCCTCACCCACACCCCGTCACGATCCTGACGAAAGGGTTTCATTGTAATTTGCATGCGAGTAACGAATTTTCACAGGAACAGAAGTTGCTCAATCAGGTCAATACAATTCACAGTTGAATAAAGCTAGATTTTGTTTGTTCTTTTTAAAATGTAGATGTGATTGGTGGTACTAAAAGGCATTTCTGAGAGCATTTTGGTGAGTAATTTTTAGGGGACCAAACCCAAAGCTCCCATTTCAGAAAATGGGTCCATTGTTTGCCTTATTTAATGTATTTGCAATGACTCTGTACTGAAAATTGCTTTTGATGAGTATACACTAAATATTGATTATTAAATATGAAAGTATAACATTTATAAGAAGCATTTTACAACTTTAACCTCAATTTGCTGAAAATACTTTCATGTGATTTTAATATATAAAGAAATACACTGTTTAGGAGGAAGAATTATGGCTTTAGCTGCTCTCTAAAATATTCAGATGTTCAGAAAAGGAGGCAAACATATGATAAAAATCCCACTGGACACCACAGTCCCCTTTGGAGCACTGGAAAGCAGATGGTGTCTTTAAAAAACAAGACAAGATCAGTCTTACCAAAAAACAGATGCTATCCATTTTCCAGGAAAGATCACTGGCAACTAATAAGTTCACACAGTAAACTTCTGCTGACTCAAGAAACATCAGAGAGTTTAGAATAAAGAAAATTATCTAGAATATTTCAAGGGAGAAATAACCTAAGGTTCAATAAAATTATTTTTTTCATAACTATTATCATCTTCACATCAATCCAGACCTATTTCCAAGACCAAAGATGAAACAATAAAAGCTCCAGGAGATGAAAACATCATCTAGAAATTTAGGAAAAGAAAACAATACTCTTCTAAAATTGTTAAATTGAAGACAAATCTGGAAGTATAAAAGACAAAAAATTGCAAAGCATTAAGAGATAGAATTTTGGATATATAAACCAGACATTAGGTACTTCTAAGTCCATAAGTTGAAGAGTGCAAAGCAGTTTCCAGGATAGCTGCTGGACACTATGCATGACAATCATTCACCCTGTTTGTAAAACGTCATGTATCACTCCACATAGAAAGCAACAGAACTGCTATTATATTGTATGTATAGATTCAGCATGACATCTCTTTTTTTCCCAATATATACTGAAAACTTAAAACCACATTTTTTTTTTACCACAATTGTTTTAGGAATATATCAGTCTGTGGACTTCACTGAAGCAAGAAGAAGCTCATGAAGTCAAATTCTATAATTGGGTTTCATAAGGGAGAATAAAGTACGGGAGACTATATAATGTAAATTTTAAAGACACTAAGGACATTTTTACTTATACATTCAGAAGGAGAGAAACCATAACTGTGCAAGTCATCTGATGGCAGCAGGAATGAATTTTCATTTGTTGTTTCCATATACAGCACTGGATAATTGGCCAGTTGTGTTATTGCAGGGGATGAGTATTCCCCAAATATGTGAGATATGGACGCAATACAGAAAATCTCCTGAGTAAAACACTCCACTGACATACACAGTTCCATTAATTCTGATACAGTAATTACACTATATATAATTAAAAAAGAATCCAAATTCTTATTTCTAAACACCAAAATGTATTGACATGTCACAAGTGGGCTTGTCCTCTTTGTATCTGTCATTGAGATGTAACCAACATCTGAAAACAACATACCAACTGTTAAAACCAGATGCAACACCTTTAAGAAGAATTTAAGGGTAGGAAGTAGGGAGTACTATATACTGCTGAATATTTAACACAAGATTTAATGAGACCAATATACTTGTGCTGTTAGAGACAAAACACCAATTGCTGTAAAAGGTGGTATGGATTTTTCATGCCCCAAAGCCCCATTTTAAGTCCTGATCTGAATCTTTACACTTGTAGCTAGACAGTGTCTTTGAATCCATGCCACCTTTGCACACTTCAGGGAGCTTCAGAGCTAAAACCCGTAAACCTCTTTCCTCTCTTTGAGTAAAGGGCGTCTTCTTCTGCCTTGGGTCCAACTCTTCTGCTAGTCAGCTTCCTTCTTTCTACGAGGAAAAGAATGGCCTATGACCAAAATCTGATTCCCAGTTCTTTTAATGTGACCTTGAAGAACTTACATCTGTAATATAAGGATAATAATAACAATATAATGTTTACAGAGGGTTTATAAAAGAGAAATTCTTAATGTATGTGAAGAGCTCAGATACTCCAGGAACAGATACATAGGGATGAACATTTAAGATAGACAGGTATTTTTCAGCCTGGGCCATAGGCAATTCATACAAACGCAAACCGACAAAGGAAAAAAAGTAGAAGAAAAAAGAATGGACTTTTCACGGAAGCTTCCTGACTGCCACATTCCAGTCCTGCAAAAGTAATTTAAACTGAAAATCATTTCCATTCTGAACCTTTCACAGGCCTTTCACGCGACTCGTTTTAGCTTCTTTCATAACAGTTCTGCATTTGGCTCATCTTCCCCTCCCTTCTTTCTTTTAAATCACAGTCAAACTTAGATAATAGAAGTTGAAAATAGAGAGATAAAGACTTTCTGCTACATTTTTCTTATTCAGGCTAGAAGATAATTCTGTTTACTTCATTCAGGTAATATTCCAGTTGTATTGCAAGCTGCCACAGAGGAATGAAAAATTGATTTTCTCCTTGTAAAGTATAGTGTACATGAACACCTATAATCTTCATACATTTACAGTGATTTTAAGAAAGGCCACGTAGTACATAAGCATGTGAAAATCATAAAATATTCTACAGGCCATACTGTCTTTAGGCTCCTTTAAGCTGAGGCTGTAATATCTGCAGATGCAAAACCAAAATGCGAGCTTACACATACGGACTGGGTGCTGCTCTGCCTGCCTGCATCCACTGAAACTGCTTACAAGGGCATGCTGGATGCAGACTTTCCAGGTGCATTCTGGGGTACTCACTGCAAACTGTAGCACAATTTCTCTAGGAGGTCCAGAACGTATAGAAACATATAGACGTACACCTCGAAAATGTAACTGTTCACATTTATTGGTGCTGTAGCCTGTGTCAGTGCTTTTCTCAAAAGCAGAGGACCAGGCAGGCAGGCACGAGGCTAGCTATTTCTCTTGACCCACTGCTGCACATTGAATCAGCTCAAACCCTTCGATGGGAGATGAATTTTTCCTTTCCCAGAGAGTAAATGATTTTCAGATCTGTTAATTTAGTCTTTATCACCTGTTAGATCTGAACTTTCCTATGTAGAGTGTTACTCTGTGTTCATCAGAACACAGTTTTAGAGACTCAGAGCCAAGCGTGTGAGGTGCCTGGGAAAGAAGTGCTAGATCTTTCCTTTTACCTCATTCCTTCCCAGTCAACTGGGTTTCAAATTCGGCTTATCAAAACTTGAGTCATGAAAATTACTGATTCTTTTCAAACACAAAGCTTTGAGTTAACTTTTTATTCAAATGTCACCAAAATACTATTTATCAACTTAATTAAGGCGTAGAGAACAACAGACTCTTATTTTTCTTCCTAGCAAGCAGGTTAAAGAATGTTAAAAACTATATTATCACGACTGGAAAATACGTCATAGTAAAATATGGCAAAGCAGGTGTGGTGGTGGTGGTGTGTGTTTTGTGTATTATAAAACTGAATGCATTTAAATGATATTTACCATGTGGGCCTGCCACTTTAGTGCATGATGTGTTACAGCCTGAACAAGAACATAGTTCATCATTTGGCTTTGCATCCTTTCGTAGCATCGATACAACTACAGCCTTCGTTTTGCTGGGCAGAGCAGAATGCCACAGCCTGGTGCAAAGGGACCCAGGCAGGCAGGTATGTGGCAGCTGACTATCAGATGGTTTAGGACTTGTCTTCGTGGGCAAATTAACCACTGTAACCACACCAGTATAATTACGAGACTGGAGTTAGAGCTGTATACCTCCCCATGTGGAGAATCTTATTCTGCAATCAGAGTGCCTTTTCTTTGTTTGGCTTATGTTGCTTTGAAAAGTATAATTATACCAATATAGTTACATTGATGAATTTTCCCATGTAGACAAGTCCTTACATAATGCCAGGCTCGTTTATTTCCCAATCAAATATTACAACTTCAAAAGCTATCATTGTTTCATTTACCTGTTTGGCATTTACCTTCTTTTTGATGTTGATATTGCTTGACATATTATTCAATCAATTGTTAGATAGAACAATTATTCCCCTTAACTGCTATTACAAATGCCATCTATTTTCTTTTGTTAATTTCTCTGCGTCAAAGTTATTAACTATCCAATCAACTAATGTTTTAACTACTACACATTTCACTGCTGAATGATATATACTTGCACCAAACATAAAAGGCAAACCCTGACTCTCTTTCCCAGAGACCAATCCTTCTTCCCACTGGTTAGGATTCTTTGCATCTCTGTTATTTTATGCCCGCAAGTAAATTAATTCAAATCATTTGCTAAAGATATATACCGTGTATTATCAGAGAGTCTGTTATTTTTTTCATATACTATCAAGCATGGATCCAAAAGCAGGATAAAACCCCTCAAACTATGTAGAAACAATTTTGAAGAATTTGCTTATAAACAACCCGTGAAGATGCGGATTGCAACTGGTGACACAGATTGCCTGTGGCAGTAGCTTCCTTTAGTTCCCACTTGTTTCAGCAAATAAAGATGGTAATATAAAAATCAGAGCTTGAACGTGTGCTCTCCACGCCTTTGTAAGCCATTTTATGTTTAGGTCACCACAGTATTTTGAATATTGTAAAATGTGGATTGTTGCAAAAGGTGTGAGGGGAACTGAACAGTCTGAAAATTTTGAAGACAAGGTGAATACACTGCAAACTAATCCAAAAATGAAACAAAAAAAAAAATCCAAGTTTATGAAATAAATCAAAAGAAACTAATGCAATCTTACCTAGCTGGAACAAGCTTCAGGACATTTTCCCCAACTTAACCAAAGTGTGGGTGATGTGGATGAGTGCTAACCAGTAATTAGTCCATGCGTGCTAGTTGGTTTGACTAATCTGAAATATTCTTAGCAAAGCCACGTAACTATCTTAAGCTAAATGTCTGATGTCCCACAAAAGCAAGTAATGCTAAAATGCTTCCTTAACTGTCTTCAACATTAAGGCAGATCAGTCAAATGAATGGTCAATGAAATAAAAACAGCAACACTTTTCCAAGCAGAAGAGTTTAACATGTTTTATAACCATGGGTCAAATATCTGTATCCCCCTTTTCCAGCTAGTGAAAGTAAGGTGCAAAGGGTGTTTCCTCTAATATCAGTATTTATAGAAAAGGTAACCTAGTATGACCAAGGTCTCCTAAATCTTCTAGCTGCTTTTCTAATATTAAATATCCCAAAGATATGGGGAAAAAGAGCAGGCAGGTGGGGAATAGAGGAGGAGAGGATGTCAAAGACAGAAAGAACCCCAGATGAAGGAAGGAGTCAGTAAAAAAGGAAGGAAGGAAAGGATATAAAATTGCTGTGTTTCTTTAAAAAACTGTTTAAGGTCACTGTCCGACCTGTTTATTGGTCAAACACAAATTAAGCAATAAAAGTAAAAATTAAAGACTTTGGCTGGAGAAATAGTCAACCTCATCCAAGAACCCACCTCCTAATAAAAACCTGTCCATCACTTCCTTTTCAAGTGTCACAGTTTCTCCAGCTACCACAAGCCTGTTTGTCCCTAACATTTTGTTCCTCTCTCCTCTATACACTTAATTGGCCTTTACACTTAAGCCCACTCCGGTTTTGCCAAATATAATAAATATAGCTTTGCTATTTACCAGTTCTCAGGATTTCAGGGAGCTCCAAGTAGCCCGGGAGCAGAGCAGTTTCATTTAGAAGCAACTGACAGCAAAGACTGCTCTTTCCTAGGCTGGGAGGTGAAGAGACCAAGCCACACCATGCTCAAATATTCCCCTTTGCGCTGACTGAAATGTGCTGGGCAACCTCCTTAAAAGTAGCTGCTGCCTAAGATTTGCCTGTCAAATCTTACAGCATGATGAGGTAATGGAGAGAAGCACAGAACGGGGGGGGGGGGGGGGGGGGGGGGAATTAGCCTGGAAATCCTGAAGTGTTCCTCAAGCGTAATTTCATGGGGTTTCCAATGGACTGCCTAACCAGTTCTGCACTGTGGGCCGGATCTGCAATAAGGGCAGTACAAAACCCTACATTAACAGAAGTGGCAATACCATCTTTTTTTTTTTTTTAATCAGATGTCAAGAGAAAACTTCATCATGACAATGCAAAGAGACAGTGATGGACAGCCAGGTATTTATTTATTTTCACTGCAAAAACTTTGTTCTCCATGTCTCAAAAGGTGTCTCAGTTACTCTGGAGAGGTAATTCTAGCTTTTGGGAAACTCAACTCTGTATGACCTGACCTTCCCCATCCCTAATTGGAACATAAAGAAATGTTATATCCATTTTACAACTTCAGCAAGGTGAGAAGTAACATCTTATGATTAACTGTCTTCCTTAGCAGTGTAGCATAACACAAGTGCCATCCATCTCTGGCATATATACTGTAATATTTGCCCCAGCATGGATATGAATTCATGACCTTCTCTATACATTAAATATTAGGAGTTCTTGAGTGTTACTGCACTTTGTCAAAATAAAATCATCTCACCATAGAAAAGGGACATCGTAAATTAATATGAAAATAAAATTGCTCAGCAACTTTCACAAACTAGGATACGGTGACCAAAACACTGCTTCTTATGAGGACAGTAAGGCAAAACAGTAGCCCCTTTGCATTCAAAGCAGTAATGTAATCAAACAATAACTGCTGCTATTAATGTGACTTGTCAGGTGTTCTTCCAAAGCTTATCAGAAAACCTGTGACGGGTTTTGTTGTGACTTTATTTAACACCCTAGTCACTCAGTCTGTCATGATTTGCTTCTACTTGTTACTGTTGATGTTCCAACCTCTCACAGTTTGATGTTTCACAAACTTTGCAAGTAATATATTGGATTTGTCAAACAATTCTAAACTTGCCAAGTTTCTGACCGTAACTTAAACCTACTTTTCTTCCCTCAAAAGCAAAAAACCAAGGAAACAAAAAACCAACAAGCCCAAACCCAATCCCATCTCTGAAATGCTACCAGTGAATTCTGGGCAGCTTATCTAAGTTAACTGCAGTTTATCTAAGCACGCACAGTCTGGGATGAATTTGCTACATGCTCAGCACTCCCCACCAGCTCTCCATTTGGACATTCTTGGACACAAGCTGAAAGTGGAGTTGCCCGCACTGCACGGCAGGCACAGAGCCAGTGTAAAACAGTTAGCTTGCACTACATTCACACTCTTGATACTTGAAACCAGGGTGGTTTGTGCAAAAGAAAGCAGAGGGAGGATTTAGTGTTACATAAGTATTGATCTCTTCCTCTCATTTCTCCCCTCTAATTCAATTAGAAATGAGTTTTGCCTTTTCCCGACCAGACCACTGTTTGCCCAGAGCTGACTGGGAAATGCAAATGTTCCTTCAAAACCCGTAAGTGCCTCTATCACCAGTCCAAACAGTGAACAAAGCCACCGCTCTGTTCTGCAGTGATTGCTCCAACCTTCACCAACCATCAGCAGCCCACACCAGGTGGAACGTCCTTCCTGCTGAGTTGCTTCGTACTCAGATGTTCAAATCACAAATGAAGCCCCTTTCGTATTTTCAATCGAATATTTCTCATTTAAACACACAACTTGCTAATCAGTTACATAATTTGAATTAATCATAGTCCTGACTTGGATGAGAGGCTAGATGTGGTGGTAATGAAGTCAGTTTGGACTGATGGTGGATTTGAGCATGGCTTCCTTCCAGCCCTGTGTTTGAGGGAGAATATGGCAATTGCCTGAAGCAGAAACATCTCCAGAAAGGTGATCTAATGGTCACAGTTACCCAGGAAAACACCAACCGACCCTATTGAACTCTGAATCCAGCAGTAGATACTTTTCTTCATAGAGCAGCACACCATTGCAACTCCCTGCTGTTCTTGGTGCAGATTTTTGCTGTTTACCCTGCTTTAACTTGCACATGCCCTTTGAAAGCCACATTGAGCACTGGATTCCAGAGCAAACAGCTCTCACAACTGACTGACCCGTAGAATGATTTACACAGCTTTCAATGGCAATATGCAATGATGGTATTTATAGCCAGCCAGGGCCAACAAAGATACAAACACATAGCTGGGCTTAACAGCCCTGACTAATGGCAAATATCATTAAAGAAGGCCAGACAGCAACATCAGTAGTCAGTTAATGACAACACAAGCTATCTTTAGGTAAAAGGTGAGGTTAGGAATCATTTGAAAGAGATTCGTTGTTATTTCTGTCTGCACAACTTTCCATGCATTATTTTGCAAACCACAGTCAGCTGGACAGCCTAAACTTAAATCAGATATATACAACTACAGACTAAGTTAAAGATATATAAACTTGCTAACTTAGGGATTTGGGACAGTGCAGAGGTGGCAGTGTATAACTCAGTGCAGGTGAATTTACCAGGTAAGAAGCGTACATGCTGTGACTGCGGGGTATGCAGATCCTACGGTGATCTACTGCGCCTCTGCAGTCATGGGTAGAAAAAACCCTTCAATTTCCAAGGTTCAGACAAAACTCCTAGCAACCATGACTGACTTAATGGCTTTTTTTTTTTTTTTCTAAAGAATCAGCTTCCAGAAGCTGCAGAAGGGCCATGTTTCTGTAAAGACCTGCTCATCCAGATATGGCCCAGTTGGCAAAAACTTAGCAGCTATTTAACCCTCCTGAAAATTCAAGTGCTTCTTTGGTGCCTGAGCAGAAACGTAAAAGCCACCTTTGATAAATGCATTTCCTCTATCTTCCCTTAGAATGTACTTGAGCGCATTTAAACAAAAAAATCTCCTATACTAGCTCTTAGTCATCAGGAGTGTAAGATACCTGGAAATAATCAGGTTTAATTTGAAAGGCAAAAATGTCCTAGAATACACTAAAGTCATGTTAGACTTGGCACTTTCTGAGTGTCATGAACCAGTTGTTATTTTGGGGAGAACAAGGCAGACTGAAAATATTCAACTGACCACATCCTGCATTTCAAATATATTGATGAAAGAACAAAGTAGAAAAGTAATTTGTCATTTATTCTCATATGGAGGGCACTTGGTCTGGGACTCAGCATTAGTAGGAATCCCACAGCATATAGATTACACAGCTCGGCTTTTCCTTCCAAATACTATTTCACAAATGTCTTTGTGTTAAACAGAGTAATTAGTGTATTGGGAGCCCCAGCATGCAGGCATTTACTGTATTGTGGGACAAGTGCCTCTATTAGTGTATCATATCTACCAAAATCCAATAGCATCTAGTGCTGATGCCAACAGCTCTAGTCAGAGACCTTTCTCTTGAGGATGCTTTTCCATTCCTTTCTTCCTGTCCAATGAAGATATTACTTCTTGGGTACTAATTATACATCAGTGAGATCTAAATTATCTTCTTTTTTCTGTAAATGACACAGAAAACCGGACCCTGCACCCCACAATCCTGTGGGCTAATTTCCATATAATAGTGCACATTTTCTATGCAGCTTTTTTTTCAGGTGCTTCAGTACTGAAGTGTTGCAACACTGTGTATAGTTTACAAATTAACAATGAGGATTTGCACAGTGATTTATAAAACAAAGACCGTCTCTTATCCTGTGGAGAGAAGAAAGACGGAACAGAGAGGGAAGGTTGAAGGCCATATGAGGATGTGGTAACTAGAGAGGCTAAATCATATGCTGGAGTTACCAGTTTTGTGTACTAAATCACAAGCAGGTTAAATATCAGTGAAGTAAGGTGGTGTAAAATCTGCCCAATAAATGGACTTCCAAGCAAAATACATCTCTTGTTTTGTTCATGTTCTTCAAATGTATTTTATTAATAAAAGGGAATATGTCAACAATTTATGCCCCTGTATGGAGCCAGAAACTTGAAATAAAATCAAGACCCGGGCTAGTGCCACTCTTTTAAACAAAGACACATGGAAGGAAAGGCAATGACTCTTGTTTATGAAGATTTATGTGACAAGAGAACCAAAGAGAGAAGGCAGAAGGAAGTACCCCATACAGCTTAGAAGAACTGGCAGGCTAAGAAAAACTTAATGAGCAATTTGGGGCCAATTAATGACTGGAAACAGCCAGGAGTGATAAGCAAAAGAACTTTCCAGTGGTGATCATGAACACTGCATGTTCTTTGTGGGGGAAAAAAAAAAAAAAAAAAAAAGGCTGCATCAACATAATCTGCATTCATCTATTTTTCTTGCTAAATGAAATAATCTGCAGCATCTGAATCTCGATTAATCATTTAGCTCGAGCGAAGACCAGTGTCTCTATAGCACATCTCTACTTTTATATATGATTTCTGTGCCAGATCAAAATAGATATTTATGGCATGAATTATGTATAAATATACACACATACATATGCATACATACATGTATACAGGACTATGATTTATTCATTATTCTTAGACATTCCAGATGAAACAAGTGGAAACCAGTACTGGAGGATATGCATTTACAGTGACAGAGTAAAAACTGATGCACATTATTTATGAAGCCTGTTCTGTCAAAGTATGTTGGTTTTGATGATCGTATTCAAGTGAATGCCACCCTTATCTGTCAAGTAAGACACACACCAACCTACTACTTCTCTGAAGGAGAAAAAGTGCTCCCAAAAAATGCACACCTTCTTATTATAAATATGTATCAAGGTACGGTCAGATAAAAAACATAAGCCTTGATGCATGTATGTTTTTAATTGGCACGGTACAAAAAATGTACCCAGCATGTGTGTGCACAATCACATAGCCACAGAAAAGTATTTGCAGTTTTTAAATCAAGGTTCGTATTTTCATTTTTGTTGGCGCTGGAGAAGGCAGAGAAATAACTGTCAGAAAACTGGAAAGCAGCAAAGGGAAAAGTAAAGATATTCTTCTTATTTGTCAGAAAATAAGAAGTTCAGATGCATCTTGTCATTGAAACAGTTTTGTTCCTAATGCTTCATTTTTCCTCCTTGTAGTTGAAGACTATTATAGAAACTAATAGAGGTGGGCAGCAATCTGATTTTCTGTTGTATGTGTCATTCTGAGATTTTGACAGGCTTTAAGTTTTATAATTAAACAAAACAAAACCAGAAAAGAAGTTTATTGGGAAAGAGAATCTGATTTGTGGGTAGTTGAAATGTGTCATTCGGGTTCCAGAGATTTACATTTTATAACAAGATAATCCATTTTCGCTTTTTTCACGAAGAGAATGATCGGAGATTGTGTTTCTGTGAAACGTGTTATTTTGATTAATGAGAAAAAATGGAAAAACATTTCACTGAAATATTTTTGTTGTCTAGAAGTTAATTTTTATGTTTTGCAGGGACTCTGCCTCAGAGTACTGATATATAGCACTACAAAAATGAAGGAAGCTCCATGACAGCATTAAGTTAATTCTGGATTTACTCCAAAACAGCCAAGAGCAATATTTACTTCTATATTTTTTAATAAGAAAAAATGTGCACAAGGTACAAAATACCCTCAGAATCACTAATCACTAATAAGAAGGAAGAACAAATAGAAAAGAGGACTGAAAAATATTGCAGAAAGGAAAGGACCTACACATGAACCAGCATTTCAGATTTTGCATGGAGTTTAATGAAGCAAGCATTAGAGATTTTAAGACATGACAGCAAACATCCATTTTCTTTATTTGTACTACTATGGTTTCTAAAAAATCTAACTGGAGATCGGAGCCTTCTTGACTGAGAGAATGTGTGAATATTACAGCAGGAAAGCTAATGATTTTTGCCCTCAAATTTGCAGGTATTCTTAAAAAAATGAAGTCCTTGAATGTCATTCTTTTTCATCAATGACCATCTCTCCCATAGCCTCCCAGAGAAAGCATTCTTGGAGGGGGGTTGAGGGTGGGGTGTGCAAATCCAAATATTGTCTGTTTTCAGTCAAAATAATTCATTGTTAGGTAAAATTTTGCCTCCGAGTAGCACTGGCTCAAATCAGAGCAATCCCACTAACCTAGGAAAGCACAAAATCTGTTCTCCCTCTCAAATCCATAACTATAGTTGAAATCAAATGCTGCGCTTCATTTTTCAACTCTACATAGTTAATCTTGAATCTCCATCTGCTTAAAACCATTTTGCATGAGCGAAACTATAGCTGAGACTATATCTGTTGAAACTGGAGAAGTTGAGCAAGTATGTCAGCGGTCTCCATGTCTAATGAAAAGAAAACTTATCATCTAGTGCCAGCTGTGAACAAAACAAAGCAATTATCGCCTCTCTATTTAATAAACAGAGAAAGGAAAGCAAAAAAATAACTGTGGATCTGTTCTGCCTACCATTTTGTTAACAACAACAGTCCCCTGAAGTAGTTGCCATGTATTTAGGAAACACTTTCAACCTTCACTGTAATATTTGCAATAATATTTTTTAATTTAAGCATAAGCATAGTGTTAAATTTCACAAACAGCAAATAGTACTTTCCAACGGCATCCTCTCTATTTATAGCATTTTCCAGAGAGTATGTAGACTCAGACAGAAAGCCAGCAATATTTACAAAAATTTCACCATGTGAGAAGAAATGTTAGGGAACAAGTGTAAAGCATGAAGAAGATGAATGTAAATGTCTTTATAAAATATACCAAAGCTGTTAATTTTATTATGGCCAAGAGTATTTGCTAATGACTAGAGGGAAAAACTTTCTAAAAATTTAAGAGTTTGCTTGGAACAAGAGATTGATTTCTGTTTGCTAACTTAGACTAATGAAAACAACTGCCAATCATGTTTGTTCACAAGAAAATGTCTTGCAGCGGCTAAAATAGAGCTAAAATGTTGAAAGGCAATTCAGTGCTAGGTGCTACAGGTTATGAGAATATGCTGCATATATCAAGCAAAGCCGATAAAATGTGCCTGAACTAAACTCAGTTATGCTTAACAAAATGTCATCGAATTGCACCGAAGTCAATACTGTCACCTCACACCCACATTAGCACAGCGAAGATCAGAATCTGTTCTCATGTTCTAACATCTCAGTCAATAATATATACCTTTTTATTTCACATTTCTGGTTTTAGATCACATATGCTGCAGAACAAACAGAGGTAGTGACATTATTGGCTATGAACTGTATACCATATATTACTGTAACTGCTATTATCATGTGACAGTACTGAAAATGCTGTTACAGGGAATAGCTGAGCAAATAAAAACAGCCAATAGGTGGAAAATTAGAATGGGACCACAGAGGATTTGCTGGAAATCTCTCATACAGCAGCAGACAATGAAGGCAACTCTTTACTGAAAGACAGGTTGCCTTGCTGTTTGCATTAGCTTTGGGACATTTAACAAGCATCTCATACACTTAGGAGTTATATTTGTATTTTATTTGTTTAAGAAAAGTCTTTTTTTTTTGGAAATCGATTACTTACTTGTGCCAGCTATTATCATTATACTCAGTGATATCTTGTTTTATTGGGAAGGACTTTTTAATTCAGTGAGACTGCTTGGGCAGTGCTGCGTGGAACTAAGTATATTTGACTTATTCCGAATAAGAATTTTGATCAAATGTCCCATTTCTCCCAGCTACCTCATCCCCATCCAGTCTGTCAGGAGTAGTCTAAGCACTCAGTAATTAAAAAAACCCCCAACAACCTACATTAAAACTAGGAACCATCGTGCACTCTCAAAAAATCAGATTGGGCTTTTTTATAGATGTCTCAACAGAACCCTGAATTATGTAGTCACGTAAAATTCTCGTAAAAGTTTACAGGTCAGATCACTATTGTTTTGCACAGGAAACTGGGATTAACTCGGAGAGTTCGTACTGTTTTCACCAGGCTGACAGCAAAGCTTGGTCTGTGTGGAAAATTCAGAATTTGTGCCCCTGTTTTGTATACACCTCAGTGCCTTGGAAAGCAATACTTTTCCCCTTAACTTTGTCCTTTCTATTTGGAGAATATTGATCTTTACCCACTCTCTGTTTTTCATGGAGTGCAGCAAACGCCATAACATTTTATTTATCTCCTTGCTTCTAAGTTGCGTTTTTCTCCCAGAGTGGTCAATAAAGGACTTGGTTGTCATTTTCTGAACTTTATCTGAATGCCTAATTGACCTCACCGGGTTACCCAGTCCCACACCACTGTGGGCTACCGTCATCCTTAATAGCCATTGTTTCAACTCTGTATTCTCTAATCATATACAGGACTGCGATGCCTTTACCAGGAAAATATAAATGAGGACCCACCAGTGAGCCTGCAGGTAGGGGTGATTCCACACACGCTGCTTGGAATGTGTAACGCAGGCTATGGCAATGGCAGTATAGGTTGCTGCAAAATGACAACAATTCTGTAGATGTCTTTAAAAAATAAGTGAGGAATAAAGATTAAAAAACCTGGAAAAATTTTAGAATATAGATTTCAAGTCGCTTGTAAGAAACGTGTGTTCTATAACAGCAACCTCTACATGTGCACTCTAGATCAGTTCATGTTGAGTTGGCAGCTGGTTTGAATAAAAGCCACTAAGAATAGGTTCATATTTTCTAATGTGCTGTTCTGGGGCTTGATACTACTTCACACTGGTTTTATACCAGATAAGCAAAAATGTCAAGTTCCAGCCACTGAAGAATTAGGCCCTGTGGCTTCCAACTATAGACAGGATTGGGACAACCTCCTCATCTAAGCCCCCAAAATATACTCTAGCAGGTAACAACGTCAGAATAAGAGCACATAGTAAAGCTGAATTTCATTCCATAGTAGCATATTTTCATACTGCATAACATTTAATCAATTCTACTAGCCTTTTCACTATTGAAAGGGGTTTTTTTCCCTTCCTTTCTTTCCTGATGCCAATGATAGCTGCATTTGGCTTTTTTTATCCCAGCATGATAATTTTGCAGTAATCTTTCATAAATCTCAGCATGTTCTCAGAAAGTAAATGATGGCATAATTTATCGCTATTGAAAATGCATTTTGTGCCATGACAGTATAATTAGACATTCTTTTCAGGAGACATATTAAGTATATACCAATGTATTAAAGCTACTGTGCTGCAGATCCATTTAGTTGATTTATTCTTTGTCTCTGGCTACCTTGCCTTATCATGATACCCACACAATCATGTATTCTCATTGCAAGGAAAAAAAAAAGCTCAGGCAAGGAAGCAACACATTGTAAGAAACAGTATCTCTAGGTTAACTAATTCAAGTGGGAACAGGATGCAATTTGGCTGCACTTTTGTACCAATTCAGAACACATTAATTATGCAGTGATCAAAATAATTTCACATGCATAATGCTGACCTCATTCACTAGAGGGCAACAAAACCCCAGTTTAAAAAACCTCCACCTTCTACTTTCAATGACAGAGCACTTTTAATAAGATGCTGCATGGATTTCATAATGAATACCCTATTAATTTTACATAAGTGCAAAGTTACTTCTGAAAAGCCAGTTAGGCTGTTGAATATACATGATCTAGCCTCCCAACAGGTGCCAGGAAGACATTATTCGAGTCGTAGCCCCCCCCCCAGCCCCAGATCAGTGGGTATGTTCATTTGTTCGAGTATTATTGTTTGACTTGGGTTACCCTACTGAGCTCCATTTCATAAAGCCCCCTTGAATGTTACACTGTTTTTGTAGATCAAAGCATGTGGGCTTATCTAGAGATCATAAAGCTACCAATGTTCAAGCCTCTTACACTGCAGTAATGAAAACCTCCTATCCATCTGACTGGGCTTTGCTTTTGATCAGCATGTTTTGGGGGGCTATTTTCTCTGCTCCGTAGCTGCTTCTTAGGACATTACCTTCTCATTTTGACTAAAGAGGGTGCATATTTTTACGCTTAACCAAATGCAACAGAAAACCTTTGCTTGTAATTTTTAAGGATGTTTGTTAGGAAGTCTAAAAGAGCTGATACCATCTCTGCCAACAGTCTAACAACTAATTAGTTTACTATGGGCCACCACGTTAGCTCTGCTAATTTAATTTTGAAAAGTTCACTCTGCATAATAAAATCTGGTTGCTGGATCTTCTCCTTGAGTTGTAAATAAGAAATAGCTATTACTGTTATGGTCTATTGAGAAAGGGCTTCATACACTGTGAAAAAATGATTACACAGACACAGGCCCAACCAATTGAAAAATAATTATGTGAATTTGTCTTTTGTTCTTAGATGCAAATAATGGCTAATGCAAATAAACTGCCAGAGAAGTATTTTTATGTGCTTTTTATAGCATGAATAAGAATATATTTAACCCATTTTTGATGAATAGCTGAATAATTATTTTTCACAGGTTTTGTTATAGAAGATGATTATTAGCACCAGATGCAAACACCGTCTTTTAAAGCAATTGCTCCCAGAAACACACCCTTGGCCTCTCCTTTAAAGGGATTCGTCCCAAGAGGTGACCAGATATATACAAATGCATTCTTGTGTTTCAGAGGCAGTGCAAAGATTAGGAAGGAGGAGGGGGGGCTCAGAAGGGGAGAGATGTACAAATACATTTTTCTATTACACAGTTGACAGCCCCTTGGGAAAACAAGTCTAAGAAATGTGCAACCTTGAAATGTGTGCATGCTGCAAGGGATATTTTCAATGTGAACCCTGTGTTCTGATTTTCAAAGTCCTTAATGATTTGGCTATGCTGTGGAAGAGG
This sequence comes from Haliaeetus albicilla, assembly GCF_947461875.1. NCBI lineage: Eukaryota > Metazoa > Chordata > Aves > Accipitriformes > Accipitridae > Haliaeetus > Haliaeetus albicilla. The sequence goes on from NC_091484.1 coordinate 5,278,966, forward strand.
GGTATACTGAAGCTCCTAAAACAAACAGAAAGGTTTGATTTTGTTTCCTTCTCCTTGCAGAAAGGCAGAGTATAGTATCCCTGCTACACCATCTTGGCAGTGCACTACAGCCTCCACGTTGCGTGCCTAGTTAGCAATATTCTCCTCTCTAAACAGTACAGCATGACATGTCCCCCTTCCCACCAAAGTATTTAACAATTTCCTTTGAAATGCAACTCATTATACAAAAGCAGAACTAAATAAAAAATACTCCAGAGAGAGAACAGATTGCTAGATATAGATTAGATGTGCAGTCTAATCCTTCACAAGCATTAAATATTTAACATAATCACACCACAGGTGACAGGAAGATGTCTGCATTGTTTAATTAGACTTAATTAAACATAAGGAAAATCTAATACTAATTCAGGTCTAGCTTTTAAATTGATTACAAAACTCCTCTTTTAAAATACTTTTGTATCCGGAGAAATGTATTCTTTCTTTCATCAGCTGGGGAATCCTTGCCGTGCAATGCTCAAAACCCATGAAGAGACGATCTGTTGTGTTCAAAAGCCCATGGATGATACTAACTTTACTCTACTGGGTTAAGGACAAAGCCAAAGGACTTGGCACTGCCAGCACGCTGTAATGCTGTGATCTTTTGGCCATATTTTGTATAAACCATTACGCTCGGGACATCATTTTTTTCTATTACCTCTTTTATGGTCTTATTGTTTACAAGAAAATAGATAGAGCATTTAATTATGAGATGGACTTAATGTTCTATAACAACTCCTGTATGCAATACATTGCCTCTGGAACTCTGCTCACAACTCACATTAATGCGACAAATGAAAAAAACAAAACAGTGTAACAGAGAAGATGTTTTGCAAGAGGAGGGTGATATCTAATGCTATGAATCATTCCCTGATAATATTCCCATGTCTCCCATTCAGAGTTATGGTTCAGAACTGTATGTAAGCACAGACAAATACAACGTGTATTGTCAAAGAACCAGGGACAATTTATGACATATTACTTTGTTTCCCAATCATCTTATTTATTGACATTAAGTGGAACAGCCTGCTAAGCATCCAACCTAAAAAGAGTATCCTCGTGATTGGATTAGAACCTAAACTATTTCCTCTACAAAGTAAAAGTTAGAAAGGATTAAAGAAATCAAGCCATAATCTTCCTAGAAATAAATTAATCAATTCAGTGAGCTCCAGCTCTGCCGGGCAGCCAGCCACTTCACGATCAAAGTCAGTTGCAAAGATTACCAGACTCATCGCTGTATGTTGTTGTGGTGATATTATATATCTTTGTGGTACCTTAGATGAAATCATGTATTGATGCAATGTTGTAACTTAAGTACTACAGCTCGAACGTTTTTTAAAAGCTCTTTTGTTTACCTGATGCCATGCCTCTTTTCTTCCTCCTCGCTGGTTTCTGGGTCACTGCAACTGATTTTTTGGGGGGGGAAAGCAAGTTGTGGAAATGGTATGTGCAGAATTTTGGTTTCCAGTTGTGTATTCTCTGAACATGAAAGCTGGAGCTACTGTCACTCAGCCTCACTGTGCACCTACGGAGCATGTGCACATCTCGCATACATGCAGGAGTGTTTTGTACTACGCATATGTACATGCATAGGCTTTTTATCTGGATCTATGGGGCAGAACTTTAAGCCTCTTCTTTATTTAAAAAAATAGATCCATATTGAAGTGCTGCTGTAAGTTTGGATGACAAAGGACATCTCTCTCATGAAAAAGCAGGTAAGTAACACACAAACTCTTGCTCTGGTCACAGCAAAGGACTATTTTTTTGCTGATCTCTGGCAGAAGCTTTTTGCTTTTTGCTAGGCTAACCTTTGTCGTCTGGTGGTGGTGAATCACATTCTACTTATCGTTCTAAGTCCTTAGTACATACAGTTGTCTGACATGTTTCTGTCTGCTTTGTTAGATAACACAGCTGATGAAAGCAATAACCATATTCATGGTGTGGTATCTTATTCACTATTGTCCCAGTCAAATTAGGGTTTATCTACAGAGAATAATTGGGTAGGCTTTGCAAATTGCCACACTTACAACAATAGATAGCAAGCTTACAGGAAATACATTTTAAATGATGGGCAGAAACCAAGGGCAACTTCTATTTTAGGCAGGTTTTTTCCAGGAACAGGAAAAAAATAATGGAAACAAAATTTTACAAACAAAGATAAAAATAAAGACTGTCAATCAGAGGAAAAAATCAGAAGGAAGTATTATAATAGGAGGACACTAACAGGAAGATTGAAAATGAGTGAGAAGTGCAATCCTTCCATACAGAAAGTATAAGGTATTTTAATTCTAGACATAGGAAACTAAATTTTGTGAGTTGAGAACTTTTTACTCACAGTAACTTGGTAGAAATTGGGACCATTAGCACCTAGCAGAAGGTATTCCGCACCTAAAGGGAGTGGACTAGACCATGGAGGTGATTAATTCCCTGTTACACAAACTCAGCTCAAGGTTGATGTAGTATATATATTTTAGGGCTCTCCTCTATAGAAGGTACATTGATAAACTAGAGACACTACTGAAGAGAGCAATAAAAATGATAAAGTGGACACATTGCTTGTCCTAGGTAGTCAGGTTGAATGAAATGGATATGTGCCGTATGGAGAAGCAGTGACAAAAAGGGGACAGGTTACCGGCATATAAATAACTGAAGGTTAGTAAGTGTTACTCCAGTGAGAGATTACTGCATTTTAAGGAGTTGAAATACAAATTCCAGAAGACTGTGATTCAATAATAGCAGTCTCTAGGGGTGCTAAGACCATCCCACAGAATCCCCAAAGTAAGATAATCCATAAATATATCACTGGCACTACTTCCCATGTGTCCTTCCCCCTGGAGAGAAAGGAGAGGCAATGATCCTCACCAGGAGGAAAACCTCATTACTCCTCTCCTCCCCCAAGCCTCACCATACAGGCACACTTGTACGACACACAGTGGGGGAGTGACCTGCCCATCCCATCCAGCCCCATGAAGATATATTCACTGGGCAGCTCTGCTTCTACTGCCACAGGCCTGAAGTGCCAAGCGATGTCCTCGGGTGAAAACAGGCAGGAATGTTCCCTTCAGGCAGGCCAGAACCTGTAGTCACAGTCTGGGCTCAGGTTTAAGCCAGAGACATTACGAGTACCATGAGCTGTGCTAACAATTAGATGCGTGTTCTCATTCACGGCTAAAGTCCCAAATACCTTTGAGAATGTCCTGTTAGATAAGCTTGTGTTACAAAACATATAAAATCAACACATTAATACAATGATTCAACTTTCTGTTTCGGAATATGCCATGATGTTTGGGGGTTTTACCTTCTATAAACTGTTTCCAGCATGAAGACATCAGTGCAGAGCAAGCTACAGACAAACATTAACAGATCTTACCCATCCTTTCGCAGGGTGGTTTCCACCAGTGTGTAGGTGTCAGCTCTACCACAAGCTCTCCCTGGAGGTCATCTGGAATCCACAGTTTTGTACCAGAGTTTCGATAGGGGAATATTAATGTTTAAACTAGAATGGGTCTGATTTAATCTGATTTCATTAACATTTTATTAACAGCTGTGTCTAGGCAGTCATTTTAATCATTTAAGTATATTTTGGGGCTGGGGTGGGAGGGTTTGAGCAATTCAGGGGAAATGACAATTCAAAGACAATTCAATCCTGCAGTTTTTGTCAAGCAAAACTCATATACAATTAAAGTGAGTTGGCCATTACCAGGACACAGCATGTGCTGTATAAATGTCTTCTGACAGCATACATTCCTGCTGAACATAAAACCCATGAAGAATGACATATGCTGGGTCTGTGCTAAGTCCCACCGGCATATAACCAAATTAATATTTATAATAAAACCCCACAGCCTTTCAGACTTTTGAGTTGTCAATAAAGACATTCTGAGGTAAAAACCTCAATGCACTAGTGTTTATCACAAAACTCTTATTAACATGAAAAGGTATTTCATCTGTTGATGAACTTTGAACTGTTGAACTTTGTGTTGGCAGCAAAACCAGATATAGATCCCTGTTCTTCTAATTACTAAATCACAGACATCTAAACACTTGAAAAAACCCCTTAGCTCTTGGCTGCAGTTCTGAGACAACTGTGATGCTCTGATGCCTTCCAGTAGAAGGCAGCGATGTGCAAACACACCAGACACTCCAGTGCAGAGAAGCTGCTTCTTGCTGGCATAAGATGCCAACTTTAGCAGCTGGCTTTTTAACCACTACTATGTGATGTATGGTCCTGAGTAGAAGAGGAGAAAGTGAGCAACGTTTCACTTCCTTGGGTGCAATCCAGCTACTTACAACATATATAATTTGCAAATGAATGACAGAACTTATCAACATCATTGTTGCAAATAAAATCCAATATAAAATCCTCTAAGACGCAACATACTTCAGTACATCTTCATACTTCTTAAACTACCCCCAGTTATTCTGAAGCTCCTAAGCTTTCAGCATTTCACAACACAATCATTTCTGGATCACAGAGAGAAAAAATTATACATACTATACAGCACTGTAACAGATTCTGACATTTTTAAAGACTAAAGGGCTTGAGAAACAACCCTCTCCTCCTCCCCGCCCCCCCCAGAAGATAGCAACACACAACCAGAACTATTAAATAAAATTAAATACAGTTTATCTCCTCCATGACATATCTATTATATATACCAAATCGGAAGAAGTTTTCAATAATAACTTTCCCTCTGTAATATGATACTTATTTCAAGCACTTGAAAAGAGAAAATAGCTCAGAATATCCTTGCTCCAAGCCTGAGTCCTCATTTCTCTTTAAATTTCAGCCTTAGTCGTAATTCTTATCCTGGTTTATTCAAGAGCAAGCACTCCATCTCCCACATAAATTCTTCTGGATTTCCAAGAAACATAGGTGCCAGCTGAATTTGATAGTAATAAGTAAACCATGGGTTCAGTGAGAGGTTTCTGATACCACAGTGACTTAGTTTAAGACTTAACTTGCAGAGCAATAAGCTAAACTAACAAAATACAGCCATCTCTGAAGCATTCTATTTAAGCATTTGTTCAGGTAAACCTAATCAAATTGGTACTTTGGTTTTTGTACTTACGAGAACAGATTTTTCCAGTTGTCCCGTTGCTTATAAAACAGAACAGAAAATCCAAAGAGCCAAGTGTTCCTTTTAGACACTTCAGTGCTCAGATCTGCTCAGCACGTCACCTGTATATGATTTACTGAGGTTTGCAGTCAGAGGACTCTGAGTCAAGTGATTCTGACCCACATCTACCCAGCGAGTCAATGGATGTTACTGCTGCATCATTCTTATTAAGCTTAACACAGCTTTGCTGCTCAATACACCTTTTAACAAGTACCACCACATATTAGTGGGACGTTGCCAACACTGTACACTGTCAAATTAACGCTGTTAAACACAAGGTCTTTGTTTACAGTGTGAAAATAAGCTGTTGTTGAACAAATGAGTAGGTAAACATTTACAAAGCTGGAGAAAAGACTGCATATCTAAAGCTGGGGCAAGGGTGGTGCATTCCTTTCTCCTTTAAGAAAAACTAGCACAAAATTATTCCAATGCAGTCACTTGAGGTAGAGTGACTTTTCATGGTTAGTTTTCTTCATGGAACTAAGTGAACTTAAGTAAAGCGCCAGAAGGAGCACTGCTTTCTGAAAATATTTAACTTGAAAGCAAAGATGTTTTCTGTATAGATAATGGGCTTATTGAACAGTCATCCAGATAACACGTTTACATGAAGACTGGACTGAATATAGCTCAGCAAAAAGAAGAGACAGCGCATCGTTACCCTTAGAAGGAAGGTTTGGCTCCTTAACATCTCTGCACTCCTTCACATCGAATCCTCAACAATGGTTCTCTATGATACCACCAAGAAAGGAAAGCCTCACCTCACATCCCCAACAGGTATCAAAACCCTCCAAAGCAAGCAGATGCAAAGGCATTGTAAGGCTCCACCATGATCATGCTGACTCAGACAGAGATAAGAGCGAGGAAAGTGGTGGGAAGCTTTGTGCAGTCCCATTTTTCAGCACTTTGTGAGCAGCTTGGGTCTTTCTCAAAGCAGTGGTTTTTGTCAGGGTCTTATTCAAAGCAGTTTTCTATTGCGACGATAGAAAACTGGGACATAAAGGAGCAAAGTAAAGCAAATATGTAGGAGCTGTATTTTTAGCAGGCTAAGCTCAGACCTCCTTTAGCCAACACAGTTTTGGAATTCAAGTTCATCCCCATGAGAAAATGTCCACGTGAGGATATTTTTTTAAGGAAGGAAAAGAATCCTGTACTGCTTGTCATGTCCTGAGCTTACTGCTCTGACAAAATGTATCCTGCCACAGACTGCATATGGAATCAGAAGTAATTATGAAACAGGTGAAAACCCAGAAATACACATAATATAAAGCTTCATAGACCCATTGCAAAACATGCCATTTATCCCCTCCATACCACTAAAATTGGATTAAATTTAGTGCCAGTCTTATTCCTGACCTGGAGGACCTTCTACTATTGACTGACTTTGACAAACAACCCATCGCATTTTTGATTTTTGAAAAGCAAAGGCTGATATTGCTGCACTGCGCCTCCTGCCCTGAGCAGCTCTTTAGCATTATCGATACCCTAGTGCACTATTTCTCATGAATGTGGCATTGAAAGCCCACATACATAAAGGTATTTTCCTCTGTACAGATCAAATACAGAAAAAATGATCAAGCTATTTGCATTGACTAAATCAATCATCTTGGCTATACCAGAGCAGACGCTTTCTCACTGCCGTCAGAGAAATGAATACGGCCACGTCAGACACCAGGGCTCCCTTTTCGGCAGAGAAGGCAAGCTGCTGATACACAGCAGAATGCAGGGACTAATCCAAGGTCACAGAATATGTTGCTCCTCTTGCCCACTGAAAATAATAATCCTCATTTACAATAGACTCTATTGGCAAGAAGGAAACGTCTTGATGCTCCTTCAACTTCAGGCCCCTGCCTGCACAAGGACCATGTCCCAGCTGATGATGAGCTGGCCATTCTTTAAGACAAGCATATTTCTCAGTTCCTCCAGCTTTTCTGTGTGTGACAGATAGCTAAGGTTTGCCCAGTAAACCATAAGGGGAAATTAGAGAAAGGATCCATCTTCAGAAAATGAACTTTCACAGACTCTTCATTTGCTCTCATCACTTTGATGTCTCCATTTTGTTCTATGCACTCTCTCAAAGGCCAGACTGCTTTCTGTCAACTGATTTGTCTATTGAGGCTGTTTTCTATTCATGTGTGCTGAAACAGACTACAGCCAACAGTCCTACACTCCTTGGATCTATAAATCGGCAGGACCAGATTGATTGGTGCATGCAGAATCACAGTTGCGCACTCAGTGAGAAGCGTGGTTACCTAAACTCTATATATTTACAGTGGCATGCACACACAGTAAAAGGTTTTTCATACCGTTGATAGATACATATGCAAATCCAGACAAGGTAATTGAGAAAAGTATCTGGAAAGGACAAATACAAACTTGGTATGCACAGGTAAATTTTGGGAATCAAAAGGTTTGGGCTATGACATCCAATTTATTTATAGACAATAACTTACTGATATTTGTGTGTATGGAATACCATTAATATAAATCAGCTCATAATATTTTGGTAGCGATATCAGTCTAATTTGAATTTTATATTGCACAGTAGTATTGAATGCTAGACTTGATTTTTTTAAAGTAATTAATGAGCTAAGCTACCTGAGAGAAAAACAAAATGATGATTATAATTAGAAATGTTCCATGGCTGCTACCGACTGTTTAGATGTACTTACAGGTAGCATTTCTAATTAAAACCCTCTTGATGCTCAGACACCTCTCTGTTCATTCGTTATTAAAAAAGTGGGATTTTTTTTGCATTAAGGAATCCCTTAATAGAAAAATAATAGAAAAAGTTACATGTAATTACATTCTCTGTGCTATTTGTGGTGAGCAGTTCCTATGAGAAAATGAGCTGCAGGTGTGTAAGTGTAAGAAGTGCCAGCATTGATTTCACTTGTCTGGAGTATTCCACCTGGAAAGAACTTCGAATTTAGGCTGGGGTTTTCAAAGGAGCCTGAAGGGGTTAGGGGGGATTCAGAGAAAACTGAGTGCCTACCTCCCTGAGGGCTCTATGAAAACAGCATTATTTGGGGGAGAGTGGAGGAAAAAGAAATCACCCCACGTTATTGTGCTTAGAACTGTGTAAAATCACAGTAGTTGCAAACACAGTCCAGGATTTCTTAAAATGAGGCTAGGTCACGTGGATGCCTGACAAAGACCGGCTTGCAATGAATAAGGTTGATCAATATTTTCCCAGTCAAAATACATTTCAAGCCACTTCTTGCAAATAAAAATTTCAGTCATTCATGAAAATGAAATCTGTAATGCTGCAGCAGTGTTCAGTTAGATTAGTTACCGGCCAAAAGACTCCACTATTCCACTTTCCAGTATAAGCTTAAATATTCTACGTACAGGGGGAAATAAGCAACCCCCAAACCCAGGTGTAACCAGATCTGCCAAATTTCTGGGCTGGCAGTGAAAGTTTCAGTTATACCAAGGTGATTTCTTTCTGTTAATGCTCTGACAAGACTGCATGTCTTTTCTTCTCCCATACCGAGGTCTGCGTCACTTAGATATGGATGGTTGTCACTGATGCTCACATTACTGAGGCAGTTATGTTTATGACTCTGAAGCTCATTAACTTGCAGTCGTAAAATGGACTAATGGAGTAGCCCTTCTGCAGATGCAAACTGTCATACCTTTACTGACTTCACTAAACTGATGCTGGTTTATATCACATGAGAGTCTCATCACATAATTTGCATTGTTATCCTTTGTGAGCAATAGCAGTAATATTAATAAGGTCTAGCAGTAGTAAATCTGCCTCCCACTTTACATCAATGACAAAAGGTGAAGAGGAAGCTGAAATAAGGTATAATTAAGTCCAGAACTGTATGTTTGAAAGAGGAATAGCAGCTTCAGGTGATCTGAGGAGCTGGGAGATAATCTGTTTCCCCACCAAAATCCCTTTCCTGGCCCAGAATTTGGCTCTAAGTACAAAGAACACAAAAACAGCCTTCTCTCTTTCTCCAGACTGTACTTTTATAAGACAGGGAATTTGTACCCATTTGCTGTGTTCAATCACTTCCTGATCATTAGGTATGAAGGGTTTTTTTAAAAGAAAATATTTTGAGGAAACATCTGAAAAGGCTCTTGGAACAACAGACGTGACTTTGAAGATGAGTCACGGAGTGCAGGATGCGTGCTTCTGCCTCCCAAACCACCGGGAACTTTGTAGCCAGAAAAAAACAATATCACAGTGTGAAGTGAGGAACCTGTTTGCTTTGATAGTAGATGCCTTGCTGTCCACAGTTTGCACATCGGAGAGTGTTGGGACAGGATCACATGTACTGGAGTGCCAGAAAAGTCCAAGTTAGAGAGAAGGGTAGGAAAAAAGGAAAATTAATGGGTGAAAAAAACCCCACAATATTGCTCCCTTTGGAGGGACAGGCTTGTGGAAAAGAACAATGAGTGAATAAAGCCACCCTGCTAAGTTTAAAGTGCTCTTTTGATATCAAGTATGCCACTTTCTCCTGTGGGAAGAATGAGGAAAGACACAGCTCTGATGATTTCTTACTGCTTTTGAGGGGCGGGGTTTGCAGCTTAATTATCATTAGTTTTGTTTTTCTCCATAAATTACAACCTGTCAAAACTGTTCTCAGCTGCGATTGTGAATTCGGGAGTTTGGCTGCTTTGATCCAGGTCAGCATAACCCAGAAGAACAACTACCTAAACTAGAATTTTTATTAATTGATCTAAAATGTTATGCTTGCTGCTAGAATAGATGTAGAATGCTGTAGACAGGTGCTTAGATTTATGTTCTTATTGACCGCTTTTGACCGGGATTTGGCTAGTGAAATTGCAATATTCATAATGTGAAGCCCTTGGCCTGATTTCTGAGATTCTCTCTCTTTTCAGTCACATGCAATATGCTTCCTTATTAATCTGGATCACAATGACACTCGGTTTGCAAACAGAGCAGTAAGTTGCTGGCCTTGTAAGTGATGGTATGCTTGGGCACACATAACAGGGTACTCAGCCTCTTCCATGCACATACATCCAGTGATGTATGACTCTCTCGTGTGACAAGTAAAAGGCTGGAGTTAAAAATCAAGACTAATAAGGAAATATGTTTATGGTGCATATTTTAAATCAAAGTTAAGCAAATCTGATGTGAAAAAGCTTCACGCTGGTTCATTTAAAATAAACTGGTGTGCAAAATGCAGTATGGTCTCCCTGTCATTTACATACTGTGCAATACATATCCTTTAGACAAATTAATTAGCCGTGCATGACATTTATCTACTGATGTGCGTATCATAACATCATGATACAGGTAAGATAACTTTTCACTGAACGGAACTAAAATCTCATGCACAGCTGGTGAGTCAATGAAACAGGTACCTGTGATATGCTGCTATTTGACACCCATCAGCTTCCCGCTATGAATTAGCTGTGCAGCATCTTACAGCAGTCTATATAGTCTTATGAAAGTGTTGCACTATGTGTAACAACAGAACTGATCTTTAATCTAGACGTGCTTTTTCAACCACTCCGCTATCTCAAGTTGATGCCTTAAAAACCAGGAGTGATGCAGGTAATTTAACGTGTTAGAAAAAGGGAGAAACACCTTTGGGCTGTAATGGTGTAATTAAATCTTTTGCAAATCCCAAGATTATGTTATATATCCACCAGGAATTAAGTACAGGTTCGGTATTAGAAGGGAGACTTAATAAAGGGGAATGCCTGCTTCTGGGTCTGTTTAGGATAGAGAGATAAACTTTCCTGTTTCAGTCACGCCAATGAAAACTTCACAAACACCTACGTGTACCAGAGATAGATGTGGGGTAATCATCTGCTACAGCTTTTTATATTCTGTTCCTTCCCTGCTTACTGATGAAATAAAAAAAATAGGGGGAAGGAGATCTGAGCCACAAAGTGAGAGTTCAGATCCAAAGCTGCCTCAAGCACAAGGATTCGGCCTGGCCTATTACACAGGCTAAAAGTCATGAAATTTGAATGGACTTTCCAAGGTTAAAAGATGTTAGGTTTCAGGCCAATCTTTAGTGAAAAGGTTTCAAAGGCATGGAGGCAGGTTGTGGAATAGCCGGCAGTGGGTGAAGGAGAAGCTATTGTATTGTGCGCTATTCTGTTGCCAGTCCCTCTCTATCGTACTCTACTTTTTCTCTTGAAGCACCTTAATATCCAAGGCTGCGTGTGAGCAATGGCAAAGGGCACAATGGCAGCTGCAACTGCGAGTGCCAACGAACTACCAGAATTTCACTCCTCACTTCACAGAGTGCACTGGACTACTCGTGCATAGAAGTCTCTGTGAAATTGAATTCTATTCTGAAATTCACTACATAAAAAGGAGATTTGGTCCTCAGTCCTCCACATCACAGTCTTATCTCCATTGTGCATGAAATCCAGGGAAGCACACTGCCTTATTCAGACCAAAATGACAGCAAATTATGGTTACATTATCATTGGGATAGTCACACTGATTCTAACGCAAAATAGTCCTAGTTCTAGGACTAGGGATAGGGAACAGCTCCAGGGAACACGGTCTTTTTTTGCGAGCAGCTAGCTTTAAATCCTGGTCTGTAACACGAAAGCAACACCAATCGTAAACTACTTTCTGCCTCCCACGAATGCTTCAGTATACAGGTACTGCATGCACCTTGTCCAGAATTTCAGAACTACCTTTGTAAACACCTTTGAGTTTAGAGAATCATGCCACAAAAGAAGACATAAATCTAGAGTTTTTAAAAATATGCCATAAACCCACAATTCTCTAGAGTATGTCATTCAGTTTAACAATGAAAAAGTTAAATTCTGGAGAAATGATACCCATAATCGAAACTAGTAAAGAAGCTTATTATTCTGATAACCTGGGTGAACAGCCAAGGTAAAAGCCAGTTCATTTATTTTCTGTTCTTCTGAGCCGCTGAAATTCAGAGTCCTGATTTTTACAAGCAGACCCAAAGAAGTCAGCAAGAGGAACTTCCCTTTGAAATTATTTTTCGTCTCTGGCAGCACTGAATTATATCTTCCATGACACTACACAGCCATGTTAATAACAGAATTCAATGTAAGCTCCCTACACTGCTCATTTCCTGGAGAGCTTCTTTTAGTGAGTATCAAGGTCCAAGCAGCAACAAAAAAGGAGCATAAGCTGCTTTTGTATTGCAGCTAATGAAACCTAGAAACTATGCACCATGATCTTAAGTGGATTTCTAAGATACATTGAAACGTTCTTGGAGAATAAATGAGGCATACACCAGTCAGCCATGATGACAATACCCACCAGAACACAGATCACAGCCAGCCATTAAACACTTAGAGAGACAAAACTTGAAAGACAAAGCATTCATGTGACATTTTTGTAAGGAAGGTGGAGTGGGATTTAAAATAGTTAAATATTCAGTAACGAAGCAAAGCATTTGTTTGTCATCCACCGCATGACAGCTGCTGCCATGGGCATAAGTGAGCTTTGCCAGAAATTCCCAGAGTAAGGCAGTGAGGCATTACTCTCGTTGTGGGAAAAGTTTGCAGTGGGAAAAGTTTTCCTTGGTTTGTTAACGTTTGCCTGATGTTGTCCACAAAATTAACTACAGGCAAAAAAATTCACAGTGTATGTAGAGGTAACTATGAGATTTGCACATTCAGTCAAGCAGTTATAGGTCCCAGGGTTCCTCCTATGCAGAAATGAAAGTGTGAGTAACTTCCCAAGAGAAGAACATCAGAGCTAGTACCGTAGCCAGACGAATCTTATTGCCAGAAGTAATGCTCCTTTATTAGACTGAATGTGAGAAATGGGGAGTGAGAGGGGAGATGTTTCTGGGATATTCCTTCTTCAGGTTAGATTCATAGGCCTTAATATCTATCTTTTTTTTTTTTTTCTTTCTGAATTCTGGTTGAACTAATACAAGGTACTAGCACTCCCTACAAAAGCAGGAATATATTTTCCAAATCTGCTCATATTCTGCCAAGTGTCATCCCCTAAAATCTCAGTTTATACACGACCAATAAAAACTTGTTACAGTTTGGCACCTAAAATCTTTGATAATTCATTCTGCGCTGGCTTTGCTCAATGCAGCAAGATGCTAAGGACTTTCACTCTTTCCTTCTCCTGGCTGCCTGGGACTACAGCAGTACGAAATATTACATCTGAGAGAAAAAGTCCCTCTGGCAGAGCCTGAGCAGCACAGAGAGAAGGAAATAGCCACAGTGAAATTCTCAGGGACAGGGAGCAGAGAGAGATTAGGAGCCCAAGGGAAAAGGATAGGTTCTGATGTTGATTCCACTGAATAATCATTCAGTAGACCTCTGCAAGCCATTTGGAAACAGGACCTAAATATAAAATAATGCGGCAGTCTGAAACTGAAGAATATAGTTTCAAACAGCATTTGTAAGCACACTGGAGTAGATATTTTTCATAATAGAGTGCAGCATGGATCCACTATATATGGGTGCTCTGGGTGAGATAAGTAACATTTCCAAAGGATCCGGTAAGACTTTCACGAATGCCATTTTATCGCTATAATCATCTGTATTAGTTCCCAAAAGCTGTAGCCATAGATCACAATCCCAAAGTGTAAAGCCTTGCACAAAAGGCCCATGACAAACCTGTGTCTATGCCTCACACAGCTTACAACCTCAGTTGGAGATAAACTCCTTTTTGCAGCTCTAATCTGTTTTGCAGACATTTTTACAGTACCATGACAAAGAGATACGAGGAACTTTCTGCAACAATACCAGGAGTTACACTAGCGTGGTCCACTGACACTGTAAAAGGTTCAGATTATGACCTGATTGCACAATACAGCATACATAAAAATCACAGAAGCTATAGAGGGAGCAGGTTATACCTAGCACATCCATCAGCAACAGAAGCCAGAACAAGCAGATTAGCAGCAACAGCAGCATATATTGTAACATATCTCTCCTTTTTTGTCACTAAGCCATATGAGCATTTGCGGTAGAATTATTTTTACATCTCTTCTGTTGATAAGCTACTTAGCAAGGTAGAGATGAAGCTAATCTGAGTACAGTATGAGAAATGTGATGTGCTACTTCACTGTGCTGCTGTTTGATATTTGGTCGCCTCTTTCCAGGCACTTTTTGTGAATTGCAGCTGCTATCTCAAAGCTAAATCCTTTGGCCCATACACAGGTCATAAATAGGCCCTGAATGTAGAAGCATCTCCTGAAAAGAAGGAGGATAACACATTTTCTCGTAGTTTGCATCTGAGAGCAAGGGAAAGGATTTAGTATCTTTAAACAAATTCCTTCTGAACTGCACAATGAAGCAATAAGATTCTGCTGTGCTCAAGTTTGATAAATGACTTATTAATACAATTGACTCCCCTACATAAAGTCTATTTCTGAAGAAGAAAGTTCGTGTAAATATATCAGGCACTGTTCTGGTGGCCATGACAGATTTTCCACAGTGCAGCCAGTATCTTGCAATTATTTTCTAGTGTAAATCTTTTGACAGTCTAAAATAACTCAATCAGAGGTTTTCAACCACTAAGTTTATAATTTCAAGGTTTTCCCCTCCTCTAATCAGCAGTTTTATAACCTACTGATCTTCCTTCAAAAAGAGCTGGTGATGATCAGTGTTTATTCCAAACCATTTAAGAAGGCAGCTGTTTATTAAAGTGCCAACAGCTATGATTGATTTCTGATGCTCATGAGTGCATCTGTTTTCTAGTTAATGACATCATTGCAAGCAAACAGATATTGCAAGCTGGGGCTTTAATGGAGAACTAAAGCAGCCATGCCTCCTCTATAAAAAATAAATCTATTTCACTCAGAAAAAAAAATCTATTAATATGTCAAATGTTCAAGTTACATTCATGCCAATTGGCATTCTTATATGCAACTGGCATTTCCTCAAAAAGAATCTGTGGGTTAACAGTGTTTATATTAAAATCTCTAAAAAGGACATCTGTTAGTTGAAATTCCAAAAGTGGTGACTGATTTATGATCTAGTAAATCACATCTGTACAGGGAAAAAAAGGACTGAACTACAGTGAAACTAACATCTGTCACCAGGCAAATACAGACCACGGCAGTGAATGAAAAATGGAAGTATTTCAGGTTGGGAGGGTTCCCCTTAATTCTCCCCTTTTTGTGGTGTTTGAGATAAGGAATAAAAATGAGTATACTCCAAGCTCCAATGAAACTTGCAAAAGTAATAGCATTTTAAACCTCATTTCTTAGGACTGAATTCCCATCTGGTGTAAACTAGCTTACTTTTTACTGGCTTTACCTTCTGCCTCCTCAAGAATGCACTGCAGACTGTAGCGCTGTCAAGAAAGCACTGATGTTATCTCCTTTTAAGAGTCTCTTTTTAATATAACTTTATTTTTGTTAAAGAAAATATGAAGAGCATACCTAACAATTTCCTTTGCAATTCCTGTATGCATCAAACAGAGATATGGAGCTAACGGCACTGCTACCTACCTGCCTACTCCTGGAAATCTCTAGGAAATGTTTTATATTTTATGACAAATAGGGTTCGATGTGCTCAGAGAACAAGGCCATGACTCAGGAACCCCAAATTGTGAAGCACCTACCCTGACCAGAGCTGTAGCTGTGTCTTTGTGAGGATGCATCAGGAGCCAGAGTACCAACCTCACCCTTGCGAGAAGTTCTGCTCCTGCTGCCACATGCCTTGGTGTTGGCCCAGCTCAACCTTCTGGCATTTCTTTCGGAAGTTCTTTATGTCTCTGACTCTTCGGTATATGCTGCTTTTCGGTGTGCATGCATTTTGCCAGACTCTGCAATACTGCATATTAGTGAGAGAGAATGGAATGAGAGGCACTAGACCTTAAAAACCAGCCATTTAAAATTCTGCACACTGGAAAAAAGTTTTTAAAAAAATATCAGAAATAGTGAAATCACAGTTTGAGGCCTGAAATAAAGCCTTCAAATTTCTTGGCTTTTGAGTCCTTTTCTCCTCTTCCCTGGCTCTTGACCTGTGTAACAGCAGCTTCTGAAATTTGGAAACATAATTCCATAACGTTGTCTGCTTTCCCCCTGTTATTGCATTGTCTATGCTTTTCTTTCCACCCACATTCTTCCACAGGAGCACCAGGGAACATCACTGTTCTCTTTACAGAAAGCAGGAGATGACCTATTCAAAGCCTAATGAGTCTCTTCATTCAGGTTTAAATCTTTAGCTTTGAGACTAAACTTAACCCTATGCAGCCAGTTTTCATCCTTTTGTATTTTCTAACTTTTCTCTCGTATAACTCTGCATCTCATATCCTTTCCTAGCTTCACTCATAAATTCAAACCAACTACAAATAAAGTGTGTCATTCCCTACTTCCTCTTATCTTCTTGCATCTTGAAATAATTAGCAAAGCATATTAGAAACAGCAGAAGGCACTGGCGAGTCCCTTGACTGCAATAAGCTATTCACAGCAAAGCCTGTCGATGTTAGATCTTTGGGTTGAGATTGTAAATCTCCTCATTTTAACCTAAAGAGGCTTCCTATAGCACAGTTTGATGCAAAGCTGGCCGTGGCACCAGATACTTATGAGCACCAGAGAGCCTGGAATCAGGTCTCGCTATTGCTCTACATAACAGTTTGAAATCAGCGGACACCTTAACTTGTCTCATCGATGGCTCCACCCAATCATTCACAATCAATAGTGGGATAACAAAACTCCATTTGTTTCAGAGACTGATTTTGTGTGTATGATTAATATCAAATGTAACCTGCTAATGCATAAAAACCATCACACACCTTAGAATGAAATGCTTCCCTGTGGTCCACAGACCTGACATTTGTAAGCCTGAGTACTTATTTTAGTTTTCAAATAGGGAAATAAGCCCACGTAATTGCCTGAGAAATCTCACCCTTTGTCTTCAGGGGATTTTGAGACACGAAATGTCCTTTCCTATGATTACAGTGGAAATACTTAAAATGGAGAGGAAATAATTGTTTTGCAGTAGGCTTTGATAATTCATACTTACTATCAAATCAGTGTACTCATTTTGCAATGTTTGATAGTTTCATTATATTAATTAGACAACATATTCAATAATATAAACAAGCTTCTTACAGCTTTGGAATAAGCAAAAAATTAGAGTTGCTTTCGCATGACTTTTCTTTTTTAGTTATTTTTAATTTGTTCTTCATGAAACTTAGGGGAGAAATTCTAAACCTTGACCTTTTCTACAACAGCTTAGTGCATTCTGCTGCCCTTACTCCATGGGTAAGTGTTTTTCTAAGCATCCCTGATGCTGAATTTGATATCCTAAACATTTTCATTAAACTAATTTTTTGGGGCATGCATTATCACTTCAGGTAGCCAAGCAGCAAGTGAACTTCCCGCTGTGATTATACACAGTAAGCCATCCAATGTATTCAGGATACAGGCAGCAATTATGCAAACCGAGCCGCATCGAGGCAGACCCTTCTTAAAGGTGGTTTGGAGGAACATATTGAACGAGTTGTCACTGGGGAATTATCTAGCAGCAGAAACAGCAATAGCACTAAAGCTGATTAGATCATTTGAGAAATTATATTGACAAGTTTTTAAATCTTGTGATTTCACTGCCACCATTTCCCAGCAAACCTAAGATCTGGTTTATGGGTCGTGTACACACAAACAGGTTGCCACAGAGTAAGATGTTACTACAGGTAGATGCATCTGTACAGAAAGCTTCCGCAGAGCACATGACAGGCATTACATTTACACATGGGTTTGCCCAGTGGTAATCAACAGACTTAAAATACCAGAGGGACAGAAATGACTTAAGGGGACTGTCTATAGGAAATCACGTCCCATTAATTCTGCTGCTCAGAGAACAATTTAGGGTTTTCATTTATTTTTTCTCTCATTCTCAAATGACATATGGCTGTGGTTTCTAAATATTGCCTGCATTTAAACATTGACTATATAAAGAGAAACCACTCCCATTATTTCAAAGCTTCAGGGAGGATAATTTTGCTGCCCAGTTTCCTCTGATTTTGAGGTGAGGAATTGCCAACTGTCCTTAAGCAGCTGACCAGGGTATCCAAACAGATGCATTCAGCATTAGCACATTACACGCTTTCAATGCTGTGACTTGAATAAGAGAACAAGAAGGAATATATTATTTCTGCAGCCATCAAATTAGTAATAGCTTGTTGTTTTTTTTTTTAAATTCCTAGTAAGGAGAACATACGAGTTCAAGATGAGAAGAAAAATGTACAACAAGGTAGACGTATTAGTCTGATCCCTAAAGCACCTAGCACCATATGCACATGTTTGTGAGGGATTCTGCTTCAGTGAACAACTCGAACAACACATAATTTCTCTGATCCTGTTTGATCCCTGGAGAAACACTTGCAGGTCGCTGTTTAAATGAGGAGAAAATTGGTTATAAATCAATTTAATTTTCAAATGTATTAATCCAAAGAGAACCCAATTTTGTGTGAAATGGTAGCATTTAGAAAGGAGTAGAAGAAAATCTCAGTAAGAAACCTCCTTGACTTTAATCTTAGCTAGCATCCAAATTTTAAACTAAAATAATACTGTCTCTCATTTTTCAGGTCTCCAAATTTCTGCAGTGATACAGAACATGAAGGCATAATTAATCATAAGCAAATTATTTACATTTTTTGTAAATATAAGTATGATGGAATATTTGATCCCTCCCTTTCTTGTCAAACTTTGGGATAAAGTATAGGCTATCAAGAACAGCTGTTACTTGTAATTTCCGGGGCCTTGTATTTCTTCTGAAAGGAAATAGTCTTAAATCAGAGCAAGGTGACATGGTTGCATTAATGTCACAATTTTTAACTAGCAAGAATCAAGGTTTGAATTTAATGACATGACGCATTTTTCTCTCTGTTCTGCCAGGTACCCACTCAACGAAAAACAAACTTGCAATTGTGTCCTGCACTGGTATGCAGGAATACTCACCCCCCACTTCTCTCCCCAGGGAACTTGATAACAGTTGTACCTCTAAAAGTTTTTTTGCTTACATCACAAAACTACTACACAACTCATCACAATCAAGCTGTGTTCAAAAGAAAATGACCCACTTTGATATGTCTACAGAGCTTCTCCTTTCGCTTCCTTTCCATGGCTTAAGTTGAGAAGAAGTAGAAAAAGTTTTCTGACTAAGATCCTACATTTGTGCACTCAGTTATTGATAGAATTTTTCACAAGAAGAATTCACTGAGGGGGCTAATCCTGCAAAGCGCTAGCTCTAGTGAAGTGGAGAGAGCTTGCCAGAGATGCTCAGCATCTCACAGACTATACTCCAACTGACAGCACAAGAACAAAATGACTTCAAGGTCAGAGAAATGCAGAGAACTTAAATCTCTGCATGCTTCAGACATCAGCTGTGCAGAGTGCCTATATTTCACATTAGAAGTTGCCACATCATCTTTATAACAATTTTTGGAAAATACAGCAAAAATATCAACAAAAATACAAAGCAAATAAGCTTCAAAGACAAGAAACCCAAGATTCCAGTAAGTACATACTAAATCATAGACAATTGGGACTATACGGCTTTCTCATTAGCTGGAGGACAAATTCTCCTTTCTTATGCTGATAGAGCTGTTACAAAGTTAATGAGTAAGGTCTGGTCCAACTGGCTTACTGAAGCCAGCATTTTTTTATATCAATATGTAGCATGCTGGTACTTAGCAATGTCCTTTTATCTCTAAACAAAACAGCATCTTAAAAGTATTCATAAACCAACAAACCAACCAACCCATATGAAAAATCCAAACCAGTATTATAGTGTTCCACATCTGAATCCATCAGTAGTCTTGTTTTCCCAGAGGCAGAAGATCCAGTGATTGAAACACGCAAATCAGGCTAAAAATCTCATCTCATCCCACCACTGCTTTACCGTGTGACCCTCCCCACCTCCTTTCAAACAAATTATCTAGTTCCTGTCACTTTTTTATACCACATGGTCAGGAAAGTACTACTCCCATGTTTCTCTAGTTCATACAAATTGTGAGAACCAATTACTGTTTGTGAAATGCTTTGAATACATATTATCTAAGCACAACTAAGGAAAAGAATGGTAATTATTCATAGCTTTCATTTTCCAGCACATTTAAAACAATTTTCTGTGCCTCAGCTAAAGCGATCACACCCAAACCTGATCCCTCTCAAACCCCTGCTCTCAACATGCAAACATTATAGTGCAAATGTGTAAAACAGACCAGACAAGTCTGAGAGTCTTTAGTAAATATGTTGGCTGTTAGATAAGATGAATTACAAAGTTATTTTCCTGAGCATTTGCATTTACAACACTTCCATCTAATTCAAGCCATTCACATACAGCTTGTCTAGTGTCCTTTGGATAATGATGTCTACCAAAGTGCACTAAACGCTTGAAAAGGCAAGATCTTCCTTCCTGAAGGAGAGAGAAATGTATATACATATACATTTATTTATACACATATATAACACACACACACAGATATATGTAATTTTATAAAAACATGAGTGTTACAGAGAAATCAGGTATCTATAGTAACGAGATGCTGGTATTCTAATGTCACTGTACTTTCTCATAATAGGACCATTAATGAAATAGTTGTTTGATGTTCCATCGCATATAATGATAGCTTTTTGTGCCGTAAGTAGACAGCTATACAGATGTGTGCAGATACATTGTTATTGTCAGAAAAATCCTCAGCAGGGCCATTAGAAAAACCCATCATTCTATCCTCGCTTTCTTTGATTTATGGTTGAAATATTCCCAATGCACATTCAATATCAAAAATACCTGCAATTTTAACAATGTTATGGTTTCCCATATGCTGCAGTGTAAAAAAAAAAAAAAAATTAAAAAAAATTATTAAAGTGATGGCAAGAGCTCATTTGAAATATGGAATGAGAATTGTCGGATTAGTATAGCGACATCCTATCATATTCTAGGACCCACCATGCAAACTTGTTGATCCTGGAATTCTCTCTTATTCCCTGGAAAACTTGTACTCCACTGGCATAAAATTATTTACATAATTTTTTAATCAGATAAGGAGATAGAGGGTAGTTTTGGGTAAGGATTATTCACTACAATATTTTTTTTTAGAATTTGTTAAAAGTGTTCTTGCTACTTCTTCCTATGCCAACACTGTTTTATTCTTCCGCAGATAAAGCAAAATCCACTCACATTTGGAAAAATACCCTTGGCTGATCAGACTGTCTCATCCTTGACTGGCAGGAATTTACATGTTGCAACACAAAGATCTTCCTCTCTTTCTTTTGGTTATAAAGTAGAAAAAAAAAAGTTTCAAAGCTTCAGATGTGAAGGTGGAATAAGGTTCTCTGCGGCTCATTTGTACCAACACACATTAACAAAGTGTTTAAGGATGGGCTCATTTTCACTTTTCTACACTCCAAGGCCTAACGCTGTAATTTTTCAAAGAGAAGGAGCTTCCTGCTGTTCTCAAGCCCTACTACTGAGGAAGAGATCAGCTCATTAGGTATTTACGCGAGCTATTCTGACACGTAAAGCATGGCAGCATCCTATCCTCCTCTTCAACTGGACTTAGAACTTCTGTGACAGGCAGTGACTTGTTTGAAAATATTATTACAATTATTTTAGGTCTGTTTTAAAGAAATGAGAGTTTGGAAATTATGTTTACTGCAGTTGGTGAATTATAAGGGGTCATGCATGTGATATAATAAACTGCCTTTAATAAACAACTGATTTGTGTCCTATTTTCCAAACATGTTTATCAGGAAGGCTTCACTCTGGCTTTGAAATTTCACTTTGATTTTTAAAGTAATACTTCTCAGCAAGACTAAAGCTTCCAAAAAAACAACAGCACCTTGAAAACAAAAGCCAACATATTCAGACATCTATGCAAAGATATAAACAAACACCTTAGAGACTGAACAAAATCAGTACATACAATTCACACAAGTGTGTTCCAAGGAAAATGACATTTAAGTGAAGTACAATGTGCGTGCTGTCCCTTTCAGTATCATACTAGTACCTCCTCAGAAATGCCACACTTCTGCCTATTACCCCTACGTATTGCTCTTCCTCACCCACACTGTAACTGCAAGCAGACTTTTCAGTAATATGGCTCTGAAATTTAGTACGCTGCATAGACTGATCAGCTCTTCTAGCAATGAAGAGCACTAAACCTTCCCCAGTTTACACCCAATGATCTAAACCCAAAAGGGATCCAGGCCACATCCAAGCAGATGCAGCAACCTACCCTGTGATAGAAGACGATACAAGAGAGTTTCATGTCTCCACGGCCAGCAAGAGGGGGCAAGCAAAGGGGCTACCCAACCTCAGAGCCTTTCACTGATTGCGCTTAGGGATTAACGTCTGCAGCACTTTCTGGATATTTAGTAGGTGGCTGTCTTTTGTTACTGGTGTGAAGTACATTCCCCTCTATTTTATACTTCCTTCATCAAGGTCGGACTAAGAGCCGAATCACACAACCCAGAGAATACATCATATCAACCAGCACTGACCAAGGAGGCTACAGTTCCTCAAGACTATCCTCACAGACCCTTCTTATTCTGTGTTTTGCACAGGAGATACTCTGTTGTATTTTTATTGGCTAGAAAATTAATTATGGAAGAGTGTTATAGATACTGAACTTAATGCCTATTAAATTTTTTGGGAGGACACGCTTTTTATTCAGTACTCTGCTGCACATATGTGTAAATATTTCTGCAGGAAAAAAGGTACTGAGCATGTTGCCAAAGCGAAAATATATGCAGAGCTTTTATAATAAAACAAAAGATGGATGTCTTACTGTGTAAAATACATCCTTACTAAGGATATTTTCACCTTGAATCCCATCAGCCATCACTTTCAGCTGAATTCTGTTATTGTTTGTGTGCACTCAAACAGCAAAGGATGTTTTACACAGCTACAGTTTTGTAACTGCTTGCCCTTGGCCTAGGCCCATTGGAATAAGCAGAACTAGTAAACACAAACACAAACACTGCATTTCTTTTGTTATCTGAATTTAAGATGTGATGAGTTGATTTTTTTTCTGAGTAATTACAAAGCATTCTAAGTTTTCAAACCTTAATGACATATAGCAAAACATGACTTACAGGATAGAAATAATAATAAAAGCTCTCTAAAAATTTATAGCTTCCTGCATGTTGTAAAAATGCCTCACACATTCATTATATCTCCCAGTAGAAAATTATTTCCATGGTATGCTTTAATGAATGTGGAGATGGTTTCAACACCTAGATGTTGAGAAGCAAAACTATTATTTTTCTTACTGATAGATTGAGGCAACCTGTAAGCTTTCATTCATTTAGTAGCTGGAATATTTTCAGACACAAAGCTAAATACTACCCTTTCCTTATAAAAAGGGAAAATTAAAGACATTGTTTGTACACTCAGTGCTAAATTTTGATTTCTCAAATATGGATAATTAAAAAAAAGGGGGGAGGTGGGTGAAGAAAAGCCACAACCTATCTAGAGCACTGAATTACTGAATAACTGAATTTGGAATGCAGAATTAATTTTAAATAGAGAACCTAGAGAACCACAGTTGATTTTAGCCCAACTTAACACATCTGTATAATGACTGGGATAGCTAGCATTAAATAATATTTTGTCCATAAGCCTGAAAACCATAGCATAGGGCCTAGTCAATAACAACTCAACTTCACTTATGTAAAAACTTATTTAATCCAGGCACAGATATTTTTCCCATCTGCACGTACAAGGAGAGGTACCTCTGTCCAAAGCAGAGCCTCTGGGTGTCCTTGCAGAATGAAGAACAGCGCAGCGCAGAAGTGGGTCCTGTGTAAGTTGTGCTGGTCTCGGTACGCTTGCGAGCGTTTCAGTAACTGAATATCCAGCTGCCGCTCTTAAGAACTGAAGTGGAAGAAAAAGAAAGTCAGGGCGACTGAATTAACTTTTCAGCGTGCAAATCTATCTAACTCTGGTCACAGGTGACCGACCGTAAGAGCGTTTCCTGAGCAGCAGCCCATGCTGTCAGACCGCGTCCTTCGTGCTCTCCAGATCGTGAGTCTGCACTCAAGTGAGGTTGCAGCAGGATCACGCCATTCCATACAGACTGCTAGCATTATGGTTACGGTCAGTATCATACCGAAAGGACACAGGGTATTCTAATGCCTAGGGTAGTAATAAAGGTAGATAAAAAGTGACAAAACCATGTCGCAATACTTTGTGGATTTTTAGCTCCATTTGCAAAAGTTTTCAATTATTCTTATGCATTATAAAAAGAATAAATTAAGATTCCCAAAGGGCAACTCCTATATTACATTTTTACTGCATAATGAAGCATTCCAGATTAATAACTTTTCACCAGCACTAAGTTCAGTTCATTTCCTTATACATTTCCTAAAAGTCTAAACACAGCAAATAGGTATTATAAGCATCTCTGTGGAGATTAATTGTTATTAAGGCTTTACTCAGTTCTGTCATGAAATGTAAAGATTTTCCTTGAACTAAACCGGAAATAAATCACAAGCATTACCTTTGATGTAATTTCAGCCAGGTTTTTGTGACATCTCTGAATTGCATGGGGGATATGAAAGTGAAATGTTGTCTGAGAGTAGTTTATTGCTGTGAAGCTCCTCTTTGCATCTTTTTTTTCTGCGTCCAAACTTTTTTTTTTTTTTTCCAGAGAGCTAAATAATGTGGTATCAAGAACACTGCAGTCCAGCTTTTCAAACAGGGCTGCTTACGGGCCCATGCACATTTTGCTGGATGTCTGGTCTAAACTGGACAACGCTTCTTGCCCTTTCCCCTGACATGCTTGCATAATTCAGATCCTACGTCCACATCAAGATCGTTTTGCAGATCAATGCCAGATGCGCTGTAACATAGGCATGCCTGCTCTGAATATCCGTAGCTCCCAGAAAGCAACAAAGAGCTAAACTCCTGGCAAGGGAACTAGCAGTAGCCTGTGCTCCCAAGGCTATCATCTCAAACAAATGATATTTCTCCTCATCAACATTATTAAAGCCTTTGTGTCCTCTGATCTATTTATCACTGTCTGTCTTCCTTTTCTCATATCACACATCCTGGCCTAACCAAATTCTTAACATTAAGCATCTCTCATGAGGCAGCGGTTACAGCCTTCCTGTCTTTTCCAGCTATACACACATAATTAATAATAATAATAATAAAAAATAACTGTGTGCAGCTGGATGAATTATTCATAAGTGAATATACCAAACTGCTTGACATCATCTTCATCTTCATATATATCCAAGAAAGATGACTATGTATCTTTCGAAGTCATTTTTCTATTAGATAGAAGAATAAGGTTTTTGATGTGTGCACAGTTAAGTACAGTCAAGTGAGCATAATGCAAAGCAAAACTTACCCAAACCCCACACAATTTTTGCCAGACCACAGAGCTGACTATGCAAGCAGAAGCTATTGCACACATTACCAAAGGAGTTATGCATGCATATTGCCCACAAATATAGATTAATTGGTAAAGCTGTGTAGATATGCCCACTTTCATTTCTTCTTCCATGTATGCTACTTTGCCTTACAATTTACCAATGTTTTTATATATAACTACTCATTTCCTTCCTTTCTGCAGAACTGCAATTTTGGAAACTGCCTAAGTAGGTGAATCTTTTTTTTCCTGTCTCCATTATACTGGGATCATTTTAACAGAGTAGAAGAAAATGCCACATAATACATTTTTCCTTATTCTGTCTTACACTTTAAAATACAATTATAGTCAAAACGTGAATCTAAAAATGGACTCATGGGACCAAAGCCTCAGACACCCTAAACTGGCACAGATTCATTCTTTTCAGCAGAACTGGAGTCTACAGCTGAGAATTTGGCATAGAAGCTTTATATCAAAGAATTCACTTAAACCTGCAATAGTTTCCAAGGAAAAAGTTTTCCGGCTTACCAGCCTGATAAACAAACTTGTAAATTTAGTATCAGTGTCCTTGATATTGTGTAACCAGCTATAAATGATTCTGTAAACAAAACAACTAACAATTCTATTACTGATGTATGAGCCAGATTCAAAGCAGAATCCCCCAGCTAAATCTGCCTCCCATGTTTGCAGGACCTTGTTTTGTACAGTAAACCACGCAAATACAACACAGAGTTCAGGCAACAGTTTACACCGGTACACCAGAAAATTTATCGCTAAAGTTACGGACTTGACTCCAGAACATAACTGTACTTCTTGACTTTTTATCCCTAATTTCTCTGGACTCAAAGAAGCATTTATTTTTGTCCTGCAGACCTCCCACAACATTTATGCTTGTCCTCCAGGAAAGACAGCAAGAAAAATATAGCTCTTCTAGTGAGTGGCCATGACAACACAAATAGCAGTGCTAAAGCTGGTGGTAGAGAAAACGGAGACTACAGTGCAGGATACAGCCTTCTAAAAGGTAAATTAAGTCCCTGTTTAGATCTGCTGGACATGTGGATAAAGCAGTCTGGCACCAAAATGAGTAACCCGACAGAGAATAAGAGACAGCTCAAAGTTGTTGAAGGAGCTGTGGCTTTGAGCATGCTTCTGAGCAAATCTAGTACCTCTCTCTAGTTCTAGCTTTTAAGCAAGATGTGTGCCAATACCTGATACCTTAGCCAGTCACCTGCTTTTAATAAATGTTTCTGACTTTCACAGACAGTTAAATACTAAGTTTCTGACTATCTTCTCAGTAGCAGGAATACAGATAACAACTTATGTTAAATAAAGCAAACTCTGAAAAAAAGTCAAGTGCATTTTTACATCTTTCTCATTTCCACAAAATGGGATCTACCTAGAGCTCTAATACCTCTAGACTTCTAATAACAGACATCTAATATCAATACACAGTAAAAGCAAGTGGAATTATCTAGGTCAAATTATTTTCCAATGTATTTAAAACATGCTAATGATATCTCTAAGTGATGTAAACCAGTGTAGCTCCACTGATGGCAATGGTTCTAAAGGAAGGTGAGGGCTGTACAACCCTGTCTGCTAACAGTCTAGAGGATATGTTACCATTTAGAAACTTCACTGGGTAACTTGGAGATCGACTGCACTCTTTCAGCATTGCTTTTTATTTCAGAGATTCTCCTAACATGACTTACCAGAACAGTGTTCTGTTTATTAATAATTACACTTATTCCTATAGAAACAAGCAAAAAACCCAGAAATTACCTATAATTTTCCATTGCTGAAGTTCAAATGCATGATTGTGTTACTGAAGTAAATCCCTAGGAATATCTGAAAAATTATATAATTATCTCCAAAATGTGCTAATAGCCTTAAAGCAAATGGGTTTTTATTGCATTTGTTACTTGCGACCTCTTAGCTCAGTAATTCAGGAGAAGGTGACTGCAACCACTTTCAATCTAATGGAAGGGGTAAATGCTGTTTGATTTGTGGTTATTTCTGGCAATTTCAAATAATTATTTCTCTAAAACAGAGAAAGTGATACTAGATAGAAAGATGCACAGCCAAAATATTATGTAGCCACAGGAAAACAGGAGGTTATTACTTTGCTACAAAGCAAAGAGACACTAGCAACGAGTGAGAGCTCAGTGTGAAAAAGGAGTCTGCATATTCTTCAGAATGAAAAAACCCTGTGCCAAAGCAATGCTTGATTTATTAATAATTGATAATCAATATGAACGTTCACTGATAATTAACAATTCATTGATTTTTTCTAATGGAAACAATTCAGAGAGGCCCAAATCCCCTACTTTCCAGCTTGCTTGTACTAATAGGCACTACCACAGAAATGTGACATTTTAAGCCTTGCCCAACACACAGAATGTTCTCCATACTCACTTTTATTGAAGAGATCTACAAGTTTGCAGTCTTTACCCACAAAATACATTGTCTAAATGAGATTCTGGCACAACAGTTGGACCTTCTTCCTCTGATACATTATTTTTACCACCAGTTTGGCATCACAAACTTTACCCAGTAACCCTGTCTGGTTTTACAAACCCAAAGAGTGACATTTTGCAAGGCTCTTGGAGGAAAGGCAAACCAGCATCATTGCCAAGCAGCCTCAGCTCTCTTCTTGCTGAAACATGTAGGCAGGGGAAATAGGAAGCATGGACTGTGCTGCAAAAGCAAAGCTCGCTAGTAGTGAGAATAAATGCACAAGCAATATGAATTTATATCTGTATATTGGTATACTGTCATACACAAATATGCACCTATGCATATGTGCATTACAAAAGATGTAAGAAAGCTCTACATTTGCCAATTCCTTTAGAATATACTTGCTAGCCCACTTACTCATGTTGTACTATCACCTTCCCCATGTCTTGCAGTTCAAAAACTCCAAAGTTAGTTTTGCTTTCATTACAAAGACTGCTTCTCCTGCCCCTGCAAATTTCTGCTTTTATAAACTCTGTCAAATAATATGGCTATTTGGGGTTTCAGTCTGCTTGAAAAAAAAAAGATCGTGGTAACAGAGACCCCAGCAGACATCTTGCTTTGTAACGTGTTTCATCTGCCCTCACATCTTTTTATTAAACAATTCATTGTCTGATGGGGGGGGGCAAGGGGGGACACAGAACAGAGAAGAAATTGATTTTAGAATTCATCATTAAATGCCCTTGGGTTTTTTCCTTCTCCCCCCATCCCTTTGTTTTTCTAATAACTGTATGGCATTGTCTGTGGACAGAATCAAAGAGAGAACTTCAGAGAAGTCAGATCATTGGAGGGCTGGTGTCTATATGTCTGTTTTAATGCTTGAAACTTTATTATATAAGGTATTTTCTGGGAACTCTTCATGGAAACTGATTTTTCAGTACACAAAAATATCCACACATTCATGCACATACAAAAAAGGCTTTTTTGCTAAGTGCTCTTGAAGCGTATGGGCTGGGATGGCCTTTTCATCTCTACTGGTTGGCAGGTCAACCGCCTTACTGCAGCGCTACTGTGGACTCCTAAAAGCATTTGCGGCTTTATGAACAAACTGATATAAAACATGTTAAGTCTGACCCTGCAATTATGTTGCATTGAGCAGGATCAGCACAGTTATTGCCTCTTGCAATCTTCCCTTTGTCAGTTCAAATGCAAAGAGCACTGGTAAACATTAATGGCAACCAAGTAATAGTTAAGCCTCAACATTCATTTTTAACCTAACTATTTCAGTAAGTCAGTCCAGGGACTGCCATTTAAAGATAATGAGACAGCTGTCAATGGCATGGATGTGTTGTAATCACTCAAAACTACATGGAGGACAGAGGAATCGGCAGAATGTCTAAGCTAATTTTATAAAGAACCCAGTGTCCTCAATCACGTTAAAAAAGTCTTGTGGGAAGCACTCACTTTTCTGTGTTGCTCTAATGCAGTATAAATAAAGAAATAAAACATGTAGATGTCTCCCATCATAGAGATTACCTTGGGTTTGTGATTGCAGATAAACATCAGTAAGTATATGTAAATACGCATAGGAAATGAAGTTTTCCTCCATGGACAGAACATTTGCCTGGAGAAATACAGTTGGACACTCTGTGAGAAGCAGCCCTCCTGTGCTGCAGACAGAAAAGCCTGATCTGGCACAGTCTGGATCACCTCTACTCCAGCTGAAGCTAATGGAAGCAGAGAGAACCCGACAGTATCACCCCCAGCCAGTTCCCAGTGGCTGAGCGGCAATTTCATAATGACACCTAGAAGGCTCCTTACAAAGAGAAGTAATACTACAACTTCAGTGCCACCAAAGCTGGTTATTTATTCTGCAGAGAACATGTAGCAATTAGTGGGAGCCTGTCAAACTATGCATGGCAAATTACACGCATCATGAATTTTGGGTTGTTTTACTCCTGTTTTCTAAATCATTAAGAACTAATTCTGATCTCCCAAGAACATATTTTTAAATTGAAACACTGGCATATAATTTCTGGTTTGTTTATGAGCCAATCACTTTAGATATCTTAGCTATAAATTTTATGATTAATATTACAATAGTACTCACATTTTCTCTTCAAACATGGCAAAAGGTATTGGGTGTCACCTGAGCCCTAACCCAAAGCACAGTGTTTCTCTGATTGTCACTTCTTATTTTATATCACATCTGCAGTTTCTATGTCTCCCCTCCAGATCTGTGGACTGATCTCTAGATTTGCGTGGAACAGAAATTTCAGGACTTCAGTATGGAGTAATTGCTCAAAGTTATTGCAATTTTACATAATTTTCATAAGCATTTTGTCCGCACACATTTTTTCATGCTCTCCTGACATTTACTCTAGATACCACTTAATACAGTGTTTTTAAACTGAAAGCATATGCTTTGGAAAATTGCTTCTCAAAGCATTACACCCTTCATCTCCCACATCCTGTGATTAAAAGGTACAACTTTTCCCAGCGACAAAGACTTGCATCACATGCATGTAACATTACCTGCCTTCATACCTATCAGGATCATTGTGTTTGCAAATTTAAAGTAATAATTTCACTTATATTTAGTGTGGTTATTACATAGTTTAACGACTTCATTAGCAAGATTCAAAAAGGCCATTAAACACCATTTTTCAGTTGTGGAGAATAGAAAATATAAGAGAGAATGAAACTAGCAAAAACCTTAAAGCTGGTTGTAAAATTAGAAAAATCTCCCATGGTTGCTGATACATGGTGATCATTCTTGTAATTTTAAAATCAGTTATTATTGTAGGTTTGTCTATCGCAAAGTGTGATTTTTTAGCACTACACACCAGTTACTGGTGTGAGTCCTGTTCTGCTTTCCTGAGGTTTTTGCTTAAGGTAATTACCATGTGAAACCCTACCAGAAGCAAAGCAGCGAGTAAGGTCCAGGACACGAGGTTCTCATTCACAAAACTTCTAGAGATACTTGACAGAAGCTGGATTGACTAGAAGAGCCACTGGTCGCTCAAATCCAAACCTATTCCTCAACTGCTTCCAGAACCTCTTTTTAAAATTTTTTTTAATACTTAAAACTAGCTCACAGTTTGGAGGTGAAGGGCATTGCTCTTGACATAAAACCTCAGCATCTCAGTTCTGTTACCTTACAACTCAGCTGTTGTACCGTTCAAACCATAATGAAATGCTAACCACAAAGCAAGGACCGTTTGTATATTTGGTTTCTCAAATGGAAGCTGGGGCCTGCCTCTCCTGTAATTGCTGTCAGGTTGAAGCTCTCCTCCTTTCAGAGCGCTTTCCAATGCAGCTGGGAAAAACTGTAACCAAGCAACAGCCGGTTCCTGGTCCTGAGCGTTCACCCGTGATTGACATGAGGACTTTCCAGGTGGAGCTGGCTCCCATCACTGCCGATACAACGGGCAGGGCGATGCCCCGCCAGCAGGGAGCGTGTGCTATCCCCCCCCTCAACAAGCAAGTCCTCTGGATGTGACTATTGGCACTTAAGAACTCTTGTTCTGCTGGCTGTGGGTCAGAAGACTTACCGGCCAAGTGTTCGTTCTCTGTCAGACTGGCTGCACGCATGGCAATAGGGGATACAAGTACTGTGGAGGAGCACCAAGTCGTGGAGGAGTAGGGGACAAAGAAATCATAGTTTTGCCACTTAAGCCAGCGCAACTCCAGCACAAACAAGACCTCTGCATGGCGGGTACATTGGTATGTTGTCACTTATTGGTCATCTTGATGAGACAAAATGTCTTGATCTATTTCCCCATAAGGAGCAGGGTCTATATCCACATGTACAGCTTACGACTGGTACTAAACATCTCTTGGCTCCAAGGGATCACTTATCTTCTTTCTGCTGTGTCTCCAAGCCTGAATGCTAACACAAAGGCTTTAAGTTTTAGTTTACACAGACCCTAATCAGTAAGGTATTTCTCAGAGAACTTCTCAAGCCAAAAAGGTATAAAGGAATTTAAATCATGTCTGTGGTGTAGCATGAGAGCTCAGAGTTATAATATTCTCTATCTTACACGCTGTGTCTGTTTTTATCCATCTGTGTCAATGAAAACACACAGGGAGCCAACAACTCTAGCTAGAATTGGTGGGAGCTGTAGGTACAAATAAAAACCAGTTTTTCTCTTTAGTATATACAACATATGGAGCAGTACTGTAGGTCAGGAGAATTATTTCTCAGCATTCTGTGGGTAGGATTCTGATAGTGGTTTTATTTGTTGGTGTTGCAAGCTTCAAAAGAGTTATGACATTATTGTTTCTTTCTAGATTGCCTTGATTGAGATCAAAGTTCAGGGGTTGTATTATGTTACCCAAAGATTGCTTTGCTCCTGTTCAAAGAATTGCATAGATCTCTGCCGAGCAGCTTAAGAAGCAGTAAGCCTTGACTTCATTCTTGCTAGTATTAATGAAAATCGGGAATAGAACAGTGAAACACAATTAAGCTCGTGTAAAAGAGAAGAGATTCCAGCCCACACAATTCTTCATTGTTTTTCTGCTTTGGTTTTTATGCCTAAAAAGAAGTTACTGAAAAGATGCAACTTGTTTCAAACTATTTTCATTGTTATATTGTCTTTCACTGCTCCTGCTTTTCAGGCCAAAGACTTTCAGGGTAATTCTGACTTCAATGCCCTTTATACTTATCATATAACTCCACAAGGGAGTTATTATATGCCAGGGATAATTAAGCATCTTTGCTGATGGTAGTCTTTGACTATGGCAAGATTCTTACAGTACTAGTCTTACTTTCCGAACAATTTTGTCATTTGCTAATTAGAATCTGGCCTTACGGTCTTTTAGAAACATTTTCCTGAACTCATCTTATTATCCAAAACTTCTCTGTGCATTTTCCTAGCCATCATATAGCAGCTAATTGCTAATGTATATATTCAGTTATGACAGAACCTTTCTCCTAAGTGAGGACTCCTCTCCTACTGCCCTCTTTTCCTGCAATGAAAAGTTGAAACCTGTTGCCCTGAGAAGGACAGAGAACCGATTTGTTGTCAAAGAGAACAGTATTCTATTGCTATTTTAGTGTTTGTAAACTTAATTCTGAGGATGCTGTATGTAAACGTCCTGAAACCTCCTAGACAAGAGCCATCTGAAAGTGAGGGTTATGCACAGTTGAGAAGATGTATGCTATGAAATACAATATCACTCCAAGGTGAAATCATGACTTGGAAGCCACGGAACAAAATTCAGGGAAATGGAGCAAGATTTAGAGCTTAATTGTGTGAAAACTCTATTCTGTTTTACTTTACACACATGGATTTTCCCTGTAAAGCTAAAGCACTACTTGAATATTCAAAATTAAGCACACAATTAAATGCTTTTCTGGATTCTAGCCAGACTGCTCAGCAACTTGCTGTATTATCCCTCCGGAGAGCAGTTAGTTTGTCTTTTGAAAGCCAATTTGTCCACCCTTAATGAATCACTTCTTGCCTCTGTCCTGCGTTTTATTTCATTGGTTTTTACATACACTTTTATGAGCTGAAACGACCATCCTGCCACCCTTCAAACACTTCTGACAACCCAAATATTCAGCCCAGAGTAGTGTTGAATCCAAACTCATGGCAGATTCAAGATCCATAACATTACCTCAGGAGTACAAAGTGTGAAGTGCATAATAGCACTGTCTTTGCCAAACTTGAACAAAAAATGAAAACAGAAAATTGCAGCTCAGGAGGATGAAAAGGGAAGTGAGTCAGCCACCATCCCAACTTTATCACAATACAATGTTTCTGTTCTGCTCTACAAAAATACAAAACACAAGAGAATATGAAGAAAAATCATCACTAACAGGCTTATATACTTCATAAACACATACCTAAGAGAACTGCAGCTCTGCAAACAATCTGCCTATGACTGACAAAACATCTATTAAATCAAACAAGATGCTCTTGGCACTTCCAAAACAATTGAAATGAGAGGAGAAAGGATGAAGTAAGGCACTTGGGCCTAGTGAAACTATCTGAGCCACAGGGCCCTCTAAATGTTATTTTTTCCTCATTGTCTAGCAATTTATTTTGCTTTAACACAGGCATAAAAATTTTTGACAGCCCAATTCTCTTACCCACTAATTATTTCTCATGATAAAATACACACTGTACGGTTCTTAGTTCACCCCTTCCCATCCTCACTACACTAAAACTAAAATGTCTGACAGTTACAAGAGATATCAATGCCTTTCCAAGAAGGAAAAAAAAAAAGTTTAAACAAACTACAAAGCCTTTGCAACTAGGAAATACCTATAAACTCAACCTATCAAGAGCTCAGTCAAGCCTCTCAAACACCGGAGAACTGTATAAAAGTGTTCAAAAAACCTGTCCCACCATAGCAGCAAAAATTTAGCTCTTCCTTTCCATGTCACTAGCTACACCCTCCGCTGCAGAGACTGCATCTGAGACATTAGCAAGCGTGCTTCCCATCTGACTGGCGCAGCGGCAGAGACCTGAGCAG
This sequence comes from Haliaeetus albicilla, assembly GCF_947461875.1. Taxonomy (NCBI): domain Eukaryota; kingdom Metazoa; phylum Chordata; class Aves; order Accipitriformes; family Accipitridae; genus Haliaeetus; species Haliaeetus albicilla. The sequence goes on from NC_091484.1 coordinate 5,313,340, forward strand.
CCCAAAAGGCTCTCGTGGAAGTTAAGGGAAGAATAAAGAGGAATTAGGATGTGAGTGAGATGTTTTAACAGCTAAACCAATCCTTCTATCTGATTTAAAATGAGGCTTGTAATACAGCTGTTTGCTTTTACACCTCCAGTTCCCCTATCTGATCATTATCAGCATGATAAAGCTGATGAGAAGCACTCATCTGGGTTTTAGCCAGAGATTAACAACATCGTAGCTCAGGCAAACTGGTAAATGAATGACGGCACAGTTCCATATCTTTTAGCTTGTTAAAAATTGCCGCTTAGCTTTCTATGAAGTAATTCCACCACAAGATATATTTTTCAGGAGAGGCATGTTAAATCTATGGTAGCGATGCACATTCTGTCAAAACAAGGAAACATTTTGCTTGCATTACAGCAATGAAACAACTTGCTGAAACACCATCTGAAACAGAATGCTCCAGCTCATCAAATCTACTGTATATTCATTATATGCATGAATACTCCTCGTAACAACAAAAATTAGCCCGTGGCTATGAAGAAAGTATAAGATAGCAAGGCAGATTTTATCCTTTTACTCACTACATGACTTGTGGTGGAAAGACAAAGCAGCTGTTGTAAGGACCATACAAAATCATATGCCATGCTTACAGTCTAGAAGAATTGAACACGTGGAGGCGGATGGAGTACAATGTCTCTCCCCATTTGATAAATTTGTCCCTCCCCTTTGAATAAATTTGGTCACCTCCAAGAGTTTTATTTCTGACAGTCTTTGGAATTAGCTGTGCTAGGAAAGCTGCTGTAGGAAGTGTTAGGAGTGTCCTTAGCTGAAATGGATACTGTAATACTGAATGACATTTTATATTTTTGGCACAAAAATGGCACTTAGTTATTTTAAGCTATCACATTCCACCATGCAATGGCAGAGGGAGCCAAGATGATAAAATACCAGCTACAAATTCTAAGGCCTATTCTCTCCATCTATTTTTAGTTATTCAGGTTGCTATCATCTCTTATACCATTACTAGGAGAAATAACATGACAGACCAACAATTCAGTAGAGGGACTTAGAGCAGCCTGTCAAGCTCAGGCTGTCAGAAAGACCCAGTTTGTTGGTATTCAAATTACTGGCAAGCTAGATGACCTGAATGTAGCTCAAAAGGCAAAAAAACCCCAGAAATCACCTACCTTAATAACCAAAGGAAAGTCACTGCAAGAGAGTTTGTAGGAAAATAAATAGTGATGAACTTATTATCTTCTCCCTACTATCTTCAGTTACCAAAAGAAAATCAAAGTAATATTCAGGTTATTGAATTCCAACAAGATACCCATCTGTGCAGACTTCCCTCAGATGAAGACTAAATAGCTAAAAAGTGACCCTGGAATTCTACTTCTGAAGTTTCTAAAATCAGACAATTTCATAACTGGATCTCTGATACCTGTGATCAGCTATGACACAGCAAATTCTGAAAAGACACGTTTTTGAGGGAACAAGAAGAAAAGTTTTTCGGAGGTTAGCAATAAAATGAGTGAAATGGCTCTCAACCTACCTCAAAAATTGTATCTATTTAAAAGTTCTGGCTATACCTCAGCACAAGTACACATAACCTTTGATACCTTCATTGTTAAGATTTGCCAGTTAAGAAAGTGCTATTATCTGTCTTTTATAGATAGGGAACAGTATACAGAGAGCCTAACTTGTTCAGTGTCATAAAGGGATCACGTAGTAGAGCTGAGAATTAAACTTTGTTCTCATAGCTCTCAAATAAGTGCCATTGTTCGTGAGTTCTTTAAATAAATAGCATTTAACAGGGAAAAAGAGGAGGCAAGGGAAGAGGAGTATTTTATCATCAGAGATAAAGAATTGGAAGTGTTAGCAGGAACAAAACTCAATGCAGTTTAATGTCGGAAAGTACTATAAGGGACTTTTAATAAATAAATTAATCTGACCACGGGGAAGGAAAAAAACAAACCCAAAACCAACAAAGAGGGAGGACTATTTTTAATTCTATATTTAAATGGAAAGCAGATTATGTTTTTAATATGAAAGAGAAAATCATTCCTAAATTCATTCCTAAATAAAGTTGGAAGTGATATCGGAATGTATCATAAGGTCTTCATAGCATTTAAAGGAAAGTTCTTCTGATTCAAACTCAATATCCATTCTACAATGTTCGAAACGATCAGCAAATTCCACTCTAACTACATACATTTATTATGTTATCATTTTTATAATGATAAAAGCTAATCAGTAAGGAGCTGCTCTGTGAGAATGCAAGGTTGAAGAGAGTGTTTTTCAACCTGAAATAATCAATAATTTAGTTTTGATCAATTCTGATTTCTATGCAAATCAATTCCTTAATCCTGGTCCATCTATTAACAGAAGCCCACACTGAATAAACTTGATCACGCAAGTAGTCTAAATTACATTCAGGCCTGTAACTCGATAGTAAAGTGAAAAATTATCCATGATGGTCAAAAGCTGATGGACTCAGTCACTTAGATACCAGGAGTCTGGCCCACTGAGAGCATTAGAAATACTGAGATCTTAAGTGTGCCCCAATATCCAAGAATAAATGAAGCAGCACAGGGGGTGAAGTGCTTTTGATATCTTAAACATTTTTTCAAAGATAATGTCGTGGTTTAACCCCAGCCAGCAACTAAGCACCACGCAGCTGCTCACTCACTCCCCCCCATCCAGTGGGATGGGGGAGACAATCGGGAAAAGAAGTAAAACTCGTGGGTTGAGATAAGAACGGTTTAATAGAACAGAAAAGAAGAAACTAATAATGATAATGATAACACTAATAAAATGACAACAGTAGTAATAAAAGGATTGAAATGTACAAATGATGCGCAGGGCAATTGCTCACCACCCGCCGACCGACACCCAGCCAGTCCCCGAGCGGCGAATCCCTGCCCCCCCCACTTCCCAATTCCTAAACTAGATGGGACGTCCCATGGTATGGAATACACTGTTGGCCAGTTTGGGTCAGGTGCCCTGGCTGGGCATGAGAAGCTGAAAAATCCTTGACTCTAGTCTAAACACTACTGAGCAACAACTGCAAACATCAGTGTTACCAACATTCTTCACATACTGAACTCAAAACATAGCACTGTACCAGCTACTAGGAAGACAGTTAACTCTATCCCAGCTGAAACCAGGACAGATAGTCTCTGCAATATGGTAATTTCCATAAGAATACTGTTAAACAGTATTTATTTATTTATGCATACCACATGTTCATGCCTGTCAGGAGATGTCTGCATGAAGATTTACTTTAGTGGATATACTATAGTATCCCTCCCAATGATATGTCTTTTACTGGTGTCGAAACACAAACAGCACAGCTTCTGATGCTTTACAATTATCCCCATTAGCACGACCTTCTTAAGCAGTTAATTCCTGCTCTTGGATATATTTGTAGCGTGGCTGGTATATGGCTTAAGGAAAAAAGTACTATAGAAATCTGCAATCTGGCCTGTCTCCAATTTTCCCCTCCAGCAAATATTTTCTGTTTGCTTCCTCATTATTCTTCAGTTATATTCTCTGCTGTAACATAATTCACATAGAATGGTTTATGTTCATCGTCGTCTTGGATGACTACAATTAAAATTTTTCCCTGCTACTAAATGTTGCCACTGTTGTGTGTTCACTAAACAAGCATTGTAAATGAACAATGAGGAAGGAAGCACACATATACCGAAGAGAAAATAACACAGAAGAAACCCTGTGCATTTTCCTCCTTAAATCACAATAAAGATCATAAAACCCCCACAAAAACAAGGGAATAATCCTGAATAGCTAGGGGCTTACTCTGACAAACTGGATGAAATCTTCCTTCTGGTGCTTCCTTCCTCTCCTTTAATTTAGTTGTAAACTAGCTTGGAATAAATTCTAGATTCTCCAAATACGCATTAAAATGAGTATGACACAGGGAAAAAATCTGCTTAGAAATAATCTGCATGTAAGGCTGCATTGTTCAAAGCAGAATTTTTCCAAGCAGTACTCTGACTACATGTCCCCATGAGAGAGACTCCGTTCATCATCTAAATGGCTGTAATTAATTGGGAAAAAAATAACTGAAGGCGATTACTGGGAAACACATGGGAGGTGAGATAGACTATTAAATTCATTTCCAAGAGGAGATGTGGAAAGTATTACATTTCCCTGTTCAAATAACCTTAGTTAATATACATTGATCAGATACTGCTTCAAATATATGCACGGCTTATCAGTTTATCAACATCTCAAGGTTTTGTGCCAATTGTTCTGACATGCTCTCAATAAATATAATAATAGCAAAAGGACAAAAAATAAATGGGGAAATCCATCTTTCAGTGACTACTACCACCTCGATAGATCAATACATGTCATAACATTCTTATCATTTGGGAAACAGAAATCTTTTTATGGCAATAAAGCCTTAGTATTTTAGTTATTAATTCAGATCAGCCATGACAGACCCAGGAAGTTTCAGATTGGTACAGGAAAAACACAAAATTCATCCAAAATAATTGCGAAAAACATTTGTGATCTCAAGTGAAAACTTCTACCTTTTACATGGGTTTGAGATTTATGTCCAGATTTTCAATGCCCTATTTAAGGGGGCAGATTCCAATTTTACTGAGTGATGGAATTCCGTAAAATAAAGCCACTAATGTGCTGCTTTATATTGCTGTCATTCAGAGAAGAACCAAGTCCTGCTTTCTGGAATTGGAACATGAGAATTGTCATACCAAATAATACAACACTGCCAAATATAGGCTAGAATATTGTTGCCGAAAGCAGTGGGCAACAGTGGGTGCTACAATAGAAAGTGTTGGAAGTTTTTGTAGGTTTTTCCATATTTGGGAATCCCAAATTCTCCTTTCTCAAAGGCAAAGAAAACTAGTTGTTTTAAGTAGGAGGGTTGATACTCCTTGTAGTTTGAAATTGATCTAGTAGAACTGGATATTATTATTATTATGCCTATAGCTATCTATTTTTTTGAAACCTGTCAGCTGCAATTATGACTACATCTATATGGTATTTTTTATTTGGAAGTCTCCAAGCAGTTACCAATTATTAATTTTTCCAACTTGAGTGAGAAATAAGTTATTAAACCCTTTTGGCATATGTGCAAACTAAGAAACACGAGGGTTAAATAAGATTCCCAGAATAAGTCAGTGACAAATAAAATCCAGGTCATCTTGATTTTTAATATTGTAGCTCACTCAGCATTTTTATAGAGTGATTAATGAAACATTTTTCCTGCAAAGATAAATTCAGCTCATTTTCCTGATTAGAGTAAACATTGATAGCTACTATCTGGTTGTGCTAAACAGTGATACAGGCATTCCTGTCGTTATTTGTCAATTAGAATATCAACCAGGTTTTAAAAGCTAAATATGTGTAATTCACTTTGAGCCTATGAATTGCTGCTTAGACTGTGAAGTCTGGAAGGAAGCTTAGATACAAAAAGTATACATAGATTGTGTACGTTCATGAAAAAAAGATGATATCAAATATAGTCAAGTTTTCTCTCACCCAAGGACTGGAATTTATATGGGGCATATTTCAGGAAAAGACTATGGCTGTATTTTATGTTTGGCTGCGCTACCACGGCGGCAATACTAATCTTTGGCACAGGGGAAAACTGTCATGTCAGGCAAACTCCAGCTGTCCACTCCGCCTGTCACTTCCTTCATCTTCAAGTTTGTAGCAGAGGGATGGCGGGGTCTGTGAGCACGTTAGCGAGGACTCGGCAGCGGGGACCCGAGGGAGAGGAGGAGGACAGGAATTAGCTGAGTAGGGAGGAAGGGAATGTGGAGAAAGGGACAAGAAGATTAGAAATTAGAAAAGTGTTAAGAAAGGGTAGGATGGGCAGAAAATAAAAGCCTGGACAGGGAATGGAAAAGGAACAAGAGGATAAAGAGTAAAAATCCACTGGATGTCCTTCAGGGATATTTGCTTTTTGGAGAGAAGAGGAAGCTGATATGCATTTATTTTTAAATGTCCTCAGTGTGCAGGTTCCTTTAAGGTAAATCTAGATGGCTCTCGGCAGGCTGCCATGTCACTCTGAAAAGATTCCACCCCCAGAGTAATGACATCAAGGCATGCATGATGGACTCCACCTGATGTCATCGTCTGTGGCTTTCAGCCATGTGGGTCTCAAGAAGTGCAAAGCTAAAATGTGTGGAAGGCTATTCAGAGAGAAGAGCAGAGAGAGTTTCAGCAATAGACATTTATCTCTTGTATGAGAGATATTATCTCCTTTGACCCCTAAGTACACACATCTCAAGGTGAATAAAACCTTAAAAATCAACACAGAAAGGTGTTGTGGGTTCATTAACATACAGAACAACACTAACAAAGAGGAATTTTAGGTTCAGGTTCACTTGTAGAGCCTTGGAACCAAACTTATGAAAAAACTGGTTTCTGGCTGTTTCTCCAGTCAGATAGCATAATCATGAATTGCTGACCAGAAAGAAAATGGTCTGAGCACAGAGATGAAAGTGCAGTTAAAAAACAAATCCTCTGCACTACTTTATCATGACCTTGTTCTTGCTTGCATGCAATGACCACTGGAAGGGAATCAAGAAAAAGTCCTTGATGTTGAAATATATAATGCATTGAACGTGGCAAGGGCTAGCATGTAAAAACAACACTACCTAATGGCAAGGTGTCTCACACCAGAAAGCACTGGCCCTCAGTGCTCATCTGAGCTGATCATCTTGCTCACCTCGGCAAGGAAGTCTGGCACGTTTGCTGTAGTGTAGCCATGACGAATAGCAGAGATAAGGCAATATCCATTTCCAGTCAGTGGAGAATTACTTGTAACATTTTCATACTCTGTAGATGAGTTTCTGTGGTTGGGGAAGCTGGAAGAGATTTTTAAGATGGGTGTTCCTATGCTTCGTTACAGGGGTAAACATCAGTCCTCCCTCAAAGACATTACTTCTTTGTTAGAAGAAAAAAAATGTCCTTTGAAAATGCATGTTCACTGATTATTCAGCCTAAAATATTTCTGAAAAGTATTTTCCCTATGTTCAGATAGAGGTGGATATAACATCCATCCACAATCGAGGGCATCTTAATGCAGAGATAATGGAACAAGGAGCCCAAAGGCTGTCTTTCCCCTGCACTTCTTATCAGTGGTCCTGCAGCTGGTCTTGAGAAAAAAAAAAAAGAAATAAAAAAATTTACTTGGCTTTAAGTATTAAACCACTGAACATTCTTTGCAGATTTATACTTAGTGTAGTAGTTTGTATTTCCCTTAGTTTGATAAAACTTTGCTCTATAATTAAGCACCCCACGGTATCATCCCAGTTTTCAGAGGTCTGGAAGATACTGGCATATGCCCTTTTGGAAAATTTTAAATCCAATCTTTTGTCATAAGTACTATGTCCAATACCTCAGAAAAGAGTTTCTTTTCAGTATAAAAGATTATTTTGTAGAAAAAAGTAGAATCTATAACGTCATTTAATTTTATTTCAGGAAGGGTCCCCCCCTTCAGTTTAGCTTTTGTTTAGCTTCTTAGAACTGCACTTAAGCTTTACAGATTTGCAGACGTACAATTTTGAAAGGCTGATTCATTAATTTTTTTCCTCACTTATTTCATCAACTAATCATACAATGATATGTGATGAAACTCAAATTCCAAGGAACAAATGAAATCATATCAAAAATACAAAAATGACAATCAAGAGCCAAATAAATCTTGAACCTACTTTTCAGTTCAAAAGAAAGCAGTATGTTGTGCTTTTATATTTCTGTATTTCTGTTCTCTTTACCAACAGACAGGAGATTAATCTTAAAGGAGCTAATGACCAACCCCTATGGGCTGTTCTATGAAGTGGCACAATAGACTGAATAATACTTGGAAAAAGAGTCACAAATGCAATGCAGAGCTGAATCTGCCTCATTCAAAATAGCTAACTCAGACTATAGGAATGTGTTACAATCATATTTTTGCTAAATAAGGACAAGCAACTCTCTCAATATTTTTGTCATTCCTCTAAGAATTTGTGTCCGCGGTTACTTTTCAGTAGTTATGTAAAATCCCAAACTAACGGACCCCTTTCAGTGGCGTTTGAATTAAAATATCAGGATCACATACAGAATATTTTAGCTAATTTTAGGACATGTTCATAGTGCTTTTATGGAATTTCATTAAAACTCACTGCAGGTGTATTAAAACTTTGCAATGTCTATTTGTTTTCTGTGAGTGATGTTTCAAGGGCATATCAGAAACGTACTAAATCATGAAAGACTCTATTCAGCAAAATTAAGCTTTTCCAGTGCTGAGTAATTAAAGCTCTGCAGGCTTCCATGGCTCTGTACAGAGCTTAATCCTCACTGAAATGTAAAAGTTTAAAAAAAAAAAAAAAAAAAAAATCTGTTTACCACCATTACAGAAAGTCTTCATTAGCTTTGTATTCTTGACCTTATTCCCAAGAAGTCATTAGAAATCTACATACTGCTACACAACAGGGGAAGATGGTCTTGTAGTCAGAGTGCTGCCCCAGCATTCAGGAGATAATGCTCTGGCTTCAAGGGGCAGCCACATACGTTGTGGTTGACCTTTCCTCTCTCTATATCCTAGCTCCTAGTTGGCAAAATAAAAGTGATAATATATTGCTAAGGCACAGGATTTACAGAATGCCAAAAGGCCTGTACTCCCTTGAAAAGAAAAAAAAAAAGACCACCATGGCTTTAATATGTTTATGGTATATCTAAAAATAGCTGCATATTTAGTAAAAGGAGTTAGCACCTAGAGGAACTGAGTTCTAATCTGTCAAAATAAAGAAATGTCGAAGAATACAAATAGTTAACCATCATCCTGGGAAACTAGATCTGGTAAGGTGACTGCATTTATTATAAAGCATCTTTTATGACTTTCTATAGCTTCAGTGTTGCCAATTCCACAAAATGAATCTGTAGGCTGAGCAAAAGTCATTGCATAAAGTTAATATAGTTTAGTGTCTTGCAATATATGAAAAAACCCACAAATTTCCTTTCACAGGTTTTCATTTCTCCAAGTCTAAATTAAACTTCCAACATCATACGCTGCATAGAGCCTGGAGCTTCTGCTAATATACCTGTTTCCACAGGAAGAAGCAATTGTTTCTCAAGAGATGATTGTGAAGCCAACAGAAAGAGAGTGGTGATGAATTTGGCAAGGATGGCCAATGTAGAACTCAGCCATTTTTGCATGCTGTATCCTGCTTTGCATTCTTCTGTCATATAAAATGTCCCTAATCCACATATGTTGCCAAAAATATACAACTACGACAAAAGAAAAAAAAAAAAATCCCTTGCTTCTCACACGTACAGCAGGTCTTAGCAAGCCCCAAATCAAATGATGAAAAAAATTTAATGCAAATCTGCCTTTGGGTATTTTGTCACTTGCAGTCATTTTCACCATAGCGGTCAAAATGATCCTTTTTATGAACACTCACAAACCAAGCTACAGCTGCTTCCCTGATAGTGTCCAATGTTATCAGAAACTACCACGTTCCAATAGCGGACGCTCATTAACAGCATACATCATTGCCTCTAATTGCCTGCAAAGGACATTCAGATAGCCATTTTGGATTCACCTATGATGACTGTCTGCAGACTGACATTGGTAAGCTCAGAAGCAGGACCACTAACAGCACTGAAGGTGAGAACACCAGTGATACAGCGTAGAATTTATGATGCACAAGTTGGTTGGTAAAGCAGTGATGTAATATGGCTATAGGAGACAACAGCACCCAACCACTTTGCCTGCACTCAGATGAAGAGGGACGACAAGAATCACTGAAAACCAGCAACCTCTCCTCTCCTTGAGCATCTGCAGCCAGTACCATTGGGACAGCACGTCAAATGCGGTCATAATTGACTAATGAGGCTCTGTAGATTAAAGTAAATCTCACCTAGCACATGGATGGGAGCACAAGCATGTGACAGTAGAAATAAACATTCTTAAACTTGCCACATTTCTGCATGCCACTGAAATCTTGCTAATTCAATGGTGAACACTGGCTGTAGAAAAGGCTGGATAAACAAAATGTTAAAAGACGTTTTGCTTGAATTTGGTCCAACAGAGAAGGGAAGAGAGTGCCCAGACAATAAAGGAATATATGGATTAGTCGCACACTTTGTTCATGCGATGCCTCTGTTCAGTTAAACTTGCCCTTCCTGACCTGCCTTCAAGATGTGTTATCATATTTTCTCTGAGTATTATTTTGGAAAAAACAAGACAAGCAATTCTTTTTTATTGATTTCTTCTGCCAGGTTTCTTGATGCAGAAGTACATTTTATGATCAAACTTCAGTCTTTACTTTTATGGTGGTAAACAATACATGGTCTTTTTTTTTTTTTTTAAAGAAGAGTATGTGCGCATGTGATGGAGGCGGTAGAAGAAATGTGTTGTTTCAAATCATTTGAAGTTCATTCTCCTGTTCTGCTACTTCAACCTACTTTACAATAACCATCACTAGAGGTTAACAGCCTAGTATTGCCCAGAAGGTAAAAAAAAGGGGAAAATCAACTTCTTCAAAACTTCCCTTCCTAATTGACAATTAAATATGAATTAAGTCTTACTTAATATGCACATCTGCAATGCAGCTAAGTACTACCAGAGCATGAGTCACAGCTCTCTTTGATGACTGGCTGATGAAGTCACCACTATGTAAGCATGCATGCACATGCATGCAAAAATTTATAGCTTCTTAATTTAATTCATAGTGCATTTTTCCCTTCTTGAGAAACTGCAAACGAGGTTCCCATCCTGCCCTTTAAGATATCTGCAGACATTACTGGATCTCTAATACAAAATGAGCGTTACATCTTTGAAGGCTTTGCAGGAGGCCACGTGGTTTCTTGCACACCTTTGAAAGACAAAAAACCAAAAAGATGTAGCAGGTATGTACACTGTCACCTTTAACTAGAGACAGTTTTAATGTCTCCCAGAAGAATATACAGGAAAGTTATTTAAAGAAACAAAAAGAGAAATCTGCTCTTCCTTTACAAGTTGATCATAGGTACTGTAAAGGAGTTGAAAATAGTTAATATCTACTAGACTTACTTATAAAATAAAGCTAAAAGAGTGGTTTTACTGAAACTCAATCTTGTATTTTGTCAGAGAATAGGCAAGGATGGAAGAAAGGATCATATGCAGCACCTGTCTGCTACAGAATGTGGAATCACAGCATTCATCTATCATTTATGAGTTACTGCAACTGTTCATATACAGTTAGATCATATAGTTTTCACCCCAGTAGCCACACTAACTCTGACAGAAGGCTTTCTATCCTTCACAAAATGATGATGATCATTAGTTGTATTTCTGGAAATTCTTAAAAGAAATACAGAAATATAGAAATATGCAACCCTACAGATTTTTGTAAGCAGCATTGACTGACAGAATTACTTCAAGACCACTGAATTCTTGTACAATTGTATGCAGTGGGGAAAGCAAAAAAAGCTGTTCAGATTGAGAAGGGAAGAAATTACAAAGAAAGAAATAAAAGGAGATTTTTTTTTCTATACACAAACCTAATATAAATGCATTAAATCACCATTTTATTTAAGTTGAAATTGCTTTTTAAAGAGAATTCTGGATGCCATTTTAGGGGAAACATGAATTAAACGATCGGTTATTCAAATGCTGGATTCTTTACTTGACAGCAATTGTTGAGTGTCAAAAAATAACACACCATACTGCTCAGTCACCCGGTGCTGGTTGCACATCTTGGCATTAGGAAGACACACAAACAGCGAGATGTGCGTTTAATGCTTTTCATTGTAAATGGAAAAGCATAGATTTTCGCTAACAAATATCTTGGGAAATGAAGCTTCCTGTTGTCAAATATTGAGTAACTTAATCAATATACAACAGTGAAGAAAGCAGAAGCACTGTAAAATACCATTACCTCAGCAGGTATGAAAAGCAAGAGTTCAACTTTACTGTTTTTGCAGTGGGGGTAGTGCGGCAGGTTCATTTTTTCTTTTCAGGAAAAAGACTATCACAATAACTGGCCTCTGCAGAAGCCCTTAGGTACATAACATTGAGGAAATCATGTCAAAAACTTGCTTAAATATCTAAAATCTGACTTGGAAAGTCCTCCCTTTCCTAGCTTAAACAAAAAACAGCTCTGTATTCCTATATAGAAAATAATATACCTCAATATTTTCATGGTTTAGGAATGTTTAGAAACTTTGTAAATATGCTACAAATACTGAGAAAAAATGCAATTTGTTTATGATACTTTGCTAGCTTGCAATTTGCACTTAAGGTCATTTAAACAATGCAGAAGGAAATAGAGATGTCAGTTTTCATGGTTTTCTATTTTTAAATACACATAGAATAATAACAAACATCACGTTTTCTCTGGTTTCCCCACCACAAATGCAGTATATTCCCATTTCTTAGACCAAACCACAAGTATTTCCATGACAGGTACTTTGTTGACTCTTCTGTTCAATTCTGCTTTTAGAATGTTTTTGTCTTGAATGTATATATCAAGAATCTTTTTCTTAGTAACTGAGCCCTTGCCAAGAAGCAGCAATCCTGCAAATAGTAAGACAAAAATCAGTTCCTACTGCCAAAACTCTCAATTTCAGGACACACAGAGTAGATAAGGGAGGTACACAGAAGACTAAGATCATTCACATCTTCCCAGTTATCAGAGAGGCGTATTCACTTGAGCACAAGAACTCTAAGGAACAACACTCCCAACTGTCATGAGATTTCCAATAAAATTCAGAGAGCTCACAACAGTCTTTTCCTTGGATAGCTCTCCCTTTGAGATAGGACTAAACTCTTGGCTCTTCTGTTATTGTGGTGGTGCGTCTGCAGGTTATTGCTTTATTAGGATTGAGCAAGCATCTTTCTTGCCCCTTGTAGCAACCCCCGATTCTGTTGTTAAATGGCATCACATAGCTTAATTTTGGTTTGGATTTTGGTGTTTCCCCAAGCATTTGCACAGTAGGAAAACTCTTCAAAGTACCTGCTTTGCACGCGTCCTGGCTGATCAACAAGGTCAAGCCCAGGTGTGTGCTCTGTGCCAGCCTTCAGAGGTAAGTGCTGTTCCTTCCCCTTGTGTCATTGTGCAAGCAGGCAGATAGCACTCAGCACACACCAGATCATAGAGGACTCTCTCTTTAGACAGGATTAACAACAAAAACCTGAAGAAGCAGCAAATTATTCAACTGCAGCAGTGACTACAGAGACAAGACGAAATGACAGTGATGTCTCTAAACGGCTTGCACAACGAGCCGCTTCCCAAACAACTGCCATTGCACCTACTTGCAAAGTGCGACGCCTCTGCCAGCCACAGCGCAGTTCTAAAATCATTATATCTCTCTAAAACAACATTTTTGTGCTCCACAGAGTCATAAAGCATGGCAAGACACAATATATGGTGCTACAGCTTAAGCTAACCTGGAAGCTAGTTTGTACCAGCTGCCGCAGGTCCCTTCCCGGTACCTGGAGAAGTCTGCTGCCTGACTTCTCTGCCGCTTAGCCAGGGTACTAATGGATTCGTTTGTCAACAGATGCATATGGTGTATTTTCAAAACCGATTTTAAGTTAGCCTGGAGGCCACTTGACCTGCCCTCCAACCAAATTATTTGTTGGTGAAAATTAAGACCCAAATCACTGGAGACTGCCAAATGGAAGGTACAGCTCCCCACACATCATTTTTTAAAGGCAGAAAACAAGCCAAATGCAAACTGAGGTTAATGCAATATATACAAGAAAGAGAAATAAGATTAGATGTGATGTATGTGCCAAGAGGCCTTCTGCAGGCAAGGGAAAAAAGAGAATAAGGTTAACATCTTTGATTTTTCCCCTCCCCCTCCACAAGAGCTGAGAGGAGTCTTCATAGCAGTAAGGTCAATTCTAATCTTATTTCCTTATTTCTCACAGTTATTTCATTACCTTCATTCCCATTTTTTAAACTTCAGAGCAAAAATATTTTTTCCAGAAATCTTTGCAATTCATGATCCGTTAGATATCATAGCAGCCCATTTTAAACAATTAACGAGACATACAAAGAAGGAAACCTCTTTAAATAATAGCCACCTGCGACAAATATTCTAAGAAAACGCACCCTTTTCTTCTTCTGAATGGTTGCTGCCTCTCATGAAAACATTAACATTTTGTACACAAAAAATGAGGTAATTAGCAAGAACTTTCTCTATTTCTGTTCTCATTATTGCTGATTACCAGAAATTATCAGGCAAATAATGGCTGCTTTCTCTTTTTATGATCAATTTATTCACCCTCCATCTGATTTCTTTGGTGATGAACTGAAATTTAGGCTCTTGTGTTTATGGCACTTTGTAAGAGAGAGAGAGAAAATACGGTGAGGGAGAGAAATTAAAAAGCAAGTATGTGTAAAGTGTCAGAAAGCATTTAAATTATCTGTGCCAACTTATAATTTTACTTCAAGCCCTGCAATATTTTTTTACATTTTTGTTAAAATCACAGCTCCTAGAATCATCTGATTAGTCCAGACTTCATTTATTAATTATAAACATAAATAAAACCAGCTTCTTGCATAGCAAAAAGATTGAAAGTATGTTTTCAAAATAAGCTTGAAATGACTGAAAGGCTTAAAAGCTCCAGACAAATAAAGCCATCTCCCCAAAAGAGAGACCCCAAATCTCACCATTTCAAAGGAACTCTCATAATTTTGGGGTGATAATACTGATTTTCCAATAGTAGGGCAAGACCCTGTTACCATGGCAGCTGGCAAGAGATGGGGATTGCTTCCACTTAAATACCAAAGCACAGCCAAGTTTTAGCAGTTGCAGCAAAAGCTATCTGGGAACACTGTCGAAAAAAACCCCCACCCAAAAACCTGTGCCAAGTTCTACATTGCCAGAGCTATTGCTACTGCTATTACTACCCAACTACCTAATTTAAATCTATTTGGCGTACATCTTTGCAAGCTGCAGTCAATCTTTGGACTATTGCACAGACACCCCTTTATTTTTTATGAGGGTTAGGAAAGATTTCTCTTGCTTGAACCACTTAATACCCTGTTGTTTAGGGTACAGTTGAGCAGGCTCACCTTCTGCCTGGGAGGACACCCCCCCAGCCCCCCTCCAGGGAGCTCTTCCCTGCAGGCACAACTGCAGTTCCCATACTTAAGACCAGGCAAAATGATTTGCTTTTCAGAATGGAGAAAAAAAAATTACTATTCTCAGCCTGAGACTTTGCATTTTAAGCTTTAGCCTGGAGCAAATTATTAAGGCAGAGTTACTGTCTAAATCCCTGGAAATAGGGGTTTATAGTGAAAATACTGACAGATCCATAACTATAGCCATGCAAATACAGCAGATAAAAATATGTATAAATGATAACGTAATTTAATGGCTTAAAGAATTTTTACTGGGGAGGAGGGTAACGTCTGCTTTATTTTGACAGTGTAAAATGTCAGAGCAGAATCCAAGGATGTAGCAGAGTCATACTCTATACTTCTTGGAGATTATTTGACAAGAACAATTTCAGTGTTCTATTTAATGCACTTACGACAAATTTAAGTGATGAATTGATGCCTGAGAGACAGTGTGGCTAGAATTAGGAGAACAAATTTTCTTGTTATGGGAGCAGCTACAGGCCAGTTCAGTGCTGAAAGGCATACTAAAAGTTAGGTAAAGGAAATCTGAAAAGAGTATTCTGTCAGTGGCAGTGGAAGTGGAAAGCTATATATTTATTAAACCATAATGTCACCAGGTTATACTTTGAAGTACCTCAGAGGCACTGACTCCTCATAGTCTGTGGATACAAGAAAAGGATCAAAGTCTTTTTGGAAAAGTTGATTTGCTAAGAAAAGCAAACATTACTGTACAACTCCAGATGTCACTTTTAGTCAAATATCATATTATTTCATTGATCTCCTCTAATATGGAGTAAAATTGAACAAGCCATTCTGCAACAGTGAACCTTCACTTAATAACAGTGGAATGAAGTTAGGCTTCATTCTAGCGGTCTCATTTTTATATCATTTTCCATGCTCAGTAAATAGTTACAGCCATGTTGAAATCTGCAATTACAGGAGGTCTAATCCCACCAATGTTCCAGACATAGTATTTCATGGGGAGATATATATCCATAAAGAATATTGTACTGGACATTTTTAAAGCATAATGGCAGAGAAAAGCCATATACAAGAAACATTTTGTTGAACAACTTAAAAATGAATCATGCCAGCTTCCAAAGATTTTTCTGGGCAGAAATCTTCTGACTCGGGCTTCATGAACATTACCAAAAGCATGAAGACATCTCTCACTGGTTTTCAGCACAGGTGCACCAGTGACCTGCTTCTAGAGAATCATGACCTTGAGCTGAGAAACCACATTCGTTTTGTAGGGTATAAAAAAAATCTTAGGGATCTCAGGAAACCAGCCGGCAGCAAAAGACCTGCATCCAGGTTTATAGGGCTTGCAGAATGATTAGAATTTGTACAAGCATGCATTTTGACTGAACTCTTTTAAATTATTTTCCACTGCAAATGAAACATCCTTACTCATAGGACTGAAGCAGGCACGTACAACAAAATGCCTAGTTCAGTGTGTCGCATCCTTGAGACTCACCATAGAACTGGCACCAGCAGAGATTTAAATTAGGATAGAGTCCAATGTGGAGAGAGAACAGAGATGCACATTACTGTCTTCCAAGTCTTACAAAGAAGGAAGGAAGGAGTAACACTTGCTATCGGAACAGCATCTTGGGTATTAATCAGGGAAGAGTACACAAAAAACTGCTACTCTTCTGTAGCAGATTTCATCATTAATGTCTTGGAATTCAGCTAAAAAATTAAAGCCGCTTCACCAAAAAAAAATTTTCAAAGAACAACAGGAAAAGCTGAACTGATGAGTTTCCACCAAAGTTATTTATTGGGACTGAAGATGTCTGAAACATAGGTGTAACTCTTGCCTCTCATTTGAGATTTGATAAATGGGATCCATGAAATCTAGATAGAAAACTCTATCCTGTTCACTCTGAAGACTGATCCTTGCGCAACAGATAGAAAGCATCAGTACCTTATTACACACTGATTACAACTATTGCCTGTTGCCCTGATACATCATGGTATCATAATTTGTGCAATTATCACCTCAGGCAGATCATGTAGCACACCCTCGGGAGTGACAATTTAGGGAGCTGAGACACATGGCTGATAAGTACTAAGGGCAGAGCAATCTAAAATGCAGGGGTTGTAAAGTGCTGCCTGATCTATATGCTCAAAATAGTCCACATTTGCAGAAAGTTGTTGGAAAGAAAGGATGGCCACTTGGTGAAGGAACAGGGCTCAGGAGATCTGGATTCAGTTCTTAGATTTGTCAACATGTGGCCTTAGCAACATAATATGTTGCACTTTTTTGTCCATTTATGAAAGAGAAATTATCTTTCCCTCCCAGAGTTTGGAGAAATATGCAAATGCACATGCAAGAGACCATTTACTCTGCACAGGCATACCTAAGTTGAGGATCTGCAGGCATAAATAGTTAGGTGCTGACATCCTTAAGAATACTGCATGTGTAAATTAGGGATGAAGCTCTGAGTGCAGATTCAGGCTGAGAATTAGACTAAAAGAAGTTCAAGGTGAATACAGCAGAACCTGCTGCTGTTACTGCTTCTTCTAAGCTTTATGCATTAATGGTGTTAAAAGATAGGATGAAATGGATCGTATATGCTTGTAAATATTGTAAATGCAGATGATGTACTTTTTTTTCTACATTTTTTTTGTATTCGGGTCCCCTGTAGTTGAAGAGTTATGCCAGATACAAGGACTTATTAAATGCAAATATAAAGACGAGCCTCTCTTAATCAAATAGAAAAGTGAACAATCAACAATTCAGGTAGCATCCTCATAAAGTCATGTTATTGAGTCCATGGAGTCATCTGTATATGGTTATGGACTTTATGAAATGTTCAAAAACAGGTCTATGCTTCTCTGTGCATTCATGGTCTGACCTATTTTCTTCCATACAGAAATAAACCATGGATCTATTTGATGTCAGGTTGTTTTACCAACCAGAAACTAAGTTATAATTGTATATACACAGTTTACCACTTGGCTTACTCTGTTTGTTTTCAATTCTTGAACTTGTTGAACTATTACATGATGACTCCTGTCCTCAAGTGTAACCCCCAAATTAAAAGCTCTGAGGATCAATTTGGCTTCCAACTAAAGATAACATTATTGCTCCATCACTAAAACAGGCTACTTCCTATGAGATTTGTATTAACTAGGAAGATACATCCATGGCAAATCTAGAGCATAATGAGGTTATTCTGAACTAAGCCTTTCTCCTTTTTATGGCCTATTAACTTTACAGTCACTTACACAGTTTTGATGAATTTAAAAGAAAAAATGGAAATTATTTATTGATTTCTCCCCACCCCCCTCCCTCTCTCTTCTAAAGGCTACTCTCACTAACATTAACTTTACTCACTAACATTATAGTCAATATTTTTTTCTGTTTGAAAAGAATGGAGAGAATGTCTAGCAATTTACAATAAAAGTCAAAACAGGAATTCTCCCAATCCATATTAACACTTAGGGATCTGAGTCAATAATTAAAGCAAGAAAAATTTGCCATTACTAGATTTTTTAGTTCCCATATTACTCTATTTTATCAAAAGCCACGCGCTAAGTGATCAAATTAATCTGAGGCATTTAGAGCAGGGACCATGTGGTAGCTTACAAAGCATTGGTTGTTCACAATAATTTGGACATGGCAAGTAGCCAAAGGACTGCTCACAAACATATGGTTATTTATTTCTACTAATCAGGCACTAATACAGCCTGTTTGCTACATTACTTTATAAATATAACAAGCTTCAAAAAGAAAAAGGACCACAAGTGCACAAAGCAATTAATGAAAACAGCCCAAAACAGCATGTAGAATCACTAGCATCCCAAATCCCAAAGTGATTTGCTAAATTCTTTTTCACTATCCCTCAACAAATCCCCAAAGACTGGCTCAGGCTTAATCTACTGTAGCATGTTTGACTTCTTTGTTTAATCACATCTGAAATGGCGTCTTCTAGAGTGACACATCAGCTGAAAAAGTTTAACTGTTGTCCCGAAAACACCATCGATTTATGTTTTTTATAAAGGCTATAAGAGGTGTCTTTCCGTGAAAAGAAAAGGTGAGGGAGTGAAGTCTGTGTAAGTGACAAGAAGTAGGTAAATTTATTTTTGTAAGAAATAAATTCACTTCAAAATGTATTTCATTGTTCCAACTCTTTCCATGAACTTAGATTCTTTTCTCTTTGCCAAGTGCCACAAAAGAAATCCTTAGTGGCCCATGGAATGTTTGAAGACAAACAAAATAATCATTTTTGAATGAAAAGTATATCAGCAGAAAATATATATTACAAAAAAAAAAATCTGAGTGTGGCTCTTTCCTGATTACCCAAATTACACAGCCTTTGCTTACAGTTCCCAAAGCCATCCTGCCACTGCTACTTCCCAGAGTCAGCCAGAGCTTTGAGGTGGATCCATCTGGATCTTTTCCTTATTGTTAGCAAACCAAAGCCCATTTCTTTTTAGAGTACATAGTGGGATGGTTACACTTCCTAAACAGAGAAAACTAAAGAGTAAACCAGAAGAGAGATGAAAAGAGTTTATAAGCAGTAATCTCCCTACCAGCTGTGTCCTTGTAGGGAAACTCTCACTTCAGGATGTGGATTCAGAAAACTGTGCTCGGTCCCATCTAGTCTCTAGGAAGTTTCTCCTTCCACCACCATGAGTACTGGTGCTGTAACATCCCTGAGCAGTCTTGGCTCGTGCCAACTCTCCCTTCCTCCACTTCTATCAGGCTGGGGCCACCCATCCCTGCACATCATCTGCGACTCCCAGAGTATCTCCTGCTTCCAAAATGCCTTACTTGATCAAGGCATAGCTTTCTCAAAGGAGGGTAAACACGTGCTGAGGGCAAACAGAAGAGGTGTTTTTTGTCATGTATTCCAATCACTTTTGAAGGCAAATCCAAGAAATCCAACACATTTTATGGCACGGTTTTCCTAAGACAACTGTGTAACCAAAGATGGGAGGGCAGGAACCTGACCCTCTGCTGGGAAACATCATACTTCTGGACCACCACAGCACATTTTCATTTTTTTGAACAGACAAGTCTTAGGTTAGAGGAGCAGGTGTTGAATTATGGTCTTAAATAAGACTAATTCCCTCTGATGGGATCTCACTAGGGATCCTCAATAGCTCATCTGAAACCACTGCTGCACAAATCATCGTCATCACAAGATCTGTTGTATGCTAATGAAGAACACTGACTTCACTGTGCAGTTCTTCAAGATTAAACATGATTTACAATCAGAAAATGCATTTAGAGGTTACAGATTCTGAGGCTGCCGGAACAAAGCAACAGCAACAGACTAATGTTGGATTTGGCATTCAATGAGGATAAATGTTTAAGGAAAAACACTGGGAATAGGTTACAGAACATTTTCTCTGTATATAGAATAACTATATGACCTACAATGTCACAATCACTTATTTCTTCAGTGTATTGCAATATACTAATAGCTGTTAAAAAATAATGACCAAATACTTTATATTTAACACAAAAGGACATTTTTCTGTTAGAGAAACAAAAATTCATCATGATAAATTGGTAAGCAAAATATTCTTTCACCCTCTTCTAATGAAAAATAACTGAATGTCTTTTAAATAAAATTTTATGAAGTATCCAGTCCTTGCCTGAATGTATAGAGCCAGACATTCATCATAAATTGATCTATTTCCTGGGGTTTAAGCTCCACAAAAAAAGTTTGCTGGATAAGAGAGCTGACATAACCTCCTTATCCATAGTAGCACAAATAATACTAGTTAATTATACTAGAAGATATACTGCCATTTTAGAATTTGCATATACAGAAGGCTTATTAATAGTGATTAAATTTTCATTTCTCAGGCATTCCCTTAACAAATTCCATGCCTTTTGGAATTAAGGAAATGAAGGCAAAAGAAAGGAGAGACAGGTTATCAAATTTCCAACCGTGAGCAAGGAATGATACAACTTTTGCAGTAGCAGCTAAGTCTTCAGAAACACGCAGGTTATCACACTGAGAGATTTTATTATCCAGCAGTGGAACTACATGGGTAACATCTGTGATTGTTGGACAGTGGACATGTGCCAAACCTTCACAAAAGCACGAGACATCCTGGAGACAGAGGGAAAAAAGAAACTTATGCTGCCAAAGTGCCAATAATGTTTGCAAACTAGAGCCGGTCTGCAGGACTGCAGATGAAATTTAAGGCAACAGTCAGAACAGTCAGCGACCTTCCTAAATTATTCAGAATGTGTCATTTGTTTGCAGCCTGAAAACTTACTTGAAACTCACAATCAAGATTTGAATCCCACTTCGGGTTTCAGTTAAAAATGATTTCTCCATGACCCACTGAGCCTAATCTGAATCCTGCTATGGAACTTTCCTAATTAACCCATTGGGTATTTTCTTGCACTTTCTTTAAACCACTATTGACGTTTGCTTTAGTGCATCCACACATCGGAGCACCAATCAGACACTTCCTTGCTTGTATAACATGCCACATTCAAGCAACAGAAAAACAACCAAATAAATCTGATTTCAGGAAAACATTTTTTCCTCTTGGGAAGGATATACCTCAAGCTGACCTACTGAAAATCCCAGTAATTCAATTTACTATGCAAAAGCTATAGAAATGGAGGTGCTAAAGGTCAAAAGAAATCAGGATATGCAAAAGTAAAGATGTTCTGGCCATAGTTAAGTAGCATTGGTTACAAAGATCTACACACCTAACATGAAAAGCAAGGTCAGTTATAGGATATGGTTAATACTGTTCTTTTTGATGCACCCTGGTATAGAATCAAGCATGGAAATGAGTCTGTACTTATTATATTCCTCCTTCCTTAAATCCAGCTGGTTTTTAGCTACCTTGATGACCCTTGCAAGGCACTGTCACTCAGGGAAATGGATGGTAGGAAGCAGGCTCAGATTTATGGAACTCATAAGACAACTTGTGTTGATGATGGCTTGCCACCTACTCTCCAAGATCTCCCAAACATCAGGACCATATCTCACTGAAAAATGAAACAGTTGTGACAGATCATTATGCATTAGTACCCCTGAGTCTAATTAGGACTCTCAATTATCCAGTTTTTTCAAAAGGCCAAAGAATTTCATTTTATCAAAAAAAAAAAAAAGGGGACTCATCAATTGCTGCTCACAGTAATACTGAGTTACAGCAGACTGTTTTCCACTTCACCCAAAGGCTGTTTGCCATAAAATCCTGAAGTTCTTTCAGGCAGAGCTTCTTCTGAGGACAAGAAGATTTTCCCTAAGAAAAGCCTTAGTAGTTGATTTCGATGACAAACTACCCTAAATTTGAGGTGCACTATTTCCAGTAAGATAGTACATAAGTTAGCATAATGCCTCCCTTTCCTTTACAATGATGTGCTTGAACTATTTCCCCACAATAAAGTGTCCCCAAGCTTTCGGCTATTCAGAAATGATAATTCTACTTTCTCACCACCATGTATTTGCACTTACTTTCCATTCAGTATTACTGGAATCTGTGACTGGAAAATATTGCAAATAACTTAAAGACTCTTTTTCCCTCCGAGGTTTGTCAATTTATACCTTTTTTACTAATTATCAACTACTAGCGTCTTCATAAATGTATTTTACTGAGATACACATCTAACTTTCAAAACACAAATGCTGCATCAAACATGTACAGCATTTTATCACACATCAAGTTATAAGACAATTTGTTACCATTTCATTCTTTTATACTAACTCCAAAATTCAATCCAAGGTTTCTCTGCCTTAAAAGGCACAATTAGTTTAAATTTCTGGAAGTGGGCTTTTTTCCATTATTCATATTTAAATTAAGTTCCCTTGAGATGGAAGAAAAGCAAGGAATTTTTATCAAGAGACTAATAATATAACCAGTGAAAAATCTGAGCATTTTTATATTGAATTTATAAATCATGCTAGCAGTAACCAAACTGTTTAAATAATATATAGAGTTTAACTATAACATACTTATTGGCATAAGTAATTTTAGTGCTTTTTAATGTAACAAATCACTCAGAAAATATTCTCAGTTAATCATTAACATACTCAAGTCTAAAGAGAGGTATATGTATTGTTCACTTTATAATCTGGTAGGAATGGCTGAGTCATAAAACCTCATATTGTGTGCCAATTGATTTACAATTTCCTAAAGATATTTGAGTACCCTGACAAAGCATCAATTTATCTCTGCATTATAAGCCACCACGTGCAGATAGAATAGCATGTAATTAAATTCAGGAGCCGGAATTAATTAGAATATACATGTGTGAGAGTGTGTAGACATATATTTGTGTTTATTATGGAAACAGTAAAAAATACGCACTAGCACAGATATGGGTGAAATTAGCCTCTTCCATACCATCAGTATTTGCTACTGTATTTATCACAAAGCCAGAACACAAAAGCTTCATAGTAGTGACTACACAAAGATACTGAGGACAAGGGAGTATAATTTTGGGCTGTGACTGAGTCAGGCAGCAATGCTGAACAGATTTCATGGTCTCATTCTGCATGCAGTGGTTCATTCTGAACATCGAGCCACCATCTGCCCCCACCTACCCCGAACTGCGAAATCTGTAGGTCCTTCTGAAGCAGCAGTTCTGCAATATTTAGAGGGCTTGGAGCTTGTCTTTGTAGTTTCCCTTGTTCCCTCCTACAAAGGAGCCACAAGAACGGTTATGCAGTGTATAGTTCAGAGATATTTTCTGAACAATTAGGTGGAATCCACTTAGAGCATTCAGTGCGAGAAGGGACCAGAGCTCAGAGAGTTCAAACCAGACATACTCTATTGTCAGCCTCAGTTACGTGACATGACATTTTAATTAGAAGGGGTCAAAGCTGAGAAATTTGTGTCAAGACCCAGATCTGAACTTTCCCAGATTACTATTGTAGTAAAAAGTTGAATTGGGTGTTGTTTTTTCAGTCCTGTCTCTCATTTTCATATTGGAAATACTTTCCTATTCACATTACTACCAATATTCACCCTATAACTTTAAGGAGTTTTCCTTCAAATTTCAGGCGTCATTTCTATTCTTCTTGCTCCTTCAGTGACAAATTCCTGTTCAGCTGATGTAGTTACTGTACTAGAAAGGTATAGATCTTTGTGAGTATCATTATTAGAAGTACAAGTATTCTGACATAATTACATTTTAGTTTTTTTTTTATTTTGTAGATTTGCTTCTTTGTTGAGTGCCAAGTCATCTACTTATGCATTTTAAGACAAAAGAATAAGACTACAATGGAAATACTGGAAGCCTCAGGTTTATCAAGACCAAGATGCCAGATCCTTGTGCAAGTTATTAGCAGTAGCAAACACCCTAATTCAACATGTTGTGTAGTTTTTATGCTATACTGCATAAAATTGATTTACTCTGTTAAGAGTATTCTGTGATGAGGTCTTCTGTAATTAAGAGATTTGAGATTAAATAGTGGGTATGAAAAAGCTGAAAACTGCCCGGTAACTTCAGTTCATTTTTTAGGCCCAAACTACTTAGATTAGCAATTAGCTTGAAAAGACTACTACTTTTTCAGACGTTTAGATATTAAAAAGGGCAAAGTCCACAAAAAAATATAGATTAAAGCCAAAACAAATGTCTTCCATATAAATATGAAAAAGATTAGCACAGCCATTACAAAAATAGCATAACATAATTAATGTGTAACAATTGCTTCAGAGTATTTAACCTTCGTACAATAGTCTTCACATGTTAACCACACATTTGAGTTCAGGAGAAAAGCAAGAGTAGTTCCATCAAGGTCTTTTGCTTAGAGCAGTGTTTCCACTGCCTTGTACCCCTAAATAAAAATATCTACAGAGAAGCAGGCCAGAATTACAGGACATACTTTGGAAGCAGAATGATTGCGTATCATAAGAGTATGCTAAGATAGAGTTCTCTATACACTTAAGCAGGCTGCAAAATTAGTTCCAGAAGCAATATTTCTCCAATATTTTAGTATTTCTAGTGTATATCTTTTCAAATAAAGTGATGGCTCCTCAAAATGTTCCTTTGTAATCTACTGAAAGGGAACCCTGGTGCTCTTCAGAAAATGTCACACTTAAGAAACTCACTCAAATACACAGACTTTTCACAGGAAATTTTGTCTAATCAATTCCAGGTTAATAATAATCCCAAACTGGGCATTCTTTGCATTATACTCTTCTATAACTTTCATGCTCCCTAACATCCAGTACATCTGCCTGCACATAAAATGACCATTTCTCTATACTGTGCTAACCTTTCCACTATGATTCCCTTCATATGTTACTGAAAAATGTAATTAATTTGCATTATAAGTTCTAGTGGACAAGAATGCTTGTCTTGATTTTATTTTAAAGCATCAGGGACACATGCGATGACTTACCAATAAATAATATTGTAACCTTAAGATCATTTGGTCAATAACACTATAGTAACTGGAGGCAGAAGAAGGGCGTTAGTTGAATTATTCTGATCCTTTCATCTCACCCAATTGAGACACCAATATTTTTATTGAAATGCTTTGTCATGCTTATAAAGACAAATCTTTCAACTGTCATCTTTTCTCCTTGGCTACAAAATCTTATTCATACCAACTGTGAAATTCCCCATCCTTCAAGTCACATCTATGGCTCTAGCAAGCCCAGTCACTTTGTCCAAGTTGTTCAACAGTCATCTATTAATTTCAGTGTGATTGGAGGATACACTCAAAATATCCCAGGGGACTCTCATGACCTTGTTATATTAGCCCTTCAAATGGATATAAATTTTATTCCATGGTTCAGCAGACATGGGTTCTATTCTTGGTTCTCTGATGTGAATCGAGGAAAAAAAACCAACTCTGAGGGCCATGATACTCCAAAATAGAAGCGTTAAAGAAGGCTTTAAATCTCTGTGTGCATTCCTGAAAAAGTGGCCGGCAAACAGGCCTCATATCTTCTTACCATCAATCAGAACTGCAAGAGAATACAGGAGGAACATTTTCTTGGACCATCTACACTGCTGAGTAAAATGGGCTCTGAACAGCCTCCAGGCAAAAGTGGCCACACTGATGCATCCCTTGTCTATTGAAGTGTGCTCTGAGTTGTGTGCAGGACAAGTCCTGCTGTATCCCAGAGCATTACAAACCTTGCATGGGAATGGCCCTGGCACTCTGGACAGCTTTCGGCTGTCTCATCTAGCTCTGTCGGAATGATAGCTACGTAAGGGGAAAACCACTAATTTTTACAGACAACTACATAAAGGCTTTTGATAAAGATTTTTTGTTTGTCTTTGGAATATAAGTCATTTGAAGCATGTATTCTGGAGAGACGAAGCATCCATGACACAGCTCTCTGAAGTCAATAGTCCAGCTAAGTCCATATCATGAAATGAAATTCTAAGCCCGATTTTCAAAAGATTTGGTTTCAGTTTAACTCAATACCCACTGAATTCAACAGTAAAAATCCTAGTCTTAGAGGGAGCAGTTCTAGGTCAACACCATTCAGTTTCTTTCTGCATACTTTTCAAAAACATGTACAAATACCTCCCTCCAAGTACATTTATAGATTTTGTCTCCAGGGCTGCATCTTAATATCGGGGAAAATTTCTGTTTAAAGGTGAACGGAAAGGATAGGATAGATATTCTAAAGTCTTTCCTCTTCTGTTGCCTTGTCTGCAAATACACGCATCCTGGGGACAAAGGATTTATTACAAGCCAAAGAGGAACATTTTTGTGGGTGCCCTTTGACAAAAGGTACCAGCACTACACTGCACAGGGACAAAATAATACAATTTAGCCTCTTGTATTCTTGCAAAGGAAAAGGTTAAAGTGGAGAATGAGTTTTTATGGCTCAGCTCAGAGGAAGGATTAGCTAGGAAATGTTGTTGATACCCACTGAACAACACCTATAGTTGCCTTTTGTGCTGTATTAATTTTCAGCAATAGAGCAGCAGCCAGGAGAGTTATAAAAGGACAGCTGGACCCCCAAATGGCTGACATGTCTATAAGATCCAGATGATTGCCTACCAGGGATCACAGACGTGCATTAAACATGTTATAAGATAAAATCCTTCCTGAATCTGACCAGTTGGAGTGCCATTTTGCCCTCTCTAGTACCTTCAAACGGTCCCAGATAGCTAGATAGGTGTATTAGGAAAAGACTGTTTAAGAGCTCCTGCTGACTGAAAGATGCGGTCTGAGAACTCAAACGTCTATGGGGCTTCTGCAGGCATTTTAAAACACTGAAAGGCAGATATGTTTCAAGGATAATGCTCTACTGACGTCCTTGGTTCTCACAAAAGATAGAAATTGCTAATTTTTAATTAAAAAAAAAAAAACAAAAACCCCAGCTAATCAGGGACTTTCAAATGTACTGACCTTGGTAATGCAGAGGTACAGTTAGGTTACCTGAGCCTGGAAAAGATTACAGCAAAGTAGATAGTTTACAGCTGATAATTGAGGGCATTAAAAAGAACAAGAATAAACCAAAGGGAAATTAACTAGCTGTTTATTAAATCTGTGAGGAAATATCCATGCTGAATGCCATCTTTGAACAGTTTTTAAACTATACATTAGAAGGGCAAGAAGTCTTGCACTGGACTTTATAAGCTTAAGAAGGCTTTGTCTTTCAGTCTGTTATTTTGAGTCTGTAAATTCCAAAATAATGTACAGCTCTGAAGGCCTGGTTTGGGACATTTCAGAAGTGCTTTAATTATTTTAGAAAATGTGAAACAGAAAAAACAGTTAAACTTGGAAGAGGTAGGGAGATGGGGATGAGTGGTACATGAAAGGGTTCCCACAAGCACGATGGCAATAAACTTCTTAAGAGATCTGCTGTCTGACATCAGAATATGTTTTGAATGGGTTCTCGAGAAAGATAAAGTAGAAGAAAAAGGTAGCTGAGGACAAACCCATAGTCATCACACACGGTCTAATCTTTTTTTCAAAAAATCAGTTTCTTGAGATGTCTCAGCTTGAAAACACAAGCAGTGGACACAGCCCAAATTACTACTGATTCTCAAAAACCATAGCCCAAGAATACCAGAAGGGAAATGTAGTAAGATGCTTAATAAGCTTAAGAAGCATACTTGTTTATGCATTTATCTTGTTTCAAGAAATTGGATTTTTTAAAATATCTTCTATTGGCCATACAGTATTTTGCCTCCTTTGTTTCAGATACTTAATTTAGTCCCGTTCTTAAAAGCTTAGCATGCATGATGGTTTGTTTCCTAATCTACCATGAAAGAAACTCAGAAAATGTTTATATTTATCTTTTTTGTAGGAAAAGGAAGAGAAGGGAGGTAGTCACAGCATTGTCTCTAATGTAGTTTCATGCTTTCCTTATAGGCATTATTAGATTAATCTGATAGCTTTCAAACAAATTTTGCCACCAGTGATGATCCAAAGATGTTTTCAATTATAAAGATCCAATATTATGCATATCATGATTATGACTTAGTAGATGGAAGAACCGTGCAGTAAAAGCTTTCATTGAGGAAGTTTTCTCATATCAATGTTGAACACTTTTTCACAAGGATTGATTCAAAGCAGAAATTTGTCTGTCAACTTGCATCCTTAGTCTTTTGCTGTTGTCACTAGATAAAAATGTTTTTTTTTTTTTGCTCTTAGGTTTTTTTCCTGTCAAGAAAACAATATTTAATTCTTTTGAAGTACATGGATGATATCAAGCAGATTATGCCACATTGGCCTATTTTTTCTAGCAAGACCAGGATCCAACCTTAATGCCTTTGCCTCAGCAAAACAAAAACTCTCAAAGTGTGCTGTGGTTGTTTTTCTTGCTGCTGCAAGTTCTTTGCAGTGTTAAATTAACTGAATGGGTTTTGTGAACAAAATCAGTATAACAGGTTGTATTCTTCCTGCCAGCATGTTGGCCTTCTTACTTGTGGAGTCTAAGAAAGCTTGTGCTCAGGCTTTCTTTTTTTATCCTCTAACAGACACAGGCTGATACCATGGTTGTTACTCAGTCTATTCCCACCTTTCTCCTTGAAAGGCTTGAGCTGTATGTTAGTAAGCAGCTCTGCCTGATGGATTCTCATTAGGCTGCAGCTTTTGTGAAGGTTTTGCTGCAACTGCCATTTATCTCACACCTGAAGGGATACGCTTCCTGTAAGACAGGTGGGTTTTAAGCATCCTTTTTCTGTCTCTAGTGTTTTCACTCACTCGCCAGAAACTTGTAGCAGATACTATAAGTTATTAGGAGCAGTCATCAAACAGAGGGATATACTGAGGTCTGCAAAGAGTCTTAAAAATCTAGGGTTGGTTAGAGGAAGGTGCAGGGAGATCTAAACTCTCTTTGGTGTCAACAGAATTTGAGGACACTTGGTGCATCACAGAATCTGGCTCCTAATGCAGCTCAGACTGAAAACACATTATTGTTCATCTCAGAACAGGTGGAAACAAAACCCTTGCCTGGCTTCTATGGCTTCAGTCTGTATTTTAGGCAAAAACCAGTAACTAATGATCTTCTTC
This sequence comes from Haliaeetus albicilla, assembly GCF_947461875.1. NCBI lineage: Eukaryota > Metazoa > Chordata > Aves > Accipitriformes > Accipitridae > Haliaeetus > Haliaeetus albicilla. The sequence goes on from NC_091484.1 coordinate 5,342,849, forward strand.
AGAATTGTAAAATCACAGAGAAAAAGCAAGGCAAGTCAGTGTTCCTTGTTTGGAGCCCAAAGATATGCTGTAAGAAATTAGAATTGACCTGCAAAGCCTTTTTTTTCCTTTCTCCTTATAAATCCCACAAGCAAGTAAGGAAAAATAATGGGAGGAAATTCAACCAATAGATGGATATTTGAATTTTAGCTTATGAATAGAAAGTACAGTGCCAACATGCCAACATCATTTGCAGGTCTTTGACTTTTTTTTGTAATATACTTTAAAAAGTGTAGCTTGTCCTCTGACTTTAGATGTTTCAGAAACACAGCCTGCAACTGTTATTCATAGAAATATAATGGTCCCAGAGAATTCAAACAGCCTTTATGTATTTGTCAGCTGTAACTATAACCCTATTGCTCTCTCACAGTATGTTGAGGGCACACTTGTTTGAAAGGTGTTATTGGTATCTACAGGTCTCCATGTTTTAAATATAGGTAGTTTCCCAGAAGATGGCAAAATCTTTCTCCCTATAAAGCAATCGTTAAATGCAGTCACTGCAGCATAAACCTAGACAATCAACCATCCTTTCTTTATCAAGTTATTTAATACAACATGCTTCTGTGAAGGTTTACACAAACTAAAGAAGCCTGTGTGCACACAGATGTAAGTACATATGTGTTTGTGTGACCATATATAAGATTATTAACGTTCTGTACTAGTGTCCATCTGATCTCACACCCAGATGCTGAAGCTCTCCGCAGGTACAACATAGCTGCAGAGATTCAGTTGTGGAACTCAGTGCAATTCAATAGCCATTTTCTGTGGCAGGGTTAAGATGGCAATGCAAAACCCCTGACAATCTGTCATCTTTCTGATGTGATAGCACAAGATTCCTGATGTTTACAAGGAGCCCTGGAATAACTACTATCGCATTACAAATGCACTGATAGAGAACAGCCAGCAGAGTTGCTTATAACACAAATAACAAACCTAATATATTCATCGCAAATAATTTGGGAAATACAGAAGACAAATACACCAGACTGAGATCAATGATCCAGCTAAAGCTGGAAATCATCTCAGGGATCACAACCACAAACTTGCAGAAGTTTACGCATGTGCCTTATTTTATAAAATGCTAGTATTTCCCTTTGGCTTCAGTGGAAATATTCACTGTCTAAATCTGTGCTGGATATATTCCCATAAGCTGAACAAAGAAGCCAAGAAGATGGACTAATTGTAGAGTCCAGAATAGACAATTCTAAAAGCCAGAAAAAAGATTATTTTGTAAGAAAATGCTCTAAACTTCATCTAGAATTTGAGCACGAACAGCACCTAACCGTATTAATACTCTGCAGAATTACAGGTTTTTACATCATTCACCTAAACCTGTTTGCTGCAGTATTCAGAATTGATCTAAAATATTTGCGGTGCCCTTCCCCTTTTTTCCTCCTTTTCCCTGTATATGACCAGTGATAGATAGGATAAGGTAAAGAAGAATTGCCTGCATTTAAAATGCACACTTTCAAACGCTAGGCTTTATTTTTGGGGTACAATTTATACCTCCATCTGTACATGAATTGCTGGTGGAAATATTAACATTTGAATGGAAAATGACCTGATTTATGGGTATGTGCCAGGTTGCTAGCTATGCAAGTGCTAAATCCATATCCCCAGTTCCAAGGGTAGACAAATTCGCTGAAGCTGTATCTCAGCCAGGATCAGAAACATGTTCCATAAATATCTGTAACCACTGTTGGCGAGGTGCAATTCCAAAAGGCTTGAGATGCCTGATTCTAAAGTAGAAATAATAGAGGTTTAGTGCACAGGTATGTTATAAGCAATATTTTGGCACTGGTTTTACTTCTTTATTTCTAGAAAGAAAGAAAATTAGATTAAGGTGGCAGGTTCAGAAATATAGGCATTCTCCATTCTAGAAAAAGCATATAGACTGCCCTCTTATTGTAATGCAGTTCAATTGCAACTGACTTGTCTTCAGTTTTAATCTGCCATTTACAACTCCACCTTGTACAGCTCACACAGTTTGGATTTACATCAAGTCCCTCATCTCAAAAGTTCAGGGAACTTCACCAGTAAATAATCAGAGTCTTTCTGTGGAACAATCAAACCACATATAAATGAAAAACTAAGGCACAATGTGGATAAGTAAATTCTCTGTAGGGCTTCTACAGGTACGTTTCAGTGTTTCTATTTTTATTTTCCAGTCTGCTCCCTTATTTTGAATTAATAAACTTGAAGGATGAAAAATATTTGCTTCTACAATTGAAAAAAATATATTTACCAGGAAGTACAAATATTAGCCAGAGACCAAGGAGGCTGAGGCAATGACAGCTAAGTTCCATCTTTTATAAAAGACAGAAAACTTTTGCCAACTCTCCTGACATCACTGAGCAAGGGTAAGAGTCTACTGACATGCAATAAAAAGGACAAAATGTGACGTTAAGCCTGTAGAAAAATTAAACCAATTGCACAGCAGCAGGAAGATAGAAAGGGAAGAGTTTGTCTCTCTCTGAAGAGAGAAATGTAAAAAAGCACATTCATGTATCAGCAGACCAAGAAGTGTCCGAGACCTGTATGTACACAAAAGTAAAAGACAGATCTGTGATGATTTAGGTTACCTTTTGGTTTTTAGTCAAAAATGTTCTTGCAGTCAGTTCTGGATGCCCACACAGATTTATCATCCATCTATCATGCTAACACAAATACCCCGGTAACGAGCAAAACTAGAGATCCCAACAGAACTCTCTAGGCTGCCATCCAACAAGGCCCACTCATTTAGATAGTCCAAAGGAACTCACTTCACAGCTTTGATTCAAGGGGCGTAGGAAAGAGTGCAACTTCCAGTAGTCCTCAGGACAGAGTAGCAACCTTCATCAAAACAGTGGGAACGGGAAAGAAATCTCTCATCAGGATACCAGAAAGTCGTTGTGAATATTCAAAGTTACCAAGCAAAGAACACAACCCTTATTCAGACTTTCACTATCACAGGCAGGCAGTTAGTATAAACTCTTCTAAACAGCCCTTTCTAATTAAACTTCCAAAGAAAAAATAATAATTACTAAGCCCATTTATCCAACCTTATTAAGATTATTTATGTATGTTTGTTTCAAATATTATATTAACAAATGTTGACAGGTTTCCAGTTAAGAAATTAGAAGCCTGCCAATAAAAACAAGCAAAGGGAAACAAAAGACAAGATTATGAGAAACAGTTTCCATAGCACCTGAACACCTTTTAGAAGAGAATAAAGGCTATTATTGAACAGTCAATCTGTCCTGACTCAGAGCAACAAAAAAGGGATGCAACATCTCTTTTCTACTGGCTTGATATTCCCAGCGTATTCTGGAGCTTCTTTTCCTTTTTAACAAACTATTTAACCTTGGCAGAACACACCAAGAACACAAAGGCTGAGAGATAGCATTATTTTAATGCACATAAGTTTAGTAAGGAATGACGATTATTTCCAGTTTTCATCAGTTCAGTTTTTTAAGAGCCATCTGATGCAAATTATTATTAGTCCTTAGGAGGAATATATTCGCCCCAGCCCAATGTAACTGTAAAATGAACAATCACCATCCTGCTTATACACAGACAGATCTAAAATGTAAAATTCCACGGATGAAGATACTTAATGCAGAAACATGCTCACTGAATCACCAAGGGAAGCAGAGGGGAAACTTCCCTCCTGTTGAAGTAGGAAGGCATTGCTTAACCAGTCAAATACATGAGATAACACTTTGATCTAACAAAATGTCATGTGCCCCCCCAAGTAAATGAGAAAATGTTTCTTTTATGTAGCGAAGTGGCAAGTTATCTCCTGAACATATTGGAGGGAAGGGGCATAAAGTCTAACTGGACCCTCGATAGTGTTGCAAAAAGAGACAGTGAAAAAGTTCTGTTCCAAAAGGTTTTGCTCTGATGAATGCAGCCCAACACATACAGGGATGCAGGAAAACAGACTCTCTAATGAGGTTTATGTCAGCAGCTGGATACAGGGAGAGACATCTTTCAGATTTAATCTAGGTATTAGCAGATTAAGTATGATTTTCTCATCCTTTCCTCACCTGTGTCTTTAGTCCTATTGTCTTTTAAGAATGTTGCATGTACTTTATTTGCATTTTATGCAGAGTTAAGAGCATTTTCAAAGCGACTTACTAATTACCAGGCATTCTTCATCTGTGAGTACTAAAAACTTGTAAAGCAGAGTGCTGAAGCACCTAAATTCCTGCTCCTGCTCCTTGACATGTTGGGTTTTGGTGGTTTTTTTGAGGTACCCACAGGGTAAAAGAGCGTGTTCTTCATTCAGGTGCTGGTACCACAGACATCAGGAAAAGAAGAAATGTCTTTCAGTGATCAGTAACAAATTGGAAGCTCTTATGCACCAAGATACTGGGAAATACAACCGAATCAAGTATTTACATAGCCACACATTAAAGTAATCCTTTTACTCCATACATTTCCCATAGCATTTCTTATGTAATCAGAAATTCATGGAGATACAGGAAACTTAAGGATATTGGAAAGTTTACTTCTTTTTAATAGGCACTATCTATTAAAAATAAGGAGATGCAGAAAGACTAGTGATTTGCTAGAGATGGCAAAGAAATGTTACTGCAAGAAATGAACCCAAACTGTTGTATGCAGGTGCTATACTTCATCCGTAAACTTCATATTTTCTGACTGTGATGTCAAACATTTTAAAGCATAAAAGGTCTCATAAGATCTTCTATTTGGTGTGAGTGAACATTGAAGAAAAAAAGGTATTATTTATGTTCATAAGATTCTAAATGCCTCCTCTTTCATGCCTGAAGAGGTCTGACATTTGATTAGGCTGAATCAGGCGATGCTGTCAGACAGACTTCACTCATACAAAGATAACAGTCATGTACTATGACTATGCCCCAGTTAAAAGTTTTATGATCTCAGGGGTGTTGCATTTCTGAGGTGATTTGTGATGTTAATGAAAGGATCACAGTAGATAGTGCAGTTCAAAGCATGTGTCCTCCATGGAGCATTGGCTATTTTCACAACCAAAGACCAAGAGACATATTAGCTAAATGCAAAGATGTGTTATCATATTCCATTTATCAGAACCGATATTATTTCAAAGTTCTGAACAGAACAAACTTTGGAAAATTTATACTAATTATATCTCAGATATTTTGCAATACTTAATGTATGGATTGACTCGTTCATTCTTGTTCATTCTTGCTTTTATCTGAACAGGTACATTAAGATACAGTAGACTGAAAGCTTAATAAGGTAAATTCATATATTTCCTCATATTTGTAAGAAAATATGCAGATTTACACTGGTAACTGACAGCTATAACATTAAAAGAATAGTAAGCCTCTGTTAAATGAACTACAGCACGAATGAAAATAATACTACCTACAAAATTCACCAGTCACACAGAATAGGCATAGCTCTGATGTGCCAAGGTAAGCTTTCTTCCACCAAACTGCTGATATAGTTCTCAGCTGACCTTCGAGAACTCTGCCATAGACTGGCAAAGTATTTAATTGCTCTGAATTGACTACTGAAAGCATCTTTTCTTCTGTGAGTTTGGTTCTTGGTTTCTCTGCTGAGGATATCTACTCAGTGGGCAAATATTCTGAATTATGCCACTGTGATTTACCGGCGCGTGCACTTACTACTTCCCCAACTTCTAGCAACTCATTTCACTGCAGGCCACCAAAAGCCATGAAGATGACCCAGTAGAAGGAAAGTAGATCTTTTTAAATCTGATCCCTATCACCCAATCCAAGCATGAAATAATCCTACAAATATAGTTAAAACTATATGAAGCACAAGATGAAAATATTCTTATGTGGTACTTCACATGCTTGACCTGAATCTCACTAAAGATGAGCAGATACAGCCTTGTAGTATCCCAGGGAACTAACTACTGAGGTAGCACTCATACTACCAAATGATGTAGGTGAATGTATCAAATCAGCCTGAGTACTACCACAGCTAGAGCTCTGCTGCCATCCTGGTAATCAACAACTTATTCTTGGAGATTTTGGCAGTCTCACCTGGTTACATCAACGAATCTCACTGAATCTCACTTGATTTGTTATTGATTTCCCAGAGAGTATATATGAAGCAGCAATTTTAGTGATAGATCTTCAGAGTGGAAATGCAGGGCAAAGAAAAAGCTTTGCTTATAAAGAGGGACTCAAGTGGTCACGCTCTAATAAGCTAAATTCAAAGGATTTTTCCAATTGAGGCAAGAAAATCTTTGCAGAAAATCTGCAGTTTTTGGGAAAATGCAAATAGTTTCAAATACATTATCTGCTTTACTAGAAATCTGAACTACTTCAAATTCCAACACCTGACTGTTAGCAGATCTGAAAATAGGTATCTTATCTTAAACCTAGCATATTTGTGACAGCTGTCATATTTGCTGACATACCAGAGATTGAACTGTGGAGCTGTTGAAGCAAAAAAATGAAGGCTGATGTAGCCTGAGCTAATAATCCCTAGATTAACCTACAAGCAGATTCTTTCTAGGTAAACCACAAAGTAAGTTCTGTGTTCAGTTGTTAATACCAGATATGGTATTATGACATCTTCTGCAGGAGGGTAAAACTGCTAACGTTCAGGTAACTTCAATGGATTCAATGTACTCACACTTGTGGAATATCATAAGGTATCAGTAACAGAGATGGTTGCTGCATAAACTGTGTTTTATGATTGAGGATAGTCTTCTAAACTGACTTCAGAAGAACATGAAGCATGGAGAGTAATCAAAATTTCACATAGAAGAAAAACACATGGTTACAGCAAAAACTGCCAACGGATGAGAGGCAGAGAAAGATATAAGAAAAAGGATCCTTTACCACACAAAAAGGAAGATCTGCCCATTTAAAGGCTTCACCCACAAAGTCTTTCATATATGTAAAACCATAACATTTATTATGGCTGCAAACAAAGTGTATTTTAAATATTAATACATTAATGGCAAAAGCATTGTCTCTATAGTGATCTGTAAGTACAGACTTATTCTACAACAACCACTATAAAATTCACTGAAATCAAGGACTTGCCCTAAGCAAGCCCTTACACCCAGATTCTTATACCACAATTTAACTCTCTGTCATTAGATTGCTTATACATACCACTATTTTTTGTAGACCAACATCAACATTCTTGATAATTAAATCTAAAGTAAATGTGTAGCAGTATCAAATGTGATGATTTCACACATATGAGAGTCTGTATATAGACAAAGGTGTGTGTGTGCTTGTTGGTTTTTTTTTAAAGAAAAGTTACATCTACTCCATGAGCCTCTAAATTCATACCATCATGAGAATTTTAAATGGCAGTTATTCTAAGTTTCCTATGCTTTTGTAATCAGTAAACCAAACACACCTGATGGCATAGTAATGCCTACTTTGGAATCATCTGAAATTAAAAAAAGCAATCCTAGAACAACTGTGTAAACAGGTAAACAAGTCATCTTTGCATGCTTTTCCTTTTCCTCACTTCTCTCAATCCATTTGCTCATGGCAGCTCCAGCAGTCACTGCCAAGAGAACATGTAGGAGACATGATACATTTGTCCTTTTAAGCTTGTGTCAGCCCATTTCTAATGTGATAACCTATTTTGTTTGATTAAAATGCATGAAAGTAGCTTTTAAAGCACATCCTACTATGGAGTTTAATCCTTCCCCAGCAGAAGGGGGAATAGTGAAGAATGTTGTTGCTGTTCACATACGCCAACCCTCAAAATAATCACAATGCTTACATTTGGCTGGTATTAAAATTACTTGCCTCCTATTACTAGGCAGTGCTCTGTTATTTTTTCAGGTTTCAAAGTTTATTGAAGTTTCTCTCACACACGCAAAAAGATTAGGCAAAACTAAGCACTGCAGATCACATAGATTAATATATTGAGCTCTGGAGGAAAGCTGCCATGACTAAGAGGAAACACATTTGTTTACATGTACAACACAAATGAAATAATGGGGAAAAAATTGTAAAATAAATATTTTCTTGAATATATTTATTCAATCATTTGATATGCCGCGATTTCACAGGCAACTTTTCCCAGTTATATCAGTATGAAAAAGAACAAAATAGAAAGCCAAAACCATACATCCTTTTCAAACACTAACCAAAATTACAACTTAATACAGCTTGGTACAGAGCTTGCTTTATTTCTTGTTACTTTAATGGAAGCTCTATTACCCTACAACACCCTACTTGTGACCTAGGTTTTTAGATAATTGAAAAGGTCTTAATTTTTTACCCCAGAAATACTACCATATACTATTCCAGGATTTTCTGTTGGTGTATCTTCTCATTTCTGGACAAACATGTACATACTAAGTTGATGCAACAGTTGTAAATAAAAAACTCTGTGATAAGTACACAGATTCTATTATTGTAATTGTTGTCTGAACTAAGATTTTCAGTAATATTCATGATAAATTTTTAGAATGGAAGACAAAATTTGATTTGACAAGTAATTTCATTTTGTACAGTATTTAAGAGTCGAAAAAGACAGCCATCTAGTTTTTCTGACATTCATGTTAAGACCAATTTTAAAGCACAAAGAAAATTAGCATGCACCTACTCTCTCAGTATTCTGTGAACAACTTAAGCTCCCATTTAGCTTAAGTAAATGCTTTAAGATTTCTGCAAAATTGAATTGCAGTAATTCTTCATTGCAAAATGTGGATTTTACTGCTTCCTTCTGAGGACTTGCACTTAATATCAGTTGCTCTGCTTTAACAGTTATAAGCCATTAGTTTCAGTGTATTTACTCTTGGTTTGCAGATGTGTAACTAAGATGAAGTTGAGTTTCTCAAAAAGAAGTTTCAGACTAGGAAAACTAGTGGAAAAAACAGCTTTGTTTTCTCCCTTCGTAATACTGACTTTTAATGAATGCAATTCATCCAAAGCTGCTTCCATCTTCACGGAAAGCCTTAGTTGTAGGAATTTACAGCTCTGAGAAAAACAAACTAGCTCAGAATTTTAGCCGAAAAATCACATTGTGGCATGTGATGTCAGGTTGCATCAGTCTTGCTTTATTCTATCGTGCAGTTCACCAGGAGTGACACAATCCAAAGTGACTTCACACAATACAATGTGTCAGCTAAAAAACCTGAAACAAATTACTTTTATCAATATTATACCTTAGATAAACGCACTTTTAAGAACGAGAATTCATTACCTTCAAAAAGAAGAAAAAAAAAGAGAAAAGGATATGGCTAAAATGGTTATAAACCATACAGTAACGATATATGCACAGAGACTGCTAGAGATTTTATTCCTTCTCCATGTCATCTACACATTCTAGTGCAAAACTCACGCATATCTGTCATCTGCCAACTGCCTTTGTACACATGAAGCCAATCAAAATCTAATTCAGTAGAAACACAAGCAATCATTGCCAACACACACGTGCACCCCTACTTTCTTAAATTGATCAAAAGTTGTTTCACCAGATAGGACTGAGATCAAGTATCACCTAAAATCATTCCCCTGTTAATGGAGTTCCTACATACCTCATACACAAAGGCTATTTGGAATTTCCACAATGTAGTTTGCTCTGATTTCTCTTGCTGTACTAGGCTTCTTGCTCACTGATTTTTGAAACAGGAAGCTTACTTTCCTCTTATCTCTTTGTAATACTGACTGTACTTTTATTAAGGTAGCAGGCATAATGCAGAGACAAGAATAAGGTTCACAGGAGGGCTATTCGGTCAAAACAGCAAGTCATGCATACCTAGTTAAAAAGTTAATTGATGTATTATAACACTACTCAAATATTTCTGTTCTTTTATTTCTCCTCGTGCAAAGAGTTCCTTTGTGTCCTGCCTCCACCTAAACCCACAATTTCTCCAATTATAAAACTCAACTGAAGCAAAATTCAAAGTTTGTATATTAGCACAGACTGTGGTTCCATTGCAAGTAGGTGTAATGGGCATCAGGTCAAATGCTGAGATGAATTGCGCTTGACGTCTTTCAGGGACATTCTTGCACATCTGAATTGCAGAATGTGCTCTGTGCCAACTTAATTCAATTGATAATAGAGGCTTCATACTGACCACGACACATTCCACATGTACAATCATTTAAGCACAATGGGACTTTCTTCACAGAACATTTCTGGAAACATAATGACTTAGAGATTATATTAAGAGTATGATACAATGCAAGGTTAAAATCTAAGTGTTATCTTTAAGCTTTCTTGGGAAAAGAGCAAGTTTTATGCATTTTAGCAGATTTTTCAGAATCATTCTTAAAACAATAAAGTTACCTCCACGCTGCTGAGACACTAAATGTATTCAGTAAGAGGTAGAATTTGCCAGGTATTTACAGATAGGTACTCTATATGTGGAAATACAGGAAACAATGGTATTTTCTACCATCTGCCTGGACTCAATGGGAAGTGTCCTACATAGCATCTAGAAATACTACTTGCTATTAAGACCTCAAATGCCAGCTGTAATCTACACATCTGTAATTAGCCAATCAATACTTACTTTTCATAAGAAAATAAGATAAGAAACCATTTTCCTTGTATCATCTAAAAAAGAAAGCATTTAAGTCTACAGAATCATATGCCTTTTAAATTGCTATCCCTAACTTTACTCCCACCTATAAATCAAAAACTAAAAAATGTACCAATATTTTATGCATTGCACCGTAAAAATTTAAAATCAGATTAGAAAACATGGTTGCCATGGTACCTGAGAGCTACACTTTCATGCAAAGCAATTTAACAGATGCAAAAGAATTGAACCTTACAGCAGGGATGGTATAATTTTTAGATAAACTTAAGAAGAAGCTGTAAGGATATTTCCAGCGCAGTCTGATGGCTGGACGGCTTCTTGTTCTGTATTTCAGGAAGCTGCATCTCTACGTCTATAACTGCTTCAAACTCTCTCTAAGGGCTGAAATGTTCCTAGGGTGAAATCTTGATGTTATTCGAGTCAATGGGGGTTTCGCCACTGACTTCAAACAAGACAAGGTTTCCCCTTGGCTCTTTGAAGATGGATGGCAAAAAGAAACATTTAGGGGGAACAGTGGTCTCAAGCCAAGAAGGTCAGGCTAAACTGCAGTATGGCATTGCATCTTTGCTCATAGAAAATGTTCATGCAGCCTGTTTTTACAAAAGCTGCTTTTCTGGATCCCCTGAATTAAATTTAAGGGGGAAAGGTTCACAGATAAATGAGGTTAATTTCTATTTCACAGTGTGATTGTAGGTGTTGTACACGTTATTTTCTTTGCCCACAGGCATCACTAAGGAGAGAGAAGAACAAAGAAAAAAAACATCAGGAATACTCTGGCAAATAAAAGCCAGAAATAATAGGAACTTTAAAAAAATAGATCATTTCCCATGCAATTTTGTGCCAAAAAATAGCATCTTTTTGTATTGTTCTTACAGGAACATTGCATTGGAGAGCTCCTTCTGACATCATTGAAATCTGAGTCACAGACACATCTAAGTTGCCCAAGAAAAATCTACTCCTTTGACAACTAAGAACCACCTCAACAGACTATTAAGTTACTCTTCAGAAGTCTAGGCTAGGCTTTCAAATTGTTTAACACCTACTATTTTCTGTTCTGGCAGCTGGATTAGTGGTCAGGAAAGCAAGCTGGTGATTTTTCCAGATTTTTTTTAACCTGGTCTAAAGACCGTAAGTTCAATGCTTTTTAAAACTTAGTCATTTCAGCATGACTAAATATTAGACAGGTGGGTGAAAAAAATCTGTTCCCAGCAGTTTGCTCTGTGAAATTTATATATCTTGGCCTGTGAGCACATTAATAGCAAGAGCTGAATGCGAACATGAAAAGCAGGCTCCTATTTTGCTGTGCCACCAAAAGGCAGTGCTCTGCCTCCCACCACACTTCTACATTACGTGATTTCTGTGCTCATCCAGGAGGAGCAGATGTGGCTAACATGCAGCTAGAAAAAAGGAAAATGGCAACAGCTTCCTTCAAGGCTTCTGTGAGATTATTATTTACTCTAAAAGACACACTCCTAAAACAGACTTCTGATCACGTCAAGTACCACAGAGGGTTTCGTTCACTAAAAGAATTTCAGAAAAAATCAAGCCAACAAACAGGGAATCTGCCCCAGACAGGTGACTTGATTGCTGTTATTCTGCAGCCCAACGGGATTGCTGAGCAAGAGAAAAGATAAAGGAGCCCTTTGTAGATACTTGCAATGACACAGCACACGCGTATGCACATCATGTAACACCTTTCACTTCTTTATCCTTTGCTGCTGGGGTTTAGTTTTGAAGGAATTATCTCACTTTGTAACACAGAGGATTGCCAGTGGTTTAAGTAAGGCTTTTAGGTAGCTATAGCTCCCTTTAAAAATAGCATTTTAACAGCCAAAAAAAAAAAAAAAAAAAAAAAATTACTTACAAGAGTCCCACTCCCTCAATGAATCATTTAATTTTGCCAAGAAAAATTAGGTATTGTATTGGGACAGCAGCATAATATGGTGCATCAAGTTGTGAACTGCTGAGACAATATCCTGATACCAAACTTGAAGGGCTGCATTCTTCGCTGTTCAGATGTTTCACCGCCTCTCTGTACAGCCAGATCCCGCAGAGCCACCTTCTGCTCACCGCTTCCTTCTCCATCAGGGAGGCAGAAGGTGAGGAACAGGGACAACCACCCACAGCAACCAGCCGCTGCAGTACTCCGGGGTTCATTAGAGCACGCTTGCACAGAAAATCACCCTCATTTTAAATACTGCTTGCTATGACTAGAATATGCATTCTTCAAGAAAACTGAGCACACAGAGATGACAACGCCTTGCACGCCGTGGCTACTCCTGATTAAGAGGACACACAAAAACTTTGGATTTTTTTTCCAGGTTACAAGGACAGAAGAGTGGCCATCGCCACCTGGTGTCTATCCCTGCAAATTCAGGGAAGGGATGTGGGAGGGCAATCCACTGAGCGGCTGCTCTGGTGGGAGAGCCCTTCCCTTTCTGGCTCTTTTCTAGCGCTTTTTTCCCTGCTGTCCTCCAACCTGTTTGCTGTGTCCACAGCTAAAAGGCCACAGAGCTCCTGCCCGCCAGGAACCGAGGTCCTGGGCCTGTTTCTTGTTGGCAATGCAGTGTTGAGGGGCTGCTCCCTTTTCTGTGCAGAACCAGAGCTGACGGGACACGGAGGAGGAGATGGGGTTGTCCTGCAGAGTATCTGCTGCAGAGTCACGTTTGCAGCAGGACAAGAGGTTATCTGAGATTTTTAAGGCACTATAAGAGTATTCCATCCCCCATGAGAGGGAAAAAAAGGGGGTTTAAAGGTTGACTTCTTTAGGAATTGAACTGGAGGTGAAACAAAGTTTCTTGAATTTGCCAGAACAGTTGAGATGCCATTGAGACTGTTTTTGAAGAGATCACCTATTTTGATATCTTATCTGTTATTTTTACAGTTCTTCATAACTGCTTTTTCTGGAAAATGAAGTAGTTTGGGACCATGGAACTGCAGTAATATTAAAGAATTTTCTTTACTAACCTTCGGTGTGCTGATTTTGGCAGCACACAACTTCTGCTTGTAGCAGACAGGGAGAGTAAAGGTTCTGAGTTACCAACAATGCAATGATGCCTGCCTGCAGTCTGTGCATTCTCTTTGTACTGAAGCATCTATCTGTGTATTTCACTCAAGCCTCTCCTGTTTGTATAGATGAGAACAAGGCTCAGCCTCACATTTCTGGTTCTAATTAATAAGGCTATAAATAGTGAGATACTTGATTTTTAGGGGGAGGCAACAAACATTTCAATTTCTATTCTTCTTTTCTTTTCCTTGTTACCACTCAGCCTACTCAGAAAAGTTATATAAGGTTCAAACTGTTTTATTCCATTTTGAAGAATGCATTCGACAGCACTTAAAAAGTGATACCATTAGCTATTCATTTTACCCAATACATTTCATATTAACAATAATCTATCATAGCGCATAATGATTATTAAAATCTAAGCACTAGGAGCTTTAGAATAAATGAACTGGCACACTTGACTAACCTTGAAACCTGCTTTATAGATTAAAAATGCTTTTTTGCCATGAACACTTCATTCACTTCACTTTCCTTATATTCTTCATACCTGAATTGTATTTCCTACTTCCCCCCCAAACACTTGATTCTATTCAAACAAGCCAAATCATTTTGAAAGCATTGAATGTATACCTGACCACTGAGTTTTCCTACTTTTTAGGTCATCAGCAATGGGTTTATACTTACACTGAGTTTTTCAAAGCTTCACCAGTGAACATACAAAGTCTACATTCATGTAGACATTGAGAAATGTGTAATATATTTATCTAGGTGGTACATTTTAAATTTTTATCTAAAGAAATTTTCTACTCATTTACTTAACCCCAATTTTAATGCTGACCTCTAAGTTAAAAGTGAATAATTTAGAGTATAAATTAAGGTATCATGTGCTTAGTAACTACAGTATAGTGTGAATTGTGACAACAGTGTAGAATGAAAAACTTCTATTCCAACAAAAACTGTTTTTCTATTAGGAAGAAGAGAAAAAGGGGGGAAAACCACCAACAAACCAGGAAACAACTCACAACAAGGCATTAACAAAAGCTTATAATTTACTGGAGAGAGATATTAAAATGAAGATAAAGTGGATAGGATACAATACCACCACAGTGAAAAAAGAAAAGAAAGGTGAAAGAAATGTAACAGAGCTGAAAATAAACACAGGCCTATATGATTTGCATTCACAGACAACTGAAAGGTAAGCAACCAAAACTACATGACAAATCAACATAAAAAAGGGGTACTTGAAACAAGATAACAAGCAAAATCAATGTAAAGCCACTTTAAGTCCAAACAGAAATGAAAAGGAGTAAAATAAAAATCAATAATATTAAAAGGATTAAAAATAATAGGCCATGTATATAACACATTTTCCTTTCTTTTTTTGTAATTGACTTAAACATCTAGAGCAAACAACACAGGTCACAGTGCTGCAGGTGGCTGCAGAGCAATTTTTTCTATAAGGAAGGCTTTCAAATTTGTTAATTTATCTCATTAGAAAAACAAACAGTTTTATGAGAGATGAGCACAAAAGCCTTTGACATTCTGATGCTGCATAGAATGCACTGGTGTTCGGTAGCCAGTACACAGATTTGCAGTTCACAAGCAGCGTTGGTGTGTTTGTTAGGAGATAATTGTTATACCACATGCAGACAGATAAAGGACCAAAATTCCTTCCCGCAGGAAGTTGAACCAGTCATGTTTGCAGGGGAAAGAGGCCTTGGAGATCTTATCCTACTACACTACTCATCCATAAATGAGTGTCTTCTTGCAAATGCAATTGGCTTTCCTTGCGAAGCAGGGGAATAGCTAAAAGCAATAGATCCAGGTAGCCATAGATCTCTCATTTTTTCTCATTGTTGCTCTTCCAGCTTCTCCAGCTACTACTTCCAAGCTCCAATGTGTACCGGTGTGCAAGAGAAATGCATAAAGCATGAAGTGTACAAGACAACAACTCTGTTCTGCCCCCTCTGTTCCATGTAGCAGCAGCATACTTGGGTCCAGTAGATGTCAGGACCTTTGGTCATTACAAGAGTATGTAAGATGAGAATGGTTATTTTGACAAGAAAAGGGGAAAAAAAAAAATCATAGGAGGAAGGTCAGGGCTCATACTTAAAAGCTACAGTTCTTCACATATTCTTATCTTAGAGGATAAAATTATTCCCTCATGTTCAGAGATCCACATTCTGCCCTGTAAAATAGAATGGGAATTTATTTCCGCTAAGCCCCAGCTTATTTGCAAGTCCATGTAGACAGCTGATTCCTGGCACTATCTGGCCAAACAATGACTAATTGTTACTGACTTCCCAGATGGTCATTCTAATAACTGGAGAAGGGCAACCAACCTAGCAATCAGGTTTCATTTAGTTGAAGACAGCACAACAGCTGTCTTTTTCTTTCCTACACACTCAAGCAGAGCTTTCTGTTGTTCCAGTACTCTCTTGAGCATGCAGCAAATAGAGCTTCAATGAGCTGGAAAGTCCTGCTTTAGACGACGCTTTACTGAATTCTCACCCCCTTCTCCTCCTTCCACATTACTCTGCGTTTCTGTCCACTACAGTTGCACAGTAATTTTTGGTGGGGGAAGTGGCTTAAACACATGTGCTATCTCCAGCCTATTCAAAGCATTTGAGTTCAAAGGCAAGCATCTTATGAGAGAGTATCCAAAAACCACATGGAAAGCAGTAACAGAGTCTCTGCAAACTGACAATTCAGTTCCGTTAGTTCTCACCCAGCTTGGGATGAGCTGGTTAGTTCCCCAGACTGACAGCAGCCAGCTAGCGTGAGGCCTTGGGAAAATAGCCAAGTAGTATCTCAGGTGTGTAATGAGTAACAGAGTCAAGATTCAAATTTCATTAGCCTCACAGAAGTTGGTATTCCAAGTATGGACATTTTTAACTAAGCATGAATTGCAGTGGATTCTTCTAAACTATACCCATCAGGGCCAGAGAAACTCAAAACCTGATCCAGTTACCTAATCCAGTATCACAATACATTTACAGGGACCAGAAGGGCATTAAGTTTGTCTGTTCCTGCAGCTCCTGATATCGTTCTGTAAGAAAGGTGTAGATAGCTCAAATGGATAGGTTTTTCCTGAAGAATATTACAGCAGTGGAAAACAAGAGAGATCAAACCTTTGCCTGGTACAAGCTGTTCTGGTTAAAAGGCCAAATAAATCAGAGGAACCTTTGAGGCAGAGACAGTCTGGCACATGCTCTGATATAAACACTGAAAACCGGGATGACGTTCCCCTGAACCACTTTAGCCACAGCAGAATTAAAACTCTTTCAGCTGTGTGTTTGCACTTAAGCAGAAAATCATTTGTATCTTCTGAATGCATTATGGTCCCTGACTTCCAGACTGAATACACTTCAGCAAAGTGCTAATCTCACAAAGTTATCAGCTACTGAGTCTAACGTTATCTCAGGCGAGAAATCAGATCTCCACCATGGAGTTTTTGTCACATTTCTTTCCTTGGCTTTGCAGTCTAGCCTTTTAGACAATGTTTTTCGGTCCCATATTAGCCCAGGAGCAACAGGCTTAAGAGACCACACGTATAGCAGGAGACACAAAGATACACACCTCAGAGAGCTGAGGGAAGAGGAGCTTGCTCACAGGTATAACTTCACGAAGGCTTGCCAGCGACCCCAGTCATCATCACATTGCACCACTCTAACTGAAGAGCCAGTTCGTAGCAGTGCTGGCAACAAAGCCCATGCTGGCTGGCTTCCTCCCATGGCTAGGATTTGGATTACCCTGCACGCCCTGTAACAGCAGAGTTCCTCTACTAATCACATAATGCAGCTCTACCACTGGAAACCATCCTCCCTAACAAGTCTCATGTGACCTACCCTACATTAGCCATTTGCAGAACAATTACAGTAGTAAATGCTACAAATAGCTAATTCCAGCACACAGTTTCCCCTTTGTTTCTTTTCCTCCCTAAAAATACCAGACCAGTGAAGTCAAGACTTGTAACAACAAAATTCCACAGTACTTCTTTCCTCATAGTTTTTTATTGCAATCATGTTGGAAATATGAAAATGGCATTATGCATTGTTTCTGAAATCCTTTCACTGTGAAACACTGTTATCTAAATACCAAGAGATGAATTTACAAATAATAGAAAAAGTTGCTTATATATCTGAAGGGGAATTGATTACCCTAAATTTTTTAAGTAAGCTGCAGCCATTTTTTTTGGCTACTAAATCACTTTCCAGCTAGACACAATTTCTGCAAATGTGCCATATCAGATGGTCTGAATGATTAATTTTCAACTGCTTTTTATAAGCTGCATGGCTTTTATACATATTATTTTTTATGTATAGCATTTCCTATGAAACCGCATAGGTACATAGCACTTGCTTACCAGAACTGGGTTATCCTAAGGTATCTGAAATTTTGGGATTCAGAAATTATTCCACACCTTTCCAGCAATTATCCAGAATTATGAATAGCCTTAGTATGACTCAGTGACTCTCAGTTAATAAAAATATTCATTAATATAAAAACAAAATACAAAAATTAAAAAATATTCACTAAGCAGTGCTTTTTCTTTCCATTTGGCATCTTTATACAAATATCATTGGTGCTAAAGTTTCCAAATTTGGGTCTGAAGAGTGTTCAGTCATGTGGACCCCAGGTGGGGAGCAGAACATAACCTGAGGGTATATGGATTTTCATCGTGACGGGAACTGAACGTGAAATCCTCAACTTAGAATATGAACCTCTACCCACTGGGCTAAGAGTTTAAACCATTAGCATGGGAATGCAAAGATTCAGCACCTCTATAGACCAGGCATAGAAAGGGCACTTAACACGCTGTAGTAAGTAGCTGCGTTTAGGGAGACTGTTAATGCCCAATAAATATTTATTTCTTCAAAAACGTCTCCAAGTAGGAGCCTAACTCAAGCCAAACATATCTGAATCTGAATATGAACATAACCTAATAAAGTGTTTTTATTTTTAAATTATACATTGCATTCAGGATTTTAGAATACATCAAAAATTCTCTTTGTTAGCTTGGATTAATATTTTAAAGCTGGAAGAATGACAAGGAGACAAAAGGAGTATTGTAGCAGATTAAACTAAAAACACCCTTGCCACATTAAAATAGCTTTTAGAAATAAAGGGACAGCTGTTCGCAGGATGAAAAGAAGTTGGAATAAATGAAACAACTACATGATGTCTTGATAGCCTGATGTATACACTCCAATGCCACAGATCTCTCTTTGTACAATATTTATATTTGTTTCTCAGTAAGATTAACTGTGTTCTTATTATTCATTTGCATTTATGACTCAGTTTCAGAACAGCTCTCAGACCCCCTCCACATCTCAGTTTTGCCTCTAAGCATGATAGGAGAAGAAAAACAACACCTGTGCCCTGCAAAAGAACAGTGTTCTTGCAGAATATACACTAATGAGGGGTCAGGCCACCTTTTTTTTTTTTTCCCCCCTTTTTTTTCTCTTTTTTTTTTGAGAAATAGTCTGAGCACTGGTATATTTTCTAATTTTACTTCCACAACAAACGAAAAGCTAAGATTTTCTGCAAGCTCCTTTGGATAAGTAAAATAGTAAGTATTCTACCCTGTGACTGTATCTGATTGCCCAAGGGAATCCTATAAACACTGGCACTCAAGGTACAGATAGCTCACGGCACAGAGGCTACAACTCCATTAAAAGCTAGCACACAGACAAGTGTGACTGCAAGCCATAGAGGAAAATTAACACATTTTCTGAAATGTACTTAGGTCAAACATGAACCACATTTTTTTCCCAGCTGGCTAGTTAACTGGTTCGATTTTAGGGCTACCAGTTCACCCATGCAGCTTCTTCAAAATAGGTGTCTGTCTTTGCTCTAAATGCTATGCACATCATACGTGGGCGAGGTAAAGAAAAGTCTTATTGTCACAGGAAGAAAACCTGAGAAGAGCTTGGCTGCTTCTCCCAGCTCAATCTGAACAGCAAGCACAGGGAAGATGCTCAGGACATGGTTTAGTGGGCATGGTTGATGGTTGGACTCAATGATCTTGAAGGTCTTTTCCAACCTAAATGATTCTATGATTCTTAAAGGTGTCCTGTGACTCGCCACAACCTGCAAATGGCCCTGACATCCATCATGCGCAACACTCAACAAACAGCCATTGGAGATTCACGGGAGGCATACGCTTACTTCTGTAATTGCTGCATCTTACTCATTGAGTATTTCTCCATAGCAGAGTCCTAACACCACACAGCTGACAGCGTTGCTGCTAAGCCTCCTCAGCACATTACTATTCCTCTAGTGCAGTTCTCAGAGGGTTTTCCCATAGGAAGAAGGGAATTACCTATTCCTTGTCAGTCTTGGGGACTGCTCCTGTCCCAGCAGCTGGCCAACAGTGGGGAGGTGAAGATGACCTCCCCATCTCTTCCTTCTACCTCCAGCAAAGAGAAATGGGCACAGCTTGTAGAGGGGAGCAGGTCTTCTTTAGCAAAACACTAGGGTGAATACTCACGGGCTGTGAAGTGTTACAGGTACCTTCCTGTGCCGAGCTGTTGACTTTTCACAGGTGGTATTTACCCTCACAACAACAAGACAGACTGGTCTGGAGCGCTCCACGAGTAAAACCACAAACTAAGAAGGTGAGGCTGTGTAGCCGAGGGCTGCACTCCCCACTGGATCTCAACCACCATCCCTTGTGCACCTACACTGTGAGCTGGTCGTACCCTCTCCCAGTGTTGGGGTGCCTGGGACGGTGTCTGCACTGCCCCCGTGCATGCTTTACACTACAGCTGAGACAGAACATTTTGCAGAGAAGTATGACAAGACATGAATAATTTTATCATTTGAAAATAGTTAAGGGCCTCAATTCCACATCTAGCTGTACAATAAAGGCAAGACATTGTTTAAAATACTTCAGGCTTTTGTATCTATTCCCAGTGATCCATATTTTATTCAAGCAGTACAGGTGTATTGGCCCATATCCTCTAATTCACAGTAAAAGGGATTCTATTCTGTCTCTGCTAACTAACATTTCATCAGTTCACCCTTCAGAAACATACAATTTTGTCTGCTTGCAAAATTACTACTTAGAATATTGATCCATACAGGCAGTGTTTTGCTCTGAGCTTATTAATTTGAAAAGAATTAAGGTGGGCAATAGAAAAAAACCCCAACATTCTTTGGAGTATATAAGCAGTGTGTTAGAAATTAAGCACCACAAAAGTGAGTCATAGGGTAGAACAGATCGATGGTAAAATTCAAATGAATGCACTTGCAGCTAACAAGTGATCCAGAGATGCTGATTCTTACTGCAGGGCAAGTGCTATGTTATAAAGAAAACAAAACAAAAATGAATTTATCATACTGTTCTTCACAGCAAAGTGTGAATACTTGATAAGAAAAATGTGTAAAGTTGAAAAATAAGATTAATGTAAAACAATTTTGCTTTGTTTTTTGTCCTCTTGCTCACAGTGAAGCAATGCTCTACAAATTATTACCCCAATATAAACCAAGAGAAGTTTCAAGAGAAATCTCTAGAGAAGTCTTGAAGGCAGAATGGGGAAAAAAACCGCAAACAAACCTGATTTCCTGCCCTGTACCTTGCTGACCCAGCACTGTCTGCATATATCTTGCCTCAGACAATAGCTAGTAGGAGCTACACTTCATTATTGCCTCCATGAGTAGGAAATATGCCTATATGCTAATAAGAGACCCTTACATAATCACTACCTGAAGCTCCTTAAAACAAAGGACATCTCTGAATGTACATTTGCACAGAGGCAGACGCTACTGCTAGAAGCCCAGTCTCAGGACAGGCTTAGCACAAAGGAAAACCTGCAGGAGAATCTCCTCGTATCATATTCCACACCCAAATAGATAGAATCCTGAACCATGATCTTTCATTTGAAAATCAACCAACCCTCATTTACTAGTAGCAGGCAGAAGAACAGGTGAGTATTACACGGAATCACACAATGGCTGAGGTTGGAAGGCACTTCTGAAGGTCATCATCCCACTCCCCACTCAAGCAGAGGCAGCTGGGGTTGGTTGTCCAGGACCATGTCCAGTCACAGTTTGAGTACTTCCAAGCACGGAGACTCCTCAACCTCTCTGGGCAACCCGTTCCAGTGTTTCATCAGGAAATCTGAGCAGTGGAGAGTCAGCCACATCAGGTCTGTGCCAAACCCCTCTTGGTCTATAGATCAGAAGGACCTTTCAGGGAATCCTCTGGCATGCTGCTAAGCTTGGACTATCCCTGATTTAGCTGGTGAAGATGAGAGCAGCCTTAAGGCTGTTTTAAGCTACACCATGGGATAAACAGGCTACCAGCTGTCCCAAGGCTTGGAAATCATAAAGGTCGTTTAGAGTTGTTCAGGTTTTTAATATCTTTTTATACTGCCTCCCTCACAGGTGAGGACTGACTCCGTTATTGGATACCCTGTAGGCCAAGTCAGGTGCATCTTTTTGGACATTGATATTAACGTCTGGAACTATTTTTGCTCCAGATCTCTGAGCAAGTGTGTGCCAAAACAAGAAGTATTAAATAACTGGCTAGGCTAAAGCTTCCCGTTTACCTGAGAAATTACCTCATGGCAGACACAGACTCTAAAAGCTTGCCATTTTTCTGAAAACGTATGCAACAGTTACTGTATGATTTAGGGCAAAACTGTATACGTTAACATGGTATGATTTGTGAGTAGTCTTTCCCCCACCATTTCAGTGTCACAGTCCTGCCTCATATTTTGAGGAGTAATTTGTTACTGGTTGCGAGTCTAATGTATGTGTGGCACATTATACCATGCCTGGCGCATGAATCTCACTGATTCAGTGCCTGCATGAGTAAGGAACACGTGATAAACATGTCAGGTTTTTGAACATATTTTCTAAACAGGATTGACAGAGTTGTTCTTTGTTATTTTCAGTTTAAGCTCTTTTCTTTGACTATGTTAGAAACAAACAGCAGAGACAAAATGAATCCCAGACTTATCCGACTGTATCTGCTTTCTTCCATTGAATGATGATAATACATTGCTTCCTTTAGGATCTTATTCTAGCTTGATGGTTTCCAGTAATACATTTCAAGTCACTTCTAGAGTTATCTGAAAATTGTTCAAAAGGATTTTCATGAAACTCAAAATAAGCTGAACTATTTCTAAGTGTAGTTTGGTTAAAAAGTAACAAAAAAGAAATTTGACTTGACTATCTTGTAGGCAATTACACAAAGCAGCTCTAATATGTAAATACAGCTACATAAATTATTTGCAAATTCTGTACTACAGATATGAAGTAAAACTAGATAGTTACAAAATACTAAATGTAAGGTTACTGCTAAGAAGGACCATTTTGATTGTCCATGCTTTATGTCCACGAAGTCAAGCATTATTCCCACATCATGTCCATACCTCTTGATTTAATTTACACATGCTTCATTGCAACATAATGAAGAATCTGTAGCATCTCTAGATACTTTGGAACATGCATCATCAAGTCATCAACTAATTCTGGGTCATCACTTCTAATCACGATCGGTAACCATATTATATCATCCCGTTCAGAACTGTATTTCATTGCTTAAAAAAATGCTTTACTTCTAACCAGAATTTTCCTAGAGCCAGCTGTCATTTGTTAGGTCATGTTACTTTCTATCACAACTGATGAGCATTTTTTTCATAAAAAATTATTTTCCCAGTATTTTTTTCCAGAGGCAGATTTTTTCTTATTTAATGGTCAGTGTATGGTGTAGATTATAGCTCATTCATACAACTATACATAATATAATAAACCACTTAAGTATGAACATCAGTATGAAACAAAATGCTAGGTGCAAGCACCTCCAAAATTTATATGGTTCAAAAGTCTGGGGACGCATTATAAATGCTCTGTTAGTTATTATTCAACTCTATTCATTTCCTTTCAGGCAGAATACCTTAATTACAGTCATTGAGCAAGACACACTTATGAGAAAAGGATACGAAACTAAATGAGTAGGCTTGATCAGTACATCCACTATAACATATAAGAAACAACAATTTAGATAAAGCCGAAGGGAAACCACAACAATGCTGTTACACAATATTTGTGTCCCCTAATTTTCTGCATGACTGGGATTGTCCTGGAATACTATACCCTGATTATCCGCAAGTTTTAATGGTTAATTTACTTATGAAGAGGCACAAAGAAAACCAGTGAAAACCAACAGTTTTTAAATAAGACCGGGGCTTGTCCGTATAAAAAAAATCTACACCCATATGTATTTTTAAAGCTGAAAATAACATAGCAAATACATTAAAGAAAATCTAACTGAAGTTAGAAGATTTCCTCTGGGCATCATCATGTAAACACACTTGTTCTGCATCACAAATAATATATTCGATCAATGTTCAGCCTTTGAAAAATCTTGAACAAAGTTTCTTTCAGAATGATCAGAGGCAATCGCGCTGTGGGTTGCTGCTTAAAAGCTTCTACAAGTGTGTTCACATGAGGTTTCATGTGGCTTGAATACCTCCCCTAGTTACCTTAGAAATTTAGTGATGTTGCTGGATACATCCCACAGATATTTTGGTAATTCTGAAGCTGTTTATCCACAGAGAACAGGTCAGCTTCATGGACTGATGCTAGAATGCCACTTAGAAAGAAATTTTTTGTAGGAATTAAACAGCAGCACTAGGGCAAGCAATTACAAAAGAAAAGCCAACATCTAGTAAAAGAAGCCTAGAGATCTAGATTTCTCGATTCCAATAATACAGATCCAAGTATTATGCCGACAGTACAGTAAAATCTGCAAATGATCAACCCCCTGATTATAGCAATATCATATGAACTACATACACATTAGAGAGACGCTTACTGAACCCCAGACATGAAAAATCAGAGTTTTCTGACAAATGCGTTTGATTTCTTTTGACGCACGCTGAATCTGATGCCCTGATTCTTTTTACATTGCATAGGAGGTTATGTATGCAAATACAAATACCAACGCAGTGCTTTTACAGCTAGCCCTCAATCTAACCCTGAATTTTCTAGTTCAAGATAGTATCAAAATACTCCTTCAGAGACCAAACGTGCTGTCTTTTGAAGAATGCATTGTCTAAGCCTGCATTTATTAGAAAATCTGGCCACTCATCCTGCAGCCTGCTACTAAGATTGCCAAACTAAGTTGACTTCAAATAAGCATGATCAGCACTCACTCTATGCTGATATAAAAGCAGAATTTAGCTCTGTGATATTGCTGCAGTTGGCTCCTACTGTAGTGCATAAAAATTATTGATCAATTTGCAGAACACTTGGAGAGACAGCCTGAAGAACTGAGCATGAAATACCCACAGAAAACATAACAATTCCACAGATATTTTACAAGTGTGCAGAAAGATAAAAAACCTTTGTGTAATATTAGCCAATTATTTAAATAATATTTAGATTTAAATAATAAAGATAGAACTCTATGGTGCAGAGAAACTTCCTTATAAAAGGAGAGGGTGTGTTCCTGGAAGAGAGCTGTCCTCAAAATTGTGATTAATTCAGCTACAAAAATCTTTTCATTTTTAAGGATAATAACTATAGCAATGCTGGTCCCTTTTGTACTTAAACTATTAAAAGGAAGAAGAATATTCCTAAACTTAAAGTGTCAAAACCAAAATCTTGACCATAAATGGCAGCAACACTAAATACTCCCCAGAAGTTAGTTTGGCCTTGCTATTTTATTCATGATAACCAGAAGCTGTGAGGCAATTACAGAGTCCATAATCCAAAGATATAGTTATACAGAAAGATGATGTATTTCATTCTGTCTAAAACTGACTTCATATAGCATCAGTTATCCTAAACATTCACCCATCACAGAAGTGGTTGTCACCTTGACAACAGAGCAAATGGTCCACGTTATAAAATGATTAATAACTTTTCTACACAAGGAAACTTTTGCTGAATGTAACTGACCCAAGCCAGAAGTTTGCCAGCATACTGGGTTAATAACTGCTTCTCTAACAACAACAACAAAAAAGGTTCTATAAGAATTTTATGACCGGAGGTGGCCAGAGCTTTGGTTTTATACTTTGCATCTTAAAGCTGGCAGTGCCAGCCACTCTCTGTCTTCTGCAATGACATTGTGACTCTCAGAAGCACTAGCAGGAGACTGAACTCTATGTCTTACTCATAGACATATAACAAAGGTTATAGTTACAGCTCCCTTGTTAAACACAGAGACACTAGGTCCCAAGGGTATTTTTACAATCCTTAGTGCTGTACGTTGGCATTCATTTCAGATCTTACTTAGAAGGCCACACTGCTTCTTGAAATATCAGAACTGTATTTAGATATCACAAAGCCAAACGATAACAAAGTTAAAACTAGTTAAAATCAGTTCCTTTGATGAGATGACAATCGGCACAGAAAACAATTTTGGTGACCTTTCCCTTACTGCACTGCCCAATACGTAGAAAAGGCTGCTTCAGCTACCCATCAGTTGCTCCTTGTGCTGGTTTTGGCTGGGCTAGAGTTAATTTTCTTCACAGTAGCTAGCATGGAGCTGTGTTTTGCATTTGTGCTGAAAACAGTGTTGATAATACAGGGATGTTTTTGTTACTGCTGAGCAGTGCTTACCCAGAGCCAAGGGCTTTTCTGCTTCTCACCCCACCCCACCAGCGAGGAGGCTGGGGGGGCACAAGGAGTTGGGGGGGGGGGGGGGGACCCAGCTGGGACAGCTGACCCCAACTGACCCAAGGGATATTCCAGACCATAGGATGTCATGCTCAGCACGTAAAGCTGGGGGAAGAAGGAAGGAGGGGGGGACATTCGGAGTGATGGTGTTTGTCTTCCCATGTAACCGTTACATGTAATGGAGCCCTGCTTTCCTGGAAATGGCTGAAGGTCTGTCTGCCCGTGGGAAGTAGTGAATGAATTCCTTGTTTTGCTTTGCTTGTGTGCGTGGCTTTTGCTTTACCTATTAAACTGTCTTTATCTCAAGCCATGAGTTTTCTCACTTTTACTCTTCTGATTCTCTTCCCCATCCAAAGCAGGGGGAGTGAGCCAGCAACTGTGTGGAGCTTAGTTGCCAGCTAGGGTTAAACCACAAGACTCCTTCTAATATGACTATACTTATTGAAGTAATTCATAAGAATATAATCAATGCTGCAACTGTGTGGCACTGTATGCTTGTAATGTCTCTGTTACACTGTAAATTGCAGCACAAAACTTGCTTATATACCAGATTCTGTAATAACAACAAAAAATACTCTGCTTGCTTGAATAAACCTCCTTAGGCATTTTATTCCACAAGTCCCCAAAACCTTAAATTCACAAAGTTATATTTATTGGTTAAATAATCGATAATCCAGCACTAAACCCAGCAATTCTTGTTTTCAGTCAATACAATAGTTGTCTAAAATCTTTTCTTCTTTTACTTCTGTCTATAATGTCCTCATTGTTTTTTGTACACTGACACTTCTGAATGAGAAGTACAGACTGTGGAAGGCTTTTAGTGTTATGATGATTTAATTGTTAATTATTATGTAATTTTCCATGGCTAGAAAATTAAAAATGTCACAAACTGTTGTAGAGGGTTATTATTCTTCCAGTTACTCTAAACTAACAGTCAAATGCACTAGTCATTTGCTTATAAGTTTCAGGGATATGTTTTGAAAATTGAGACATCAAAGATGACAGACCCCTTCCCCTCCCCCCAAATTTGGAAATTTATTCCCCCCCACTCCACCTACTGGACTGCTTTTGGCCCTGCCTGTCAGTCTTGAGACTCTTCCCTAAAACATCAGGTTTCTTGACTCTCTTCCTCACCAGCCCTCTCCTACGGCTTTCTTCCACCAAGGGGTATCAGGTAGGGTAAAGCGCCTCTGTCCCCTGTTCCCTTTTGGCAGTTCAATGGAGAACACTGCATGAAGGATAATGACGGCAAAGTACGTGAAAGTACTCAGTTCTCTCCTTTTATGTATAAGCTATGCTCAGAATAATGGAGAAGAGCAAGGAAAGACTCCTTTCCCATTTTAATAGAATATAAAGTGAGCAAGTAATAAAATAACAGTTCAAAGTGAAGGTTTACAGAAGAAACTGTAGCTCATGTATCATCCCTTTGCGGTTGCTCTCAGTGTGCCCATGATGCATCCTGTGCTGTAAATGATAAATGACCTAAAATGGACCTCACCTAGGAGCTGGCTACAATAGCACCTCCAAATGCCACTGTAAGAAAATGTTGTCTGCTTAATTTTTCCTTCCACCTGTTGTATGTCATTTTTGGAGTAAGACGATTTTTCTTCTTTACAGTAGCCACCCCAAGTGCTAAGCAATTTTGCTATAAACCAGGTAAAAGAGGAGAATGAACCTCACTGACAACCCCATGCCTTTTTTTTTTTTCCTTTTTTTGAAGTGTTTCAAGCCATAGCTCCCCAGAGGAGGTAAATGCCTTACAACGTAACTTTAGAAAACACTAAAGCCGTAAAGTTTCATTAGTAGGACCTAGAGGTTCCTAATTCAGTGTCCCCCAATTTTTTTTTTTTTTGGAGTTATGTCTCAGTTGCACCCTCCCCCTTCTTGTTACTGCCATCTAGATCACAGCTTCCTCTAAGGAAGCCCCACTTCAGTGTTTCGACTCCTGCTACTTTCTTCTCTGGTCTGCTATGCCATAGCCCACTGCTGTCACAGCTCTCTTGGACCATTCCTCAGCATCCCTGCCACTGTCTCCTTAAACTGTCTCAGCTCTTACCTCTTCTTTCTTCACATCCAGAGAGCTTGTTATCTTGGGCTGATTTCAAATGTGGGCTCACCTCATGGTGGTCAGACACCCCCAAAATCGATGGCACTCTCATTTGAACCTCTTCCTCACAAAGGTTTCCTTACCCAGGAAGTTCTGCAACAATTTCACAATTCTAGGACAAATCAGACAAGATTATGATCTTTGGACTGCTATGTTTGACAGAATTCCAGCAAGTCCTTGTACACAGAAAACCAGCTTCTCACATCTTGCATGTAATGGTGAGGTACAAAAGGCTGAATTTTTTTTATTTTTTATTTTTTTTAACAAATAGTCAGATATGATTTAGGCTGGATTTTCTGAAGTATTTAGCCCTTTGCAATCCCCACAAGACATTGCATTGCAGATTCTTCTATGAATTAAATACTGGCCTTACTTTAAGGTGAGAAGCAGGTGCTGCACCTGACTATATGGCTTTTGTTCAATGGAAAGGATTGTGAAACTTCCTGATCTTGAATTCTAATTCCATTTGGATGTCAGGCAGAAATACTGCAGAAGCAAGGCACAAGGCCTTGATACTCTGAGCAGGTCACATTCCTGGTGTAGACTCTACCTATGAAGGTCTGAAGATCAGAGTAAAAGTTTATAGATACTCATTTTCTTAGGTGGGAGTTTATCAGAATAGTCAGTATTCAATATTTAACATCTTCCCCCATCCAAATTTACATATAGGTTGAAGGAGAGTTTTAAATAAAACATTTATGTGCATAATGTCAGAACCACCTGCTCAGTGGAAGGGAAGAGAAAATAAATATATTGAGATGTTGAGCCTTAAACACATCATTATATCTTGCTGGCTTCCTTTGTGTCCCAAGTTTTGTTCTCTAAGATACCCATAGGCTGTAACCCTTTTCTATAATATACTACTTCTTTCTTCTGCCTTCAGATTTATTTCAATTGATTTGGGAGAAAAGCAAGTTTTAATGATTCTTATTTTTTTCCCCCTAAAGACAATGTTTGTTTTTCCCCCCATCTTCAATTAAACAATTAAACATTCTCAGGATCCAAACTCTGTCTTTAATGTGCTTATTTCCTTTATATTTACTTCCCTGTTCATATCATGTGGAAATTAAGATTAGTTAAATAATTCCTAATTTCTTATTCATCCATCAATCCATAGGAATTAAAAAAACAAAAAAACCCTTTTTCTCACCCTTTATAGAACAGCCTTTGGAATCATATTCCTTCATGTCTTTGAAAAAAAGCATTTGGCAGTACCCACCTAATGAAATCTTGCCATTAATGATTACAGTCTAAGTATTAGAAAAGCCTCACTTATCACATACAATATGAAATAAATATCAACAGTCTGCAGGTATGCTGAAAAATACCAAAGACAGAGTTGGCTTGAGGCTGCAATTAAACCCACCATACATTACTCACAGCAGAAGTGATTCTTTTTGGTGAACAGGAAATAAAAATTAAGGGAGATTGAGAAGGAGCAAGACAGCCAACAGATAAAACCATTCTCATTTGGGCACAGACCTAGCAATCATATCAACATTATCAAACCAGATAATGCTGCTTTAATGCTTATGTTTCCTTCTTTTGTTTTTTTTTTTTTTAACCATCCTTTTTGGGTGGAAGTAGAGGAAGGCTCCCTATGTTTCTCAACCTTCCCCTTTGCTTTCCTACTCACGCTTTCAACAGTGAGCACAGCTTTCAGCTGTGTGACAAAAGCACAGGTATATCAGAAAATCATTCCACAACATGGAGGGCAAAGGTCAGAGAAAGAGAGACATTGCTAATAATATTTCACAGGTCATAGCTACCACATCAAATTTTTAAATGCCTAAGTGAATTAGGTAAACACGTTTAACTTTCAACTGAAAGCTGGGCAGTATAAAACCCTAAAGTTTTGAAACTAAGGCAAAGTAACCTCCCTAGCTGCAAATGCCTGATACTAAACAAAGACCTGCATAAATATTAGCAAGATGAGAATCTAATACTCTCAGTTGATTGGATAAGCAGAAAACAGAACACAGTGACACCAGAATTACTGTCACTGATTAGGGATGAACTTCTATAACCTACAGAACCCATGTTTTTACTTTGTCATTTATGCATGCTAAGGTTGTTTCTATTCTGCTTTAAAAGAAATTATAACAAAGATCTTCAAATGCTTGAATACCTCTAATTTTCTAGATAGAACCTATAACATTATAAAAGAACAAATGTGCGGGCTGAATAGGTAGGAGAGAAAAACTAAAATAAATTGGTCTAGCAACATTTAAATGATGGCAAATGTAAGTTTAATATAAAACCATATTAGAACAATTGAGAATCATGAGAGGCTGATTTATTATTTATATAGCACACTAAAAGTTATCTGTAAAGGAAATTGTGTAATATGCAGTAAATTAGACAAAGCTGCACTATAAATTGGGATTAAATCTTAAACTGGTTTTAATATTTAATATGCTATCATGACTCACATTTTCAATAACGGTTGTTCAAAGTTCAGGAAGAAGCTTGAAAGCAGACAGAGGAGGATCAGTTGCAAAACCTTGCCTTCCGATAATACAAATTAAATCAGATCATATCTTAATTGCCAGAACCAGCCAAAACTAGGACATGTCCTCTTTTGAGAGCCTGGTCCAAAACTCACCAAAGATACTGGAAAAAACTCCCATTAAACTCAGCAGAGTTGAGATCACTGTAACTGCAAGTTATGTAACTATTAGGGCTAGATAAATTATAATATGCAGGAATAAAAGAATTACAAATGCCTTTGTTTTATTTTTAATGATTGTCCCAATGGAACACTGGCAAAATTCATGCTTTGATGGGAGCAAAAATGGCATGTTAAAAAAAATAATTATCCCGGAGGAGCATTCGGAATTATGCTGTTTGACTTGAATAAAGTCAGAGCTGAAGTTCAAGTGCCCATTTGGATTTCAAACTACACACTTAACTAGGCAATATCTGGGCATGAAGTGACACGATTATATTTTTCTGTAAGCGTGCGGGGTGCAAGAAGGTGGGTTCTTACATATACTGGAATGCATTTCATAAGTTAAAACTAGTTTATTTATGGAGTTTTACTTATGGTCATATGGAACACTGACTTGAAAAGTTTTGATCTGCATGGCTTAGTCCTGCCTCAGACATTTATTATTTGCACTACTGTGAAAAAACCAATTGTCTCACTTGCAGTCTATGGCCTTAACACACTGCGCAAGGAGAATAAATCAAAGTCCTTGACCGAAAAGGTTTATAACTGAAGATGTCAAACAACAGACAAACAAAACCAGGGACAGTTCAAGGAAACCATGGCACAGCTTTGGTCAGCAATTTAGTCAGTGGTCTCAGCACATTGGCAGCCTAACTCCTGCCAGGAGAGCTTTAAAGAAGAAAATGGTTTTGTTTCGTTGAGGGTTATAAAGAGTGTCAAGGGCAATATGGAAAAGGTACCAAAACACTCCAAGTAGTCTATGGGGGCGGCTGTCAGGCTGGGGAGAGAAGTGAAGCTACTACTATGGCCTAGAAGATGACAGGAAAAGTAGGATATGGCTTTACAGAGGGAAAGTGATTAATATTTCATTCAGTGGAGTAGGAGGAGACAATCACATAATCTAGGGTATGATTTCAGCAGCAATAGTCTGAATGGAAATGAGCAGGTGACATTTTTGGTCAATACAAGAGAAAAGGACGTTGCACTACTAATCAAGACATGAAATGGTGCATTATCTGCACAATAGGTATGCTTTATGGAACGAACTCGCAAAACAAATATATTTATATCTGTGTGTAAGAATAAAGAAAAGTCAAAGTAAAAATACGACATACTTCAACTCTTCTCTAACATATTAAAATGTCAGATGTCTAAATGTATCCATGGATCGATATGCTGAATCACTATTCAAGCAGTCTGGCTGTCAGTAGTATAGTTGGATGGTTCCACATTAAACCGGTTCTCTATTTGTTGTTCGCCAGACAAACCCTCAGGAGTTTTGTTTGAGTGCCTGGGCCACAGTTTAACTCCTCTGCACTGCTCTGCTTGATGCAATACCACTCCCCTAAAAACCATAAGAACTGTGAGTGGAGTAGGTTTAAAATGAACTGTTGTAATTTGCAGCTTAGACTTCACTAATCTTTTTAAGGTTAAGGTGTTCTGCACAGGAAATCATATTTAGTTGTCTAGAATGTTTTGAGCTACTTAAAATGCCTAATTGTAATTTTGATGAATGTAAAATAGGCATACAGCAGATAAGTCTGGTCCACAGTGAATTCGCATTATAAATGATAGTACTTTCTAGCATTGCCACTGTAAGAAATGTCAATTTTAATTAACAATTTACTTTAAAAGACATTGTTTTGCACATGACACATTAGAAAAGGTCTCCTTATCTATGTGAACTTCAGACTGCTGTGTTAAGCAGTGTGGCCAGAGTTTTCTTTTAAGCACGAAGGAGAGCCTCCATTAACAACACTCATGGGGATATTGCCATTTTTTCTATGGTCACCTGGTTCTAGGACAGAGTTGCTATATTAAAAAACGTTTCTATCACACAAGACAGGTGCCTCCTTGAGTCACTTCAGCTCTTGTAGTTTATTTCTTCACTACCTTTAAAACTAAGGTTTGTTCATGGCTAGCTATGATTCTAGTCAAACATGAAAAAAATCAGAAATTATAGTGTATTAATGGAATATACTGTTGCTTATCTGTCTTCTGTCAAGTTTGATTAATTTAGCATACTGACTGTACACTATTAGTGCAATATCTGGGCCTAAATAAAGAATGAGAAAGATGATGTTATCAAGAAAGACAAATATATAGAACAACTCCCCCCCCGAATTCAAGTATTTTGGAAACTGATAGGATTTTTTTTTCCTCTGACTTCAGTAGGAGGTTTAGACATTCCACTAAATACATTTTTCTCATTTATGACAGCCACTCTAATTAAAACTCCACAATAGTATAACATCTAGATTGTATTTGTAACTTTGAATATCTCCCCTCCCAGCTTTTGTTTATTTCCATCCTCGTTACAAATATCTGAAAGCCAGTGACAGTGCTTGGGAGTTGGCCTCCTGTAAATGCATGGCCTGACTAGACTGCTTTTTATTATCTAGCAAAACTGGTAAAAGATATGAGGATATCTTTAATTCCCAAAGCTATCTAGTCACTTTATCTGGTGTTGAAAGAAAAGTGACAAATTCTTGGTTCTTAAGGGAAAGGCAGATTAGGAAGTAAAGGTTTCCATGAAAAGTACACCATTCTTCCTGCCATATTAGAATCCCTGTTTATCAGGTGCTATTTATCTATATATTTTCCCAAACAATATTGTAACTACAGGTTTATTGATTTCTGGAAAGCACAGGCTACACTGCAGACTATGAAAAAAACTAAAAAACTGCTGTATTTCTTTTACCTAAAGACATGTGATGTTCAGAAGGTAAAGGCTTATAAATTAAAATTCCAGACATTTTCTGCACCTGCTGACTCTAGACTCAGTCCCAGGATAAGTACTAACTGAAATCATACCTAACAGCATGAGCTTGACAACAATGGGGATGAGACCCACTTGTCACACAACAACTCCCTCCATAATTAGCCATTTTAGAGGATATTTCTGCACACTAGGTTTCCTACCGAGCATGTCACCAGGTGGACATGGCAACCGGACCAGGCTTGTCAGAGCTCCACTGAGTTCACCCTATGTGATTTGTCTAGCCAAACATTGGAAATCAGGACGTAGCTCCACCTCTACTGGGCTACGTTTGATGCACGAAAATAATCAGGTAGCCTCTCCTATGGGAGAAGAAATTCTGGGAGTGCTTCTGTGTGTGTTTGTTCCCCAGGCCAACATCGGTAAATCCCTCTCGCTACAGTTCAAAGATGATAGGATAGACAAATAGTCCATTAAAATATTTTCAGGTGTCTATCTCTATATATTATTACCACTTTACTGACAAAATATAGCTCAGATAAATGTAAGCCAGCCTTCTTATGGGAGAACACCCTCTGAAATCTATTTCTGGTGCTGATTATAAATACTAAAGATAATTTATTTACAAAAAATTCTCAGCAGAATGTATCCAGTCTTTATCATGATATGAAAAAACATTAAGATTTCCAGCCTGGTATTACTTTTATGAGTTCCATTCTTTCCTAATAGAAACTTGAATAAAAACTGGTCTGGCCAGACCTCGCTATTTTATTTCTTTTATTGTAACCATTAAATCAGCTTTCATTTCATTACTCTAATTGTGCCTGGGAGCAGCAACTGCCACCTTAAGGCACATAACCTAATTTAAAATGCTCACAGCTCATTCCACCTTAAAATATATTGCAGTACTTAGGATCAGCACAGCAGGTCAAGCTATACAACAGCACTGTTGTGATCAGAGGACTTTTTGGCAGTTAAATCAGGAGAAAGACTGAGGCAATGTAAAAAAAGTAACATTTCTCTTGCTTAAAAGATACACAGCAGTTGACATAACCATTTTTTATTTGTACCTTAAGTGTCTCCAGAGCCTTCTTATTTAGGTAGAGATTTCTCACATAAGGAACATTTCTCGGCACAGCACACAAACATCTAATTCACTAGGATGATTTTTACCATGGGGATTATACATGTAAAGAGCCACCTTGCTGGGTTGTGAGGGAAAAATCCATAATGATGATATATATGTCTGTTTGTGCTACTTGTGTGGGCCCCTTCTCCTATTGTTTCTGACTGTCTCTCAATCTTTACCTATTCTAAGCCTCCCTGCAAATTGCATATTACCTCCATTTTACTGACGGGGAATTGAGAGAGACAAAAATTAAGCAACTACCTAACATTACATAGGGGTGCAAAGACAGAGCTGGGATTTAAATTTAGGTCTCCTGACTCCCAGGTGAGAGTTCCGTATAAAAGGTGCTGCTGTACCTACTTCTTTTCTTTCTCATTATATAGTTAACAGACTCACCAATATTTCTACATCCCCTACAGCATTGTTTCTAAAAGACTTTCCTCTGGCTAAATGGTTCCAGCCGCTGTAAACAAGACCATAAGCTAAATACTCTGCTTGAAGAGACTAAGGGCAGATCTTCGCTACCAAAAAATGCAATTATGGACCTAAGTCTTGTTGTAACTTTGAATAAAGGGGCAAACCAACAATTACAGTCTTTAACATGTGAAAAAAGACCAGAAGCACATCTTTGCATTTGTTAACTGAAATCCCTGCCTACAATGCTTTGTAACCCAGTGCACAGTTCCTACCAGGCCAAAGGTAAGAAAGCCAGGGATGCCAAGAAGGAGACAAATCCAGGAGGGAAATCAGGATTTGTGGGATATGCAAGGTCTAAGGGAATTCAGTACAAACAACTGATAAATATCTGCTACCTGATTGTCTGCCTTGGAGGTAGGAGTGGCATATTTTCCTTCGCCTTGCAGTGAATCAACTGGATAGGAAATAACTCACCAGCATTCTTTGGAAGGCACCAGCTAAGTAGCTGCTCATTTCACTAGCTAAACAGATACTAATTGCATCTCAAAGCCAGAGGCAGTGTTAAAGGACCAAGCAGTCATTGGACTGGACCTATACTGTTATTAGATCCATTCCACTTATGCTGCTGGTTTGGATATGAGAGAGCAAGAGATGGATCAGTGGATCTTGACCCAAAAAAATAATAATCCTACTTTGGACACATACTACAGTGTAACATCTGTATAAGTACTTGCATAAACATATGTACATACATGTTTCTAAATACACATACACACACGACCCATATATAAAATAGATTCTCGGGAAAAGTACGCAAACTTCTGTTCAAATGTATGTTCAAGAAAGGCAAAATATAAATTTCAAAATTTCTTCAAACCTTCTATTTGCAGATATTTTTAAACAATTTTTTCCCTTCAAACAAATCAGCATATTTTAAAAATTCTTCAGTTGAAGTGTCATTGATGAAATACTCCAGGCTCGGGAACTTCACTATGTGATAAGAATGACTTAGCTGGTAGCTTAGGCATTGCAAAATGACAGTTTTCAGAAAAACCTGATGCTGTTTTCATAATGTAAATCAAATGATTGAGTGGCATATGGTTATCCTGTTGTTATGACATAGCATGCGTATCTTTCTTTTCTCTGCATCAATAAAATTAGAACTTGAAAAAGGCACTCATTTTAAATTGGAACATGAAAAAAGCACTAATTTAAATGCATCATACATACAATGTGCAGGCTTTTATGCATATATATAAGCTTGATACATATTACATCTGACATAACTTTAACCTGCCTCAGAGGTAAAGAGGCAATAGGTCACTGGAGGCTCAGGGTTATTCCATCAGCCAAACAGCTAAATGCTTCCAGCATCAGGTCATGGAGTTCACATTATATACAGTGCAGGAAGAGGCTACCTTTCAGAATGTGGCATGTATTTATTTGAATTCCTGATTATTAAGGGCCTAATTCTCACCTGTTGTTTTTAAACTTCCAATTGTTATCCACAATAGCGCCAAACATAGTGAAAATACTTTGTCTAGACTTTCAGTGGTTTCCCTCAAATATTATTGATCCCGCCTTTACATCCTTTGATGAATATTTAATTATTTTTTTACAAAGTGCAACAGCCCAGGCAATGGAGACACTAGCCATTTGTCTCCATAGGTACTTCGGGGGCAGAGGTTCAAAAAGCTACTACAACCCTTCCATATCCATATGACTGCTGTGATCTTGCTATCCAGCAGTGGGACACGGGCATCTTCTCTCTCCTATTTGACTGTGTCTTACATGTGCTCAATACCTACAATTTTAACAGGGAAACTTCAGCAATAAAACCAGCGGCTCATTAATTTCGAGTATCTTCCCTAGATCTTTTCTCTGACCAGCTCTGGAGCAGAACACATGAGGATTATTTTTTACCATAGAGATTATATATGGTAAAATGTGTCATGTAAAATCTTTGCGATGCCCTAGTGGGATCAGAGCATGGGGGAGAATGCTTATTTTGAGAGTGTTGTTGGAATGTAAGTGAAAAATATAGTTACCTGAAAAGGCAGATGAACGCGTGAGCATCGAGGCTTTTAGCCTATATTCAGGCAGAACTGGCAGTCATCTCAGTAACTGGCTGATGATTTCTGTGATGCAGTAACTTTTTTGTGCATATTGGCAGCTTGCTTCTAAACTAAACTTTGTAACCTAAGTCTCTAGCATGTTTAGAATTGCAGATGTGTTCTGAGAATTTGCAGGTTTTGCCAGAAAGACACTATATGATATTAGCACAGTTGGTTCTGAATTTTAAACCCAAATCTGATGTGCTATGACTCACAGCCTCAGGAAAGAATTAGATGAATAGCTCGTAAGGGGAGAGACACTGCCTGAATATCTTTATAGAGAAGATATGCTGAATAATAACCATTATCTCCATACCACAAGCTACCATTCTATTTAGGATATGGTGTGCTGCTATACAAGCAAAGAGTGCCACACAGACAGTCATATCTGAATTATCTTTAATATACCTAGAGTACCAGAAATCAATGAAACTGCGACAGCACAGACCTCACCGATGGCTTGCTCCTTCAGTTCATGTCCAGGATGCCCCACTGACACCCTTGGACAGTCCTTTCTGAAATCCATGCTGTTACAGCAACTCTGCAGTCGCTAGATAAAAGCTAGCCCAGGTATCCCTGCTTGTGATGTAATCACACCGCTCATTGCAGCATGGGCATAATCTCAAATTAGGTACGATACAATGAACCACTATTTGTAATATAGAGGGTATTTCCAACACTGTCACAAGCTAGTTGCCCTTTAGTTTAGATAACGGGCATTTAATTTAGATGCACATCTTTCTTGTAGCAAAAGTCTCCCACATATCTAAAAATGATAGGTACAAGGTGAATCTGGCCCCAAGTAGATCTGGGAGGAATTTCTGTAAATAAAAATATTTAATACATATGGTTCTGAAGAGTCTGAGTCATCTCATAGACTACGGTTGTTACTAAACCTAGAGTGCCCTTATTTTTAGGGTTTCCCAGTTCCATCATGTGCTAGGATTTGCATTCGGTATTCCTCTCAGTTCTAGGGATGAGAAGCACAATAGTTGGCTTCAAGAACTTTAAGTAAACTGCCTCCAAAGAATTATAACACAGAAGTGAACAACAGCTTGTGGCATTGTAAGACTTGTGGCCCCATGCAAGTCAATCTGCTCCAAGCATCACCATTATAATTCTTTTTGAAAGACCCAATAAATGTCTGTAGAAGCTGATTATAAATCACAACCCTTTTAATGACTTACCAGAGGTCACTGCTTTGCATGGGGAGGAAGTGCACTTTCATTTGGCTAACTTTACTACCTAACCAGCCTCACATCTGGAACACCATGATTTATGGTGTGTTCTTAGCCATAATCCTGTGAAAGTAACATGGGAACAGTTCCATTCATTCTGCATTTCTAGAAGATGCCCATAACAAACAGTTAAATAGTAGCTGGGTTGCTCCTCTCTGACTTATCATGTATTTTGTGTTTCTTTTTTACAGTGAAAGACCTCATGACATTATTCTCAAATGTCCTGAAATTCGGCAGTAGGGCCTAATGGAGAATATCAATATTCAAATAACACATTATTTGCTATATTTAACACAATAGCACCTAAAATTCATACCAGAGATTGAAGCCCCACTGTACCCCGCCGCTATAAAAATACGCAGTGTAAGGTGCCCTTGTTCTAGAGTTGTATATTAAATAGTGCAAGAGGACAGACAGAGCTTGGAAGGGAGAAGGTGGGTTAATTTGTGTTTTGCAGCCTTTTAGGGATAGTGTGGTGTTTCAGTGTCTGCTTACCCCTTTCTTCCTCCCTCACATTTCTTTATCCCATTGTCTTACCAGATTCACAGTCAACCTCTGATTGAATCTTTGTGAATAGAAGGAAACACTGAAATATACACTCACTTGCCTTCCCATTTGTGATCACAATAATTATGAGAAGACAGGGAACTGCAATAGAAATAGGTATGTTTTAACAAATATCTGGCACTGTTTCTGGCCCTGTACTTTTACATCCCAGCTGATGTTTCTAGACTATACCCAGGATGAGTTTGTGTGCTAATGCTTGCAGATTTGGCTTGTGAAAAATGTCTCCATAAATAGAATTTATCCTTTAAACATCAGTCCCTCTCCTTCCCTGCTGTGCAACATGTTTCATTTTTCACAAGGTGCAAAAAGAACCTACTGATGATAATGTCCTTTTGCTCCTCTAGAAAAGGAAACTCTTAAGCCCCTCCAGCAAAATATGTCCCTATTTAACAAGTAACTGAATAAATGCAAACTCCATGGGGCTTTGCTTAATGGGGCAAGCAAGTACTTCTGTTCACCAAAGCTGAAGAAGTCATGAATGCTAACTTAGAAATACTCCTTTCTCCTGAAGTTCAGCTCTACAAATAATCAAGGAGAGAAACTCAGCTGAAAAAATACACAGTTTTGGAAAAAAAAACACCCAACCTCCAAATTTCAGATTTTGTCCTCCCTTATGTCCCTGTGCTCTCTTTTTAAAAGATTATATACATACAATAAAGTGAACAATATCCAGATTTCTTGTTAATTTTCTTTTTTCTCCACTTTTTCTTTTGTGATGCCGAAATTTTCAGCCATTCTTCAATTCTTGCAAAGGTACAGAATGGAAAACGGAAAAACAAAGAAATGAGAACTGGAAGAAATAAAGCAGCAGGGAAATGATCCCAGTACCTGAATAGCAGGAGGCAAATAAAGCCTGAAGACCTTCGTAACAAACTAAATAGCCTAAAAATACTTTGGTATATGTACATAAAGTGATTTTTCACTAGAATGAAAAAAAGACATGACTTTTCATCAAAAAGTAGGCTGGAGTGAAAAGACTTGACTGACCCCATGAGTACAGTAGTGCTAATGAAGCATATCTTGCAGGCTTTGCCAGTCCCATATAAACTACAGCAAAGCCTTCATGACTCAAATACTAAACTTTCAAAAAAAACTTCTGTTTTCTCCCATGCTGCTCACCTAAACAGAATGATTAGTAAACATCTGCAAAGGAACTTCTTGTTTCCCTTTACAGCCCTCCTTAAAATCTCCAGTGCTGTAATGGACCTACAAAAACAATGACAGCTTGAATTGGACAGCTGAATATCGACACTGCTGTAGTGCATCTTAAGAAATATTGTCTCCTGGGTTATTCAAGCTCCTCCATAAGCATCTGTGATCTTTTTCTTCTCCTGAGAATGCAAGCTTTAGGGAGAAAAGACTGGATTTTTTTACTATAGTTTTTAGGTACAAAGTACCTGAAACATGAAAACAACAGCAGCAACACGTCAAAAACTCTCATTTCTTACTGCACTGTCATATCTGAGGAGTTATAATGAGTTTCTCTCCTGCATATAGAGGACAACCCTGAAAGTACATACAACATCCATGGTCTACAAGGGGTGCCAAACAGCAATGTTCAAAAACACCTCCTTTCAGCATAATCTGTTGTTGTTAAGGATCTCTTGGATATTATTTTGAGGCTCATGCCAGAAGTTGCAGGGTCCAGAGAATATATAATGTATGGCAATGTAATAGAGAGCTCTCCAGAGAAGTATGGTTTCTGGAGCAAGGGGAAAACATTAACCTAAACATTTCTAAGGGAAAAAATTAATGGTGATAAAGTAGTAACAAAATTTATTTGGATAGAACTAATTATTCAAGTTAGTGAGCAAGGGCTTGCTTTGGCAATAAGTGCACTTACTGAAAGGAAGAAAGAGTAATAAGCCCAAATATGTGCTTGCTTAGGAGAAAGATTTTCAAAATTCAATGTATGGAAGTAATTAGACTAGAGAGAAAATCAGAATAGGAAAAATGGCACCAGGTTACTTGCAGTCACAGTACAAAAAAAAATGTAGATTCTCCTTATCCATGACATACAGAGTGGACTAAACCTCTTATTTTCTGATCAACATTGCTTTATCACAAAAAAATTTATTTTCTAGTAATAAATAACTGGATTCAATTAAAATTTAAGCTCACCTGTCAATTAAAATAGAAACTCTCTTGACATTCAGAAATAAACATTAAAAATGACCAATTAATACCAGAGGTTGCTATACTTAAAATTATTCATACACAGGAATAGAATATATTCTGTTACTGGATTAATGTGAAATGTGTAGTCTCTGTTACCGTGTTGGGGATTAATTTGAAGAAAGAGAAAAATGATAGCCCTTTGAAAGGTCTAAGGATTTTTTTAACTTTTTTTTTCTTCCAGTAGCAAATATTACAATATCAGCATGATGTATATATGCAAGTGTATCATAAATTCTAGGGTGACTTAATAAGACAATAGGACTTTGCATCTACACTTAAAATCTGCCAATTCTTTAGTGAGTTTATTTACTTAAACTGCCATTTCATTCAGTGTAGTGAAGCTTTGCTGACATCTCAGCTTAATTTAACATACTTAAATGGAACTTTGTTACATTTAAATATACACATTCTTAGTTTCAGGCTGACTCTTAGCTTATTCCACATTGCTAAAAATAAAGATATCTGTTGATATATGGACTCTTAAGTACAGCATTTCCTTATGATCTTGAAGTTGTGCTAAAACACCTTTTTAATCTCCTCTGGAGGAAATAAATATTAACGTTTCATCTCTTATAATTCCTAGGATCCACAGAAAATACAATACCTATAGTACAGATTCCCAAAGGGAGACTCGGGGTTACTGAGGTTATTTACTGCAGCTTCAATCAATACCTACCTTTCAGTCACCTATTGTATCCTTCAGCTGTTAAGGACCTCTGCCCATGGTGTGCTGATGCTTTGTGGTGGCATGATCTATTTATCCTACTCCTGCAGAAGAAATGCTCTTGCTCCCTCTGCTATCAGGAGAGACTTCCCTTTAACAGCAGTGTGGATAGCAAGAGACATACCAATGGAAGTTGGTCTCTCATGAGAAACTTTACTCCTCAAACAATATGAGTTTATTAGAACTTTACTAGGATTTCTCAACTGTCAGGAAACAGAGCTACAATTCCCTTGTTAACAAGTGCTAACAGATACACAATGGTCCTGGAAAGCAGTGTGATGTTAAACTGCTTGGAGTTTGTTACTGCTGGGCTTTGGGTTTGGGGTTTTGGTTTTTTCTGGTTTGTTTTTTGTTTGTTTGTTTGTTTTGGTGCCCTTTTTAAAAACAGACAACCAAAAAGGTCACTTCACGCTTCTCTGTTTTTCTTTAGTTTTGCATTTAGTAGGATTGTTCTTTATTCCTTCCATTCTTCTATTGATCTGGGGAGAGAGGAGGCACAGAGGGAAAATGACAAATAGGCTCCATTTGTCCCTTCCCTTCTGTCATTTGTTTCACGGGTAAGTGAGTAGAAATGAAGACAGCATGTTCCATGCTGAATACTGAGAGCATAGAATATGGCCCCTAGCTAAAGCACAAATAATTTCTATGCATGATGAATCCTTTCAATAACAAGAGCCCTGCTAATGTGGGATCAAATCACAGTCATTAGCTCTTGGCACTGTTCTTAAAAAGATGATATAGAAATCCAAACAGCATCCAGCCATAGTCCAGTATCACACACACTAGCCTGTATTTCAGTTGGTAATTTACTTTTCTCATCAATGTGCTGGTATAATTAGAAAAAAGCCATCTGATAGGATAAACTCCTCTAAAAGCAATAGCCTGCTTAAGAAAATGATGGATCATTCTGAAATAAGGGGCTGTGGTATAATTCTATTGATGGATGAATTGACTTTGGGACTATATCAAGACCTGCAGCCCTGTGTGATGAGCAATTTTCTATGGCAGGTAAC
This sequence comes from Haliaeetus albicilla, assembly GCF_947461875.1. Classification (NCBI taxonomy): domain Eukaryota; kingdom Metazoa; phylum Chordata; class Aves; order Accipitriformes; family Accipitridae; genus Haliaeetus; species Haliaeetus albicilla. The sequence continues at coordinate 5,385,900 of NC_091484.1, forward strand.
AAAACTTTTGAAACAAAACCAGCTATTCTACTGCTTCTTATTTTCAGTCAATAGTGCCTTTTGAAACCATGATAGTCATAGGAGTCGTCACAATTACTGCAGCAAAAATACTTTCAAACTGAGTTCAGGTTCTTTGACCATGATCCAGAAACTTTACATCGTCATTTAGAGATGCCTTCTCTTTGCCTCAAGCTATCTTTTTCCTTTTCTTTTTAAATTTTTTTTTGCATTATTTTTTTTACATAGCGAGTAGTTATTTTTCCATTTTAGTTTATAATCCTATTATTCAGTATTGTATCTATTGAAAAATTTTGTTGTTAATATCCTGCAATGTGTGAATTATATATTTTCTTAAAATCCCCAAACAACTACTTTTCCTCAGTTTAAGCATACATGGTATTTTATTTTTAAACAGTACTTTCTTTCAGGGATTTTCGGCTCTTTTATTTGCACATTCTTTCAGTAACCGTGCACCCATAAAGATATTTCACATTTCATTCTTAATGGATTTTTCCATGCAAAGAAAACTAGTAATTAGTAAAGAGTTCTACTTAGATGGCTGCTTCTGTATTCCCCATGTTACTGTTCTTTAGGGAACAGTGTATGGTAAAATAGATACTACTATTTTATAAATGAGGTTCCACAGAAAATTAAACTTCAGCCTGTGTTTCACATTCTCTCAGTCCAGATAAGGGATGTCCCCCATGTGTATATTTTTTTACCAGTAAATGCACTAGAATAACTACTGCTTTCATAAATTGTCACACTGCTATTGTATTTGCTAGTTTGATACACCACTAACATCCTGTGTCTGTTCAGGGTTTGTCAAAATGGACTCCCAATTTATTACCCAATTAGGCTGTGGAAAAATGCTAGTTGATAAATTCTCTTTAAGTGCCAGCTGAACACTAAGCACGTGGCCATGCTGCCCACCAGTGTGTATATAGGGAGTCCCCTGATATCACGTTTCTGACCTTTACTGACATCATGGAACATGTAGTTCTCATTCTACTTAAATGAAAGACAACCTAATAATAAAGACTGGCCTTCTAGACTGTGACAAAAGAATCTGCTGACCACATAATTCCAAAAATCCTTGATGCTTAGCTAACCCCAGAAGCGCCAATAACATGAAAAATCAAATACTTGAACAAAGAAGGAGACACTACAACTGATCCACTCTAACTTAATGTTTCATTTCAACACAGAACACACTGCTTTTTAGATCTAGAAAACAACCTAAGATGCTCAGGTTTGACTAGCCCAGACTAAGACACAGAATATACCCTCCCAGGCCCATACTCAATAACATAACAGAAGAGATAAAAGGGTGGTGTGATGGTTAGCTGATAACTTTCCCTGTTATTCTCTGAATTATATACAAACACAGTGCTGAAGCAGTCTGTATTAAACTGAGCCAAAAAAGAGGATCAAGTGGGATAACATTTTAAAGTTGAATCAAAACACGCTTATGTTAAAAACAAGTTTTTATGATGCTGCCATAAGATCTCTTCTGGGAGAGGATACACGTTCTGTTCCAAACCTCTTTTGCTGACTTTCTATGCAACCTTGGTGAAAAATCGAAGATTTATTTGGAAGTAAATTCCCACTGATTTTATATTTGAAAAGAGAATGTGATTTTTTTTAAATGCCTTGAGTTTTCCCTCATCTCTCCCCACCCTGCTTCCCCCAAACCCCAAAACATCAACCTTTCCTTAAAAGCTTAATGGTTACCAACAGCAAAGTAGTCAACTGAAAAAAAAATAGAATATGATAGACACAAATATCTAGGACATAAGATTCTTCTTTGAATCTCTCCATACAGAGGACAACATTCACATCCGAGTAGTTCAGTTTGAGATATTTTTCAACTGTGACACTGTGACACTGATTTTGATCTGTGTAACAAAGAACTGAACCACTGTTTCCCAGTGGTGCCCAGGCACCTCTCTCTCCCCAGTGGTCTTACCTGTCCTTCCATGTTGATTCCAGCCACCATAACCTGAAGACATATCCAGGCCCTCTTCTGACACAGCAACACCAGCAGCAGTCATTATAGCCGGCAAGACTCGAGAATTTTTGTCTCTGTTAGGTATTTCTATCTCATTCCATGCGGGTTACAAGGTCTGAAGAGGGAACCAGTTTATGTGCCAGGTGCATTAGCAGAATAATTTAAAGAAATCTATTCTTTTTATTATACTTGTCTTGCTACTAAAGTTATAAAACAACTGGACATCATCGATGGCAACCACTGAATACATCTGTACTTTTTCTTCTGTAGTTCTACTACAGAAAGTGCATCAATACAAGAGGATTCTAACCAGCAGAAGGGAAATACAGTGCCTTTAAACAGCTGATTGCAGGTTTGTGTCTAATGACAAAGCATTTAGAGAAATATAACTACTTCTTTATTTAGGAACATCGGATACCGTTCTGGAAAACACCTTAGCGATCACTGTATCTAGCTCTCTTCTGTTGTAAGCTACCATATTTTACATGTTCCCTCCTAAAAACTAGTATTAATTTGCTATAATGTAATATGAAGATCAAAATTAGAACAATATTTTCATCTTATATTCAGTCAGTTTGTCTCATCTAAAAGAAAAATCACAGCTTGAGCTGTGTAATCTCAGCAAAAGGTAAATCTCAGTTTATTATGTACCGAGACTTCCTAGTAAGCCATTTGGCTGAATTAAGCTCATCCCTCCTTTTTTGTGACAACTCATGTCATGACATTAAAGGTCATGTTCCTTCATTTCTGTCACTTTAAATTATGCCATCAATATCATGAAGTGATTCAACAGAGAATTTAATAAATGCTACAGAATTATTAAAATCATACTAGGTGGCTGCTTTTCATATATTCCTGCAGTTCCTTTTATGATTTCAGCTAACACTTTACATTCTTAACAGGAAAAAACAGGTGCCTTGAATATAATAGGAAATAAGTTGAGGATGTAAGTCTAGGGAGGAGGAGTATCTTAAATTCCAGTCACGCCATGGCTATAATCATAGCAATAGCACCATGCATGCATTCATTAAGGAAACATTCAGTTACCGTCTTTGCAATCAGGTTTAAAATGATTTAGCTCAACACTCTATCCCCAAAAGCATACATCTGTACTAAAATAAGAAATAAATAATTTAAAGGTATAAATGTTTATTGAAAACATTTGCATCTAACTCAATCAAGTGCTTAGTTGTATACTTTTCAGTATGACTATTTTACTTCCATGTTGTTCTTTAGTTTTTAAATGAGAAATTTAGGTTCCATTTTTCAAACAAAGTACCTTTCTGTTTCCCCCACCTCCTGGCAGATAGTCCCAATCTAGTTGCTAGAAGATGACTTGGAGTTCCCCACTGGAAACACAAATTGAAGGTATAATCCAACTGTAAACACAGCATTTATGTTAACAGTTGTGAAAAACCAACCTGGAGAATTAACTGCCACACAGTACCATAACATGTATGCTTCCCTTGTCTGAGAAAGCAGCAAGTACTCTGGGAGAAGGGAATAAAATAGTATTTTATATGTGGTTGCAGATTAAGATAGGGCTCTTTTCCACAGATTTAATTATTATGGTGCCAGAGATTCTCATTTTGTAATTTCTCTTCCTTAATTGATTCATATTTTTATTTTTGAGTTAAAATTCTGCATCCAACTACATGCATTACATGTCCCAGGAAGCAGAAAAAGTCATTCAAAGAACAACTGACCAGCTGGATGCTCCCTATGACATGAGTAGAGGTGAACCATGCATAGGATTGGATAGATCTTTTATTAAAATGCTAAAATCAAAAGGTGGCAATTACATTTATATGTCACTGGACACATCTGCATAAGATCACCTTTTCAAAGCAAGCCTGACTCATCCAACAGAGATGGTGCCTACTCTCATGGAGACCAGAAAATCTCCATTGGATTGTAACAGATTTCAGAAACGTATTTGGGTCAAAGTAGGTCGCTTTGAATAGGAGACCTCTCAGAGCTAACACCGTCCAAACTATCTTCATATAAAGAAATTGGCACAAGCACCCCTAATCTCTGCTTGTCTCATATCACAACCCTGCCTATCTCAGGACTCTACACAGATTTGAACTGTTGTAACATCACGCATTGTCAGTTCCTGTTCAGTTGTAATACATGTTTCATCTAAGTCCAGAACAATACAACACAAATGGAAATAAACTATATTACTCTGACTTATGTGTTAACAGCATCTCTAATAGCTGTCAGGGGAGGTGCAAAAATGTTTTTCTTGACTTTGCTACTCAACATTCAAGGTGTAATAGTTTTCTGAATATTTCTGAGTAGCAGAAAATGAGTTGCCACTCCAAGCTGCTTAGAAACCTTATATTACGGAACTGAGTAAGCCTTAACTCCTCCAAGATCCCAAGGAACTACCAGCCAAGGAACTAGGTAACTTGCTCCAAAGACAGCTAGGCTGCTGCCATGCTCACCAGCATTGTTTGGTAAGTGAGAAACAAGAAATGCAGTCAACACCAGAGCGAGTGTCCCATGGAGGGAGCTGACATGGAGGCAGCAACAGAATCAACAAAACCCATCACCACTAAGTCCAGGGAATGCATTCCTAAGTACAGTTTCTACTTTGACCTTTTCCTAACCATTTAAGTGACAGATGGAGTGCACAACTCATATTTCCTTCGTGGATTAAATATTTAGTCTATCAACTTGATCTTCTGGTTTTTTTCCTGCAGGCTTAGACTCCACTTAAGGTGAAACAGTTAAATGCATTGAGATTCCACACTGAAACAGATCACGTATACTGTGACACCTTCAGCATTAATTTTTAATGCTTTAACAAGTTCTATAAAAATTTAACTTTTTCTTTCCTACAGCGTGTTTTCTTTCAATGTATCGTACACAGCTCTAATAATGCCACTGCAGTATGCCTTAGAAAGCCAGGTGACCGATTCAGTTATCAACTATTACTGTTATTACTTTCTATTTTTATTATGAATATGATATCTCAGGACTAGAACCCATTTTGCTAGAGAATGGGCAAATATATAGTAAAATTCAGTCTATGCATTGAAATGCATAATAAAATTATTGTGATTAATTCCTTTTTAACTTGAACCATTATCCACTGTCATAAACGTATTGTGTTAAATGCTGCACATACATACTATTTCCATTCTAAACATTTATAGGAAAAATAGAAAAAGCAGATAGTAAATGGGAAAACGGCACTACAATTAATTCTGCCTCATTAATAAGTAGGAGAGATTAAATTACTTCATTCAAGGACACACACACACACACAGAGTAAGTGGCAAGGAAGGGAACTGAACTTAATTTCCAGAGTCCTACCTCAGTACCTTAACTTCAAACCCATCCATCCTTTCAGCCTACCTGCTTTTATTTAGACTAATTTGTTGAACACCCAATCAAAGAAAAGCTGTAATAAATGTGCTTAACAGAAGCTACTGAGTAAGGAAAAGGGGGATAAGAGGAGCCTCCAAAATAAGTTACAGAGCTAACCATGTGTAAAATTAAATGTTTTAAATCTTTTAGTTGTTTAAATAATATTAAATGCACATACAAGGTTGAGGGGAGTATGAATATCAAGGGAGAAGAACCTTCCAGTAGCGCTGAAGTTGGATAGGAAGGCGGAAAAAACAAAGAACTGAATGTAGACCACAGCAGTGAAAAGAGGGATGAGAGAAGGGGAAGGAGAAGGCTGTGGCAGTAGGACAATGAATGAAAGGCTGCCTGAGTAATCTGCAAAAAAATAACTTCATACAGACCTAACACTTGCAGGCCTCCTTGGCCGAGGGACCCTGCTTATACCTTTTAAGTAAGTGAGGTCTGATGGTCCTTCTTCTGGCCTTTCCCACCTGGAGTTACATTTTTTGTCACTGCAGCTTCCAGCAAGATTTCTGTCATGTGCTGAAACACTTCTTTTAACCGTCACTTTTTTGCACAGGAAGGATAGATCTTTACACCTTACATTTTCTCTCTTCCTAGAGTCATGTTAGGCGATGGACACATTCAGTACTGCTAACCACTTACTGCAGGCTTTTTAGCTGAATATGTTGAAGGAAAGGAATAGCGCAAGAAACCTTCTCACTGCCTCTTAGCATATTTTGGCTATTTTAACCATAATGTTAATCCTAACTCTTTCCCTTTGCAGCTAAGAAGTCCAGTAATTCTGGAGAAACAGGATTTGCCTCAGACACATTTTTTACCTAAGCTAGTTGAAGATGACCGAGTCAGACCATGAGATCTACAACTCCATGTTTGGCTAATCTGTCTGTCAAACAAAATTTAGTCTGTCGATGGAGAATTTACTTTTGCCAGAAATTGACTGCAGTCAGCGCAACTCCTATGAAAGGCATCAAGGATGTCTGGATACAGTCAACGTCACAAAACAAAAGCTTAACTTCAGCACAAAACAAGCAGGCAAAATCATCTCTGTTATCCTTTGGGTTGAAATTATGAAGTCACCTTTTATTTAAGACGTTAGTGGTAGCCCTTGCAAAGATTTTGCACACTGGTCGCAATAATATTTAAACAAATTTTCTTTTCTGCATCACTCACACTCAAGGTTTCATTGTTAGTTAAATTTATTAGATGTTGAAAAAGTTCCTGAGTTACTACAGAGGGAGAACATACCACTGTACATAAATCTAATTTTCAGAATGATTAGTTGTCAGATTTCATATTGTTCAGATCATATTTGTTAAAACTGTTACACAGCATAAAATTGCTTGCTCTGAGCTCACACCTAGCAGCTTGGCATACAGATATCTGAATCAGTAGTCAAAAATCCCACGAAGGAAATTCACAGCTATTAAGGAAAACTTTGCTGTATTCATTCTAAATTGTATTCTTGAATATCTCTGAGCATCCAACTTCAAATCTAATGATTCACTATGAAATATGAATATTCTTGATGAAAATGGAAGATAGAATATTTTTAAACGTAACTTGAAATTTCATTGTTTTGCATCCAGAATGTTCCAGCAGCTTGCATTCTTGTTTAGCACATGCTATACATTTTTCGTTCGCTCTATGACCTTCTCAAAATCATATAGTCAAATCATTGTGAGCTTATGTATTTAGCTTCTAAAATGCATGGGAAGAAACAACACAGTCATTTTCCTGCCTAGGAAGCTATGACCATTAAACTACCTGTTGTCTGTTTACCTACTAATTACAGGCAACACCACTTTAGAAAATTAGAAGTAAACAAAGCACAAGGCCCTTCTTTGTCTCCCAGTCAAGCCACACCTCCAGAAAAAGCAGTATACATTCTACAAACTCTTTTGCATATAAGTAACCTTTAATGAGGCAAACCTTCTTAATAAAGTCAATATTTAATTATAAAGCCAGCAGCTACTCACATGTAAAGTTATACAGTACTGAACCCCCTAAAAAGATTAAAAAGATGCAGAACGGTCAAGTTGTATGTATTATAGCCTTATGTCTCAAAATGTTTTGAATTAATTAGCTCAGCAATAAGGCTTCGACTGCATGCTAATCATCCATTCAATGCACCTTTCTTGAGAGAAAGAACCAAGTCAAACCTCTTCCTTTTAATTTGTTTTTAAAGGAACATATATATTATATGTGAACTACATATAGTTTTGGACCTCAAGAAATAATCAGGAGTAGCTCATTGGGCAGTCATATTCTGCAGGGAATCTTACACAATGAAGAGAAAAAAACCCTCTGAATAATTTACACTAAAATCTGCTTGATTTACAACCTTCTGTTCTATCACTATGGGAGACAGTGTATGGGAATGAATCTTCACAGTAAATTTACTTTTAAAAAAAAGAAGTTACTAAGATCCAAAGACTGGCCAGGCCAACTTAAGTAACCCTGATAACTAGATACTTAAATCCCAGAGCCTCCAAGTAAGAAAAAAGACAGAGCTCTTACAATAGCCATTTTAAACTCTACAGACTGGCTATTCCTATCTGCGTTACCACAACGCTGTAACGGATCAGGACCGCATTGTGGCAGGTACCATGCAAATACAGAACAAAGAGACTCTCAGGCCAAGGATCTTATAATCAAAGTACAAAATAGAAAAAAAAGATGGATACAAATGAACACTAAAGTCCAAGGAAAGAAAACCACAGCATTAGCGAGGGCAGGAGACTTAGCACTGCAGGAAGCCTTGCTATTGTTAAATTTCTTGTAGCAAAAGAGAGTTTGAAGGAGCACGGAGGAGGAGGAGAGGAATGTTTACAAGATGTTTACAAGGAGCCTTTGTCAAGCACAAGAGCGGCACAGAAGAAAGCACAGCGACAGTCTGCTTCAACGCCTCACGCTGAGCTTGTGGATACTGGTATCACTGGCCACTGTTCGAAACCCCATATATGAAAATTTCGACCAGTTCTGAAGGCAAACACTTAGACCCTTACACGGGCAAAAATACCACTGAACAAGCAAAGCGTTTGCCCACAGAAAGAATGAATAAAGGCTGAGCAAGACCTTCAGGTAGTACAGCCTAACTTTATAAAAGATTCCTTTTTAAGGAATCTGGGGACATTTAATGCAAATTTGGCTCTGTTGGGAAAAAAGAAAAAACAACCAACTGCAGTTTAGGCTCTTAAAATCCTACTGTTTAGCAGGAGATGAATTCTTGAATATTCATTATCTTCCTGAATTGGAATGAGTGTTGGAAAATGAAAAATCAGGAGATGTCAGAAACAGGGAAAACAGCCAGACTTCCTCTGTGTGAAACATATGTGCTAGATTTGTTGAAAAATGAGGAGAAAGAAGTTCTTTAGATTACAGCACATAGGTAAGCTATTTACAAATACAAAACTCACGCTGAGATCTTTGCCTTTCCTGCAGTCTATTCTTTGAGATCAGCTCAAGCATTAATTACATAAATGACCCTGCCACTAACTGCCGTGTGCAGAACACAGGGTGCAGAGATCATCTTCTATTTGGGAAGACAGGAATTTGGCCTTCAGGAAGCTTCTCACTGCAGTAAACTATTGGTTACTGTTGGATGTATACAGCAGTTATTTACACTCCGTAAGTGTTAAATGAAGATATCTGCTGTTTATGAGGATGAACAATACAGACAATAGCCATGAACACAGGGAAATTGTTTGTTATACCCGAAGAGGCAGCTTTCTCAAGGTGTTCTGTAGCCTGAGAGACTGGAAAGGTCATACCTTCCCTTCAACAGAAGGCTCAAACTACTGATGGGGTTTTTTTAGACCTATCCCACAAACCAAATTCTTAAGGATGAGCTGCCAAGGATCAACTTTGGAAAGGATGTTTATTAAATCTCCTCTTCAAACGCAAAGGCGTAAAAGACAAAAATAAAGTGAACCTGAAGGGAAGGAATGCAGTATGTGGTACTGATGAGGATGCTAGAAAGGAGACAACTAAGAATGACTTTCCTCATACAGTACATTTGGCTCGTAAGCAAGGTTTCAGTGTCCAGGTATGGCTTCTATAGACTGTTTTTCTCAAGGTACAGCACTTTTTGAGTCTGTTCATAATTACTGTGGAAAGACTCAGTAACATCACCTTCAAACAAAGCAATATAAAGAAAGTGAAACAAGTTTTGGAAATATTTGATTCAGTCCAGTAATACAAAGACAAATCAGATCCGAGATGCCTAATTCAAAGCAACCTGAAATAAGGGGAAATTTCTCTTTACTTCAGTGTGATCTGAATGATCCAAATAATTTTTCAAAGGTGTATACTTAGGGGAAAAGGGGAAAAAAATGCAACTCTATTGTAAAGTTAAGTTGTATGGAACATTTCTGAGCTCTTTTGCAGCTCAATAGGTTTCCCTGCAAAAGTTGCTTTCAGGAGTAAGCGTTCTTTCTCTCCAGCCTGTTGTTTTTACTTCATGCAGTAACAAGTAGCAGTGTCAATATTTCTGTGCATCTGAATGCCTGCGTATGCATGTGTCCGTGTCTCCCAGTTCCTTTGCTCTTAATATGGAGGAAGGACGATGAAACTTATAATTATCAATATTTTGACCAAATTTAAACACATCCCTTTTCACCTTCAAAACTTCTAATGTTCTGCATATTACTTTGGACAAATACATATTTGTCCCTTAGTTTGACTTCCACCAAACACTGTAGTTCAAGTTTAGGTTCACATGGAAAGGTCAAAAAAGATAGGAAAAGGCAGAGTTCGTATAAGTAGAAGTTACGTGTATCACTCAAAATTAGGTTTGCGTATCTTTTGTTGCTGCACAATAAGACAGAATAGCTCACGCCAGAACGCTCAAAAAAGTCAAGAAGTGTAACGACTGCAGGGGAATTGGACATAAATTGCTGCTTCATTTAAAAAAAAGCAAACCAAAACAAAAAAAAAAAAAACCACCACCCAAAACAAATCAAACCCCCAAACCTCAGCCCCTCCAGCCCAAACCAAAAAATACCCAAGGTATGGATTTTTGTGTGTTTTTAAAAGTACTTTGAGATCTGTTACTAGAAAGCTGCATCCAAACACTAAATATTATCATTAATATAGATACAGCAGAGGTCTTATATTTGTCATTATACTGTTTTTCAAAGGAATATCCAGTTCCCAAATTTGAAACCTGTTAATATTTTTCATACATACTAACAAATTCATTTAAGAACACTAACGAATGAAACAATCTCCTATGATATATTTTGCACAGACAGTATTGCTTATGTAAAGACAGGCAGATGAACTGAGAATAATCTGTACTTCTTTATCATAATTGTAGGTACATAGGACTAGAGGCATTCTGATGTGGCCTTCAATTCAAAAAAGCGTGTAACTCTTACACTGTTTAAGGTATTCCATAATTTTGTATTGCAGTTTTAAATGAAGGTATTTATGAGAGAGAAAATACTGGCATTCCCTATTTCTTATGAAATTAATTATTTCATGCATCGTAATTATTCTGATTGGAGGACTGAGTTCTAGAATAGCCTCTTTCCCTTCCTTGGGCATTCTGATTATCTGTAGGAAAAAGGACATGGGTGTTTTAAAGGAGATATGTTTAGGTTCTGCTAAAATACCATGACAACCTTCAGAATTATTCACTTTGAAAGCTTTTCCAAAATAATCTGTAAAGAAACATCAAATATTTCATACTATTATGGCAGAAAATGAAAAGTGTTCCATTTCATGCTTAATTTATTTTGTAATTATAAATCTGTTGGTAAACAGTACCACAATAGGCTTTGCTTTGTGCCTGCTTATGCTTTTGAACTATTTGAGTTTTAATATGTTTTCAATACAAACAACATGATAATAACTCTTCTTGGAAATGACTGGCTAGATGGGTTCATCCCAAAGTAAATTTTAGCATTCATGACATACACCTGCTAGTAAGGGACATTTAAAAAATATAGATAGAAAACAGTTTGGCAATTTTTAAACTGCAGAACAGAAGTAATTGTTTATAACTAGAAAAATTTGATATTAGTTCTACCATAACAATAGTCTTTTCAGAAAAAAACAGGAAGTATTTTCAATTAAAACCACTTTTTGTATTAAAATGTTAAACTAGCATACAGATGACATATCACAGAGCCACAGTCTCATATTTTACTATATTCTCTCTGATGTACTCCTGAAAATAAGAGTTTTAGCTTTCTCCTGACATATGATGAGTACTTTGGGGTTCTGTTGCTTTTTCTGGAGCTTTACAATCTCTTAAGATAGTAGGGGTTGGTATTTAAACATTTGTATTACCAAAATGAAATAGTGTGAATTCATTAACAGACAGCCTATACTGTATCTTAGAAGAGCATCTTTCATTCTGCTTTGTTGTGGCAGTATATTCTTCTCCTTAAAGCAGGAGTAAGCACTGTCCGTACAACTATATGCAAGTCAATTATCAAAAGAGCCTTCCTACTTATATATGCAAAATATATGTATGATGAGAAATACATTTAGAAAAACAGTCTCTCTTCTATAAGTCTTTGCTCATGTCTGCATTCAGTCTTTATTGATCAAAGTATCATCACATCCTGTAATATTTCTAGAATAGAGTAGTACTCTGTGTAATTTCACATTTGCAGAGTTGTTAACTTCAGCCCCAGCTCCCACAAGGGCTACAGATTTGCAGAACAGACATATTGGAACTTCTATACCAGCAGAAACAAGCATAAATGTTTGCAAGAGATCAGAGTCCATAGTTTGGTGACAAGCATTAGGAAAAACAGGGGTTTGTAAATAGGATAAGTAGTTCAGTTTATATGGCCTTACATACAAATTCACCCAGTTTGGTATTTCAGCATGGGTGAATAAGAAAGTTCAAGTAGCCAACTTCTTTCCACCATTAAATAATTTATCAGCACAACTGCACAGCAGACTCTAAGGCTCTTCTAGCGCTGTAACCTGACTAAAAAAGGAAAGCCTACTATGCTGTATTTAAGTAGAGCAGTTACCCTTTCTGAGAGAGGGACTATGTTATGAATACAAATTTAAAGACCGGTCTAGGTAGGTGTTTATGAAGTAGGGTAAGTACTGTAGCAATTTCTCACTGAAGTCTGTCAAGACTGTGTAATCCTGAAGATATGTTTTTAGTAAGGGAGAGAGCAAGCTAGTTGTTACTCAAATCAAAACATCAGCTGCATAGAGCAATTCTAACCACAGATGGGAATTCCCTTATAGCCCTCCCTCTCCCAGGAAATCCGCTCCTAAAAAAGTCAGAAAGTGGCTGTGTAATTTTATAGTGAAATATATATTTAAAGTAGTCTGTAATAACAAGAAGAGAGTGCACAGGTGCTTAGATAAAGAACCTGAAGTCAAAATTCAAGTGACAAGCTAAGGTACTTTTTATATAAACACACTGCCCACAGGTTTAAAGTCTTAGGAATATCATCCTTGATTTTTAATAGAACACTTTATAGAAAATCATTTATCAAGTAATCTTTGCAGGTTTACTTCTTTCTGTAATCACTATAGGGGTAAATACCTTCATTGTATATTGGTACCTTCAATACACAAACATCTGGCTTTATTTATCAAGTTCCAGTACATATTCTCTACCTTTTCTCAAGTTTTAAAATTGGTTAAGAGAATGCTGTAGTTCTCATTTTGTTCCTTGGAAGCATTATTACCTTTTGATGTCATGACTATGACAAAGTTGAAAACTGTATTTCATGCAACTAAGTTCTGTTATCTAGAGTAAGGAAAAAAACAGCTATTTATAAGATCAAAAGTATATATTTTTATGTCATCCTTGTCCAGTGTGGTAAAAGACTGAAGTTTGAGAACGTAATTGTTATTCTAGGATATGATTAGATGATTTTCATTTATACTATTTACTAACATACTTATAATAGTAATCAAAATATTATTCCACTTATAACAATAGAAATTTAAAAAAATGAAGTTTGCATAGTTTCAAAAATTATTCATGAGCACATTGTTGGACCAAATGATCCTACTATTTTAGATGAGGCCAATATTACTTTGGCTTTCCTCATAAAGTCAAAAATTTTCATCATTAACTCCATAAATTTTCCTTACCCAGAAGTGATTACCCATTGTTCATAATTTATTATTCACCTGAAAAAAAACCCCACAAAAAACTAAAAGTGTGATTCAGGCAGAAGTCTAAAGTAATTGATTACAGAAACAGTAGTAGAATGGAAAAAGGAAAACGTTTTCAAAGCATAATGGGCAAGTCAGTGTTGAAAGTAAGCAGCAGTGGAGCTGCTCTTTTCTTTGTATTTAATCCCATCCTTCCATGAACTGTAAACAGAGCAGTTCTAAAAACAGCTGATAGCATAATTTGCCTACAGAAATAACAAACACATTTACCAGTTATGACTATATGTATTTATCTGCATGTGTATATACAAACAAAAGCAATTAAAGGAAAAAGGCTATTTTACTGGATAATTTATTTGTAACAAATCATTCCACTAACTCCTTAAAAAGTTATTAAAGCTATGCTAAATTATGTATTAATAAAATATGCAAAGACAACACATGCTTTCTCTGTGTTTACACAGTACTCGGTACACAGGGATCCTGATGCAGGACTAACAGCTTTTACTTTTGTCATTTTTTTTTCTTTGCTCTCTTCACAAGAATAAATTTACTTTTAAAGATCTTAATGGGACTGTCCCTATACTATGGAATTAACATTAACAAAATCTGTCTATACAATTATAAGTAAAATTTCTTGGTATACTATGTTTACCACAGTATTTTCAAGCAAGGAACCAAACCTTTGTTAAGTGGAAATGCTGGTAACTCTTAAAAAAAAAAAAAAAGTATCTACATAATAGCAAATTATACCAGTGGGACCACAGGGTTATGATGGACAAATAATAATTTGAAGACGACACCAGTAGATTAGATACTGCAAATCTGAAAGCATTCTTCCCCTGGAAATGGGAAAATTATTCATCAAGCAAATTAGTTTTAATATCAGTATCACATGCCTTCTTAAAAATCAAATTTCAGAAACCAATGATCTCTGTGTGGGTGTACTTTAACTACATAGTTAATATTTCAAAGTTTCCTGACTCCACAGGTATCACCTGGGCATCTAATTGCCAGCTTGGGACTTACACTGACGCTACGGAGACTATGTAATCTCCAGGGATGTCACAAGAACAAGACAGAAATACACTGCTGCTTCTAGACCTATGACACACTGATTTGTTTGGACATGCTCGGAAGATCGTTTGAAATTATGGAACTAAAAATTGGCCCTGCCAACTTGTAAAAACATTGGGATCAGTAAATTGAAAGCCTTTAAAAATTCTGGGATTTCTAAAATATAAGTGTGGCTTTCCAAGACTTGCAATCTTGATCCCTCAGACAGGATACTGTTAAACTGAAATGCTATGTTCCATATGCACAAGAATCCTGATGCCCAAGTTTCTCATTAAACAAAATGTGAATTATAAATTTCACGTGTCTTTGGGCAACACAAACGCCACAAATTGTACCTTACTACAGGACTGCATGGTCAAAGTTTATACAATATTTCAATTGGATTGATTGAGAAAGGCTCTAGGTTTATTTTCCCTGTATCATCCAAGTAGAAGGTCATTTTAAAATCTTTTAGACTGTTCATTTTGAATGATTTTGTCATGAGAAATTAATTTACGGGCTTATGGACTCTGCAGAAATGATAAATCTCTAAAGACTTTTTGAGCAGTAAATAATGAACTTTGTCAGCCTCCTCAATGCTCTGAATGATTTAGTTTCCTGAATACGTGAGGCAAGTGGTGGTCTTATCTCTACACTGAGGTCAAATGACTTCTGATTGGAAGCAGCAAAAGACAAAAACTTCTGCTCACTAACACATAAGAACACAGTGTAAGACCACATCACTGTTTCTTGCACAGGAGCACAGTTTGATCTTAATGTCTTGAGCAGTAATTCTTGAGAATTATAAACAGGGCACCTTGGCTAAAATCTGTCAATGCAAAGTAAGAGGTTTATTTCCCCTCCACACTGAAGAAAAATGATGTTTGAGATCCAAAGGGTGCTAATTTTCTTCATATTTTGAAGCAATCCCAGAATCAAGCTTTCAGGTTTTGAAATACAGTCTCTTGTCTTTAGCACTGGAGGCTTTTCTATCTCAATACTGTGAAGACTATCATTTGAGGATACTTTTTTCATTTCATCCTAATATTTCCTTCATTAAATCCTCTACATCAATGCTAAGCAAATAAAAGATAATTGATATGTCCCTGACATAGAAGAATGTTTTAGGGAATTTGATGGTCATAATAAGCACTAAATCCATGGCATTGGCTTAAGCTTAGTAATAGGCAAAAACTTGAACAGCTTTGATTGTCCAGAGGTGTTATCCTAAATCAAAATCAGCAGACAGCGTGACCGAGGCTAACATCTGTCTATATATATTTATACCTTTCTCAAAATTTTGCTCTCTCCATTTCCCACTTTACAGCTCTAAAGGTCACCTGTTCAGTAGTTACACTCTATCCATATTGCCCCAGCACCATCATGCATTATAAATTCCATGATTCTTTAGAATACATGAATTTATAGGCTTACTTTTGTCCCAGAACCAGCTACATTTTGATGAATGAGATCTCAGACTAGATAGGTAAATAGAAAAAGGGTGAAGGATGTAAGCTTGCAATGTATAATTTATTATAAGCGCCACAAAATACCAGTGCTGAGAGAAAACAAATTATTGGCCTCTCATGCAGTGACCATGAGAAGGTGATAAATATTTCATTATATAGTACTCATCAGACATTTGAATAGCTCATCTGTCCTATTTATGCCAGCTAAAATGAATTCAACCTATCAGCGGCCAATGTATTTTTAATGTTTCTCTTTACCTTCTGTGGAAGAGGCAGCTAAAAAGTCCATCTTCCATAAGAATTACATTATTCATTTCATTATATACTGTAAACTGTTTATTCTCGAATAGGCTTTCCTGTTAAAACCAGCCGTTTACACCTTAAGGAAATTTCATATCCAATGCTCATTCTAGTTACTAGGAAGCAGAAGTTACCACAGTTGTTTTCTAAGCTGTGAAAACATGATATTTTGGTGGGAAAACATCTATCTCGTACTAAACTTTAAATACATTTGGAGACATCTCTACACTGAGGACACTCCCTGCTTTGGAAAAGAAAAGCCAAGCTGGATAACACCACTTAAGCTTCTTCTTAAATGCCTCCTTAAATGGAAAAATTACCTCATGTTTTCATGCAAAAGGGCATCAGTTCTCATACTAAACATTTCAAGTTGTCATATCTCTATAACATCATAATTTTTAAACTGTGCCAATTAAGCAGTCGAGAAATAAGATGAGCAATCTGTGGTGTAGGGGTACCTCAACATTTTAGGATTCGGATGGCATCACAAGAAAAGGACCATCCTTCTATTGACTATAACAGAATTCTACAAGGTCCCCATAAACTCTGGAACAGTTCTTTATTAAGTGGCCATGTAATCAGCAGTCAGTTGATTTGAATTTTATCCCTTCTACTACTTCTTAGAAACTCTACCTTGAAAATATGTCCTGCATAGAAGCTATGCCTTTGAGAAAGCTTCTAAGTGAAAACAGAATCATGTTTTTAAAATATTGCAGTGTTAGCCTTTCAACTTCTTGGAATTTCAGTTCAGGATGGATATAAAAAGAAAACAGAACTTGAACTAGCACTTGTTAACACTGGAGCTTACAACACGACTACAATATACAGAAAGAGTCCCCATATCCAATAACATGAATAAGCTTTATGCAGCAGCTGAAGACAGGCAACACGCAGGCACACACATGCACTCTTTTCCACGCACATATTTCTATGGGAAACTTGATGTTCACCACCATGTGCAATTTGAGGTAGGTTTACAGAATTTTTAACATTCTTTCTTGCCAGCACTAATGTGAAAACGGCTATAAGATACTACTGGGAACCTGAAAATAAGGTTGAAAACCTCTGTGCAAAACTTTTGACATAAAATTTGGCTCTAAGACCATATGAGGAATGGCAACCTCTGCATACGTAACTTTGTCACTGATTTTAAAAAAACAAATAAACAATTCCTACAGGGAAGAAGAGGTCATAACTCTAAGTGCCCTTTTGTAAGAATACAAGCTTGAAAATCAGCAACTGCCTGAAGAAAAAAGGGTCATGCCAGTTGAATTTGTACCTGTTAACTCTCAAAACTATATACGTTTGTTTTCCAACTGACAACAGAACTTTCAAAAAATATTCAGGAACTCCAATAAGGGCATGAAGTTATAATGATCTGTTACAACTTACTCATAAGTAATTGGAAGCCATTATTACCAAGCCTCAGTTAACCTCTTTAGAATATAACAAATACTGTAAACATTCACTTTATGTTGTCCATGCTACTATTGACTCCAGGTGCTATCGGCTTAAGGCCCTACTATAACACAAAAAATAAGATCAAGAAATTTGAAACGCTGGTGCTAAGTTTCAATTTACTTTCCAGAATTTACCTCTTATTACAGTCATTCAGGCTGTTAGCCATACTGCTCCTAATCCTAAATATAACCCTAGGTTTAACATGGGCTTCAGATCCTACTATAAATCAGAAATCAAGACTAAAGAATTCAAAAGACATTTACGTCAACTCTCAGTTTACCCTTCTGGAACTTCCAGAATACTGTGATTCGTTCGGGATAAGGAGCTACTAAGTACATCTCGTTAGAGTTGGTTTCTAACCCTAAACTTTCATGAAACATAGGAACCAGCCAGAAGTAAAGAACAATTAATTCAATTCTACTTATACCAGACCTATGCTTACATATTTGGATCTTGTTGAATACTGCACTTAGTCTGACATACAGCCCCTACTTTTCCTAACCCTGTCTTTATTCTAGCCTTAACATTTAGCTTTAGCTCCACTACAATCTAGAGAGTTTAATAAGGAATTCAAAACCACTTACCTCTCTAGAACTTTGCTAATACTGCCTGCATTGAGCTTCCACAGACAGTTCTTTTCCTGGTTTTGTCCCTAGAGATGGAATGAGCAGAAACATGAAGAACTGAGTCCTGAAAATACGACTACCAAGAGCCATTTAAAGGTTAGCTTTTGGGTTCAGAAATAGGGAATTCCTTTCATTTCTATACATCCCTGATATCCTTTGACTTGCATTACTTATAATCATCCCTCTGTTGCCATGGTGCATATCAGGCTCGCAATAGTGAACAGACTCACTGTCTCTACACTGACAATAACAAAGAACACAGATGGCCACTGCTATTATTTCCACTCTCTCAGTGTGTCCTTGTGCACTTCATGGGTTCTGGAAAATGTCTGTGTTACTCCACCCATGTAATATTGACCACCACAAAAGCTGTTGGAGCAGCAATAACAAGATTGAGCACAAAGAGTTTCAAAAATTTCTGCCTCCCAGTAACAAAAACATACAAGCTCTTACATCAGAGACAGAAGGTCCTATCAAGGATATTGAAACAAAAAAAATAGGAAAAATGTGCTTTGATAACAAACACCTACTAAGATGAAGCAAACTCAGAGAATCAACAGTAACCTGGGGCTGTTGACAGGGCCTCCATTCTCTAGTCCTTATTGGAATAAAACCACCATTGAAACCATGAGTAGGTTAGCATGAAAAAAACCACAAAACAAACAAACAAAAAAACCCAAAAAGATAGCATTGTGCCAAGAATCATCAGCTGCTAAATGAGCTGATTCATCAAAATACAGCAGAGAATACTTCCTCTTTTCATGCTCCCTGTATCCCGATGCAACTTCCTATCTTTCTGAGACTTTTCAAAGGCATTCTGTCTTAGCTATATCTGGAAATAGGTTTCTCTGGTGGAGGCAGAGTATTTTGGACACTAGTAAGCAAAGTATGTCTATCAAGCCTGAAGGATAAGGTTAGTAAATAATTATTGTCAACCAAGCACTTTGAGGTGTCAAAACATTCTTGTAGGTGGCCAAATATTTAAATATCAGAACAGCTTAATTTTAAAAAATGATTTTGATATCATGTAGCATTTTGCCTTAGTATTTTGTGTTTGAACACACTGGTTCTGCTCCTCTGCATTTTCCAATGGGCCCTAACATTAGCACTGTTTCCTCTTCTTGTATGCCATATTTTGTGGATGAAAGCATAGGTGTTTCAGCTTCCAACAAAGCTTGTATTAACTTCAATGCTAGTAAGACCAATGCTCAAAGCTCAATTTAAAAGTTCTCTTAAAGCACTGCAGTATGAGTTTCCATGTGCCTTCTGTGTAAATACAACAGTTTTCAGGACAAGAGGAACTCCAAGGCTGCTTTAAAACAGAATTGAACCAGGGCTTTATAATGACATCTACCAGCAGCTGTAATTATGTATAGGCCTGTGTTTCTCTTGTAAGATTTTGGTAGACATGTAGAATCTCTCACTTTTGAAGAGCTGTACTAGCTGGATCTTAGCAACACGCTAGCTTTGTCAGAGCCTTTGTTCCAGCTTATCCTTGTGGCAATACTACTGTTAACAGTTCAGCAGGTGACTTTATATTTAAGGAATCTAAAGAAGCTTTTGCTATTAAGTTAAGCTACATCAAGATTGGACCAACAGTTTATCTTCAATCTATCCAAATATGTTGATCCTTGTTTCTGATTGACAACAGAAGAAAGCAAAAGAGAGGCAAACAGTCTGAAGTTTTCTTTAATATGCAAAATAGAGGCATTATAACTACTATTTGCAGTAGAATTTATGATAGACAAAAGTGGGTTTGAAAGTTATTTTCCTTAAAGAATTATTTTGCTTCTGATGCCCCACTGTTTTGCATTTATTAGCAAGTGATTTATGAAGGAAAGCAGTTAAATATTAGAAGTTCTGTGTTTTTATTTTTTTTTCTCAACAATTCCATATATGCTTTTGGTCTATTATGAATTCTGAGCTCCGTATTCAGTAATCATTCTTTATGACAACTTAAATATGTGCTGCATTATTTGTAAATTAGAAAGCAATTTATTTAGGAATCTCAGAAAATTACTTTTCTTCTAGGTGCTATTTTACAGTCTATCCATTTTTCTCTTTTATCTACGATTGCCTCTTCTATGTCACATGAGCCTTAGCAGATATTTCAGAGAGATGTGAATTGCAGGATTACCAAAAAAAAGTTTCAAAGAAAAGATCCAGCTTTGATTGTGGCCAGAAGGAAAATAAAAGCTCTATAAATACTAGGCAATAGCTAAGGAACAAAACAGGACCTTGTACAGGGCCACTGTTAAGAATTATATTAAAAAATATATATATATAATGAGATGCTGCAGTCTGGATCTGACAATCAGTTCTAAGTTCCTACTTCAGTATGAAGCAGGATTGGCCCCAGCATCCTCCTAAAACATCTTTCAGGAATTTCCACATGGAGAGATACTTTTCCTATGAATTACAAGACTTCACCTGACCCTATAATATTCTTTCAGCTGGATTTTGTGAAAACTCTTCTTCACTTATTGAAGTTAAGTAAGCATTAAAGGCTCGGTTCGAGACTTACATTTCCACTGGAGACACCTGGTACATAAGTTTAAATAAAATATGACTACAAAAAGAAAATTCACATTATGCAACAGGAAACACTTGGCAAACTACATCATACACATACAGCAGCTAAACAGAAAAATATTTTTGCGACACATTTAATGTGCTAACATGAAGCAAAGTAAGTAATTAACACTCAGATTTGAGCTGATGATTTAGCAGTTCTTTTTCATGTGTAACTCAGGTGCCAAAAAGGCCACTTGAGTTTCTATTGCCTTCTCTTACCTCATTCTAATGAACACTGCATACAATGGGAAAGAAAACAGAGGCTTTTGTAGCACCTCATTAGGAAATAAGGTGAATTTTAGCATTTCAAGAGTCTGGACCAAAATCTTGGGCAGAAGGCTTTATTAATCTGGAAATAAAGTTAACTTCATCCTTTGCCTCCATTCCAAATCTGCAAATTTTACAAAACAGTTTATATAAAGTACAGAAATGCAACATATGCAGAAGACAACCCACTGGAAGGAGGAAAGCCTTCTATCCAGCTAGTCTTGTGCTAAAAACTAACCCATCTGAAATTTAGGAGCACTATACGCATCCTGGCTGCTAGCCACGTGAATACCCATCCCAAAGCTTTTTTTACTCCTCCTTGCCGCATCCCATCCACTGGCTGAAAGCTGCTTTTGCACAATTCCTCAACCCTCTCCCTCCACAGGGAGACTCCCCAGCTGGCCTCTTATACCAGCTCCCAGCTGCTTCTGAGCTCTTCCAGAAGCCTGAAGAGCCAGGACAAGGTCTTTTGTCTCTGTTTTGACTCAAGTTCCAGTGTGTGCCAGGTCAGAGATTAATAAGACTTTGTATTTTCTTCAGTGTCACATAAAACTTCCTGAGACCATGACACATACACTGGTAAATGACTGTGGATCTAATTTATTGATAGTAACTTATTTACAATTTGACTATGAGAAACAGCTGATTGTAGACCTGGAATAACAAGTTTAACTTAACTCAGCAGTAATATAAATGACAAGTTGAACTAAATGATGGTCCAAAGCATGAAAGCAGGTGCATCAAATTAACATCTAGCAGGAAAACAGAATGAAGGCAATTAACACATGGGGATGCAGTGGGGAGGAAGACGGACCAACTGACAGAAATGTGCAAAAACCAAGATGCATCGAATTAGATTCCCTCTAGATTATGAGAATCTGGGGCATGACAGCCACATCATCTCAAGCAACAAAACGAGTAAAGTTTTTTCCCCACAGAAGTACCGATTGAGTAGGGAGCATGTGTTTGCTGCTACGAAGGTGCCTTTGTAAAGGCCTTACACATCCTTAAAGACTGGTATGCATAAACTGTACTGGAACCTCGTTTAATACATCAGGAACCAGGTTTTGAAAATTTGTAACCAAGTTACAACCACATTTACCAAAAAATCTGGCCTATGACACCTGTGTGTGTTTTTGGAGCCAAACCTTTTTACAGGCTCCTCGGTGACATTTAATTGGAAGTCTGGGTGGTATATTCAGCCTCAAGTCAGAAAAATGCCTTGGGTAAACAGCAGTAAGCAAACTTCGATAGATTTATTTACCACACAGTTAATAACTTGGGTGAACTATTTGTCTTGGGTCTAATATTTATTTTGGCAGAAAACTTAGTACACATGCTTTATTCTTTTTGACTCATATGTACGTAAATTTTGGAAATATCCATTGACAAATAGCAAAGTTCAGAACCTTTTCCTGAAAATAAACACTGCTGTATTGCTTTTCTATCAAAATGTTACTAAGCATTGAATTCACTCAACAGAAAATAGAAGGTTCTTTTACTGTCTCATACTTGCATCCTTCACTTCTTTTAAACAAACAGTAACACCCTCAAGAGAACATGTACCACACTGAATTACTTTATTTTCAATAAAATCCAGCAGTGGTACTATAGTAACTGTCTTCACCATGATTAATGTAGGAAACATTTGGAAAGCATGTTATTATTATTCTAAATTACATTTTGCTTGAATTCATTTTTATGCATGGTTACTAAGATATAAAGAGTTCTGAATTGCTAATTGTAACATTCATACTTGTGAGATAAGATGAGATTTGAAGAACAAGCACATGTTGCTGAAAGATTTTTAGTTTGAGAATTTGCAAACTAAAAAAAAGGGTGCAACATATTGTAAAAGTCAGTGTACAGGCTATCAAAACAAAAGATTATCGTGCCAATGACATCCTTAATTAAAGATTTCTGTTAAACTCCAAGACCATAATGCACTTCCAGCTTAATGCTGTAACAGAAAACAATTTTATTCTGCACTTATATGCTGTTTTCCCTCTTATCACTGTTAAGTGTTAAATCTTCTCTTTTCCTACAACTGTATTATCTGTTTCCCAAGCAAGGTAACACGCTTACTTGTAAAGTTGTGATAGATTAAGATGTACTGGCATTATCAATCAGATAATACACAGAGGGACCTGGACAGCAGTTCTCACTGTAGATTTTGCAGATTGCTTTAATGACACCTTTGGAAAACCCTGTGTTCAGCCCAGATGTTCCCTAGTAGATGTATGTTCTGGATGTACAGAGAAGTATACAGATGTGATTGGAAAATAATATGGAAAAAAATATTAGACTCCCTCTCCCATACTTTCCACAGCTGTAAACAATTGATCCTACAGAAGATAGACCTGGAGAGAGAAGGAAACAAAACTATGGGCATATCAGGGACCAGCTCTCCCCTTCTCTAGAGAGAAAGGAAGCATACAAGCAGGCACTGAAGGTTTCATGAGCAGAAAAGCCCATTTGCTCCAGTCTTTCCCAGTAATAGCCAGAAAAAATAACTTTCCTGTTTGTAACCAGCTATAGCACAATTGCAGTTTCTGTGCAAGGATTAAAGCTTGAGAGAATTGAGAGATGCTCAGTTCTAATTAGACTATGGATGTTGCATCTGAATTTAGCATTGCCACACAAAATTTCCTTTCAGTAGCAGTCAATTCATTTTCTGACTACTTGGCCTGAAATCCTAAATATCAATATCAGAAACCTGAAGTGCATCAGCGTCAAACACCAGCGATTTTAGATAACTAGCACTAGCACAGTTTTGAAATGTATCTACAGAAAATAATCGATAATTTATTTTGTGTTCTGAAACACTTAAGTGTAGAATATTCATAGATAAATCAGGAGGTGGGGGAAAAAGAATATTAACCAGTTGCAGCAAATAGTACCTCTCTGTAGTTATAACTCTGCTTTCTCAAACTTGCACTCTAATTATTCCATGCTTCAATATCCCAAAGGCAATTATGCATTTTTCAGAAGTTATTGGATAGTAATCAGTACTTTCAACAAGACTTCCAGACAAAGCCTACCCAATGCCTTATTTATTAATAATGGCACATACTTTGATTTATATTGTATGCATTCAGCAAAGAAACAGACTGTCTCTTGTGGAAAGCAAGCTCCCTCATTTAGCAGATAAAGACGTTTCACCTTCAACCTAGACAGAGTTACTGAGAGGTCATCAGCAGTCAAAGAAAAACTGTGGTTGTAGCTCTGTAGAGAAAGAACAGGTGTATCATGAAAAGAGTAAGTTGGGAACAGGGAGTATGTATGGATTGCATAGAAATGTACAAAGCTGCTAATATCATGGTACAGTTACCATGTGCATAATGGTAGCAGCAGCATTGTCACCCAGTCAATGGCTAGCTCTATTTGCATCTCACTTCTCTGCCCCTTGACTTCAGTGAGCACTGATTCAAATTCAGTGTTTGCCATTCTCTCAAAGAAATTGTCCCTCTTCCTCATTGTGGTTCTCCTAGGTGGTTGGAGAAACAAGGAGTTTCATGATTACCTCCTTAATCTGCTAATAACTTTGCTAGCTAAGATCTTTCTAGACTGTGCTTTCTATAGCCTAGAGTTTATTTATTTTTCTTTTCTGCCAGGCTTCTGTCTGTACCCAGAGAACATTCTTTCATAAACTGCAATGAGAATTTAGCTTGAGAAAAAGAGGATTTAAAGACCACAAGGAAACTGAAATTCATGTTTCTCTTTATGAAAAGTGGATTGGTCATTTTGCTTGCTTTAGGAACAACTCAAATATATTGAATCAATTTGTGTAGTTACAGGAAAAAACACAAAATTATTTAAAAGGAAAGTAAGAGTGTTGTAAGGGGAGAAAAAGAAGAAAAAAAAAAAAACCCCAACCCCAAATTTAAAAATACATTACTCATAGCCACTTGACAGTACCTAACTTTTTGGAAACCCTTTTATGCTTAATACATACCACTGATTTATTTCTAGGCTGAAATACTCTGTGCCCTTGAAATATTTCTCTTCAAATCTCCATTTACAGAATGTGTCAGCACAAAAGAACTTGAGAAAAACCTGGAAGGTATCTTGGCAGTCCACTAAAAAAGTTTTTTACAAAAAACAAAACAAGACAAAACTTTTTGGCTTAGGGTGTTATATACTGCTCTATACTGCTGGATTACCTGAAGGGGTAGCTATCTGGCAAAAAACATTGATCCAGCTTGGATCCTCAAAATATTACAGAAGCATTTACCCAGAGAGCACATTCAGAATGAGAAAAATGAAAGTTCTGCATTGTTCATTGCAGACTTACCCAAACTGTTACTCGGCTGAATTCATGCATCACCATGATGTATGAGATGTTACCATGAGGTCAGGCACAAGACTCAAGAATACAAAATACAAAGAAGTTAATTTTAAAACACTTTGGGTATTATCTAGAAGCCAACTGGTGTCAATGACTGAGAAAACTAAGACAAACATAGAGACAAGCTGGAATAAGGGAATCCTCTCCTTACGAAATGAAGGCTGAGATGGAATATGATTATATTTTATAAATAAAATGAAGGTACAAGCAATGGAGAACAACAACATCTATTCAACCTAGAGGCCAGTTTTGGCACTGACGTTTTCAGATTTCAACTGAAAGAATATTCGTCCTTGGAGATATTCAAAACTTGATAGACAAGGCCCTGAGTAGCCTGATCTAGGCTGGCCCTGCTCCAAGTGGGATCTCAACCAGATGACCTCCAGAGGTTCCTTCTGGTCAACTGTTCTAGGATTGTATTTTAAGGTTTGTAAATATTAAAGCCAATCATTTTTAGAAGAGCCCTGTAACAGAAGCAATGAGGATAAGAACTTCACTGCTACAAAACAGGATGGTAAATTCAGGAAAGAGACTATAGATGACAATGCCATAAATAGCAAAGAGCACGACTCAATGCCCAAGAAGGTCTCTTCCAGTCTTGCCTTCCTAAAAAGAGATGTTAAAAAAACAATTCCAGAATAGCAGATATTAACATCCAATAGACTTATTCATTTCACTGCCATCTGGCCTAAATTTCTTTCCGTTCCATTGATTTACTTGCATTAGTAATTGGCATTTCAAAGGGAGAGTTTCCACACAAATGCTCTATGTCACTATGATTAGTTTAGCTTTTACACTTTAAAAAGACCGGTTCTTGTCTGGAAATATGTGATTGCTAACTTAACAGCTAATACCTGTAAGGCAAGGAAAAATAGTAAATGGTAAGATATTAGTGTCTGGACAGATGCTATCGAGGAGTTCATCCTAAATCACTGCAAGGCCAATATATTTTATGCCTGTAATTGCTGCTCAAAGTTCACAGTGGCATTTTTGCTGATGTGCCTAAAAATAGTCTTCATGGGTGCTGTTAGAGTTGATTTGACAGCAGTTAAGGTATAAGGGGCGATGATCCAGCTGAATGCCTGTCCGAGTCATTTTGATAAGTGTATAGCCTGTACAGAAACTTCTTAATTGCTCCAATATTCTTCAGTTGTTCCTGTTCACAGAGTCTATGAGAAAGGTCATCAGTCACGGAGTATGTGAAGTTTTGATGTTTTGCTTACTTAACAAAATACATTTTAAAGAAAGCAAAATCAGTTAGTAAGAACTTAAGGAGGTTATGATGTTCCCTTTCCCAACAGCAAATTTGGAACATGAATCATTTAGTATCCCTGTTACAGGGGAGGCACATGGTTAGTACTAAACCTTGCTCTTACCTTATTCTTGCTTTGCAACAGAAAACATTATCTGTCTTATTTAGATGTGATAATAGTAGTAAATAGATTCACAGTAATTAAAAACCTGTGATATACTGAAAGGGGCAGATTACCTGCTTAAGTATGAGACAGGATGTCAGGAAATGCCATATTCTGGTCCTGGGCTTGCCACTGACTCGAGTGGATTTGGACAAGTCATTTACTATTTTTACATTTTTGACTAGCCATGAAAGAACACAGGCTACGTGTAGCAATATGTCTATAGAGGTCTGAAGCAACTTCACGGCTTTAAGGATGCTCTCATCACAACCACATGACCAATACACTACTGGCTCTTAATCTGGGGCACAAAGAAAGATAAACTTAGGTGCATGTCACTTTTTTCCTGGCTACAATCCAAACGTAGCTGTGAAGAAGGTGACAAAAAAGCTAGTGGATTGACTTTATTTCACTGGTCAGTCCCTTTGCTTTGGAATGAACTTGATGCGTAAGAAGGCACATTCATCCCATGAGAGATACCAGGTCTGAATTTGACCCTTTGTATCTAATACTGTATACATTTCAGATCGTATCAAGGTTGCCATAGTAACAAAAAGATTTGTATTTAATGGCAGAAAATTCAAAAAATACGATGTATGAATCCTGCATAATTTGTTGACACTAAATATTCGTTGCCTGAGGACTGTATCACTTTAAAATTACACATTTTTGCTAAGAAAGAAATTGAAACCTTGATAAAACACTTAAAATTTTACAGAATATTTGCATCTTTTCCGCTTGCTGCTTTTGGAAATACTCATTTTTTTATACCATCTCCAGTTAGGGAGCTCTCCCTGGTTCTGCCAGTGGGGATTTTAAACAGAAAGAAATCTGTCATTTATGTAAAAAAATAGATGAAATTAACCTCTACTTTCCTACTTCCCCTTTATATTTGCCCTTCCAGCCCGTTCTCTCACTTTAAGAGCTTCTGAGATATTATCTCCAAAGACTCTAAGTTTTTAACATTTTTCTATTCCCCAATGTGAAGTAGCACAAAAGCTAAACTTTCATATTTCCTTTTGTTGCAAGTATTTTCATATTTGCAGCTATGTTTCAACCTCAACGCCTTTCCTTATAAACCAAAAAAATACCAATAAGTTCTTTCCCCCAGTCTTTATCTGATATAGTAACAGATGGATCCCAAAACTGTAGAAAGACACCCACTGACTTCAAATCTGTAAAGTTTTAAAGTGCATCTGTAATGTGCCAATCCCCACCACTTTCCACATTCCTATGGAAAATTATAAAGGAGAGGATTTTAGGCCCCTGATAGAAGCATCCTGAAAAATCTCCCTTTCAGCTGTAGCATTTCTTCTCTAAAATGAGAGAAGTACCTGCACATTATCAGTTTTCCAGCTGCCAATTGCAGTTATGAAAATAGAGATTCTGTGAGTAGGTGCAACCCTGACCTGATGGTACTGCACCTCCACTGCACCACTCCTCAATGACATGAAAATCTGCCCCATTAAAGATTTTATATTCTCCTGCCCCATTTTCTTCTCCGTCAGCATCTGGCACCATGAGAAAACCCACAGCACTACACTGAAATTCCTGTAACTGCTCAAAAGAGCAATTGCTTGGTTTTGGAGAAAGAAAGTCTTATCTGATGTTTTAATATGAATAAATGAAATGCTTCAGCATCACAGTGGGTTAAAATTGTGGTTTATATGTGGAAAACCGGAAGGTGTTGCTTAATTCATTAATACATTTACCAGCAGTTCTTTTCATGTACTTTACAGACACTGATTCATCTAAAAACATTGACACTGGAAGAGGATTACCAACACTTTTAGAGCGCATACTGCATTTCCACATCTACAGGGTCAGGTTTACTATACGATAAACAACAATGGAACAGTCTCAAGTAGTTTTATGACAGGAGGAACATGGAAGTCTCCCCCATTCCACAATCAGTCCTAATTAATTAGTAATATTTCATGTCTCCTTGCAATGCAGATGTAACAGGCTATGTGGTTTTCTATTAAACTTAGAAAATACCTACAGTTTTCTCCAAAAGGTACTATTTAATTTGTTTCATTTTCAGGACAGGAACCATTTTTTGAAGAAGTATCCTGAAAGTCACTCTTAGAACTGGCTTTATTGTTCTTTGGATTTGAAATATCCTCAGGAACATTGTGAAATAGTGCAAAAGAAAGAGACATTTTCATATCTATAATGAAATTCTACTGAATAGGAGATTCGGTGCATTTTTGTTCCTCTGAACAAACTAAGAAACAGAATTCTGTACCTGGAACAGATTCAATGCAGCTTTCATTATACAGAGACCTGATAAAAATTATGCATATCTAGAAAGTCTGGTGCAACAATTGTTTCAGCAATGAAGGAACTGAGAAATTTGCTATAGTCATTGACAACTAGGAATAACAGACACACAACATGCCTTCCCGTTACTCACAGCTGTTATTACATATCACTGGGTGATAGCAGCTCCATTACTATGATTCAGGATTACCATATTGCTGGCATGTGCAAGCCCAGTTTTTCAAATTCTACTCTGTTACAGCTCCTTGGTCAGTTTTGAAAAATTTGGATTCTCCTGCACATTTTTATATTAATAACCTACTGTAGTCCTGTTTCTATTTGGATAATATTATATTAGTAAGATATAAGATGTTGAAATGATCATCCAGACCTTTGTCATGCAAGGCTACGAATTAATTAGTAAAATAATGGAGGTCAAGATCACCTACGGTACACTTTTGCCTCTTCATGAGTTAATTTTCAGGACTGCAAGTTGGAATTTTTGATAACCTGTGCTCCAGCTGACTGATGTTATCTTACATGAGTTACTTTCACTCTATTATAGACACCAAGGAGTCCTCATAGTACTTTTTCCAGCAACATTAAAGAAAATGTTCAAATATCCACCAAGATTAAGCTGATGGATCAAGGACCACAGATACAGGGAGTTTGGTTTTGGTTCAGTAAGGCAAAATATTCTATCGTACCATAATATCTCCCAGTTCTTAAGTGAGGATACCTTTCTCTTTCTTCTGTATAGGAAAACAGAAATAAGCTATTCTGATATTTTATTGAAGTTGAGCATTCCTTTCAATAGCAAACATTTCTGCTTCAGAGCACTTGTATTTTGGCCTATGCTATTCACAGGAGGCACTATTTATTTTTAACTTTACAAACAAATAATTACATTTTTTAAAAGCTCTTTAAAATATTATACTAGATATAAATGGGTTGAACTTTGCCTCTTGGCTGATCAAGAATGTCACCTAATTAAACGGTTTTGTGTTACTGCCATAGGCTTGGCAAGAAATGAAATAAACAAATACCAAGCAATTGTATTTCCATAAACTGCATGACACTGTTGACTTCCCTGCACTTAAAGAACGAAGTCATTACTCAAAGCAGCAGTGAAAAATATTTTCTTTGAATGAATGAAATTTTGCATTCTACACCAGCAAAAGTAATGTCAAGCATAGTGGGTAGAAGGTGATCTGTGTATAAAGGCGAGTGAAGCCACATTCTGAGGGAGATATAAAAATTCTGTTAATTAGTATTTTTAACTTTCCCATGTAGATGGCAGTTTAACTTGGGGATCAGTGCCAAATAACTTCCATATATTGCAGGATAACATGAGTAGATGAAAAGTGGAGAACAGCATCAGAGAAAAATAGAAATGGCTTTGGCTACCTACAGAAAAGCCAAAACAGTCTAGAACAGACAAAATCAATTCATTGATGTTCTCTACCCTGGATAGTGCAGAGTGACCAAAAAAAGAAAAAAAAAAATTTTTTTTCTGCATCCATTTCTAGACATGCTGAAAAGCTTATTTGGAGAGACATTTGGAGAGGAAATACCCTGTGAATTCAGGGGCTATTTCAGCTATAGGTCTATGGATATCTACAGCTAAGTTTGAATCTTCAATTAACCACACCAGCTTTTTGAATCCTCTATACCTTTAGGGACTTGCCCACAATCTCATTCAATATTGAGACAGTATCTCATGCTGCTCTTTTTTATATCACATCTACATATGCAGCATATGTTGTTTCTAATCTAGTTTTTGAATTTTCAAAACATCGGGGCTTACTCCCCTAAGAATGATCTAAATTAATCTTCACTTGCGCTCTTAATTCTTATGACAACAGAAAGATGGTATCTTGTATTTAAAAATTATAATTGAGCAGAGACATTTGGCAGAAAGATACATCTCCCCACCAAGTAAAGTATTATACATGGCACTAACGATAAAAACCATAGCACTGGTTATCTGGCTTTCACCAATTCACTGCAAATAATCTCTTTCCATGTCAAAACCACAAGTATGTACTGTATTCCAGAAGCAACTTCAAAAATTCTTGTTCTAGTAAAGAAAACACTTCACAATCAACGCACATTGACCTGCATTGTTTCCTAAGAGCGACCATTTTAACAAATGCTCCCCACATGAAAGCAGCACCTTCATGTCGTGTTCTAGCAGACAAAAAGGCAAAGCCAATGCAATAGAACCCGTGGAAATGTTGCTCTCTGAAGTTATGGTGTGTAAACAAACACCAGTAAATTCCTTTGATCTGAGTGGTTTTATCAAACAAAGCTAACATCTGAATTGCTGTCCTGTTGGAGATGTATGCATCTGAAGTATGCCTGGAGATGAAAACAAAATGTGGATTAACGCTTTCAACTCTGCAATCATTTCAGTGCTAAGAAAGTTTCTGCCTTTGCAAGACTGCCCTACCTACTTGCTACAAATCCTCATCTTACATCTATTAATAGGTTGATATACTAAAGTAACCTCGACACCTCTGCAGCAGCCCCTGGCAGCGAAGTGCCAACCGATCTAAAGTGCCAGACACTACTATGCCTGCATCTCACCTGAAACCTTCCTTTCTGCTACGGAGAATCTCCTGCAGAGATGCATTCTGCAAGGATAAGCTGCTGCTGCAAAGCCCAGCCAGCCTTGGCTTCCCTTCCTCAGCCCACCCTTCCTGTCCTCCCCTTTGCATTGGTGCTGCATAGACTAAAGGGAAGGGCTGGGATCATACACTTCAGCTACACTGAGAAGAATGCAGCAATGACCACAATTATTTGCAATGTTAGTGTGTGGTATTTTCTCGACACCAAGCATTTTAAATTCATTATCTCTTACATTTTGAACAACGTTATCACATATAATTATTATTATTGCTTTAGTTAATTCTCTAGTTAACTCATGCTTCAGTCAAGTCAAAATTTTACTTCATAATTAGAGCCTTCTATTCTGCCTATTAACCTCTTAACATTTTTGCAAGTTGTTAAACACAAAGAAGCTATTCTTTCTTCATAATTAGGAAGAATTCTAGTTTCAAGTCACCCTGGGCCAGCAGGGGGGCTCAACAGACCTTTAGAGGTTTGTTGGAAGTGAATTTCAATCTCACATTCAGAGAAGCAGAAGTAACTTTACATGCAACAGCCTGCTGCTCCACTGCAGCAGTAAAATCTCATGGTGGATCTTCTGCAAAAACACTGGTAAGTGATCTCCGTATTTACCAACACTAATAAAGACATGTTTTTCACATGAAGGAGTCAGCACATGAAGTTATTTTTCACTATTGACTGTGAAGGTCACAGAAAATTGCAGAGGTTCACAGGCAATGGCTTAGAGAGGTTTTGGGCAGATTGAACTTCTGTTGTGCTGGCTGCAGAGAAGAGAAGGGATTCCCCAAAAAAACTTTCTAACAGATGCCTCGCTGAGAAGTGATTATCAAATCATAAAATCATTCCTCTTACTTGCATTGGATAAGTAAATGGAAAGAAGAAACAAAATTACATGATCAATCATAACCAACTAGCATTTGCAGCACTGACTTCGCAGCAAATCCCTTCCACAATCAACAGAATTAGAACAAAATAAACTGCAAACTTTGTTGAGTAAATTATACTACCAAATGAAATCATTTTGATCTTTTTGTGGACATTCTAGAAATGGAAAATAATTTATTCCCTAATGTCCTTGAATGATGAATATTTGGATTTATTTCAGAAGGAATCAAAAGAGCCAGAGTGTGTGTGAATGTAATGAGTTTTGTTGCTGATACTGGGTAGCAGTGCAAATGGATCTATCATCTTCTTACCCATTAATGCTAATGCATGTGCATTGAAAATAGAATATAATCCATAATATATGCACAAAATCTGCATTATTGTTGGTACAAGAGTTACGCTTGTCCTTGGGCTTCAGTAATATTCACTCTTTTGTTTAATAAAAGCTTCATTATTTTTCCTTTTCATTGAATATTTATACTTCAGAGCAGCATTAGTAAGACCATTTTCAACCAAATTTTTACTATAATTCAACCATCTTCCCATTTATATCTCTTCAGGGATGAGTGAATCTGCCTCCAAAACTTGATAGGAGCCAAATATGATTGCACTTGAAGGTTTAAAAAAGTTGAAAAACTTCTCGTGTGAAATAATTTTCTAATTTCTTTACTTCTTCAGCCTTGCATAAGATACAAGTATCTTGCCAAAGAAAGTGATTTCCAAGAATACCCCTTTCCAGCTGAGCAAAATTCCCACTGACATCAGCTGGGCCAAGATCCTACTCCTTAAGTTTTTTCTTAAAACAGATTCAAAATTAATAATTAAAACAAAACAAAAAAGGGCAAAAAAACAAGCAGAAAAAGAGATTTCAAGCCTGAGAGAAGTAGACAGGTACTACTCTATGCATTCAGGTGTTTCCTTTACTATTTTTTGTCACCTGTTGTGTGTACTATATCAGTTTTCATTCGTGCAGCTGTCACAACTGTTGCCAATTTAAAGTGGTGTAGGATTCTTTTCTCTGCAAAATTAGACTAAATTTGCTAAAGTTGATCTTTCTATGAGAGATATTACATTCACTTCTGTGTGTTGTAACTGCACAGGTGTGGTTACTCTGATTAAATAGGGAAGCAGTGTTTCTGGAAGAACTCAACCATTCATGGAAACATGAATATCCACAATATCAGTTATAAAAATTGCAGCAGTAAAGCTATAGCCCTAGTTGTCACCTCAGATGTAAAAGTCACAGACATATGCATTCAACAAGCACATTTCTAGCTTGTCCTATTCCTACTGCAGCCCCCGGGGCTCTACCTTCAACTGCAAACTGCAGTACTCTGTCGTGGTATCCAGAGAGGACTTGTATGAGAGTCAAACTTGCTCTTCCAGGAATGCTTAGCCAGGATTAACTAAACCAAGAGTTTTGCTTAAAAAGCAAAAAAAAGAACAAGAAACAGAGAGACCACTTTAGAGAGTCGGGAATACAAAAAATATGAAGAGTACTACACACTTCAAGCTTTCTTCTGTCACCAATACACTGTTATTTAGTAATCAGAGTTGAATTTCTTACATGATTCTATGACTCCAGGAACTGGAGCATTAAAAACTACTGGTCCTGTAAACGCTCTCTGGTTTTTTTTTCCCCCACATGTGTTCCCATCTGCTGACACATGCAACATTTAGATGTTCTACAGCATACTCCTGCCTTGCTCAGAGCAAACCCAATGCAGTGAATATAGCATTAGCCATGGCCTTTGCTGCTCTTGTTTTACAGAGAGAAAACGAGCAGCTATTTCTAGTACCTGAATGCAGAATCTGCACTAAACTGGAAATGCCACAAAAATGAGGAGTTAGTGTCAATAAAGAAAGATTTTTTAAAAAAAAGCCAACACTTATCCCCCCACCCCCCTCCAAAACACTATTGCCAACACACAGGGAAAAAAAAGGAAAAATTCTGTCTGCGCTGCTTCTTCCCGTTTTGTCAGACCTACTAATTACAAATGGCATCTTGATAGTCCACAGCAAACTTTTTATTCTATCACAGTCTCCAAGCTAAGGTCAGAATGCACTTTGGCTTGTTCTAGTCTCATTTTCCATTCCTTGTTCTTTTGCAAAAATAATTGTTTTTTTCCACAAAAACAAAAAAGTAAAATGTTTCTGACTGTATGGGGGGGACGACACCCTCATAGACCCGAACAATTCATGAGCACAGTATGCCATCTGGGAAAAGTGTTTCTAAAAGCAACAATGGTTGATACATTCAGGTAAATTACTATATGGTTTCCCCAAACAATTTTACATATTTCCTTTTCTCCAGCTGAGATACCCAAGGGGGAAATGTCTGCATTTGGTAACAAATAAGTATAGCAAGTATTGTTTTCACTGATTTTCCTATACAGATTTCTAATACAAATATTCTATAGCAGCCATTATTTAACAATTCAGTTGATGACAAGCAGTCATCTGAGCCAAATACCAAATTCTAAGTCTTAGATGGGAACATTTCATCTGAATGCTGTTCTAACACACCTGCACAATTAAATTGCCTTGGTTTCTGTCCTTGGATAGATTTGGAAACAAAGAAACAAACAGTCCCCCCACTGCACACCCCAAACTGTTCTGAAGACAGGGGCAGGTTGAGACTAGTGTTGCAACTGAAAGGAAATGGGAAGAAAAACAAACAAACAAAACCCCCACAAACCACTCAAAAAAATCTTAAAAACTAAATTATTTTCAAGCCACTTAAGTATTGCTTCCTACTCAATCATAACACTAGGCTCGGAAAAGACTCTGAACATGATTGTGTCTTATGGTATGAATTCAATTTTCATTTCAGGTCCCATAATGGAAATGACCCTAATTCAGATTCTCTAGAGAAGATGCTTGCCCCTTGTCATCAGCTTAGATTTAATTTAAGAGAACATAAAAAAAAAAAATTAAAAGGTATAAATCACATTCCTGTGTTTGCTGTACTAGCATGATTTGTGTGAGGGAATGCTGGAGAAATAAAGAGCAAAGAGAGCACTTGAAATGTTTTGACTGCAAAAGCTTGCAAAAATGGTTTCTTCCTGACAAAATAAGATGTCAGTAATAGCCAACTTTCCTAAAAATGAGACTTAAGGACATAATGGCCAGTATATAAATGAATGGGGCAGTTGGATCCTTGCAGTTTAATGAGTAAGGACTCTTAAGATTTGATTCCCCACTTTGCAGGGGTATAAAAACAAACTTAACAGACAAGAATAGATTTTTTTTTTTTCTTAAAAAAAGAAATTAATAAAACCATCCTAAGAAAATACAAGCAAAAGCCAGGTTACTTATATTAGTGGAGAATCACATGTAGCAGTTTTGTGCTTCACCATCAACATCCTGTTCACTCTATTTTCTTCCATCATATTCCCCAAAGCCCCAGCATGGGTCTCCTTTAGGCCAGGCCACAGCTCTTGAGGTGCTGCAAAAATTTTACATGAGTAGAAATTTTACTAGCAGACAGTGGTGACAGGCTGGTGCACAAGGCTGGTGCAACAGCACGCAGTTCAGTAATGCTAATAAACTGACCTCAAAGCTTGAAACGCTAGCTACTTTATTTCAGTCACTCAAGCATATGAAAATCTGAGGCACATTTTTGCATGGTTAGGAATTGCAAAACTACACAAAAGCCTGTGAAATTCTTCTTGTGCTCTCATATGCACGTGGTTGAGAAGGGCATATACATGTATAAGGGCATAGTCAAATATGCTCTCATCAATCAGGTTAAATAATTCAGTTGTTCAGGGTCTACTCCCTCCTTGAAGATATTTTTCAGCAACTAAAATGACATCAGGTGACTGATTGATCTGCTAGTCATTTGGAATGCAAAATAACACTGGTTTGTTGCAAATATCTCCAATTTAGCACCTCTGTGTTTAGGAGTGTGTACCTGAATAAGCTACAAGAACAATTGGTTTAGTGAGTGAAAACAGTAAAATCTATGTGAGCACAAACAGCAGAAGGGCAATTAAATGTTTTAGTAGGTATTAATCCACGAAGAGCAGAACCAATGTTGCATTTGCACAGACCTCCTAGAATCTGACTGTCAACAGCTCCTGTATTGTGTCTTAAATTGCGACATTATTAAAAACAGGATGACATTCTTAAAATCTGCATTTAGATGAATAAATACAGGTTGAGTGGTTGCACTTGAGGCAATCATTTTGGGAGAACTCTGTCATGGCTTTTTTCACTAACAAGTTCCAGTTCTTACTCTCAAGTTTAGCAAAAGTGCACTGAAAGGATGCCAACAAACACACAATTAGAGATGATCAGAGTAATCAAGTACGAAAAGTTTCGATTCCTTATTTTGCTACCTTAAAGTAATATAAAAGAAAAATTGTTCTGACATCACACTTCCAAAATACATTAAAGAGAATAAAATCTCCTTCCACATGCTTCCTGTTGGCAATAAGCATTCTGCACCCAGCTGTACAGCACAGTAACACAATTTATTCTATTTAAATGTAAAAAGTATGTACAAAACGCAGCTATTACCTAGTTGCTGAAAGGTATTTTCTCCCAATTCAAAAACCCTTCAAGACATTTTAGGGCAATTAGTTAACAAGCAAGTTCTGATTTTCAGTTCTACAATGAATGCAGGCAGCATTTTAGAAGTAAAATAGGAGCATTAAGGCCCATCAGTATAGGTGTGATTTCAGGGAAGGTGGATGGCTTTTCTCTTCCACATTCTTGCTGGAGTCTCACCGAAAGGGGAGGGAAAGAGGCATGAGAATAGAGCAGTTTCTTTCCCCAGCAGCACGGGGTCTAACCCATACTGCTTAAACCACCTCTTGCTGATGAATTTAACAGCTATACTGGGAGGCTCAAGCCATCTTTGAGGTCTCCTGTCAGTCAGCTGTGTTCCCATTATGTCAGGCAGTAGCCAAATCTCCAGGGTGGCTTTGCAGTGGCTCTACAAGCCTGTCATTTATTCATGGCATACTAGTGGCTAAATTATTTCTAAAAGGCAGCCCCTGATGCAACACAGTCCTTATTGATGGGAAAATAAAGTTGACTGGCCGGTACTGAGGTATTTGATTGTGTTCAATATACAAGGGACAGAATACACACTTCCATGATATATTGTGATTAGTCTCGTACCCTGCTAAATGACATTATTATATTTAACTCTGGTCGAATAGGAGTGGAGTGACAGGGTGTTTACAAGTATTTTAAGTGAATTTCTCTCTTTAGAAGGACCAGGATTCTTTTAACCTCTCTTTTCCCACTACCACTCCTCTCGGTTTGGGTTAGCCCTTGTGCTTTTTGGTGGGTGGCAGAAGCCCAGTGTCTACTCTGACTACAAGTAACACCAGTTCCGTTCAGCCTGAAGTCCAGCACAGATCTGTACAGATACTGTTTACTGGGAAGGTTTATAAAACCCTTATGAATTTATCTCCCAAGTATGAATTGAGAGCAAGTCTTTCAACACATGCTCAGAAGCTTGGCTACTTATAAAAAAAAGAAAAAGAGAATTTAAAGATGCCACTCAGACAGTTCTCATACACTGCTGTTCCAATGCACAAAGAAAACAAAATACAACTGAAAAAAACATATTTGTATCTGAATAATGCAGAATAAAATAATAAATTGCATCAGACAGCATACAAGTCGCTGTCCATTTCTATTAGCAGTAGTTGTAGGCAGATCCAATGTTACAGAATGCTTCATTCTGCAGTTTTCCTTTGGGTGTCACATAAATTAGCCAGAAAAATATTTAACATTCCTTAGGAACAAGCTGTCTTTGTCACTTTGTCTTGACTTTATCTGTGTGCATTAGACTGCCTGAAGAGTTCTTGAAGGCTCCTCAACATCAGAAACAGAAGCTTCTCACTTTAAATTGTAGTAACAGCAGTGCCCAACTTAGCTGGCAAAACAGAAGGAAAACTGTCTCAAGTGCAACGTTCCTGAGGTCTACACTATGAAATCCTGGATGCATGAAAAATAGGAGCATTTTTCTACTCTCCCATTCCAACTGAAGGCCAGGAAGGAGTGACTAAAGAACAAAAATTTTTCAGTGACTTTTTTTTAAATAAGAAATAACTATTTGTCAAAACTAAAAGTATTTACAGAAATGCAACGATGACTATGAAATGTTTTGGGGAATATAATTTGTAACAACTTCAGAAGTTTTTCTTGTATACCAAATTCTTGCATATCTTTGTAATGTTGTGAACAGAAAAAAATATTGAGCCAGGCCTTTATATAGTAAGGTGAACATAAAAAACACTGAGTTAGTACTATCTTACTGTGATTCAAGACAATTCAAGTCGTTGAAAATATCATCACAGAAGTGAATCATAAAAAGGATCTAGATCTCTCTGATGAAAGGCATTTCTCATTGAATCAGATATGAATGTTGAGTACCTTTAAAATTACTCTTTAGAAAGTACACAGTTTCAAAAAAAATATTTTTAGCAGCAATAAAATATAGATAATTCTGACTTTGCAAGACATTAAGTATATCGGCTTTATAAGACTTACCATCTATCAAAAGAAGAGAGCTTTTGGGGAATGGATTTGGAGAGCAGGGTATGTGGATGGGCGGGGTAATGCTCGTGTTGACGTTACACCATCACAATGTGTTAGTTATCATGTGATGTGTTATCATCACAATGTATTATTTTAGTTCTAATATAATGCTTCCTCTTACAAAAATGTCAAATACAAGATTTTTTTCTTGCAATTACAGTCTGTTTCGATATATAAAAGGGATTTGTCTTAACAAGAAAGGCGTTTGTAAAAGGAATAATAGTCTCCAAAGATTAGCATATATACTTGCATGTGTCTGTATAGAAACACGGGGGGGGGGAACACTATCTGAACATTGCCTCCTTAAAATAATACTGTATCGACCAAAAATATTTCAAATTGTGTGTACTTCTGTAAGCTAAGAGATGCCAAAATGCATTATTTACATGAGTACATTCCAAAAAGGACTTTGAAGGAAAAGACAAAAAACAAACACTTACAGCTTCTTTGCTCTACTTAAGCATTCATTGAGTCAGAACCTGAAAGACTACTCACAGTTAACATGTTTCAGACGTAGAAGACCTAAGTTAAAATTTCTGCTACGTACTTGATGGAATAAAGGTTGATGATAGCTGCCCACACCCCTGGTTGGTGCTCCGCACGCTAGCGCCTTTCTACTGCTCTCTCTCCATCTCATCTTCCCCACCCCACAGCAGAACAGAGAGTTCAAACCCAGTACAAAAGCTTAGGTTTCTCTGCAAAAACACTTATGTCATTCCATCTGCTGTGACAGATGCACCATCATCCTGGCAGTTAGTGAAACATGGCAGCTACAAACAAGGCCAGAAAGACACCAACATGAACTATGTAACCTTCCACTGGTCCACGTGCCAGAACATAGCAGCGTGTTCTCCAAGTTCCAACAAATTGCACCACAGATTCAAACCCTATAACCTCTCAGGCTACACATTTTAGGTGTTGAAACAGAATACATTTAAGGGACATACTGAAGATTATATGATGATAACAGCCTATCATACGAAGAGAGGCACCAAATTTTAGTTACCCACATGCTGTTTTAATGCCACCTGTTAACATGTCAACATCTTACTGTGTGCTAAACTAAGATAAACAATAGTGACCAAAATCTAGCATTGGGGGATATATTGCATCAGGATATTTCAATTTCATTGATCTGGATTGCATTATGTGTCTAACAGGTAACAAGTAACTGTGCATGCATGTGAGTAATAGGGTTGGGAAGAACACTGCCAGCAGCTCAGCCCACACCACCATCACTGGGAGTAGCTTGCTCTGCACTCCTGTTCTGTTTGCAGGCTTGAGCGGCCAAAAAATTGCCCTCTCCACTTAACTGCTAACATGAACATTGTTAGCTCCTTCTGTGGCTGGATTGTGGGTATACAGAAACTCATCTTTAAATACAGAGGATCTACTGCATTTGAATGAAGGACCTTTCATGTGCGACACTGTACGCGTTAGATGCACAGTTCAAAAAAATTACACAATAACTGGGGTATACAGGAGGCTTATTTCAGGTGAAACTGTTTTACAAGAAGCTTTTTTTTTCTGATTGTGCTCCACTTTGACAGTCCATACATAATTTAAAAACAATATATTTTCAATTATTTTGAGCTCCCTAAACAAGAGAATTTTTATGGAGGTTAAATATAACCAGGTAATCATTAAAACGTTGCTTGTGTTGCCATTTTTTTGCAGTTCAAAAGCAATGTTAAAATTTCTCAGTCATAAATGAGACCTCCAGGGAGGAATGGTTAGAAAGAAGTTTAATCAGATTTTCCAGAAGGAAGAGGAAGAAAAAATCCGGCAAAATAGCCTTCAATTTTCCTACTCTTTTGCAATCAAAGTCAAAGCCAATAACCCATCCATACTAAAGTTATTCCAACAGCAGTATGTTCCTAATTTCACAAAAAAGCACTGTCCAGGTGAAGTTTACTGCATGACCAGAAGTGTTTGGGCTGCATTGTCCAAAATGTTCAGGTTTGTAGTTTGACATGACCTCATTATTACTAAATTAAATCAGAGCCTTGTAAGATGTTTTGAAATCCCTGCCAGAAGTTACTGAACTGACAGCCTAGTAAATCATCTCAGTGACACCTTAGTAAGCAGTCAAAAGAAATCAGCTTTATGTTCCTTCCCTGATAGTTCAGTGTTCAAAGTACTAGTAGGCTACAAACATTGTGGGTGCAAACATATATCATCTATCAAAGATGGACAGACATGTTGAGTATCACAGTTCTTGTAGGTATAACTGATTTCCTCATTAAAATCCCATATTCGCATTTAGCATTTCCTGGAAGTTGGTTGTTTTTTAATACAGGGGAAGAAATTGTGCATCATACATTCAGATCACCTGCTGCTCCAATTCTGAACCACCAAGTTTTCTCTTCATGGTTCCCTTTTACATTTCTTTGGGTAGTATTTTCAAAAGCACTGAAGTACTGAAAATTCCTTGGTTGTTTAAGTACTTTTGAAGATGCTTCTTTTTTCATTCAAATGGGATTGATGCACTACGAAAAGCTTGAGATAAGCTCTCAGTTTTCATAGCACACTTTGAGGCTGGTAGATCTCCAACCATGTGAAAGTATCGTATTCGCTCACAGGAGCCCCCTGAGACTACAGAGCATTATTTAAATAGATGCAACACAACCAAGAAGTTTTCTAGTTTTGGAGCCTATGCAAGTTTTCTTATCTCCACTTCATGCATGGGTATATCAAAAGCCAGATATGTTAAATAGGATGTCTTCAAAAGTCTGACTCTGAGAATCCCTTACCCCTTGGCATTATTAGACACACAAAAAATGTGCAGCTTTTTTCTTATCCACAGTATGAATGGTGAACTCCAGGCCTTTGTCATCAAACAACTTGATATAGTCAACCAATATTTGAAAGCAAAATACTTTTAAAGAAATAAAAGAAGGATGAAAAGTTATATGAATACATGCTAAAACACCTCCTTGCTATCTCAGCATATTTAAGATGACATTTTACCTGCTTTCTTCAGAAATCCTTAGGGAGGAACTAGGAAAACATATCTCAAGTTTAAGCTAAACAGGGGGAACAAGAAGTAGCTCCACGGTTTCAGGTGTTCCTAAAGCCCCTAGCCTTTATGCAAGGACTGTGCTTCTGCAGAGGGGGTGTTTTGTTTCATTTTCCTCCCCTCAACTTCAGGAAAACGCAACCTAACAGCATCTTGATTTTGAAAAGTTATTCAGACTGCAGTTGTATGTGCCAGCCAACACTATCATACAATCATGGGGTTTTGCATCTATCCTGTGCTTTCTTGGCATTTAAAAGCAAGTGTATAGGAGTAGTTAGCCAAATTTTACAGACTGTATTAAAATAAACCATTAAAGACCAGCAATATTAAATGAATGCAGATACACGAGGAATGCCTTTTTAGCATGGAACTCTCCATTTCTGTCACCAGAAAGAAGAAGAAAACATGAGCTCCAAGATAAGAGATAAGTGCTTGCTGTCAAAATAAACTAAACTGTCTAGAGTTCCTATTAATTTCTTTCTTGTACATTGAAGGAATTACATCTGAGAGGCATTCAAAAGAGAAAACTTGATCAAAAGTATTAATTTTGGTGTGTAAATAGCTTGAGGATAAACACTTAAAATCATCCTGCTGACTCTGGAGATTATATTTACTGAAGAAAACAATATATAGTTGTATAAAGCCTATTCATAGTAAATTAATTTACTCTTGATGAAGCACATGTGTAGTTGAGTTGTCGCCAGTGCTCGTTGCTATTGAGTTACACCCTTTTTAACCACACCACACCCCCTTCCTTTTAGGGGAACAAACCCAAAGTGGAAGAATTAAATTACCACTGGAACTCGGATCCATTTTGTAACGTTTGCCATTTTACAGGTGTATTTCCATGTAAATAGTTTAAGAGGACTCAGTGTGCTGTCTTCTCTTTGAAGAAATTATTTCTAACCAAAAAGTCTGCCAAATTTGAGGGAAGATGCAATCCAAAAATTGCACAATCAGATATTTTCACATCATTTTAATATTTAAGCAGTATATTAGCACTAATTATCATCACAGAAGTTGACAGCCAAATTCTCTGCTGCCATAAGCAGTGGCATTGGCTTCTGGACTACATTACTTCTGCTGCTGTCCAAGCAGGGATGATAAAACACAGAACCAAAAAACAGATACAAAAAATATATCCAAAGTCTAGGTTATTTAATAGTTTTAGTTTTGCTTATCATATCCGTGAAAGAGACCGATGAACTCTATCAATTATAGTTAGGAAGTCACCTTCTTTTCCAATTATTTCCAGACAAAGTTTTCCAGGTAAAGAAAGCTTCACGTAAACACACCTTTTTGTATCTATGTGCTGTTTCAAGCAGTAAGAATTCTCTCTCCTATGGAAAATTGACTGAAAATCTTTATCTGCTAGTAGGATGGTCAAACTTCTCCAAGCATGTTATATATATCAGAACAAAACTGGGAGTTAAAATTCTTCCCATTTTTTTAGATTCCTCTTCATTGCTTTCCCCTGTTGAACACAGGGATCATAGTAGACATTTAGTCCATTACATTAGCTGTTGCCTTCCTCTCTTAATATTGCATTGGTAAATTTAGTGAGCATGAAATGTTCTGGTCAAGATTCCCAGCAGTGACACCTGGCATTGGGATTTGCTGATGTGAAATCAGCTTTACAACACACACTCAGTTTTGAGACTGGATCTTATGAAATTAGCTGGAGACATGATCTGCAGTTGCGTGCTGGTTGATTTATTTATTCTTTAAAAAGCTTAACATACTGTTCTGAAAAGTAATAGTCAGCATGGCAACTTCTTACTCAACAGATCTCTTCTCTGCATGCATTCAATCAGTTCTGCTGACTAACTTGCCAAAACCAAGTTTTGCTGGTCTAGTGTTCCAAGTCCTAAGAGCATGCTTGCAACAAGGCAAGTTCACGCTGAAGACAAGGGAAGTCTCAATTTAGTGAAAGGATGAAGAAGAAGATTAGGAGGTCGGGATAGAAAAAGAGTATTTAGGGAGGAACTGTGAGGAGCAGACAGAGAGAACAGTGAATCAGAAGCTGGTTAAAGCCAGAGTGAAGACATTAGAAAGAGAATAACAAATCTGGAAGGATGTATAATTTAAAGAAAAAAGAAAACAAACAGAGGAGAGAAAAAAAGGAATGTAATAAAACATTCCTTAAATATAGTGATAAACCAAAGTGATATCTATCTATCTAGCACCAAAGAAACAGGAGAACTGGAAAGAGAAAAAAAACCCCAAACATGCAGAGTCCATAGATTATTTTGCGAGGTATGGTATTATTTGATAGGAAATTTAGTGCTAGGACATTCTAATAAATAATCCAGTAAATATTAACATTACTATATGGGATAGAACAAGCTAGGATTAGAACATATACTGAAGTTCATGGAGGGCAGGGAAATGTCTAAAGCAGGGCTGGTGCTGTGCACCATTTTGGGGAGCGATGAAGAGAGGCAGAAAGCTATCTTCCGTATTGTAAATTACTTGAGTTTCTAAAATATGCATCAAATGGAATACTGGAGAGATGAAAAAGGCCCCTTTTCAGCAGTAAA
Source organism: Haliaeetus albicilla (assembly GCF_947461875.1). Lineage (NCBI taxonomy): Eukaryota > Metazoa > Chordata > Aves > Accipitriformes > Accipitridae > Haliaeetus > Haliaeetus albicilla. The sequence continues at coordinate 5,430,812 of NC_091484.1, forward strand.
CTCTAACCTTGCTGCTGAGACAGAATGCTAGGGAAACAACTACATATGGGTAGCTGACTGCAAAGCTGGCTTCTCTTCTTTGCCTTGAGGGATGCTTCCCTATCTATGAGAACCATTTATTTTTCATCTAGCCTCAATGAGCAGAAAGTGATCTCCTAAACAGGCAGTATAATTTGTTCCACTAAGACACAGAAGATTTGCTCCATGAGTACTAAGGATTATACTCCTAAATTACCTGACTTAATTTTTATTTTACCAAAAATCAGGGACCTCAGTGGAAATAAGGCAGTGAATGTAAGTCTCCTGAATGTCTTGAGAAAAGCTTTTTCAGGCTGAGAGCATGACCTGAAAGGACCTGTACAGTTACAACTGGTGAAACACTACACTATTTGTTTCTATTATCATGGAACTCCTGTGTTTGATTTAATACCACTTAGGACTCTGTTTAATCCTTATTTCTGAATATTAGAACAACTGTTAGATATCTCTCATATTAATAGAAAATATATGCTTCCCATGCTTGCACAAAATTCTAACCTAGAAAAACGTTTTTCTAGGAGTTGCTATTAGAAGTCATTGTGTCCTGTATGTTATGCACTCTGTTACACCGTGTTTTACGGCATTGTGTGCAACTGAAACTTAAAACCACAGAAAAATAACATCCAAAGCAACAAAGAGTCATATGACTTAGTCTTCAAAGCTCATGTTCCAAAAGCAAGCTGGCCAATAGTAGATTTTGTAAACAAGCCTTGAGCCAAATACTGGTTCTAACATACTTGGCAAAAGGTTGTAATTGCAGAGTATATTAAAAGAACTCCAAATTATTAAATTATTAGGTGTATGTATAGATGTAAACATATGGACTGTAGTTAAAACCCATCCAAAAATAGTGGCGTTATCAGTCAGGAACAATTAAAACATTAAGGAATTTTGTATTATTATTTTTAATCAAACACTAATAAGTCATCAGAAGACATGTAAATTGTTATGTGTGTGTATATGTAAATGAACTTGTGCTTCATGAAACAAGTCCCAAGATGTAAATCATGTGTCTTTTTTAAACTTTCTAATTTGTTTTGTAATTTTTGTAATCCATTTCTAACAGAATTGAAGCAGAAAAAATGCAGATATGGATAAAGAGCAATGAACCTAAAATAATTCATATCGAGTCTCTGCTTAAAGAAAACAATTCCAAACTCATTTTGAGAAACGTGGAGGTGTTGCCCAAGTTTTAACTTGTATGTCAAGCTGATCTGATATTTAACATTCAAAGTAAACCAAACAGTGCAAACAAGCTTCCTTTAGAACTGGAGATGAAAAGTAGATAGAAGCTTATTGATTCAATGAAACTACCATTTTAGTACAAAGTTCAGCTTTAAACTTCAACCAGAATGACTGCAATAGGGAAAAGGTTATTTATTTAAAACATACACGAGTTTATTTTTTGGGGTGACAGGGGGATGACGACGAGTTGGGGGGACGGGACACAAGTGGTGAATTCTGGTTTTATCAAAAAGGAAAAAAAGGGGGGGGCGGGGGGGATCCAAAACACCAAACACAAGAAAATGCCTTTTCCATAAGGGTCTTTTCTTCTGTTTACTAGACGTATCTAGACAAACTTTGTTTGCATGAGTTCCATGTAATAAGCAAGCCCTCAAATTTTTAGCTGCTCACCTGGAACTACTTCCTCCAAACTACTTGAACAGCTTTGCTTCTTGAAGGCAAGGAAGCAAATGCTATGAATTTGCTAAAATTGTAAGTTTCCAAGGGGAGAATGGAGGGCAAGAGAAGGAGGTTAGTCTATAACACTCTGACTCTAGCAAGATTTTAAATTCCACTGCTAGTAGCTTTACATCCAATAGCCAGAAAACAAACAAACCAACCACAAGGCCTACCAAGGATATCAGTACCAAAATTACAGAAGTGAATAAGTACGACCTATAAATTGCTCTGCTGAATACAAGAATGACAAGTAATTTAGTGTTATGAATCAGTAAGTACTTTCTACATAGGAATTATTACTTTTAATGGCATTTCCTAAACTGGTTATGTAGATATCAGGCTACAGGACTACCTGAACAGGGTAGAGACATAAGCAGACAATTTGATCATCATTGCAGCACTTTCAAAGTATTTTTTCTGGGTATGGATTATACACAGAAGTGCGCCCTCTCGCACAAGCGATTTCAGATGGAAACACTGCGGAATGCATACAGAAAACCCAGTCACCCACAGATTATTTCAGATTCAAGCTGTGTGTTCCAAACATTGATTCATTCTATTTTTCAATTTTAGAGCAGTATATTGCATATTTAAAAGGGGAAAAGTCAATGTATGTGTATCTATCTATACATATACATGTATGTACATTCTGTTTTAAAAATCTTGCTCAGAGAAATGACACATTGAAACACTAAACCAAATGTAACACAGCTTAAGCATTACTAAATTTCTTGTCTTTTCTGCATAATAGTGACATAAGTGGGAGTCACTGGATACATGTGCACTTGAGTAACTTGGCAGATACTCGCTCTAGGCTTAGTGTCTGACACAAAAATCTCACAGCCCTCCCTCTCAGATGTTCTTTAAGTTGAGACAAATGTCCATGACAATAGAGTTCACCAAAACTCAAATAACAAACAACAAGGACCGGAATAGTCCCTCCTGACACAGGTCACTGTTTCACAGAGTTCACAGCCCACACTTTCCAATAGATGGCTAGCAAATCTTGCATTTCAAGAGTTTGTTTTACTTCCTGTTTAGATGGCAAGTTTTTTCCAATTCATGTTGTCCTCTTTATGGGTCTGTACACAGCAGAACACAACAGCTTTCAACTCCCAATTGTGTATCAAAAATTACTGATAAATAAGAACACATGTTGAATATTACACCTGTGAAAAAGCACAATATTAAGCTGTAAATTGTAGTATCAGAAAAAATTAAATCAGTTTATGCATAAGCTGGAGAAAATTCTAGCAGTTTTTCTTGTATCCAGTTTTGAAAAAAGCAACACGAGGAAAATTACTGGTTCATTACCAAGTCTTTCAGCTTCCCAAAATACTCCACAGTGTATTTCTCAAGAACCTAGTATGCCCTGCCAGTGCTACCCCAAACTGACAGCTATATTTCCAATGTACAATTGCCAGCTCAGTGAGAGAGCGCATTGGAAAGTCAGTGAAAGCTGTAGGTACTCATCAGTCCTCAAAAACAATTTTTAATATGAATTTGCACACAAAAACCATGATATAGACTCTTGAAGAATGAAGTGTGTACAGGAAATTGTCTACACACTTGAAGAGCAGAATGACTGCTCTGAAAACAACATATTTATTATGAAAAAAAAAGGTAAGAGAAGGGACAAACATCATTAGCAACTAGCACAATGGGCAAGTATTTTGCGAATCAAAATCCATTTCAGAGAGAATATAACCTTTCATGCTACCAAATTCAGTGAGGAAGGCGGTGATCTACCAAGTAGGCATTGACAGAGCAATTGAAAGCTGACACAGGGTCAGTTATAGTAACTTCTGTATCCAGTTTGCCTCAGCCAAAAATAAATTTCTGGCATGATTTTTTTGTGTGTATGCACGCTGTATTTACTGATTTTTGCAGCTTACTTAGGTCCTTTTTCTTTTCATACAAGGCATATATTCTAGACAAAACAAGAGTTCTTCCATTTAAAAAAACAAAACAGCTAGGCATTCCAACCAGATTACATAGGAACCTGAGGTATGGACAGCAAATAATATTATTTCAGAGCTTTCAAATCTATAAATCAAGGTTATATATTCAGCTCCTGTTTCAAGAAGATAGAATAGCTTTCTTTGCTACTTCTTATAGTGCTTCCAAGATTAAAACCAGGTAACTTGTTTCCTGAGCTGTATTGCAGGAAAAAAAAAAAACAAACAAATTATCATTTAAAGATATTGCTGTATAGAAAGAGCATGCCTGATCATGCGGTAGGTTTTGTCACTAAAAATTTGAAACGATCGCAAAACTCAGGAATGGTGGTAATTAGAATCCATCACATAGGTCACTTCAGATCATGCCAGATGATCTTATCAAACCACTGAGCTCCAATGAAGCAAAGAGAAACAAGAACTTTTCAAAATGAAGAACCAACTGATGAAAAGCTCTTGGCTGACCTAAAATCTGCCAAGACACCTACAAGGGAGGACTGCCTGTGTAATTTCAGATCATGTGCTTAGCCTTTAATCATTTGCTCACAGTCTTAAATTAACCTTTTTCAGTATTTTATCTCAGATTGATGACAGACTAGTCCCTGGATCCCTGGACACTTACCATTTAAGGATATTAATACTTATCCTTTAAGGACTTGAAGGCTTCCCCAACCCCCTACTCCTATTCCCCCCACCTCCTTGGCCTTTTTATTTGTTTTAAACAACAAATGATACTGATTCCAAGAGCTTTCAGCTTATTCCTAATACTAATCTGAGCCTGCTGATTTAAATATGTTCAATTTTACCAGGCTTATGCCTCACTCTTTCCCTTTCTAGAGATGGCATGTTTATTCATAACGTAATGAGAAATGCACTCTTCACCATTACATATAAAGGACTGATATATCAACTTATACCTTTGCTTGTTCTGCATTGCTATTTTTCCTTTCATGATTTGTTGCTTCATTTTAGAATGAGAGGTGGTGAAACCAAGTATTCAGAAAAAAATCATTCTATAAAGTTTACAGCAAAATTATATCACAGACTAACTACAGCCATTATTGTAGAAAGTTTTGCTTTTTCCAGGTATCATCTGCTTTGGCAAAGAAGGCTACCAACCAAGGGCAGCCAAAGAAAAAGGACGCCCTAGTAAAATACTTCAACAATAAATAGATAAAATATATGAAAATAGACTGTAACTAGCATATATGAAAACCATAAACCACATCTCATTAGGTATTTTTGCTTATGAAGTGAAAGGAATAAAAGCCCATCTGCTAAGTAATAACCTATTGTTCATGAAATACATGCATATTTTGTCTGATTAAAGTCGACTAGTTTCTTGAGATAAAAAAGAGAAAATTTTGAATGAGCCACAGAAGACATTTTGAACCACAAGAAATAAAACATGTAGCCAATAATAAGACTGGGCTGTAACCAGTTCTATAACATTATTGCTGAACTTTTCCTAAGCTTACACTGCTTACCATTAATAACACTAGAAGAAAATCTTATCTTAAAAAGCAGGCAAATAAAAAGAGAAGTCACATGCAAGGAATAAACACACTCCTTTTCATTATAGGTGCTCAACTGCCAATCAAGATAGATTTTCCTAACGCATACACCTGAATTACCTCTGCAAATTTTCTGCATAATTAGAACATGTACCTGACCATATGATTAATCTTTCACTACCCATAGCATGCCAGACAGTTAGCGATGCCTGAGGACACAGACAAATCATTATTTTATGTTCACATTTTAAGCAAGCACCTCTATGTCCTGGTAAAGACAGAATCTTTTCCAGGAAAGTTCCTTCAAATCCTAGCAGCCCTTTCAAGGTTTTGGAAAAACTTACATACTAATTGGGGCAGAATAGAGTGTGGTAAAGTAAGATATTGCAAGTTTTGAAATGAAGATCAATATTTTCCTTATGAATTATTCAGAATTTGCTTTCATTTTTGAAAAAACTGGTTTTCTTATTAAGCTATCCTCCACTAGAAGAAACAAGTTCAAACAAGTCAATGTGCAGCATCTCCTTATTGTGTTTTGCGTTCTTTTTGTTCATGCACCTAACTTTAATGATTAGATGCAAATGAGCAGCCACAGTCAATGAAGAGGGATCTGTAACTGAAAATTCTACTTACCGCATCCTAATAAGTAACTTGACCGCTTTCAGAACTGAGTACATGCACAGATAAAGGTTAAGTTCAAGACCAAGTATTTCTTTAACTCATGGTGTGTTACAATTTTACCTCTCCACCTGGATGACTGCTTCATTTAGAAAGCTTGGCACTCTCACATTTTTAGGTCTGCAGACATTATCTCTTCTCACTCAAAATGGTGCCTGTACAGAAGCTTAAACAGCTCAGAACAACCTTCCCTTGCCCAAACAAGGTGTATAATTCATAGGTCATCAAGTATTACAAACTCGCTCTATCCCTTCCAAACAGAATGAGACTATATTGTAGTTTGGATGACTTGCATGCAAGGGCTTAAACACTGCTAGATGTTGACAATAAATTTTGGCAATTCAATTAGCTTCTTCCCTTAGTTCTTCCTTCACTGAAGACTGATAAATACTGCCATAGCTTGCAAATACTTTTTTTTTTTTAAATAATAAATGCAGTTATAAACTGTGAAGTGCTTATGGACTGTACTTGGGAGAAAAGAGAGTGTGAAAATTCCTCAGATAATTTGGATTTTACCACTAAGTTTGTTCTCTTTGGGACCTATAAAAAACATATACAACAAAAATGGAAGACTCAACCTTTGCAGTCAGCTAGAAAAGTACATTGCTAGTCACCTCACAGCAGCGCTACCATGCCATGCACTCTCAACAACAATAACCATTAAACATTGTTCACATTGTCTAAATGCCAGCAGAAACATTACCATGCTTTCGTTTGATCTGACAATGTATCACCTGCAGGTATCATCATATCTCTCAAAACAAATCTCAAAGACAAGTTCAGGGTTATGAATCATTCTTATAACTAGATAAATACTGTCCTGAATACATCTAACAGCTACAATGCACCATATTAAGACATGTGTGGGCTGAAAGACTGGTTAGCTTCAAAATATGATGCATTTTTCAAATTACAAAATGTATCCAGTGTTAAGCATCCTGTTATTTTAAAAATATCACAATTTTCAATTACTTAAAAAATATTACATGAATGGGAAAGGGATTCTCAAAAGCAATCCATTAATCTCTTTTCTAGATCATTATGTTCAAACACATTTAAAACACAATGTAGTCAAAATATAAACACCTTATTAGCCAGGTCACTAAAACTACAGTAAGCTCAGCAAGATGGCTCTCTTAGGTTCCATTTAATTCACATTCATACACATTAAGCAAATTATTGATTAGATGTAGGCAAGTTATTTATACTATTGTTGTTCAAGAGAATTTCTTAAATGCAGCTTGTCATCCATTATGTCACAAACGTTCACACTTCCATATTCTATATAAATGCTGACAAAAGGACCGCTTTGTCTTTGCCAGACTGCAGCAAATACAGGAAAGCATATGATAATGGTCTCAGTTTGTAAAGAGATAAGCAACAACATAATCTTGGATATTAATAAATCCAGTGTTTCACCTTACATTAATAATTCCATTCCATTTTTATCAAACAGTAAACCTTAGGTGGAGAGATGAAACTGATGTTTGTCAAGAAAGAATCAATGAAGATGAAAGGGTTCCATTTATTGATTACTAGATATTCCTTTGAATGAAAAGACCACTAGATAATGTCTCAATGTTTAAAAAGTAATGATTTGCCATTTTTTCCTGTAGTGTGAGATAGTTGCTAGGTGAAATTTTCCTTTAGCCAAAAAGTACATATTCAGCAGAAGTTAATTGTTTTGCTAATTCATCTTTGTTAAGCTGTGTTCTAAGTTACTGCTGCCAAAAACATAGTTCAATTCTATTTAAATACTTGAATTGGGAATCTATGTGTTTGACTAGTTTAAAAGATTCGCTCAAAGTTCTTCAAAACCACTAAGACACCTGGTTTCTAATATCACAGGAGTTTTATATAATTTGAACATTCAGAAGATGGTAACATATTGAGTTCCTTGTGTAGACCTAAATAACTCCTTGTGGAAACCTATATAGTTAGAATGATGTAGATAATCTTTGAATTAGTCCCTCAGAGTCCTCCTGTATTTGGTTCGTTAATATGAAAATGCATTTCTGTTTAGGTGCTTGGCTCACTCCCTCCTCTTAGGGGTCTGAATGAATATTTTGTACGAGCAGATCTAAGAGTTCTTAATGCCACAGTACCTCTTAGAAGTTTCCATCTGCTCTAGAAGAGCACGAGGGGTTTTTTGTACCAATATTTACACACAGTAATTTTAGTTCAAGTGGTAAACTCTGTCACAAAATGCATACGTGACAGACTGTAAAAAGATCAGTCGGGAAATGCTGGAGTTACTGCCTAGGCCATTTGCAATTTGTACTGAAGCAAAATGAAAAAAATAAGAGATTATTGTGGTTTAGTTATTCAAGTCTTGCAGTTTTGCTGCCACAATTCATTTCCTTAATTATACTGAAAATCATTTGCCCTGAGTGTTAACAGATTTTTTTTTCTTTTTTTTTTTTTTTTTTTCAAATGGTAATATATGTAAAAAGCCTTTGGGGCTTAATGAATTATGTAACATATGTTTTCCTTCACTAGGACTGAAGATCACTTGTGGAAATTTCATAAATATAGGAAATTATTATTATAAGAACTTGGCAAAGTCAGATTAGTAAAGTGCCTGCTCTGTTGCATACCCCCCCCCCCCCTTTTTTTTTTTTAAATTCCTCATCCTTGTTACATAAACCTATCCCACAAAACAAAAATGGTACAGCAAATCTAGTACGGCTTTTAGATCACACTGGGGAGAAGACTACACATCTGTAAGAGCACATCAATATATTCACATATTACAAGGATCATGCTGTACTTCCTGCAAATCTGAGAGCTGGACAATACGTGAGATTGAGATGCACATATGGGGGGGGGAGGAATCCGGAGAAGTAAGCAAAACAAATGCCAGCAATCCTCACCTCGCAATTCAGTCCCCTTGTAAGTATGTCTCCAAGAACCTTTTAAGAGTACAGTTCCTTCACAAACTTTGAGTCTGGAAGCTTTCTTTATTTAAAAGGAAAGCTTATGATTCCTTATTTGCATTAAATTATAAGAGCTAGAGACTTTGAGAGAACTATGGATAAAATTATAGGAGACAGAAGATAAAAACTTGTGTCTTGATATCAAAAAAATGAGTACGTAAATGCTATTGTTATCAGCAGAGATTACATACTTTTCCGGATTTTCTAATAAAACTAGAATTCCTGGAAATGCAGCTGACTAATCACCAAAACAGGGTTAACTTAAAATGTCTCATGTTCTTTTTCTGCTCTATAGTATCCCAACTTCATTCTTCTCAGGAGGTGGAACATGTCACCTAAAGGGATGCACAGTCAGCACAGAGGCATCTGCCAGTAAGGACAGTCACTTCAACAGCCCAAACTACAACTCCCGCATACACCTTTATACTATTGTAGTACCAGAATGTTTCAGGTTTTATGTGAACCTTTTTAGATTTTGATTTCCAGGGAAAAGATAGATTTTTAAAATAGTTTTATCCACAGCTAATGATAATTTGGGGAAATTTTTGCATTATCTCATTGAGTAGAAACAGTGAAATACTACTCTCGAGGAGATGGAAAATACATATAAATTCAAAACATACAAAGGCTTGAATTGTCTGAGTTTTCAAATCTGATTGTGACAATATCAGGCAACTGCAGGCATTATGTTGAATGCTACTCACTGATGCAATTATGGAATGAAAAATATTGATGTCTATTGGCCACAGATAGTGAACTTCTGCTAGTGCTCCCTTCCTTCAGTACTAGAAACAATAACTACAGGTGGATGAGCATATTAGCTTAGTACACTATATGATTAAAAAAAAAAAAAGTCTTTCATTCTCACTGAGACTTTAAAACTGCTAGACTAGTAAACTGCTAGACAAAGGCATAGGAAAAGAAAATATTTAGTAAGGATTTCCTTTAACCTGAGATATGTCTGTTTTTATAATTTAAAAATCTGTGATATTTAAATACTCTAGAAAATAACCAAAAAGAATGATGAAATGTAGTAAACAAACTGCTGTTAAAGCAAGCTATTTCAGCTGCATCAAATTCAGCAAGATTGTACTTTCTCCATGAGAAATTCATTGTGGATGTGAAGAAAGTAGACTTTGAAAATAATAACCATTAGGTCTCAAGTGTTGCAAATAAGGAATGAAAACATGCAAGACAGGGAAGAAAAAGGGAAACACTGTAGCAACTGAAACTGGTTAGGGTTTTTGGGGTTTCCCCAGTTGCTTCTTACCATTGTTCTGAAGACATAAGTGGTCTCAGCATAAGACTGCCTCAGTAACTGCTACCCATTGGAGGGATGGTACGTTTCCCTTCTCAGAACTATTAGAACTATACACTTTCCCTAACTCCACATTTATAGAATGGTTAAAACAATAAAGACTTGTAACAGTCACTTTAAATACACAACCCCTTCTTTAAAAAGGCAAGGGACCATGGTTTTCTCTCTGGAAAACAGAGCTGATTGGTGTTATGGTAAGTACCAGTCACGTCATTTTGCTTTCTAATCTCCAAGGACCTTGATTCTGTACTTAACTCAACTTAAAACCCATCTCCACTCCCCAAGAGCCACACAGTTTAAAGCCTATGAATACTTGGTTGTGCCTTTAGTGAACATGCAAAAATTAAAAAAAAAAAAAAAAAAAGCTTAATTTGTAAGTGTCATGAGGTTCACATATTGTCACTTTTCTTCACTTAATATTCTTACTCTTGCACTTGTTAATTTTACTAATTATATCAATAACACTCAAAAATAGCTGTGCAAATGAAGCTGCCTACGGGAGCAGAGAAAAGGAAAACTGGCAGGCTATCAGCAAAAACATATGAAACAATACAGTGCATTATTGTGTTCTCTCACAGTAACTGGACACCAATACTTTAATCCATTTTCACAAAATCTCCACAAAGTGTGATTTTACAGCTCTGTAAAGCCACTCTCATTTCCAGAAATCCTCTCTTGTCCCCACTCCCCCAGAAGAGCAATGGCCATTGAGCTGGATTATCATAAATTCAGCAATCAAATTTACACAGCTCTGGAGATGCAAGTAAAATGAGTATTGTATCTTCATTTCCTTTGTGGCACTTTATCAACCTCTTTCTCTGCTGATGGTAGAAGTCAATAAAATCCTATTAACACTAAGATCTTGTATTAAGTTTGACAGTTTACAAATTGCAGGGGTTTTCATTTCAAATATGAGCAGCTTGAGATACTCTGGAGTTTCACTATATAAAATTGTTAAAGTTTGAATAAAATAATTCGGGTGTATTTTTTCCTCTCCTTTTAAAGAAGGCAGCAGAAGCAAATACAAAAAAACCCCTATAAAGCTTCCTGAGACATTCACATCAGTCTAACCAGGAAGATCAGAAGAATCATAACAGATCTGTATTTAGAGCAAGAGATTCACCTGATCTCTCTGTGGGCCTGATCCAACTGCTATTTGAAAAAAACACAATCCTTCCTATGGACTCCATGGGCTTTGTATCAAGCTCTGTTGCTCTCTATAATCACAAGTAACCACTCTTGCAAAATGAATAACACATCCTAAGAGAAAAAGGCTTAAAGCAACTGAACCTTTAAATAGGTAAATAAATAGAGATACCAGCAGCAGGGATGGAGTTGGCACCTGCAGAAACAGCAATCAAGGGTATGGCTGACCAGCTGGTAAATGAATTAGGAATTATGCCAGAACAAACTTGGGGACAAATCTAAAGCTATTCCTGCAATTGGGCAAATTGCCATAATTTCTGCACTTACCCACCTGGTGATTTAAATGCCTGTTAAATATTATTTGAAGAAAACAAATACCAGTCCCAGCTGGTGCTATTCTTCCAATAATAACTTTCTTCATTGAAGAATGTTCTCTCAGAGAGGACCATGGTAGCAGAAGGAATTTAAGCAAGATCTAGACAGCTTGCCTAAACAAGAAATATAAATCCAAAGTAGGTGATTGGAAACGTGAAAGAAGGGAGGGAAAAAAAAAAAAAAGGACCACATGGGCCCAGTTTCAGGAAAGCATGCAAGAATGTGCAATATACAAATTTCAGTGATTTGTAAAAAAAAAAAAAAAAACCCCAAACAAAAAACCCAACAAAAACAGAGGGAAGTGGAAAGGGAGAATATAAGCAGAGGTAGAGGGAAACATAGAAGAAAGTAGAAAGAGAAATGTAATAAGAGCAAAAGAAATAGTGGGGTGCAGGACACTGATAAGAATAAGCAGAGAACAAGGCTAAGCAAAGAAGAAATAAGTGAAGCAGTGGCTAAGAGGGCAGCTTCCCTTTACACTGTTGCTTTAGCCTCTATAAAAAAAAAAGTGCTTGGCCTCATTTAACATGGACTAGGAGCTGTGGAAAAGTTGCTATTAGAATTAACAGCAAGAAGAGTTTAACACAGCTGTAAGGTTAGATTCTGATGTTCTTTTCAAAACCTTCCCCAAACCTACAGTACTTTTGCTGAACAAGTCTGAAATATCCTTTACTCCTAGTAAAAGATACTGCAGAATTACTACTTCTTTTTTTTTTTTTTTTTTTAGAATAAGGACTTCCCAAATATTCAACCCCCCATACTTTGATGTCATCATTGCTTTGAACAGGCTTTGAGATTCAGGGAGAATCCTCATTCTTAAATTTCATTTCTAATTGTCTTTACTCTTGCTCTTCTGCTTAATGAAGGAGAGCCATTCAAAGCTTTTTTTGGCTTTTTTTTTTTTTTTTAAATACATTTCCCCTTTTAAGTATACAATCTCAAAGCCTGTCAAAAATTTAGTATTTACTGGACACCTGAAGTATACAGATTCTTCTGATCATTAATTAATTTACTGAATCAGGATAGCACCACTCAAATAGACGATCCAATCAGAAAAAATTTATGGGTTTTGTATCATCTCCCTTTTCAATACCAACAATTCAAAACATCACATAGAGTTGGTGGCTATACATAGATTCCTCAGATCACCACTCTTACTGCACAAGACAATCTTGGACTGCTCACAAGACAGAGTGGGAGGCTTTATTTTGAAGCAAACATTGCCTCTAGTAAGGATGTTTGCACACAGCAATAACTTGCCAGTGTTTAAGGCCAGAAGCATTCCTAACACCCACTTATAAACATTCAAATATATCTTTTTTTGCCTAGAAATTGTACTTTATGACAGAAAAGAAAACTTTTCCTGCTTCAAGTAATTATGTACAGATACAATACGAGGTAGATCATATTTAGCCATCTATCCATCACACTGACTATGCATATATTCACATACACTAATAGTGCATCATATGGACATGGACACTCTAAAGTTGCTGCGCTGACATCTGATGCTGTCTACTCTCCGTTTGCTGTCCTTGAGCTCAGGGTACAAGGGCAGAATGGCACAGTTCTGTGAATTCAGCACCACAGTTAATTTATTGGCACTATGACTTCACTGTTTTAAGTGGTTAGAAGTGCAACCTTGCAGGCTTAAATTTGCCCCTAAACAGCCGAATAAGAAGATGACTTTCTATGGCACTTAGAGAAAATAATCTGCTTGTGCAGGTAGAATTTCAGGGATAAAAACTGAACAAGATATGTAAGTATTTATTTTATTTATTTATTTGTAACAGATGACCTATCTAAATTGGCAATTAAAGCTTAGAGTAGGCCAAGTGAAACCTTTATACTGCCAATCTACACCCCAATACCAACCATAGTTAAGGTCAGGACTGGAAAATAAAAATTGTAAACCCAGGAAAATAAAAGCATCTGAAAGCCTTTCTTCACAAAACAGTGGTTGAGATTTGTACTATGTCACCTGATCAAACCTTTGGATTCAAAGCTACACATTCAACACGTAAGATCTGGTGAGCCACATTCCTTTACTTTAGGTACAGTGTATTTTTGAGCAACTGGTGCAGGCTGAGAATAGATTGTGTTAAGTGCCCGAATCTCTGAAGAAAGGAAGAGATCTTAATATTGTTCCCCAACCCAAACTGAAATAATCATACGCTGTCAAGTCAGCAGTGAAATATAAGTACAGTGCATAGGACTAACCTTCCCTCTGCCTTCTTGTGATATCGTTATGAGTGATGCATTTTTAGCTTTATATCAGGAGACAACATCTCAACATCCTTCAGCATTTTACTGCTGTGCCGACTAACAAAATACAGCATGTGACCCCTTTTATTTTCTGGTTCATCAGTTTTATATTCTTATTTACTTGCCATACATTTTAAGTCTGATGGTATCCAACACAGGCAGCTCAGAATATGCTGTATTTAAAAGATATCGTCTGACAGTGTCTTTGAATTCATAAAAGCCTATTTTCAAAAAATGAGCTGTGTATATGTGTATTTTTTTTTTAATGCATAACAGAACAGTCGATCAAGCAAAGGAGAGGTAAAGATAGAATTATAGAGTATTCTGCATTTTCCAACCTGGGGAAACACCCCATTGTGCCCTTGCAAAAGTTTATTTTGTACGCTCTGCTGGAACAGGCACGGACTTTTGTTTCCTTCCTGCAAAACTTGACAATGCAATGGCCTCACATAGAGGGCCAGATGCTCAGCTAGCACAAAATGACAGAAGCCCATCCATCTTCACATCTGACTGTGCATGCACCTAATTGCACTCCTAAGTTCTACCAAGGAGAGACAAAGTCTCCAGCATGTTCCACTATTCCACCAAACTCTGCTTCTGCTCATCCTGTGATTTCAGATGATGCTGGGAAGCCCCAACTGCACTATTGCTTTGCAGTAAATGATAAATAAGAATCTTTTCACAGTTTGCCACTATCATAACTTGAATGATTTTGCTTCACCTACCAGAGTAATTGATTTTGTTTGATAATCAACTGCTAGACTTCTTACTGTTTAGCAGTGTCCTTCTGTGGAGTGGCTGACAGCACGCTATTAAGTTACTAAAGAGGTATGAGTCATGTTTTCAAACGAGAAAAAACAGTATCTAATAACTGTTTTTTGTTCTTCTCACTGAAATAGTTAACACATTGCAGATATCCCAAAATAATGAAGTTGAGCCCAAACCACCATTTCCTTCTATTAATCATTTGGACCTGGGAATAATTACCACTCACAGATAGAAAGAATCTCCACACCAACCAGAAAAATCTGCTACCTGTAGATGACAAACTCTAACTTTAAAAATATGATTTACTTGTTTAATAAAAAAAATGAAATAAAAGCTATAACTGTACTTCAAAATTGTGAGGTTTTTTTTAATTAAAGACTTTATTCTTTCTTCATGGTTAGGCTTTTTTATCTATACAACATATATTTTATTAGAATTTAAGAAAAAAGTGTGCATTCAAACAATTGCTATCCTGTCTAGATTAGGTGATTAACTGAAAGCCTTTGTTCCACGTGAATCTAGCATGTTGAAATCCTTGACTTTATCTCTTCTATGTAATATAAAATAAGAATGTTTTATGAATATAGGCCTTTAAAAGGGAAGTACTCTGCAAGGTAAGAGAATAGTATTTAGGTATACATCTGCCTGCCTTCATTTCTTAGTTGTTTGGGGTTTTTTGTTTGTTTGTTTTTTCACCAACACATCTCTGTCCTAAACCAACAGAACTAATTTTTTAAGTCTTTGACTTCCTTAGCCCCTTATGCTTTCACTGATTCAGCAGGAACACTGTCAAACACCTGGTGCTTTGCGGTTCCCGAGTAGTCCAATTATCACTTGGAGTGCATCAAAATTAGGTTCTTTTTACAAATGGCTCAGCTGCCCTCTCTTGAGATTATTTTCATGCTCAAACAGCGGCTCTCGAACAAGGGGTGGCGTACAATGTATCTAAAGCAAATTTCATCTGCCTCTCTTTCTCTTTTCATCTTTCCTAGGCTTACAACTACGCAGAGTAACTGAGCCTGGGAAAACAGAGGCAAACAGGAGCAAAGATGTGAGAAGCTGAAACACAGAGGAGACAGAAAGCCACCATTACAGAAAGTAAGAGACAACAGGGCAGCTCTAAAATAGTTGAGAATCACTGCGGTAGAACTGCAGTACAGGTCAATCTTCTATAGATCAACAGCTAGGGGCACTGTAGCTCAATATCCTTCTCACTGCCCCTTTCCCTCCCCACACTGCTATCAACGTAGGCAACACTCACTAGCACACGGCTCCGCTCCTCCCCAGATGCCTTCCAGCAGCAATCCTAAAAGCGTTTAGTGAAGGACTTTACCCTTATTCTAATCGTGCTGTCACATATAACGCCTTAAGGCAAATACAGAGCTTGTTCCATGCAGTTATATAAAAGTCAGTTCTAGCTACAGTCAATATAGTATGAACAGACTATGGCGAACTTTTCTAAATGTGGGATTATTTTAAAATATATTTTCTCGACTTAACCCCCTCCTGCTTTATCCAGAATCAGTTTTTAGAGGCAGCTGATGATCTGAACAGCATTCTTCAGGCAAACACTAAGTATAACTCAAACTACGCTTGCGAACAGAACAGAATGTGCAGAAGACAAACATTCACAAATAACTCAGCAGTCTTAGGTTACCTGTAGCATTTCTTCTTTTAAGCAAGTTTCATCAGATAAGCAAGAACAGTTTACTGCTGGAATTGGATAAAATGGTAAGGCATCTAGTTTAATAAAGTGTTTATGTTCTTGATCAAAATATTATATTAAATCTGTGGTCAGGTTAAATTGAATTCTTTAAAAGAATAATGAAATAGATTTGGCCACAGTATTGAGAAAAATGATTTCATAATAAACCAAAGTACAGATAATATAATTGAGGTAATGCTAGGAATCAGTAAATTCGTGTGCTTCTCCCTTTAAGAAATACAATTTTCTATTACACTAATCTGATGCTTTTGGTTTTCTTTATGAATTAAATTGTCCTCTCTTTAGAATCTCAAGTTCAATAAAACTCTCCTTTAAGCATTAAGCAGCCATAACATTTCCTCATAAAAACATTGTCTTTTCAATCTGAAGAGACTTTAGCCTAATTTGAGTAACACACAAAGTAACATAGGTATAGTTGCCCTAATTTTCTCTAAAACAAGCATGATAACCAGCCATGACAACTATGGGGTCACTGGAGTTATGAAATCCGCTAATCTGAATATCAGGACAAAAATCAAACAAGAAAAAACTCTGAGAAGTTTGCTTTTAGATATTTGCTATATTGGTTTTCAGGTATTGTTCTGGGACAGGCTAGTTAAATCCTATCTGTAAGTTCACAATCAAATCCTCTGTCTTAACTGTAAATACAATTAGTAAAACTCTGCCCTTAGAATCCTTATGTTTTTTTAAATCTCAAACCATTACAAAAGACTTTGAGGCTGATATTATAGAACATTCAAATACTTATTCCAGGCTTTGCCCTTAATCATTCGTTTTGTTTGAGTAACTTCAAGTATAGAGCTCATATCACATCCAATGATGTAATAGAATAGTAATTTCCTTTTTTCAATTAATTTAAATCTCCCATTCAGTCATTGTGCACACACACACCCCCCAAGTGACTAATTATTTTTGACACAGCATGAAGTATATAAAAATGTTACATAAATAATCACTTTTCTCAAAGTATAGTGGACATAAATGATGCCACTGACAAAAGTGAAAGGCAAATAAATATCCAGGAGTTAATCATTTATCTAAAATAAATGCAAACTTTAGTGTGTACAAAATACAAATCGGATTTCTCATATAGAAAATATTTTCCTCTTGGTCAGAGTAGGAAGATAACCTAGGAAAAAACCTGCAAAATAAAAAAAATTATATTCACAGGAAAACCAATACTTACGCAAAATAACGTTATAATTTAACACAATGTTGCAAACATTAAGAGCTTCATTCTTGTACTAAACTCAGTGGAAGTTTTGCTACCCCCCCCCCACCCCAGCTGGGAACAGGGACAGAAAAAACGAACAAACCAACCAACCCTGTACACAGCAACCGCTATATAGCCAGTTGGAGCTATTAGTAAAACAAAGTTTTAACCAAAAAATTCAGGGCTTTTACTATGCCCATTTAGGAATCCATATCTATTTAGGAGTATACTTCAGGAGAATTTAACATAATAATACAATGCAAAATGTGCAGCAAATATGCTGCTTAACAAAGGCACCAGCTGCAGCAAATTTTTGCTTATCAACAGCTATTTTACAACACTGACCAGGATTAAAAAGGCAGCTCTTGTTATAAAAGAACATCTCTGCTTTCAACCTCTATTCCCATATGTTTACACTATCTGTTCAAAGACCTATTAGATCTAAACTCTTTGATATATGACCAGCTACTTCTGCACAGCTTTTTGTTAACTGAAATCTAAACCCAGTGGGGAAAAGGACAAATCAGTTCTTTTATCAAGTGTTTTCAGTATCAATTTACTATGAACAGGCATGTTCTTTGCTTTGTTTTTCAGTGCTCCAGTACCTCATGAGTTTAGAAGAAGGACGAGTGAAGAAAAATAGAATTCGGCTCTTTACTAATACGTTTTTAAAGTTATTCTGAGAAACATAAATATGAATGGTTTTATTTTTGAATAAAGATTCTGGTGAAAAGTTCTGGACATACATGTTGGATACTGATACTTATTTCTCCTGACAAACACCACTTCTGAAGTGAATGCCAGTCTGTTGGGACCTGTTCATACAGAGGTAACTTCTGGAATCAGATCCTCCTTATGCCAAATACTTAATTTTAAGAACTGAGAAACAAGCTTCAGATGTAGTTCAGACATCTACCATTTATACAAGGAATGAAAGACACATTAAATCAGGAATTAGTAAATAAGAAAAACCCAGAAATCTTCATTCATTCCTTGAATGAAGAGATAGCTTCTCTTTCAAAGCCTAAGAACTCATGAATTTTGGTGTACCTATGCTTTACTGTGTCTACAATATCCCAGAGATAGCCTAGAACAACAACATACTACTACCTTAAAAAAAACAAACAACAAAAAACAAACCACCACCACCAGAACAAACAAAAACCGCAAACACCCACCCCCCCCCAAACTCTCATTCCAAAGCCTTATTTCAAAATGAAAAAAGTAATCTTCCAACTCAAAGGCAAAAATGATCTATGCAGAGCTGAGAAGTGGGTCTTAACTATACATACATACACAGTATTAACCACCAGTCACTGACAGCATTAAGAACAAAGCCAAACACTGACCAAAAGAATTCTTCAGTGTATTAAAATTAAAAACTTTTCAGTATTAAATTTGGATTTTGTTTTTTTAAATAAGGTCCAGTTCTGAAAGCGAGCAGAGCACTTAATAGAAACTGCTCATCTTGCCAATAGTCCTAAACCACATCCACAAAACAGCATTTAAAACCTGTATTATTTTTTCAGGAAAGGGGTCCTCACACAGGTCTCTACCCCTTAGCTTTGAATCTTAATTGAGCAGAGTTCTGCAAACTAACTGATGCATGAATGTGTATAGATTCAAAGTTCAATTTCTTCAATCAAAAATCCAGAAGGCACTGCCAAAGTAGGCCTGGGGGTGGGGTGGGTGGGAAGGAAAAAACAGCATCTGCTAATATTAAACTCAGACTTTGCCACTCCAAACAGAATTACAGAACCTCATCTAATGACAGAATAATTAGGCATACATAAAGCAATCATTGGCACATTGTCAGAAATAGAGTCTTCAGAAAAAATAAAAAAGACACAAATATCAGCACTTTCACTAGCATTCACTAAGTCTCTAGCTTTTGCTTCCCCTGACTAACTCCAATCAATGAGTCAACTACAGCAGGTCGAAAGCAACTGTGATAAAATGCCACCTTATGAAGTAACTGCCTTCATAGATCTTACCAAATGAGTCATAAAACTATTCATCAATATCACACCTTGTGCAGTACAGCACAGTTATGAGGTAAGCTCAGAGAGTTCTCTGATCAGAAAAGCTTACTCTGTTATTCCATTTGCAGGCTATAAATCATGATTTCTTACATTCGGTACCACCATTAAGTAAGGAATGAAAACCTCCACTATCATTAGTCGACAGCTAACAAGGCATTAACATTTTCATTAACAGTGTGACAAATTCAAATCGATTTTAAAAGCTCATTTGCATCATATCCTAAAAATGTGAAGTAGAAGGGAACAGCCTGACAACTTGATTATATGCTATAGCTTAAATTTTTGTTTTTCTACTTATGTATAGATGTGAAGTATACATCACATCTGGTTATGTTCTAGGGCCCTCAGATTTCAGTTTGCAACTGCTGTATTACACGTATAAACTTATGCCCAGCAGCTATGTGATATTCCAACTTCAACTTAAATAGGTACTTACCACCAATCATAAAAGATGGTGCCTATAAAGGAAATGCCAAAAACTTCGGCTTTTTTTTAACCTGAGAAAGAGAGAAAAAAGGGGAGAAGATGGAAAAAGATGACAGTATAATACTCAGATAACAACATCAGATATGCAATGTCCAGAAACACAAAACTATAGTGGTTTCAAAATGTAGAAATCCCACTTCATTCCAGCTTGGAGTGGCCCTTATACAACAATTAAATTACCTCTGACAGTAATGACTGCTCTCCATTACTGTTATCAAACTTGAGATTATGTAGAAATTATACATCAAAAGGGCATAAAGAGGAACACTGCAAGTGCAGAGATAAATGCACACAAAGACCTGAAATATGCAAGGATGATAGCCTTTGAATATATTTAGTTTCAGCCCTCGTTTCATCCATACTGGACCAGAGACAGGAACTAGTTCCTCCCACACTTTGGTCTCCTAGCTTTTTGGATGGGTAGAACCTTTTTCATGGTATTAGGAAGCTACTGTCCAGGGTCAGTCCTAAAAGAGACTCAACAGCCATCCAAAATGAAAGCCTATAATATACAATAGACACCAGTGAAGTTTTCTTTCTGAGTTCCAATAAAATATCTGGTATTGCTTTCAAATTTCATTCAAAATCCTTCACCCAAATTAAGCACTGCTACAGAGAGAAAAAAAAAAAAGTCATTCCAGAATTAAATAACAGCCTCTAAAAAGGACTAATTAAATCATGTTTCAATATTCCAAATTTGGTACATAAATACAGTTAATCTTGTTTCCTTTTTGCAAAAACACTTTTGATATGATAGAGAACAAGCAATTCTGAGAAACAGATTCATACAAGTGTGTATTCAGGAAGACTATTATGCAATTTTAAATTTATAGATACCTTAACAGCAAAACATATAGCACTTATTGTGGTCATTAGGGAAAACGATATATACAGTGTTTGTCTTTGGTGAAAGATACATACATTTGGCAATATGATTTAAATTCTAAGTAACAGGAACCTATTACAGTCACAAAGAAAATTGCAAAATAAAAAAAAATCATTCTAGAATTGGCACCTAGGAGATTGTCATGAGGCAGCTTTACTGTAAGTCGAGGTGCTGCAGAGATGACCCTGAGACACCTGCATTGCTATTGACTAAAAATTCTAGACTGCCCATGTTCAATGCAAACTCATATTGTCCAAATTGGGTGTGCTGTGCAGAGTCTCCATCAATTGCTTTCATTTGTCTCTCTAGAGGAACACACAAGCAGTGATCAGCAGTGCATTTACCTTCTCCCATTTCCATCTGTAGTCATCAGATTCAAAGATGAAAGAAAAACTGCTACTAATTAAATGGGCTTTTGAATTAGACACCGCTTGCCCAGAAAAACTGCTTCATGATTAATTTCCTATAAATTAATCTTTACAGTCAAAGCTAACATGCTTTGCCATTTTGACAGCAGGAAGGTAAAGAGCATCCAGTGCATGATGTGGAAGTTGGTATCTTCCCCTCACTGTGTAAAAAAACCTCTCAGACTGACCTCTCTTTCTGGCTCCACTGACAGTAACAAGAAAAGGCTTATCCGTGCTGCCTTGCAAAGCACATATAATGCTCTAAGACTGTACCCATTATACCTGTGTCCCTTAAGCCGGACAAGTTCTTATGTAGGGTGCAAGGCAGTACAAAACAAAATATAAAAGAATATATATATAAAAGAAAAATATATTTAAAAATACCAGCAGCACAACATACTGTTTGAAGACATTTTAGAGGATTTATGCCAAAAGCAATGTTCTTGATAAATAATCAGTATTGATTTGAATTTTCTGATATTTTAATATTCTTAAAAGTCACACTAGGAAATCTCTTTCAAGATCCAGATGGTTCTACCAGAACTAGCCAATTCTGAGGTGTTTGTTATTCGATACTGGTTTCCTAATTGCTTCAATTTACAAGATTTTTTCCTCCTAAGAAATCTTTCAAAAAATTACTTTTTTAGAAAAACACTTCAGAAATTTTAATTTTCTATTTGCCAGTCCTTCTGCACCATGTAATCTTACATATCTTGATATTTTAATAACTTATGTAAGCCAGCATGTGCCTTTCATTACACTTCTGTACCTAAAATAGGATCTAAAACTAGTTTTCTGAAACTGCAAGAGATAAATAATTTTGGAAGGTAAATAGTTTCTTATGTTAGCTGTCTATGTAATCTGACACAAATTTCAAAGACTACACCTTCCCTTTTCATAATGTATCCTTATATAATAATATGCCTTCCTCAACCCACCCCCAAACCCCTGTACATTCAACAGAATATACAATGTAATAAAAATAATCCAAGTTGTCTTTAACTCTTTGCTTGGGACTTAGAGGAAAGACTAATACAGAGTAAAGAAGAGTGGGAACACACTAAACCCCACACTGGGCGAGTTTCTCAAAGGAACACTTAGAGAATTAGCCAGTAAAACTCAGATTAAGATATCTGAGACTGTAGAGATAGTGCCAGCTGGAGCTGAACTTCTAAAATAGCAAATGTGTCTGTGTTTAGGCATCCAGTTGTCTCTAAAAAAGTTGGCTCATAGCTCTGAGTAATTTTTTTTTTTTTTGACTGTCACATTTTTTAAGACTTTGGAAGAACTTCAGCTATAAGGTCTACATGGCAGTATTTTTCGAACCACAGTGAAATTTAAAAGGAAGAAAAGTTGTGCAGAAACATGAACAAAGACAAAACTTCACTTAAAGAATAAAAGTACTTTTTCAGCTAGCTCTAATACTGGTTTTGTTATTAACTACTATTATTACCTGGCTTGCAATACAATTTGACACAAGTAATTACTGTTAATGCCAGAGGAGAAAATGTCTAACTAGTCAGTTATTTAATATATATATAAATATATACACACAAATACATACAGACACACTATTTCTATATATAAGGAAATGGTGCCTTAAGTTGCCTCAAAAAGTAAAAGATCATATTTACTAAAATAAATTATTAAAAGAAAAGACATTTTCCAGAAAAATTGACATGGACACCAATTTTTATTTTTTTTTAAAGAAGCCATTTTCTGAAAAAAGGTTTGTGATGATTAAATAATAATGTAAAAGTATGAGACAAAGAGTTAATTCTGATCAGAATCTCTGAGCCCATGATCAGTTTAATGCCAGCTGCCCCAAAATGGTTTCCATAACTTGCAATGCATCATTCCTCCCAACAACTCCTAGATAAAAAAACAAGTACAGGCACAAAGATAAATTATATACTGAACATACATTCAGTTTGGGTGCAAAAACCAGCATTTATGAATTACTTTCTCTGTAGTAAATCCAAGGTCTACCTCAATTCACATCATTTAACGTTCAAGAGAATGAACGCTTTCCCATATCTGACTTGCTATAAAATAGACATATTTAATAAAACTGCAGGAATTACATGTTCAACTAGTTAGGGTAATACAGATCTTCAACACTGGCAGATTTACAGCAACCTGAGACAAATAACATAATTTGTTAAATAAAGACTTTGCAATCTGGATTTTTTTTATACCTAAACATTGTAGGAAAGCTGCTGCTAATACCTCTTCCACAGGCATTAAATTGCCTGAGGTACAGTCAGCTTCTGCACATGCTCCATGGTCAGATTTACTTAGGCTCTAATCAATATGTTCCATGCATCTTGTCTATACTGGAGCTCTTCTTATTACATGCTCAATTGATTCACTGAACAACAGCAAGCTATAAAAGGCTGCACTCCCATGGATAAAGCAGATGTTGTTCTGACCTCCACCCACTGGCTCAGATAGCTAGTTTTCTGTCTGCCTTCAGTAAAGAAAAATATCCCAGCTACACATTATGCCCTTGAATGATAGATATTACATTCATCATACAAAATTTCTTGCTAACTTTCCCCTTGTTTCATTTAAAAACCCCAAACACCCACAAAAACACCCACCATGAAATCATAGTAAACTACATATTCCTAAGAGGTTTAGGGAAATATCCTCTATTTTGAAAAATTTTTAAATTTTGAGAACATGCACACCAAGTTCTAGAAGGCAACACTAAAGCAAAGAGTCAGTTTTCTGAAATTACTGTAAACTATAGATTAACACAGAAATGCCACCATATTATGAATGCCATGGAATTATATTGACCTAGGAAAGCTCTGTTACTTGAATTAATTGTTATCTTTAAAATTAAGGCAGATTTTTTTTTCCTACTTTTCATGCTATCAAATAAATGAAATTTTTTTTTTTAAAAAAACCTTCTTGGGAGAACAAGGTAATCTGTTAAAAAAATAAAAAAAAAAGAAAAAATCCAAGCAGGAGGTACAAAGAGATCCTAAAGATAGCAGCAATAAAGGAAATGAAGGTATAACGGGAGAATTGTGATCTGAAAGGATGGGATATTGCTTTTGAGAATATCTGATATAAAGAAGACCAAGTTGAGATATTGGTATCTCAAATATTTGTTATATTTAGAAGACTATTTAATAGGTTAACCTGAATGCTGGGAAGGCTGAGGGGCAGACATAAAACACAAAGATCTCCCAATATACACATAAAAAGCAAAAGAGCTTTTAAGCACACTCCTGTGAAACAATAATGCCTATTTCTGCACTATGAGGGTCACTGCTAGTATCTTTGAGTGACAGACAAAACAGATATGTGAGGAAAAAAAGATTTCCAAGACAACAATACATGAGAAAGTAAAATACATGTAATTGCTTAGCCCTATTAGTATCATAGGATTTAGTAAAAACCCTACAAAATTGGATAAAATTTCGTTACCTTAAAGAATTTGTGGTCTGTTTGCACGAAGACATACACTCTCTCCCAGTCAAAACGCTGCCAGCTAAATACTTAGTACCCACAGCAGTCTCCCCAATCTATCTGCTGATTCAACCAGAGCAAACAATCCCAGAGGTGAAAAGCACTTACCATTTAACTTTAATAGGACAACTGTGAACTTAAGGACTTTACAAGAAGCTCAGCTGTTATAATTAGCAAAGTACTTAACACAATTCTTTACCAGATCAGGGTTTAATTCCTGAAATATTTCTCTTACCATGTTTGAGGAATTTAGAGTGTCAGGTGGTTATTGTGCTAAAACCAAAATGAAATGTTTGGTTAGTGGCCTTTCTAGACTGATGAACATGACCTAGGTACTTGAATTTCCTTTATTCAGGATTAAAGTTTAAGCTTGTTTCTAGTGAAGTTAATGGAGTTGTATCTGTAAATACGCATTTCAGGCCCTCACTTCTCATTAAAAGAATCATTTGATAAAGTTAGGGAAAAAAAAATAATCTGATTTCTTCAACCCTAATACATATTGACAGTATATTCCTTTCTCACGTGTTTTGATCTGTCTCCTGTCAGAGCCCACTCTGTCTCACCCTTCCAGCTTCTCAGGTACAGAGTATCTAATATAATGAATCAGAGCACTTTCTCTTGGTGTCTCTGCAAGGGATGAGTGCACCTGTGAAGGTTCTGACCCTTGTTACTAGTACCCTGGAGAGACAGTAGAAGAGTAGCAGCTACAAACTTCAAAGCTGAGTTCTTGGAGAATTTTTTACAGACTAACCCAGACAGCTTCTAGAATATTTCTGATAGCAAGTAAACCAAGGAAAAATCTCAGGGACAATCTGATTGGCAGAAAGCAAAATTCTGGGCTTTAAACTGTAAACTCCCTAAGGTACCATCCACATCCATGCATATTTATAAAGAGGCTGGAGAGGGAAGGAAGATGTTTCTCCTTTCCATTCTGTGTATGTTTTGAACCACAGTATCAACTTCTAAACCTTTTGTGCAAACCTCGTTAGATCATAAAGCCCACATGCAGCTAGAGGTTAGTGAAGATCCACTGAATCAATTTGGAACTAATGTCCTATCAGGATTTTAGTACACACTGTGCTATTAGAATGTTATTTTTAAGTAAATTTTAAAGAAAATCCTTTAATTTTTTTGTGATTAAAGAAAGTTCTGTTTTTAAATTAAGGCTGCTCATGATAGCTATGCAGAAGCACTTTCATTTGTAATCCTGCCAGAGCTAGTATTAAAAATGTATGGTTATTAGAGTGGTAGTCTGAATTTCATCTTTTTCCTCTCCCACTTGTACAACAGTCTAGCACTACAAAGCCAAGGGAACAGGAAACATTATTTTAGGATCAAGGTGCCTCACCAGAAATTGAAAGAAAGTAAATGGTAAAATATAACTGCCCAAGTCTTTTTCTAACTCCATGCTTAGATTTTATTCTTTTTTCCTGGATGTCTACAGGAGTTTCATCTAGTCCTTAGCTATTGCATTATCAGCAAAAGAAAAATGAAACAAACTGCTACAATTACTTGTCACTCCTGCCATTTCTCAATGCTAGTAAGTAGTTCTGTGATTCATTCAAGTGGGCTGTAGCTTAGATTAAGATGTGAAAAATAGTCTTGTCTTAGGCTTAAGAAAATTCTTGTGTTCATAGGTAACAAAATCCAGGTCCCATCTCTGGAACACACATGTTACTCCATATTAAATTTGAAAGAGAATGTCTATAATTTCATTATGTTCCTTCTGCAGGTGTAGGTGTAGATGATCTTATTCACTCCAGTGGAGGACTGGAGAAAGAAGTACAGAAGAAAAATATAAAGCTGAGAATATTGCAGAAGTAATAGGTATTAATTATACTGCCCAACAGGATGTTTGTCACTTTTCTTGCCCCATTTAATGTTGCTACAAAGATATAAATGCATTTTTCCCCTCCACAAAACATTTGGAGCATTGATGTTTGCTAAAGACCAAATGAATTTTGGTTTAATAAAACCAAGGGAGTGGAAAAATGAGTGAAAAAAATCTTCATTCTTTAGATGTTCTTAATCTCTTGCACTTGCATTAAGCAGAAGAAGAAACAAACAAACAAACAAAAAAACAACAAAACAAACACCACCACCACCAACAACAAAAAAACACCAGAGAAAACTGGGTTCAACAGGATGTTAAAACATCTCTTTCTATACTGTGTTTATGCAAAGTAATGTAAAAGACATGTCTGATACTATTTTGAAATCATGTTCCCTAAGCTTTCCCAGAGTGTGCTCTAGAAAGAGCATGAGAATCATTAGTAGTTTGGAAGTATGGCAGATGAAGCAATAAACCCAAGGAAGTAGCCAGGGCCTGGATTAGAAGAAAGGAAGGGTTGATTAAAGGATAAAATTCCTAAGTACACTAGTCTCTGCTTTTGTTTTACATTTTGACACACTCTCTGTGGTCTAGTTTAAAAGTTTGATTTACATTTAAGCCATGAGAAGAAAGATTTCCCCTTTATAAAATATTACAAATATATATGCCATGAAAAATTTGCCATCAAGTTGCTACAATTATCTTGATCTCTTTAATCTCCTTTGCTTTCCCATGGGTCTTAGTGTCCATCAGTCATCTTGCACTGTTCATTATGTTATCTCTCTGTGACAAACCCTGTTCCTTAAAAGCAAAGAGAGTTCAGTGAAATGAAGGCCTGACACCTGGCCAGAGTGTCCCTGTGCTATTGCATTTTAAACAATTATGATAAGCAAGATGAGATATATCTAATAGAAACCTGATAACATTGTAATAGTTTATACATTCTATTTCTACTCACCTACAATTTTAAATTAGATGTATCGTATTTAGTATATTTGATCTATTCTCTGGGTTTGAAATGGCATTAACTGATGATTCTCCCTTGATTTTTTAATTTTTTATTCAAATGACAAATAGCTTTTTCCATCTGGAATTCAGGAAGGGGAAATGTTTCTTAATAGAGCAAAGGGAGAAGGAACTCCCAGGTAATTACTTCTTATTCTCTTGTCGAGTGCTATCATTGTCCTGCCTACGAAGTGAGAAGAGAAGCAGCACTAAACTGGCATTTTATGATAAAATAATAACTAAAATATTAATCGATACAGGATGGGATGTATCCTTGAGCTTTGTTACAAAATCTGGGGATCCAGGGACTCTACTTCAAACCTTTAACTGCTTTTGAAAAGAAGTCAGGATATGCTTAATTATCAGGAAATTAGTCACGAAAAACAGAGTTCTTTTCTATTTAAACTTTCTAATTTAAAGGATGCACTAAGCAAAAGAGAGATCCTACATAATTTAATGTAATTGAGGAAGGGAATTAAAATATAATTTTCACTCTACCATCTAATAACACTGCTCTTTCAAGCTCTGGGGATGTTGTTTCAGCCAAAGGTGGTGGTTTCCTTGACAATTCTAGGTAAGAATAGATACCCTTAAAAGAAATGAATAGAAAGAAGGCATGAATAAGCAGCATCTACTAAATCGAGGGTTAAGGAAATTATAAGAGATCCCTGAAGAAGGCTTAACATTGAAGATATAATATTAGAATGAAGAATAAAATGAAGGTTAATCTTGATAATGAAGGACTTGAACCCAGAGAAAATGTCATTATCAACATGTTAACATGTGCAGAGTTGGGTTGAGAATTGGATGGCTTGAGACAGCCAATGATATATGTAGCTTTTCATCTGCTGCTCATTAGGACTAACGTAAAACTGCTAGTAGAGAGTGGCTGCTTGAGAGAGAGCACCTTTGTGAAGGTGGCAGCCTATTCCAAGCAAAATGGGGAGAGTTTAACAGACCAACCAATGGCTCTTTTATAGTGCCTTGGGGGATGGGTTTGCTTTTGGGTGAAAGTTGTTATTTATTTTCCAGTTATTAAAAGCCCTGACCATAATTCTGATCTAATATAAACATTAGCCCGTTACCCTGCAATGCAGACCAAGCTTGAGAAGACAAATACTGACAATTTTAAGAACAGTGAAACACCACAGAGCCTAACAGATACCAGACTAAAAAACCCTAGATAACTAAGTTTTACAAGGAGCTTATTGTACCCACTGTGGGTAATCATGAGGCAGTATGGACTACCCTTTAATTCTATTAATAAACAGCAACATTTGTCTTAACTGTTATCAACTGTTACCTTTGAGCTAGAGTTCAAGGCTTTCTTGAAACAGCAGGTGCTACCTCTTTGAAATTTGTTGTTGTTTTTCTGCGAACGTCCAAGTGAAATCCTCATTTTGTTTCCAGTGACTTGCATCCAATGTCTTATTATTTTGTATTTTATTCTCCATTTACTGCCGAGTTCACAACTTTTACTCAGAGGAGCACCCAATAGGTTTATATGAAAGGAAGAAAGAAAGGCAAGGCAAGAAAAATTACTCTTAGAATAATTGCACCTTCTGTGTTTCAGTTTAAGGCTTTACATTTGGGGAATTTGGATATTTATGAATAAAAGCTGAGGTTTTGTTAAAAATGGCTGAGAACTTTTAAGGTTCATTTTGTGCAGGATGACACAGAACAACCCCACTGCTGTCATGACTATGGAGAGTGCTGGTGGCAGGTCAAAGACTCACAGTGAAAGGATGAAGGAAATGAGAGGACTCCACTTGAAAATAAAAAACCCTGAGGAATACTGTTGTTGGAACAAAAAGACACCAAAATTATGAATGAAATTAAATTTAAAAATTAACAAATGCCTGGTCAAGTAAATGTTAAGTCTAGAATGATTAAGATTCAGCAACAGAGGAAGACAAGAAAAATATTAGATTTTCAAGACTGGCAAAATCAAATAGGTGTATGCAGTAAGATCTTGGATAACACAAAATAAGCAACTGGCGAGGGAAATTGCCTATCGATTACTTGTTTGCTGTTCTGTAAACTAGAATTATAAATTATTGGTCTTTTAAATTCAATGTTGTTTCTTACCTCTTTTTCTTTTCCTAAGATTTTTATTGCATTTTAAAGGAGACTGTGGTACTCTGACATAGTTCCAGTAAATTGAAGCCAACCAGGAAGATACCTAGATACTTCTCAGAAGTTTGAAAATAATATTCTTTCCAGCCTTCCTCAGTACAATACGTGGTATAATTTTCCCCACTTTTAAGAGGCATTCAATAAATTCAGTATAAAAAGCATCATCACTTATGTCTTTAAGTTTATCAAAGTTCTTTTAAAAAAGTTCCATTGTTATGATCTTTCGATTATTGACAAAAGCCCCTGTAGCTTAGAGGAGCTTTGCTAGAGAGAATGATATTATTCTTCTGTTGTACTCTGGTTTTCATTTGATCTAATATATTTCTTTTGAACAACAGCAACAATTAAAAAAAATTATAATCAATTAATTCTGAAAACATACCTACTGATAAGAAATTTTTTCTGCATACATATATATTCCATTGTCAAGCCCCATTTTCTGTTAAAAATACATAGGCTGTACTCTTTGCATTCTGCTGGAAATCAAATAGTTTGTAATGTTTTTGCTGTTTGGAATGAAGTCTCCGTATCTCTATTGCAACATTCCTTTAACTAATTATTTGAGTTGGAAAACAATGTTGTTCTGGGATTTACATCAGTTATTTTGGCCTGCCAGGTTTATAAACAGGTTGCAGCATGTTGCAGTTTCAAGACAGACCTAAGGTAACAATAAACATAAAATTTGTCTCTCTACCACTAATGGTTTTGACTTCAGAGTGCAATGCAACATACACTTTTGGCCACTTGAGCAAAGCCACTGCGATTCTTTTTTACCCTATGTTATTAAAAAAAAAAAATAAAATATATATATAAGCAGTCTTGCATTTCAGTAATGCCCTCTCTAAAAAGTGCCTCCAGATATGGTGTGGGGATCATTTTTGTAATAAAAGATATAAAATTAGGACTGTGAGAAAAAAGGAACATTTACAAATTTCCCAAGAAGCCTGTAAACTAAGCATATAATTATACTGAAAAGCAGAGTGCCGAATAAACACATCTTTGGTTTCTACCAGTGCAGTGCCCCTAAATCTCATGATGAGACAACAGAAAAGGGAGAATATTGCTTTGACCTGCATTCCTACAGTAAATAGGACTCCTGGCTTTTGTCCAGTAAACAGTACACTTATCCTGATTTCTGATGTTTCTCTTCATTTCTTTGTTAAAATACAAACATAGATTCTGTAGGTTTTCTTTTCCCAAACCGTTTCCCGACTTGTTAATCGATACTAGAATTAGTTCAAATTCAAAGAGAATATATGAGATAATTTGTAAAATGCACTGTTCATTACTACCTAGTGAGTGCCCCTGAATTTTATCAGGAAGGAAAACATACAGAAACCTAATCATTTGTAGAAATATCTGTACAGCCCCTTAAACAGCTTTGCAACTTGGTGGTGCACTCTTCAAAAAAGTAAAAGAATACCACATTAAGATATGTATTAAAGCAGTGACACTTTGACAATTTTTATTTGGTGACAAAAACACAATTCTATTACAAAACCTTCTGAAAGGAAAGTTGTTTCACCTTCTATTGAATGGTACCTGAATTCACAAAGACACTGATTTGAAATCTAGGGGTGAGAAAACTCAGTAGTTTTCTAGGCTGTTTTTGAAGCCTTCTGCTAGGATGAATTTGTCTTTGCTATTGCTTCATGACATTAGAGCAAGAACATACAGCATGGACTACTTACAAAAGTGGAGTTCATTAATATCTGTCTCATAGACCCTGCACAACATTTTTTGTTCACATTTATAAAAATATTCTTTAGAACACAGAAACAGAAAAATAACTGAATACTGGCAATATCAGAGAAGCTTCATAATAAACTGGCATTGCTAAGATAGAGAGGATGGGAGCTAGGACTCCAAAAAGCCTTTAGAAGTTTGAGATTATTGTCACGATCAAACACTTCTAAAGCTACTTGCACTCAGGAAAAAAAAAAGAAAAAAATCGTGGCTGACTTGATTGATGAAGTTCTATTGAAAATTTGATCATTACTAGCCATTAAAATGGACGAAACCTTTCCATTTCAAGAACTGGCAACAGCAAAACCCTAACACCTCAAGTATAGCCTTTTCAAGTAATTTTTAGCCAAAAAAAGTATTTTGTCAGGACCTTGACTGAACTAATTAGGTCTTAATGGCCTCCACTTACACCCCTACCCATGGGCCCAGGGCCATCAGTCCCTGTCTCAGCAGCACCACAGGTGTGCTGGTCTCAAGCTCAGGCACAGCTAGGCTCTCCTTAGCCATCGGCCTCACTGAGCCAGGCTCGACCTGTGGGCTGATGTCCCAGCCTGGCCTCATCACCACAAACTTGCCTCGTAACCTGGGCTTTTGGTTGAACTCGGCTAACGTACTTGACCTGTCATGGCAGCCCCGTTATCTCCCTCAGCTCCCTGTCCCTTAGGAGCAGCGGGCTCCCACTGTGCCCTGACACATTAATTAGCTTTCAGTTTAAAATATTTTGAAAAAATTATGTTCTCATTACCATTAAATTTTCCAAATAACGACTTCTGTGTTTTGATAACATCACTGGAACAAAGTAGGGTGACTTGCCTAGGCTTTAGACAAGCGAGAAAAGGATTTCATAATGGAAAGAGGTCAGTCTTGTTGTACTTATGGGCAAGAATACATTTCCTTAACACAAAATAGTAGAGAACCACTTCATATGTCAGAGTAACATCCTAACAAGATAAACCAATTTTCGCATTCACTCCTACATGCTGTTTTTCATGGACCAGTGACAGATGCTTCACAACAAGGACTATGAAATAACATCCCAAATGTATACTATATTTAACTGTCCTTACAGAAAATCCTCTAACCCACAATATTATGGGTCAAAAATCTTGGAGTTCAATATTTGAAGCTTTCTAAACATGGTAGTCATTCTGGGTGGAGTCTTAAATGGTATAAACTGAAACACAGCTTGGTTTATTGTTTTTAATGATGTGGCAGCTTAGGGAACCTATGCAACTCAGGAACAGTTGAGGACCCAAAAGATAAAAAGCTTCTAACAATAATAGAACTGCCTTGTAATGATCAAAAGTGTTGCTATGGATCAGATTGTGCCTTCGCATTCTATGTTGAACTCTTTACTGATCTCACCAGGGAGCTCTACTCAAAAAGGTTTGTGAAACTTCCTGGCCAATAGCAAATTAAGATGTTTTACCACTTAATTCTACACTGGCATCTTAAGATAAGTCATATTACACTTCTTAAAAAAATTGCAAAGCAGTATGAATTCTGCCCTTATTTGTGTCTTTCTTTTTTGGTTTTTTTTTGGTATTTTGTATTTTTCTGTTTCTTCATACCTGAGGACAGTAAAGCTTCACTGTGACCATCTGGTGTTTTTAGCAACACATAAAAGACAGGTGAAAGCAGACTGCTATCTGAAGCAAAGGCGGAGTCTAAATTATTGATACCTGTCCTTTATCAGTGACATGAGAAACAGCAAATAACATAACAAATCCAAAGCATAAATCATCAAAACAGTAGCATTCTGGGATTAAAATCTTTATAAATTGCACTGTAATGGTTTTTAAATTAATAAACTGCATGGATGCAATTAAATATTTAAAAAACTGTGAAGAATCTGCAAATGTCACTGTCCCTATAGGTTCTTCAAGTGCATGGTTGACTCCATAGAAGTGGAAGGCAAATCCTGTCATTTCAAATCATATATGTTCTATTTTGTCTACAGCATAATGCATAAAGATAACATATGAACTAGCCAATTTTTTAAAAGCACACAACAGGATATGAGTATGAGCATTATATAATTAATAGGTTTTTCGGTTTTTTTGGTTTTTTTTGTTTTTTTTTTTATTCCACTGAACAGTGGCAAAGAAGAAAGAGGATTAAATATCTGTTTGGAAAAAGCTGAACATATTTTTTCCTCCAGAATATCTGGTTAATGAGCAGAACTGATTTGAAACCCAAGCATAATTTTAATTCTCTGAAATATATCATTTTCCTTAGTCATTCTTAATAAAAAAATATTAAAAATTGAACAACTACAATACTTTTACAGACTATTATTTTTAAAATTCATTTGGATGTAGAATGCCTATGTTCAAACACCACTTCCTAAATCAGAAGGGAGATGCAAACTTCAGGTACTCAGTGAGTACCTTGATCAGAGAGGTCTCTAAAGAAAATGTAACTCGTTCCTCTGAGGACAAATACAGACAAATCTTTCCCAAATTCTCCTGTATCATGCAACCAAAGGTAAACTGATGACTACAGCACATAACTGATGATGAGTTCTTTATCCAATAGCCAAGTGATTAAGAAGATTCAGTTCCTCATCCTCTTCCTGGTTTATTTTTTTCTTCAGACATTTAGTACATGTCTTCTGATGTTTTTATTTAATTTTCTAACGTTTTTTAAAAATAAATGATCAAGTGGTTTTCCAAATACCAACTGACAATATGTTATCAAAGAAGGGTTGGATGTAGGAAGAGGTTCGTAATCTATTCAAATGTCTCTTTCATTTAGACTTGAGGAAAGAAGCATTGAGATCTGACTTCCACAAAACATGGTCATGTTTTCCAAGTATACTGACAATTCTAATCATCCATTTTCTTACTATAGCATGATTTGAATGGTCTAAGAGTCAAAACATTTTAAGAGATTGAAGATTTACATCAACTATAATTATTGAAAAAAGATCTCCTAGAAACAAAATTTACAAAAGTGGGCTTGCATTGTGATAAGTAAAGTCTATGTACTTATTTCCCTTGAATTTTCAAGGAAGTTGTTCTTTTTTCTTTATGGAGGAATTAAATTTCCTAAAACATACACTTTTTAACTTGTATTCTTTTAACCCACAGCAAAAACATATGTCTTTTGTTGAAGAACAATCTTTTGTATAGTCTGTCTCCCCCCACTCACACACTTTTCTTATTTATAAATCTGCCTATCACTTCTTCTGGAAAATTGCTACAATTTATCTTTTACTCTTCCTTTGGTTTGTAGAGCTTTTCTTTGTTTTCCTCTCTTAATTGCTTCTTGCCTCAAAAACCATAATTCCCTCTTCTGTTCTTCCCAAATCTCTGTTATCTAGATATCAGAGTCAATGGTAGGTCATGTGATACCACTTTTATGCATTGCTTCCAACCTCAATGACTCTGCATTACCCATTCAGATGTAATGAGTTCCTACTAACTTATGTTCTTACTTCAGTACTGATAACCACACACAGCTTTTCAGAATAGGGACAGATGTCTTCCTTCTGCTGCCTCATCTCTTTAGAATCCTTTCCCTCTGCCTCTTTGGTCATTTATTTCCTTTGATTTGAAACCTGTTTTCTCATACAGTAAGCATATTCTGAATATTCTGAAAGAGATGCTTCATTTTTAACTATTATTTGACATGCAATTGCATGAGGAAAATTTTCATGTAGCTGCTCAGTCTGTGTTGTTTGCAGTTAGCATGATGACTTCTACACACAAATTAGGCAACTGTGTAAATTCACTATCTTAAATGTATTACTGCCATAATATTTTTTGTTTTCTACAGCACATACTGCAAGTTTTACTGGTATTGACAAGATGTAAAGTGTCAAATATGCAAAAAAAATACATGCAGAAGTTTGCAACCCTGTCTACCTACTGCTGCAAGCATTTTTAATTTGCCCCCCCCCCCCCCCCCATATCAAGGTATTCGTTATCCTTCCTGAAGTAACAGATAATTATGTAATTTTTATTTTTTTTTAACTGTAACTGATGTACTCCTAGTTGTTAAGAAAATCTTGGAAGTATTAAGTGATATACATACAGTTTCAGAAACCAGAAAGAAAACAGAATCTTTTTTAAAAAAAAGATTAAGTTTTGAGAATCCAATGTTTTACTTTTGAACACAAGGCTTACAATACTGCACAATGTCAACTCTAAGCCAGAAGAATAAAATCAAAACCAAAAAAATTACTGTCTTCAAAACAATTACTGATAAGGCATCTTTCAGTTTCTAAAAATGAGTGGATTTTCAGGCTATGTTGCAAGCAGCCATTAATATGGAAAATGTTACTGAGATCTTCCTCTTAAAATTGGGTGTTTTGAGTCCCCCTCCTGAAAGCAGCTGCCACTGTATTGCAAGGGAAGAGGCAATTTCTCAAGCAGCAGTAGTTGGTGGGTTATGGTTTTCATTTTGTTCATTTAGTTTTTGATTTTAAAGATTCCTTCAATCCGTCCAAAACCCAAATGACAACACTTGTGACTGAATCATCCATTTATTGAATTTTTTTTTTTTTAACTCTGTTGCATTTTGCCTATATCATCATGACTAATTTGTTTTAAAATCATACCCTTTGGTATTTCAGATATTCTGTTAGAGCAGGTAGCTTTTAGTATTTTCCTGCACTATCTTATTTGCATTTCTTTTAGAAATATGCAGAGCATAACTGAGATAACAATTGCTGTATTTTCTCAACAATGTTGATAACATATGATAGACAATATTTGGGCTTGGGAAACAGGAGGAAAGAGGGAGCACTGCAAAACATTCCTTGTGTTGAAGAAGTCTGTAGAGTTCAGCAGGGATAAGGAAATACTCCTCAAATTGTCAGTGAAAATAATTTGTCATTTAAGTGTGTGACAAAAGAGCAAGTCATTATGGGTTATTCTTGTTCAGATTAATCATAGGAAACAACTGTTCTCGCTGACCTGTCAGCTGTCAATAACTACTTTACTAAATGTTATTTAGCCAGGTAGTTTTGAGCTCTGAGCAATGTCTCCACCAACACAAACATGACTATCCAGTTCTTCAACAAATATCTGAAGTTTTTAGTGGCTGACAATTATTGATTTATCTCTCTTTCCTTAAAAAAAAAAAATTAAAAAAAAAATCAATGAAAATGAGCAGTTAAGACTCTCAGCACACTGGAACTAGTGAGCAACTGCAGTGACTTTCGCTTTATCAGCCATTCCACCAGGGAAATCTTCACAAGTGTTGGATAAGTTTCCTGCTATATACTTGTTTACAGTAGTGCTCAATACATAGGAAACCCACCTTATGTAGTATAACAAACATCCCTTCTTTGCTCCATTTAGGCAAAAGGCTAGGATCTCCTGTTGGTCTGAAGTTTATATCAGTTTTATTCATCATCATCATGAATGGTTTTAAGTTGATGATGTTTAATATGATCTACATCATTCAGACAGCTTTCAAGCTGTGACTCAGCAAGACTTCACCAATTCAGACTTTCTAAATCTACCATTACCTTCCTTTCTGTGACCACTTCATGACACATAAATTAATGTTTTATTGAGCTAATTGGATCCTTGCAGCTCTTAATTTTTTGCAGATATACTATTTTGAAAATAAACCATGAAGCTTCATCTTAGAATATAAAAGCAAACGTTCATTCTATTTACCTGCTCAAGGTAATGTTAAACTACATCTCTACCATGTGTTGGAAGGTACAAGCTCTTTACTTTCTGGTACTCCAATCTAGATATCCTTGCTTGGTTAAATTAATTTTTGTTAATCAGTATAAACAGGCAAACCCATGCAAATGATCTACTGGGCCCAGAAAATGAATGCAGGTAAATTTAAGCACTTTGCTGCGGAACTTTAGAGTCTCACACACAACCATCACATACAATGGCACAATTCACACCACTTAGTGTTTCTTCTTTTCTTTGTTTTTGTTTCTGGTGGGTGTCGTCCCCCCCCCCCCCCCCCCCAGTTTTGTAAGACATTTGTATCCAATATCTTTTAGGATATGTCTTGAAGGTGTATTCTGCAGACCAAGTACATGTCTCTGTACATGCCTCAAGCTGCCTGGATCAGAGTCAGCTCTGACCCAGAAGCTATGGAAGTCATGGTAGCACAGTACTCAGCTCAACCTATGTTCATATCTCAGAGTCTATTGGGTTCAGCAACCAGCTACTTGCACGTGTCCAAATTCTGGTATGTACTTGGCTCCCAACTAACTGACTTCAAACAATAGTTAGATCAAGTCAATGAAGACAGAGCTCTATTCTGTTTCCAAAGTAAAATTCTGTCTTGGGATATAGAGGAATTTAAAAAGGAAGTCTTTGATTTTAAGATTGTATTACTTCTTTGATACGATATGCTCACCTGCAGAACAGTCTGCAACACTATTTGTTCGTTTTTGGTATGAGCAGACTATCGCTTCTCCCACAGGACAAGCCGTCTCTGTTCAGCTCTGGACAACGTTCTAACACAACAAAGCCATACAAATCTCCTAGCTATTTTTATAGTTTGTTGGTACTTTGTGAACTGGGAGAAGATTCTGGATCTGCATGAAACAACAAAGGAAACCCATGTAGCCAACTGTCAGGAAAAAAAAAAAGTCTGACAGCTCTAACAGCCAGACGTAAGTCTTTACAGCGAGTCATCTGAAATAAAATTTACAGCCTTCATTTTCACTCCCTATGTTTTCTAACACAGACAGAACCACGCAACTCACTATGGCATGTGATGCAGATAAAACACATACTTAACTGTACAGCATCTCCCTATATTTAGGGATGGAAACTAACATAATAACCAGACTTTTAAACAGGCAGAGAACATGCTTGACTGGGTTCTAATATCTGCTAGTGCTCAATCCACTCATTTCATTATTTTACTAAACAGTACTTAAATCAAGATTGTATTACCAACCATAACTCAGTGGTCTAGTGAAGAATTTGTGAGGTTTTCTCTTTTGACTTGTCATGCAAGATGCTAGGCTGTATGACTGTAATAATCACTTACGTATCTCAATCTTAAGCTTTGGAATTATGCCTTTCTGAAAACCGCATTTTAATGGTAAACATTTTTCAAACTGTCCAGAATACTCACATTGAGTCCCCAATTTTCATAACTTTGTGATCAGTTTGGCATATACTTCCTGTTCTCTAGACAAAACTACTAGGGATCCTAACGGTCAAGAGAAAAGCAAACAAACTTTGTGAAGTGAACTAATTGAATCACACGTTGTTCTTTACAATTGGGACTTTAGAATAATGGTATGTCCATTTCAATAAGCAAAAAACAGTTCAAGGTGTTCCAATGCTTGTAAACAGAGCTACCATTCCAGAAGTGAACAGAAAATTCTGTATTTTGAGGGTGCCTCAGCTTTCTGCATCTCCACAGGAGTAAAGAAAAGAAGTTAATGAAAACTTTTTCATGTCCTGAAAAGTTTCTACTGAATAGCTGTGTATAGAAATGTTGGGTCTCTAACCTTCTTCTGAGGAGAGCACTCAGCATGATGCACTGTAGCATGAGAACATTTGGAATACCACTATTCTGAAATTCTCCATATGCTATACCGAAATACTTCAGATGTTACAGACAACAGTATAGCTTAGGAGCAAAAATGTTTGCTGAATAAGCAAAGGTATAATATTCAATAATCAAGAAATCACACAGAAAACAACTTCACATAAAATTTGGAATTCACTTTAGTCACTGTAAAGTCTGAGAAGCAACACTCACTTCAAGTTGAGAATTTGGTTCATTTTGATACAACAATGCTTAATGGCATACACTACCACCCCCAGCTCCGGTAAAAACATACCAATTTTATGAAAGGAATAGACTGTTTGAGCTAAAACTGGCTGAACTAATAGTTCTCCAACCAGTGTT
Source organism: Haliaeetus albicilla (assembly GCF_947461875.1). Lineage (NCBI taxonomy): Eukaryota > Metazoa > Chordata > Aves > Accipitriformes > Accipitridae > Haliaeetus > Haliaeetus albicilla. Next base: position 5,470,310 of record NC_091484.1, read on the forward strand.
CTAGAACCATCTGAAACCCGATGCATAGAAAACGCATGACATAGAAATATAAAGTCCATAATTTGACAGTATTCTGTTAAACTCCATTCCAAAGTATGGTCCTTGGCATACTTGCAAGAGATTTTAATCCTCCCATTCTGTGCTCTTAGCAGTTCTTTAGAAATGTTTCAGATAAGCCTTCAGCTGTCCAAAGTCTTTGTACATTGAACCTTTTTCCTACAGAGTATTTAAAACAGACAATGAAGTTATCTAGTGATAATCAAATGAAGAACATGTCCCTAGCATAGGATGACATAATCTCTTCTTTCTTTGCAGACACTATAACCTTAAAGATACTAACAAAAAGCCCGTCAAATTTTTCAACTGTCTTTTGGCCTTCAACACTCCTGTTATGACATCAGTTATCTTCAATGGCAATTTAGCTTTTGTATATTCTAAATAATGCAAAACACTAACAGAACTCTCTATCAGCAGAGAAATTACTTTGGCGGGTTTTTTGCCTTTGAGCATCTCTGTACCTCAGAAGAATCTTTTTTCATTTCAGTGCCGAAAGTCATTTGCTATTGTTTCAGTGAAAAATTAGTATCCTACATGATGCAACAATCATTTAAGTGAGCAGGGAAGAATACACACATATAGTAAAAGCCACTATATACTTGTCATCCTCAAAGATTGCAATGCATGAGAGAATGGCATCTTTTCATTAGCCCTGTACCATCTTATTAAACAGGTATGTCCAGAGACAGTTTTCATATAAAATATTCAACTTTTAGGATCTGAAGGCATTCCAATGTTTTTTACGAGTCACACTTCAAACCAGTATCTTGAAATGTGTGTAGAGTACTTTTGCAATACTGTGAACACTGTTCCTCCCCCAAAACTCTATCAGAATTTTATGTTTTTAGTTACACAGAAGAGAAACAAGTAGCTATCGGAAGAGAACTAACAGAGCTGGCAAAGGCTACTCACTGATATGTCCGATGAAGCTACAGCTGTAAATGTATAAGGTAGACTAAATCACAACTTCTGGCTCCTTGGTAACTACAAACTTGGGCATCTTTCCACTTGATTAGGGAGTATTGTAGCAGAGCTGCACGCTTTCAAACCTGCTCCTGAATTTGGTTCTTGAATCCAAAGTTTTCTTAAGTCTGACAGAAGAAATACTGAAGAGGGGTGGTTTTTCCTCATAGTTTTATCAGCTTTACTGCCCTTTCACAGAATTCAGTGGGGTTTTTTACCATAATTTTTAAACTTCCTATGGTAGTATAGTAACATTTCTAAGCTAAAATATTTCAAACCTCAGTATTCAAACTACTATAGAAAAGAAAAATGATGTATATAAATCTTTGATGAAAAACTATTTTTATGTTCTTTTAACTCTGACCACTTAATCAGACCTATTAAAATGCAGTTAACAGCAAAAGGTGACATTCTTTAAACCAGCATCACAGAATCACACATCTTTTTGTCTCCCTTCATAACACAGAAAAGAGCTATTTTATTGCGTTGTTTTTTAAAGAATCTTCATTGTACGAATACCACTGTGCTAGCTACAATCTCATCAACTTGAGAGCTGTTCTTCAGACACTTCAAATGTTTATAGTGTAAACCATTGCTTCCCACATCTACCTGCCAGATGACTCAAAGCCTGAACATATTGCTAAAAGTCTGGCTAATCTGAGTATTACAAGTAATATTTGTATTTATGCCTGAATGCTCCTATGGGAAGAATGAAGTCTAGTATTCTCTATACAATTTGACATACTATTAAGATGTACTTCCTTGTTGCATCACTGCATAAAAAGGTGTCTGTCAGAAAATACGCAATTATTAGAAGGTGCTGAAAGCTCTGATTGACTTTCCAGTGTATCATGACAAACCAGATCTTCAGACATATACAGTTTTTCTACAGTACACTACATTACTTTTCCTCTTTTAATATGATTAGTTTTCAAAAAATTTCACACACATTTGCAATTTAGATTGTTAGCACAATCTGACATGCATATTCAGGTTTGTTAAAATTAATTTAAAAATCATAATGCAAATCATTATTAGCAGTTTTTGGTTGCATTAAAATATACCATAGACACTGTTTGTTCAGTCTTCTCTCTTTCCAAATCTGCTAATGGATTTCTTTGACAAATCTTAAAATAGCAAGTTTTATTTTTGGCCACTATTAACACTTAAACTGAATTCAAATTCATTCATGTGAATGCAATGTGTTTTCAGAATAAGATAATGTAACCTCTGTTTTGGAGTTTTGAAACTTTTTTAAATGACAGGAAAATACCAGTAACAGTTTGCTAGAGCTCCATAAGAAAAGACAGAGCTAGAATTAGCAAACCAAGGAATATCCTCTTTATGAGGCATTCTCCTAGACAAGGAGACAGATATTACATGTTCTCTGCTCCAGGCAATCACCTTTTCTGTCAATATATCAGATTTAACATAAGGAACAAAGATACACACTCCTGCTGACACTTGAATGATTGGTGGCACTTGAGCTTTAACCAAAGGTGGGTACCAATCCAGCCTGTTTATTGAAATCTGCATAATCACAAAGCATCAAAATATTCAACTACAGCAATCAGAAGTCCTCTTTTTAAATGTGTTATTTGTAGCAAGAGCAATATGATACAGCCGTATTTTGCAGGATTAACTCTCCACTCTGGAATGATTAATGAATCAATAAAACCTAAGAAAAACTAATTTTAGGGGGCAATGCTACCAAAAAGTATGTTCACAATGAAAAAAAATAGAAGTAAAACTAATTACCCTAGTGCAGTATTCCATTTAGCTATAATTCTACAGTCAGTTAGTATTAATTATACAATTAATGAACAAAAATAAATTTAATAGTTTATTTCAACTACCAAATTTTTTTACTTATTTAAATTACTGGTTTAAAAAAATGCAGACAAATACACAAACATGCAGCTCAATTCACATTTTACTAAAAAATTTTTTTTTTTAATCTACATTTTGGGAATTTCCTAATTGTTAAACAATTACTTCTGCATTTTAAGATACTGCTGATGTTACTGGAAACTAATGTGTTTTCGTGGTTTTCTTTTTTTCCCCCAGATAATAAACAGGTATGAGTTTTACATGTGCACATGTCCCTCCACAAATTGAAATCATCTTACCAAGAAATCCTAAACTAGCTAAAATATTAATTCTCCCCCCCCCCCCCCCCCCCCCAGTTTATTTGCCATCCACTGGGGGTTTTCTTTTGATTTGCATTTCTGCTTTTATTTACTTCTGGAAAAAAAGAACCTTAACTTCACCTGCATTGATGTACACCGGTTGTATCTTATACTCTTTGTAACACAAGATGCAATTCAAATTCAGCTCTTTGCAGTGCATTGGTCACTCTGCTGTATGAAGAGTACTACCTAAATTATTATTATTTAGGGCCACATCACCTTCACTACTGTTCCGCCATTAATCAGCTTCCTTCTCCTTTACTTATTGTTTCCCCACATCATATTGCTCTGAACAGAGGTCTGAAAATAGCTGGCTTTTAGGCAGTGAATCACTGGGTGTCCAGTCCTTATTTCTGTATGTATAGATCTAAAGACCAGATTTTTTTTTTTCTCTATATATACTGTACTGATCCAGCTATAAAGAACTCTTAAAATAGCATTAAGTTGCATGTAAAACAGCTATAAACGCTTTTTTATTTTCACAATAAAATAAAGCAACTTAATGTAAAACTAAATTAATCTTTCAATTTAAACACATAATAAAATGCATACTATGGATAGTTATTCAGCACATGGCACTTCCGAGACTTCTTTGTGCCCTGATTTTTTTTTTTTTTTTTTTTTAAGAGTGCAGCTAAGGAGTATGCTTTATGTTCTCAGCAATAACTTCAGTCCTTTGGTTTCTTTAGGGAGACAACCTCACCCATGAATCTGCATGTATAATCTGGCTAATGTCCACACTTGCCAGAGCTAGCACATTCTGAACAGTCTGGCCACATCCAGATCACATAGGATTTGGCTAGGTTCTCTTTCAGTCCCAGATGCTGCTCCTGAGGCCCTGAGACAATTTTTTTTTTTTTTTTTGGGGGGGGGTGGGAAGCAGGTGTCAGTTCAGAATGCTTGCAGATTACCAGTTTGAGAGGCTTTTTTATCAACTGTACCATGTCTAGGTTCAATTGAGAGAGAAGTAGTTGATTAGGAATTCTAGAAATAAATTGGCAGTAGACTAGGGCCTGGGAGCAAAATGAGAGTCAAATTTACAACCTAGGTACGTTTATATAGTATGGTTTTGAAAAACCCAGGGAGCAGACAATCAAAGAAAACACTAGCAGTTTCGGATCCTGATTCTGAAGAAAAGTCTTCAAAGAGCTGTGCCACTCTCCATGTCCTTCCTGGATCCCCCAAATTAGACACTGATTATTTACAAAGCAGACAAGGCATTTAAAAATAGAAAAATCCTCTAAGATGACCTGAACAAGGGTCTCTGCTCCCAAAAGTACATCCGATTTTTCTAACTATATCAGATGTTCCAATAAAAGATATTTCCTGTTGTCTTGTCAATGACCTTTAGATCATAACATCTAAAGCAAAATACCACTGAAATGATTCAGTTCATCATAGTACACCAGTACTCAATCTCCAATTTCTCTATTTAGGTGACAAGAGGGGGGTTGGAGGGTACTGTGCATTTTAGCCTTCACTTTAACCTTTTTTCTCTATTAGGTGTTATGTGAAAACTGTGCTCTTTCAATGTTTATCATGGTGGTTTGTATTGTGTTAGTCCCAGGAAAATATTTCTATACAACATACTCTCAAGGGTTATGTGTGTTCCTAGACTATACGTTTGCCTACAGCAAGCACATTAGGGAAGTGATGATGAAAAGGTGAAGGAAAACCAGGAAAACTTAAGGTATGAAAATGACAGTCCTTGAGGAACAGGCAAGTCACAGGCTGAACTTCACAGGATTTTTAAACAAAATGATACAAAAATACAGAATTAAAAGGATTGAGGTTTAAAGATATTTTTCAAGTACATAAGGAACAAGATGTTGACAAAGGAGACAATAATGCCTCTGAAGGACAGCAAGAGATATTTACTGCTGAAAGCAATAAGTTTTAAAATTAATTTTAAGAAAGGAAGATGTGCAGTAGATACAGAGTAACTGTGTTTAGTCAAGTTTAGATTATGTGAACGCCAAGAGTTCCAAGCCCGTTAACCCTTTTCAATGTCCAATATATACCTCCAACACAAGATCCCTTGCTAGTAGTGGGATCCAGCAGCATCCCATAGGAAGTCAGATGACTCATTTTCAAAGAGTTAAAAACTGCTATGGTCATCAGCATACAAATACAAGCAGTATTAAAAAACCCAAAGCTCAGAAAACAAGTAGAACCTGAAAAACCATGATATGTTTTAAAAACTGTGGAAACACAATTTTTTTGTTCTTTTATCTTTCTTCTTCACCTGTTTTTAAGGGTTTGTTTTGGTGGTTTAATTTCAGGGTATGCTTGGGTTCATACTTCATGCTTTTCTCTGCAGCCATGACAGCCAGATATTTACCTGGAAAGGAAGCTATGATTCATAGTCATTTAATGACTCCTGAAAGTAAACCTTTAGGAATATCAGCAATTATTGCAAGACAAGACCTAGGAGCCTATAGTAGTAAACACGTACTTCTACACTTACTAGCTCATACAACAGATCTCTTACACCTTAGTTTTCTTTTCCTCTGTTTGAGAAATGCTGTTTGCTTTGTGGTACAGGAGTTGCTGCGCAGGTAGATCTGACCAGATAATGTAAAATACTTGTAAAATTTTAAACATTCACTTCATTTGTGTTCCTGTCTCCAGCATCCATTTCCTAGAAAAACTCTAGTGAACAGATATGGGAGGAATATTTTTGGATGTGCTAGAAAAAGTTTGAGCTGTAAATATGGAGTTGCTTTTCTGTGAAAATTTCACACTGTTATCCTATTTCTAAATGGAATAAAGATACAACATGAGACATAAATGACCAATCTAGTCAAATATTCCCAACTCACTTTTAAAAATGCATTAGAAACCAATAATTGTTGATACTGAAATGTATGAAAAACACTGCAAACCATTTTTGTGAACAGAAATGGAATGCATGAAGACAGTTCCTTGTCAGGAATTACTTTTCCACAGATGCTAGCATGTATTTAAAAATCCCTTACCTGCTGTGCAGCAGCTAGAGAGTGAAAGGAGAAAGAGGTTAAAGATTGCCTTGGAGCATCTTTTGTAAAAGACCTACAACTGATGGCTAAAAAAGCCTGAAGCAAAATACAGAGATATTTTCCTCAGGGTGTAAGAATTCAGCTGAAAACGGTTTTCTAAGATTGGAGCTGGGCCTTTATAATCTTCAACAGAAAATCAGGAAAAATTTGAAGTGAATTGTGGTAGAAGAGTAAAATGTTGTCATACAACCAACCTAGGGAAAAAAGATTTCAGATACAGGCAAATTTCATCAGTGTCAAAATAGATATAGTACAAAGCATACAAATACTTATTGTCTTGTGAATGTTGGTGTATTGCTTAAGTTTGCATTTTCTGTTTGAAAACTTGGAAGAAAGGAAATTAACAGCAGGTCTAATACTGTCCCTTTTATTGACTGATTTTTTTTTCCTGTAGCCCTTTCAAAGCTATAAAAAATTTAAAAGCAAATTGGAGAAACTAAATATTTCTGAGTCCTTGATATTACAATTTTGCTGTTTCAGAGAGAGTTTTGGACTCTTGAAACATCTGTGTCTGTTAAAGGCAGCCATTACTGACTACAAAAGTTTGTTAATTGAGCTGAGCACTCTATTCAGTTTATTTGCAGGACTCTGTACAGTTCTGGCAGATCTATTGCAGCAGTTCGGTACCAGTGCCACTAACCACACTTCCAAAAAAAGCACTCGGGATTTCTTTAGCTTATTCTCAAATACAGTTTGGATTATCAGCAGTACTGTGGATATAGGATGACCATTTAAAATGCAACATTGCAATGTGTTTCAAGGAACTCATCTTTGTAAAGAGAAGGATATGAAGTTATTAAAGATGCATTTTAACATTCTGAAGCTAGGAGATAGGTTAAATAAGTGCCTTAGTCAAATCTAAGCACAAAGGACCATGAACTTTAGGTGAGCAAGATCTGGTCATGTACATAAATTTCCTTGAACTAGTATTTTATTAAACTTGCCTTAACTTTCTATATGGGAAAACTACAGACAAGAGCAAGAGTAAGAACTTGACTGAGAAAAAAATACAAGTCAGGTATTGGTGAACAGCAGTTATCCTTAAATAATAATGGATTGTACACAGGTTAAGAAAAATATATAATTTGATTGTCTCCTTAACAGTAGTCAGTTACCTCATTAAGGTTAACAATCAAGTTTTATACTCCTCTTACGATCCCTTTTTTCTTCTTTAATGAGAAAGAGGCAGAATCTCAGAACACCTAGCTCTTCTCCCACTGCATTCAAGAATCAAAAAATAGGAGTTATTCCTCTTCTCCTGAAGAGTACAGTTCAAATTTGAGAGAAAGCTTCTGATCCTCTGGTGTTGGAGGATTAAGCTCATCTAAAATCTTCAAGAGAAGTGTCTTGTGAAGAAGCACTAAAATCTCAGAGCTGCACACATTCAGTCCGTGACAGCACTAAAAGATTAAAATTCAAAATTGAGAAGAGCTAGGATACAAAGTGTGCATATTTATCTGTGGCCATTATTTAAAAGCCTGTTTGAAGTCAATTGATGACTTTCCACTTAATTTGATGAATTTTGGAGTAGGACCCACAAACATATGATACAATAAACATTTTATACGGTTACTGTCACACCTGTCAGTAAAATGAGACTTTAACAATTCATTCACATGGCTCAAACCAAATCAGCCCTGTTAAAGGAAGAAATCTTACAATAATCCAAATATAGACCATCTTGTACAAATGAAGACTGTTGTAGCCTCTGTGAGATGCTGTATATTAGAAAAATGTTAATATTAAACTTTTGATTTGCTATCCTGATTTTATGCTAATGGAACAGGAAATTTTTGCTGAAAATTAGGTCAGTGATATTTAATTGGCTCCATTAAACCAACTATATACACACTAATAATTTGTAGACTTCAGTTATCAGATTTTCTTCACCTCAAAGTTCCTTGGTTTTGTTCCAATGTCTCATCTCCTAACCTGCAATCCCAGTCAAACATAGAAACTCCTCTGTCAATACCTCTTTCAAAGTTTCATCTAGTATGCATTGCTTCTCCAGTGAAGTGAAAACAAGGTGAAATGGGGATTACTTGACATGAAGCATATGAACATAGCTGAGCAAAGAAGGACTGCAGTTAGCTTAACTAAAATTGTATGTTTCTTTAATTACTCAGTCTGAACATCCTACTTCAATCTTGATAATATACCAGCATTCTAAGTCTTGACATCTGATGTAATCATATGTGATCACTATGAGTTACAACTGTGTCTACCTTAGTCTCCTACAGCCAGTAAAATCACTTTAGAACAATATTTCCTCTTGCCTTTCAACTGTTTGTTTACTTTCATGTGAACTTGAATAACTTCATTAGCTTACGTGAAATCTATCCTAGAAGGTTTTTTAAGACTCTTGAATGAAAACATCATGCTATCAAAAAATGGAGAGAATCATGGATGTTAAAGAAACTTGTATATGCACATCTTTTCCTTTTTAAAAAAAACCTCCAAAATCTCCAGAAGCACCTGAATCATAAAAACAGGCTATCAACAGCTATACATAAACACAGGTCTCATGCTTAACCGTTAAGCTTGTTCACACTTTAAATGAAGATTAAAAACATCAGAAGAAAGTACATCTTATCTCCAGTTACTCTAGAATTAGTACAAGTTTTCTTTTGGCCAATATTGTCTCTGTATTTTTTAAAGGAGAAATCTTACAGTCCAAAACTCCTAAGTAATGTGTAAACATTTTAAAGTGAAAGAGAACTTAAGAACTAAACTGAGAGTCTCTGATTTTTTTTAGTCTTGGTTCAAATTACAAGTCTAAAAGAATGTAACCAAGCTATTGGGACTCAAGATGCATGGAAGTTTAAAATTAGTAAAGAGCAGTTAATTATGATAGTGAGAAATTAGTTTTGATATTGTACAGATCTTTCTTTCTAGTTGTCCTGTTATGTAGGAGCAATGTCTTAAAACTTTCAAATGTTATGAAATTTCTACATATTTATATTTTGGCTTTCATTTCATAGCAGCAGCAAAACCACCACGTAATTGGGCTCAGGTATATAGAATCTAGCCAACAGTTGTCCACAAATGTTTCAAAACACTCTCTTTGGTACAAAATTGTCCCTATCTAAGTCAATTAGGAATTAAAGCATTGTGGTCCATCAAAAGGAAAAATTTCTTCTGACCAACTTAATTTTTGTCAGGATACTTAACTTCAGCAGAATTATGACATATTGTTTTCACATGAGAATTAGGTACCTGAAAACAACATGCCTTTTATCAAAAAAGTCAGTTTTGATTATTTACATGTTATTTTTGATGCCCCCACCATTAAGATAATTTCTTTAAAGCTCTGGCCTCAATGAGACTGTTCAGTGGAGGTCTAAATGACAGAAGTACGATTTCTGCACGCATTTTTTTGCCTGATGTGACATGATATACTTCCATGCTTTTACCAAGGACCATGTTATATTGATAAATGGATAGAATGTGGATATTGTATCTAAGAAGCAATAATTATATACAGATATTAAAGGAAACCACCTTGGAAGAGAGGCTCAGAAGTAAAAATTTAAATCTGTCTGAACCAATACTTTTCCAAAAACAACTTGCATGTTTATGTTAAATACATATTGCAAGTGATAATAAATTAAAATTGCTCCTAAAAGTTCCACTGTACTGTATTTCTTATTGAAAGCTCATAAATAAAACTTCCCAAAAATATGGTATATATATCAAGTATATGATTTAGTTTCAGACTATGTTTATATTGCATTTCTAGCTCACAATTTGATTTTTCCAGCAGCTTTCCTCAAATTTATATGACCTTATGGTGTACACAGAAGAAATGTTCTAATTTAAAATGCTCTAAGTAAGTTTCAACTTCACACTCATGGCCATATTGGATATGAGCATGCCTTAACTCCCGATAGTGTCTGTTATCTGTAAAAAAAGATATGAGACCATTTTGGTATAATCTTTTCCTAGACTATTAGTCTCAAAGAATGTGGAATTTTTGCCAGCTACCCAGCAGCAAAAGGCACATGGGAATAACTGCTTTTTCCTAATCATTCAACCATTAAAAGTTAGAAGAAAAGTTGGTTTTCTTTGAATTATGAAGATGCAAGAGTAGATCTTCATAGAGTATTTGAATGTTGATATTGATTCCTCCTATTGTTCCCTTCCAAGGATGAAGTTTGTCCATAACTATCTCCTATAATGGATAATGGACTTGGAAAAAGGTGGGGTCATAAATCTTTGGTCAAAGCTTTTCAAAACACATGCTTGGACCAGTAGATCTCTACTCCATAGATGCATAAGGTATTGAGAAACATCCTTTTGTCCATAATTATTTTGCAAGGTTTTTTCATTTGTTCTCCTGACATCTTGTTAAGAAATAGCAGTTACTTGAGTTTTGAATTCCACACTTAAAATGCCTAGAAGGTAGGGAGAGAGGAGAGTTGTTTTTTCTTTAATTATAAATAGACCCTTATACAATGATACGCAGCATTGATATTCCTTCTTAGTGGTTATCAATTTGACCTCTAATGAACAGAGCAGATTTATGGGAAACTTATTTAGGAGCCAGGTTATGACTTCAGTGAGTCATGCTGGCTGATAGTTAACAGCGTATGCTGTCCAATTTATAAGAGCTCTAAAAATTGAACTTCTACACTGTAAGCTATATTAGAGACAAGATGGTTTGGGTAGTATTTACTATTAGCTGTTCACAGGAACAACGGGAGAAAGCTATGGTCAGTCTTATTTCCCAGAAATGTTTGTTTGTCCCAAGTACTCCTTTTTACATGCATAGCCAATGACAACCAGCAGTTAAGTATCAAACTTTGAAGGTTCAATATAACTGCTAATTTTTTTTAGTAATTATTATGTAATAATTAAAGTTGTTGACTGTAATATTATTTCAAATACTTTAGCCAAATAGAGATCTGGAATTCTAGTTAACTATTTGCAAAAACATTAAGTAGTGGTTAGGTCCTTTTTCTGTTCATGTTGTGGACTGATGCACACACAGAGTGCACACTGCTCTCTAGGCTCTCCTCTACCTAAGCTTTCCTGTGACAGTAAACCAAATTCTCACCTGAGTTTTCTTCATATGAATCATTATTTTATATATGTAAATAAGCATATAGAAACACAAGAGCTGTAAATATAAGGAAGCATGGGTTCCTACAGATTTGTGGCCTGTGTTCCCTACTTTTCCACAACAGCCTTAGCTACCTACCTACCACATCCCCTAGATGTCACCCAGGTTCTTATTTTTTCATTGCCTACCAATATGCCTCGAGAGAAGGGAGCTTTTGCCTACCCTTCTGTATAGAAACATGCTAAGGAAAATATAACAATATATGACAAACAAATCCAGGCTTCTGGGTAGATGCTGTTCTTCATGCTAACAACTCATGACCTTTCATGAAAGGTCCTCAGTGAGTGCTTCTTTAAAACAGTAATGTTTCACTGTTCCAATATTTCAAATGGAATAAAAATTTTAAATATGCTTAGGATCAGGAGGAAGTTGGAACTTCTAGGTTTCAGTTCAGTGTTTTCCTCAGTTTCCCAAATGTCCTTCAGGTTTCTGCACTACTCAAGATCTTTCTTGTAAAGCGAGATTTGTCTGACAATGTTTTAAATGGCAGACAGCCTTCCCAATTTTAAGAACTGAAACCCAACAATTCTGTATATTTGGGAGCCTCAAGTTACATACTTTGTGAGAAAATAGTTGCTATTCAAGAGAAAGCAATGCCTTTCCCTAAGTCCCAACACTGTCATGGGAGTGGGATGAACAGGCAGCTGGTTCCAAGGATGACTCAGTTGACTCCCTCAAACTAGCCTCAGAAGGAACCTTGCTTGCCCTTAAAGCTGAAATTCCTACTTTCACCAGCAAGCCCACTGCACTCTGTGAGATACAGCTTTCACAACAGCGGTACCCAAACTTCTCAAAAACTGTTTCAAGCTGGCCACTCCTGAGTGGAGACTAGTATTTTCAGCAAAGGCTTTAGTTTTTCTCCACTGTCTTTTTTCCTCAACTCTAGAAGTAAAAATAAATACATCTACTTTTGGCAATGCAAATGCAGTTAGTGGCATCCCATGTGGCAGCAATGCAAATGTTACAAGACAGGCTTAGAAAACTTCAGTTTTCACTGAAAACTGATCAACTGAACACTAAAAATTACACAAGTACTACTTCCTTATCCAGACTGAAATTGTACTACTGTCTTTTTCTAATAAGATGTTTAGAGTGTATTATGCATAAATTGCCACTAGAGTGAAGTATGACAGTTAAAAGAAGTGTTATGTATTGCTGTAGAAAAATTTGAGACTTTCTGGAGGATGTGGCCCCACTGAAATCACTGAGAACCCAATTTTTATAAAGTTTTACATTAACTACAATGTCATTTTCTTACACAGAACCACCTAGACAGATCCAGTAATGGTCCGGGGCCCTCGCTCTGTGCTACTGCTCAGTCTTGTAAAAGTTAAAAACCTGGCTTTATTCATGTGAACAATCTTATTGATGTCTCAAATGCTGATAGCTAAAAGCACGATTGATTTTTTTTCAAGCAAGATTAGAACTAATGCTAATTCACTCCTGCAGTATTATTCCAGTTCCTGTTATAAGATAAATACATTATCTTGCATTTTTCCAATTGTGAAGTACAGAAATAGTTCTTTATGACAACACTTTAAGAGCAGAAGAAAATCAGTTACAAAGTTTTCTCCAAATTGCACAGTGAAGTTGTGTTTGATCATCTTGCAGGAGCACTTTTTCTTCAGAAGAGAGCAGCAAGATATGCACACAAAAAGGTGTGTAACACATAAATCAGGAAAAATTTTTCCGTGTACTAATCAGGGGAAGGAAAGAGATAGTCCATTAGCATGAATTGGGTAAACTGTTTCAACAGTTTGTTGGTTTTACTTCAGAGTGAGATAGTGGAAAGGCATTAAAGATTACTGACAACCTGTGTATTTGCCCTTCTTTTTTCTACTTCAAACACAGACTGACTCCAGTATTCATGTTTTCCTGAGACAAGCTACAGATCTAATGTACTGCTCTATTTTTATTTCCTTTTTGTGAGAAGGTTCTCTGACATGAGCAGCTTTTTAAAAAAGATAGTTTTTTAATTTCCATTGTTGGAAGATGTGACAATTACACTACGTAGACAACTACAGCTGGATTCACAGCAAAGTTACTTTGAATATTCTTTATATCCTGAATTCCTTACTTCATTATGTACTAAAACTGCTGTGGGAAGATAACTATCATTGGATCCAAATTCCAATTTGAGACCCAATGTAAAGCATCTTTTCAAGAATGTATAATTAAGCAGCATTTGTTAGAGTCAATTTGAGTGAATAAATTATTGAACATGGGTTAATTTTGGTTGGATTAAAAGCACCACCTGTTTGCTCCCATAAAAAAGTACCATATTTCCTCTTTCAGTGAAGCATCTTACATATTTGGTTTCACCCTTTCAATATGCAGTTGGTTTATGAATACCCTCCAGTACGGAGAGAGTCAACATGTGCACCATTTATTTGCTCTTCACGTGCCTGATAGTGAAGCACTACAATTCCAAATGTGTTTTCCAGGTAGGGAGAGCAATATAGATCAGAGTAGCTTGGACACCTGTACCAGTGTGTGTAAAGGCTTAAATGGCTGCAAGGCAAACTGCTGTTCATCAATGAAGTTCAGAGCAGTAGTGGTAGTTACTACTTATTATGGCAGCTCTTGAGATGCAAAACTTAATGACTGCTAGAAAACTGCTACTTACCAAAGCCTTTCACAGCAGTTGTAGCATTCTGCTCCTCTCAATAGCTGTTATATACCAGACTGCTGTGGAAAATGCTTCTTTTGCCTTCTCATGTAGAGCTGTTTCCAAATGGGAAGCTTAAAAATGGTTTTACAACAGTGAAGTTTAAAAAGTGGCTGCAGTTTAAAAGAGACTGCAGTGAGTCACAAGCAATCACTATAAAGGTTTCAATGCAAATCTGTTTCCACTGAATCTTTCATCTCTGATGGTAGGATGAACCCTGACTTGCTTAGCATCTGATAAGAAGACATGAAAATTCACAACTTTGGAGGAGAAACAGAAGATTACAAGTCACCTAAAAATCTGCGTGGATCCACAAGACACAGATCCTGTGGTACTTAAACACCATTGTTTTCGTAAGCAGAGATTCACAGCCATACCTTAAAAAGCAGACTTGTCATACTCTGTTCTATCATTTTTAACTGTAATTAGTGCAGAATGTCTAGCCTTTACAGTCCTGTGTACCTGTAAGAGGCTATTTTATCAAGGTACAGGGTTAAAAGTTTATAAGGTAACATCTGTTGAAATAAGCTGTTCAAGGAAAATATTCAAAAGATGTAGTTGGGAAAAAAAAACACCACCACAAAACCAAAAACAGTGGAAGAATTTAACCAAGAAGTTCTCCTTTTAAAAGTATTCTAGGGACACTGTCAGTTCTTAGAACAAGATAAAGTGAGTTGTAGACACTACAAAAGCATTACTGTCAGCAGCAAGAAATGTTCAAAGGAAAAATACATTTAAAGCCTTTCAATGTAGGGGGCACTGTGGGAATTCTGTGGAGGCTGGGATCAGAGACACCCTCTCTCCTCTTCTAGCTATTGAATTTAAAACCCCAAGTGTTCAATTTCATCAGTAGATATGTTGAAAAGGAACCCAAAAAAACAAGCCCAGCACAATAAAAGCAAGGCTGCAATACATGAACATGGTAACAAGGTAGCAACAAGAGTAAAGTGTTGCTCAGAAAAGGAAAATAGTAATTTTAAGTTCCTAACAGAACAGAGTGAGAGCACAAGACAGCATGCATGTTTAGGACCCCTCAGAGTAGCAGGCAAGGCACCCCATCTTCCTCCTGCTTCTATTTATTCCTCCATCTTTATATCCAAGTTGAATTCTACATCTTGAGTGTTTAACTGGCAGAGAAGTGCAAAGAAAGTAAAAGTTTTATGAACATGTGTATGACAGGAGAAGTAACAGGGATGCAAGTGCAATGAGAACTAAATTTTGAACAAAAGTGACTCACTCAGTTTTTCTTTCCAGGAGTTTGGGCCCTCATGCCTAAATATATTACTTCAGGTAGCTTTATTGCCATAAACTTAAAATTATTACAGCTCTGAGACCTCAGTCTGAATTCAATGAACCGATGTGTAAAGTATTGGTCCCTCAAATCCCAGAAGCCTTGCCAGAATTACATATCCTTATTCATAAAAAACTCTGTTATCCCATGGAATTCATTTCAAGTCATGAACTTCTAGAATTTCACTCAGCTGAACAAAGATTATAGACCTTTCTTATAGTATGTGGTAGAGACCAGCACTAAACACTAAAGATATGCGACTCTTGGTGATCTCATCCTGTAGTTGTTCATGCAAAAAATTGTTTTTCTCTTTCACTTCCCTCAGATCCAGACCTTTTGATTTTGGTTTGATGTGCGGATTTGAAAACATAACTGTGAAATCAAGTTGGTTTCACCTGGCTTCAAGTCAAACTGGTCAGTCAGTTTTATACACTTCCCGTAACACTTAGAAGCCTGTTCAGGCCAGCCAATCTTTTCTTTGTGACCCTCACGCAAATTTCCAACTTGTTACTGAATGGGAAGCAAACCTCATTGATGTAGGAGGCCTACACAGCCTTCAGTTACTCCAAGTCTAATTTATCTAATCAGCACTACAGCTTACAAGCTCCAGCATTTGTAAAGCATTTAGCACCTAGGTAAAAACAGCATATTATGTATGTTAAGAATATTTTTATTTCTATAAGGTACCAGGAGAATACTTTAGCATTTTTCTTTTGATGTCAAGTGCTATCTACCAAACAAATCCACACTTTTTTCAATTCAAGAGAATGCAAAATAGGTGGAGAGACTGCATTTGTAGGTTTATGATTCTTATTTAAGTAGCTGCTTACATAAATCCTCAGGTATGTATGATTAATTATTTGCTTTCTAATCCCTGTTCAAAAGAATGCATCTGCTTTTATGTTTAAATCAGGTTTTAGCATCCTTTTTAAAGCATCTGACAAATTAAAAATGCAGACACCTGTATATTCAAAAGAATTCTTGTAAAGCTATTGATAATCATCTGCTACTTAGCACGCCTTTGCGAAAGCTGCGATGAGCTGTCACACGTTATCTGTTTGCCATGATATTTGCCTTGGAGTTAAGTATATTTTCCACTAAGGTTTGCAATTACGCATTTCACAAGGGAGAGACTGACATTCCAAGCACTAACACAGATCTTGGATATTAGGGAAAAACTAAATTTATGGGAACATACTACAAGTTTAACCATTATGTTTAGAGAGTCACCTAACCAGCTAGCCTATGAAAATTGCATTTGGAGTTAAAAAAAAAAAAACAAATCTTGACAAGGTGAATCTATTTACATGGACAAGCCTACTTAGATGAACAGTCAAGACCTTCTTAAAGATACTTATGTCCACTACCCTACAAACCTAGCTCAAGAGGAAAAAACTATTAGCTTAAAAACACACATACATCCAGAATTCCAACTCATGAAAACCATTCTGTTGATTTCTCTAAGCCATTACCTTCTTGAGTTTGTTCAAGTTTACATGCATTTCTAATCACTGTAATCTGAAAAACAATGGCTGCTCCAGCCTTAGAAGTGCTTCTGCAAAGGCCAGCAAGTTATCTTCTGATCTAGGCTGCCCTGACCAGGAAGCCATTTTGGAGTAAAGGCCCTAGGTATGATTTAGCACCTGTTAATGAAAAGACACGCATATGTAAAATACTCTTTGCAGCCACATAGCCTCTAACCCACTGGAGGCTCAGAGAGCATCTGTGGACTTTTTCTAAAAGGAATCCTAGATAAAGTTTATTAAAGAATTTAAGTATTCCCTGATACCATTTATTTTAGGGGAGTTATCTTTGGCCTGAACCAACAAATCCAGTCTAGAATGAAGTCCTTTTCAAAAGTCTTCATATTTAAGCTTTGAAAATGACTATAGAACCTTATTTATTCATTAAGTGCTCCAAAAGCCTGTTCCCTTGGAAGGGTAGTTCCCTTGTCTTGTACTTGGATGAGGCAAAGCTGAACCTCACCTTTTCCTCAGCGTAACGCTTGAACCAGAAATGAACTGCCCATTGTAAAGTGTTGCAGTTATACTATGCAGAAGGCAATTTTCTGCTCTTTGCAGCCGAACTGCATGCTAGGCCAGAGTAAGACAAGCAAGATGCTGTGATGCAGCTCCTAAAACAGAGAACTACATTTACTAGCCATTTTATATCAGGCAAGTTATCTTTCAGAGGACATTTATCACTCTGCTTTTTCCACTCAAATTCATGCTGGATGTTGATGTGAATGTTGTAATCTAACAACCACAGAAGTGTAAAAAAGAAATGGATAAGGACCTAGAAACATTGTCTAACCATCTCATATCCCAAGGCAGAATCAGCTATGTCTAAATTGAAACTCTATACCTGAAATATTGTTTGTGTCAATACGTCCTAAACTGGGACCTTTCACATTGGATTTAGGTCATGAAGTTTTCTTTAGTACTTAATTACTCGACACTTTATTGTGCTTCATTATCTGAAATAAATGTAATACTTGTCGAACCGTTAAGTCTCTTCATGGCACATGTAATACAAAGGCTTGTTACATCAAGCTCACTGCCAGCGATAACTCAAGTATTTTCCATTCAATTATAGAACACACTGATTTTCCTGCTGAGTCACCTCAAATTCAATTTCTCATTGAGAATTCAACTAAATTACTCGCCCATGAATTAACAATGCTGAATGCTAACACAGACATTGAATTATATTACATTTCAGTGACTAGAAGATGTAATTGCAGCTGACAAGGTCTGCTTCAGTTTTCTCTTCTTTTCCAATTTTGACTTGCTGATCCTGCCTTTTAAATACAATACTTGGTGGGGGGGGCGCACCCAACCCGCCTCCCCCCCCCGCCCCCAAACCCCCAACCATTAATTATTTTGTAGGATTTAGGATGTATCCCAGCAGGTCACACAAACAATGCTTC
This sequence comes from Haliaeetus albicilla, assembly GCF_947461875.1. NCBI lineage: Eukaryota > Metazoa > Chordata > Aves > Accipitriformes > Accipitridae > Haliaeetus > Haliaeetus albicilla. Next base: position 5,488,567 of record NC_091484.1, read on the forward strand.
TGTTTCATCTACTGAATATGGCTCAGACATCTTCTCCAGAGTGGTCTGGTGGACTGTAGACAAAATAGTGTTAACTGTTCCTGCTTTTACTCGCTAACAAGACCTATTATCCTGAAACTGCATTTCAGTGCATGAAACATTCTTTGGTTAGCACAGTCACCTGCTGGCAAGTAAAGTAAACAAACAGATGTAATCCATGCAAGAGCAGACAGAATTATCTTATTGCTTCCTAGAAGAATGAGCATGTTCTCTACTATATCCTTTTTCTTTAATCTTGAGTGCTTTGGCTCATGTAATAGAAACCAAAAACCAAATAAAATTAAAAATCCAATCCAAATTATAGCGTAACTTCCAAATGCCACCTAGTTAAGCTGAGATAATTACCCACAATCCTGGATATTCATAGTATCTAACCAAACCTGATGAACTATGAAAATTAAGCTGTAATTCATTAGAACAGTATTTCTGGCTAAATGGAAATAACACAAGACTCATCTGCTACAGTATTTTGAACATGTTTACAGTAACTCAACTAAAGATGCACACAACTGTATGCAATTATTACCCAGAAATTTCAAAGCAGCAAGATGTTTAGTTTTATTTCAGAACAGTTGAACCTGTGCTGGCCTGTCTTGCAGGAGATGTTCTTCCCAAGAAGTGAGGAGAACAGGTGTGGAGAGCACTGCTGTGTACATCGAAGCGACTCCAATGAGACTGATGAGGAACTAAGACTATGGAGTAGTTGATTAAGTCTGGTAGGGACTTTTCAATTGCTATCTCTTTTACGCTGGAGTCACTGGTATATAGTACTGAAGATTACTTGAATAACAGTAAAATTGAGAGCTCAAATAACAATAAAATAATATACTGGTATTGAGAACTTAAAAAAATACTTGTCCATTAGTATCAGCAGCTTTCTTTAGTAATGCTGCCAAATTCAGGTGCAAACAGATTAATATATGGACTTTGCATTTAGTTGAAAATTCTAACAAAATACTCTACAGAAGCATTTGCTGCATCACCAAATTTCAAACATTTTTGCAGAGTAGCTCAGTTTCAAGCAGAACAAAACCCACCTGACTTCCTGGCAGCTAGCCCAGTTACACAGTTCCAGTACAATTGCCTAGAAATTGTGGACGCTACAGTACTTGCAAAGAATTTCATGTTTTAGTTGTCCCAAGTATCAAACCAAATTTCAGAATACTGAAATCTGAGACAGGGATATATATACATTGTACACAAGATTAGCCAAAGTGAATTATTCAAACAGGAATTTTCAGGCACAATTACTAAGTCACTAAGTCACACATGCAGTTCCTCAATTTCTAACGTTTCCCAATACTGTATGTGAAAAGTGTACTTCTAAAAAGCAGAAGCTTGCCCCGAATGTACTGACAGAGTTGTTCTTCCATATAGATTACAAATGCAGATAAATTCTGACAGAAAACTAGAAACTTTAAGAAAAAGTATGTACTCTTATGTTAATATTTTTCTGAATTTTAGCATATTCAGCCTCTAAATAAGTTAGTGGCTGAAATTCTTTATCTGCTGCATGCTTAAATTAACATGTTACTACAAATGGCTAAACTACTATTTTTAATGACATTTAGCCATAGATGTCAAGACATGTTACTGCTGACTATGACACTTTTTATACATTTTCTGGCTTTGTTTTCCTCATGGCATAAAGTCACAGGTTTTACTCCTTAATATTAATGGATATTTTAGCAATCAGAGAGGAAATTCCAAACTATTTGTATTGGGTTTTCAATTCTAGTGGGGGGAACTGCAATTTTAATAGTTTAAGCACATTCTTCCATTCCTAGCTCTGGTTACATCAACTTTCCTTCTAAAGGATATCTTCCAATACAGATAAGTCACTGATAAAATCCTCCAGATGAAGTTAAACTAGGGTTGAAAGCTCAATTGTAGCAAGAGACTCCATGACCCATTCAAGCTACATTATAAAGTGGATCCTTTAAGGGCCTGCTGTTGATTCCAAACCCCAACTTAAATATTGTCTGCATGGGTAGCTGCTACTAATGGGCTGAACTGGCAGCCGCCTTTGCTCCCCCCTGCTGCAATAATGTTGGCAGAGGTTCCCAGAGCAATTGATCTTGGACATTTCCAGAAAACTGATAAAATAATGAACAAATACATGAGCAAAATGCTGTTAATGCTACTGTCCAAACATGGATGTGTACCTATCAATGTCAGGTAAAATTGCATAGGTCTTAAGCCAGAAGGTAGAAAAGTAACTGTCTGTCACGATATGTCTTCTTGCGGTCTTTCTGTATTCAAGCATTACAAGCTTGTGAATTATTACAAATGCTGGCACTTGAGGACTGACTAAGCTTGTGGGAACGACGTACTTCTCTAGATGATTACCAACCATTCATCTGGCTAACGTGAGGCCAAATCTGGCCTGACTGCCTGGCTCAAGGGAATATAATTAACTCTGCAGACAGGTTGCATTTGCGAAGTAGGATGAGCCCCAGGAGGTGCACGCATATGAGAGAGAGCTAATGCTGCCACCCAGCGTACAACAATGGACTTGCAATGAAAATCATGACAGTCTTTTTTCGTATCAAACATGTGTGCACATCAAACACACCCGTATGGCAATCAATATTAAAAAAATAGAAATATACATAAATGGATTTTTATTATTTCCCCATATCGTTGACCAGTTGGAAAATGATTCCTTACATTCTTTCACCAAAGCATCCTCACCAGTAAGGTGTGACCTTAGGAAACCATGTTTGAAAACAGCTAAGTACATTTAAGTATTATTGATTGCACAAGTAATAGCACCAAAAGTGATTACACAGTGTAGTACTTACAAAAATAATTACACTTCAGAAAATCAAAATTAATTTGTACACTTCTGCTACACTTTTAAAGTTGTTGACATTTCATTGTAGTGCTCCTAATGAAATGAAAATTGTTAATAATTGTTTCTACTTCAGTGTGACAAATGTCATTTAGGTTAGGATGTGAATTTGTCTGTACCTCATCAGATCACTAAGTTGACTTTTGGCTCATGTTAGTATTTGAAAGGGGGGTTATTCGTATTTATCAGATGCAAGTTTACACAGGCCAACCATATTATGATCAATATGTATTCTGATTCTTAACTGTAAAGCATCTTGTGTGGTATAGTCCTCTTTTCTTAGAGATCACTCTGAAAAGTGTAAAAACAATGGAAAACAAAGTTGCCTGGACAAACCTTCTTCTTCGAACCACTTTAACAGTGAAATAGTATAAAATAAACTAGCACAATTAGCATAACACCAGGGCCACTACCTGAAGTATCATTTCCTTTTTATTCCCCTACCAAGCAAACTTACTCCTATTTTGACATATAGTGGATCACATTGTTCAAGTATGGAAAATTATCAAATGAAGAGCAGAAGTGCTGCATACGAAAAAAGAGATCTACTGTGTAAAGTATAAGTTAAATCATATTATGCCTCAGTGTTTGTCTCAGACAACGTATCACTCCTATAAACAGTTATATAATTAGTACAGATTAAAAAATCAGCTTTTAAAATACTGCATTAAAAACACAAAAGGCTCTTAGAGTACTTTAAAAGCATTAAATAATTAAAATTCACACAAACAATAGCTGAAGACCCTCAGTATTCTAATTTTAAAGCCAGGTGAACTGACAACCAGATCATTTTTCTAGGCAACTATAGCAAACCAATCAAAAAGCTGCAAACAGAGTTTTGGAAGACCTGTCTCCAGGCTGCGCAGACAGTTCTCATCTACTGCCTTCAACTTTGACAGAAGCCTCTGCCTCAGGATACCCTATCAAGATTCAAGTTACTTTCCAATAGCTGATCTAAAAGCGCATACAATGAAACATCTGGGTTTTGACAATTTTAAAAAAATCCATTATAAGAATATAGAACCTTCATTATTTGGAAAATCACTTACAGTTTGCATCACTGCCATTAATTCATGGATGGACAGAAGTGGATAATTTCTATCCAAAGATCAATACAATTGTTTTGTCTAAGTGCTGTTTGAGCAGTACTTTCTGTCATATAAAAACGATTATGTTAGGCTAAGATAACTGGCCTGGATATGCAGTGGTTTCCTCAGAAAGAAGTATTATCAAGAGCCAGTTTTGTAAAATCAAAGCCTCATGCAATGACGGCTGTATTAATATTTTAAAAGTTTTCTCATTTATCCAGAACTTATTTCACTAGCTCTGATTGATGATAAAATCTTGGTTGTAGATGCCACACAGAATATAGGAGCCTGCTAGAGATCTGCTTTGCCTGTACTTGGGAAATGGGTACTCCTGCTTTTCCAGTTGTTACCATAAATCCAAATGGCACATTGACAGGTTTGAAAGAACAGCTTGCATCAAGGCACCCATTCAGTAAACATATCTTTGTTTACAAAAATCAGACAAAATAAAACCAAACCAAAAAAAGTAACAGCATATGTGTTTTTAACAACTCTCTCCTAGATCTGGGTAGAATTTTTATTCCTTTGTTAACACTGCAGGCACATCACCAACATGATACTTTGTTCACAATTACAGACAGCAAAGAAAGGGTTATTTACAGGACTTGTTTTCTCAGAGGTACAAGTGGATATCCAATAAGGTGACAAAAACAGTTTAAGTGGTCAAACTACAGTAGCAAATAAGCAGCCAAATAGTCTGGCACAGCCAGCTATCTTTTGATTACAAGAATGACCCACTTCTCATCCACTCTGATAATAAGCTGTCTCATTTTCAGTAGATAAGCATAAACCTTCCCAAATAAAATGCTTGCCTCAGTTCTCCCTTTACAATCTCATCAGTAGCTTCCCACTTTGACATTTTTAGCTCATCAATAAGTTAAAAAAAGAAAAAAATTGACTAGAAAGTTACATTTTTATTTTAATCTTATGTTTTCTTCTTTTATCCTATTCATCTATAAATTTCTTGTTTATCCCTGTTCACTGTTATCACACTCATGATATTTAGATTAGTGATGTTTATTTCTCCAACAGTCCCAGTTCTCAGGCTCTTAAGATTATTTGATAATCCCAACTTCAATTTAAAAATCCTTATATTGCTAGCTCTTAGATTCTGGAAAACAGTATGAAAGCATGACTCAAGTGTACTCTAAAAACTCTATGTGAAAGGCAAAGAAAAGGTTTATTCTGAACAAAACAAAAAACAGAGAAGACATTCTTAATCTATTCTCAGAATTACTTGTTGAAGATTTTTTTTTTAATTGCTAGGTTTCATGAAGCAATTATGTGTAAAGTGCTGCATTCTGATCATAAACATGTGTTTTATTCAAATATCACAAACCTGGTACAGTGTATAACATGCAAGTATTTCTGAGGAGCATCATCAGGACAAGCAGAGGATTGATATTAAATGCCAGTAAAATCATCTCACTTACATCACTTTCTCATAACAGCAATGTATAAAGGGTGACAAACTAGGGTAGGTCTTGCTCTGGTGACATAGCCCACTTGCTCACACAAGTTTTGCAACCTGGCAATGCTATTCACATACAGTGTCCCCCACCAAAACCACCCTTAAGTTTTCATTTTGTCCTTGAGATGATTTAACATGTCCCTGTTCCTCAGAAGACCAGCAAACACACCACAAGAAAGCATATTCTAGACAAAGCTCTCTCACACATTTCCCATCACAAGGAAATAACTGCCAGGACAAGATCTGCTCTGCCCTAGCTGTAACAAACTTGTTTGACAGCACTACCTTTTCTACAGCATAACCCTGCTGAAGAATGGTCCTACATGTTTTTTTGAAAAAAATTCTAAAACATCATCTGAATTTTTGCTTAATAAATGCTCTCTAAGCAAAACACTGACTGAAATTACAGCTGGTTAGCTGGCTGTGCCCCTCCCTCCCCTGAGGGGTAGGCCTCTCAGACTTACCTCAGCAAGCTGCTCTCATTTTCTGGGCAGGAATTGGCCTGGTGTCTCCCTCCAGGATTTATAGATACAGAGACAGAGGAAACAGGACATAAAAGGGCAGGAAATCAAACCCCAAACAGCTTCAGAGTGGTGATAACTTGTACTAGTAGCCCTTACTCTGTTTAGGGCAGGGAGGAGGTGAGTTGGCTGAGGCCTGTGAGGAAGTGCTGACTGTCTTCCCTCAGGTGCAGCTCCAGCTCAGCTAATTACCAGCTGGTTCTAATTTGAGGGACAATATGATTTTTTAAAATTTTTTTTTCAGAGCAGCTGTTGCTGTTTACCCTATTACCTCACAGACTGTGCTAAGGCAATAAAGCTAAGATGGTCGCTATAGGTGTTCCTGGGGACTGGTCTCTCCTAGTTCTACGCTAGCTCAATTAGGTTAGCCTTACAAAGCCACAGTCTCCTACAGCTTAGCTGTTCGGCTTTCAGTCATACCTGTGAGCAGTAGTGCTCTGGATCCAGATGTCTCTGTCTCTGAGTCTTCTGTTCCTGGCTGACATATGGCTACAGCATGCCTCAGGAAGGTGTGCTGCCTCAGGGGATGTTGGTGCCTGGGGCGTACGTGCTGCTGCAGGGGAGAGGTAGGTAGCCTGAGCCTTCAAATGTTATATCAGGTATTTTCTGGCTTTTTGTAAGCCTCTGCTGTGCGGGAGTTGGTTTGTGAATCCCTGGTTATAGGCTCCAGAGTCTGCAGAAACAAAGGAGTTTAGATTTTGACCTAAAAGCCCTGGTTTCACAGACTGCCAGAGAAATAATATAGATGGTGATTGTATGTTCAGTCCTATGCGTGGCTTGTAATGCTTTCAGGTAAGTCTGACTCTTGCATCCTTTGTGCAGAGGGTATTGGACCTTGTTTCAGTTTGCTTAAAGGCGCTGAGGTGTGAGGGAAGCTGCTTTTGTCTGTTAGCTATGTTCAAAAGGGATGCGTATCTGGTTTATTCTGCTGAGTGTGGAACATGAAATAAAAAGAAATGTATGAGAATTGGGCTGTGTGAGAAATCTGAAAGGTAAGAAGGCCTGTATTTTATCTACTTAAAAGCTGTGGCCTGGTAAGCAAGAGGAAGGGGGAAAAGAAAAAAAAAAAAAATCTCAATTGCCATAAATGGGAGACTGGTTGACAAGTGCTGTATGTAGTATTGCTGTTCCTCTGGCTTGGAATTGCTGTACATTCTTGGGGTTGTAGCTCCAGAGTTTGCAAAGAAGCCTTGAGCTCTAAGCAAATGCTTGTGTCTAGAGAACTTATGAGCTGGTTCACTAATTACAGAACAGGGTGGAAAGGTTACAGTTAGAAAGCTACAAATAGGCAGATCTGCAAACCTTAATTGTATTTTAGTTTTACTCCTGTTCAGGCTACAGTTGGAATATCGTTTAGAGGTTAGTATATTGCTTAGAGGTATGAATAAAAATCCTTAATTAACACAATAGCAAAGAACTTTGGTTTCTTGTTTGGTCTGAAATAAAAAAAAGATGGTTAGCTGAGTAATAATGTATTCCCCTGAAGTGAAAAATTAGCACCTTACTAATATTTCTTTCAAAACCTCTTGATTTTAAATTAAGAATAGTAGTTTTGTGATTAAATCCCTGGGTAGAAATTCAGTAGATTTGAGCTCCATTCTCAGATCTGAGCCAGATTCATTATGTGACCCTGGGTTATGTGTTAGCTATCCAGGCTAGCTTTTCAGCACCCATCTGCTTTTAATTATGAGTACAGTGCAGTTGAGAAATTGCTAATGGAACTAGCAAGACTTTTTGCATTAGCTGCAGTTGACTTCGGAACAGACCATTTTATCTGTCTCTTTTCTAAATGTGTATGTATGGAGAACCAGCCTCTACTTAACTGAGATATTGGAAGTATGTATCAATTAGCATTATGAACTGCTGAGATATTATAGAGAAAGGAGTTGTATGAGTAGATAAATATATTTGTTACAATAAATTAGCTTAATATGAATACTACTGTCCTGTTTTCTTAATTCAATTTGTTAGGGTAACAATTTTGCAACTTCCTAAAGTTGTCTCTAAAGTATGAGATGCTGTCTCTTAGTCTTAAAATCTCTAACTTTCTATGCCATTATAAGAAGGCAATAAAAGATATCCAAATATTTCCAGTCATTGGAGTGAAAGATTTGAAAAGAGCTTAAGTATTTCAGAAGCAAAAAAGTAATTTAAAAAAATACAGAAAAATAACTCTAGAATGTATCTTACTATTGTTTAGGACAGGATCTTGTTTCTGCTATACAAAAAAGACACTTCAGAGTTTCCATGGTTTACAGCTTTTCGTTTCTAAACTTAGGACATCTGTACCTGAAGAAACTTATTGCATGACTACTGCAAGAGGAGAGAATGCAGACAGCAAATTATACCCATTCCCAGCTGATGAAGGTTTCAAGAAATTCCAGAAGTTAAATTTTTACCACCTTCTCAAAGGTAAAATTCATTTAATTGTTAATGACAAGCTTTTGATACTGCTAGCTGCATGTAATAGCTCTGGTTCCTGAGATGAAGTGATTGGATGAAAAATAATCTTAAATTTAACCTCTGTAAACTACTGTTGTCATATTGTACCTGAAGAAAAAAAATATTCTGATGCTATATGTCTGTTGAAAGTGTGTGAATTTTATTTCTTCAAGATGCACATTTAACTAGATAGAATATGGCAAGATGCATCTAAGCTGAAATTTAGTTAGGTAGCAAAGGTGCTTATAACAATTGGTAATATATGTGCATGGAGCAAGCATGCTTTTTAAGGTCCGAACAGCTCTGGCTTTTCGTACCATCAGCTTGAGAAAGAGACTACAGCAATGAGCCTTCTAAATTAAATGGCTGTGGTTTAGGCCAAATATTAGCCCTAATGACACACCTGTAGTCACTTAAGGCAGTTTGATTTGCATGCCAACATCTGGTCAGCACCTTCTAGGCTATCTGCTCTCTTGAACACTCTGATTAAAAAACAAACAAAAAACAACCACAAAACAGTAAGGTGAAGTTCTAGACTATGTATCTGGCACTTGTTTTGGGCTGAGTCCAAAAACACTGTTTAATGAACAAAACTGAAATTACTTTATGGGATTTTAATTATCTTGAGTATTTACTTAATTTGCTGTTGCTTCTTAATGTTTACTGTGTATTCTTTTGTTATGTGGTAAGTATTTCAATGTAGTATGATTAACTGGTACTGTTACATCCATGCTAGAGAAAGCAAGCATGAATCTCATTGTGTGAAGTGATGAGCAACATGTAGGGTGCATTCCAGTTCCTCCTATGTATAAAGTACCACCAGTGTGAGTTGGATGGAGAGAGAAATAAAGTAGATCAGGAAGTAATGACTGGAGGAAAATATGTATTAAATTTTCACATTTAGATCAGGATCATTATAACCAGAATCTCAGGAGCCATTATTTTAAGTGTTAGTATATAATGCAGTACACTACATTAGGTTTTATGTATGGCAGCTGGAACCTCAGGATGACTACTGTAAACTTTCCATCACTGCTAGTTTTCACAATGACCTTTCATCTTCATTAGGCAATACTCTGAAATTGCTCTAAGTATACCAGTATGGATTCTTTGCTAGTGTAAACTAGAATATGTATCGATGTTAATGGAGCCATTCACATTTATTAGTATAAATTAGTTTTAGTATGCTCTCACATCATAAATCATAATGGACATCAGGGAAGTAATTTGGCAGCACTGATGTAAAAACAGTGAAAATGAGAAAACAGTTGACTCCATTATTCAATGTTTAGTAGCAGAAATGTGTGAAGTGTGTATGTGTGTTTCCCAAGCTTTACCTTTATGCGATATGAAGCAATGAATGGACAAGAACAGGGACAGAGGAAGAGTGATTTTTTTTTTTTTCACAAGAGGATAACATTCACCACTGTCTGACCCTTCAGTCTAAAGTCTTTCTGTTCTTTCTGGTTCTTTTGTTTGTCCTATGTGTAAAAAAAATTAGGTATAATGATACTAATCACCTATGCATACACATATTTTGGTTTTGCCTATAAAGTGTACTGGTAGGTCAGCTAATGTCTATATTGATAAAGAAAGTAGTGAACTGTGTTACAAGATCGCTTCTGGCTGCTAGGTCATGACGTCTACTCAATAGAGTATGATGAGTATTACTCATGCAGATTATTTGAGAAGTAAAATGGTATTTAGATTTTTAGGCTCTAACTCTAATAAAGTAAATTGTTGGACAGGAAAGGATATCCCAAGTCTAAATCTAGAGCCCCTCTTGTTATTGACAACCACATTAAATAATTAGAATTTTTAAGGTGTTACTATGAAAGAAATACGTAATACAAATAACACATAGGTAAATGTTCAGGCTTGCCTGACTAGCTGTCATCTGTTCTATAGTGAATGAGCATTGAACACTTCTGGCATCTAGTGCTCTATTTTTACACAAAAAAATCCATACAATATTTAAACCCTTCTCATGCTGCATTTTGATGACTCATTATTCCATATTGATATCATACAAAGCTGTTATTTCCTTATGTATAAAAAAGACTTGCTGGGTTTATTCGTCAAGGGAATTTGTGAGGAAAAACTTCTATAGAATATAGAAATAGTGAGATAGCAGAAAGTATTTAATCAGGGTGATGGCTTTTTCAAGTTATTTTTCTTTGTGACAAACCAAATATGTATTGTATTATTTGTGGATCAGTATATCTAATGTCAGCGCACATTTCTGTTTATTGGCTCATTTTATCATGCTGAACTGTCACAAGCTTCTTATTAATCTGTCTCTGAAGAATCAAAATGCTTTAATAAATATGTTAGTTCCTTTAGATCTCAGGCTGAAATGAAACTGTTAGTTAAATGTACTGTAACTTTGAGTGAAGATACCTTTAGAGAGGTTTAAAATGGGAGCATGTTATATAAATCTAAGACTGACAAAGGAGAATGCATCTTTCTCTTAATGGCCAGTTAGGACTCAAATAAAGTAAAAAGCCCTTTTCTATACAGAGTGTGAGACTCCTTTGTTATGTGGTATGATTGACTTATCAAAGGGATAATTAATTTTGCAGTTTCATAGTGAAAATTCATTGCTTGTGTGGGCTATTCATTTACATGAACAGATTGATGTGCTTTAAAGTCAGTACACATAATGTATGCACGTATGACACGGGCTCAGGAAGGTGTCCACCTTTCATTACTATAAAGAGACACATGTAGTTAAGTTGAATTTTTGCTTTATTCAAGGGTATGAAAATGCATACTACTTTCTTTAGCTGGCAGGGACAAAAATGAGGGGGCCTGAAGGAAAAGCAGACACTAAAAGGACTGTAAGACCTTATGTACTTCTGCAGAGGAAAGTGAGTGTACTTGACTGATGGCAGAAAGCTAATTTTTTGCACAGTCACAATAAGTGTGCCCTTCTGAGCAAAGAGAAGTAAATGCTTGGCTTATATCAAGGGATCAAGATGTCATGCAAGACACAGGAGTGGTTGATGCATGCCATTTCAAAGGGGAAAGGCATTTGAAGAACAGCATCAGATTTAAGAGGGGGAAAAAAAATGAATTAAGATCATCCATGTGATATTGTCATTGATCGTTGTAATACAACTTCAGGTTCCTTGGTAGTTCTTGCCATATGAACCTACAGACCTTTGAGTATGAATCCACTGCAGTATGAGCAAGTCTTTTATTATATCTATGTACTAAGTTAACTAGTATTCCTGATTATACGTTTCACCATTTAAAAGAATTATATCTTAGATCTTTCCTTTTGTTGGTCAAGTTTTTTAGCTTGTTAAAATCTTGGCATCAAGAGTTTGGGTTTTTATTTTATACACAGATTTGGAAAGTAAACACTCATCTTTATTTGGAAGTGCCTGAATCTTTCTATATACCCCTCTTATTTTAAGAGTTTACATGTCTTGAGTTTAACAGAAATGTAACAAATATTTTTATTGCATGTGATGTTGGTTAATTCAGCCTTCTGGAAATGCCCCACAAGTATCAGAAGCTTGTCTTTTTGTAATAAACTGGTCTTTGATATTATACTTATGTTGAAATGTTTGTAGTAGTTAGCAAGTCAGATAATTTTAGATGAACATCCAAATGTGGAAACAAAATTTTATTGATGTGTACAGTTGTGAACATATTGCAGATGATCATGTGTGAATAGCTATGCCTGTAAAACTTCTCAGTATCACTCTTGAAAAGCAAGCCCCCAATGCCTGAAATTAATTTGTTTTCAAGTGTATGTTGCAGCTACAGAAGAATGCATATTGTATCCACCAGGTGTTAGCTTGCCTAGGCCACCCATCCATCAGTCTGCTTCCTTAGAAATGTTAAGTTTGGCACTACTTTCTTTCCTTTAAATCTTAGCATCAGCCCATGATGTTGTTACAGTACATTACATAGCTTTTCCTCTGTGTCATTGTATATTGCCATTGGGAAATGAAGCATAAAAAGGCTGCCATTAGAGCACATCACTAAATAAGACTGCATGAATTCCAGCTGTTGAACAATTGGTCAGTTCCCTTTTGAGCCAAAGAGACGTTTCATCCCTATGTGAGTTCTTTTAGTGAAAAAAAAAAAAAAAAATCCATGTTTTAGCGGTGCCTTTAATTTTCCTTAATTTTTCTTTTAGAAATTGTGCAGTATAATATCAGTCTCAAGCTTGTAAAGAAAAAGATCAAAGCATACCAGAACTTATGTTCGTATGCTAAATGTAAGAAAGTTAGAAATTAACTCCCAAGTGCTGTAAATTTTCTGAACTATGTGAAAGTAATTCATGCTGAGGGGTTGTTTTAAGATGCCCTCTTTTAGATGGATGCAGAGCACAGTCACAATTGTTCAATTAACTGCAGTAAGAAAGACTGGATATACCTTCCACAGCACTTCTTGGTTGTGCTGAAGTTGTTCAGTTATTGTATTCAGTTTGCTAGTTCACTCATTTTGAAGTTTTGGTTCTTTGCAGTGGTATATTTATGAAGCTCTTCAACTGTTTGTCTGGTAGCCTATTCCACAGGGACTGAAATGTGCATGTTGTGAGTGTAGATCAACAAGAGTAGATAGTGTAGACAGGTATGCATATGGGTATGCTTAAGCTAGGACTTTTCTGGCTTTTGTTTCTCTCCAGGTCATGTTCAAACATGAACTATGTATATCCTCTGGCTTTCACTTAGGTGACCTAATGTCACTACTTAATCAATAGCAACAAAGTCAGTTGTACTGCATTGTGGCGGCAACATGAAAAAATAAACAGCTTCTTTCTCTGATTGTATTTTAGCATAGCTACAATAATCAGCTAAGTCTGAGACAATCCAGCATAGCCTGGATTTGTTCGAAGAGTTGAGTGGTGTAGGGGAGAGTTCACACCGCTAGTGGTATTGCTAAAAAGCTCTTTTCACGGTATGCCCAATTAAAGGAAATGAGCAGTAAAATTGAAGTTTTTCCTGCAATAGACAAAACTGACTTCAGAACCGGACCCTAATATTTTCCTTTAACAGAAGAGCAGCTGAAAGGCTACTCTTACTATCCATAAGGCTATAATACATGTAAAACACTTACTGAAAAAAAAAAAGCTATTATGTTAAGACCTGATTTTTCTTAGGTTGGACCTATCTTGCATGTGTCTGGGATATAGACATCTGCCAGCTGGATGCACACAGAAGCCTGTGATTAAATACAGATTTTGGTGTTGAAGTAGTTTCTCTTTGGAGATGTTTTATATGGACAATTTTGAGTCAAATCTATGTTTTTCAGTACTGTAGAAAGTTCTTCAATGCTGAAAATAAGAATTTAGTATTAGACACCTGTATGAAGAAACTGGGTTCAGTGAAGAAGGTATAGCTCGCCTACAGTGCTACATTATTAGTGGTGGCACAAAATCTATGCTGCTGCTTGAGAAACTGAGAACTAGTGCAATGTCAAATCAGTCTGTTCTGTAGGTAAACATGATTAATGTCTTACATCACTGAATCATTGCTGTTTTAGCAAACATAGATAACATGTATCCATAAATGATTGTTTAACACAGCTCATAGACCTCAAATTTCCATCTCTGCTTTGGAGTAAGTGAATGTTCACCAAATTTAAATCATTCACCACAGGATTAAGGTTCAAATGTAATTTAAGCTAGACAAAAGGGATTTTCAGGTGTTTAAGTAGTTTCAATTAGATAATAGCACTAAGGGGGACAAATGAGTCAGATTCCATGCCACTAATGATCATTAGATCACTGTGTACTGTTAGTTATTTTGTTATGAAGTGTATTGTGACATTTTTGATCATGAAGGCTGTGAATCAGGATTCTTAACAGAATTGCTGTACTTTAGAACCCAAAGTCTTCTTTCATGCTGCATGGCAGTTGTCTTGTTGCATTGTTGATGAGACCCAGTGACTCAAGAAATAGTAGGGAGCTAATAGAATATTCTCTTTATTCTCAAAAATTCCAGCAAGTCTTTAATGTCATCTACCTGTCTCCTCGTGTTCAGAATGAGCTTATCACAGTAATTGGTCATAGTACACACCGGTTCATTTCCTAAAGTGAATAAGGTTACAGAGCTGCTACTGCTCTCAGATACTGCTGTATCTTTAAAATAGCCTTACATTTTCTTTCCTAATTATCATCAAATAGTAAAGCAATTCACAGTGGTAAAATAATGAGTATTGAAGGCATTCTAATGGAATACTGTGTGATTATGGAGTTAAACTAGGTGTTTTTTGAAGTAAATAGTTACCAGAAGCCTAATCCAAGCTTCATTACCAGTTTCTGCCTAAGTGATCATCAAACAGTAAAAATTGCTATAGAATCCTGTGACCCTTGCTTTGCCTCATAGCTGCGGGATGGAAGGTCCTAATAGTGTGCATTCTCAAGGGCTGTAGAAGTAGAAATATGAGCACTTTCTCACTGTGGGAGAATGTAAAAGTTGAATATATGTGAAGTAGTTTCATAATAGTCCTCCTGAAGCCAGATGGTTGAGTTCAGGTAAAACCACTCTGCTTTTTCACTTTGTAAACTGGTCACCATTCAGTTAGTCAAATTTGAACAGATAGTTTTCTTTTGAAAGCTGCAGTATCTGTCTCTACTTGAATTGCATTCACAGAAAAAAATGAAAGCTTTGCCTTTGGAAACTCTACCTGTTCTTGTCAAAGTAGGATTTGCAGTTCCTAGAATTAGCATTCACATAACTTGAAGGACAAAGTCTGCATCATAGTACTCCTCCTACTTTGTTGACGCTTCCATCGTTTGTTTTTTTTGCAGATTCTCTCAAATGTATCATGACACTTCACATCAGTCAGAATTCTTTCACAGTTTCTCACTAAATAGCAATTGTTCCACTTTCTCCTGTTGTGTCGTTTTGCAATCCAGTCTTATGAAACCACATCTGCATAAGCAGCTGTCTAAAGAAGGCTGCTGTTTCCTCTGAGGAGAGCAAATAGGCCTTTTTCACTAAAGACAGTCTCTCCATTTCCTTACTAAGCCAACATGCATGGCTTCATCTTCACTTCAAGTCAATAAGAAGCATCCCCTTGATTTTGGTGGTTGGGAATCAAATGCCGAAGTTTAAAATTTCTTTTTGAAAGTTTGATTTCTTTGGAAAACTGTATTAATTTGAGTTAACTTGCCAGTAACCTTTTCAAAAACCCTGCCCTGTTTACCCCCCATGCTGTGTTCATTGTCTGAATTTTTTCCTAGCTATTTGTCTGTGACAACAACATGGGATTCTTTTCTTGTGGAGTCATGGTTTTCTCATCAACATCTGATGTTTGGACACTTGAGGAGAAAGTACTGATAGTAGTGACACACATTGGACATTCAGTCCAACAGTAGGCTATGCATTTCATCAAACTTAATTTCAAAACAATTGGTCTCTTATGGGCACAGCGAAGTTTGTGTGAGCTGGGATTTTATTTGTAGCACAGGAAGAAATCTGAAGCTTGAACATCAGCACTACTTGAAAAATAGTTCGTCTTGAAACACAGTTAATAGTATTGCATTGCTTGATGTAATGCAAGACCTAGAATGAGGCTGACAAAGCAAACCAAATAATCTTTTAGCATAAGGAAACAGATATTGCTTAAGGAGTCATAAAGGTTGGCCCCATGGAGATGACAAAGCTGTAACATGTGTTTTGTTATGGAAGATGAAATACTGTTGAAGTGGAAGCTGTATCTGTTGACCTAATCAGAAAAAGCAGCTACCTAGTCAACTTCAAGATGATTCTCTCTAATGAAAACTTCAAAGAGCCAGGAGGCCAGTTAATCTAGATCATTTAATAGTTTGGGTTAGAGCAAATTTACCTCAGGTTATATTTAACTGAAGCTCTTGCAAAAAAAGTTGGAGGATGTGGGTCAATGTTTGATTGTATAAAATACATTAAATATTAAGGCCGAAATCTTGCCAGTTAGGTACATGGCTGCTAAATTTAAATGAGTACATATGTCTGAACAGTCAGATATGGGAAGTTTCTTAGTAGTCTAAGCCTGTCCATGCAGAAGTTGCACCTAAGGTGTAAATGACATGTGTACACTTAGTTCTGAGCACTTGCCAAAAGGAATGCTACAACCGGTAAAGATTTTTATTAGAAGTTAAAATAAACAGAAACTAGTAGTATAATTGACCAACACCCCTTCCACCAATGTTCCAATAACTCCCAAACAAGAAACAAGATCTCTCCTGGGTTTCCCTTGTTTTTGTTGTTGCTTAGAATCTTTCCCATGCTCTGTATTCATGTTTCATGTTATAAGAATTCCACATGTTTGTCTGCCTTCCAATCTAAAAACTGTTATGAATTTAATGTTCTTTCTGAAAGCTGTGTAATCTTGATGAGATTTAAATGTCTGCTTATGTCTTTCTCCTTCATGAAGATCTTCTGTCATGTGAATGCCTCTGAAACGACACCTTGTTCTTCCAATGATCTCAAATCAGTGAAAAGACACCGGAACCAGGTGTTCTACTGTCTTTGAGATATTCTGCAGCATTATAGTGCTTATGACACTATAGATGTCAAGAGGACCTGCCCATTTTGTCAGACTGTAGCAGAGTAATGTATCATATGAGGCTTTTGGCCTTATCTTTTTGACAAGAAGTTCTGTGAACACTGAAGCTGGAGTGTAATACTACCCAAAGAGCACTATTCTTTCTGTGGAATGTTGCATTTATTGATGTTTGTCCCATAAACAATAAGACTTATTGAGGCATGAAATATGTTTGTGCAAAAGTGCTCGTTTCTATGATATTGCAGCAAAAGGAATATATTTTGGATTTGCAGTGATATAACACTTATGACTATTGCCTTTGTTAGAAGAACAAATATTAGCAGAGGTTAAAGGGAAAAGAGTGTAATTCAACCACATCTACAATTTATGTGGGGTATTTAAATTGAATCTGTATTTTCTCTGAGCATTTTGATCTTTTGGCATATGAAAAGTAACCACCGTATTTTTGACTGTATGGAAAGTTCCCCTTTAGGGTTTAGAACGAAGCTGCAGGAGGAAAAAAAAGATGGTCCATTGTTAAATCTTCAAAGAAAAAGATCCAGGGATGAAAGCAAAATTGAGATACAAAAGGTCTTTTAAGGTATTTAATGTTTCAAAATGTGGTTCTGGCCCCTGCCTACTGGCCAGTTTCAAATTTACTGTCTAAGAACTGAAATTTCAAAGGTGATTTGGAAATGCCTTTTTTCCTGCATTAACTAATGTGAGGGCATATGGCCCTTTAGTCTGAACACATGGCACTAAAAATATACGTGTGGAGTGCTTTGTTTCACAGAGTCACATTTTTCCTTTCATTTGTTTCAGAAATCAAAGTTTTTGTGTTCTTGAAAAGACTGAGCCTGTGTAATGTCATGCTTTGAAATACTGTTCTCTTGACACTATAAGACCATGAAAGGTAGAACTTTGACTAACTGAATTATTCCTTCACCTTAAAGAGACATTGTCAAGTCTGTTAGGCTCTAAATATGACCCACCTAGTTTTGTTTCCTTTACCACTTCTATTGGTAAGCTTATTTGATTCTTTTCTACACACAGTGCTTCGAAGCTTGCTTTTCTTCATAAAATTAAACAAAAATCCAGAAACCTATGTTTCAAGTGACTTCTGCATAATTTGGATCAATGTAGGCAAGTGATTGCAGTGTGCAAACTTCATTTCAACTGACTAGTCCTTATCAAACAATGAGTGAAAGTGATTTAGAGCGAGTTAGGTCTTTTGATGTGTGGATATAGTGCTGATCAAAGTCAGTGATAGCCGTTCATGTGAATCCCAGGACAGGCTTTGTCCCCATTAAAAATACATTCCATTACAATAATTGTCAGACAACCCCCCTCCTTTTTAAGCGAAAATAATTTTAATTTGACCCCTTTAAATCACAAATGCAAATCAAAAAACCAAAATTGAAACACATACTTTTGTTTTAAAACTAAGTGCCTCTGTCCAACAAAACTAAATCCCTAATGTTTTAATTACCTATAATGATCTCCTTCACAAATATTCTGTTTATTATGGCCCAGAAAACAGTCTTATTGAAAACCATGCACCACATCTGTGCATAAAAAAAGTCAGTATGACATATACAGGCACTGTTGCTCAATAGGTTCTGCAACTATGAAAGATACT
This sequence comes from Haliaeetus albicilla, assembly GCF_947461875.1. Lineage (NCBI taxonomy): Eukaryota > Metazoa > Chordata > Aves > Accipitriformes > Accipitridae > Haliaeetus > Haliaeetus albicilla. The sequence continues at coordinate 5,507,111 of NC_091484.1, forward strand.
TATTTTTAACCAATGTCACTGTCGCTTTTATCTGAATATCTAACTGAAAGTGCAGTTTAGATCTTGGTACTTACCTGAGTTCACGAAGCAAATAGCTATATATAGCTGACAAATTGTTTTTTACTGATCAGAAAGTTGTAAAATCTCAATTTTGTTCATACTTGCTATATGTTGAAAATGAATTTCAGAAACTTAATGTGATAAGAAAACTCTTGACCTCAGTAAAAACCATTTTCTGCCTAATAGAAACAGGAAACACCCAAGGCTTCACTTTGAAGTCCCTGAAACCCAAAGATCTGAATGAGTCTAAAATATCCAGAGTCCTATATACAATTATATACCTCAGTGTCTGTGGTAAGCTTAAGTTCCTGGCTGAATATGTATTAGATCAATGGCTAGAGAACACTATGCATTTCAAAAATGTGCAAATGGGCCAATCCATGGAATATTCCTTTCCTGTTGCCCTCTTGAATAAACTAAGAGAGAACTCGAGTGTTATTTGCCTTAATGTTTTCTGTGAGAGTGCATGAATATTGTGTTTGATGGGGGAGCTCCATGACTTGCCAGGCCTTTAAAAAACAAAACTAAATAACCCCAACCAAACCCAGACAATTTACCAGAGGTATGTGGATTAAGGAGTTGTAATAGATAGGCAGACAACTGAGAAATTAATCTCATTTCATAAATTACAGATTTACTCCCAGATTGGAGTGAGTCTTACCACAAAGTTTGGTGATGAATGAGAAAAAAGTAGAAACGATCTTCTTTGGTTCTACTATCTAAAATAAAATTGAAGTGACATTTTTCAAATGAGAATACATTGTCTGCTGCTTTGTCTGGTTATTTCATTTCAGCTTTGTTAGATCTTTTGTTTCTTTGATGCTCAGAATATTGCACCATTTGGCTCTAAAACCTACATTAGAAGAGCATTAATTAAAGGCAGACACAGTGCAATGGAGACACTGTTAAAATTATGCTTGAAGGTACAATGGAATTAATTTTGTACAAGCGAAACATAAAAGAGAGAATGAAACCAGAGGAAATAGCAGCATATCCTCACAAAATGATAATGAGAAATACAATTGCAAATCAGACAAAATATGAAAGGACATATGGAATAATTAGACTTCAAGAAAGAAATCAAAACAAAGGGTAACTTGCTAAGTGCTCATAAAAATTAAGTGAAGAATATATAACTAATATTCAAGGTTCTTGGGTTTTGTTTTTTGTGGAGTGTAAGGTTTGTATTAAGTACCTGCCAGTAACATGAGGATGTAAATTTTACATCATAATTTCCTTACAGGTATGTAAAGAATTGAGTATATAGCTTCTTTTAAGAACAATTTCTCTGTTATAAGCTCTCTAAGAAGATAATGGCTTGGGATCTGGGTTATGGTTCCCAGGTTGAAAATGAGGGCACATGACAGTATTACAGTTAATTATGTCTGTATAGTAGAAGAAAAAGGCTTTAGGAAACTGCTTTATTTTAATTGGTCATTTTAAGTAACAATTAAACTTTTCCAATTCTTTTTAGAACCCCTGTGGTTCACATTCAGTTGTGAGTGTTCTTCCGTAAAGCAGCTTAAAAGGTACAAAAATGTGGCTTGAACATTCATCCTGTACCCCAGAGGCTTCCAAAGGTCTATGATGGCAGTCTTTTAAGTTTAGCGTAAAGCAACATAAAACAGAATGAAAGATTATCATATGTTTAAAGACCTCTGTTGCATGTGATGAACTTCTTTTGATGGCTGGGATTGCAAAATTGTTGGTTTGTCTGCAGAGCTTTCATTCTGATTGTGTGGAAACTGTTTATGTGTTGGGATGACCATTATGTTGCCATCTATGGGAGGACAGTACTACTTGTGTATTAGTGGGACTGTATTATAGATGATTATCAAAGCCTTTGTTTTCTTCTCCTTTAGGTTTAAACAAAAAATACAACAAAAATTAGAACACTGTTCCACACACACCCACACCCATTTATGTGGTGACATAGCTTAGCTCCATTAAATGTTACACAACATATGGGCTTCTGTCATCTGGGAGAAAGCAGTGCTACTAGAAATTCTCCTAGCAAGTACCTCAGTGTTTCTCTTGCAGATGAACAAACATAGTAGATGTTTATAATGATTGAGGGAGAAACCCTGAAACTTCTTTTAAAAGAAACTTTCTTTTAAAACATTGTATAGATTTATAGTATGTTATCTTCCTGAAGACTCTATAGATTATAACTTCTTGCCAATTCTGAAGACTTCCAAAATGTGGTACCTACCTAACTAGATTCAAATAGTTGGTTTTGGTTTTGTTGGGGTTCTTTTTCATTGTCTGCATAAGTCAGTTTGTTACTGTCCTCCAATTCATCAGAACCTAAATGAAAAGTGGCCATTAAGAGCCAGTGGGAAGGATTTCTAGTTGAGGATCAGCCAAAGTATTGTGCAGTCCTCTCCAGCTGTGGGTTAGAAAGGTGCACAATGTTTTCTCCAAAATAGTGGTTGAATAACAGCATTCCCAGGTGATCTAGAAGGCTTCTTGGAAGAGTGAGATCATTAATTGCCCACAACTTGAAACTATGTACAAAAAAGTAAAATTGATCCTTTAACATCCTGTGCATTATTATTGGCGTTTCTACATTTCTAAAGCTGTCTTAATTAGTCACAAACTCCTGAGCTTCAAAGCAATGTAATGTATAGCATAATAATGCCTTCTCTGTTGTGTGCACTTTGTCATTTATTGGGATTTTAAAGAGTCTTAAATAAATCCAAATCCATTATTACCCCTTTTTAGTATTATATAGCACAGTGCAATAAACTCATTGAAAATGTTACTTACAAGGTGGTCTGTGTTTTGCAGGATTGCAAAGGGCAATATAGGTTTTATATCAGAGTATGTTTTAAAGTAGAACACATTGAATTGTTTCCAGCATATGTAATTAAATTGACCAGTCCATAATTTTTTCTCTGAAATGTCAAACCACACGATTTCAAAATCAAACTAAAGGGAAAACACATAGTGCGTTTTTTTTGGCCTCTGTGGCAAAACTCATAAATCTTACAATGCAAAAATACCCAATTAAGAGGAGGGCTTTATGAAGTATGGTATACAGTAAAAATCTGAAGATCCTTGATCTCGTAAGTTGTCTATTTTGTCACAATTTGCACAAAATTGTAGGAAGGTATGAACTTCAGAAGGGCAGAGAATGTTCACCCGTTAATTTTTATAACAATTTTAGAGACAACTCATTTAATTGAAGTTTAATCTTTAATCCAGTGTCAAGATGTTCTAAATTGTCTGCTATAGTAATTATCAATGTGTTGCTGGGCACTTATTTTTCTTAAAAAAATCTTTCAAAGTTGATTATTACACCCATAAAAATTGTCCAACTAAGTGGCATAACCCTACAAGATAATGTATTCTTTACAGCTTATTTCTACAAATATGCTCCTTTGTTTGGTTAAGACATATGTAGGAAATTGATTCTCTGATTCACTTTGGTTTACAGGACTTTTATTAAGAGCAAATTTTGTCTCTACCAATTAATCTTTGCAAATTTTTTCTCTACTACATGAATGCTCACAGAATTTTGATAACAAGTAGCTCTAATTCATTGCTTCATGAAAAGGCCTTTTAATCTGTTATATTTTACACTATTTCCCTGAAGAAACCTATTGAATTTCAAAGCAGTTAGGTTTTAATGCCATACAGATAATATTTTGAAGGGTAAATATATTTTGCTACTATTAGTGATGGGGGAATATCTCTTCCTAATAAAAATGCTGCTCTTAGTGTTGCAGTAAGGCTTTACAGACAGGTTGTAGAAAGTTATGTGAAACTCTGGTCTTCCGCAAGTATAATCAGAAAGGCTGGATTGCAGGGGAACATGCCTTCACCCACATCTCCATTCCAGCCACAGTCAAGAGGTTTATTTTGTATAGCCTGTTGGATTACACAATAAAGGCAGTTAGCTTAAATAGCCCTGTAAGATTACACCTTTCTTTATTGCTTCTAACCTCTTGAATGTGCTGGTGCTTCTGTGGCTGCTGCTATTGTGGAATCTGAGATGCAGAGAAGGATTGTCTCCATATTACAAAGCTGAGGCAGAAAAACATGAAAGACTTCTCATGAATTCAGAGCCTCTTTTCCATAGCAGAGTGTTAAATTCTGGCCCTCTGAATATTGGAGTAATGCCTTCACTAATGAATGATTCTTTTTGTCTTCACTGCGATTAAACTTAGAAACAGTGTATGCTATTTCTAAAGTGTACAACTGCATGCAAAAAACCCAAGGTATTTCCTTACATAACAAACCCATAATATTTTGAAAGCCTCATCTGCTGCGAAACTTTGAAGTAGATGAGCAATTTTTGTTGCACCTTGTAATTTTCGCTTATAGTTCACGTAATTAATATTTCCCTGTTTTGGCAATCTTATGGTTACAGTAACAGACATTGCTAAAGAAGAATATCCAAAGCAGACTACTTACTTTTTCTGCAGTTACTTTTTGTATTTTTGTTACTTCTTATTAAAGTGGATGCTTGTGATTTCTCCTACCAATAAGGAAAATCCAGTGTGTCCAGTGATGAGGGCATGGCAATGAAAGCCACACCGTTGCAGCTGATGGCATTGTGTTTATCCTAATTCAATTTCTCAAGAGCCCATGCCCGGTTGCTAATGCAATTGTGTGATGTCTTGTAGAATTTTTACAATGACAGTTTTCATTCATCCTCTTGAATTAACACAAAATGAGTGCTAAACAAGCACCAATATTACTGCTGCTGTTGAATAATATACTCACTGAAACAGCTGCTAAAGGCAGTGTCAAAATTTACTGTAGTCTGGTCTCAATTGAGTTTCTCACTTCATTCAAAGAAATATGCTTCACAGAATTCAGAGTTACATGTCTTCAACCAACATTGCAGCTTGTTTCAAATTAGGTTGTGGTTGTGGCCACCTGTCATTACACTGCCAGCTACTATTAAGCCATCAAAGCAGTATTTTAGTTGCTTTGATGTAGACTGGAATTGTATCTACTGCTGAATGATGATTAGGTTAAATGTTACAAATGTATCCAAAGGGAATAGAAGCACTAGTCTACTCCTGATCCACCACTGTTTAAGTGTTTCCTTCTGTTTCTATTATTGCTGATGCATTCCTTTGTATTTGTACTATATACTAGTATATATGCTAGTACAGCAGAAGCAGCCCCCTGGAATATCATTAAAAAGCTGCCATTAACAAAGTCTGATTTATTAACATGGTGTTGTGGTGTTTCATACATCACAACTTCCAGAAACAGATCAGTAGATAAGATTAAATGTGGGGTTTGTTTGGTTTTATTTATTTTATTCCTGGAAAGTCTAGCTAAATCAGAAAGCCCTAGAAAATGGATAGTGGAAATGTCATTTCCCCCTTTTGAAATGGAAGTCTGTTTTTTTAATAGATATGGAAAAAAATACAGAAGTAAAATGAAGTTCTTTTGTTCAGGTTTGGTAGAGTAGTCTAGCTCCTACATGAGACTTTTTTGCTATATTCATGCCATGCCTGCTTGGTCAGTTAATATTCAGATATGGTATTTAGGCTTGGCCCCAGGCATCTGTTTTATCCTTTGACAGTCTGTGTGTGCCCTCTTGCCCACAAGTCAGCTTGTATCAGGCTCCTTCTGAGGGTGCTAGGGCATCCGCAAGGGTTGTTCCCATTGACGCTTCCTGGAATGGGAAGATGGAGTAGCTGGCAGCTCAGATGCTGTGCAGAATAGATAAGCATGTCTGAAAAAAATGGACTAAATGTCAGAATTACCTCAGGTTTCCTCTACAGAATATCAACAGCATAGCCCCAGAACCACCCTTCAGTGCTCCTACATGCAAATGATGTAGACAAGTGGTATTCTGTTTTTGAGACGGCCTCAGAGGATACCACTTCGTAGCGTACAATGGCTAGATCTAATCTCACTCCAGTGTCTTCATGGAGATGCTGATTTCATGCTTTTGGAGTTAACTTAGAAAGTCCTTATTAAACTTCCTGGGTAAAGTTCCCAGAAGGAGGTAGAGTTACCTTCTTTCAGGGAATACTGGAAGACATGGTATACTTGCCAAGTGTGAAACGTAGGCCAAAAGCCTAAGTGTAAAACAAGATGATAGAACAGAATATAGGAGTAATACAGCCCTAATTAACATAATAAGCATTGTTATATCAGCATGTGATTGGCATGAACAAGATAAATATTTTTAGGCAGTAAGTCTTGATCAATATTTTATATTCAGATTTTTGCAATAATTTCAGATTCATGTAGTTGTTAAGGCAGATTGCTGAAGTTTTCCCCTAAATCAGTGTATACAAATCCTTTCTGTTTTCAGATTTTCAGGTTTTGATAATAATTTAGTCAGGAATTTCAAGATCACTAAAATTAGAGTTGGCTGTACTGTTTTGCCACCAGCCAGTTTAGTCCTAATGACAGCAGACTTCCTGTATGTATGTAAATCCCTCTTGGATTCACTTCCGTTGCATAGATTTTGAGTATTATCCACTAACATGGACTGTCAGGGGAATCCTTTCTGAAAAATGGAGCTTATGTAAAAATCCATTGAAATGATGGCAAACTGTATCGTTTACCTGCAGAATTGTATGGTGGTGTCTTGATAGTATATTCATACATGGTTCCTTAACATGCCTGGAGTAATGTTGGTAGCAGCCAAAATAGTAATGCTTGGACCATTGTTATGGGAAGCAGAAGTGCTGAGAAGATCATTGGTATGTTTCAGCAGAAAACATCTTCTCCCTTATTCTGTGAAACTTTCCCATTTTTAGGGCAAAGAAAACAGTCTTTGAAAATTTTTTGGCAACATGGAGAAAGAACTGACTTTTATGAGATGTATATGAGAAAACTGGGTTCAAGGCATAGATTCAGAAAGGGATTTGAACCTTTATCTCATATAAGCACCTGATAAGTTGCTCTGTCCCAGACTGAATACTCAGCCTGTTATAAAGCAAGAAAAACTTCAGCAGAAGAGAAGGAAACAAATGCACTTTAAATCCTAGTGGTGAGACTCATACACAAGTGTAGACCACAAAATATTGCAGAAGAGAATTATTCCAAATCTGAATGGTTCTGACTGAACCCTCCACACCACTGCAGTAATGAAAAAATAATTTTTACAAATTAGCTTTTGTAGTGATAAGATAACTGAACTAACCATTTCACAGAAGCAGCCTTTTAGCTGTTCAGAATTGGTTTGTAACCAAAAAAACCCCAAATCTTGTCTGAATGTGTATTTGGTGTTTATTTGAGCATGTGACTAGACCCTGACTATGGTTTAATGGTTCATGTCTTCCCAGAAAATGTAATTCAGAACTGGATACTGACAGCTCCTTCTTCTGGGAGTGCTACCTGTATCTGGGTTAATGGAAGGAAGAGGAAGACACCCATTAGTAGCTAATGCTGGACTTGATGCTTTTAGCAGAAAATCAGTCTGAGATCAGACCCTGCAAACATCTGGCTTTTTGTTTGAGGAGAAATTAATGTTGTATAATTACAGGAGGGCAAAGATCCAAAGAGAAAAAGAGAGAAGAAAAATATTACTATAATGAAATGTCTGATGCTGCATGATGCATTTCCTTTTAGATAAGTAAGAACATTTTAAAGCTCAATTTCATATTTCAATGTTTCTGATTTTCAGCAAATTGCAATAATACAAAAAGGTTAAGTGTAAGCTTCAAATGAAGGCTTTTTTTATGATTAGGAGTATAGAAAAGACAAATATGTTTTTCTCTTTTTTGTTTCTGGCTGATTGCAATAAAATGTAGACACAGGGCTATTTCTATTTAGACATTTTCATTTCATTTTCTACAGCAAGAGTCAAGTGTACTTCAAATCACCCTTCCAAGTAGAACATCTACATGATGTTCGGCAAGTGGCAACATTTTAATTGTGGTAGGTCACAGAAATCTTTCAAAATTATACATGGATAGGGCTATACACCTCGTGCTGTGATTTAAGTCAATTCCTCTCAACTGAAAATGAGTCATTTGAAATTGTGAAATATCAAGATTGTCATTGACATCAGTACAGCTTCAACCTAAGTGTTCCTGATTCAGTACAGTCCAAAACAGTATGGACATGACATTTAGGGCTAGATGAACTAGATTTCACTAAAACCTGTGAAAGTATTGTAATTGACTTCAAAAGGATTTCGAATGGTTGTCTTGTAGTGAAGCATGTAATCATATATCTCAAACACCCTGTAGTAAAGATATGATTTTACACAGAATTTTATGTAAGTAGCCTGCAGTGGGGTGCATCTTTCATGAAGGTTTTCAGTGCCTAATTCATATGTGAGAGGAGCCTTTGAGAAACCCTATCATTATTTGTTTTGTAGAACTACATGGGAACTGAAGCTGTGAAGTTGCATTTGCTTTTGAAGAAGAAATAAACTTGAGTTAAAACATGTATTCTACTGAAAAAATCTGTGGCAAAACGTCGTCACAATTATATATATAAAAGGGATAGGTGTGAGTTTAAAGTAGTTAACACTTATAAGATTAGAGATTTTTAAAACAAATTATCTCAGATTTTCTTAAGCTCTGTGTAAGATTGCCGTCAAATGTTTTTCTTTACAATAGGAAGAGATAAGTAAATTCCAGCTGCAAAACTTACCCTGTTTACATTATCCTGAGGTTACAAGAAATCTCAAATGATAAATGGTAAATTTTCCTGCAAAGGTTTGAAGATAAATGTTAATGGCTGCTACTGTCTTTTCTACATAGTGAGAAGCTTTAGTATGTTACTTATGCAAAGGATAATGATGGTCCATCCCATAATTCCCCAGGCCAGATTTGTGTGGTGTACTAGATAACTGATTTTGTGCAAGAATATCAAAATCCCAGGTCTGAAAACATCACCACCACTCTAGCTTTGAAAGGAATAAAAAAATAAGCTGTGTTTGTCCTTAAATTAAGGTGAAATGATGCCTTTCTCCCTATAGAACAGGCTTAGTAGACCTACGACTGGCAATTGCTGCATGTACACATGAAGATGATGAGCAGTATTAGGAAAATATGAAGGACCTACTAGTGACTAACTCTTTCCATAGAGACCTATGAAAGCCAAGCAAGGGTAAATGAAGTGTTTCTCCTGTATTCCAGTGTAGCAGTCAGGCTTCTATTCAGAGAAAGCATCTAGTTCATCTAGTGGTGGCAGGTGGTAAAGATATTTAATATATACATATGTATTTTACGCTAAACACAGCGGAGTTAATCTTGTTGCCTGAACATAGGAGTTACATCAGTAAATAATGAGCAGTATCCCCTGGACTCATCCCATCTTTAATATGGCTCTGTTCTGCTAGGTGCTGTATTTTAACCACATAGATGTTTCATCTGTGTTTTCAAAATAAGTAAATATGTAAGAAAATGAACAGTTAGTCTCAGTAGCCCTAATCCAATGGGATTTTAGTACTTATGTAATTTGCAGGAGGAAAAATAAAAAATAGTTTATTATTTTAAACAGTAAAAATAATGTGTCCTTAATGAGAATTTAGATGAGCATTTGTTTCCTTCATTGCATTTACTTTCCCTGTATAAGTTGGGTATCTATGGTTTAACCACTGCTGAAAATAAGGGTATCTGATACTTACATTTTAAAGACAGGAATTCATTGCTTACTCCTCCTCATTTCCACTTCACAAGATAAAGGTTTTTGAGTTTCTTTTCACAAATTTGATGCCATAATAATGTCTCTTTGGATAGCTTCAGTCTATTATGTCCTTCACTTTAACAGTCAAACTCAGCCTTGAAGTCTGTTACCCATCAGTAAAGCTTATACAAGTGTTGAACTGAAGTGGATATATTTTCTCTCACTATGGAAATCTTCTGCTGTACTCATCACTATTTAAAAATGTAAACACACCTTGGTGTGCTAAGACCTTTGCCTGAATGACACTCTTCTACAGTAAGCAGTGAATGTATGGTGTACTTGAAATAATGGTATTTAAAGGCTAGAATATTAGCTGCTGTGAAGGCAGAGAATGGAAGGAGAGTGCCCTGGTTAAATGAGATGTTAGCATAAGAAAGAAGGCTCAGAACAATGGAAACGTTAGGAGATTCATGCTATTCTGCTCTCTTAGTGATGCAAGTCTTCCTTCTTACACATCATCAGAAATAATTCTGATTGTCAAAAGAAAGTATGTTGCTTAGTAGCTATGGGGACGTTGTTTATGAGTGATGCATAGGCTCAGCTGTTGAGCTTTCTTGCCCTTTTCTGGGATGATGTGGGTTTCTTGCTTTGATGTGATGTCTGCTATAAAATGTATTTTATTTTCTCACTTTGGATGGGAAAGACATTTGAAAAGAAAAGGCCAAAGTAGCTGGACTTTAGTAGTGGGTCTTTCATATTGGGTTCATTCTACTTTAGGAAAGCTAAAAATACTGATAATAGCCAGCTAAAACTAGGGAATTTCTAGTTATTAATGATGAGAGGAAGAAAAGGTTTATTATCGAAAAACAAGGGAAATGTGCATAGGCTAGGCATAAAAAAAAAGATTTGTGATAGCTGGAGAACAAAAAACCCAGTGGCTTGTCAATTTTAAAGCATGATAACGAACAGAAAAGTAACTATAAAAATGACAGTTTAGCGTCTTGTATTAATTCCCTGTCAGTGACCTCCATATTAGATCTATAGCATTTACAAGTCAGGGTTTTGTGACAGTTGTACAAAGTGAAACACACATCTAAAAATTAAGGCATGTTCTTCCTGCTTCATATTTGGTTCAATGGGACAAAGTGAAAAGTGCTTTGTTGTCAGTTTTCCAGTTTGCTGTAGTAGAAAAGGCTGGATTTTTTTTTTTTGTAACTGGGAGGTTATAAAAGACTGCAAAACCTAGAAGGTTTTTGTAATTGCTAAAACTGGAGGTCAGAATATAGTCTAACAACCTGGTAGAAGGACCAGAACTTGTATTTTAATTGCCTCACAGGAGCAAAACATTAACCAGGTGTCCAGCTGATGTAACCAGTTCTATTTACATCTGTGCCTAATTAAATCTGCTAAGTTGCTGGGTTTTTGTTTTGGGAGATCATCTATAAAATAAAAAAAAAAAGTCAGAAGATTCAAGTGTTAGCAGATTTGGAGACTCAACTTCTAATGGTTTTGATGCCCACTTCTTCAGGAGATCTGAAGCCTGAAAGTCTCCAGCTATGTTGTAATCATCTTCGAATCAGTAATGCTTTTCCCCCTGTCTTGTTCTAGACATTTTTACCACCTTGCATATTATAAACTGTTCATTTTTAATGTTCACAGAAACCTTAGATTATGAATAGTAAAACTCAGCACTTTTACTTTGGAGTAAACTGTTGGGGGAGAAAGATTCATAGCAATTTTAATCATATTGTCAAAACCAGAATAAGCTAATGTATCAAGTTGAGAGTTTTTTCCAGTTTTATGACATAATTACTTGTGTATTAGGCCCACAACAAAAATAATAGCTCTGCAGTAACAATGTTTTTAAAACTTTATTAGTACTGTTTGCCTTAAGATAAAATGAGTAATTACCAGCCCATTAAAAACTGACAGGTAACCAGTTACAAGGAAGACGTTGTCAAGTTATTTCAGCTAAGTAAAATCAATCTTTCACTGTTATTCTTAATTAAGGTAATTCCAGCTTGGATTTTATGTAAAGCTCATTTGCAATTCAGAAAAGTAAGCCTTGGAAAAGAAACAATACTGCTATAGTGTACAGCATTTTGCAGCTGAATAGTTAATAGTTTATGGCCATTCATAATAAGATGTAAGGCATCAGATGACAAATGTTTCTGAAAATCTTCCCATTTTGCTTAGGCACTATCTATGACCTATATTTTTAGAAGAGCTGGCTGCATGAATAGATTCATGACTGAGGGCGGCCAAATTCTAAAATTCTCAAAAATCTGGTGTTTGAGTGTGGGTGGGTTTCTTTGATTCTGAAAGAACTAGAGACTGGAAACGAGCTCCCACTAATGTGTAACACAATGTCAGTGACTTCAGTCCAAATTTGCAGAAGTTGTCACTGATTATACTTCCAGCTTTCATACTGCTGGACATCTACTTTTGTGATGAAAATAATGTGACTCCAGAATTCACTGTGAATGCCTAATGCACATGCCTTAATGTCTAAGTTTCAGCACCTACCACAACTGTAAATTACTTTAAAATGGAGCTAAATTAATTCACAGTGAAGTTGTTGTTAAGTATGAAGATACAGCCTGTGTTTCTTCCAGTGGAAGCTCATGCTTTAATTCTTGCCTTGAGTTTGTTCCATCTTTGAGATGTGTTTTACAGTGTCCAGAATAATAAACAAATAAACAGTATCTCATTTCTTAAATGCTGGAAACCTGAATATTATTATTATAAAATGACTTAAAAACCTAGTGTGGTGATTTTTATGTAAACACACTGTTGCCTGCACTTGTGTGGAAGGGCTAGACATTTAACTGGATGGAGGAATGAATTATTTAATCCAATGCTTGGGTAGCTGTTTCAACCTTACACAGCCTGCAGAGTGCAGTCAGAAGAGAGGTCTGCCAAGGAATTGTGGCACAACAGTTGAATCAAATTTGGAGCTTATTTAAGGTTGTCAATGAATATTGCAGTATCATGGATGCAAAAAAGCATTACCTGCTCTCGTATGCAGACATTTCACAATTTGTTGGAATAAGTAGAAGAGCTACATATGCAAACTAAAAGATGGTTTTACTTTGTTTCTCATGGAAAGAAAGTAGTTACACTGGTGGACTCTAGACAGTAGTAGGAGACTCAGTGAATAGGTAGATGTTAGTATAACCAGAAGCAGTTTTCTTAGGACAACAGGGTGATAGTGTACATGTAGAAGGTTTGTGCTTGAGGGGATTAACTTCCTTTCTTAATATAAACTCAGTGTTCCTCTTTCACAATATATTACAGGTGTACAGACAAAAGCATTTAAATATTTAGGGATTTGGCAACCAGTTTGACTCATCTAAGACTTTTCAATCAGTATGCTACTATATTATTACATTGCATGTTAACTGATGTAATTAGCATAATGCATAGTCCATGATCTTCACAGCAGCTATTTAACAATTTGGGGATTATATGGAAAAGTATTTGTAACTTAGTCTTTCCTTCTCCACCACACCTTGCAATGCTGATGTGTTTGCTTGTTGCAGCATATTCTTTAGCACTTGACTTTATTCTGTTATTTACACAACACTACCTTCAGTGAATCTACCAGGTCTTCTGTGATGTAATATATATCACTGCTAGGAAGCTTTCTCTTCACAATAACTATATCCATGGATAATTGTTTATTTTCAGAGACTGTTCCATATTGTATCTGCTCACCCCCAATCTAATTTTATTTTGATGGACTAGAATATCAACCATGCTGTTCTCAAGCCTGAAGTTAATGTATTCATTAGTTATAATTGCTTCCAATGTGTCCTCACCAATCTTAGTCTTCTGGTTACTTAATGATTCTGATTGGATGTTCAACACTTATCTGGGTTAATTTACTATTCATAGTACAATGATGGATTATTCATTTTGTTACCCAGATTACAACTGTAAATGGAGTTATACATCATCAATGAGAGCACCACAGAATCATTTAGCTGGAAAATGCCTTCTAGTTATCTTGAAGGTAGCAAAGATAGTCACATGAAAACTTTGTGGCTGGCAGTCCTTCCTGCCCAAAGATGGCTGAATTCATTAGCCTGCTATGAATTGCTACAAAATTCTGTAAATGCTACTTTTAAACACTGTTTTATGTGCTTAAGTGCACACAAGTGCATACAAATTACTTGAGGGAAACTTAACAAAATGTAGAACTAAGTGAATCGTAGTAGGGAGTTTAAAAAGGGCAGTGGTTTGGAGCTTAGCACTCTCAAACTCTGTTCAATACTTTGGTGGATTTAAGTGGGGGGAGGAACAAACATTATAAAACCTTTAGATTGGAGCCACAGAAGGAAAGATGCCTCAAGTGTAATATCTCTGTTGTCATTGATGTAACAAACCCCCTAGCTATAGTAGTGCTGGCAACTGATCTATTAAAGATATATATCAGACTTTGAACTAGTCTGTATTGGGTTTCAAAGTAATGTGTGAGCACCTCTGAGTGATGTAACTAGTATGTTGCAAGTATGTATGGTGAAATTGTGACATTTGTTTTCTTCATGAATGAAATTTTCTTTTTGTTGTTGTTGTTATGATTGAAGATTTTGTGGATTGAAGTAAGAAAGAAACCAGTTGACTGCAAGATTAGACTCAAATAAATGTGGCCCAGGCAGTTCTGAATCCAACTGAGCTTCTGTGAATTGTACAGATTAGAGTCAAGTGAGGAGTGACAGGACAAACCAGTGAGACATGCCAAGCTAGCAAATAAGTTCTTGTTGGTCTTGCACTAGGAGCACTGTTGAACTTCAATCTTCCAAGAAGTTTGAATGTCCAAAAGAGGGCAAAGCATATTGATTATAATGTTCAAAAAAAAAGCAGAAGATTTTAGTAAATGAGAAGACACTAAACAAGAGTTCATCTCATGGGGTGTGATTCACATTTCCAAGCATTTTACAGGCCTTCTGCGCTTCCAGAATTATGTAGAAGCGGCTTAATGGAGGCCTTACATTTTGAAAGTAACTTCCATTTAACCCAAGCCTTTCCACGTGATGTCTGTAGCCTACCTGTGTCACTACTTTAGCTTTTCTGCTGTTGCTGTTTGAGATTATACTTGCAACCTTCTATTCATTTGTGAGTGAAGAAACACACAGCAGGTCTCATTGAGATGAAAATCATCAGCATATGCTCAAGTGTCCAGTAGACATCTATTGCTTGAAGTGCTATATCAAACAGGAGCCAAAAGCTGGGCAATTCTTGGTCACTGACGATAATGCAAAGTCCTACAGAAGCCGTATCCAAAGCTTAATAAGGATTTGTGCTGTTCACAAGTGTGCAAAGAGATAAACGTATCTGAAAGTCAGTGAGCACTCCAGTAGCCCTGTGTCAAATTTAGCTTGATGAGGGAAGGAATAATATTGTTAAATTTAAGTGAAGTGGCCAAACCAGAAGAATAATTGTGTATATACCCTATAAATGAGCTACTCTCCCTTTGGGGAGTAATTATTATGGAATGAATTTCACTAAATTTTATCTGAAGTAAAAGTTCTATTCTGTATTTCCTCAGTTTTAATTAAAGAAAAATAACTAATTATCTTCAGGAAAGAATTGTTATCAAGTATCAACAGTCTTTTTTCCCAGCTAATGACCCAAAGGAAATTCAGGGCAGTCAATATGATATCTAGACATCATTTCATGTAGTGTGCAAACAGAGTAAACATTTCATGGCCAACAAGTTACTTGTCATGATTTATCAAATAGTTACCAACAAAAGTTAGAACTTCTGTTATAGGTTGGATTCGTAAATGGATAGTTTCCATATAATTGTAACTCCCTAGGGCTTTTTTGGTAAGATAAATTTTCATTGAGTCCAAATGAAATCAATGGATGATAGGGTATCTAAATATGCCAAAAGACATACTTTAAATACACAAGATACAGGAACTTTCAGTAGGGCTTGCAGCTATAATGTGAGATGCATCTTGCATTCACTCATGGTCTCATGTTTTTCAACATGGGAAAATCAGACCTCGTGTCTACAGATAACTTCAGATTTATGCCATTCTGTTAGCTCATTTTACATCTTAATTGTAAACATAAACAATATTTAAGGAAGGCAATAGCTCTACTATGTATTTGCGTGGTCCTTAGCTTATTGGAGTGTTGATGCTTAAAATGAAACATTTATTATGATATATGTATTAAATAAAAATACTGGACAATCATTTTTTTAATTAGGAAACTGTCTCAAAGGAAAAGAATATTCAACCATTAAAAACATCCTTGCCTCTTCCCTCAGGAAATATACTTCAGTCATTTCGGCTGAAGGAATATGGGGAAATGTGAGTAGCTAAAGATGAAGCTATAAAAACAGAAACTTAGGGAACTTTTCCAAATCAGGAAATCAGCACAAATACAGAAAAGATCTCTCTCTGTAAACTCTGTGCCAGTCAATATTTCCTGGCTTCAAACTCTTGTACATGAAATATTGATTATATGAATATTCCCTGAAAACAAGGGCTAGAAAATGGAAAAACTAAGCTTGTATATTTCAATATCCAACTTCAAAAACTGTGGGACAAAGGAGCTTCGAGGGAAGCCATCTTTTAATTATAATAATTTATTCAGAATTACTATTTTACTTCTTGGAAGCTCATTGCATCACCGTTCTATTCAAAAAGCTGTATTGATTCTTCCAAATAATTCTTAAGTGTTAGCAGGAAAGTACTACTCAGAAAATTAGTATTTTTATTTAATGACTACTAAACCCTTTCTCAGCTATCGTGTACATAGGTATCAGATTTCTTTAATTCCTGTATTTAGTAAGTATCTAAGCACTTGGACTTGCCTTGTAGAACAGAAGCATTTCCTCCTACTGATTCAGAAGATCAAACCAGATTATCACTGTGGTTCTTTTGCTCCTAAGACCAGTGGCAGTATGAGCTAAGAATTGGTAAAGACATCACTGAGGAATTGAGAATTTTTAAAAGCTTTTCCAAAGATGCATAAATTTAGCATTGAACAGATGTTCTAAAAATTCAAAAATACCCTCATTAATCCCTACTTTTTAATGTTCCCTTTCATGCTTGCAAAAGTTCATGCATTTAATTTATTCTCCAATGTCATCAATTTTCTTCAAAGATGTATTTCTTTAATTAAAATAGTTATTATAGCTGTCACTGATGCAACATCATCTTTAAGTTCCTCTTGGGTAGCGTTTACAGCCAAGCACTCATTGGAAGTATGACTGTTGTCAGTTTGGCATTTGAAATCTTGTAACGTTTTGGGACCATTTCAGTGCCTTTGCAAGTGAGCCTAAGGAAAAAAAAAAAGGTTTAAAGGAAGTCTTTCATTGCTATGCTTCCTATTATGAGTGTTCTACTCTGATCTAATATCAGGTCCTAGCTATTTAGCAACAACATAAACTAATGTTTTTTTAATTGAATTTCAAGTTTGTGGGATCTGATTCTCTTCTTGTGATGTAAATTAGGAATAAATTGGGAGTAACACCATGGTAGCTACAAATAAAGTAAGCTAATGGCTGCATCATTGGATCACACTGGCATTTTGTTCTCTTGGAATCCAGTGGTCAAATGCATTTGTTACTGAGAACTCGATCACGACTTGAATCAGCATAATTCATAAAAATCCAAAACATGAGAACTGAATCAGCCAGTAAGGGGAAGCAAGGGTAGTGTAGAAAATCTTTTCCCACCTCTGGAGACTATTTTGAAAGAGAATGTGGAAAAATTCTCAAAAAAAATCTCTAGCAAGCTAGAATTTAATCGAAATCAAGGAGGAATATAAAAGTGAGAAAAAGTCAGAAATAAAATGTAAAAGAACAGTAGTAAATTCTGAAATTAATCCTGGAAAACTAGAGGAGTTTAATGCCAGTAGTTGTTAGTCTGAAAGACAGAACATGTCAAAATAAAGGGAGTATCATGCAAGAAGAATCAGTGCAACATGAGGAGTTTCTTGGCTTTTTCAAACTTAAATGGATTTATGGTAAATGATGGACAAACTTAACTTTAGTTGCCTTTTTATTTTTGCAAATACTATTTTAAACTGTCAGATTCTGAAATCCTCTATTGAGTGGTATTCCTTTCAATTTCAAGAGATCTGGTAAAAAAAAGGGGGGGGGGGGGATATCAGAATTCTTGCTCTGCATAGGAAGCAATAGAAGAGCTGTCTTTGTAATTGTGTGCTTCACTTTTAGTGCTCACAAGGAAAGCATTCACGTTGCTTGCAGATGCACCCTGCTTGGAAAATAACTGGCTTGATAGAACGTAATAGGCAGAAAGATGAAGAAAAAGCATATGCAGAACTTTCAACAAATACCTTCATTGTCCTTTGCATTCAACCTGCTGTGTGTTTGGCAAAGCCCAGTGGATAGTCTCTGATCACTTAGAGGTTGTGCCTGAGGCATGACTTTGTATGGGGCCGTTTTACCCGTTTGCTATATCAGGTACTAGCAGCCAAACTGGTACAGGTTTTTTGGCGTTATTTTTTATTTTAGCTTCTAACCTTAGGGGTAGTGAGTTTTGGTTCAGAAAGAAGCAGTAAACACAGACTTATTAGTGACTTAGAGGGGACATAATTTTACAGGGATTTAAAGGATATCAAGTCTGGTAGATTTGGGGGTCTTGATCCTTTGCAAAAATATGCCTTAAAAGCACCAAAATACAGCAGTTTTCAGTTTCATCAATTTCTATTTCTTTTCATTCTGAGATAGATCCTTTATTTGAGAGTCACAGGAGCTCTTAGGAGATGCTCTGAATTGTCTGCCAGACACCTTGCATGTGAGTTCTTGTTGCATTTGTTTGTATTAGTGAGGGTTTGAATGTCTTGCATCGAGCACAATTTTACTCAAATATGTGAATTGCATACATGCTTATGAATTTTCAGGATGAGAACCAAAATAAGTAGAGTTCTGTTAGCACAGTAGCTGCTTCTTGGTAATCTGTTATCTGAAAACGAAACACTCATACTCTGGTTTGGCTAATAACATTTAAAAAAAAAAATCTAAAACTCAATTACTAGAATTTGGCGACCTTAAAAAAAGGAACGGCATCCGATTAACTGATGAGGAAATAAACAGCAACAATATAATGTGACCTTTAAAGAGCAGCTCATGAAAATATTTTGAAAAATTTCTACTCAAAGTATATGTCAAGAATATACTTTCTGTAGTTGTTCTCCTCATTCTATATTACTACTTATCTGACACCATGGCATTTGGGTTTTGTACTATGAATTCACTGTAACTCTAATGTTTCACATGCTATGTAACAAAACACGGACTGAGATTACAATTACAGTCTTACTAACCAAACCCCTATATGGGAGATTGTGGTATTCTTGTTTCTTTGAATGGAAACTTTATTGATGTGATTATTTACCTCATGGAATATGCAATGTTCTATTCAGTTTTTAATTTGATCCACGAAATACTTTTATGGTATAAGCGGTCCCATTAATGGATAAAAGTGCTAGAATCAGACCCAGAATTTCTGATACTTTTCATATTGCCTTTTTCCCTAATTAGATATCTTATTAATAACAAAAAGTAATACTACGAAGCTGTACAGTGTTGTTCAGCCACAGTTCTTAAATACAGGCATTCAAAAGAAAGCTGGAGACCACTTTCTAATGCTTGTATTCCAAATGGTTGGAACGTGGATCCATTAATGGAATCAAAGCAGAAGTATTAGCAAATATTTTGGGATACTTTTTATTTACTATGGGGAAAATTATTATATAGTAAATCTGACCTCCTTGATATGAGATAGGGCACAAGGAAGCACATTAAAATGGAACTTGCTTTTGTATAAATGTGGTTTATCAGAATTTAAAAATGTGGTATAGAACCATGTCTACTTCAAGTAAGAATTTTCTTTGAACCTTTTTGTTGACTTTCAGCTGTGAAGTAAGATTATACTACTTTTCCTGTGAACAGTAAATTAATTTTCTGATTTTAAGTAGATCATCTACAAGTTTTTGTTTATATTGAAAAAACAGAATGGAAATTCCTCAGATGTTTGAACACACTATCAAAAACTTGCAATTTCCTTGTGATTTTTTAATATAAAAGTCTGTTGAATACCATAGAATCTATTCTCCATAACATTGTTGTAGTTATGAATAAATGGTAACACTTATCTCTTTCATTTACGTTCCTTACACTTTCATTACCTTATACTTTTGCTCACTTAATTACATTACACATCCATTACCTGCTTCTGGTTTGTTTCTCTGAACTGATGCTGACCATCAGCACTATGCTGGAAGTCAATATTTTCCCATCAGAACTCAAGAAACACCAAAAACTTCAGGAATAATTTAAAGGCCTTCAAAGGTGCAGCCACCTGTGTTCCTTTTCCTTCTTTGTTCACACAGAAACAGTTGACTCTCAAAAGAACATGACCCATACCTCAAATTCAGACATATCCTTCCCCTAATTTGCATCTAAGTATAATGTATTTGTATATGACATTTAATTCAATGCAAAGGTAAACCTGGAGAAGGTGGTTACTATCTCACAGATGCCCTTTCTCAATATATATATATTTTTTTATTATTATTATTCTGGAAAGGGATCCAAGAGCTCCTTATCTCCCTGGATGTTGCTTTTTTCTCCCCTGGAAAAAAACCCTCATGTGGCCAGTACAAAGAGAATTGTTTATGCTTTTCTGGGTGAACGCCAAGAAAAAAAGAATGAGAAAACAAAGACAAAACCCTTCTTGCATTTGCTACTTTAATTTTTCCGACAGTCTGTCACACAGAAGCATAAAAATCCTAAAAATTCAGTTTATGTATTTCCTTTAAAACTGTTTGGAAAACTGAGTGTGTACTAGTCTTTGAAGAGACTATAATCTAGGTTGAAAGCATAAGAGGGAGGCATATTAGAAACTTTTTTCTTCCTTTTGTTTTCTCTTAGAAACTGAATGGGACAAATCATCACAGTACTGTTCTCTCAAATGCAATTGAACATCTGCCACAAGATAAGGATTGTCAGGCTTTATGCCTGTGTGTAGAACTTTCACACAGTAATCTCTGCTTTTCCCTGACAGTTACTATTCATAACAGGATGTTACCTCAGGTTCCCCTCTTTGACTTTCATCCATCTCCTATCATCCAGCCTTCCTAACTTCTTTCCTGCTTCCATCTTTCATAGATCCTAGATTTTTCAAGACCTTTTGTTTTCACAGTTTTGGTAACAACAAAAGTGGAATTCCCCTATATATATATATTTAAGTTTTTTCCAATGTTACCTGTATTTCTTTGTCTTTTCCTTTCGCTTTCACAAGGAAATTAGGCTTATTCTGTTAGCTGTGACCGTCCAGTTACCTGTCTCCATCTATCAGGCTTCCCTGTCAGAATTTCCAAGCTGTTTGCTAGTTACAACCAATGGAGATGAACAGGTATTGTAAAAACAAACATGAAGCTCATGCTTTCATTTTGGCCAAGTAACATGCACATATTCACCAGCCCATGGGCATGCCTGTAGCTCAGAACTATTTATTATCTATAATATTATATGTATAAATGTAAATGCATGTATGTTGGTTTATGTAGTTTGTGGAACAGACATGCACCACATCATAGTTATCATACATCAAGTATTATAAATGGATAGTCAAATAATAACAGTGTCCACAGCAAAAGTTATGCAAATTAAATGTTTTAAGTGTAGTAAGTGCTGTTCAGCCAAGCAGCCATTGCTTAATTGCATTCTCAGCAGACCAAGGTACAATGGCTGAAAAACTTTGCAAAAAAGAAAACTTGGTGGTATCTTTCACAACATTGCCCACAAGATTACTGCTGGAAATGCTGCTTCCTGGAATAAAATTGCAATAAGGCAGATAATTTAGATATCTAGAACAAGCCTGGTACAGATACAAGGTACAAATATTAAAGTACCCTGCCGCTTCTGTGTTTAATCAAAACACGTTAATTTAAAATAGGCATTTCAATCCCAGTCATTTCATATTGTATATATATGTATTGGTAAAATAAATATAGGTCTAGTATTGTTTAATAAAAGAATAACAAAATGATTCCTGACATAATCACCTTTAAGCTTACCCCTGACCTCATATATTTTAATTATGTATAAGAGCTAGCAGATCTCCTGTGCAACAAGGAGCCCTTCATTACCTGTAATTCCTATTTTATAACTTTTTTGTTTGATCTGTTCCAGGATTTATTCTGAAGAAATTCAACAGAATAAATTATCATTCTCCCCAACCATTTGACTGTAGCTTTGAATATATAATGTATCCACCCATGTATATTATTTATGAAAGATTGATTATTCTTTCATCTTGATATCCCTTTTATGCCAAGAGAATTTCAGATTTAACACTTTCCTTCCTAGACATAAAGATTAGCTCTCCAAATGTGTGACTGCATCCCACATGGGCATATCAAAGCTAGTTGAAACCTCATCTGGGTATGTCAGTGTGAGTTGCAGTTACGCTTTGGACTCATTGTAGGCTACTGAGGATAACTCAAGGAATAGGAAAGTGAATAGGTGAATGGACTTCTTTGTTCTAATCTATGCCCTGACTGATGAAACGTGGGCTTTTAAAGCTGGATCAACACAGAATTTTAAATTAAGCCTTTGGCTCTGATTTACTGCTTTGCTGCACCAGTTTTAAATGAATAAGTGGAGTAGTACTGAGCTGAAACTATCAAGGAAATCAAGCAAAATGGGGATAAACATGAACTAAAGGTATATAGTTGGAAGCCATTTGGGTTTCACTGGGTTTGCTATGTTTACATAAATAGAATGAAAATAAATCAAACAGAATGTTTGAGTTGGGAAAATTCTGTATTTGCTTTTACTTCCAGGTTTTGGTAAACCTGAGAGATTTGTGTTTCTCAAGGACAGATGGCTTCATTACCACTTACAGTGCACTGCTGTCACTTGACAAATTTTAATACCAGACAGAGTAAGATGGTGTGTCCCTATCAAACAATGGTGAGAACTTCTGTCTCATGAATGCATTATCTTTCTTTAGACTGTTCACAGGATGGTCTCACAGGAAAGGGTAAATTAAATATGATTTCTATTGGTACAGCCTTTCAAACATGCATGCACATGCATAGTTCTCAGCAGCTCAGATCAGATATAATTTCGGTTCCTTTCTTAAAGAGTACTGCACCAGTTACTGATTATGCATGGATGCAAGGAATGAAAACTTAGGATGGTTAGCACTCTTTAGCTATGAATTAAATTGCTCCATCAACCAGAAAAATCTTCACTGTGACTACAAACTTTTCAAAGTCTTTCCTTCTGTTCACCCTGTAGCCTTTGTCCAGTTTGGATTTAGCTTCAGCTATTTTTTTATGTAGAAGCAGATCTTATCTAAAAGCCAATTTAGTGACAGTGAGGTGGGTTACACGAAGAATAGAGACAGTTATGTGGGTCATCTAATGCCCCGTGGTGTCAAGTACGCTTATTTGTGAGGATTGGGGGTTTTTATAGGTGTATTTTGTGGTTTTCTTCCTGTTCGTTCACTTTTTTCAAAACTACATTTTACCTCTAAGCTGTCAAGCTTGACTGGAAAATGGATGGTCAAGGAATAGTTAATTGATAGTTCAAGGGTTAATGTCAAAGGTATCATTCAGAACACCACTACTGCTTTTTAAAATATATCTATTAATCCTGTTAGGTATTCCTTCGTAGGTGTTTTGTCAAGTGATAAGCTTTGCAAAACATGCAGCTGTTTTAATTTTTGATGCCTTTTCTAGTGGTCAGTTATTTTCACTCCCTTTTTATCTTTTCTCTCCAGTAAAACTATAATTATTTATTTATACTTTTTGTGGAAAGTCTGTTTCAAGTTGCTGGGCAAAATAATTGGATTTTTTGTTCTAAACCCAATGTGAAAACAAAAAGAATTTTTTTTTTTCAGATCAAATGAAAGATGTTTCCTAAATGATGACTTCTAAAATACAAATAATGCAAATGTCCTAAAGAAATATATTTTGTAAATGGTGGATTGAAACTATGATTTAGAGATATGGAATCAAAATATTTTCATGTTATGCTTTTTGGGGAGGGAGGAGGTTCTTTTGGTCACAATAACTCTTGATAGAAAACTGAAAGGCTGCTGCAGGTTTCGCTTAAAAATGAATCAAAAAGTTTCACCTAAACTTGGTTTTGCATTTTGTGATAAAAACATGTTGTCAGGTTGTCCAATAAGGTTATCTTTTGAAATGTGTTGCCTAAGTAATAAGTAGAGTAGAAATTATTCAGTCATCACCCTGTCAAGGACTGCATGATTCCCACTGGCGTTTTGGAAGATGACACGTGCAAACCAAGGCCCTAATTCTGTAAAGATATCACATTCTTAAGTTTATACACAAAAACAGCCACAGTAAGTTCCACGAGACTACACTGGAAATAAACTATGTTCACTAGCTGTTTTCCTGGAAGGGGTTGTAGTAAAATTCACTCCCATAAAAGCTCTCTTTTTCTTAATTCCTGCTGATTCTAAAAGCCATATTCTTATCAATAAAAGAGATAGGGAGACAATACAGTTTGGTAGTCTGTATGCTCACTTGGGGTTCAAAGGAACAGGTTTTCTCTCCAAACCTGCCAAGTATTTGTTGGTTGACCTTAGTAAGTGAATACAGCTCACTGTGCCTCAGTTTCTTCCTCTTTAAAACTACTGTTAACACCTCCTGCACAAAACCACAAAGAGCACCATCTGCAATGAGTATAGGCCTTGCATTGTTTTTCAGCAATAAATAGTTCAAGAACATCTGTAATATTAATAGCTACTGTCACAGGGAATACAACAGTATTACACTGCAAGGGTATGCATTTGTTTCATATTTATATTGCACCAGAATGTATGTGTCCCTGGTGAATATATTGTCTACTAATAAGATTGGTTTGGATCTAATTTTGTATAGCTCTTGTAGCAAAAACCTTTCAATGCTTTTTATTTTTGATATTTTGTGTCCATTGGTTTCCTTATTTCATCAGTCTAGAAAGCTTTGTCCTATTTCTGTGTCCAGTCGTCTAATTTTCCTTGCTTGTTTATTTACTTGGGGGGGGGGGATAGGGAGAGGGTGGGGAGCAGAGAGGAAGGAACAGTTTGGGGTTTTTTTAAGGTTTCTGCCCTATTGAAATTCTTACAGCTTTTTCCAAGAACAAGAAAATTCCTCTTTCTTTTTGCTCCATGTAATGCATTTCTGTATTTATATGAAGAAAAGTTTTCTGTATGAGATTTTCAGTGTAAACCAAAGGCAGGCAGTCACTTCTTTAGTAATACCTCTGCATGACTTAATCTGATTCACCAGAGTTAAACTTAGCTGAAGTGGTTTGTGGCTACAGGCTATTATTCCTCCATCACAGAGAGATTCTGAATTGCAGTATTTGACATTGCTGGCTGGGGATCTTGTCTTCAACAAACACAGTTGATGCTCAGACATAGGCTTTTGGCTGGCTATACCGTTCCCATCTGTTTCCATGGCATTGTTCCTGCTCACAAGGTGATATGCCAGTTCTAATAGGGCAGAAGTGCCAAGTAAAGATTAGTTTGGATAGGTGGACTCATTTATGCTACAAAAGCCCTGTCTTGTGCAAGAATTACCCCCTCTAGAACCTTAATGTCATGCATGCGCTGTGCTTTTTTCCATTTGTTCTTGCTATTTTCTCTGTTTATGGTACCTTTTCCTCCTAAAGGCTGCTCTCCCAAACACTCTGAAGTCAAGGATGCCCCCAGGCATTTGTCTGCCTCCATCAGCACACCCTACTGAGCTGGAAAGGGTATCTAATTGGGCTCCAGTGAGTTATTTCATTTGTTTTAAGAACTAACCAAGAATGCTGTGGTTGATTATTGTATCACATCTTGTTAGTTCTTAATATACCATACTATTTCTCTTACTACATGATCATTGTCCTATGTCCTAAATAAATATTGCACTACCATGCATTTAGTTATTCAAAGAGTAACTTTGTAAGTAACTCTGTAAGTAAAGGGCTTTCTTTTCATGTTTATTGTTAAATTGATGTCATTGTTCTAAGGTCCTCAAGCCATTCTAATTGTTCCTGAAGCTCTTAAGGTTAAAAGTTCCCTTCTTTCAAAGATATCCATTTTAATAATTTATCTGTTGCTCTTCTAATACACATTTCTTTTTGAACTTGTCTTATCTTTCAGCGGAAAAGGCAGTTAACAATGAGAAAAAAATTGTATTTGCAGTCTTAGTCTCCTTTGTCTGATTTTTCTAAAGTACTTTCTATTCTATCGATCCTTTTGGCAAAGCCTGAAGAATTTGTCATTTTGGGTCCACTTTAACTAAAGTTTGTCAGCATGATATTAGGTAGCCATGCTAAAGATGTGTAGCTGAAATTTCCACGTGGGTCTGCTCTGTATCTAGATATATTCTGAAGCTGCTTGGAAGGTCTCCTGCCATTGTGGTAGCACTGGTGCAGCCTTCAGTAGTGTTTTAACTGTGATCATGAATAAGACTGAAACATCAGGGAGCATGGAGTCATTTTATAAAAGAAAAGAAAAAATGCCTGGCTAGAGAAATTGTTACAAACAAACTGTATCATTTTTCGCAGAAGGAAAAAGAACTTGCTCCATGGAAAATTAACTATATACCAGTAGACCAAGAAGGGAGACTAGGCAGTTGCTCAGGATATATTAGTTTGCAGTAGCTCAGTATCTCTGCCTGCCACTCTGTTAATGTCTGTCTCTCTCTGTCTCTTAATTTTATTCTTCTACAGAGATTTTTTTAATTAGCTTTTCTTTATCCACTCCATTCAAAATTAATGACTAAATAATTATTAATTGTAAATTAGTATGCCTGAAGATGAAAAGACCAGTACTAAAACTTCTCAGGTCTGAAGTAAATCCAAGGCTTTATTGCTTCCCCACAACATTCCTGGAGATTTCCAGTTGTGTGCCACAGTTTTCAGCAAGGAGAAATGCAGACTATACCCTTTAAAAACCCAGTCTGTCTGTTAGACTTTTGTGCACATAGAGAAAATGAGCATTCTCCCAAGATACCACATGTGCTTGAAGAGTTAACAGAGATGGTAAGACAAGACCAGGAACAGACTCCAATGTTCCTTTCCAGCTTTGCTCTGCAAATAAAGCTAGACCAGCAAATTGTTAGTCTCAAGAACATGTTTTTGCTTAGTCCTTATTTATACATCATGGGATTAGCTAATCAACCTATAAGAAACCAACTATCTTACCTGACTAACGTACAAAGTTGCAGAGTGCATTGTTCTATTATGGACCTTTATGGATGCGAAAGACAATAGCTATCCAGCCATGACCGCTTTTGTAAATTTGAAGCAGGTGTTGGCCCTGAGTCTGGGCAATTTTTAGTTTTATAACCTTTCTCATGAGCATTGAAAACCTTGGACTCAGCTAAAATGAATGGGCAGAATGGATTTGCTGGTTTTCTCAGACACATAGGCAATGGCAGATCTCAGTTCTGTGGCTCTTCTGGCTTTTATTTTTTTGCACAGTGTTGTCTGTGTGCAGTGTACAGTAGTCTGAACCAATATGTGATCAGTTGCAAAGACAGATGAAGACCAAAAGAAGCCTATTTGACTTCAAAAATCTGAACCTGTAAAACCAAGTGTCAATTAACAACATCTAGGAATAAGTAATGAATTGAAAAGAAAATTTGAGAAGCTGTGCCGCACACAGATTTCTTCTGAGGTATGCGCTATGCACAAGCTAGCTGACAGGTATCTCCTCTGCTGAGTTTTGTTGTCAGATGTCATGCAGAAATTTACTGATAAGTTGTATACACACTCACTTATAAATAACTAATATGCTTGCTGGGAGGAATTGTGAATGATCAACACAATACAATGTCAAGTACTGCATTTCTTTAATAAAATGCCTGATATGCCTCATAAAAGTATCAAGTGCCTAAAGAAGTCCTATTGCTCTTTCAGCAACAGAAGAAATTGCTTATGTCATTTGCTGTTAATTTTTATGCAAACTGTGACATTGCAGGTTTTTTGATACTAAGTTCTTTTTTCTTTAATTTACATTCTAGTAATTTATTATAATTTAATGAATTATTGGAATTGTTAATTATGGTGAGAAAGGAATGGCTCACAGAATACCATCTGAGCACTGCATGCACAGTAGAGTGTAATAAATAACAGTTTTTAAACACATCCTTCAGACGGTTCCTGTACAAAATGTGCAATTCACATCACCTTACATTTGCATATTATCCTTTAAATAATACCATATTAAGAAATTTCAATTAATAGCTCTTGAACTATGCATCTCAAACACTTTCTGTTGAGGTTATTGTCATTTGGTCAGCTTAAATACCTGGCAAACAGGGATGGAAATCAAGAAACAGTTGATAAGCCAACTGATGCAGCAGCAAGAAATTATTTTAAAGTGGCACAACCTGCATTTAAAACTGCAAAAAATTCAGGTTAAATCCAGAAAAAAATCCAATATATTGCCATTCATAGAGAAATTATAAATTCCAAACAGGTTTAATTATTTTACTGTAGCCATCAAAATGTAGAGTACCTATACCAGCAGGATTACTGGAGTAGCATTTCATTTCCCTAAGTGATGAAATTGTCAAACTCAATACTTAAAATAGCCTATGGATTTTTTTTTCCTATGGCAACTGGGAAAATTTCATTTTTATTTATTCTGTCAGAATTTCATGCTGGTGGATAACAATTATGTGAGTATGCGGTAGCCTTAACAGAAACTTCAGTACATATGTTTGGGATGACTACATTAATATAGTGAAAAATGCTGATAGAATGTTGTATCAGCCATCGTAAATGTCTTTATTAAGCAATAATAAATGAAAAGCAGAATGAATAACTGAAAGTCTTCTGAGTCAAGGTGATAATTGTAATAAATATTTTCACTGAAATACTTCTCCCTGGGTAGTAGGATGTCAAAAGTCTAGCTGCAGAATAGCAGAGCACTTAGAGCATTGAGTATCTGAAATTGGAATTCTAAAAACAGATGGATCAAAGATTGCTAGCAATTTCAAGCAAAGAGTACAGAATGGGCCACACTTTAGCCCCTATGTATATATTGTGTGATCTTTCCCAGAGTCTTTTATAGCATGGTTTTAATAGCACTTTCTGTCCTTCTAAAGCATTTGGAGATCTTTGAAGGAAATAAATTAATTATTATTTATTTGATTATAGTTTATTAACATTTACAGCCTGAAGTATCTACTTCAAACTGGTATGGGTACTAAACTTTAGATTCCAAATGGCTAGCAGAATGTTTAGAATATCTGTAGAATATCAGCAAATCTAGAATATCATTCCCTTCTTCTAATGACATTTGTGCTGTATACGTAAATCAAAAAGTCTAATAACATATTTCATTTTCATCACAACATGATTTTGCTGTCTGACATTAATACAAGGTCAAATAAACATCGCATGGGAAGGAAATAAATCCAAATTTGAAGTCTGAAAGGGCAGTCATATTTCTTGAATGTTCTGAATGTCAGCTTTTTGATAGAAAACTAATACAATAGCAAGGAGTGTGTACATATGCCAGCTCGAGTTGTCGTTTGTATTCATATCAAAGTTTAATTTCTTTGAATCCTTTGTGTTTCCCATTCAGCAGTATCTTATGGCATTTATAATGTTTCTCCTAAACTGCAGCAACTGAAAGGCTTTGAAAGGTCAGACATCCTTTACCATTTAAAATAAAATAAAGCTAAGTTAATAGATATTATTTAATAAAACAGAAAATGATGTTTCATATACATGTGTTGTTAAAGATGAACATCCCTTAGAGTTTTGGTACCATATAGTGTCTCATAGATTTTAAGTTCTTCTGAGAAAATATTACACTGAGTGTCCTAATAATAAAGAAGATGATTTTTTTATTTTTTTTATTTTTTTTTTTAAATGGGCTTCATTGTGCCCTGTGACTATAATGGTAAAGTCATCATTCAGAGGCAGCCAGATTAATACAGTCATCCTGTGACCTACATGTACTGGAAAATGAAATCTAATGTCAAAAATAAGAACAGTAAATTAATATTTAATTCAATAGCTGAGACTAGGCAGTATTCTCTCACTTTGTAATGTTAGAGTTTTGTTTGATTTTGTTTAGTATGTATGGTAATAATAAGTAAACATGAACTTTGGTGTGAGATTTCCCCAAAAGATTTTGTTTTAGGATTTTCTCAAGGGTGTCCACAGTTATTTCTGGTAAAAAGCTGAGACTGGCACTCTTCCTTGCCAAAATGGGTCATAATATTCAGGAAATTTAGCTGGTCTTCTTTACAGGGTTACCTTATGGCCTGAATTTTCTATAACTAGTGATGAACTGTAATGAGATTTTTTTTTTTAAAAAAAATTTGTTACCTTGTTCCTAAAGAGCTTAGGGCCTATTTTCTGTGTACTGAGTAACAATGTCCTTTGAAATAATCCTCCTAGAATGAACTAATGTGTTCATGACTATAAGTATCTGCTCTTAACAAATAAAATAAGGGAAAAGTTATCAAGAGGAAAAGTAATAAAACTGTAAACAGCTTAGAAGACAGTGCCACGTTCTCCTAACACTGGTAACTCCAGTCCTCTTACTGCTTACAGGTTAGGTGTTACATAGGGCACTGCTATTTGCATTTCCAAGGTTCAAATTTCACCTTAATTTAGCACACATTAATTAACTGAGCATTCTAACCTGAAAGTATCTAAATGATTGTTTCCTAAATTTGCAAACAATCTGTAATTTAATGGGAAAGAGAGTTTAGTTCTACAACTCAGATCTTCAACTGATATTATAACTAAGGCATTTGAAGAAAACCATACATTTTCTGCAAGTTCTTTTTAAACACAGGACAATAATAAGAATTTTTATTATGCCTACCAAAGAAGTAAATGAAAAAAATGAAAATACTTTCTGATATAGACAATCTAGTATGCAAAAATATTCCCAAACCCAGAAAAATGTCAGTCCAAATTCTCAGGTGAGCCAAAGAAGCTCTGGGAGCACAAAGGAGCTATTGAAGTTGCCACCAGCCACAGAGCAGCCTCACAGTATGCTAGCCAGGGGCATAAACTGCTCCTCTTCAAAGGAAGAGCGATGTGAATCCCTTTGCACAGTGCTGATGCTCATCCTGCCCTGCACTTGCAGGTTGGACCTTACAGTAACAAGGAAGGTGAGGTTGGAGGATGTTAGCTTTAAGGTTTTGGCATAGAGCATTGATTTTTAAGGTGTTTCCTACCTCTGAAAGGTAGATGATCACACTTGGAACCATCTATTTCTAATTTCAATTGGTGTGTTTAAAAAAAAAAACAAACTAAAATTCATTTAGGAAGAAATTGCCTTTGAGATTTTTTTCCTAATTAGACATTCAATACTTTTAATTGTTTTCATTGTTCTGAAAGCAGAGAAACAACTATGAGTGGAAAGAAAATCTTCACAATCCCTAGTTATTTCTCTAAATAAAGACCTAGATAGAAGGGATTTAATCTCATCCTCTTTCATTATTGCCTGTGAAATGAGGTGGGAATATATAATCCTCATACTTCTACTAGTGGCTCAGTCAGGACACTGTGCAAGAACCAATTGTTATAGTAATTGAATTTCAGCAAAATTTATGAATACTCTTCAATAATGTCAAGTTTATTGAAATCTAAAAATAAAGAAACAGAATACTATTCTGAATTATGACTTAAGAAAGAATTGTAATATATGCAACTTGGAGCACCATTATTAATAAAGAAAACACACTGTACTTCACAGGAAATTAGTTTTCTAACTATTTGTGCTGTGGTGAAATGTTAATGCGTGTAATCATTTGTAAGGAATATTTTCCAAAATTTATCTTCAATGCATTATCCAAAACATTAAATGAAGATCAGTGGAGATTTCCATAGCATCATGATGCCAGCGAACAAGGGAAACTGAAGATAGAACATTAAAACCTTTCTATCATAATCATTTTCTGGTGAGGGGCTGGACAGTTCATTGTGCTCATATACAACAAGAAATTTGAACATCGTGAAGAAATATACTGTGGTTTAGATACAGATTATTATTATTATTACCTGTTGTGTGTGGATTTGCAGTGTTAGAAGAAGGAATGAGAGAGAAATAAAAGGCTATGATAACATGTTGGATCAGCTGATGGCATGGATGATTTTGAAGGGAGGAATGACAGGAAAGTGGTACCTTGTGGTGAGCAGAGTAGATAAGGAATCTCTGCATTCTCCCTGCACCCGTTTTACTCTCCTGTCCTCTTTTCTACATATTGTACTTTTATCTTTCTACTTTCCTTTCCTTACACCCTCTTTCTCCACCTTTCCAGATTAAAATCTAGAATTTGGCATCCGTATCTCTTTGATGACTTTAAGAAATGCAACTTTCTTGCAATACAATGCCAATTGCAGTGGAACTTCAGGTGGTCAAATTGATTCTTTCCTTAAAGTATTAGATGGATTTCTTCCAGAACAAAAAAGTAGTTCCTAGCTCAGGAATGAAAAAAAGACTGTTAAAATAAAAGTAGAATGAGCAGAGGAGGAAGAACGAAAGCAGAAGGAAAAAGTTTTTAACAAAGAGAACCAGGGCTATGGCTGAGGCAATAGTGCAGGGCTGCTTTATCCCAGCAGCCTGGTCATTTGTGAAACAAGAGGGATTGTTGATAATTTCCTCACATTCCAATTCTCCTCTTCTGTGAATCTTTGGTGATAATGTAAGAAGACTTTTCTTCCACTCAGTGGCAGAAGCAGCTGTTTGATGCTGTTTCTGGAGGCTGTTTTCCAGATTTGGACAGTCACTGTCCCATAGACAACTTAGTTTTAAGACCATCACAGAGTTGAGCTGTACTCCCATTTCACAATATTTGCAAAGCCTGCCAGTTTGTTTTGTAATTGATATAGACTAGTAGTATTACGAAGTTGATTCCAAAGGGAAATGAATGTGAAAGTTCATAGCTCAGGTCGTGTGTAGTTTCAGTCTTCCTGTCTGAAGACTCAATAAGATAGTACTGTACTTGTTTACATCTAGACATCTAGATTTGCAAAGAGGTAGCTATAAAACATGCTCTTTATGAAAACTTAAATTTAGGGTTTTTTGGAGACCACTGAAAAATCTGACAGCCCATAAATCTGTGAAGTCCACACAGTTTGGGTTCATTCATGAGTTTGCTTCAGTCAAGAGTTCTACTCCTTCTTGGATGGAAAGGTGGATCCACAAACCTGAATTTTAACATAAAAATGTAATCAGTTCCTACAAAACAATGATACTGAAAAACCTAAATCAAATAATGAGGATTGGTAGAAATAAATATAGCATTTGGGTTTGTTTTTTTAAGTCAATGAATATTGGAAAGAGAAAATCAGAAAACGTGCATTATACCATGGTAATCAATGTATTCCCAGTCATTGCTTGCAGCAGGACTCAGCTAGAAACTGGATCATTATTACTTCATCTGATTGATTACCAATACTGTTATATTATAATAATTGCCTATTAAATAATCGACCTTTTTCCGTAGAACAACCTGAGGTACTTGTCATGTCAAAGTGCAGCATGATATCAAGTCTGATTTTGTTTCTAGACCATGATCTTAAATTTAAGAACTAAATATACTAATGTTAGAAGACAGTTACAAGAACATGTCAGAAATGGCCAGGACTGTCTTTAAAATATCATATCAAGATAGTTTGCAGCAGTGAGTTTTTGAAAATGGGCACCACTGAACACATGATGATTTAGTTTATCAGGGACAGTATACAGCTCAGTAAAAAATTACCTGTTGATTTTGGGATGTTTAGAAGAAATGTCAGCAGAAACGTATCTTTAGACCGCTTAACGTTAGCGTTGTCTACTCTCTGCTGTACCAGAGGAATTAGCGATCGGGTTATGAGGACTCAGAGAGAGGGTTTTATTTGTTTATAGGTGTGTTTTCAGTGGGCTGAACTGATACGTTCTGCTCCAAGGTTGAGCCACAATGCTGAGCATTTGCTCTTCACTGTTCTGTTCAGCCGGAGGGTCTGATAGAAAGTCCACCAGTCTTTCAGCAGTAGGTCCAGACCATAAGAGATATAAAGCCAAACTGATTTGGAAGATGGCTGTTACAGTTCTTAAGTCCACCCCAAGCTAAAGTCCTCATCCAACAGCCTGATTCATTTGTGAACTGCTTAGTTTCAAGTTGCTAACACAAAAATCTAAAAGCTCTTCTATGCGCATTGTGCCTGGAGGACGAGCACATTCTCATTAATATAACAGTGTCACCTATGATTGGATTGATGGAAATGATTTACAGAGGATTAGGAAATCTTGTTCTGTTTTACCAATAAACAGTGTTACATTATCACATTTCAATAGCTAATTCTATTGCTGTGCCTTTTCTCTTGAAAATTAACAAGATTTTCAGAGGGAAAATAATTACATGTCATTCATAATCCATTAACTAGATAAAAAAAATAAAATTGGGTGCTTATTTTCAGAGGGAGAAGTCTAGAGTATCTACACTTCCCTCATGTGGTATGTTAGTGTAAAAGCTTCTAGTAACCATATTAATCAAATGCAATCTGGTAGCTCACATTCCTCTTACATTAATAGAATTATCAAGGAGCATCAGAAATAGACTTTAAGAAAAGGAGCTTTATTTGAAGACTGTTGCCAGTATTAGTGCTGGTGAATATGGAAGGAGTTTAGATACAGAGTTACTCTGATTTTTTCAAGAAAAGCAAGTCGGAGCACATAAACATGGACACTGATTTTTTTTTTGTGCAATACAAGCAAATAAACACTAAAAAATCCAAGTGAAACCACTAATGTTTGCCCCTTACACAGAGATTTTAATCAGCAAATCTCAGGAGTGTTTTTTTACAGAAAATATCAGTCCCATTTTACAGATCAGGAAACTGAAGCACTAGAAAGGCAAGATATTTGCTTGTTTTTAGACAGGCAATTGCAACACTGCTTTGAGATCTCAATGCTAATCTGTTCCCTAACTAGTCAACCTTGCTGTCACTGTAGTAATGCACGTTACTTCCAAAGAGACTATGGTAGTTTCTGGGCATTTTTTATAAGGGACAATTTTGTTCCTTTCTTTTTCAGCTCCCAAACACTTTAGGAGACAATAGCTTTTTTACTTTTTTTTTAAACTCTAAACTGGACAGGCAAATTTAATGATTTTTCACATGCATTTGTTGTTTTTAAATAGCACTTGCCAAAGAACCATTAGATGTATGATTAAGTCCTTCTGTCACAGGAAAAAAAAATGAAAATAATCCATGAAAAAGCTGCAAGGCTTTTAAGTATGAATAATTTTCTGATGGTCTAGGAAGGGATTACAGTGCTGAATACACATCTCTAAATATTAAAACAGATTTTTTTAAAAAAAACCTACACTTCAGGACATGCTTACAACAGCTAAAATAGCTATAGAATTGTGTTTTATTCCTATCCTCTGTCAACTTTCAAGAAATTGATGTTTCAGAAGAGCCATCCTGCCAAGATATTTAAATCAATCTAACCTACTTTAATTTTAATCTTCAGAAATCAGCCAGACTTCATTAGGTTTCTGACTTCATGTTGGAAGGTTTACATAATTCTAGATTTTTATTCAATGCTTCCTTTTAACTGAAATACTGAATTTATTGGAGATCTGACTACTGCTCCACATGTTCCTCTGTTTCTCCACTGATTATAGAGTCTAGTCTTCTAATCTGAGTGTATCACTGAGTATTTTGCTTTTCCTCTGTGAAGGCCTGACCTGCTGAAGTTGGTGCAAGTATTATCACTGTTAGCAGCAGACTTTGATCCTTCCAGGCCTATACCATATAGTAGTATTTACAGTCATATTGTAAATATAACAGTATAGTAGCAATGACAGGAATTTTTCAGGATTTTCTTGCAGAGATAGAGTCTTGTGATAGCAGGCATGCAAGAGTTACAAAGTAGGAGACAAACAGTCACTATTGGTGTTCAGATGATAGTGTGTGTGTCACAAAGTAGAACAAATGTCTGGGTATATGTTGTGGGCAGGTGTTAGCTTCCACCACATAATATCAATTTACAGCATGTGTTTTGATTTGGAACAGACAGGTGTTGTGGGGATATTTTTCTCTAATACTTGAAATGCTTTGCTTCCATGACTTAAGTTGCTGGTACTTTACTTCTCTGTCCTTTGGAACTGTGACTTATGCCTTTAAAATAATGCAAGACTTGATGTGTGAATAGTTCTTGCTTTGGAGTTTGGCTAAGGCTGTGAATATGTGTGAGGTTTGAAACAGAAATTGCTGAATTATGCTGTTCTTGTGATTTCTGAACACTGAAATAGGTTGTTGTCTCTTGTAGCTAGCTTTGAGGTCTGTTAGGTACATAAACAAGTCTTAACTACAGCTATGTGGCCCAAAGGTTGTTTTCTGATAGCTATTGTTTCTAGACAAGCGTGACAAACACTTTCTAAATATTTACCCATTTTCTTGACCTGTGTCCCTTGGAAATCAGTTTTCTTTTCAAGTTATTGGTAAAAATAGGGTATTTTATCCCACTGCCTACAACTTTACAGCACCATATGGATCATTAAGGCCTGCAAATGCTTGAAGTAGGGCTCATGAGGAGAGTACAGGTCGACTTTCACACTCACTGAATAGACGTTACTCCCAGAATGTTATCATACTGGGGATTAGTTTGTGAAGAACACAACTATACAATGAAAGAACTATTAAATGGCCAGCAACCAACTCAAGCCAACATAGACGTGCTCACTTGGTAAGAGTAGGTCTATTTAAGAGACAAATTATAATAGTTCATTATGGAGAGGAAAAAAACATTAACATGACAGTATCTGATGCAATGTCCCGTTTCACTGAATAAATCAACATGATTCAAACTTCATCTCCTTGTGACTTAGACTATGGCACTCTGGCATCTATCGTGCTGTAGGGAAGGTAAGTGGGATTTGCTGTGAAATTTGTGTTTCGGATGCAGCTGTTGGCAAGAGGTAGGTATGCAAATTCCCAGTATCCAGCATCCCTTCAATTTCTTGGCTATTTTCACCTTTGTTACTGGCTTCCTAACATCTCAGATACTGCTGTTCTCTGGGCTTTTTCCTAACACAGGCTATACACTTGCTGTCTAATCAGTATGGAAGTTATATTGTGTTATTTCTTCCATCTTAGTCCTTCAGGCTCCCTGACTTTTGCTTAGTGTTCTCTGTCCTAGGCTAGAAAGCTCACATAAACCAAGTACTAGTGTGATCCAGGCAAATTGCTTCCTTTATCGATAACTATAGCCATCTTCTTTAACCAATTAATCTCCAGGTATATGAATTAAGCTTTGTGAATTTTGTAAGTGCATACTTAGCGGCTGGAAGAACGTGTGCTCAGCATACCACGAAGTAAATAAAGGCTAAATACAGTTTTGGTATTCTGTAGGGGTTTGATATTGAATTTGTTAATTATGTTGTTTTCATGATATTCAAAAGAACTGAATCTTGGCTAGTTAAAGCAGAGCATGCAGAATAATCTGTTAATTTGTACTATTTAATAGAAATAATTCAGTACCTGCAAGAAAGAGAAAATGTAATTACGAGCATATTGCTATAACCAGCCATTGAGATAAAATCATGGGATACAGGTCAATATTTTAATTTTTAAAAAGTATTAAAAAATGCAATATCATAGCTGTTTACCCTAAGAATTTCAGCTGGGTTTTAAATAGAGTGTAAGTCTGACCTTAAGCACACTGAATTTAATAGATTCCATGAATTTTGATGGCACCTCAATTGAGTTCTATCTGTGTATTGTACAGTTAGTAATCAACAGTTTGGAGCTATGTTTTTCACAGTATGCTGAAGGCTGCATGCATGAGTGCGTAACAACTTCAGATGCACTTCTCCCCCACCTAGTGAATATTCTTAGGTAACTCCTTCAAGCCAATAGAAAAAACTTCGGCAGAAGCTTTCTGAGGCTTTCAGTTAAAATTACAGGAGTGAAAGACTCTGAATAAATTACCCACATATATAATTCATGCTCAAAATACAGCTTGTTCATTCCATCTCCACCCTCTGTATACAATCTCAGTACATAATATATAGTGCCTTTTAAAAGTGGGAAATTGACTTGATAGACAGGTGTACCACAGATTAAGTCTGTTATGTGTCTTCAGTTTTGTGTGTTAAATGTCTTAATCATGATTCGTGACACTTGATAACCTATAGTTAGGTATTATCATAATCAGGTACAATTTTGTCATAGATATGTGTACAAATTATGTTAAATAATTGTTTTGAAATCACATCCACTCATGAGAAACAGCATCCTGGAAAATACTTCGAACATAGTTCAAGTTACAGTCCCTGCAGCTACCTAACTGATAGCTAGTTTTTCCTGCATCTAAAGAAATTCTTTCACCTGAAAACATGAAGGCCACCAGGCCTGGTGGACTTGCAGTTTATCCATGCAATAAAATATTTTAAGTAGTCTGTAAACAGCAGAGATTATTTATTTTATCTTTTCAACTGTAGCATTTTTCTTGATGAAGTAGTCACCAAGATCAAGGAAAGCACAGTGGCTTCACAGTACAGATCAAACTGCTAGGATGCGCCTTGTGTTAAAAAATGACAATATATAAACTCAGTAAAAGGCAGAAGAAATGAATAAAAGGTCCTACCATGCAAATACCCCTGTGTTTTTAATGAGTCAGTATTTCTGAATGAATAATTTAGAAAATAAATTTCACCTCTTTTTCCTGCATTCAGAATAGTATCAAAAGGAATCCTATTTTGTTCACATTTATCTATTATTCATAAATAAATGCTCTCCTGAGATTGATCACTGTTTGTTCTTTGAAATGTTTGCTGTAATTTTTCCATTGAGGGATATTATATTTGTATTGGTTTGGATGAGTGCTCAAGAATCCCTGCTGTGTGTTTTCAAATATAACATTTCTCTTAAAGAACCATGTCCATCTTTTCTACACGGGCTCTTCAGGTATCCTTCCACCTTTGATTTTCCTTCTGAAATGAGAGTGTTACAAAATTATATGCTGTTTGCTACAATATACCACTTAAATTCTGCAACTCTGGAACTTCACCATATGGCTAGCTTTTGGAAGTCCTCAATCTCACCCAATTCTAGCAGTTCAAACATTACACCTTTGACTGTATTTCCAAATGTACTATTTATAATGAAATAACTACAAATATAAAGTTGATCTTTTGAGAGATATAACTAAAAGATCATTAGTTTGCATAATAGATTAAAGGTCACTTGGACCTTGAATTTAAGAGCGAAGTAAGTATAGGCATTTAACAAGGTATAAGGAAGATTACATTGTCTTTCTTAATAAAGTAATAAGCTACTTAGAACTGTATTAGAACATGCCAGAGCTAATATACAGCATTAACATGTTAGTCTTGACTTTTTCTTTTTTTTAGTATCATTGTGTACTTATATATCACTTAGCTATATTTTCAAAGTTACTTATGAGACACTTCTTAATATTTGACAACACTGTATGTCTGGAAACTTTATGGGAATAATGTAAATGTTGCTTATGTTAACAAATAATATACTCCAACTGGAGTGTATTAGGTAGCCATTTCATATGGTTTACAAATGGATTTATAGTGCATATATAAATTAGATGTTTTAGGGAGAAAAACACCATGTTTGAAGGCTAAGCTAGATCTCTGATAAAAGATCTCTGGTGTCTGAAGTTCAACAGTTCCACTGGAGTCCTATAGATCCTATAGATCTTTAGTTCTTGTTTCTACTAAGCCAAAGGGGTTGTGAATACAGTAACAGACTGTTAAGGTTTGCTTTTAGAATACCTATGAGATGAACAGACTTCGTTGCTTTCTAATCCAAGCGTATGACTTGTTTCTCTTCAAACAACTGAGGAAGAAAAGATCTATTAGTGTGTAAAGATAACCAAAATGTAAGAGTAGATGAAAATTCCACATACAATTTGGGTACAAAAATGAACCACAAAAATATTCGTTACATAGACTCCAAAATATATAACACAAAAAAGCCCCAAACAACCAGATATGAGAAAGTAGACAACATTCTCACTGTACCCTTATAGACTACAAAACCAGTAAAATTAAACATTCAGATGTTTCTAGTTTTTCAGCTAGGAACATCTCTGTTAGCAGGTCTGATTACTTCTCCCTCTATTTTTAAGGGAACTTTCCATTAAATCCAATGTAAGAATATCTGACTTTTTAGAAGAAGAATATTGCCACAATCTCTGTTTAGTTATTGTTTGTATGTTACTGAGTTCACCTTTCTAGAATGAGAAACACAGTGTCAATTCCTTGCTAAAATTTTATAATCAATGTATGCATATTTTGGTTTTAGGTTTGGATAATAGTATTTAAGCTATCAGTAGTTATCTTTATTTAGCAGGGCAAGTCATGCTAAGTGAGGCACTGGGCTGGTGAACCTGAATTACTTTGTTTGTGGGACAAAGCCTTTGTATTCTATTACCACATTAACACCTGATGTTGGGTTTCTAATGCAAAAAGCCATGGTTATGTTAGCAGTTATTTTAAATACAGAAGAAAATGCTTTTAACCAGTTTGGGAAGATTGGTAAGAGGGGAATGTGGAGAAAAGAAGTGGGAATGGCAACCAGAAAAGTTACGAGATTAATACTTTTTTCTTTTGTTGGGTGTGAAAAGGTATACATATATTTTCATATCCTTTCTCAAGTTATCAAGCCATTATTCAAAAATAGCTGTTTTAACTTGCATATCCAATAAGTAATTTACCCTGAAAGGCAAGAATATGAAGACAGCAGTGGGGCAAGCCTTTTTCATTTTCAGATGATTAAAAAAAAAGAACCCAACCCGTAGAAAAGGCCCTTTGATTACCAGCTGTGAAATTCCATTGGAAAACCATGAATTAAACAGAAAGATGGAATCTCTTGCTTTATGTAAATATAATTTTAAGTTTCATTTCCATATATCCTATGAAAATCGATAGCAGTATGTTTAATGTCTGGACCTGAATTTCCATTTATTTCACATTGTAAAGAAAATCTCAATGAAAGTTCAAATAGAAACATTTTACAGAGCCAGATGTTTTCATAATTATACACTTTAGATATTTTCTATTTTTTTCTGAAGTGTTTGGCACTGACTCTCCCTCAGAAACAGATACAGGGTCTTGGCTGCAGGTAGTCCAGTTTTCACATGGCAATTCCACTGATTTATTTCCACTTGCTTAAATGAGAGATTTAGTCATGCAAGGAATGCACATTAAGAGAAAAGAACATAGCAGTTTGGTTAATGTCTGGTTATAGGGACTTTTCCTCTTAGTGTTGATGAGGTGAGGAGTTTTGTCACGTTATCAAGAAAACACTTAAAATCTATTTTAGGCATTTTATATTTTATTTAAAAAGTTGATATTACCAACAAAATAACTAACATCGCATGTTGCCACCATTGCCACTACAATTAATTCACTGAACCTTTAAGGGGGTAACATCAAAATTGAGGTGAAATCTAAGCGTGTGTATGCTCAAGACAATTTCTTGAATTCCAGTTGCTATGAAGAATGACAAATGGATCTCCTTCTCCTTTCAATATTGTTCTTCTCTTTCCCCTAGTTTACAGATGGAAGTTGTAGTGATTATTTGTAAGGTGGGAAATGTGCAGTCATTTAATTTCTGAAAACTCTAAAAGGATGTCTTGCTCAGGAGTGTTGCACACAAATGCAGAGCAGCTCTGCTGATTCATCCTGGCAGCCTAGCATCACAGGATAAAAGGAGGTCATTTCTAGGTAAAGATTATCACTTTTTTTCCACTCAATATATTTTTTTTGAATCACACAAAGTACAGTTCTTCTTTCTTAATGGGAATTTTCCAAAAAGATTTATCTATAGTTCCAGCTGTCTCTCTTAATATTCCTATCTTTGAGTGGAAGGAAAGGTTAGAAGCTAGGCCAACAGACCTTTCATGAAAAATTAGAAGCAACCAACTCAGGAAGATGTTTAAATATAAGTTGTAATTTTAAAGCAAAAAATAAAGGAAGGTGTATTTTCAACATTAGCCCAGAAAAGCTGTGCTATTCAAAGCAGGATCAAAATTTTTAATGTGGTGGGATAGCTCACACAACCAGAATGCTCCAATGGGTGTATACGAGCTCTTTAGGAGGGACTGGCCAGGCAAGTGAGGAAGTGGGTAGAGGAGGAGATGGAGCCAGACTCTTCTCAGTGGTGCCCAAAGTACAAGACACAGTGGACAAAACCTGAAATACATAATGCCAACCTGAAATACAATTTTTTGGGGTTGGGTTTTTTTTTTTTCCAGTGGAGGTGGTCAAACACTGGAACAGGTTTCCCAGGGAGGTTGTAGAGTCTCCATGCTGGGATATATTTGAAACCCAACTGGATACAGTCCTGAGCAACTTGCTCAATGTAATCTTTGTTTGATCAGGGAGATTGGACTAGACAATCTCCAGACATTCCTTGCAGCCTCAGTGAGTCTGTGATTCTATGATATGCATCGTTCCTTAAAGCAGCTAAAAATTATTGGAACCATTTCTGAGTTCCAGATACATTTGAGGTAATGTTGCATTTTTGGAATGTATTTTGTAATCAGTTTTCTTATTTTCTACATCTATATATTGTAGGAGCTTTTTTTTCATTGTTGTCTTTACTTCTACTCTAGAACAGGGTATATTTTTAAACAGGTTTATTTCATGACTACAAAACTGTGATTTGGGGACATCCCATAAAGCATGTTAAACAAATCCCAATTATGATTCACATTCTAACCTACTATGCACTTTTCCTCATGATCACTTTTTCTTTGTCTTCTTTGAAAAGGTTAGTTGTTTACACATAGAAGCTTTCTGATAAGAGCATTGGCTTTTTAAATTTTTTTCATCATTTTTTTATTGGAGGGTGCTTTTTCACAAGCCAAGTAGATTTGTTTTATGGGACTTTTATAGAGCAATTACTATTGTGAGGGGCTTTCATTGTGCAATTAAGACAAATGTTCTGCCACATTCGTTAATTACTGGAACACTGAAAACACCAAACAAAACAAAGCACTCAGTCTTGAAAATAACTGAAGAATCACTTAAGCTAGAGCACCCTGCATTGGAAAATGTAAGGTACAAACAAGCAGGATGAACATCTGCTATCTATATGACTTCCTTCTTCTATAACAGAACATGTCAAAATGAAGATATTAGAGGTGCTGCCTACCACCAAATACATTCTGCCTCTGAAAAAAGCCCCTTCTCAGTAAAAATTCATGAGGTTTGTAATCATGACTTTAGCATTAAAAGATGTAGTTTCTGTGATGAGGTGGCTCAGAGGCATCAGATACATGGACCTTTCTTCCACATACTTCAAATTTATCCCGAAGCTGGTGACCTAATATTCTTACTGTGTCCAGCTTCCATCTTCCAATCTCAAATGAGACTACTTGGCACCTTCATTTGTCTCAACAAAAGCCAAAACATAGAGAGGTGAGTTGCCTCTTCCCACTCTAGCAGCTATTGTGATGCTATTAAAAGTTTATGAATGCCAAATTTCAAGTTCCTAAAGTTGGCAGTCGTTTCTGACTGTCATATGTTCCAGTTTTCACACAAGTAAAGTGGTGATTATCAAATCTACAGTAACCATTAAATCAGCTTGCCTCACAGGATTGCTGTGAAGATTTTCAATCTTTATGCCATCTTTTGTCTATGCAGTTCATCACAGTGCCAGTGCACCACTTAATGTTTAGTGTATTTACCATCACAAATCCCTAGTGAGGTAGGGAAGCAGTGTTA
The DNA here is from genome assembly GCF_947461875.1 of Haliaeetus albicilla. Taxonomy (NCBI): domain Eukaryota; kingdom Metazoa; phylum Chordata; class Aves; order Accipitriformes; family Accipitridae; genus Haliaeetus; species Haliaeetus albicilla. The sequence goes on from NC_091484.1 coordinate 5,550,473, forward strand.
AACCCAGTACAGAGGAGGTAACTGAGGTATAAGAAATCTTCAATGGAACAAAGATTGAATTCTGGTGTCTGAAAGCTGTCACTCCAACCAGTGGATCAAGCCTAATCTGCAGATTCTGAGGCTCTGACAAGGCTGTATAACTGCTATGTGAGATTTTAATCATAAAAACTATTTTGGTTAATAGGAAGCTGGGTTTCTTTCTCAGGTCTCAGACAGGAGAAATAGTGAAAAGGTATTTCTTTGTGAGCAGTAATCCCTTACAAGCTTTTCTCTCTACCGTTTTGCTTTTCTCCTTGCTCCTCATTAGCTGCATTAGGCATCATAATCCCATTATGGAAATGAGTTGATGAGCTAGGAGACATCCTCCCCAAACAGCATCTTCTCTAGAGAGTTAAAGAAGGGGGGAAGACATCATCTTAAACCTATTTCCAGCCAATCAGAATAGGAATGTGAGCGATCAGTGACCAAAGCTATATTATAATAAGGGAATTAGAACTGAAACCATAGTGTTCAGAAAATCCATTTTCAGGCTTTAGGAATAATTCTTCCCTGATGACTCCAGTTTTCAAGGCTTGTTTGTCTGATAACAATGAGAAAATTCACTCTTGTGCTGCATAATGGAGTGCCAAAGTACACAGCGCATCCAAAAAATTCATTTCAGTACTGAAATCATCTGTCAAATGCCATAATATCTATCTTACACAGCTGAACAAATTTGCCAATCTTTTAGTAGAATATGATAATGGTGATGAATGCATTGACAAGATGACATGCGCTCCAGCAGCAAGCAATATTTCAGAGAGTGATTTTCTTTCTAAAACAAAGTAAGAGATCACAATCAACCCTGTGGATAAATTGCTGCGTGGAAATTGAGGAAGATTCTTGATGATCCTCTGTCAAACATCCTTCACCATGTAATGGTTAATCCTGTGGCAAACATCCTGACTGAGAAGCTGTGTATTTCTGTGTCTGCTATGGACCAAGACTGCCTTAATGAAGTTTTTATTGTAGAAAAGATTATATTGTGACGCTTGAAATCAGGGATTTTCTATTCTTACTGGACTGGAATAAAAAATGTGCAGATAGAAGATTTGCCTGTTGGAAAGTGCTAGTTTTTTATTTTTCAAGCAAAACAAAACAGAGTGCTTAAATCTTATCCAGTTTTTTACTGAAAAAAAAAAAAAAATTCCCATTATGGCTTGCCCTATGTAGCCTACATTGTGCACATATTTGACTTTACCAGGCACCAACCCCTGGGTCATATGAATGAGGAAAGGGTAGAGCATTGGTCCCATTGCAGAACATAATGCCCTTCACTGACAAGCTAATTTGGAAACAGTGTAAGAAAACAGAAAGTTACTTGCTGCTAAAACAAGGAGATTAAAATGTCGACATGGCCTGAGCTACTTCCTTCCCTAGACTATTCTATGGTCCTGCTCAGAATTTGTGCTCCAAACTAAGTAACTGTTTAACCATTAAAGTAGATTTCTTCTCTCTGAAAATGCCTCCCCCTCAAAGTAGGGTATAGGCTTTGATATATAGGAACAAACTGGGATGGGATTTTGAAGTATATTGATAGAATTTGTTCTCCAGCTGCATTACACCGGGGATCACTGAGTGGACGAATTTGATTCCAACCAAGAAGGTGTGGGATCTGTTTATTGTAAGGATCTAAACCTCTCAAATTTAGTTACCATTTTATTATCATAAAATCTTTACCCAAAAGGGGAAATCAAATCAACAGTTTTATCAGAGATGATACTACCTAGACATCTTAATAGAGTAGGTTGTTTTATTAAGTTTTTCTGTCAATCCATAATTTTGTATAGTGGGAACTACTCATTTGTGCATCATTGAAATAAGTGACTGTTAGATGAGAGACAACTTGAGACCCACTTTCATTTGCATTTAGTAAGTCAAGCTGTTGTTTTTCACATAATTTATTAAATGAGTTTCAGGAAGATACACACATTTTGATATCCTAGGAAAATACTTGTGATTCATGTCCTGTGTCTGTTTTCACAGATTCCATAAGAAAAATCCAACATGTTGCATTTATAAAAATCTATCACTAAAGACTGGGAGGAAAGAACTGTGTAAAATATTTGCATAGCACCTTCTCTGTGGGCTAAATGATGTGAAAGTAGCCCTCCTTCAGGTTTTATTACATGCTTGAAATTCATTGCAAATATTAATCAAAAGGCTTGATAAAGTAAAAGAAAATGCATTGTAAAATGACATTTGATATTTTTTGGCTCAAATAAATTGAAGGTAGAAAGATGATTTCAGCTGCTGACCTGAACAGAACAGTAGACAGCACTAGGCAGTGGAGGCACTGAAAATAAAACTCCCCATGAAACACACTCTCTATCTGTCTTTTTTCCTTGCTATAGGGAATGAGGTAGAACTTTCCTACAGTCTTCCCTCTGCAGCAGCTGAGCCCCATTTGCAGCTCTGCAATTCACCTCCCCCATAGGTGATAGTGCTCGTTTATTCTGGCCAATTTAGAGCTAGAAATTATTATTTGCTTGCAGTGAGTAACAGCTAGAGAACAGTGCCTCAGTGTAGAAAGCACTGCTATGAATATGGAAGAGCACTAGACGGCCATGCAGCCTATTTACAAGCTCCTAGCAGACCCTGGATAACAAACCATGCAGTGAGCACACAAGGCAACAATGAGGTGGTTCTGGTTCTGATGTTAAGCAGCAGCCACAGGTAAACTATATGTAAGGATTGAGAAGACGTCACAGTCAAGTTACATGGACCCACAAAAAGTTAATTTAGCTCCTGCAAATGAAATAGCCTTTTACTGCAGTTCTGCGGTGGCTGCCTTTCTCTCACTGCTGTACAGCGTCAACCAGATTTACCCACAGTTTCACAGAATGAGGGAGACAGTTTAAAACAGACAAGCTGTAAATTGACATGTTCAGAGAGTATTTTTTACATCATATTTATAATAGCACAGATATTTATAGAATAAATAACTTAGGAAGGTTATTAATAGTAGTAGGAAAGAAACAGTTTCCCAAGAATAGGCACTATCTGTAGAAGTCTGTTAGCAAAACCAAGGATATGGATAAATGTGGTATGTGAGGTAAAAATCCTAACACTTTAGGCGCTAGTGATTGCTGTTGCATCTATTCAGCAAGACAAGTGGTATGCAAAGGAGGGAAGGACAGAAAGATTGATAAAGCTATTTTGGTAAATATGATTTAGAAATAACCTCCAAATGCAAAACAGGAATTTGCCAGGGAAAGCTAAGCTTCTGGTGATTTGAAAATATGTGTTTCCAATTTGTTACTAGTCTTTTAGAAAATAAAACAATTTGATGACTTTTGTCTGTTCTTTGAAAAAAAGAAATTAGTAATAACGTATTTTATTCTTGCTCTACGTTGACACAGACCCTTTGGGAATCAAAAAAAAAAGAAGACGATGGCAAACCTGTTGAGCCATTGTACAAACTACTTCTGAAGTTTTATCCTTTTTAGCTTAAACAGTTAATTCACATCCATCAAAAGCTTTTCATGAGATGGGTTTCATCTCTGAACACCATTTCATGCTTCATTATACTACGTTGATGGGGATTTGGGGGTAATCATTACTCACTTTTTTTTTCTTTTTTTTTTTTTTTTTAATTGAGAAATGGAAATATGTTAATAAATCCAGAGGGTGGGTTTTTTCTGCCATCATTCCAGAAATATAATTCCAGGGAGTTTAACACTTAAATACAAGTCCTTATAAATAAATATAAACTAATACTTAGTGTACAACAGCTGCTTTGTGCTGTGTCTTGTGAACATTGTTCTTGCCTGGCTCGTGATAGCTGTTGTGAAACACTGAATTTTAGGGAAGGCTCCAGGCTGGATTTTCACAGTCTCTCATGTCCCAGCTGGTGTTTAAGAGCACCAGCACAGTTAAGGAAGAAGTCAGGAAACTGATTTATGTGTATGTATACCTCTGCCCTCCCCTGGATGGAATTAGAACTGTTTGATTATGTACCTCTTTTTTCAGACAGCCATTTGAGGTTGTATTTCTGGAGTAAAAGGGTTGAAATTTTTGCTTTGGTGATACTGTAAGGCTAGATTGTACAGCTGCTTCCTAAATGGTACCCAGTCCCAAGAGCCATCCCACAGAAACATACAGAACTCCTGTGTAAACAATTGCTTTTAAAGAGATTGTATGACTTAGACTACAGGAAGTTTTGATCATCATTACTATGAGTGCAAAGCAGAGATGACCAAGTGGTAATTAACTTGTTATTGATTTCTTAATAGAGTTGTCTCTTTGTTAAAAATAGGGTCATGTGAGGAAGATAGCTTATCCCTCCTGACAGACTGCTGGAGAGGTATACTCAGCCTGCTCACCCCGTCTTTCCATGCAGCCTTGCTGAAAACCTATTTCCAACTTTTACCTATTTCTCTAGACCTCTCCAAGAACATCCTGACCTCCTAAAAGCCTTTTCACCTATGAACCACTCTCCAAAGTTTACCTCTATACAAGTCCGTATAAACCTGCCAAAATTGTTTAAATCAGAAGTACCCTGGACTGTACTTAGAATTACCCAGAGTTCTACATTTGTAAATCATGAAGATGAAATATACGCACTGATGCAGTAAGAAATGTATCCTCAGTATAGATCACTTTTTTATAGTGAATATCTTTGAGTCACTTGCTAATTCTTCTGGTTAACTGCAAGTCACTTTTGAGGTCTTTCTCCTTTTACAAAGAGTACTTACTGAGTTTTAACTAGTTCCTGTAGTCTCCTGAAGATATTGTGTCCAGAGTTTAAAAAATTCCCTACGTGTAAGGTGAGAAAGAATTTTTTTTCTCTGTGAACAGTTGTACTGATGGACACCAGAGTTTATGAGCAACATGGAGGTGGACACCAGAGATGTATCATAAAAGAGAAGGTGTTTTGTTCTTTTGCCTCTTCTCATTAGAACCCAGAGGCAGGATAATATAACCCTGAAGGGAACTGCTTCCCTTCACAGTCACTGCGACTGTGGCTGCTGGAGCATGTAATTACATAGAGGGAAAAAGAGCATGCAACGAAAGGTTGTCGAAAGCCTCAGGACTCCTAATCTCTCTGTCTGTTGTTGGGAAGTAAAGCCCTCTGTGGCAGAACATGTTTGGGTAATTGGAAATGGGACACCTACTGCTTTCATTAGCCTGACTGTACCTATGTTAGATAAATGTATATTGGTAGTATTTCCCTAATGCCCAGAAAGTTCTTAACTCCAGAGAAAGGGAAAACAGAGGCAACATTTTATAATCTCTATGCTATCTTTAAAACTATTGGTTTAATAATAGTGCAACTGAGAATCAAAGCAGTGTGTAATATTCAGAGGATATAGCTGGACAGTGCTTCTCTGAAATTCAAGAGAGGATAAGTGATGGCAGGGGAAAGGGGAGAAAACCAACAGTGGGGTAATGTCAGTACGTCCTGACTTCTCTTTATTGGGTTCACCTTTGTTTACAGAGAGGAAGCTAGAGAGGAAACTTTGTCTATCATTGTGTTGGGCAAACAAGAAAGTTTTGAAAAACCAAGAACAAAGCGAGAATTTGTATGTGAATTCCTTTGTCACTAAGTTTCCCAGCCTTCAAACCAACAGAGAAATTAAGAAACAATTACATTTTGTGTATTTCAGATACATAATGAGCAATATTCTAGATACCCAGGATACCAAAAGTAAAATTGGGATGTTTCATTCAGCCCTGAGAATGGAGATGGAATCTGTGAAACCCAGTGGAAAGAAGCTCTCTGTTGTCAGTCAGTTCAGCTGTCATTCACAAAGTCACAGTGCCCTTGCATTGCCATGCCCAAAGCAATGTGCCCATGTGGCAAAGAATGCTAATGGTATCCTGGGCTGCATTAGCCAAAATACTGCCAGCAGGTCGAGGGAGGGGACCTTTCCCCTCTACTTAGCACTGGTGAGGCCACACCTGGAATACTGTGTCCAGTTCTGGGCTCCTCAGTACAAGACAAACAGGGCCATACTGGAGAGGAGGGCTGTGGAGATGATTAAGGAACTGGAGCATCTTTCATATGAGGAAAGGCTGAGAGAGCTGGGACTGTTTAGCCTAAAGAAGACACAGCTCGGGGTGGGGGGATCTTATTAATGTATATAAATACCTGAAAGCAGGGTGCAAAGAGGACGGAGCCAGGCTCTTTTCAGTAGTGCCCAGTGACAGGACCAGAGGCAATGGGTGCAAACCGAAACACAGGAGGTTCTGTTTGAACATCCTGAAACACTTGTTTACTGTGAGGGTGACTGAGCACTGGAACAGGCTGCCCGGGGAGGTTGTGGAGTGTATCTTCATCCTTGGAGATATTCAAAAGCCATGTGGCCACAGTCCTAGGAAACTGGCTCTGAGGGGAGTATAAATGAACACAAACCATGTTTTACACGCTCCTACAAAATACCTTTTTTATAAATACTAGATCAATGTTTTCTCAAATACTCGATCATAGCCTTCCCAAGTCTCTGAAAGGGGTCATAAAATGTTACTTAGCAGAGTCAGCAGCAGCTCTGCTCCTACAGGGCAGAGGAGTGTGAACAGGCTGTAATTACTGGCCTCAAGTGTTCTCAATAGTCAGGGACCTATTAGCTATCATTAATTGGTAGCAACAGTTCAGGCAGTTGTACAAAGACGTATGAGCTGAAAGGACATTGCAGGTTCCAAAAGTTGAAGAATCATAGCATCAGAGCAATGGACCTACTTGGGTAAATTGCAAATATACCCCAAATTCTCCCAAAGACACTACCACTTGTTACAAATCTGACTGCTGAGGAAGCATGTGTTACTGCCATTAAACGAGTGTTGTATAACATTGCCAGCTGTATTGCATTTCTGTGTTGCACTTGAGTGGTGTTAAGGAGAATTCATGAGCTAGTGAGCAAATAGTGGCTCAATAACAAACACCTCCAACTGGTATATTCTGTATATGTTGCATTCAATACATGCTAACACAACTATCACAGAGCATCTGAAATATCCAACTCCTTAAAGAAACAAGATAAACCACAGAACTGTTTGACTCAAGTCAGCCTTTTTTAAAGGAAAGGTGACAAGACATGAAACTGCATGTTCTCTTGTTCACTGAGTTCTCAGCTCATTTGTTCCCTAGCTGGCCCCAAACTAGGGAGTCTCTTTACTGAGAAGTGGAGTCCCATGCTCAGTGTCACAGAGATGCACTCGAGCAGAACAGACTCAGACAAGTGTCTTGATGCTGAGCTTCCCAATATTGTCACCCATTCAACCACTGGCTTCTGAGGCCAATAGGACAGGCATTGAACTTTCATTCACTGCAAAATGTTGGACCCTTCAAGCCCCTGTATTGAAGAGTTACAGGGGCATTACCACAGCTAATTGCTATCCATTACACATCTTTTATACCTTTTCTTCCTCACTGGTTTTACCAGTCTTTTTTCCTAAACAGACAGAATACTCTGCTCTCCCATTTAACCGACTTAAACTTTTTGACAGTGTCAATTCTCAATGTAGCGTTAAGATTAATTGTACAGTTACAGGTAAATCATGACACAGGAGTATAAATGATAGAAGACTCACCTGCATTTTTTTCTTGTTTATTTTATAGCTTGTTAAATACATTATTTATTGTTATTTTACTATAGTTTTTAGAAGATTTTACAGTCATTGGCAAGATTCTCTAAAGACATACTATACTCCATCCATGATGAACAGAAGCTCCCATTAATGTCAGTGAGAGCTCTGGATCGATAGCAAAATATAGCCACAGGGGTCTCAGATATGCTGTAATAATCACAGTGTGTCCTTCATGGGGGTTGGAGGGCTGAAGGAGAACTGCTATAAGTAGACACTATTAATATAATCAGATCCTGTATCAGGCTGGTCAACATCTGACCTCAGGTCTCATAGTGACAGAAAAAATCTCTTCCAGAACGAATGTTAGCCCAGTTTTTAACACTGAACTTTACAGGCACCACAGAGCTTGGATTTTCTGAACTGTGTAACTTCCTAAACTGTCTTTCAGATTATCCTTCGGATCTGTCCTTCATGCAGACCTGTGATTCAGAAAGTCTACCTCATGCTCTCTTTTCTTGTTGCAGATATTTTGTGAAGTGTTCTGGCTTCCAAGAATTCTTTTTTTGCCCCCCCCCCCCCCCCCTTTTTTAAAAAGAAAGTATTTTCTCTTTCTAAAACACTGTATCATGCTTTGGCTTTTATGTCTCTGACTGGGCATGAAGTCATGAGAGCTTTGCCATTTACTGCAGTTGGGAGAAGAATTGAGGTACTTGAATGATCTCTTTGGAGGAAGGACTATATTAATCTAGGTCTTGCATAGCTCTTTATATATTTATGAGGCTGTTTAATGGATTATTAATAAAGTCTATTCAGATCTTATATGCTGCCATCATATTCTCCCTCTATTCACCAACAATGCCAGCTTTAAGAGATTTTTAGCAGAATTTCACACAAGCATCTTCTTGTTTCCTTGCCTGCCTGGAATGTGATCCCTGTGAAAGTGTACGAAGTTTCTATAGTGCCTTCCTCTAACTCTTCCTTATAACTTGCATGTATTATGATTCTGTGTAAAGAGCTTGACAATGCTGTCATTCCTGTTACTCTTACTAAAACCATCACTCTTCTACTTTGTGCAAAGACCACCTTTTCATTATATAAATGTACAGTACCTGAGGGACTGTGTGGTTTCAGTCTGAAAAGAGAGCCATTATATTACTAAAATTGTGATCAGTGCTGATTTGAGTCATCAAATTAATAGTATGTCATAGTTTATTAAATTAATCTTCAATGTGCTTTTCAATATCTTTTAACAGTTTTAAAACAGTTATTAGTGTACTATGTTTATACTCACATATATTTTTAGGAGGCCCAAATGAGTTCTAACAGATGTATTTTTTCAGCTGTCACCAAAAACTTCATTGTTAATAATTTTTGAGTCAGCTCGTGGAACATCCTGTGCAGCTATGCATCTAAGAGCAATGGAAATACTTCATTTCTGTTAGTTGTTGCAGGTGCTAGGGAGAGTATTTCCCTGGGATGCAGGGAGAGAAGAAAATACAGTATGAGGAAATGGATGTTCCACTTTCAAGTAGGTTCACACAAAAAAAATTGTATAGTCCTATCGTCTTTGGGAAAGAGGCAGGTCATGTCCTTGCTCTCATTAACAGTGGGAAAGCTGCAAGTGTTTAAATTGGCAAAATAAGCCAAGATCGTGAATGCTATCATGGTCTTTATATACAGCGCAATTTGAGGACAGCAAGACCACTTACTCAGGCTTGTTCAGTCACTGAAGGCTTAGCCCTAATAAAAATGATAGTCCTTTATTGATTAACCCATAGGTCATTGCTCAGGTAAAATTGCTGTAAAATGCCTTTCTTAGCTGCTTGCTACAAGTAAAGGCCATGATTTGTCTTAGCCTCATGTCCCATTGAGAAGAGAAACATATCACAAACACCTGTGAATTTCTGAAACTCTCATCTGATTTTTATCTGACCTTTTCCTAAAACATTATCACACAAATATATTTTTCTAGTCAGACCTTGGTTCTAAATGGATAAAAGGACCAGAGAGAAAATAGGATGTTTCATTTTGTTGCTTGTTTGGGATTTTATATATATAAACCTCCAGTAAATAAATCTCTGAATGAAAAATTGATGCAGGCTTTCTTTTTTTTTACCTTTCTCTCCTTATCAGAAATGCACTGAGCCTTATCTTGCTGAATATATTCACTGATCTTGGCTATTCATTAAAAGTAATAGAACAGCTAAATAACTTTGGTACACAGCAGCTCCAACATCTTTTGTTTAGTTTCTTCAATAAATCATATTGTCAGAGGTTCCTTTATTTTACTATTGTGTCACTGTAAAAGAATGAACTATATTTTGAAAATTTCCATCCCTGTTGCTTAAGCTCTGCTCTACTAAGTTTAATACCCTGACAATTCCAGCCATAATTTACTCCTTGGAACAGGTCATTAAGTACGTGTTGCTGCTTCAGACTTCTTTGATCCATTGCCTTTTATAAAATATAGAAACAGTCTAAATAGTCTCCATAGAAAGAATTTTCTTTTAGGTTGGTATTTAACTATGCATCATAATACATAATTCACCCACCCATCCAGAAAAATCTCTTGCACCACACAGACATGTTGCTTTCATTCTCAGAAAGCCATATGGTGCTTCATCATTTGCCACAGTGGACTGATTCAGAAATAATAAGGTTAATCATATTACCATAGCTAAGTGAGCAGATATGCTGGTAAAGCAGGTAGTATCTTCTGTGTTACCTGGAGGTAATACAATTGCTCTGTGGCAGTCCGCCAGGGATTGTCAGAGTCGCTTACGGGAATCTGATGCGATTTGGTGTGTAAAACTATCAGGGTAGCTTGGTTGGAGATGCGTGATAGTGTTATAAGCTTCTCCCATGGGCAGATCAAAGCAGTTAATAACACATCAGGGAATGGTCACTGTGATGATACAACTAATCTCTAGGGAGGAAATTTCATCTTTTTCCTCCAGAGAATTGTACTCTACTCAATCACCATGAAGTAAGAACATTTATGAATGAAATAATCATGTTGCAATTATAGGATCACTTCTGTCACTCCCAAAAACCTTAGCCTTCAGAGCATCCCATCTGGGTCTATTAAATTAGTTTAAGTATTTGCAGGACCCTGCACAGAGAAAGCATCTATTTCTACAGCGTTAATGGGTCAAATTGCATTATCTTTATTACGTTGATAATAGATCTGTCTAGAACAGTTCTGTTGCAAATAACGGCCCTTAAACTGTCTTTAGGGCCAGAGAGTTTTTAAGTTAAGAGAGGTTTTTTTTAGAAAGATCTGTGTTGTCTATAAATACATATGTGATAACTGCACAGGTCATTTCATCCTCCTAATGTATAGACAAATTTTGTTATCCGTCATCTAAATAGTCCCTGAATCTTCACCCAACGCTTCTAGTTTATCCATTTTTCATGTTTATTTTTTCATAGATATTAATCACTTAAATCTATTTATAAAGGTAATGTATTTACATGTCTAGACATCTGAATATTCAAGCTCCATTTCTCATTCCATGCAGCAAAAATTGATTAGGCGTACCTAGAGAAAATTTGTTAGAGAGTAACTGCCAATATTAACATCTGCCAGCCAATCTTCTTTATAATCAGCAGCAAAAAGAAGTGATTTTCCTCTTGGGAGAGCTTTCAAAGTTTCCTGTCTCAATTTGCAGTTTGTATCTCTCAGGGGGCTGAATATGAATAATATTACAATTCTCCATAGCTTCATCTATCAAAAGTGTAAACTGATGACAGGATCCTAGTAACACAACACTGGGACAATGACATCCCCTAGGCTGCTCTATTAAGAGAAAAAACAGAGTCAGCTTAAAAGACTTGTGGTCTGAAATGAACTCTCGGGGTAGAATTGACCCAAGGTGTGCAGGGTGATAAAAAAGAAAACATCAGTGCAAGTACAGAAACAGTTATCATGTCTTCGTGAAAACAATGTTAGATCTTAGCAGCAGTATGCAGCTCAGGGTACGCGCACTTCAAACAAGCCAACAAACAAACAGAATGTTAGAGCTGAGATATCAAAACCACAGAGACTTCGTGGATGCCAATTCCTGTTAATTTTAATGGGCATCTAGCATCCATATTCCTTGGGATTGTTTGAAATTCAGCACAAAGCATTAATAAATGCTTATATTCCCCACTGTCCTCCTTATTTACATCAGTAGTGACTCTTAATGTGGAAACTGAAACCAGAATCTAGCCAAAGGGAAGGCAGTCAGGGTGTAGTAGAGGTATGGTGGTGCCATGTCAGGCCATGTGCAACTTGGGTAGTTTAGTACTAACATCATTCCTTTCCCTGTACTTAGAATAGGAATTGAGTAAAAGGTGATGCCCTTTTGCTGGAGCACTACAGTAGTCCTTGGTATGCTAATGAGTGGCTAGGGGAGTTCAGAAGCAGGTCCTCATGAGCAAAGATTGGCAATATGGAAAGCCACCATCAACTGCATGCCAGTCACTAACAGGCCTGAGTATTTCCGATGGTTCCCACACACTCACAGACCTAAGGTAGATATGCTAGAGTACACATGCCTCTGTTCAGAGGCGTAGGAACCTAAGGGAGGAGCTGGCTTGCAGTAGCTGTTAAAAAAGCAAAATCAGTGCCTGCCTGCCCTGAAAACAAGGCTGTGCATCTTCTCTTCCATACACCCTGTATAGTATCTGCCTTCCCTGAGCTTGGCAAGACACCCACCTTTACTGAGCCCACAGTATGCAAGAATACACGTAACCACATTCAGGAAGGTTGTAGTGCCTAGGATGTCTATTGTTATACCATCTTTCCCCTTCTATAAGCCTGAATATTATGAGTACTAGAATATTCATCAGGGAATTTGAACTGTAAACTAGAAGGTTATTTCAGAATTCATATTGATGTCTCAAATGGCACTTCACAAAACTGTTGGAATATTCTGGTCTTTAATGATGACCTATTTAAAGACTGCATCTGCAGTGCTTAAAGCAACTAGCCTTAAAATCTCTTACAAAAGGAATATTACAATTGCTCATTTCTTGTATTAATTTTCTACTGTACCATTCAAGAAAAGAGCAAAAAGCTTGAGGCAAACTGGTAGTTATTGGTCATATACAGTATTTAATAAGAAAATGTGTTGGGAGATAAATTTATGTTCCTTAGTTATTTTGAGTTGCCTGAAAAGAATTCTTCATCATACTTGAAGTCAGATTATAAGAACTAATCAATGAATCACAAGTGAGAGCATTTTCCTTTACTTTAAAGTTTATTTGCTACTGCTGTAATACACACTAATAAGAAAGGTAGAAAACAAGTAAAATGACTGAACTCCCTACAAAAGATAATTGCTTGTAGACTAGCCATCACAATCAGAAAGTAACCGAACAAAACATATCCTCACAAATAGTTGTAAATTAAAACAGCCTCATTTACCACGGTGCAGCCACTGATTTCCAGCAGCATCTGTACCCTTGTACTTATAGACTAAGTAACTATTTTATTCATAAGTGGTTTTTTCTCATAGATAAAAGGCTATCTTTCCACTTGCCCTCCCCTTATTTTTTTGAAGAGGCTGTTGGCATATTATTTGAAAAGCCAACAACTGACTGAGCTGTGCTCAATATAATGTCATCATTTATACTTCGACTTGGAAACATGTGCACCAAGATTGAAGTTATTTTACTCCCACAGGGGTAACACTCTATTTTAAGTGCCCATTAACTAATCCTAAACATCAGTGGAAAATCAGTGGAAATACACGTGACATCTACATGAATACCAAGTGAATTCATGAAGATTACTGCTGAATACAAAAATATTCCACTATAGAAGGGATACTTCAAAGAAAAAGTTGCTGAAATAAGGAGCTAGTCATAAAAAAATGTGTCCTTCAGTAATAGTTCTTTTATATTATATGGCTCTATTCATGGGAGTTACTCTGCATTTCTAATATAAACCCCAGCTTTCAGGGGCTTAAAACTTGCCTATTAAAACTTAGTCTGTGACTTGGTAGTAAGTCTGGGATTAAATTTTGCTTTAATAAAAAAATATAACAGCCACTTATTAAAGTTGAGGAAAATGTTAAGGGATTCAAGTGTTGTTTAGCATTGTTAATATCTTGCTTTCAAAATAGAATTATATAGAAGTTTTTATATATACTTGTTACTGATTGGTCCCAGTAAAACAGTTATGAGGAGAATTTCAGTAGATGTCTGACTCTGCTCACATGTCAATGACTGCTTGAATTTCTATTGATGCCAACGGAAGAGTATCATCTATAGAGTCTATCAACATGAGAGGCAAAAACCTACCTATTGATTTAGCTCCCAGCTTCTAGGTGATTGTTAATAGATCTCAATTTCTAATGGGTTGGGACTACTTTGTTACCAATAATTAGATGCTTAATCTGTGTGCAGGAAGCTTGACTTACATTTTAGAAATGCCAAGTTCTCCCAGCATCCATTGAGGTTAAACTGGGCCAACAAAGCCTAGTGGATATGAGCATAGGTGCCTAATTTTACCTTCTAAGGCTTGAATATATAGTCCCAGTTAGTGGGAATAGTGGGTGCTTTGTCTTGCTAGATCTGATCCTATCTGAATATTTATACAATTACCTCATAAACTGTATGGAAGACAGAGCTTTAACCCACAACTTTAGCACTGTCAGCAATAAGCAGGAAGAGAGGAAAGAACAGATTTGCACATGAACTCCCTCAGCAGAGTTCACAGGACAATTAAATTCTGAATGCAGAATCCAGAAAACAACATGCAGCATGGAAAAATGCAGGTTTATAATCATAGTGAAACCAGAGCTGCTGTAATCTAGACATGTTCAGAATGATGAAACACATTTAAAATCTGCATTGTTATTATCTGCTAACCCAATTTACTACACGAGTTGATTTTCCAGTCAATTTCTCCGAGTTAAAATGACTAGGATTGAGTGCATAAGACACTCACTCACATATATTCCAACATTTGTGTACAAAGACAAACAGTTCTCATCCCTAAAATTTAAAGATATCTCTCTCACACACATTCCACATTCATTCTTTCATATCCTCCATCCCAGCATAGCCTCTCTATGCAAACATTCTCCCAAAACATTAGCTGATATACTGATGTCATTTCCCCATTCTAGAGACCCTGTGATGATCGTTATTCAGAGAGTAAGCAATGCAGAATCTCATAAAAATACAGGAAAAGGGTTTTTATGGAAGGTTAATTTATGCTGGCATGATTTGGGGTAAAGACAGTCTTTACTGCAGTGTCTGCACGCTATGTAGCAAAGAGAGGTCCCAGTTCAAGACCAGGAAACAACATGCTACCGCAATATAATACAAATGATCTGGAAAGTCATATTAAGAACTAAACAGAAAACAGCTGAAGTGCTTGCCCTTCTGAATATTTCTGAAAAACAAAATAAAATCTCCAGAAGGAAAACCAAAAAGGATGATGTGAATTGATCTTAGGAAAAGATGTGATATTTGAGAAGAAATACCTTAGATGTGGTAGCCAAATCACACATTGGTTTTGGATGGCTAGGTTCCTTGGTTAGTACACCCCACTTTGATTCTCAAAACCTTCCTGGAAGATCTCAATTGTTTTCTGCTCATTTACTGTGATTTGTAAAGTAGTCCCCAGACATAATAATAATAATAATAATAATAAAATGGAAGTAGATGTAGCAGCACAGAGAACTCAAGTTAGATTGAAAGGAAACTGAAGAGACACCCTCATGACAGACCAATTTAAGAGGAGGTTTACAACGGCATTCTTTGTTTCTGGCAGTCTGTATGTCTACATTTCTTTCAGAATAACTACATACTGCTTTAACCAGAAAGTTATGAAGAATTTGGAGCTCTACCTAACCTAACATTAAACTGGATTCCATTTACAAAACTGGTTTAACATGTTGACAAGAAGCACAGATGAAGTAAAACTTATTTCTCTGACGAGGGTCTCATATTCTGAGTTAAACAACAGGAAACACTTGGAAGAAAAAGTACATATCAAACAATGTGAGGGTAACATATCAAACCAGTTAGGTTCTTACCATTTCTTCACTCAAATAGGAACATTTAAATATGTACCTAATAAAATTAATTTTATAGTCCCAATTTTATGCAAGCTTATCTACTTTATCCACTTTCGTAATTTACTTTCCTCAAATCCTTTCATAAACCTTTCCACTTCCTTGAGCCTTATGAAAAACTTGACAAAAGCTGAACAGCTGGTGTGTTGTGACCCCACGTTTTCCACGTTGATCAGTATTGCTGTGTTGTTTTCTGTGAACTCTCCCTGACCATTTTTTGTGTCCATCAGTTACCATTTTTATTCTACTTCAAGAATAAGGTTCTGGAGTCAGATCTTGGGGTATTTGTTCTGTTTGTACAGTAGCTTCCACAAGAAGATCATGGGAGAGGAATATGGTGTGTAGTTGTTACTATAATACACTTAATGGCAATTTAAATATTTAAAGCTTTGTATATAAGTTTAAAGTTTTGTATAAACGTTGTGCCAGAAATTTGTATATATCACTTGTTATTTCTGTGTATGCAGCCATTCCTTTGTGGTTTATCATTTGTCCTTTTTCTCAATGTGTTAAGTCATAGTTGATTTAAGATTGTGAAAGAAACATGGAAAATTGCAGTTACTTCTTTCAAAATTTTGCATGGAAAATTGTAATTACTTCTTTCAAAATTTTGCATGGAAAATTGCAATTACTTCTTTCAACATCATGGCTAGCTGCCATTTTCTTACACATCATACATGAAATTACAAATAAGGAAATATATCCCAGCAATTTTCTCTACCATTTTTACAGTTCTCTAAGAAATTTTATTGCACTGAAACCACTTTGTCTGGATCAAACATTGTTTGCAGCATTTTTTATAGTCCCATCAGTACTAACTGGACAATTAAGATTTTTTATTGTTGTTTATTGAGTGCAATGATTTACTGATTTTGCTCTCCTCTTTATACCCTATGTGTATGCATTGCATGTAGTGCATTTCCTGTAATTAAATTACCAGATTGCTGTCAAACCAATTGTTTTATTCAGTTGTGGAATAGAAGTCATTTTAGTGCCTTTTACTCATTTGTTAACTGCGGGGGGAGTAGCTGCATATTTTACTTGACTATAACCTGCAGGAATCAAACCATCGCTGAAAAAAACTATGTAAAATTGCTTTGGTTTTTATGCAAGAATTAGACTAAAAGAAGTACAATTGCCAGATTTTTTTTAATATAGTTCATCTGACAGCACAATCCTACAAGTTCTGAGGGCTAAGGTATGTTACCCATTTAAGGACAAATGAAATCGAAACACACAGCCCTTTGCAGAATAGAGGTCTTTCAGAAGCAGTCAGGCAAATATGATTAGGTGGGATGGAGTTGTCCCCTCAGGAAGATGGCTTGCATTACTATTGTAATTCCCATACCTGCTGCTTCTCAATCTGACACAATGCTTAGCTAGTGCATCAGCACAGTCACAAATGTCTTACACTTCTGCTCACCTGTCCTTTAGATTCTTTTCTACGCTGGCAGGACAATTTAGTTTGTGGATTGATCACTGAAATGAACAAAGATATCTCATAATTAAATTAATAAAAAAGTAAAAGCCATTACTGAGACCTCCAAATTTGCATTCCTGTTTAACATGTAACATCTATAATTTTGTTAAGAACCTAAACCTCTATTTCAGCTGTGTTCTGCATAGTTTATATGACTGTATTTGATGTGGAACCACCAGTTACTGGATGGGATGCTTCAGTCACTAGTTATTGTGAGAATGGCTTTTGTTCAGTAACCTGAGCCAGAGCCTCTTAGCTTTGGTGGTATGTATACATATCCCTGCATGGGGTCAGTGCATGCTTTACTATGGAAATAAGAAAGATTCATGTTTGTCCTTGTTCACTGATGATGGTGACATGGGCTTCAGCATAGAACACCCTGGGTATATATTTATTTACTTCACAAATATTTGAACTGCTATTCTCTTGCTGTCCTCAATTAAAGCTAGACCTACTGTATTTTGTCAGCAATCGACACTACGATCTTAGTGTAGCTATAGCCTTTGCAATTCTGGGACAAGGTTAAGCCCCAGGAAGCAGAGTATCACATTACACAGAGAAAGTTGAATCCAGCTTCTGAAAATCCAGATCCTCTTCAATAAAATTCAGAGCATTTGTGGCTTTCCTTCAGCTATCGTATACCACTCCTATGTGTGGAAAGAAAGCAAAATTATTTTCATGCCACATTTTTTAAGGGGTAAAACATTTTTACAGGTGTCACTAGGAGAAAGTATTTAGCTAGCATTCCAAGCAGCCTCTAGGAGAGCAATATGTAAGCTTTACATCGTTCTTCAACTTAGCATGTAGGCATTCTCATCTTATCTATTCATGAACTCTTTTTATTTTGATTTTTCTTGAACATTTATCTTTAAATCCTGTGGTAGGGTTTTTTATGTTGGGGGGTGTCCAAAAAGACTATATTTAATTTGGTATTCTACATGGTCTACTTTTCCTAGGGTGGATTTCATCTCTTAGTCATCTTCCAATGCAGTAGTACCCATGAGCATATAACCATGGGGCTCCACTTTTTGCAATGTCTCTTCACTGAATACAGTATCAAGGTTATTGCAGTGGCATGTAAAGATTTCCATGCCACAGACTCAAGTTACCTGGAAGGCTGCATCTCCCTTTGTAACTCTAACGTCCATGGTTAGAAACAGTAGAATTATCTACCTCTAGACATGATCAGTGAGTCTACATTATTTTAAGCAGTTTCTGATCTTGAATCTTGCTACTTAATACATGGGAATGAGCACGTAATGCAATTTAGTGATCAAAGTCAACATTTGTGAAATTGGAAATGTTATTTATAAAAAAAAAAGAAAAGAAAAATGGCATGCAAAAAGAGGATAAAAATACCTTCTTTTAGAAAGCTGAGTCACTGAAATAGATCCAAAGATTTTGGTAATTTGGTTTATGTTGTACTTGATATAACCATAACACATTAATCAAGATGGCATCCAAGCCTAGTGAAATGGCAAATCACATTAACTTGTTAGGCCACTAGGTCAGAATTTCACCAGTAGATTTTTCAAAATGAGAGAACAGAGTAAAAAATACTGTATAGATAATTTTTTCTATATGTAGTCCTAAAGTTTTCTAATATAACCTGTAATGCCATTATATATATTGAGTAGCATACTCTCTGAATGCTTGATTATTTTCTGTGTATATGTAATGAACCTGAGAAGTAAAGGTTTTGTTAACACTGATGCTAAGAAATACATAAAGAAAAGCATTGACCATGAACAGCAATAGCAGGTTTTAGTAACATGACAAAACTAAAGCATGCTACATACTTCTGAGTGCCGTCTACTGGCATTTCTTTCATTAAGTACTATGTGCATTCATATGTAGAGAGATCTTCTAGTAGTCCAACAGTCTAACCCATAATCTGTATCATTAAACTTTTTAGCTTTCCCATCATTATTTTAATTGTGGTCTTATCAATCTGTATCTTAAAGTATGCAGTTTTCAGCTATTTATAAGTTGCTTTTTATTTAGTTTACACAGACAATAGTGGTCAAAGAAATAAATACTGTGAATCAAAACTCAAAATGAATCATCATCAGGGTTCTGTCATTACCTTGTAATGTTTTTCAAAGTGTATGAAGATTGCACAGAACAAACTTGTAATTTGATCTCTAGCTTCATCATTGTTCTGTATTAATAAGATACTAAAAGAGTCAAGAATTCAAAGTTCATGATTGGAAAAAGCAGTTATCAGAGACAATTTTCATTTGCAGGAGTGTAATAATTTGCTTGGCTCATGTACTCAGCACTTCATATTTATGTTCAGTGTGTCACTGGGAAACATGTGGTAATACAGTTTTTTCTGGCCAGATTGGATCAAGTCCAGTATCATTTTTCCTGCAGTGATGAAATCTGCCTTGAAAATTCTGTCTTCAAAATGCATTTGCTAGTGGAAGTGTGGAATGATGTGTATGCAGGGGATCCATGTGTGCTCTGATAAAGAGAATAAAATAAAGAACTGAAGGCCCAGCCATGCATTAGTATCATGATTACTTCTTCTGGAAGATAGTGAAGGTATTTGAATGTCTAACTTGCCACGTGTCGGCCTGTATTCCTCATCTTATTTTAAACCTAGACTTGGATACAACTGCTGTGTTATAAGGGAGGACTGCCATGATGCTCTTTCATACCATATAAACCCTGAGAATGGGTTTGACAATAGGCAATGTTAACTAGCATTCATTTTAGTTTTTTCCATTGGTCTGTG
Organism: Haliaeetus albicilla; assembly: GCF_947461875.1. NCBI lineage: Eukaryota > Metazoa > Chordata > Aves > Accipitriformes > Accipitridae > Haliaeetus > Haliaeetus albicilla. The sequence goes on from NC_091484.1 coordinate 5,570,337, forward strand.
TAAGATCCATGCATGAAATTTATTTGCTTTTTTGTAGCTTTATTCTAGTCTAATGCCTTTATAAATATCTGTGTCTATGACAAAGACAGGTATCAATAAATGTCTTTCTCAATGAAAATAACAAAAAAAAATAGAAAAAGCGTGGACAAAAGAACAGATTCTGGCAGACTTCCTCACAATGGTTAATATCTTACTCATAAAAAGTTCCATTTTCATACTCCAACGGGGTTTTTTCCTGATATGTCTTGACTTAACATTTGCCATTTCATGGCCGCAATCATATCGATGGTCCATAGTCATTCTGTGATCAGGTAATATAGCCAGGTCTTTCTCCACCTCTGTCATTTTCAAGCTAATGAGCTCTCTGGTTGTACCAGAAATTCTTGTTACTCATCTCTAAGTGAACCATTGTGCGTTTTGTCCTATTACATTTCATCCTATTTCCATTACTCCAGTTCTAAATGTCATCCAAATTGTCCTGTAGGGTATTCCACTCTTCCTTCACATTGATGATGTCTCCCAACCACATTTCAGCACTAAATGTCACAAGCATTGTCCCAAGCTTTTGTGTCAGCTTAGTAATTAAAATATGAAATAAAATGGGCTCTAACACTAATCCATAAAAAAATTCCACCAGCAGTCTTCCTCCCTAACTAGGCATTTAACCTGAGCAGATGAGTAAGTCTGCTGGAGTCAGTAGAATAAATTTTTCTTATGGGTAGTTTTTATTCTGTTATAGTCAAGGTAAATGACCAGTGTTGTGAGAAGGGAGAGCTAAAATCAATGGTAACTACTTAGAAGCTTAAAGTTAAGTATGTGTTCAAATTTTTAGCTATAAATATCAGGGGTAAAATTTCCCTCCTCAACTTTTTGCCTTGAGTTGAATCTTGTTGCCTGTGCATCCTGTTGCCAGAGCAACCTGTACTGGCACTGGTACAGTGGCAAAGATCAGTTACTGCTTTCAGAAAAAACATAATGACATAAATGTGTGCATTAGGTTTGATTTTTTTTAAACACTTATACCAACATTATCTAATTCTATTTTCCTTATTTCATAAAATGATGGATTTTTTTTTTTTTCACCTGAAATTAGTAGGGAACAGTGAATGGAATTCCTTAGTAAGTAACATGCAATATTATAGCTTTTGCTAGTTGTTTAATAGTGAACATTATTATCTGAAATATGCAGGGAGAGGCAATGTAATGGTATCAATCTGATGTCCACACTGACAGTAGATGCAAAATCGTAACAGATATAGCTTGTGATGATGGAAGACTTGAAGGAAAATTTGCAGAAAGCTTTTTTGATTCAGCCCTTGATCCTCAGCTATACTCAGATCACAGGTCCTACATGCCTAAAACTTCCTAGGTTTAACTACCCCTGAAAAGATAAAGGAAGCTTAAAGCATACAAGATAGGTAATTCTCATCTGAACAGAATTCAGGCAGTACATTTCTGTCTTTTGCAGCTGAATCTCCTCACCCATACACACTCCAGTGCCTAGTCAATTAGATGCTTGGTTAGAATTTCACTTTTCACAGTTTCATCTGCTGATGTAGAAACAAGAATTAATAAAATTATACCTAACTGAATGTCTAGCTCCATTGTTTTTTTGTTCAGTACTTTTGTAATAAAAATAGCAAGTACTAAAAATTGTCAGTCTTAAACAATTACTGTACCACAGGGAACAAAAATACCCTCACATAAACAAATATTGAAGGATTGTCTTCTCTTAAAATATGATGCAGATTATAGTATAAGATATGCAAGATTTTAATGTTCAATACAATTAAGTCTTCTGCTGTGCTGTAAACTTTACTAAATATGCTGGTGAAAAATAATATAATAACTAGTCAACTATTCCCAGAAGACTTTGAATGCCTTTTCTGGGTGTAGCTGCATAAATTAGAATGAATTTTGTTTCATTACAGACAGTAAAAAGAAGGATTAATGTGGAAATCATTTTCAGTGAAAGTTTCTATCAAGAATATAGAAAACACAGTGCAACGTTAACCAGATAATCTGAAGAACCTCTTGGCTTTTGACATTATTAGAAATACTATGGTCTTTCTTTTCAGGACCTCTGACACAATTTTTGTATACTATTTACAATATTTTTCAAACATCCTTCTGTTTGATCCGGAGCAATCAATTAAGATAGTGATCATCTCTGTTTCATAATGCTGGAGGTACCAGTTGATATTGTTATCCATTTTGATGTAAATTGTGTAAATCTTTACTCATGGACAGGTTCATCAGAATAGCTTTTCAGTCTGGAAATGTATCTGTTTCTTCTCCTTGGGGTTAATCCTGTTTCACACCATATGATGAGGAAAAAGATCTGTAAAACAGAAAAGGTCCCTTACAAAAGCTGTCCAGAATTGATTGTCTTTGAAGTTAGTGTCATGTCTAATCTGGACCTGTCGTTAGTACAGTATTGCATTTAGACCAGATGTTCTTAACTAGACACATAACAGTTCAGCAAATACCTGAGCATTTTGCCTGAGTGCATTAGGGTTTAAGCATATTTCTGATCCCAAGCTGTGAGTAACATTCACATTCAGTGTTATTAATTTTGATGCATGAGCGTGTGTTATCTCGATCTAATGTCAGATACTTAGAAACAAAAACAAGAGCTCATCAATAGTATTATCCCTTTCTCCTGAATCAAAGCCATTTATCTACTTTGCTCAATTTGCCATCTGCACATTTTCCCCTTAAATTGTTAGAAACATTCTTTCACTATTCTACCGAGAAATTTACAACCATGTGGTCTCTTACAGTCCACTTTGGTCAATATTTAATGTTGTAAACTTACCAGTTCTGAGATATGTGTTCTTCCCTACAGGATGGTACCAGGCAGCAGTAACCAGAGGCCACTTTTTATGCTGGTAAGTAAAAAATATAGATGTTCTCCCATGTCATCATTACAGAGCAATGAATTATGATGAAAACAGAAAATAAAAGGAATGCTTTCCCACTGTACATTCTGCAATGCAAGAGAATTTGGGATTTATCCAAATTGGTTAAAATTTTCACAGTTAAAGACAAACCAGAAAATTTACTTCCTATCTACCTAACCTAAATAAAATTAAATCTTTCCAGATTATTAGTCTCCAGTCTTCTACAGTTTATTGCTTCTTCTCTCTTCATTCATTCATTCATTAAATGCAAAAAACAGCAAATATCTTATTTCACTACAGCTTACTGACAGTTCTCAGGTGTATCACATTCTTTGCTCTTAGCAGGGCCTACAGCATTGGCCCACAACTTTAACAGAATTATTCCTGGAAGTGAGCCCAATTCAGACTAAGGCCTGCAGTGTAAAGTCCTAAATGTGTTTGCTAAGTACTAAAACTAATAGTAGCCTGGTTTCTGTATTCTCAGCTTCTTACATCATGCCTTCCATGGATGTTTTGAAAATTACTTTAAAGGTCAGTTGAAAAAACAGCTGCAAATGTACCTCTAAGTCTGAATGGTTCTATAGTCCTGTAAGAACTTGTCTAATATTCACCATTTTAAGCACAGTTGCTTGAGGTTAATTAGATTTCTGACCCCTAAAAATTTTAAGTGTCTCTGATGACTTACTTCCCAACTGATAATTTTGTGTGAGAAACAGAAAAAGAATAATAAATAGACTATGAATAAATAAACTCTTCATATTCATTCATATGAGGACAGAGAATATGTTTCTGACATTTAATTAAATATCCAAACGTCCACAAGATCTATAATAAACCACTTTGCAAGACGTCTAAATGTCAGAGAAAAACACATTTTACATGAAATGTTTTTCTACCACTGAAGCTGTGAAGAAGATACAGCATTTTTTAAAAGGCACAGAAACAACAAGCACATATTTTATCTTGAAAGTACTTTTTCAAAGGCTTCTGAACAGCTAGTTGTTTGCAGTATGACGAGTGGAATTATTTTAATTTATCACACAGGAGTTTGAAACATTAGTTTTACAGATATGTCAGGCTGTTCTAATATAATTCAAGTCCTGAGACTTATGCTATTCGATGCATAACAAAACACTGGAAACATTAAATTGATTCACTTACTTAAGTTCACCTGGCACATTTCACTGGGATCTGAAGATTTTTTCCTGTATTTAAATGCTGCAGAAAAACTGTTCTAACCTATTCCCCACATACATATTACTTCTTCCTTCCTTTTTTGTTAAAATCTTGACAACATCCTCTGACCTGCTCAAGGGATGTGCTATGTACTTTACCCTTCTAAATCCACCTCACAGCTGTGATCTGGTTAATGTAATTGCAGTGAAATGCAAGTTTGCCATACAAGCCTTTCACATCATAGGAAACAAGGAAAAACTGCAACTTTCCTTCATTCATGGATTCATCTGGATATGGTAGCCCATTGTTAGAAAGTTGACTTGCCAAGATGACAAGTGTTGCCAGAATTGCTTTGACTTGTCTCTCTGCTTTTTAAAGATAAATAAAATACAGGAGCAGTTTGTACAAAAGGTGCTGAATTTATGGTCAGAATGAGATTCATTTGCTAGTCTTTTTTTATGGTGGCACAGCATTCCTTTTGAAATGCTGGGAGGTTTTCCCCTTCTTACATGAAGATGGTTGTATATTATGGTCATAGGTTAAATGAAAGATCTGCAAAGTGGCCCAAACAGCAGTTATAGAAGAAAAAAAAAAAAAAAAAAGTCAGCATTTTCAGAATGAACTGCAAGGGAAGAGGCCGTGAAGAAAATCATACAGGCTTTATATGGAAGAAGGCTCAGGCTGTCAGTTTGCTTCTCTGGAGTAGTTTCTCCTGTGCAAGCATATACTTTTGCACTGTCTTTCCTTGCATGAGGTATTAAACATAGAATTAAACTACGCAAAAATGATGTATCTTCCACTTGACTCCAATATACATAACCAGTATTTCCCATCAGTTTAGAAGTGACATTCTGGCTACCTGTTTGGAGACACTGGCTGCTACAGTTGACCTATTGGTAAATCACTCTGAAATATAGTACTAATCTCTTTTAAACTAGCAGATACAGCATGACAGCATTGTATGGAGTTAGATCATCTCCAATGGTGTCATCCCACCTGACCTGTCATAACATCATGCATATTGACATAATGCAATACCTTTGTCACTTTCTATCACCAGCCTGGATGGTTAGATGCTACTTCTTTCCAAGGGCAACTATGGTAAATGTCATTGCATTTGCACACCGTGTCAAAGCAAATACAATTGTTTTCACATGTCAGTCACCACTGTGTGTCTGGTCTGCTGTTACCTGTAGTGTAAATGGATAGTTAATTAAATTGCCTTCACAGAGCTTTGTAAAAAATCTATTAAACAAAGAATCACTGGTATAAACAAACAAACCTGGGTCACAGTTTCAGCTCTTTGACCTCTTTAGTGGATTTTCTGTTTTTATCAGGAGAGCTTCCTTACATTTTTCCCTAATTTACCACCAATATTATAAATATTATAAAACAGGTTTTTCTTTTTCTTTTTTTTTTTTTTTTTTTTAATAAAGAAGGATAAGATTTGGCACTGATTGTTGTTAGTCTGTTCAGAATACAGGAGGAAGGTTAATTAGCTTTTCTGACCTGAAGAGTCTAGGAAGGTATCCCTGGTGACTCACTAATTGCTGCTCAATGCATAATAGTGTCTGTGAAGCAAAGTGCATGAAGCTAGACACTGATAATAATGTTACTTTGATTTAAAATTCTATACCTGCAAGGACATAATGCTGTTTCAGTACAGCATGCACTCCACTGATAGATTTAAATATTCCCCAACTATTCATTTATTTTATTGGCAATGCTGGTCACTAATCTTAATTTGAATTTATACCAGGAACAACTGTTTTTCTCATATTGAAAGTAAAATGCTTTTAGGGTATCTTTAAAGCATATTCTGAAAGTATTTTCTCATGCATAATAAACACATTTTCCATTAAGACTGGTATACATGCTAGAGTTGATTTATTTATTTAGCTATGCTGATATGTCACACAAAGAATATATAATTTTTAATAAAAATAAAGAATTAGTGCATGTTCAGAAAAATGTCTCTGAACTGTGAGAGACAGAGACATTGTGTTATCTTTAATAATGGTGTGAGAACAATATAGCATAAGGAATTTTAGGAAAATCAAGATCACAAAGTATTAGAGAATTGTTCGGTGTATATGTCCTTCCTTTTGATATCTATCAATTGACATATAATGATAAGAATTTTAATAGGCAGCATAGGTATGTACTATTAGTTCAGTTAATCAGTAGCTGTCAGGTCTGTATTTTAAAAATCCACCAAAGAGCAAAATATAAATTTGCTCCTCTTAGAAGGTCCAGTAGTGTACTTTTTTTGAATAGCCTTTTGTTTAGAACTATTTAGTTTGTTTAGAAACTATAAACACATTTTTCATGTAAGATTTCTCTCTGGTGCTAGTGGTGCAGCTTTCTTTAAATAGGTATTCTACAGATGCTTATTGGATCAGTTATAAAACATTTCTTCAACAGTCTGTCCTCCCGTAATAGATTCCTACATTAACATCCACATCTCATTTGCATTAAGTATATTACTTCCAGTTTCCTGGTCAGTGTTGGAAGAGCAGGTGTGTCATTCACAGTTTTGACTACAGTTTGATAGGATGAGAGGAAATGGCCTCAAGTTGCAGTAAGGGAGATTTAGGTTAGATATTAGGAAAAATTTCTTTACTGGGAGGGTTGTCAGGCATTGGAACAGGCTGCCCAGGGAAGTGGTTGAGTCACCGTCCCTGGAGGTATTCAAAAAGTGAGTGGACGGGGTACTCCAGAACATGGTTTAGTGGGCATGGATGATGGTTGGACTCGAAGATCTTGAAGGTCTTTTCCAACCTAAATGATTCTATGATTCTAATTTGCTAAATCAACAAGCTGCATTCATTCAGTGACAAACTATAGGCTTAACTGACAAACTTCTAATATATAATTCTGGAGCTCTGGATTAACAAAAAAAATAGTTTATGATATATTTTCCCTCTCAGCAACTTATACTACAGTTTAAGGGGTTTTTTGTAGTTACCCTGATCCATCTGCCAGTTTATTCACCACCTTCCTTCTCTGCATCTATTCTGCCCTGAGCCAGCTGATAAAATTGAGCCAGACCTATACATTAGGAGGATGCTGACCCAACAGGAAAACCTCATGTACACTTGCCAACACTTCTTCATATAGGCAGTTGGTGGTAGTGATATAGCCTGGAGATGAAGCAGTAGAAAGGAAAGAATGTAAATGTTCAGACATTTCTTCTGTTAAGGCTGGCACATTGTTTATTACTGTTCTAGTTCTGAGCTATAAATGAAAATAAATAGTTTGAATGATACATCTGCCCTGCCCACTGTTTCTTTGTTAGGATAGCATACCAGTTTTTCAGGCAGTAAGAGGGCTATGGATTATTAGTTTCCTTAGAAGCTCCATCTCAGTCACAGAACAAATTACCAGTTCTAGGAAGGTTTCTGCTTTCTCTGGGCAGACAGTGGGCCTCCTGCTGCATGGACATACAAGGACATCCCATCCCTAATACTCCTGTTCTTCAAGGAACATCATTCCGCGCTGTACATGGGAATGGGATACCTAAGAAGTGTTGGGAGAAAAGGAGAAGGAACAGCTGATCAGATCTCCTTTTCTTTCTGTTCCCCTGCTCATAGCAATGGTGCAAATGCCACAATCTAGCATCCTGCATATCTGTACACCTTGGTTACAGACACAGTCCCTGATGCTGGCTGGCTGTCAGCTATGGACAGCAACAGGAGCAACACAGGTTTTCTTCTGTGTTTCAGCAGACTTAACCTGCACTCCTGGGGACACTAATGACTTTGCCTGAGCAATCTGCAGGATGATATTTACTAAATCAGCATTATGGAAACCAAATCTTTGTCCTACACTCTTCTTTTCCCTGTCATTTCTATTTCAGGTCAGATATCCAGTAGCTTGACAGATAAGACATTACCAAATCATAAAAGACCTTACCTATATCTTGAATTTCCTGACTGACCTTATTAAGCTACAATCTGTTGCACAGAATCACACAATAGATGTGTTACAATGTAACCTGACATAATAAGTTACTCCCATCATAAAAGCCAGAAGACATGCAAAAAGTGACTATTTTTCTTATCAGTTAAGCAGCTCTCAAAGTAAACTGGAGTTCAAGTCAGTTGAATCTAGCATGTATTTAATTTAACAAAAATTAAAGCAGATGTCTACTAATGTATGGGATATTATCTTTAGGCTCTTTCTGAAAAGTATTCTATCTGTAATATAATCCTTTATTCATTACATTATCTTACTGATCATTGAATTTGATTTTCATCACCTAAAATGAAATCCTGAGTTCTTGTTCAGGGTCAGGTTTTCTTACCCCTATTCGCCTCTTAAATATTGTGCATGATTTGGCCACAGCATGACTCTCCTACCCCTCCATGTAGGAGCTTTGTCACTTGCATAAAGTCTCTGGTTTTGGTGTTTCAGTTAGGAAACTAGTAGTCTAGCCCACTGTTCATTTTTTTTATTACTAGGATAGTGAAGATTTGCTCAGTTTCCAGGCCTTTGTGCTGTACAGTTATAAATTTCTGCCAAGTCCAGCAAGATTATTTATTGCCACAATTGGAGCTTTGCTCCATGCACAGATTTTGTAGTTTCCTCTGCAAACACTGAAGTATTGCTCCATGCAGTTACAACATGGCTGAAATGAGCTAATAATTCCAGCCAGATTTCCCTTAGATCCTGAGCTTTACTTTAAATTAATATATATGTTCTCTTTTGTCTGCATTCTGTTCATTTGCTTTATGATTATTCTGTTTTCATTATCCTATTTTTAGGTCTTTCTTAGCAACAAGGAGAACTAGAAATGTCATTTAACCAAAGCTCAGATTTCCATTGCATCCATGATTTTGCTTTAAAAACACAATCAGATTATTTTCAGTAAAATCACATTATTTGGTACCATTGTGAGACAGTTTTTCTTTCGAACTTCCACTGTTACTAAAACTTATTTGCCCTTCTTATAGTCATACTCTTCTTTTAGCATTCTGTAGTATAGTTGTAAAAGCATGCATAGTGAGGTGTGTTAGAAGTTTTTAACTTTGTTTCAGAAGGTGTAGTTGCTCAGTTCTGGGAAACTTGGGTGCAGTTACAATATTTGTCAGTACTTTGAGATTTATAGTTTCAGAGGCGTTGTTTACATACCCAAGCTTTACGCATAAGACTATAAACTAGCAACAGGCAAAATCCACTTCCCAAGCCTTAACACAGAAAGTTTAGTGTGGTTTATGCATCATCTTGTGAGATGTAAGGATAGGACACCACTGAGAGAGCCAAAACCAAAGAAAACATCTTACAGATGGGACACTCTGGGCAGGAACTTTAAACAGTCCCAATTCTCTGTATAATTTTGGACAAATATGCTTTATCTATACACTGTGTTTCACTAAAGTTTAAACAGTTCACTAACTGCAACAACTGAATCAAGACCCAAACCACCAGGAAGAAAGCTGGTGCTTTTTGTGAGATATATTCCTATAGGCTTTTTAGGTGAGAAGCATTCTGCTACTGAGCCTTTGCTGCTGCTGATTTGCCCAGTGCCACTATGGAAATGCACAGTAAAAGGGTACCTCTTAAAGAACAAAATAATAGGCAGTCAGCATTCTCCATGTTCAAAGGACTTATTTGCCAGTTCTTCTATGCAAAAGTGCTGCCTTGATTCCTTGAAATGAAAAAAAAAAAAAAAAAAGATTGAAGGATGAGGAAGAAATGTTCTGCACAGAGGCAGTGTTCCAGTACAGCTTAGGCTCATGTCGGTTCTGCATCACCCACATTGGTATGTGGTACAGCAGAGACAGCAAAAATAACTAGTCAGTTGGAGAAAGAATAGGGAAAGCTTCTCTTTCTTAATCCTTCTCTATATTGTGGTTTTGAGACAAACATCATGTCTTTTCTCCTACTCATGTTCTAAATTTCCTTATATGTGTACCTTATTCTTGGAGCTGGTGTCTCTTGAGTGGAGAGATTATGAGTCTGATTCTACACACCTGAAACAATTGAAGCCTTTGCTGTGAGCTTTAATATAAGTGGAATCAAGCACTAAACTCTACAGCTGTAAGCAGAAACAGATCAAAGCTTTCTCTTCTCTCATAGGCAGCCTATGCCTTAGAGGTGAGACACGGACTTGCCTGTGTTTCAGGCCAGAATTACAGAGCTGGCCTAGATCCACAGGAGCACCGGCCTTACTCAGGCAACACAGACTTCCATCAGTGCAGGTAACTTCTAGCTGAGACACATTGTCCCTAACCCAGACATCTGATGAGTTCAGGCAGTACTGGAGGACAAATAGCATGAGAAGGGATGACAAGAGACCAACGACCATCATAAGCATTAGCTCATTATCTACTCCAGAGGTGAAGGGGAGGTTAAAACTGCTGGCAGGGTACTCTAGGGAACCAGCGTCTTACCTAGGGGAAATTGCTAATTTTTATCTGTAGTTTAGCTGAAATTTCTTTTGTTCTCAATACAACGTGCTTTGTTTTAAATCAGTAAAGCCAGAGCTTTCAGAAATATTACTTGTCAAGGGCACCTAGGGGAGATAATTTAGTTCTCTCAGGTTTACTGGGTGGGGGCTTACGCCAGAGTTGTTTAATTTTTCCAGCTGGAGCCTCCAGGTAATTGAACCTGACAACACCTGGCAGAAGGGTTCCACCGAGTATCTCATTCATTGTGTAGAGGCATTTTTATGTCACCCCTCATCACAATGTTTGAGTAATGAGGACACATATCTTCTTTGGGGGTTCTTTTTTGTCTCCTATCTTCTCAAAACAGTACCATAATCCTGAGGTAACAACACAGCAGAGGCAGAAGATATGCACTAAAATGGGGTTCTTATCTGCAGTTTTATTATCCCATGCAATATTCTCGCAGAAAATTACTTTCTGAAATGTGCTAAGCTGCTCTTTGCCTCTCCAGGGCTCTGTTCACAATTTTCTGTAAGTGATTTTTGTTTAATTTGTAGCAATACAGGGATAGATATCTTTCACCCTGACTGCCATCAACTTAATTGTAGCTATAGGAAATGTAAAGGCTATCTGACTGGTTTTATTACTGAGAGTAAAATAATGGGCCACTGTTTGTTTTTCTGTTTCTGTATGGCACAGTGGCTAAATTGGTCCACGTAACTTTGTCCATAATAAATGCTTCATTTTAGTACGTATTAATTTTTAGCTAGAGGAAGACCATGTTGCCTGTAGTCTTTGTTCCTAATTAGAATCATAGAATGGTTTGGGTTGGAAGGGACCTTGAAGATCATCTGGTTCCAACCCCTCTGCCCTGGGCAGGGACACCTTCCACTAGAGCAGGTTGCTCAAAGCCCCATCCAGCCTGGCCTTGAACAATTCCAGGGATGGGGCAGCCACAGCCTCTCTGGGCAACCTCTTCCAGCGCCTCACCACCCTCACAGTGAAGAACTTCTTCCTCACATCTAATCTAAATCCACCCTCTTTCAGTTTAAAGCCATTACCCCTTGCCCTATCACTACATGCCCTTGTAAAAAGTCCCTCTCCAGCTTTCCTGTAGGCCCCCTTTAGGTAATTGCTAACTTGCTGCACGTAACTCAGTCATGAGTAACCATTAGCATTAAGTCAATTACAGGTGCATGTATATAAAGGCTGCCTTTTGCTGTTTTGCTGCTTCTTTAAGAAAAACTACAGAGACAGAAAGTGCTTTAGCAATTAACAGAAGCAGACTAGCTTACCTTTCATAATTTCTTCATTTTGTGCACATTTGCACACTCAAGCAAAGCAGGGAACTAAGAACTACGCTCCTTAAAGGACAGGACGACACAGTGACTAGGCTTACTCTGTTGCAACTCAGATTTTTGCATCAGACAGAGGAGCAGCCTACATCTCTGCTACTGGATTTCTGTAGGAGAATGTAAAGATGCCCACTGTTGGCACACCTCTGCCAGGGAAGAACTTCACAACAGTGAGACAAGGTAGAGGGGCAGCTCAGGCTGCCAGCAGCCTTTAGGAGCAGGCAGGGTGTTAGGTCTGTAGTGTTGGGACAGCAGTTGTGTCCAGGGAAGCAAAAGGGTGGGGAGGATGAAATACAATATGTAGGTTACAAGGAGATCTGGATCAGCAGAATCTGTTAGTTTCCATGGAGCACACTCTACCTTTGTGCTTCTAATTTAGAGGGCTCCCATTCCACCATGGAGAAATGCAGGTTTTTGTCCTTATCTACCGCATCCTCAGCTTCTGTTTTCAGAAAGGAGAAAACTAAGTGTATATGCTCCCATATGTATTTTGAGGGAAAGCCCAACTGTTTTTAACGTATTGATACTTACAGCACTTCGATAGGGTTTACTTTAATAAAGCCTCACTTGAGGTAGTATGTCTAACTTGGCTACATCACTTCAAGATGCAGACAGGCCAGAGAGGAACAAGAATGACCAAAAAATGTACAGGAAAGACTGAAACGTTTGGGATTATTTAGTCTAGAAAGCGAAGTTTTTACCCTTTCCATACTGCAAAAAGGAGAGAAGTAAACCGGTTTTCACAGGCATGGTGGAAATGGCAAGAAATAATGTGCTTAAATTGTAGCAAGGAACAGACATTAGGAAAAACTTTTTTAATGGTAGGGATAGGTAAGCAATGGCCTCAGTAGGGAGGTTACGAATTCTCTGTCACTGGATGTTTTTTTTAAAAACATAATGTACAAAAGTCTCTTAGAAATGCTGTACGTGCTTCCTCTTGTCTGTAAGAAAGGACAATGTCTGCTAATGTTTTGCAGTTACTTCACGTCCCATTTTCTTGTCATTTTTCTTCACTTTTATAAATGAGGAAAGTAGGTACAGAGAAGCTAGTTCTCTGACTGTCAAGCTAGTCTCCCTCCTTCAGAAATCTCCTGTTTAAGACCTGTTCTGAACAGAGGTACCTTCCAGATTTGGGCTTGGGTAGGGAATACCCTAAAAGAAAACCTACTCAAGCATAGTTTGCCTGATGAGATTCTCCATTTCTTCTTTTAGAGACTTTTATTTTAGCAAGATGTGTAGGATCTGTCAGTTTCATGAAAATGTGTACTGTGAATTTTAATGTTACAGGATGGTTCTGCAGAGGAAAGGGAAGATGCCTCACCTTTGCCATCTGTCTTATGTCTGTAGTATTTTTAGGTAGCATCTAGCAATATGTTTTAACCTCATCTACTGTATAGGAAGTTGCTTCCCCCCCCCCAGCTGTATTGCATCTTCAAGGGTAGATTCTCTGTCACATATTATAGAGAAGTACAGTCTTCCTGGCTTTTGGAAATTCTGTGCAGTATTTCAAATGAAAATGCTTTCACACAAAGATATTGGCATGTTGCTTATTGCATCAACCCCCCCCAAAAGTATGTAGTGATACTTCTTGGATGGATTTTTAAACAAATCCTGCTTGTAGCTTTGAAAACTTTCCCCTACATCCAATGAAAAGCTAAAAATACCTATGAATTAGTTAACACCTGAAAATGTAGGTTTCTGTACATGGCTCACATAAACCATAAAAGGAAATTTTTCACCATGTTTGAATTTCATGCATAAATCTCCTTGGGAAAAAGTTCCATCCCAGTGACAGCGAGTTTTAGGCTAAAGTAAACATTTTTCTCTGCAAATGGCATATAAAAACCTTAATTCAAAATTACTAGACCAACATCTGCAGCTTTTTTTCTTTTTCACCCACAGTTAATCCCTCAGTTCTCAAGTAGACCACTGCCAGAAGCTTTTCCAGCAAACAAATTATGATTTTCTTTGTTTACTTTCATTGTAATTACTGACTCAGCTGCTTTGAATAAACCAGTCTAATAGCGGTTGACGTAACAAATGATTTTTTTTTTTCCCCCCAGGTTCCTTATTTACTCTCTGATGATATCCAGGATAAAAAATGAGCAAAATTATAGCTTTTTTAAAAAATTATTTAAAAAAAAAAAAGAAAACAAACAAAAAAATCCAACCCCCAAAACCCAGGATTTAGTCCACTGTAAGTAAATAGGTGATTTTATTAATGCTTGGAGAATTATTTTACCAAAATGTAACACAAACCAAACCATGTTTAGATATTCTCTGCTTTTCCTTCATGGTAATTCATCATAATGTATTAATATATATCACCTCTTCATACTATTAAGATTCCATACTGTGACTAATTGTATTCATTTTTACACTCCCTGAAGGAGCCATTATATTGTAGCCTGCAAAAGAGCCTTTTATAAATGTCTCCACAGGGCAGATTGACACAATATACCCTAATGGCTACTTGGAAGGCTTCATAGTGTGTCCTGGGGATGATCTATTTAATAGCTTATTTATGCTATGGACTGAACTCACAAAATGTATTGTGCCAAGAATCTGTGAAGTGGCATTTCAAGGGTACATCAGAGCAAGCCGAGCCATGATGTCCTTTGAAGCAGTAAAGCATCTATTTGGAAATTTCAGTGAAGTAGCTAGCTGTCCTGGCAATTGACAAAAATGTGCTTGGAGAGAAAAGGTGAAAAGAAGAACTTCTGCACTCTTCATTTATCTTACTTGGACAATAATAAGCATGAGAGATATAAAACAGCATATGCTTCTGAATCCCCTGAGATTTAGTGTTACAGCCCACCCAAGTATCTTTCTTAGTTCTCTGCCTAAATGGAGAGACTGCTGAAAGAGCCATTTGGTTGGAATATCTCCCTCCTATAGACCTTCTGTGGCTTTCTACAACTGAACACGTTTTAGCATAGTTATGAGACTGCTTTAATTTGTACCAGCCTACATGTTGGCAGAAAAGTTATGTGAAATTAATAAAAAGCTATCAAGCACCAGGAAATCATAGAACTGTTTCCTGTTTTCATATTTCTTGCAAATTAGTCTACTTAACTGATTACACTTTTCTTGAAAGTTCTATCCTCAGCTCAGAAAAACAGTAATATTAGCACCTGTCAAAACTTCTATATTATTGAAGATCTGGAATTCTTGATGACTTCTTTGAAGACATGAGCATTCTGTTTACAAAAGGTCTTAGCATGCTCTTCTCCAGCCTGAATCATATAAAAAAATATATATATGCAGGGCTCAAACAGCAAAAGGAATTTTAAAAACCCTTACAAACATCACTAGTATGATAACTGTACTTCATCTGAATTATTTTCTTCCATTAATTCCTCAATTTCTGTTTTTATAGGTTTAATCAAAAATCCAAGACTCATCTAAGCAAATTTGACTAGATGTCTAAGCCACTCCAAAATCACATCTTAGTTTGATTCTGTTGGTATAACATCTGACCTTGCTAAAGCAGGTGGCAGAGCATGTCACTTCTGGCATGCTGAAAATATAATTATTTCTCTGTTAACATAGCGGCAAAGAAAGGCAATGTACCAAATAGTGAAGTTTTAGAAAAGATACCAGCTGAACTTGGAAATTACCATGCTTCACATGATATTTTTAGGAACAAATCATCAAAATCTTCAAAGCATAATCACATTTTTAGGAATACTCTTATCTCATGGCATTCTTACAGTCATTTGCTGTAGTAAATGCTCTGTGCACACATAGCGCACTGATGGTAGAATGAATCTCTGAATAGTCATTGGAAGCTTTTGTCTGTGTTTACTGCTCTTCAGTGAAGCTCGTATTTTTGTCTTCATTGGGTTTAGTTTTTAAAAGTGTTTCTATGGAGTTTCAAGGGGTTAGTTTCAGCCTGAGCTTGAGTTTTCAGTTCTCTTTAGGTTTTTTTTTCCAAGCCCTAATGAGACTCATAAATGGTTACCTATTATGCATGTATTCATCTCATATATATATACACGGAGTGGACCTAAACAAAAAATAAATAAAAAAAATTGTAAAATGTGAAGAATGAGATTTTACTGCTGTCTACAGCTGCCCAATGGGAGGGTATAAAGAAGGTGCAGCCAGACTCTTCTTTAAGTTTTCTTTAAGTTCTGTTGAATAATAACATCAGTTTAATACTTATGGCTGAAAACAATTCTTAACAGATAATTTCTAATCACTGAACATTATGGAAGCTCTGCATCCATAACATAAGTTCACTACATAAAGTTATCCCAGTTACCATATAAGCAGTTGTGTGAATTCTCTCCAGCTCCATATAGTATGCTAAAACACAGCTTTGCACTGACCGTGGTTGCTTCCAGAAAGAAAAGGATGTGTAAATCTTGAGAAAGAGAAAAATGGCTTTAAAATGTATTCCTTGATGTAGTCCTCATCACTAAATTAAATTTCAGTGACTTGCTAGGAAAATGTGTTCTTTTTATGTGCTCCCATAAATTGTGCATTTCAATGCTGTATGTATCTTTTTTTATTATAAGGGAAGCAAAAGAAAAACTTAAATAATCAACATAGGCAATATTTCGGCTCCTAAAAACTAAGTCTTTCAGACACTGAGGCTGCATCAGGTCTGAAAGTGGAATATTATTGTGACTCTGAGACATAAAACTCAAATCTTGTTAAAGTGGTTCCTTTAACAATAGGTATGAGCACATATTAAGAGTACTGATTAAACTATGTTCCATCATCTTGCAGAAACAAAGTACTACAAGACAAGTAAATGTGCCTGCCTGCATGGTTCTTCCTCCTAATTACTTACCATGATTTTGAATAATCTACCGGGTTGCAATATATGACTTTGTCATAGTCCTTTTGTTGCAAATTTCATACTAAGGAGTACCATTTGTTACAAGATCTGCCATTCCCTTGAAGTTACTCATTAACAGTCTCAGTGGGTCAAAATTAGGTAATTAGCTGGTTTTGTGTAACTCATTTTTATAACTACTTTACATCCTTACTGTTTTTCTTTGCAGGAGTTGAGAAATTGAATACAGATCAAGTATAAATCATTCCTCGCAACTGTACCCAGCAAGTCCTTTTAGCTCAACTAGCAGAATGCTTGCTTTGAACTTTGGGTGACCATCTTCCTTCATCGTTTTGCTGTAATACAAATATATTCAGCACCAGGTATGTCTGTCTTGAAACTACCTGTCCTAGCCACTTTTCTAAGATAATGGTTAAAAGGCCATATTAGCAGGTCAGCAACATGGGTGTCAGTATCTAGAGCCAGGTATGTGAAGTAGCTTCCATTAATTCAGCTACTTTGAAGTACAGAAAGCAGAAATTCACACAACATCCTGAAATTTTTCATCTAATGTCTTTATATGCAAAAATGGCGTGAGAACTAGGAGATGACAGTCTCAAAATGGTAGATGAAAGAGCTGAACAGCATATTTGCTAAATGGAATGACTCGGTAACTGCACTGCTATTATAGTTCAAATGTATAGTTTGAGATCTTGTTTCTTGTTAAGGTTTTAAAGCTTTGTTGGACAGTTTTTTCTGATGTATGCCTATAAACTCTTCCCATGGGAATTTAGCAGAGGTATATAACCAATAACAGATTCTGAACACTTCAGATCTGAATCTCAAGGAAATACAATTTGCTAGAAGTCTAATCATTATGTAGACAATGTGTTTCAGCAGTTCAGTTCTACAAGCCTTGAATGCACTGACCTCATATTGATATCAGTAATGTTACTGTTTACTAAGTACTCCCAAAAATATGAATTGTGTGTATAAAACTGCAATCTTTAATCTTATCTTTTTCTAACCTCACAATGTTTTTGTCCGTAGCAGAACTGTATGAAGTGAAATGTATATCAAATATTGTTCAAGTAAAATTCATTTTTGGTACTTACGACACTTTGCATCTGTAGCCTTGTTGTTGAAATTGTTAATGATGACAAACCTAGAAGTGGTGTTTTGGGAATCAAATATGTAAGTAAAATGAATGAAGTATTGATACCTCAGCAGGTACATGACTTTTTCTGTAAGTCCGCTATTCAAAGGTTGTCAACACCTTCTGCTGGTATTTATATTCATTTCAAAAGACTGCAAGTGCTCAGCTCCTTATGAAGCTAGTTCTTATTGAAGGCTGCTTCATCTCAGCTGTTCCTGTGGAAAACTGAAATATAGCATAATGATGTATTTTGCAGAAAGTGTCTCCTGACCAAAGAAAGCATATATTTTTAACCAAAATTATTTGCCAGGGGAAAATAGTTGTAGACTTTTCTTCCAAAACTTTGGGGTTTTTTTTCAACACATGATAAAAGTTTGTTCTAGGTAGGCTTTTCTTTTCTTTTTCTCACAAAAGTTTCAGTTGTTCAAGGTGAAAAATACTTTTTCTCAACCAGCTCTATCTTCACATTATTAAATAAAAGCATGCCTTTGACTTCTGTGAATAACAGTAAATTAATAGATTCTGGCTGTTGCAAACATTTCTGTGGATGCATGTTCTACTTCTGAAAACTGAGATTTTAATAAGAGGATATAATTCTTTTTAATTATGGCAGACTACTGAAAAGAAAGAGATAAGAACACAACTCTCCCTTGCACAGACTCTTTGCTGAAAATTAGGTGGCAGTCTTAAGTTTCAGCAGGACTGACACTTTCTTCAGAACACTATCTAGGATGACTAATATACATTCTCTCTCTCCCTCTGGCCGCAAAATATAAATGCAAGTTAGAGATGAGGCGTAAAGGATCTTTTTGACAACTTGACTCTAAACAGTTTGGTAGAGCTACCATAGTGCTAAAGAAATGATGGGACTCAGAAACTGGGAATGGGAAAGAAAATAAGTTAAAATTATTTTCTTTGGGGGAGTGAAAGCTGGATTGTCTTAGACCTTTCAGTCTAAGATATGTCTAATTAGACTTGGAGGCCACATCTGCTTCATGGCCAGGGCATGATAGCACTTGTGGTTATTCAGGAACACAGACTACTGTCTGCCACTTAACCACTGCAGTCTGATTTAATTCAGTAAATGTTGCATTATCAGCCTTTACCCTAATTAGCAATGTCTTGTGATTTATTTCCCTTAGTCCCATATACTATCAGAATTGCAGCAAAGAACAGTATAGAATTTTCTGCATACAGTGATTTGTTCTAGAAGACTACTTTCCTATGACAGGTTGTATCAGCTGAATACTTGCCGAAGCTCATTACCTTTTGGAGCAAAACTATTAAACTTTGCTTTTTCCTTGTTGTTCTGTGGTTCTACAAATTATAATTAAACTATTAATTATGGTAGCTACTTAAGTGTGACAAATTAAGTTGACTATATGGCAAAGTCACTCAGTACCCTTGAGAAGAGCCGCCTTGGTTTAAAGATATTGCACTGAAAATGGAATGTTTAACAACAAGCTCCATCCCCTGGTGAAACTGTGATTAAAAAACACTTGCTTCACACAGCGCAAGGCCTACACATAACCTCTTCCTCCTCTTTACTCTTCTCACCTACCCTGTTCTGCATCTCGATCAAGATTTTCTAAGCCTTTCACGTCTTCTTACAGCTATTTTAAAGGCACAACCAACAATCTTAATTTCAGAGGTTAGTGTACTGAGAAGGTGACAGCCAGATGAAAATCAGCATTATTGCATGGAAGCAAGTTAGAACAAAAAATTCATTTTCACACATGGACAACTGTGGATTTTCATGTTTGTTTTCTTTACCATTTTTCTGAAAATTTTGGCAAGACTTTTCTCTGTAAAGAGATCAAAATTGGTACAAATTGCAAAATGTAATACTATTTGCTTTTAAAGAAAGGAAAATTTTAAAAATTAGATTTATCTTTATCTTCTTGTAATTAGTTCTGTTTTTCTTTGAACAGTAAGGACACAACCACTATGTTTTAAAAATAATGAAAAAAACCCCAAACGTAGTTCCCAAAAATGGGAACAGACATTTTCTGGTAATGTACAATTTCACTGTACTTTTTTAATGTCTGATTTTCAGAGGCCAGTAGAAATCTGTGTTACAAGTTTCTTCATTTCTTTAAAGGAGTTGGTAGCTTCAGTATTATCAAAGAATGTGGTTTGCAGTAAAAATGTTTCCTGCAAACATTGTGTTACTTAACGTGTACCAAGCCTGAAAAATAAGCTCCGCAGAAGTAAGGAGAATTGTTTTAAATGCTGTTTGCTAGGAGCCCACACTCCACTTCTACTGACAATTGGCATTTATCGCTTTGGTTTGATTGCATTCTTTGCACTAGATTCAACCTTGAATTCAACCTTGATTCAACCTCAGGTCACTTCTGGAAAGGCACTGGACCAAGATTCAGTTCCAAAAATTCAGTTCTGTGGTTTAGTTCTGTTATCTTTTGAGGTTCCAAGTATGGCTTTGAATCTCTCTGACTGAGCTCTCCATCAATAAAATTGGTTGGTTTTGTTTTGGTTTTTTTTTTTTAAAGTAATTGCTTAGATTTATTGTATTTTTTAGGAGGATTTTTTGTCTTGAGTAAATGTTCTCATTTTATTTCTGTTCTCTAAGTGTCTGCAATAGGAATTTAACCTGAACAAGGAATGAAGAAATTGGTCTGTTTTAGAGAACAATTTTTAAAATGGTTCTGTTATTTCTGCCCCATTTAAAGTTCAATAAAGCTGTTGAAGTAATTTGATTTTCAGCTGAAGACGAGCAGAAGGCTCATACTTGGACAACAATATATCATTCGGTAATTGTTACTTTATTGAAAATGCTGATTATATGGCACTATCTTACATGCTAAAGTCAGAGAGGAAAAATTCATCTTTTTACTTCATAAGTATGTAACAGAGCTCATAAATAAAGAAGTCTAGTAGACAGCTCAAAATACGTCACATTTCAAATCTTATCTTTCTCTAGAAAACACGTAGTCCAACCACCCTGCCCAAAGCAGGGTCAACTAGAGCAGATTGCCCAGGACTGTGTCCATCCAGGCATTGAATATCTCCAAGGATGGAGACTCCACAATCTCTCTAGGCAAACTATTCCAGTGTTTGACTAAGTTAAAAAAAGTAAAATAAAAGTAAAAAGGTGTTTCTTATGCCTAAATGGAATTCCCCGCTTTTCAGTTTGTGCTCTTGTCCTTGTCGAGGTGAGGCTGACTGGCCTGTAGTTCCTCAGATCCTCTTCCTTGTCCTTCTTGCTTTCTTCCAGTCCTCAGAAATGTCCCCTGATCTCCACAGCCCCCTGTGTTTTCTCTTTAGAATCGGTAGCCAACTTCTGTTTGAGATAATTTCTCCTGATAGGTTAAAAGCTCTTCTGGTACTCTGGGTATTCATCCACTGTAATCGTGCTGCCTCTTGATCTTCCCTTTGAAATCATGTTTTTGAATTTCAGGAAAAGTCATGTCTTTGGGGGCAAAAAGGGGTGGAGGAGTCAATCCCAGAATGTTACTCTTCTGGTTTCATGCTGCCAAGTCAGGAAAAGCTCCCACTGACTTCAGTGAAATGAAATGTTTTTCTTTATGGTTCCATTCTCTCCCTGAACAAGTTTGTCTGTCATAGTGTTAGTCTAAATTTGGATTTCTATCAGCAAAATCTGTTTTCTTCCCTATTCCTTTTGGGTGACATTTTTCGGAATCTAGAACTCATGAAATTTTAAGGCTGGTTGCCTTAAGCCAAGCACTGTCATTACGTGTAATAATGATTCATCATCCCCCAGAAACCTCTAATATAAACATCTGTCTGTTAATGAATTGTTTGGCTAAGTCACAAACTTATCAGACAAGATGTGAATCCTTTTGTGGTTAGCTGAGTAATTAAATTCTTTGTTCACTGCACAACCCTCACTTACCTTTTGCACGTCAGAAGTCTAAGCATTGCCTTCAAAGACCTCTCAAAGAATGAATAGCCTGGGATGATATGTCAGTGGGATGGAGTATTTGTTGAACCATGCCTAATATTTACATAAAAAGAAAACAAATAATTACAGAAAACATTTATGTAAAAAGAAACCAGAAAGGATACCATTAGGATTAATCAGTTGACCAGTACATGCTTGGGGCAGAGCATATGTGGATGAAGGGAATAATCTGTTCTGTTTTTTCAGTGTTTAAGGCACTGTGTAATGTACATTACAGCCAGCCTTAAGCAATCCAAAGTTATAACATTATCTTTTTTAAAATAGAGCATTTAGGATTCTTTCTTCGATCAACTGTAAGAGTAGGGGGTTTTGTCTTCTTTTTGGTAACAATGAGGGTAGAATACTTTGCCTTGGTTTTAACAGAAGGATACCCAGAAATGGCCTTAATGGGGTAAAGGGCCATGATGTTGACAATGAAAACAATGACCAAACAGCCTTGGAAAGCAATCAAAACACTAAGTATTTGATCTTTCATTACTGAATGGCAAGAGGGTGTACGTATGGGGGGGAGCTGCTTGACTGTTTCAGTGTCTGACAGTGGAATCACAGTGTAGGAACTGACTGGCTAGAACCATGTAATAATATGTTGGCCTGATGTATGTTGGGAGGGAAAGCTTTAAAGTCACAGTGTGGGTGAAGCTCTGCTTGCCCACACTAGTATCTCAGTGGCTGATACTTGTGTTGGTATCATTCACAAAAGTGGCATATTTGATTTACATGTTGCATTCTGCTTGTACATTCAACCGAGTTGTCACATGGCCAGGTTTATTGTTTAACTATGCACAATTCTTACACTTCACCTTTTAGAAAACCTTTCTTTAGATATCTACACAGTGTGACATCCATAATTGTAATTCTATTCAAACTTCTATATTGATTTAGATCTGTTAGATAAACTGATGTTAAACTGAATTTACTTAAATTTGTGAAATAAGTAATTTCAAACAGACACACATTACTTACTTGCTTATCCATATAGTTTCATTGAAGAATGCAGTGGATCAAATTCCCTTCTCACAGAAGCAGTAGCAAATTAGAATAATGCCATTTAAATCTTTGAAATAAATAAATCTAGCATAAATAAATCCCCAGGCCAGAAATACATCTCTGAAACCTGATCTTATCCTCTCTTTTCCTTGTTTAAAATAAAATTAAGCAAATGGTTGAATGCCTTCCTCAATCAGGGCAGAAGATTGAAGTCTGATCCACTTAAGCTACTCGTGAGGGTAGAAGTGGAATATCTAGCTTCTTTTTCAAAGTGGTAAGTCTATTATGAAAAAGGAAAAAAAATTTTTTTTTTTTTTAACTTTTTTCCCTAATTCACTGTAGATGTTTCCATATAACATATTCTTAGCATACATGTATGTACAGAAGTGAATGTTTGTATCTGTGTTATCCTATCTAGTAAGAAAAGGCTTTTATTCCTAAGAGTGAATTATTCTTGAGGGAATCTGACATCTTCTAGGAACCCTAACTGGCAAAAGTAATAAGTAGTAATAAAACAGAATGAATCTTTGTAATCTCAAGATTAATGGATAAAATGTTTATGCTGAGGGTTCTCCTCATCAACAAACTGCTGTTTCCACCTATTTGCATTTTAATGGTTACCCTAGTTCTGAAGTTAAAATTACAGACTTTTCCCAGCTGCTCTTTAAATGCTACATTATAATTTTGAGGAAGCATCATACGTAATTATATTTAATAGACACAGAATTGATTGAAACACTTAACAAAAACAAAAAGCCCAGACCTAATTTTGTAAACATGTTATTGTACAGTAACCCCCAATGAGTTTGTTCTTAAATCTCCTAATTAATTTTTAATTAAAAAGCTCAAAGATGCTGTTACACTTCTTGTTGTAAATGGCAGCCTTATGTAAGCATAAACGACTTAGCTGCTTAGACAAATATCTTCTATTAAAATCCATGTTAATGAGAACTCCTGAACACAGTATTTCAGAGATTTAAACAGTGGCAACACTAAAATAGCCTAAATATCACATGGGAGTTTGTTCTTCTTTATTGCTCCTTTCTTTTTTGTCCAAGAGATAGGTTTGTACAGAACATAATAAGTTTGCACATGACAAGCTGTCCGAATTTCCACTTAGGCTCATCAGTCCTCTCCCCATTGCTACTACTGGACTATATATAGCATTAACTAGCAAATGATAGGGCTGATCCAATGAATCTCTACTTACGTGAGGGCAGATGGGCACCATGTCAGTAAACTTTTATGCAGATTTGCTTCATTAAATAGATGAACACTCCTTTTACTAATGAAACACTAATCTACTGAAGTAAAACACAGACTAGCCAATTCCCAACCTCACATATAAAAAGGATCTAGCTTTCCATGATTTTAGTCCATCTTCTCATTAGAACCAGCCAGAGGATCTAAGCCAGTAGCTGAAACACAGTGTGTTGCTGTGGGGATGGGCTGATGTCACAAATAGAGGATTATTAATAGCATAAAAACAGCAAGTGCTCCTTTCAGAGAAGCATCTTTAATAGCAGGGGGAAAACACTTCAGACAAAATCTCATTTGCTATGTTTTTCTTACATTTTTAACCAAGAAGGGATGGGAGGTGGAAATGGAGTGATTTCTATGGTTTAATTATCTGTCTTCTGTATGATTATTAACACTGCACAGAGAAGAAGCAGAATTTAGAAGGCTGGAAGTTGTAAGCTCAGTTTTGCAAAGCTGCAGTTTTCATTTTAAAACATGCAAAGTTTTGTTGTTAGGACAAGGGATTAAAAATAGTGATGTTTCCTCTTAAATTCACAGTAGCTTCCCCCTCATACATTTTCTTATCAGGTTCTTGATATTTTAGAAATGGAAGCTGGTGCAAAAATCACTTGGGCTATTTAGAACCAGATTTTTTTAACCATACCAGGAATAAATGACAATACATACCTTCAAATCCAGGAATACTTATCCAATTAATTTAATGGCAAATATCAGCTCATGCTCTCCTTTGGGCACAAGACAATATTTATTGTAATGTATGTCCCTATTTTTAAAAATTACTATTATTTTTTTAAAAATTATTATTATTTCTCTTGCATGTCTGTTTTGGAGTGTCCACTTTGGGGGTGGGGGTGGGGTGTGTGCTGTGTGGAACCTCAGACCTGCATTCTAAAAGTGAAATATCCCATACAGTCAGTTTTCGTGCAAGATCTATAGTTACATTTTTTGGTGTTGTCTGGAAATAGACTGTTGGATCATCTTGTGGAAAGTAGCACAAGGAGGTGAAAGCAAGGTGACGATAGTATCTGCAAGGGAAGGAGCCCTAGAAAATGCTGGTCAACAAAACTGCTGTTTATATATACATACAGAGTACATACCCAACACATTTTTTACCTTTTTGCCCTATTTCTAAAGAGAGGGATTCTCTTTTTTGAGCAGATTATTTGTACTGATGCAATAATCAGTCCAACTGCTATGCTGTGAAATTTGTCTCAGAGATATTTAACTACCTGATAAAACCTTTTAGCATGACTTCTTCATGGGTGATTTTTTGTGTCATTCTTGCTTCAGTAAAAAAAGTTGAGACAGCTGTTTTAATCAGTTTCTGTGCGCTATATATTGTCATTTTGTGCTTGACTGAAATATAGTTGTATTGATGACTTGGTTGTTTTGAAAAATCATATTCAGAACAGTTTTCTGCTGAAATTAAGACTTCTCTGGTGTCGAAGGTAGCAGCTCCAAAAACAGTCAAATCTTTTTCAGTTCCTAGAATGCTCCAGCTACTCTGATATAGCTCAGTCTTTAAGATGTGATACTATAAATCAAATCTGTTACAGTAAATATTTCTAGTTGCTAATGGCAGGCTTTTACAACCATGAATAGTTTCGTCATTTCATATTTTTGGGGGATTAAGGTCTGTAGTAGTTACAGATCATAAGTCTGAGATGTAAATGCTATTCAAATTACCTGTTCTTAAATTGCCCACAGGAGATGTGTGCCTTGAAGAGAGCTTGATTATGAGAGCATATAACTCATCGCACTCCAAAATAAAATTTGTCCTCTCTTTTTCAGAAGTTGCTGCAGCAAATGCAAGTAAACCAGTACTAGAATACTGTGTGCTGTAACTTGACTATATTTTAGATCTTTATGAAGTTAAATTGGGTTACATACAGAAAATCAAATCTTTTTATCACTTCTTATATTATCCTAGGCGCCTACAGTTCTGGAGATTTGTAATTCTCTTCCTTAACAGACCTCAAACAAAACTTTTTTTCTGTTGGCAGAGAGAAGTGGAACAGGAGCCTCACAGGTGCCATGCTTTGTACTTTCCAAACACCTTAAAAACCCTGTTTCTCTCAACACTTCAGGACTTACTTAGAGTCAGTTTCTCATAGTCCTGCTCTTTCCAGTCCATAGATAACTCTGAAGAAAAACAAAGGAGATCTGGGTGGGGTCCTTTTTTTTGACTGTTTCTTTAGCTTTTCTCCTGTTTCTCCCAAAAGACAGACACTTGTCATCATTAATCTGTGCACAGACCCTTGGGTTTACCACTTCAGGCTTTCAGAAAATCCTTAACTTGCATGACAAGCCAACTACAAAGGCTTGTGTACAATTGTGGTTTAGATGGTGGCAACTATTTGTTGTCTGTAGCAAAGATGTTTAAGTTTCTAAAGGAAGGCTATTTTGGATTACGCTTAACTTGTAACAATGCCTTTTGCTAATCTGTATGAGAAAGAAGTTCACTTCCCATCTTTCCATGGTAGAGGCCAGAAGATGTGGTGAAAATCACAGTAGAGTAGCAGCCAAGATACTTGAAGTACTGTGTATTCACTTGAGTATCTCTTCTTTGCCAGTGCTTAGAATCCCCCATAAGAACACCAGCTGTGCAACTTGTCCACCCAGCTGATAGTACTTCAAATCTGCTTAGCTTCAGAAATTACTTGCCTGTGTAATCTAATTTTACCCAATGTTCTGTTTAGAAATAAGTCCATTTACCACTCACAGATTGTTAGTTTCCTGATTTAATAGTGAAATGTTGAAGAAAAAGCCGTGTTTCTCCCTCATAACTCATGCTTTCATCCCACTTGTTCATACTCCAGTAATTGAAATTATAGTCTTATAATTGTGCAGACATTGATGATTTTGCAAATGGAGGATTATTAATAGCATAAAAACAAGAAGGACCTCTTCTCAAAATGTAATTCCAGCAAAAAAGAACCAGAAAAAATACGCTTGATTATTTCTTCATTTTTTTGGTGCATTCTTCACATTTTAATTAGGCAGAAAAAGTAGATAAGATTTTCTTTCATCAGCATGAATATTAGTGAATCATAGCGGAAAAGAATCTTATGGAACATATGAACTTAGATTTTTGTAAATTCTGTTGACTTTAAGATTTAAAAAAACTTTTTGAGAAAAGAAATACGAACTGGAACCAACTCTTCGTTAGGGTTTCAATATAAATTGATTTTTTTTTTTTTTGTACATTTAAGTAAAAAAATATGTACTTTGTTTAATTTTATAGAAAAGAGAAAATTTTGTAGGTATTTCTGTATATAGATGCTTTTACTGTTAGTTTACCAAACCTGACATTCCTATGTACTTTGCAACTGACAGGATCTTCTGCTAGGATCTTTTGGTCTTTTAGCAAATCACAGGTGTCAAATCTATGTATTTCCTAAGAATTTGAGTATACACTTTCAAGTGAAGAGCTGGACAGGAAAACTTTGCATCTTACTTTGCTTGGAAGATCTTGGGGCCACATCATAGCTTTGGAGTTCCCGTTTGCCAGTGGTGCTGCCACACTGTCTTGCAGCTGAAGGTCCCAGCTAAGCACCTGCACTGGAGATGCTCCTGTGTACCTCCTTCCTCTCTGCACAGGCCCAAACCCTACGCCACAAAGTGGTTCAGAGGAGACAGTTTTTTAGAGTACAATGCCTAAACTGCTGGTTAGGAGTAGGTGAATAAGGAACAAAGAGCCGGGGGACAATGAGATCACCAGGATGCGGTTTTAACACAAACGAAGGAAGTATTTGTAACACATTGCATGACTGCACTGTGAACTTAATGGAGCATACTTCCATGAGGATACAGTAATGATATGGATGCATTTTGTGGCTCAGCAAGTCCCAAAATTGCTGACACAATTAAGAGCGAATACCATGGAAATGACCACTTTTCATACTTGCCACGTTTCTTATACTCTTTTCCTGAGTATTTACTTCGTTGGATACTGGATACAGAGAGAAATGGAATTTTTGGCCTAAGTAATTCCATTCTTAGGAGTGCAATTTTACTTTTCCATTGTACTTGAGGTGGTTTTATCTTTGTTTTGTACATGTATATTTAGCAAAAGCTTTTAGAAATCAACCATGCTATGAGCATCTCATTGCTAAGCAACAATGTATTCTTCCCTCCTACATGCCTTCTTGCTGTTCCGTGAAAAATAAGTATAACAAATGTGTAAAGAGTAGGGTGCTATCCTCTTGATAGAATAATCCCTAGAGAGGCTTAGCACTGAGCAGTTCTGGTCACTTATTTCTAAGACACTATTGCTGCGACCTGGTTATTAGCTAAAGCAGTAATGGTCTGTATTTACTGCTGCATTCCTGAAAACTTTTCTTGAGATTTCTGCTTGGGCATAAATTCTTCTACACAGAACATTTTTGTAGTTTATATGTATGGTGACCATGTACGGTTTGGGATGCTTTGAGATGACCTAACACTGTGTAATCTGCAGTATAGGAAGGTGGACCCTACTTCACTTGCAGAAGAGGAGGCTTGTGGCAGCTTTATTACAAACACACCTTATAAATGCATTGGCACACAGTGTATTGTTTAGAGGCTCTCCTTGTGGAGTATTACTATTAGCTCTGTTGTTTTCACGTTGATCAGAAGACAGTAAAGTTGTGGTGGGCAGGGGAGGGGGAAGAAATGTGTTTTGTCAGCTAACTGCACTTCTGGAAAATGTTTGTCAAACCATCTGTTGTTTTAGTATCATTCTGGAATTAAAGCAGTTTTAAAGCTCTACAGTTCAACAGCCTTAAATGTTTTTTTTGTTTTCTGTGGTGCTGCTCTATTGATTCAGTGCTCTTGTGAATGCCTTCAAAAGCTACCAGTGTATTCCATGAATTGTAATTTTACTTTGTAATATTAGTGTTGTCTGAACACCACTGAAACTGCTGTGGCAAGGTCACTTTGTAGAACTAAATGCTGGCTAAGTGTTAAATATGATCGTGCAGTTGTAGAACAGATCGAACTAGAAATACTCCCTGGCTTACAATTTGTGCCTGAACTCCTGCTATACATCAGTTTAGGAAAGCTGTAGTAGTTGTAGTCAAGGGTCCCATAGCAAACAACAAGTAAAGAAAGCAAAACAGTTGCCATTTGGTGACCATCTCTTTCAGAGTACTTGGAGTGCAAATTGGTCTTTCTAACATTTTGCCAAGAGTCTCCTATGCTAAGATACATCTAGCTACCTGAATTTTCAGTGGTATCATCTTAAAGGCATCCTCAATTTCCTCTTTACCACAGAGGTATGTAAAGGCTGTTTAGTTACGTATATCTTAACTCTATTAGAGGATTGCCTGAATTCCTTTGTGAATTCTGCTTATCTGTGTGAGAAAGCAGTTGTGAAATGAGCACGGGTGTGAACTTGAACAAAATATTGCACACTAAGGCTTGATGTGGATGTCCTTATTCCTTCTTCAAGGAGGAAAGCCTTTAGGCTATTAATTAGTGTAGTGTGGGATGGCTATTCCAAACCTATGTTCCTTTTTTGATTAGTCATTATAAACTTAGCATGCAATGCAACAAACCATTTAAGACATTGCTATCCCAAAGATGGCAGCAGAACTATTCTGCAGTCGAAGTTACACATTTTGTACCTATGTACTTCTCTAGCTAGAAGTTCCTGTGGTAATACTAGTATTGGAATAGTAATCTTGCATAACATAATATAGAAGTCAGTGGCAAAACACAGTGATCTTTTCATGCACTGGCTTTAAGATCAGATTGATAAACTACCAAACACTTGCATATGTGGCAAAAGATTGCAAAGACCATGCTGTACTACTGTCTGTACTTTTTTCATGGGTGGGTAAAGAGCAGGCAGGCAGTTAAGAAGTAGAGAGTCATAGCTCCATCTAATGTGCCAGGTAACAACTGAGTTAACACAGCATGGAAGTAGGTTGCAGAAGAAAAGATACATAATTCCCTTCCCCTGGAGCAAGGGAGAAGCAGCAGCCACAGTATTGATCTCCCGTTCAGAATTTATTCCTCAGTTGTTCCTCCAGTGCAACGACATAATGCACTTTAATCAGAGCAAACAGTTAATATTCTGTTTAACCTACAGCAAAGTAAAAAAAATGTCATGTGCCAACAAGGATACAGTCCATTTACCCATAATTCTTCTATCCACACTCTTCTCATCCATTTTTAATGATCATTTTGTGTTTTCCTCTTATTTCTTCTTCCTATATTATTATATACACAAGGGGGAAGAGTGAACAAAGTTAAATTGTTTCTTGGGTTTTGCTGAGCTGCCTGGTGGGTAGATAAAAATAGCAAGTGCCAGTGGCAAAGTCTCCCGAAAAGTGCTAGCACATTGTGAAAGTGCTAACACATTGTGCTATTGAATCAGCACTGAGAAATCGGATTTTCCTCTCAATGCTTTCTTTAAACTTAAGGTGACCTTTAGGAATGCATTTGCATCAATGTAGAGAACCTTATTACTTTGTCGTATCAAAGAGTAAGTGCTGTCATCCCGAAAAGAGTTCAGCTATGGGTCCTGGAAACTCCTTCTTTTTCTCCTAGGCTTGACAGGACATTTTTGATTCTGGTACCAGAACAAACAAGCCACAGACACACAGTGATGAGAGGTATTGTCTTTGGGAAGATATTTTTATACAGTAATTTATAGTTCAGTATTGCAGAAAGTTCCTATTTATGAAAGGCTCCTTATCGTTTCTGAAAACCATTTCTATATACTTGACAATTCCACCTGCTTTCCTGAAATTCCACAGAGCCTAAGGTTATCTACAGCAGAGACACTGATACAATTTTTAAACGGGGTTTAGGGCAGCAGAGCTATCTTGGATATGGCTGTTGTCTTGCATATTGATTATGTAGAAAACGTTTTACCTTATGGGGTCAAATTCTTAAGCTCTTACTTGTGGATCAAATTAACAGAGATTGAGAGCTGCTGTGCCACCTATCGATTTTGAAGCAAGCAAGAATTGCTCAGAACTTCTTACAGGCACACCTGAATTGATCAAAGTTAAAGACTTAAATTATTTTACACAATAACCCTAATCCAAAGCTTACTGAACTCAGTAGAAATATTATCTGCTTCCATGGACTTTGAATGAAGGTTTATATTGCAAGTTAGACCCAGAACAGGTCATGACCAATAGAATTGGACAAATATTTAGAAACTTGGGTGCTAAAAATTAGACTCTTGAGTCAAACACGGTATCAAAGAATGAAATATTCACAGCAAGATAGAGGAGGCAGTAGATTGCCAGTGACTTTGAAAACAGTAAGACTTAAGCAGCTGCTTAAATGTGGAATTTGTAGAAGCCAGAAGAAGGCTGGAAAAGTGCATTTTTTAATGCATTTTAACTGGCTTGTATGTGTTCTCTGTAGACCGAGGGCAGAAGGAATATGATTTTCAAAAGGCAAAGACATGTTTTCAGCACAGCAGGTAGTGGTTCAATCCCTGTTGTTGCCCAAGATCTCTATTGCAATAATGTACGTGTGCTTATAGTATACAGTAAGAGGCACAATAACATCAAAGATTAGCATAGAAACAGCTACAGTGAGCTGGAATAAAATTGTCTCTAACTTTTATGAGACTCCCCATGCAATATTCCTTTACTCAGAGATTTTATTAGTATATTTTGGTCTAATATGCAGAGCAAAACTTGCCCTGAGAATTCACTGTGGGAACTGTATATGTAGCAGTTACCTCAGTCTGATATATTACTTTAAATAACCAAATAATAGTTACAGAAGTTTAAAGCAAGTGGCATCAACATTTCATCTAATTTGTGACTAAGAGCCACTGCATTTTGTATTTCTATTTAGAATGCAATAATACCATTACTGACTTGTAAGAAATGTTGATGTTAACAAATCAGTATTTTTGTTTGTCAAGACATTACTTTTACACTGATCAGGGCCTCTTGGTTTCTTGTTTAGTGATATTTGCTCCTTTTTCTTTCTTGTAGTTTAATTCAAACATTAAAAAATTAATATATTGCAAATATATTAGTAAGTATTATTGTATTATTTTTCAGTATCTTCAGTTTATTCAGGAAATGGCAGAGATATTTAACAATTACTTAGCATTTATCTTTACAGAGCAAAACAATGATTATAAATAACAGCGAAAAGGCTTATTGAAGGCAGAGGAGGTATGAGTACTGAATTATCTGATGATCAGAGCAGTTGATGAATAATTCATTATCCTTGGCTTTTCCAGGAGCCAAACTCATGAGCAGTGGCCACTGTAATTGCGGACACCAGGTGTCATGTTATTAAGCTATTAATTTGCTTATGCAGTGTCATGCCACATTATATCACGTCAAGTCTCTGTGTGGCCCAGCATAATAGGGATATTTAAGTGTTGTAACGTGGTACAACGCAACAGGGACACAAATCAAAACCAGCAGCACTTCAGTAGATCAGCTGTTCTGTAATGTGTATACAAGCTATCACTGTGGACATCCATCTGTAATGAAACTGTTAAAATAGAAGTGGAATGGAGAGAGAGCTGTCTACTAGGCATCTCCATTAAAGTCTGGTACTTTGGCACATCCCTAATTAAAGACACGGAGTCTTGAGTTCCAATTGACAAACCACTAGATCTAGACAACATACTCTCAAGAGTGCTTGAAGGAGTAATGCAGAGATCTGAGGTGCTAGTCTCAATAATTTCATGGGTGATTTCTAATTAGCTTATACTTGAGAGGTTAACTTGCAAGTCTGATGGGAAACTAGCCAAAGAATAATGGAGTCTCCAGCACCGCAAGTGTTGCTTGTATGACCTTACATGGATTTCATGCTCCTGAAAAAGGGCAGCCTGCCATTGAAAGAAGGATGTCTTTGCCTGATCCCCTGGATTGATCAGGAACTGCCCCTCCTGACACAGCAGCCAAGCAGCCATGTTGTGCAACTAGATGCTGTTAAAGAATAGACATAAGTCAAAACAAAGCCCTAGTTCATTATTTAGTAGGGAAGGTAAAGAAGATCTCAGGATGTTATTTTGTTCTATTCTATCACGATCTAAATTAAGCCTTTGTCAATTAGCACAAATATTAGAGTCTGTGACAAGGACTCTGTAATAAGCATACGTACGCAAAACATAACTGAGAAGCTGGCTTTTGCTTATACAAGTGTTTATAATCAATAAGAACTGGAATCATATTGTCACAGATGTAGCTGCCTCTAATCTAGTACAGGCATTCCAGTAACAGACCAGACACCATGTGTAAATCCTAGAACACGGTATGCTGAAGGTAGGAATTTCACCCACAATTCATACTTTCGGTGTAGATTTTTTAATTTCTTTCATACACAAAAGAAATAATGCTGCTTATGTAGAAATCTTTCAGATTTGAGTGAGAAAATAAAGGCTTGGAAAATTGCAAAAGTTGTGAGAAAAGTTTATTCATGTTAAGTTTATTGTCATGGGGAAAAGGAGGCTTTATTAAAGATTTAAATTTAATAAAGTAGTAACTCAAGGAAGAAATAAAAATCTTGATAAAGTTGATCCAAAAGAGCCTAACAATAAGAGGACTTAATCTGAAGGCTTACGAAATCAGAAGTCAAATACAAACTATATAGAGCAGGTTCATGTAGCAAGTAATGAGCCTGCACCCCTGCGTAACGATGTAAGAGAATATATTCAAGATGCATCAGGATGTAGATGAAAGAATTAGATGAGATTCTTGACACCAGGGATTAAGGGTTGTAGCATGAAAATAAAAGGATCTGAATCAGTGAACACGTGATGCATCTTGAGCCGATAGCTTTCTCATTCTTAAGATTTTATTTATTTTTTAGTACTTACTTTCTTGAAGGTAAAATACCATTGTGGTTTGTGACCAGGCTTAGCCTACTGCCTCTTTTGCTGTCTCTCAGACCATTTTCCTGATTGTCTGGGGCTGAGTTCACTATTCTGCACCACAAGATTTCTTATTCTTCCAAAGTTACCATTTAGGGAAGTTAGCTCTAAGTCTGAGCACACTGGACCTTATTTTCAGAGGTACTCATTGCGTCCAGATTCTGTAGGAGTCAGGCTTCAGAGTTTCATCTGAAAAGAAAGGTGCCAACAGTCAGAGAGATCTAGTTTGAAACTGTTCACACTGAAAATGGCTATATGTTACCTATTGATTGAGCGCCTCTGATCCCAGTCTGTCCATTTCCCTCCTTGCATTTTTCATTGCACTCTTTACATTTGCCATGGGAGAGCTGAAGTGGCTCTGTGGCAAGGATAAACCTGCATCTTTTTCTCTGTGTGCGTCTGCAAAAAGTTTACAGAAAATGCTTGACCTTGAAATATGAAGATGTAAAGGAAGTGGATGAACATGATTTCCTTTGATTTAGATTACAGTAAAATTTTCAAAGCTTCCTGACCCTTCTGATTCTTTCTTGTGGCTCTCCCAGCTGAGAAACACGGGTCTGCATGAGCCACCTGAGACATGCACACTGCTAAATCAAACCAGGTTGCAGGCATAAGAAAGCACATTTAGAGCAGTTTGAACAGGGCAGAGTTTTTCCTGTGTTGAGTGAGGGCGAGAGTTAATTAAAGCTAGTCTTTCAATGGAAATTCTTTTAGTGCATTTCTGGTATCTGTGGAGATAGTGATTGATGAGGACATAAATAGGCTGATTTTACTGCAAGTTATTAACATTCCAGTCCTTGCTGCATCACCACTGATCCCGCTCAGCAGAGACCACTCTCGAGTGATGTCACTGCATATTTCTCTGCACAATCAAATCAATAGGTAAAGAGTATGATCATTGCAATTACTACTCTGGTTAGCCCACACCGCTACTTGAGGTAGTAAAAAATAGATGTTTCTTTCGCCTAGTGGCAAATCCTCATTGCCAGCCTGTCAGTAGCAAGGAAGCAATATTTATAGTTGTCTTTAGGGAGCTCTATCCCATCGTGCAGTTAATTATGATAAACTGCTTTATTTGTAAAAGAGCTTAAAACTGCTTTGTATTGTGGCAATGTGTGGCTATAAAGGAGCTGCTTAATTAGGATAGTCAAACCAGCAAATGTCTATTGCGGTATGACAGGAAAAACATCAAGATGTGTCTACTCTGAAAAATAAAGGTGTGATTCTAGCAGACTCTGATAATACACTTGCGTAGTGACAACTGAAGAGAAAGGCAGAGTTTTCAGTGTATCAGCACTGCTAACTGCATCGAGCAGGCTCACATTTTCTCAACAGTGTAGGGAAAATTGGATTATGACTCCTCAGAGGAGCTAAGGCCATCACGTGGCAGGTTGAGACATGGGCTTTCACCTGACGGGAGTAATGCGGAGAGTGAGGCAGAGACCCATGGAAAGCTGGATTGTCTGTATGGAAATTGAAAGATTGATGGTGGCATTCACTGATGCTGGCTGATGCTCAGCCCCCTCCCAGTGATAGTGGTTGCCCCTGCAGCACAGTCCATATGAACTATGCCCAAAGCTGTTTGGGTTTGCCTTGCTTCCCGGGGCTCTAACACAGACAAAATAGGTAGCAGTATCACTGGAATTTTGTTGCTTCCCGACACCTGGCTCCTGCCCTAAGCCTAGGGATGGCCCTGCAAGTGTCTTAGCTAGACTGGGTGTGTGAAGTCCAAGCTGAACTGGCATCTCCATTTCACCATAGATCCACTGTCATTGCTTAGGCTCTGCACAAGCTCTGCACAAACAAACCGCTGAACTCGTATAGAGTCTATGGACCTTAATGCAGAACCAGTTTACAAACATGGATTCGTGGCAGGATCCAGGCATTAAGGACTGCTGCAGCACCCTCTGAAACCAGTGTGAGTCTTTAGGCTGACTTCAGCAGATCCCAAAATGTTCTGAGATTCAGCACGAGCAAACAAATGGATAATTTATGGATGTTATAACGGAGAGCCTACATGAGGGAGCTTGCTGAGGCCTTTTATTGGAGGAGATTCATTAGCATTTATACAGTAATATTTGAAAAGCCCCAGTACTGCCTCTGCTGGCCCACATCAGTGTCTTTCATCATGACAGTGCAGAAAGGAGGACTTGACAAGCCATCTAAATTAAGGCTGTGTGAGCAAAAATATTCTTTATCTTGGGGAAAGAAAGAAATTATATTAATATATAATGCCCTACATTTAACATTCCCTCAGTACCCTCCCACTTCTGAGTTACTGTACTTGGAGATGTGATGATATATTAAACACTGCGAATTCAAGATCTTTTTATTTCTGGCAGTTTGTCTAGAGCTATTCTATAGAATGTGTTCAGCTTTTATATTCATCTCAAAACTGAAATTTATTGGAATGATATATTGGTTAGTATGTCTGGGAATATTTGAAAATATTGTACTTTTGCTCTTCTCTTTTTGTGTTTCATATACCTGTCAGAGGAGCACATGCACAGACATACGCAGTTTCCTTTGCAGTCAACAATGAACTAATTAGAGCATAATTAGAGCAACCATTGCTTTTCATTGCATAAAATCATAACATCTCAAATGTGAGTCACAGGCTGTCTAGTGTAAGATGCGCAGGTAGCTGGGCCTGTGCTTACTGATGGTTTTCCTGAAGCTTTAATTCAGGCTTCTTGCTGGCTCTGGGTTTCAGAAATGCGAAAGTAGAGTTGTGGACAAAGGAAATTGTTTTCCTAGTCAGCTGCTAAATCAGGGGCAGAGCCACAAACAGGGCTGTGAACTTAAGGAGTACAGTCTACAGCCCAATTTCTTGGCCCTTCAGTTATAGGCAATCACAAAATTAAGAAACTTTATAATGCTGCAAAGGAGCACTTTTAAACATAAATATTTGAGTTGTATTTTCCAAATACTGTTTACTTTAAAATACTGGTACAAGTTAGTATGGACCCAAAAACATTTTGGAAAGTATAGGAATTAGAGATAGACTTTCCTTTTTATGAAGAAAGATGAGGTAGGTAGACAATGAAAAGTTAGGGCTCTTTCATAAAACTGTCAAAGTTTATGAGGCTGGCTGTCTAGGCTAGATGGGATTTAAGAGTATGTTACCGAGCTCTCTGTACAGGGTAGTATTTAAAAAAATCAACAGCAAGAACACATTTAGAGGACATGTCTCTTCAGGTTAAGGTGCCAGACTAGCTCATGATACAAAAGAACTTGGCACAAACTCAGGTTGGACTAATCTAGGGCAATTTTTCATAAGGCAACCACTTGCATGGCTGCAGTGTTATAGAGAAAAAAAACATGCTGAGATAGTCCAATTTAAAACTGTCTTTTTTTAGGGGAAAAAAAAAGTACAAATCCAAGTCAAAAGAGAAAGGGTAGAGAGAAATTAATTTTTTTTTAGCTGCATGACACTTGAATGGCTTTGAAGGGCTCTGTGTGCACAGGCAAAGAAAAGAAATTAATCTTACATAGCAATGAATATTTACAGTATTGGAAATTCCATGTAGGTCCAGCTTTTGTTTCCTGTGGAGACAGACGCATAGTTTGTTGTAACAAAATAAACAGTTAAGTTTTTCTGGAGATGTATTTTCTTTCAGTTCAAATAAAAATTGTATCAGCAAGAGCATAAAGGTGTAGTTTGGGATGAGTGGGAAAAGCCCCAATTCAGCAATCCACCACTGTGAACAGTCTGCTATTAAAATGACTTCAGGTGTAAGCATGTTTCAGTTCTTTGCTCAGTAAAGATAGATGGAAGAATTTACTTAAATAACTAGCTGAATACCTGGGGTCTAGTCACTTAGAATCATCCTTTCATGCAGAAAAGGTGGGTTTTAAACACTCGGCTGACAGTGGCTGGGGTGAAATCTTAGTTTGTTCAGTACTCATTCCATGTTAAATATTAACCTTTGGAAAATGGGCTTAACTTTACAAAAGGTTAAAATAGTTCCCTTTCATTAAACGTTGTACTAATGCATTTTTCCAGCAGATATATGCAGGACTAAAACTTCTGAGATGAGCTTTTGAACAAAAATGAGCATGGCACTGAATTGTGAAAAATTGCGGTTTAATACTCGATTAAAGAGATGAGCAAACTATATGTCTTAACCAATCATAGGCATTTCTCCCTCTTTTTACATATCACTTGAATTTCAGACAATGAAAAGGCAGTTGTAAAGTTTTCCTTTTAATAAAATTATAAATTAATTGCACCAATTAATAGCCAATATGAACATGTTACCTTGTTAAAAGCAGTATTTGTCATTCCATTCATTGGGCATGCTTAAATAACTTGATACCATTTCTACAAGTTGGATTTTATTATAGTTGATTTATGTAGGCTTGCACACAACTTGACATGCACAGGAAAATGACAGGCAAGGGAAAAGCTAGAAATAATTTTTTTTTATTTTATCACTAAATTATATTACCTTCTTCAAATCAAAAATTCTCTCCTTCTCTACCCTTTAGCTCCAAAATACCCTCTCACACCAAATATATATTCCCTGATTACATGCAGAATCTGTTTAGTTGTTCATTAACTACTCTGAATCAGTATATTGGACCTTTTCACCTGAAAAAAAACGTTCTTATTTCTGAACATCTCAAAACTCTTCTCCTTGAAGCTGAGAGATCCCTCTGTAAGGATTTAATACAATTTTTAGATTTATTCCAAGACATCACTATCAAGAATGCAGTTGCACTTCCATGTTAGTATGTAGATCCTTAGAAATACCTATGTGAGATAAATTACAGGATCGTTTAATTAACATTATTGTCATATTACCACAATTAAGAGCTATGCATTGAGCAAAGGTTAATACACAATAAAGTTGCCAGCTGGAAGTTTCTGATTTATGAAACTATAAGCATGCACACCTTTGCAAGTATCTTGTTTAAAACATATAGCTATGATTTCTTCTCTAATTTACATGCTTACCAGATCCTGTATTGCCCAGGATATTTACCACTTTCTGGTAAATCTGGTTCCTTACGTATTTTAGGATTTCTGCTGCTGTCCTGTATATGAACAGCTGTGCGGTTCATGGAATCTTTAGGTTCTTTTTATGACCTATGGAAAGTTCTGTTATAGCCACATAAA
The DNA here is from genome assembly GCF_947461875.1 of Haliaeetus albicilla. Classification (NCBI taxonomy): domain Eukaryota; kingdom Metazoa; phylum Chordata; class Aves; order Accipitriformes; family Accipitridae; genus Haliaeetus; species Haliaeetus albicilla. Next base: position 5,609,264 of record NC_091484.1, read on the forward strand.
CCTATGAAGTATACACTTCCTTCTCAACTTGCCATGATGTGGCTTCACAAAAAATTAGCATTATTGTAATCCTTTCAGACTACAGAGAATAAGAAATAATGCAAAGAGCTCAGCTGTCTGCATCATATGGGATTCTCCGTGTCCTGTTTGTAATTCATTTTCTCATATTTGTTGAAGATGCTTTTAAACCAGCATGAGTTATAGTCTGCTCAGCTTCGACTGGGGAAGTAGCTAGAGCAAAGGGCAAGTCTTTGGAGATTTATATCATGCTGAAGCCTCCTTTGTAAATCCCTAATTCCCTTTACTCTTAGCGGTAGTGAAATCCAGTTGGCGATTATGATATTTAAATGCGAATGTCCCTTTCCTTTCTGTCTTCTTCCAAAGGGATGGATCACATGCTGGGAACCTTTGTATAAGAGAAATAAGGATGGCTTTGAAATCAGTGATGCAAAGATGTTTTATGGTAGGATACCGCAGTCAGCTGATGCCTCACTGTTTTCTCACTGCAAACTGTGTGCATATTTCTCTCATGACTTGTTTTCTTGAAGCTTCTTGCATGTAATTTGTCAGAGTTTTATGAAAAGACAATTCAGAAGTTTAAATGGTCAGAAACTAAAGTTAGCACAGGCCAAAGTTAAAATCCACATGCATCCAGTTGCAGAGTTGGTCATGTAGTGCCAGGACATGACTGATTTACAAGTAGAGTCGTGACCATCAGTGGTTACATTCAGAATGCAAATAAAAGCCCATTTGTGAAATTTTGACACATCAGTGCTCTAATGACATACATGAACATGAAATTAATTTGGCAAACTAAATTGTACATGGGATGCATGTTGACTGAAGTCCTGACAGGCTTCCATTACAATGATGGAAGCTGAAAGCATGCTCTATGTTTTACAATGTTTTATGGAACTAGAAGATATATATAGATATATATATATATTTGTATGAGTAGGTATGCTGTTCTTATAAACATTTGCATTGCTAACTATGAAATCTATGGAGAGTCAGGGCATTTATGTATGTGTATAATTTCTTTTTCTCACTATGAAAAGGCCCTTTCTTGTCTTTAAAATCAGGTAGTCTTCACACCTTTCCCTCTTAAAGTAACACATCACTATTCACATTCAGTGTAATTCTGGAACTGTTTAGTCAGACTGAATGGATATGTATATGTGTGAGAGTGTATGTGTGTATGCATAAACATATATACATACATATAAAAAATTTGATTTCAGGCATTAGGAGAATAAACGCCAACTTGGACGACATACTAATCTCTGTTTTTTTGGTATGCAGTGACTACTTCCGCCTTCATAATCCTCAGCTTAAAGTGTAAGTAAGAGTTGCTCTATCTCTTGTAGCAAACAATAAGCACAAAAGGATTCAGAAAGTAATAACAAAGATAAATAACTTTGCAATAAAATTTCAGCTCCAGTAATTTCCCATTTATATTTTCTCACTGAATCATGTAGTCCCAAGCAATGCACTTTTTTACGTCTGGGCTGCATCATACAAAGTAATTTTATATCTAATACTTCCCAATGTGTCCAAAATGTAACATCACACGCACAATGCATGACAGGGTGGTCGATGAATTATACAGAGCCTTCAAATAATATCACTGTGAATGTGATTTCATAGGCTTTCTAAGGCAATCAATCTTCCCATATTATGAGGAATGAATTGTCAGTCAGGGGTTTTTTTTATTCTACCAGGAAGATTTCAGAAGCTGTTACTTAATGCTACTTATTGTTGAAGGCTGCCTGCTGAATATGTTTTTCCTGTGTGAAATTACTGATGTGTTCTGTGTGTCTTAAAGTTTAGATCTTGGTTAGCACAGCAGTTTGCCAGAGTGCATTACCTGAGGCTGTAGGAGATGTTAACAAGTGAAAGGAAGTGGAAACTTCAGAGAGAAGGAGGTGGAATTAGTAGGAGCAACAGAAGAATAGGTTTCGTGTATGAAAAGCTTGTCTTTGTCTTAGATAAGTGTAAGTTCTCTTATCTTTCCTCGTCTCACACATACTCACACACAGCCTTATTTAAAATATGATTTGAAATGACAGCTTCACTGTGTCTTCTGAGAGCAAACAGATGAAGCTGGACCTCCCTCTTTTTTCCATGTGAGTGACTGGGATGTTTCTCCATATTGTTCTTCAAACAGCTGCAGCAAAGAGAATACCACACTGGCAGAGATGTGATTTAGTCTTAGTCAGGTTTTTCACTGGTGTTGCTTTCATTGTGGTCCAAGTCAGCTGAATAACTGGTATGAGATACCTGTGTGTTCCTGACACAATCATGAAGCCTTTTGGGGTTACAGCTAGCTCATTTCCTTTAACAGAAGTTTTATCTAGGTATTTTGAGCAGTTATAGCTGGGCTCAAGACTACTGATTCACTTCCTATAGACAGCTGAACAGATGCTCTCTCCTCTTAATTATTAATGTTATCTAGAGATCCAGTCATGTTGCATCAATGAGCCAAACGTAGTAAGACAAACATGTCAGTCTTCAAATTTGGCTCTTACTTCTGAACATTGATCATTTCAGTCACTTCTCATTCTGTATTAGGTATTCACCTGGAAAGAAGTGAAGGCTTTCTTGACCTCTGAAAACCAGACAGTTTCACAGGCAACTGATAGTATCCACTCACCACCAGTAGATTTCAAAATAAGAAGTAAAAGTGACAGAGGATGAACCAGCCAGTTCTCCATCTCATGCCATCCCCTGGAAATTGAGGTTGGGGTTCTAATCTTCTTTTAGATTCTTTTCCTGAATTGAAAATTGATTAATTGAAAGGGAAAAAAGAAAGGATAGCACAAACTGTCAGAAAACTTTTTAATAAAGATGATTTTTTTCCCAGTGGGGCAAATATAATCTTCAGCTGGTTGCAGCAATCTTACAGATTACTGAGACAGAAGAATCCTGTAAGTGTGAAATTCTGCTTAGTATTTACCTAGATGCTGTCATCTTATTCTTTCTCTAGAGAAAAATGCAAATGTGTGCCACAGATTTTAAATATGCCATTAATTACTGAACACTGCTTCCCTTGCACATAGTCAGTAAATTCCGTAAGTTCTCTTCAGTGTAAGGGATACAGAGAAATCGTGCCAACATTCTTCAGTTTGCAACTTACTGTCATTTCTGGAATCAGCTTGTGACAGCAGATGTTAATTCTCTGCTCAGTAGAAAGGCTCAGCACTGGTAAGCAGCAAAGTTAGCAGGAACAGTTGTCATAGTTCAATGCAATCTTAATGTTTCCAGAGTCTTTTATATTCCTGCTCTATTGTATAGAGGGAAACTTAACCTTGTAAATGGAAAATCTGTTGTACCAGCACCAAAGACACAAAGCTAACCCTAATACTGGCAGATGTGTGGAATGCCTATGGAATCAAGCAAACAAATTAATTTAAAAACCAGCCAAACAAACAAAACCAGAAACCAGAAGAAAACATTGACAGATTTAAATTATTACATAAAAGCAAGACATGCTTCAGGTGCATATTATAGTACAATCTTTATATGTAACATCTTTCAGAAATGCTTTCCCAATTGTTTTTTATTCTATTTTAAGGAGTTCCTCCTTACCTGCTTCCAAATGTTTGTCTCAAGCCCACAGCATAATGCTGTTCAATCACCAAGTATCTCCTATTTATTGCTGGAGGAATGAGCATTTTAACATGAAGACATTACTTTCATCTAGCATATTCATTGTTGTTACTTTCCAAAACTGGAATATACCCCAGTGGTTTCAATTCTTGCACCATATATGTTGCTTCATTGAACTGCCCGCTGTTGACAATATAACATGTAATTTCAGACATATTCTGCTTTTTCCCAGCCTCCCCAAAAATTACCTGTTTCACACTAACAGGCCACATCTCTGTTAGCCTATCCATTCAGAGCAGCAGTGCAGTTTGTAAATGAATGCTCCCATTGTCCACACTTGCCATGTGTTGGCTCAGTTGCAGAATGGTTTTGGTAAGTCCAAACTAGATTCTTTTCTGAGAAAAATAAATCAGAACCTCTGCTGCTGAAGTGGACCGCACGCCATCCAACAATCGGTGGGGATGCTAAGTCCAGACCAGCACTTGCTCCTTTACGTAGCTTCAGTCTATGTGCATGGTGGGAGGGATCCAAAAGATTAGACTAAATTCAGTCCAAAGTAAAACCCCAAAATACATACAGTTTCAACAAGTGAACCTTAACACTGACAGCTTCATTCTGCTGATGCTTTCCTTTTGCACCCAATTATTTGTTGTATAGACAAAGCCCTTGTAAGCAAATAATTTTTAGCAGTGGTAGAGGGGAAGGGATGGGGAAGTACTGCAGGAAAGTCAGGTAAACACCTTGGTCTGCACAGTCTTGCAACTGAGAAGATATGTCATCCTGCCTCGTATGCAATGCGCTCTTAAAGATAGGGTGATCTCTCTGATTCCAGAGGAGCAAATGGGAGGCAAGTGACCTTTTTTTTCAGTTGAGGTGCAAATGTTAGTCACTACAGTGCCTTTTTGCATATATGTTGTAATATAAAAAGCTATGTAATGATATAAAATTGGACTGTAAAATCGGACTGTATTTTTTCTTTCTTCATATATTTCCTTTAATCTGATTTCTGCAGTTTACTAAAGAGTGTACCTTTTCTTTGGAAAAATGACACAAAGTAGTTCGTCAGGCTTATGTTTAAGACCCCTTGTTAAATAGCCAATATTTGAGACTGATGTTCTGCCTCTGAAACAAGTGTGTTATTTGCTAATATTTAAGAATTGTAAATTTTGCTTTCAAAGTGCATTGTGTGCAAGAGGCTTCTGTTTATGACGCAAAGCGAAAAAAGGCCAGATTATTGTGTATCTAGAATTAATTTCAGTGACTAGAAATCGGGACCTATATTTTCCCCCAAAGCAGAAATACTTGTTTATTTCACACACAGTTACACTATACACACAGATATTCACTAAAACACACTATCTGTCATTTGAATTATTTTTCTCCCTCTTCTTGTTAAATAGTCCTGCAGATGTGCACATATTGAAGTAATATTTGGCTGCTAGAACACAATAAGAAAATATTTAAATTATGATCTAGTTTGAATTAAACATACTCAAAACTTTTAATCTTATGCTATGAATTTATATTGGTTTTATAGGCTATATTTTTACATGCTTAATCTTCTGTTAGGTTACATATGTTTCCAAGTCTTTTTTAAGAGTGGTTCTGATGTTTGAATTTCCTTGATCTTTCTTTAAACATTTTGTATTGATCTAACATATATTTAAATAATTACAGTAATCACAGGAACAAATGCACAGTCATGATGTAAGAAGTGTTGCTTAAACGTCCAATATATTCCAACAGCCTATTTCATACTCTTATTATTGGAATAATATTTTCTTCACATAAATGAAAATGTGCAACATTAATTATATAATGTATTTTAAGACACTTTAATATGTACTATCTTCCTTGGTGTTAGACCTTGGACTTAGACTTAAAATAAGATAGCTTTAAAAATTGCTAGTTTGAATATTTGCTCATTTCTCTAATATTGGAATGGTCTTCTGAGCTGAAACTAGTTAATTTAAATTCGTTAATTTGAGTCAATATTTAAGTATTATTTATTTATAGTATGGTATTATTAACCCAAGATTATTGCCTTGCTATCCTAAGGTCAAGGTATAATGAGAAACACATCAGGCTCACAGCATCATACAATCTAAGTAGTCAAAAGAAATAGAGGGCAGCTGCCTTCACTCATGGGCGAAGGCCAGTAATAGCCGAGCCCAAAGCAAATTTAAGCTCTCCTGAATCTAATGCTAGAGCTTTCTTTAATATTTCATGCTGTCTCTCAAGAATTTTTTTTTTAATTTCTACATTGTCACTCTTAACTAAAAATGAAAGCATAGAAGTCACAACATTGCTATCCTTTCTGCCCAGCTGTAATTAAAAGTACTGGAAATGTCACAAGGAAACACAGTTTCACAGGGCATTGCCAACCTAAGTTTGTGAACAAGAGTAGTTCAGACAGCACTGATGATTTCTGAAATGCAGCTCAACATTTTGTTACTCATGTGAACAGGGCAATAGCTTCAAACCTGCAGAGATTTCCCCATTGTGCCTGCAAAATACGGAATGGTAGCAAGACAGAAAATGAAATAATTACAATATTGAGTCTAAAAAGCTTCTTTAATATTATACTTTAAAGTTGATACACTCTCCTTTATTGGGGTTTGGAATGTTTGAATACCACAAGATAACTGAAGATTCCTGAGGTATAAAAGAAGGTTTTTTCAGAAGAAGGTGAGATGTGATTTTACAGCAGTTACATTAAACTGAGTGGACACTTCAGAGTGGATACACTCAATGCAGTATAGGAATATCTCTTTCAGCTTGGAATATTTCATTAAAGAAACCAATCAACCAATAGCCATTTTTTCACTGGAAAAAGGGAGAGAAGGCAGTTCTCATACACATACAGCTGTACATATAATAGTGGTTAATCTTTCCAAAACAGAGAATATCCAAGGGTCAGAGGTCATTCATCACTTTAATAAATATTTTAAAGTACATTTTCAAATTACCATTCCTGGGAAGTTACTACAAATAAAACACTAGGTATCACTTTGCATAATTCAGTGGGGGTCTTGTATCTCTAGAGCATTCTCTAAAATAGAGTTCAGGATACACAGACTAACATTCAGATCTATCAGGTTTGCTCTTAAACCTTAGACCTCAATATTATTAGGATTCACTGATCATACTATGTGACCAGGCAGTTAAGAATATACTGAATACTTGGGGGTGTTTTAAAATAGTTGTACCTAAGTACTGACTGTATCAGCTGTATTACTCTTTCACAAAAATTGTTCTTTCGTTCTTTTCAGTCATAAAAGACCACAGATTACTGAGCGAGATGACACTCTATCAGATGCAATCCATTTTGCTGTAGCTGTTTGCTTGTCAGATTTATTTGTAGCAGTATCTCATACCAGACAACTCGTACAACTGCAGTTTCTTACAGGGACGTTTCAAGAGAGCATGATGAATCTTCATGGCAATTTATATGGATCCAGATGCTGGGTATTTGCACTGTATTAGAGACAAAGTAGTTCTCGATGGGAGCACCTTTTAAGAGTACAACTTCTGTATTGTTTCACTGAAGGATTTGAGTTTTTTCTGTCTCTTGGCTATTTGTAATGTGGTTTCTTACCATAAAGTTAGGGAATCCTGAACTTGTTCTCAATTAGATTGGAATTATTTCAGGTATCTAGATTTGAAACATAATGTATTAGTGAAGGAGTTATCATATGCTAAAATTGGTACAAATATCAATTTTAGCAAAGCATACTCAGTATCACTTGAATTTTAAAGTGTTGAGTACTGTTGAAAATCTGGGCCAAACTACTTGCTACTGAAACACTTGCAGGCTGTGGTGTCCAACGTTTCATCCTTCGCCCCAGCTAACTGAGAATACTTTATACACCTATGTCCATGTGGAGAATTTTATCTTTATCACCAGTTTTTAGATATGAAGAGAGTTGAGTACATGAAGTACATTGGATTTTGATTCCCATTGTACAGTCAGTTACCTCAGAAATTATAGGCTTTGCCTTTCCTAGTCTACACTGTACCTGCATTCACTGAGAGTTCGGCATGACAGCAGGAAAGTTATGTCACTGCAGTGTATGTCTGTACACTATTTAGATTGCTGAACAAATTCATGACAGTGGTTAACATGAAAACTGAAGCAAATGCTTTTGTTCTCTGGATTCATAGCTCCAAAATTACATGGAACTATGAAGTGTAGGATTTGTCTATATTGTGCAAAGCATTTCTGTCTTACAGTTCTCCAAATTAGCTCAAATACCAGAAGCGTGGTACTTGATGGCAACTTTGATAAGACAAATTAGCCTGGTAGTGACACCATGCTGACTTAACTGTACTGCTTTTGTAGCTACACCATAATATTCTGCAAGGCATAGGTATGTTCATAGTCCTATTAAAATCAGGTAAGACTTCATGGGGTCTCGCACAAGACAGTGTTTTTAACGGCATACAGCGTGTTATAACAACCATCATTAGTTCAGCAATGAATCTACTTTCAGTTCAAATATACAGCACCAGTCCTGACCTCTGCCTCCATATTCCAAGATCGCTGGGACTGAACGACACAAGCCATGCACAAACCTGTAAGGGTCAGTCAATTCTGAGGAGTGCTGCCCAGCTAATTTATCAACAGTTCTTTGCCAGATTGTGACAATGCAAACACTTTTGTCCTAATTTTTTTTTTCCCAACAAATACCATTTTAACCTGAATCCTGAATACAAAAAGTGCTGAAAATTACTCACATCCATTATATGCAATACCTTCTAAATAAGTAGTCTCTAGACAGACACTTGTAACACGATTTTAACTCTGCCCAGCAATTCTACTAAAAGGTATGGTGCAAGAAAGAAACCACATTAATTAAAACTATTTCCAAGTAAAACAGGAGTGGGAAATAGATAAGGCATAATTATGAATAATAGAATTGCTGTTTCCTACCCTACAAGGAGCAGCAATACAGATCATTAGCATGAACTGGCAGGACTTGTGCTTTGTGTCTTATATACTTTGCAATTTTTTCCCAGATATAGATGAGGCAAGGAGATACTGAGTAACCTGTTGTGGCATCATGATTTTCTTACTGGACCTGTACCAATTCTGAACTCAACTTGAAAACCTCTCCTATTATTTTTCTTTTGCACTGCTTCTACAAAACTCCCCTGGTATTTTCCATGGACTTGAGTATGCACTGTGTTAAACTCCATGGAAACCGTATTGATAACAGCTGAAGTGCGGGGGCTCATAATTAATAACTTGTGCTACCAAACTAGAATGGTTTATACTGTGTCCAAACAAGGCAGTCAGGGTTTGGGCCATGAGGGGTTCTCAGAGAGTTATTTCCCGAAACTTTACATTCACAGGCTACCTCATCACATTTTAATGAAGGTTCTGTTTTTACCACTTTCAAGAATCTCTGAAACATTAAGGAGAGGAAAAAAATTACATGGTCATTACAGTCCATCGGATTTTACTCTGTCATTCTTTGTAAGACTGTGAAAAATTTTGTTCTTCAAGTAGAAGCCTGTGGGTGGTATAAAAAAATGCAGTTTGAGCACTTCACTGGATTGCTGAGGTGCCCAAAGGTATGTGCATCCGATGTTGAGAACCCAGGAGCAATTCTGACCTTTCTACCTAGAATTGGGTATTTCTTCAGTAATGGATTTTCCCCCTACTGTTCTGTTTGGTTTTTTTATAATAAAGGGAATTCTTTGGTCACACTGGCTAACATTAGTTGCTATAGAAATGCATAACTGTTTACAGGTGCGATATTGAATTGTGCTTGCTTCCTGGGACTAACAAGTTAGTTGTATTTATCTGTTATGGACAAAATAGCCTACAGCATTAAGGAGAATAGGGGACATACAGGTTAAAGGGGACAGAATGCCTTGAACCTATTCATCTGCCTTTGTCTTTAAAGATAATGTCTTTTCAGCTGCAGTGTCTTACACAATTCATTAAGAAACTTCAGCTGTAAGTGCTCCTAAAATGCAAGCTTCACACTCATTGATCTGTATATATGAAGGAAAGAGCACAAAGCTTTCTAAAGTATATGTTTGCATGTGTTCCCTGTCCCACCCACAAGGAGAGTATGTAGGCATCATTTTTCACGGCACATAGAATTGCTGTTCGTACAGGACCATGTTCTATGTACTTCTGAGAGAACACACTACAGATAGATGTTGCAAACTTATTATTCCAAACTTTGTTATAATGGAAGCATATCTTCTCCTTGGTGTTCAAAACATATTTAGTAAGATGTTAGGGTTACATTTTAGAGCCCAACAGTCTGTTTCCAAGGCTTCAGGAATCCACATTTGATGCTGCAATGCAGTTGCTTTCCAACCACAGAAGAATCACCTGTTACTTCTATCTGCCAAAAAACACAGATTGCTTTCCTATACCTGCTTACTCCATGATACATTTCAGCTTTAATGACAGTAGCCTACTGTCATATAAAAATTTGTACTTTTTTATACAATCATTTTTCTCAGTTCTTTGGGAAAAAAAAACCTACTGCTTGTTTGGCAAAGCTGTTGCTTTTAAAACACTATATATATTTAATGGGATAGGTGTATGCTAAAAATTATGCAAACCATGTATGATTCTAGCATAGTGATTTTATAAGCAAATTCTTAATAACTTTAATTTGATAAAACTTTGAATTAATGTCTCTACTACAGAAGGTATTTCTTTTAAATAGGATGGAACTGCGGATCTGGTCCTGCAGAGCAGTTAATCGGGTATTTAATTTTTGTACACTGACTTGTAACAAAGAGCTGCTATCAGTCTGTAAATGCCCCATTAAAGCATATTTAGGAAAAAAGTAAGCATATGTAAGCAAGGAAAAGCGTGTCCTCCAAGGATTTCAATACTTTTAACTGAGTCATATCCTGGACTTTGCTGTACAAGGTCACCTTATCACTGAATTCCTTTTTAAATATAAGGCTACAATGGTACATTTTATTTAAAGAAAGTTCTTGAAATAACTGTACCTGTGCAGACACCTTGGCTCAGTTGAGACAGTTGAGCTGATCAATCCATGCTCACAATATAGTCTCTTCCATTTGGCAAATGAATTCAGTTTTACCAAGGTAACTAACAGACAAGCCACAAAGTCCAATGTTGCTTTCCAGAGAAGCAGGCAAAAGCAAGATATCACATGATCTGCTCTGGTTGTTTGCTATGTCACTTTTATTCATGCAAACCGAGAGGCAGAGGTCCGGGTTTGATCCTTCCTCTTTCTGAGAAATCAGCTTGGTTTTGGGGACTTCCCCCACTGTTTCTGTTATCTACTAGTTTCTAACTCTGGCGTGTTTCCTTAGCTGTATTTATCAATCAGCCTGTTCCTGCCTGTGAAGGACTCCCGAGTACGAGCTGGGTGTAAGAGCAAGGCACTCGATGGGAATATCTCGATATCACCTCAGTTAGAGTGAGGACTTTGCTGTGTAACCAGTTAAGTAGGTGCCTACTTCCCAACGGAGAGTTTCCCACTTTGAAGAATGGGCGGGTCACAGAACAAGAATCTAAACTAAGTTTGCGATTTATGGGTTTCAGGAGCTTAAGTTTTAAGTTTTGATTCTGCATTGTTTTTCATCTTGTTCGGTCAGCCACTAAATGACACCACCAAGGTGGGAAGCTTAAGCTCCTGGTGTTCCTCAGTGTCTCATATTTAGTGTGCTCAGTCAGTATTGCTCCCAGAATGTAACACTTACATGCCCACTCCCACACATGCATAAAAATAAAATGTAATGTCTAAATCAGTAGAACAAATGTAACTAGAGTCTTGGTATTTAAATTCATCTTTCAAAGTTAGTTTTTTTCATATAAAAATTAAACTTAAGGTAATTATTTGAAGAAATTCATTTTTCAAAGAGCAAAACGCCATAGTTTGTTACACAGTCAAATATAATAATTTCCTTTTTTCTTGGTTTACGTAGACCAACAAAGTTATCTGACAGGAAAAAAGGTGAGGGGATTTTGATCTTTAGGAGCAACTTAGCATTAAAAATACTGTAACATGACAGTTGATGCATAGTTTAATTTCCTTTCTCCCCCCAGTTAGGACTTTTCCATTACCAAACTACCAGTAATCACAGAAATGCAACAGTGCCATCTCTAGGACAGACTCAACATCCTTTTCATTGTAGGATATGTCAAGAAAGTTCAGTAAAAGATGATAGAGGACGCATATGAATTCACCCTTACACTTTTACAGAAAAGTAAGATGATTGCAAAAAAAAAGGCTCATGTGGTTTTTTTTTTCCCCACTTGTTCTGAAGTCTGATGAAAGTGTTCAAAGTTTCATCTGAGCTTAGCTTCCCAGACCTCTTAGTCTTTGTGAGCCCTTTGCATTCCCTGGGTGTTTTCAATCAGTAAGAGCGGACCTGCAGTTTTCAGAGCAAATCCTTCCAAGTGTTTCAGAATGCAGCCATGGATGACAGTGAAAGGGAAGCCCAGGCTTATTTTTCACATTCAGATACAGCTAAAACACCACAAATATTGTTGGACTGACATGGTTATACATCCTTCCCATCCCAACTCTGTTCTTTAATGGTTTCATTATGTTTTCCAACCAGCATTTTTGTTTGTTTGATTAGAAAAGCAAAATGGCTGCATTACAACACCAAAGTATTTGATCAATTCTGTTTGAAATCTTTAATTTCATTTTCTTGTAGTATATTTTTAATTTTCCTTGCTCTTTTATAAACTGTGTTATCAAAAGTAAATACAATATTTAAAAATAAAATTCAGAGTTCTGTGATGATAATTTTTATTAAGTATATGTTTGCAAAGAAATATAATTTTGAAATTGATATATGAAACAAAATTTATTACAGAAGAAAGAATCCATAATTCTACATTTCTTTATCATTCAATGGATGGAAATATCTGCACTAATTCTCTGTTAGGTTCAAATTTTCTGTTTCCTACACTGTGCACATTATTTCAGAACTTCTGACACAGATTTATAAAAATTCTGATGCTTATTATCTATGTATGTCCTCAAGTATACTCTTGAAATGCCCTGCCATATGCTTAATTTAGAAATGGTGTAGATTTCTGATTCTAGGCAGCCACTTTCTTAAAATTCAATTGCCATGGTACTAAAGAGCACATTTGCTGTGGAAGCTACAAGAATGTAGGACGGTTACAGTATCACCTGCATCGCACATTAAAAAGGCTTACTTGCTTGAAAATACAAATGCTATGCAGGCCAAAAAGAGAATAATTTGTATCTAGGCGACTTTTCCCACAGAGAAGGTAGGTGATACAATTAACCTCTCTTTTAATGTATTTGGGAAGAAACAAACTTTGAGCAAATTATATTTAAGAAAGATAATTTCTTACTTGTCTTTGTGTCTGAAGAAGTCGCTCCTGGCAGCTTTGCAGACAGAATATTGTGCCAAATGGACTCCTCTTCTGGAATTCCTCTTTTTTTACCTGCTCTAATCTACATCCAAGAATAATAAGTATTCCTTACAGTACATCATATTGTTGTTTTTATTTCAAGAAACAGCATGAGAGAAAGAGTAACGAAAGGAGTGTTGACTCAGTGACTGTATAGAAAAAGTATATAGTAAGAATCAAAAGGTGAGACCAAACAACTATTTCATAGGTTCTCTTAAGCTGCAAAATGTCTTAAGAAACAGGAAACTAAGTGTTGTATAAAACATCTCGCTATAGTCTTGATATATACATATGCTTATATAATATATATGTTTCTCCTGTTTACAGAAAACTCTGCTAATTTGTTTGAGAAGTAAATATTTCAAAAATTAAATAAATTTCCCATATATGCTTTTCTACAAAACTTGGAAGCCTTCCTATTTAAAAGCAAATACTACTATAGTCTGTCTGCCTTCATTTTAAACACTTTTTTAAAAAGAAAAGATCTTGATCGTCTCAGCTCATCAGTCTATCAGTCATTCCCCAGTTAAACTCTACAAGGACTATGGAATATTCTTGTAGCCTTTCTTTCCTTGGAAAGAAGAAAAGAAGGATTTGTTTCTGCTTCATCTAACTTTCTCGTGCCCTGAGAAAACTAAAGCATACTGATTTCTCCTCAAAAGCTTCTATTTCTCCTCCTTCCTTCTATTAGTATTCTCTTCAGTGAAAAGACTTTTTATTTTCTCCAATCAAGTGGACCAAAGAAGACTAATTTAGTCTTCATTTACTATCTTTTTTGCTGAGCCTTGGAGTCACAGTCTCTTTTTTTTTTTTTTTTCTTTTTTGCCATACAACACAAAGGGAATACAATTTGTTCCTGGTCAATACCAAGAACAGGTTATTGGATCAGAGCGTTAATTCATCTGTATGACACCACTCTTGTTCCATCTAGTTCTGCCTCTATCTCACCACCAAGAGATGGCCCTCATTGATTCATCTCTTGTTTAAAAACACCATAAATGAAAGAAAAGGCAGAAAAATACAGTATTTTAATCTTTTCTCTTCTGCCTGATCTTACGGAGGTGGAGAAAGAGCTTATGCTGCTCTCTTCCATTTCTGAAGAGCACTAGCAGAATCCAATCAGGGTTCTCATCTTTTCTTCCCTTCCTCCCACCCCGCCTTTAATTTAGTGTTATTTTGTTGTACAGAGTCCTGGTTTCTGGTATGCAGACTTATGACCACAACTATATGTGACAGCCTGAGACTACCCAGATGCATTCTGTCTTATGCCTTTAGCCAAACCTTAATACAGGTCCTATAGTTTATTGTGGATCTAGAGAACTTGGAGGACTTAGGGGCATTAGAAAAGGACAATGCTGATTTCCTCTGTCTGAAGGATTACATTAATATTTTCTGCCAGTAACAGATTAAAGTGTTGGGAACACAGAAGTGTAGTAATGAGCTCAATAAAACAGAATTATTCTATGCTGCCTTAATATATTAGAATCACTGCTGACTACCATTTGAATGTTACTTGGGCTATGTGCTGACAAGACTTCTCCACAAAATGGATGAGTTAATTGTTCCTTCTACCTTTTTTCATTTCTGAACTGGAATTCCTTCCAGACTTCACCATTCTTTTATGACTTTCTGTATGTTTCCAGCCATGTGATACTGACCGATGTGTGTCTTTGGTAGTGTCATGGTTGATCTCTGTCTATAATCTAGTATCTTTGTGAGCTTACAGTTCTGTTTCTACTGTGACACTTTGTCCATTTATTTAAAATGTTTCTGCATAACATCTGTCCCCTTATTTTTCCTTCATCTTTTACTCCAAACTGTCTAAGTGCTCATTTGTCACTTGGTTACATACCGTATTTTCATATGCATCACAATAATTAGTGATGCATACAGGGGCATGAGCAGTCAAGCTGTATCTGAAGAAAACATTTGTATGTGTTATTGACAGTAAAATGTTATTTGGACAGCTCTCCAAATACTTATATGCGTGCTTAATTGCCATGCGAATTTTATTTTTTCTGTCAGTTGACATCAGTGGAGCTGTTCAGGGTAATGAAGTCACATGAGATTACAAGTTAGGAGCTAATGAAATAACAGGGTTCCTGGCTTTGCAGAGGGATTCAGGCAGTGAGCTCTGCACAGTCCGCCCCTTCTCCTTGCCTGGAACCCACTGAAGTGTCGAGTTTGCCCATATGACAATCTGTGTGAAACCCTAGACTCAGACCACAGCAGAATGAATTCCCTACCTTCACTGGGTATACATACCTTTACAACTATTTGGTGGACAGGATGATCTATGTTTTTCCTGGAACAGCTGCAATGGCTGGACCAATGAACAATGACTTTTAAATACTTTTGACATCCATATAATCTTGAACCCTCAGGAGAAGCAGTCAGTGATGGTGACATGTCTGTATAGCATCTGTGGGATGATCTTTTTAAAATGCATATTTTCATTATCTTCCTCTTCTACAAGAGCTTTCAGGAATTAGTTTGAAGGACAGTGTACCAATTTAAGCATCTAAATAGTGTCATGTGATAGTTAACTAGAAGTTAATTGTAGATGTTAAGTAGAACGCAGAGAAAATGTGGTGAACTATGTTCAAATCTTAATAAAATGAGCACATGTGTGATATTTTTGGTATAATATTTGCAAAGTCTATGTAGTGCTTATTGCTCTGTTATGTCCCTTCACGCTCCTCTACACATGAATTCCTAGCTTTTTTGGTACTTAAAATGTTTCTTCAATATCAGGAGGTTTTGCTGACATGATGCTGATACTCTTAGGTGAAATTCTCATATTCTACTAGTAATTTGAAAGTACAAGAGAAATACACCTAAATCATTGCAAAGAAAGCTATAACAGTGCATCCTGATGGCACAGGTGAATGCAAAACTTAATTTCTTATTTCTTCTCGTCTTGCATACAGCACATGCTATGTTGGTTTCCACTATAGTATTTCATATTGTCATGTTCTCCTAAGGTCTCACAGACCCTTCAAACAGGAGAAGGAAACATTCTGCGCTTGCATTTATCTTTGTGGGGGGTTGACCCTGGCTCGACGCCAGGTGCCCACCAAAGCCGTTCTATCACTCCCCCCTCCTCAGCTGGACAGGGGGGAGTAAATATAACAAAGGGCTTGTGGGTTGAGATAAGGACAGGAGAGATCACTCACCAATTACTGTCATGGGCAAAACAGACTCGGCTTGGGGAAGATTAACTCAATTTATTACAAATCAACCAGAGTAGGGTAATGAGAAATAAAACCAAATCTCAGAACACCTTCCCTCCACCCCTCCTTTCTTCCCGGGCACAACTTCACTCCCGGATTCTCTACCTACTCCCCCCCCAGCGGCGCAGGGTGACAGGGAATGCAGTTTATGGTCAGTTCATCACACATTATTTCTGCCGCTTCATCCTCCTCAGGGGCAGGACTCATCACACTCTTCCCCTGCTTCAGCGTGGGGTCACTCCCATGGGAGACAGTCCTCCATGAACTTCTCCAACGTGGGTCCTTCCCACGGGCTGCAGTTCTTCATGAACTGCTCCAGCACGGGTCCCTTCCATGGCGTGCAGTCCTTCAGGAGCACACTGCTCCAGCGTGGGTCCCCCACAGGGTCACAAGTCCTGCCAGAAAACCTGCTCCGTGGGCTCCTCTCTCCACGGATCCGCAGGTCCTGCCAGGAGCCTGCTCCAGCGCGGGGTTCCCACGGGGTCACAGCCTCCTTCGGGAACCCACCTGCTCCGGCATGGGGTCCTCCCCGGGCTGCAGGTGGAGATCTGCTCCACCGTGGACCCCCTGGGCTGCAGAGGGACAGCCTGCCTCACCATGGTCTTCCCCACGGGCTGCAGGGGAATCTCTGCTCTTGTGCCTGGAGTACCTCCTCCTCTTCCTTCTTCACCAACCTTGGTGTCTCACATATTGTCACTCCTCTCTTCCGGCTGCTGTTGCACAATAACTTTTTCCCCTTCTGAAATCTGTTCTCCCAGAGGTGCTACCACCATCGCTGATGGGCTCGGCCTTGGCCAGCAGCAGGTCTGTCTTGGAGCCGGCTGGTATTGGCTCTGTCAGACACAGGGGAAGCTTCCAGCAGCTTCTTACAGAAGTCACCCCTGTAATCCCCCCCGCTACCAAAACCTTGCCACACAAAGCCAATACAATGTTTTACATGTAGAATGTGCCTTCAAAACCTCAACACTTTAATTTTACAACTGAAATACATATAGGAGATATCATCCATGAAGGGTGAGTATTATGTTTCTTTCAAAAGTGTGAAGGACCTGTAACTCACAAGACCCTCAGGTATGAATGAATTATGAAGGCCTTTCTCATGAGTGAAAGAAACATAATCACTCTTCAAGGGTGAGATATTCGATTTACTCCACAGATATTCACTTTAGTCTATTTAAAACAACAACAACAAAAAAGAATATCTGTTTAAATTCCAGTCAGTGTCTTTAAGGGCAAAGGATGACAAATAGGTTAGATGCATCAAAATATCTCTTTTGCCTTTTCTTTTATTTTTGATTTCCTGAACACTATGATGGAAGCAGTGGATTAACCAGGTTTGTCTACTGAACTAATACAAGCCCGTTGAGATGGACCACTGACTGACATGAAAAAGAGGAGCTGTGTTTTAAAAATAGTTATCTGTATCTTGTACCACTCATGAAAATATGATGGTGATATTGCGCTATTTTCTGAACTGGTTTAGAAATTAGCTATGTTGGTCTAGATAAATTTAGAACCACTGATGCACTAAGAATTTATTTGTTTTTATCTTGATTTGATTGTAATTTTGTTTGTTACAATAATAGAGGTGCGTTCAGCTACCTGTAGACTGAAGAATATGCATATACCTGACTACACGGAAGATTTTAAACTATAATTTTTAGTCTCATTCTACAGATGGGGAAGGTAAAGAACACTTGATTGACAGGTGGATTGGTGTCAGAGTTAAAAATAGATTCCAGGTCTCATGTGTCTTTATCCAGTACATCACACACCAGACCACACTTTCAGAGGAACCTTAAAATTGAATTTAACCCTTGTTGGTACTAAGCATTTTACATAATGTAGAAAATGTCCCAGCTTTGTTGATGTTAGTGGAAGTTGCCTTTGCTCAGTCATGGATGGAACTGATCTTTAACTGAACGTAACATAGAAAGAAATGTTAAAAAAAAAAAGATGTAAATGTGCAAACAAGTGATTTATGAAGGCCATGAATTTCATAATCAGAGTCTTAGGCAGGATCTTAAGGTTTACAAGAGTTCTGCCATTCCTCAGAACATCACAAATCCCAAGGTGTTCTGCAGTTTTGAGAATCAGACCCTTAAATATGTATCTACAAGCTAACAGTAGTTTCCCAGTACTAAACAATTTAACCTACACTGCATGGTGAGATCCCCTTCCAAGAGTGATGACAATTCTGTGAAGAAACCTCATCCTATTCCATTTTATCCAGAACTTTGTACATCAGTACCAAATTAATACAGAGTGAGTGTAAAACTCTCGTACACCTGAATAGCATTGATTTACATATGATTTGTAGTAATGAAAAAGGCACAACAGAACAATGAATAAAAGTCCTCAGCTTTTAAAGCACGCCGTAATCATTCATCTTAAGTCATATGCAGTGTACATACTATGCACTGCTCAGCTGTGTGTATGACCTGCTTAGAAGCTAACATGTTGTTGAATGATGGGTCATAAAACTCCCAGAAAAGGCAGCAAGCTCATGTAAATCATCTCTCTGTTCTTAGTCTAGCTAAGACCATGTAATAGACATGATTTACAACATTTTGTACAATATGTGCGGATTAGGAAGAGGAATCTTCATAATTATATAGGCTTGCTGTTATTTAAATATTTACCAACATTAAACACCAAAGGGGCTGTGCAAATGATCCAGGGGATTCATATTGTTCTAAGCTAATATCCGTTGTACAATATTATGCAAATTGCGTAAACTTTATTTTGTTGCTTCTGCTCTGAGCAGTGTATCCCAAGGCAGCTATTCACTAAGTTGAAACAGATAAAGTTTTAATAATAAATAGTGATGATGAATAAGTCAGAAAGTTTGTGCAATGCTAATGTACTTCTTGGCCCCAGGGTAGTTTATTAGATAAACAAGTAACATTTTATAAGTTGCCTGCACATAAGTGGCTTTTGTTTTCCAGGAAATATTTATATGATAAATTATTTCAAAACATTAGGTGTTAACGAACAAATTGTATTCACTTTCAATTTGCAACAACTTTCCTGAGACTTAAGATTTAAACAGCAAAATTCTACTTTTGTTTTTCTTTATCAGAATGATAGTAGCATGAGAAATTAAACTTTGCTATGGCATGAGGTACAAACTCATTCTGCTCTTTAATGCAGAATTCTTAAGCCAAGAAATAGAGCTGCAGCTCTTTTCATTAGTATTTAGGGCATTTTCAGGACTTAGGATCACAGGATGTTAGAGAGAGTAAAAATTAGATAAAATAGTCTGAGGAATACAGGAGTCCCAGTATGCCCATATTATACTTTTGGCCACTTGACAGTATTGACCCATGGTAGATCAGCTGTAAGGCATTTGTATGATTGGGAAAGAAGCCCCGCTAAATTAAAAAGGAATGAAGCATAAACAAGCTTATTTAACCAGCATGTTGTAATGAAAAACCAGCCAAATGTATTAATGACTCTTTCTACTCTGTGCAGTATGTTCCTGACCCATATAGGGCTCTCTTTTTCTAAAGTACGTTTTGAGCATCTGCATTCTAGTTATGTTGAAAATCCCCCTGATGATACATCAGATCTTAATAAACACAAATCACCATCATTTGGATCTTTGCTGGATTTTTTTTAATGTAAATAACAAAACAATTTTATATCCTTGCACAGAAAGAACAGATGGTGCACTGGTGAGAAGGGTCTCTCATTACATTTTCTTGGATTTTGCAGCAGTGGTCTATAGTCTGTCTAGTTACTGCTGGACTGCCGTGAATCAGTCATGGAAATGCTTATGACATGGGACATGGCTGCAAGGTTTTTGGAAAAAGACTGTGTTTCTCTCTACTTGCTGTCTTAGTCGACAGCATCAGTCACAAATTCCCTTCATTTCTACCATTCTTATGGCTGGATGGATTCTGAATCGCTGCAAAATTATCAGGAATACAAAATTTACAAAATGAGTCAGAAAAACAAATGGATAAGCATTTAATGGTTAGAATTTTGCACTACAGGAGACAAGATTCCTATTTCTGCCTCTGCCAGTTTCTCACGACTAGTTAAGATAAGTCATTTGAATGCTAGTGGGTTCAAATAATCGTGGGGTATTTTTTAAGAACTATGTAGCAGAAATCACATTTTAATTTTAAAGAAAATTCTTTTAGCCTCATAGATGAGAAGTAGCATAGAAAAATCCTCCTTTTGGCTGTACATCAACACACCTGTGCTCAAATTTATTTCAGAATGAAGTATAAAGATATGCAAAAAATAAGCTAAAAATATGGATTATGTTTTTTAAACTCAAAAACTGTTTGAACTTCATAGAGTTTGGGCATAGTTGTCAGAACAGTGAAAAGGACAGATAAAATTTTAAGTAGCTATCTGCTATCTGTTCCCCAAAAGTAATCTGATCATTGAGATATTTGGCTCATGCACATATTGGATCCAACATGTAGCCTGCTCTCCTGCTGTGGGAAGCCTCTTTCACTAACATCCCTATTCTACACTGAGGTAAAGTACCTGGTGTTCACATTCTTGCTGTATAGAGAGAGTGATGTTTGGCTTAAAATTAAGACATAAGATCTCTATGAAAGTAGGAGCTGAAATTGGTTTTGAAATTTTTTTTTTTTTTTTTTTTTTTAACTTAAACAGTTGAGGAACTTCCCATGAGGTCTTCTAGAATATCACTTCAGTGCTTGTCAAGTGTCTTTTTTCTGTTTGAATTTTCCACATTAATGGTTGTTGCTATGATACATCAAGCCCGCTGGTAGCAGCATACAACATGATTCATTTCATGGGCAGGAGATCCCATGACAAAGACTTATCGAAGCGGGAAATTAGAAAGATGCTGTTCCTGAAAGCCATTAGCATAAGAATGCACTTAAGTATAATTTAAAATAATTTACCCTTAGAAGAAAATAGAAACATTTTAGGTAAAAGAAGTCTGGAAAAAATATATCCAACTTGTTGTACTTTTAATACGTGTTGTGGAAACCATCTTTCACCACACTTGTGCAGTAGATGAGCATTAAAAATTTCTTTTGAAAACGTTACATACCCAAATTGTTTCTTCTGGAACCTAAGTATCTTCTCTGAAGAAAATGGAAACTAATTATGCACTTCCCCCTACATTCTTTCAACATTACTCTCTGTTGGTAAAAGACATATCACTTTCATTCATCCATCTTCCACATCCTCCTAACTATATTAAAATAGTCAATTACAGTCCTTAATTTCTAGAGTGAAAGGTCCATTAGTTTGCAAATTTCTGCAGAACAGCTGAGCATACTAACTTTTGGTTTGACATTTGAGAAAAAGATGTTCTTCAGCAGATAATGAACCAGATCCTCAACAGATATATGTCAAAATAGTTGTTTGGCATGAGCAAAAAAGAGGTGGAGGGGATGACATGGCTTGGGTAATAAAGTAAGGAAAACAGTATTTTTAATGAAACTAAGATGGAATTAAAAAGGTTAAACAGAAACTGAATAGTGAGTTTGCACCAGAACTAGCAAAAGATTGCTCAAGAGATGGCCACTCATAACATCTGAATGGATATAGACTAACCTAGATCTTCACCTCAGTATTGTAACATTTTCCAAAAATGTCTGCGGATTTTAAAATATGGTCCCAATACTTGATTTCTGGTTTGTGACCTTGATCCTTTTCTTGTTAGATCACCAGTTACACTGTGTGTATTACATTCATCCAGCGTTGCAGTTCTAGGAAACACATTAGATGGTTACGTGTAGCAAGGAGTTGACTTACTCCTGAGTTAAACCATAATTCTCATGGTTTATGAAGGTTATAATTTCACCAAGAAATAACATAATTATGTAAAATAAATGTGTGTGCATGCTTATATAGGCTTACGTGTCCATGACCAGTGTGCTTATAGACACAAGATGAAGATAAAGAACTGCCAAGAGAGTTCTTTTCCACAGCACTCCTGTAACAGCTAATTAATTCCACTTCCTTTCTGCAAACAACAAAGGTGGGGGTTTTTAAATATATAATATTACGGTCTTTCTGTGACCTCAGTGATAGGAGGCTACTTAGACAAATTATCTGAGTGCCAGTTTGCACAAGGCTGCTAACTCCCCCAAGAAGAGAGTTTACAATCTTCTTCAGAGGATTTACTCAGCACTCCAGTGAAAGCAGATAAATTTGGGATTAGAATTCACATTGTTTTCACTAGTGAGATGCACTCTTGAAATAGCTGATAAAATGTCAGTTATGCTGTATTAAGTGTAGTATATAAATTGAATCAATCCCATACATAATTGCTCCCTTCTTTCAAACCAAACGAAACATGTACAACCCTCAACACCCGGATGCATGCCTTAAGGCTCTGTTTTAACAGCTTGCATGTAATTTGCATTTAGCAAGCATCAGCTATGACAATTTTTGCATTTGGAAATACCACGAGACAAGTACACTGGATAAAAGATTCAAGATAAATTAGCACATCTTACCAATGATACAGCAATAAAACCTGCATTATGTCACTACCCTACATGTGGTACAAAAATTTAAAGCCATTTTTTCAGCTACTGTCAAGATAGATTCTTAACTTACTAGCCAAATCCTTGTTTCCTAGAGTTTGTATGTATAATCCAAAGAAGCACAATCAGACTGGCGTAACTGTTTGACTACCAGATTTCAATGCACGAAACTAGCATAGATCTTTACGGTCTTTATAATTTTAATTATCACAGCTACCTTCACAAAGTGTTTGCTGCAGAGAAAGATATTCTGCAATTTTTGGCTGTAATTTCTCTTATAATACACTGGCCTCTCCCAACATGCGTGTAGACTTATGAAAGGAGAAATTCAAAAGGCAATGTTTTGAAAGAGAACCTACTGAACTTGTGTATGGAAAGAATGAGGAAGAGGAAGAAATAAAAATTATTTAGTAACTGTAAAAGTTACATAGTTTGAATTCTCGCTTTGCTGCAGATTCTTTTTGTTGTCCTGGCAAATTGGAGGGGTAGAGATGGGGGGCATCCTCAGAGATACTTAATCCATGCATCACCCAATTCTTGCTGTCCTGCCCAGAACAGTCCACAGGCAAAGAGGTAATGTTCAGATCTCAGTTTTTTATTTCTTGCCTGGTAACCCATCCCTCTGCTCTTGCTCTTGAACTGTGACCCTCACCAGAGCTAGAAACTTAATTTTTGCATTTGCAAAAAAAAAAAAAAAAGAAAAAAGAAAAAAAAAACCACCAAACTCATCAACCACAAAATTCAGAGAAAGCATGCAACTCCATAATAGTCAGTTACTTAGTGGCTAAAGAACTACTGAAGTTTACACTGACTTTTTTCCTCTTAATTAATGCAAACGTCAAATACAGGTAAATGTGTCCTTGCAAAGAGTTCTTTTGTGTTATCAGTGGGATATCTTCTGCAGCTGAACTTGATTGCATCCACTAGTTTGTACAATGCTGGTATTTGTCAGTGGCAGCAGCATCTCATGGTCTGTGTTATTCATCCAAACTGAGTTGTAACTTTGGGGTTCAGTTCTGCATATAAACTTAATCAAGACAGCTCCATTGGTTTCAGCATATACTGGATAAAATAGTGGTCATATACCTTTTAAGAATGTTTCATTACAGTTTCGTATCTTCAAATTATTCTGTTTCTTAAAAAGACCTTTTTTTTCCCTTGGGAAGTAACATGTGAATTATTCCTCTTCCAGTATTCATTCTTCTGCTAGCATGGTTTGCATGAAAACAACAGCCACAGTACTTGTAAAGCGCTCTTGTGATAGCTCTAGAAAAGCCCAGAAAGGCCTGGCAGTTATATTCACTACCAATAGATCATTCATGAGTAGGTTACGATGAAAATTAGTTCATTACAAAATTATAATGTCATGGTGAAAACAACATCCTTTTCTGCATAATAAACTTACAGCATATGTCTAATGTGGAAAATGCAACCCACAGACAATCACTTGCAGAAATCTGTATTGCATATTAAACAACCAGAACTGCCTCCTTCTGGGCTATGTGTAAATAAATGATCACAGTATTAGGCTTCAAACAATCTGACTTTAGAGAAGAGAAAATAAAGGCCGTGTAATGCTGACACACAAACCTTACAAAAGGCTCTTGGCTCAACTCAGATGCAGCCTTTTTACTATTAAACCAAAATAACTCCAAAAAAATCGTTAGTGGAGCACGGTTCCCTGGTGGCTACAGCAAGGCTCTTAGGGCTCTGTGAATAATTGATTTTTTTGGTTCAGCTGCCAAACTGAGGGGAAAATCAATTCTGCTTGGATTGACCCTAAATAAAACTTTTTTTGTTAACATGGAATATTGAAAAAAAAAGTTTTATTTCCACCCATGAATGTTTGTTCAACACTGCTTGGGTCCAGAATTTCAGTGCTTTAGTCTCTACTCTGACTCCAGAGCTTACCATGTGGCAAGATACTAACAAGTGGACAAGAAGCGGGATAAGCACTGTGTCAATAGGATGTTGAAATGGTAAGAAATGTGAGTCTAGGCAGGTAAGTGGGAGTAGGTGACCTGTAAGACTACATAAAGATTTAGCATGAGCTGCACAAAGGAGCAGCACTGCAGCTTAATATTTTACTATTATTTTCTGTATTTCGTTATTATTTTTATCTTTTGAAAAGTATGGGTTACCTTAAAATGAGGCTGCTTTATATTTGGACATCATAGCAGTTTGTTATCTATATTAACTTACTAATGCTGCTGTATTGATCCTGGACCTGAGCTGATACTGTGTTCTAACATGCCAGCCACTATGTTACCGTAGTTGCCAAAAGTGATGCTCTTTGTGTACTCAGAGCTATATGCGCTTCAGTATAACCTCAAAAAGAGGACTGCAATCAAGTTATTGATTGATTTGCTGTATGATTTTGAAACTGATTCTGAATAGAGTTTACTCAGTTCATTGTCTTAGGTACAAAGTATGACGAGTATCATATAGTTTTAGATGTGATTTATTGCCCAAAACTGGTCTATAGTCATACCATGTAACCATTGTAATGGCAAGCTGTTTTCTAAGAGTGTCTAAATACAGAAAGGATGGCAATAGCAGGATATCTCCACTCACTGCAATTGCTTCATGATATAAAATTTGCTTCCAGACAGTTTCTTTTAACCAGCTGATCAGAAATTTGTGGCCTTTGGTGTAGATTGTGAAAATGGCAATAACCATAATCACCTCTATCAGAGGATTACATGTCCACAAGGCCATATTCTCATTTTGATGATACTGGAACAAAGCAGCATTCAAGACAGAAAGTCCACCAGAGGGAGGTTAAAGTAGCATTGGTTTGGGGGCCAGCATGGGGATACTTTGATTGATCACATACACATTGCAGCTTCTACCCGCCAGGCTCTTACGTCCCCAGTAGAGGGAAAACCTCTTTATCCTTCAAAGTGTTACCCTTCTGAAAAAGTGACTCTGTAGGGAAAACTCTACCTTCGTGTTTGAGCAGTTCTGAATCTAGCTGAAAGGCAAAACATATATGTCCTTCCTTTTTAATACCAGGTTTAAGAGAATACTAAATGGAAAAGGGAAATTTCTGAGCCAGCAAACAGAGAAAGCCAGATTATCAGGCTGGCCTGGTTTGATCCAAGTCATAAAAATGACAGTTGAGAATGACTTGCTGTTCATGGCCTTGTAGTGTTTACCTAATAATATTTGTATGGTTTTGGAATTGTGAATTAATATCAAACCTACTATGTGATTTTACAGTAAAGTCCTTCCTTTCTGCCTCCCTTTCTTCCTCTCTCTCCCCCTTCCTCCCACTGTTGACTCTCTTACAATCCTGATAGCTTCCAAGACAGTCCTTCTCCCTCTAGATCAAAAAAGGATCCCCAATATTGTTCCCAAACCTCACAGGGCACATCCTATTGTGTGCATAGATGATTCATATCAGAAGTTTATATACGTCATCTGCATGTTCCTGTGCACTTGATAACGTGCACATTTACTGCTTGCTGGGAAAGAGTATCACAGTGTTTTTCACCTTTTCACAGCATCTCAAAAACATATTAAGCCAGAATGGTCTCACAACAACCAAAAGGCTCTTTTCATGCTGTGACATTCATTCTCATACCTTTCTGCCCAGTGCGTCCGGTGGGGCTTGTCTGCTTCACCTGCAGAGATTTGCAGGCACTGCCCCCTTTGTGTTGCTGTGGTGGGAAGAAAGCATGAAAGTGAGAAGTTTCATGTGCAGTGCTGCATATTTGTGATTTTGATACAGAGAAGCTGACAAAATCTTACTGATACCTATTTATTTTGGCAGAGGGGGAAGACTTCTCAAGCTGTAAGAGCAAAACAGACCAAAAGATCAGCAATTGTCCCATTACAGATATGTCAATATCAACACTATAAAATTCCTTTCAGGGTCATCTGCAATCTATTGTTTTACATAGCAGATAAGACTTTCCCAAGGGCTCATCTGTAGTGAGAAAGGGGAATCTTCACTTGTCCAGGCAGTAAGTCACAGTGATCACGTACATGAATACTGCATGTTGCTGCTTTTAACTAACCCTGAGTAATACTTAAAGATTCTCCTAAACAAAACACTGCTATTTCCCAACATGATGTTCTTCCTCACTTCCCCACTCATTTTTACCTTTCTCTTTTGTAGAGAGAAACAAGTAAATCAGGAAAAACACAGCACTTAAGTGAGACTGAGATGAATCTTTGTACTTTGTTGGTTTATTCCAGAACGCTTACACAAAGGAAAGGACTTCTTGAAAGTTATATATAAAACCATCACTTTTTCTTCTTTTACAAGACTTCACTTGAGCAAAACTAGAACTAAATGTAACATAGAAAGGCAAATAAAGTGGAGGAAAAGCTGTATCTGAGAATGGAAATAGAAGCTGAAAATTTAGACCAGATTCTAAGTTTGTAAACCACCATCCTTTTTTTCCAGCTAGTTTGAAGTAAATGTTATAGTATTCATATGGCTGCTAAAGAAAAGCAAATGTCACAGAGAGTGGAGGGAAGGGAGAGACAACGGCAAAAAGAGCCTTTCAGGGATTTCTGCCACAGGATCCTCTCCCAGAACACATTCGTACCACCAAAGAGGATTCATGCCCATACTTTGAGAGCCACTGTTCAGAAACTACCATCTTTTAATCTACTTCCAATTCCACAGTAACCTGCAGAGGGATTCTTCAAATAGTTGGCGGTGTAGTAGAATTGATTGCTAATATGTAGTATTTTAAAACAGCAAGCTTTTAGAAAAAATGCATCTGCAAGACCATCAGGATTTTTTGAACATTCTCCTTCTCTCCAAAGGTAATGCCTTTCCTCCACACACATCCACTTCAAACTCCACTTCTCAGTTCTGTATGGGAATATCTCAGTGACACTGCATTTGAGGTCTGTACTCCCATCTGTCACCTCTTGCAAGTTCATAATGTGTTGGCCCAGGACAGGTCTACCTTGCTTGGAACTCAGTACCATTACACTGGAATGCTTTAGGTCTCATCTGTATGTATAATAAGAATTCAAAATATGAGAGAACATGTAGATAGCTAGTAAGCATAGTCTTCTACTTTTCTTATTTATCAGCAGTTTTACTGTTTCCTTGAACTTTGCCATCTACCTGTCTCTAGTTCTTTCTTTTATCCACTGTTTAGATTGCAGACTCCTTGGACATAGGTGGTTTTTCTACACTTATACAATAGCTAGTGTGATAACGTTGTAGCTCATGAAAGGGTCCCTACCCCAGGACAGCACAGATTGTTAAACAATATTTTTATCAAAATTTTTACCCCAGGTGTGAATCTCTTTCAGTTTCCTTGAAACCCAAATTTTACTTTTCACTTCCCATACTGCAACAACCACAGCAGGGACTGAGCATCAGCTAGTCCTAATTTCTAAATTTACTTTTCATTCAGCTGGTATAAAATTTTGTATGGTGGCCTTTCCATGTCATAAATATTAAATGTTAATGTGTAAGCTCCATCTGGAAGACTCTTCATTCTCGAATTCTCAGCTCTGTTTCCCCACATAACAACCAATAACAGAGATCATTAAATTAGAAGATTTTTATTTAGGAACACTGAGAATGTAACATAGAGTAGGCAACATATGCAAAAATATGAAGGAGTAATGTTTTATTGACCATTTTTTCTTTATTGCTGCTTATCTATGAAGAAACGAGAAGATAAAATCATTAGAGTAGTAAAACAACTACCATACCAAGTATACTGCTGCAACAAAATTTACTTTACTTTTTTTGTGTGCTTAAAGTATAATAAGGAAAATATGCATATAAAACATTTCCTACTAACTTCTCCAGTGTTGCTTACTGTAATATGGAGCTTTCAATATCTTGTGGTCCTATTTGACACTAATTATTCCCCTTAGAATGCTCCATTACGCTCAGTTTTCTTTGCATGTATATGTGCTTGCATGTGTGAAAGAGATGTAAAGTCTGTTGTTCACTATAAATTTTATTCAAATTCAACAACGTCAATTTATAATCACTTGCATTTACAGAATGCCTTTCATTCTGGATGATTCAAATGCGTTCTTCAGACTTCTATATAAAGAAATGAAGAATGCAGCCAACTTCATGTGAATTGTTGTACTATTTGATAGCATCCAACAGTATTACACATATGGTTTCAAACTGAAAGTGAGTATCCAGTAGCAACATCATTGCATGTTTGTAGGGTGGATATAGCACCTCATAATTTCCAAGATAATGCCTTTCTAATAGAACTACTAATAAGTCTTTAGTGGTGATGGCACTGAAGGTGTGACTTCACAGCAAGGACTAAATTCCCACAAATCACTGCCAAGAAAAGCAGAAACTTCACTAATCATAGATTTTTTTGTTCCTAATCACATACTTCAGCAGTGCTACCTTTATATTGGCTGGGATGCCTATCTACCCCTTTGGTGAGCCAATCAAGTTCAAGGAGCTAATCCAGAAAATCAATCCAAAAGGAAAAAAAAAAAAAGTATAATTTTCTGTTGGTTAAGTGAACTGAGTTAACTCACTAAAGGTCACTTAAGGACTGCAGCCAGGACAAGAGGAGCCTGACTGTGTGGCTGGGAGCCAGGGGAGGGGAAGCAGCACATTCTACGTGTCGGGAGGAGAGAGCTGCTAGATTGGCCTGGGTTTGAAGTCAGTCTGCCTGGAAGAGTACCTGCAGCAAGGTATCCTTTTTAGCACCTGCTTCAGAAATTAGACAGTCACATTCCTATCTAAAAATCACCAGAACTGCTTCCTACAGCACACTTGTCTTTTTCTGATGAGCCCCCAGTAGACAGATTGATTTTACTCTCCTTTGGCTGCAAGATCTTCTGTAAATGCACAGTGAATGCTGAGACACAGCTGCAATGGAATCATAAAATATGTGTTTTCAGAGTTTAAGTCCACTTCTCATAACCACAATGATCCAGATATCCCACTCCAAGCAATTCTAGTGCAGAATTCCAGTACCAGTGTGGCTGGGGAGTGGCAGATGAAAAGGAATACACTTTGCGGCCTTATGAAAAAGTAATATTTATCATATTTTGGTTTCTCTTGTAGAACGAAGATAGTTTTTTGAGGGAGAAAACTGTTACTCTGATGTAGATTTATCATTTGTCTTTGTAAAAATTGAGTTCTTCTGAAGCTATTATATAAAATTCATTATTTTCTAATAGCCATATCTAGCTGACAAGTTTTGCAAACTCTTCCTAATACAAGATCAGATATTCACATGAGCAGGCAGAGCTATGGAAATTAATGGAAATATTAATAAGACTTGTGGTAAAAAAGGACTTTTCTCAGCCCAGAAGAGCTGAGATCTGATCATATTCTGAACATCAACAGCATTTCTTTTTATTTTGGGAAGGGACTCAGGAGATATTAAAAGCCATATTGTTTCCTTACTGTTTATAAAACTATTATATCTGTAACTCTAGAGGACTTCTCCAAGTCTTTCAAAATATTTGAACATATGTTATATACAATCATGTAAATAGTCCTTTTGAAGAAAATGGGGCTAAATACAGGCATGTGTTAGATATGGTAACTGCTTTGTTGTGGAATCTAGTCCCACCATTGATTGTCTTTTTAATTCATATACTCCTTATATGTTATTAGTTGCATTTATTTAGAAGCAGAATTGATGCCTTTTTTTCCTATTGTTTTAAGTCATCCTCTTTACTTTCACAGAAATAAAAGCAAATAGAAAGCAACTCCTGCTGATTTTCCAGTGGATAGACTACAAGTGGTTGTCATTATTTTTTCTAAATATTTTCTGTAATTCCCTGGACCAGCTGTTAGTTTTAACATACATCACAATTCCATTAAGCGTGACACATAACTGTTGCAAACCACCCATCAGGCTGATGTTTACCTGAAGGCCTTTGAATAGATTTTGTCAAGATCAAAAGTAATTACTTTGTAAAGTTCATTTCCCACCCCGCATCTCTTTTCTGCTGAATAAATATTGCAAGAGGATGAAATATGGATGGGTCGTTTACATCCATCACTTTTAAATATTAGTGCTAGGCCTATGCTGCTCATTGTTGTGTAAAAATCATTTGGATACATTATTCCAAGTTGAATAACAGAGTATTTCAGATAAAGAACTAAAAGAAGGCTCTCTTTGTCATCTTGTATTGAATAAAGCAAAGGAAAGGGACTGTCTATTAATTTTATGGCTAATATATCTTCCCTTTAAATGGCTACACCTTGTAAACATTTTTGTTAACAAATATTATTAAAGTGCATATCTGATTCAAACACCTCTTATGCCTTATTAAAGTAAACATACTAAATTACCTGCAAGGATTCATAATAATACATCATTTCATTCAAGTAATAGATATTTTAAAATTACATTCACTTTCCATTTAAAGACGACTTGGGAATGTAACTTTCCTCCAAGTTTTGGGGGGTGATTTCATTCTTGAAGGCAGATGAAGGCATCAATGAGCAGTCTCTAGTGAAATATTCTTCAGCCGTGCTATGGAAAAGCAGAGAGAGAGGATTGGGAAAGTTTAATGCCAGCCATTTTTGTCCATTTTTTTGAAGTTTAAGATCATTTCTGGAAAAATGTCTCAAGAGGAATCATAAAACTATCAATCAGAGATAATATGGCAGAAAAAATTTCTCACAAATCACTAGAAGGTTCTTCAGATTTATTGTGCTGTTGTTTTGTTTCCTCTAACTACTCTTATTCTAATAAGCTTGGAGTTGCTTTACTCTCTTCCATGGAGCAGTATTTATATGTATTTGTAAATTAAGTCAAACAGTGGTGGCATTGACAAGACTGGCTTCTAGGAATTGCTATATATGTCATGACATTACAGTGAAATAATATAAGGGGACTAGATAACTATCAATACAGTTTCCATCTTCAAAATGTGTTCATAGTTCACACAAGTGTATATTCAGTGTTTCTGTTATGAATCATTTACTAACATTAAATCACTGCTTTCTACTAGAGTTAGGGAAACCTTAGTCTTCGTGTGGTTTTCTCAACATACCAGCTATGGTTAGTATATAGATCTGTCTTAGGTGGAAAAAAATTTGCGCTTCAGCCATCAAATACTGCATTTCAAATAGGGGAGCTCAAGGTCTACGGACAAAACAGTGTTCATTTTGCTATTTCAAGCTCTGCTTGAAAACAGGGAAATTGATAGGATTCTGGAAAAAAAATGACATGAAGTGATCTGAGAGGGTCATTCAAGTCTATTCTGCTGATTCAAAGAAAGATAACGTGTATCATGGCCATTTGAATTTCTAGAGCCAAAGAGTAATGAACACACAGTGGCATGATTTGAAGGTTCACACACATATCTGCTTTAATTTTTTTTGCATGCAGACTTCCAGCTTGATGTTGAAATTTTGTTTTCACTTTGAGCTCTAGATGAACATAACACAGCAAAACTGATCCTAAAGTGTTTGTAATGGGTTGTCTTCTTTTTTCTTCCCTCCAAGTTAGACATTGGTGTCTAAAGTAAAAATAAAAATGCCACTGGGGGAGGGCTAGGAGGATATTTTATGTATGAACTTGCTTCATAAATATCTTCTGAGAGATTTTCAAAAACCCCAAATCATGGAGGATTTTGCACATGTTCTGTCTTATAACAAAAGGTTCATCCATAACATTTGTTAATCTAGCTTGGTGTGACAAATTCAAAGTGTTTGAAAGTCTCTCAGGACAGTTCTTTAAAATGTGTTTTGCTCTCTTTTTCATTAAAGAACTAGGCTCCTGTTTGAAGACGAATCCTCAGCTGGAAAGTTACTTTTAGTTTTAAATGGAGAATTGACAGATTTTCTTCAATTAGGTTTTGGCTGCAATCCATCCTTGTCTATCAACCTTTCCAGAACTCCAGTTTCCTTCTCTCTTATCCTTTTCTTTTTGAAGAGAAGGGTTTTAAATTAAATAAATAATGTGTGACATTCATGAAAAGGTAGACTAATGTAAATTTTACAGCAAAGGGGAAGAATTTTTAAATTGGAGAGTGAACAGTGCTGAGGAATGGTCTGTTACAGCAGTCTGTGCTTTCAGAGTCTAAATATCCTTAGGGAAATTAGAAGTCTTGCCATGTTTGATATCCATATCCAGAAATACAATTTTGTCTGCGCAAGCATTAATTAGCAATTTTGGGAATGCTTTCAACAAGGCCAAGGATTGACTGGAACACTGAATTTATCCATTCCCATTAAGTGCTCTGGTTGGGGAAAGAAAACATTATATGCATACTTTTTCCTGAGTTGGGCAGGAGCCAAAACAAATTATAGTCTTCAGTGGGCCGCCAACTCAAAGTAGGTTACATCTTGTAGGTTGTGGTAAGACTTTCCAACAAACTCGATTCTGGGTAACAACAAACTTCCAAATGCATAGGAATTCAGATCGAGCTCTAAATTAAGTGTCTTAGCCTGTCATTTCTTGCAACTAAAGGTGTGGACACAACACCTATTGGATTGCCAGGAGAATTTGAGGCTTTCTTCAGCAAATTCTTTGTCCTTTATTGTCTCTCTCTCATATACATACAGTAAGCACTTCTGCAGAGATTGGGAGAAAACAAAGCTAAAACTGCTAACTCCATAGATTTCTCTCCTTCATTATTAAACAATTTTGGAGCTTCTTGGTTCATGCAGTTTTGACTGAACCTCATTCAGAGAGTTCCTTGTCTCAGTTGCCTCACTGATGGTATATTCATCTATTACCTGTTTTGTTTTCTGCTGACATATTCGTCTGTCCAGCGTGAAGTAAAATGGTTTATCTTTAGTCATTACATGAATTCTTATGGCAATAACATTCAGAGGAGCCTTTTACTGGGAAATAAACTGTAGGCTAAAATGTCACAGAATTTTATTAGACAATCTAAACTTAATTGCAGATAAGTTGATGCACCCATAAAAGATGATGCAATGTTTCTATTAACTCCAACATATGGTAACTATTCATGGGAGGACAGCAAATAGAGTTATCACTAAATGTTGCTTTAAAGCGATCAAATTAGGAAGCTCGTTATTTTTTTAAATAGAAACTTCTAACGTATTAATTACTAGTGAGACTTTACCTAGCATTAGAAGTATTCAGAGGATGTTGCTTGTATAAAACTGTGATAGGAATTTGATTATTCCTGCGGAGGCATTGGGTTATTTAGAATATTTTCCCATGATCTGGGATGGAAATGGTAGAAGAGCTCTGTTTCCCTGAAGAGCTGCAAGGCTTACTTAACACAATGATCTTTCAACCACAGTAATAAACTACAGTGCAAACAAATAGATGTACCTGTTTTGGCATTTCATCTCTTAGACAATATTCAGCAGAGTTTTACTAATGATTCTTGAAAACTGAATACGGCAGTTAGAATAAAATGGCCTTTGTTCATTGGAGTGGTAGGTTGGACTGGGAGCTATGGATTTTGGCTTCTGCTCTCACTTTTGCCACCAAGCTCTCAGATAATCACGTTAACCATATAAGCTCCCTGTGTTTCAGTAAAGGTCTTGAACACATTTCCCTTCTTTCACTGAGGTTCATGTGAGGTTTAATTAATTAATTCTACAGTGAATGATACTTGTAGGTAGAAAATATTGCAGATAGCATAGTTTAATTATTTGTGTCATTACTGTCCCTATCTTTAGAAATTTTAGTGATAAGCCCTAACAATTAAATGAGCTATATTAATTACAGTGCAAACTTTATTCCATCTTGTTCTCATGCTGACGAGTTCTGTACCATCCCACTTTGCCTTGACGTACAGTTTAAATGTGCCGTGGTGACAGGTTAACTTTAAAGCTGTTCCGAGTTAATCACATGCTGCTAGAGACCATTGCACACAGACAAGTCCTGTGCTAGCAATTCTAACAAAGCATACACAATTATATTTTGTGTTCGCCTCAGCTAAGATATCGACTGAATAAAGAGTGAGAACTAAAGCCAGCTCCAAATGCTGCAATCAGTAGATGGTTAAGCAATTTCAGTTTTTTTCTTTCATTGCCAAAAATCAAGATGGTTTCTGAAGACATTTAAAGTCTATAAAGACTTGGCTAAATTACAGTTGTTCTACAGCAAGTGTAATATGTAAGGGAGGACTGGAAAGAATCCAGGGAGCTTGTTTTCACACCAAAGATCCTTTATAGGATATGAAATCATACTGGAAGGGCAGTGTGCCCTGGAGGATCAAACACCATGGTGTGAGTTCATATCTGACTCTGTGATTAGTTCGACGCTGCATAATATTTACATAGCCACCTCTATAGGAGTTCTGATTAAAGCTCTCAAATTATATCATAGATGTATTCCGCAGAGCTGAATATCCCCAGTCTGAACAATTGTGACCATGACACACTTGAGTTTTCTCTTTGCTTACCCAAGTAGCCAAAGGACACCTTTAAAAGGTTTAATAGAGTACACCAGTAATGTCACTATGGAAACATAATCTTTTAGAGACTGCTACTTTAACAGAGCACCATCTTCCCTCACGCAGTCAGGATTTACAAATCCTGGCTGGAAATTCCCTGCAGTGTCAGTGAAAAGTATAGGATTCAGGACTGTCATAACCATACAGGGAAAGACAAGCTCCAGCAATAGGACATCAGTGAAAAAGAGTACTAACAAATGCTGTTACTAGCTGACTTACCAAATCCGTTAATTAAAAAAAAAAAAAAAAAAAAAGTAGGTTGCTAATGGTATGGGGTTTTGTTACAAAACAAGTTCAAAGGGCAAAAGAAAAATTTACAAGTTAATGGATAGTGCGGGAAGAATATCTTCCATACTCATGCTGAGGAAGAGGATTGTAATCCTTCAGGCAGATGGTCAGCACAGAGGATAAAGAGCCTCCCACAGTTGCTACCTGAAAGATTTATGCCCTTCACTCCACAGGTAGTCATACTCTTGCTGCCAGGGGCCAAAACTCCAGTATCCACTTCCAATGCATGTTTGTGTTGTCCCATGTTTGTTCTATTAATAATATTTATCATGTTCAGTACATATGTGTTTCTGTCATATTTCTGAAGAAATACTGTATTTGGAATGTTTTTGTAGCTCTTGAGAAGCACTTTCTGGACTACATCTTTTTTTTTTAATTAGTACAAATAAAGACCCTAGATATTCTATGTCACTATGGAAAGAGGTTAGAATTTCGTAGCCACTTTTTGAAAGTATTCTCTTTGAATTTATAAAACAATGCCTTCCATGTAATATATGATAAAATATTATGTGATCTGGAATATAAAGCTCAGAGATTCTACTTCTATTGACATGTGTTAGGGATGGGCAAGGCTGTTTCTTCTGCTATGCTCTTTTACTTCCCTATCTAGTCCGTTTGCATGATGCAGTGTGCCTCTTCTTCCTCAAATGAGACTTGCGCAAAGGTACTGAAGACTAGCTGCATTTGAATGCAGCTACGCCAGGTCTAGTCTGCTTGATGCTTAGGTAAGCTGCTGAGAAGTTGTGCTTAATGAGGCTTTAGTTCATGACCTTTCTTAGGTCAATCAATGCAAGTCAAAACCACTTAGGCTTAGGTACGTTGTGTTCAGAGGGGAACCAAACAAGAAGCTATAAGCTGAGTTATAGTTTCAGTTAACTTAGCATTGGAGACAAACTCTAGACAGGACACTTGTATATAAAGCCCAGCACTAGAAAACTCATTTAGACAGGAAAGTCACTTGATACTAATCTATATGAATAACAAGCAGTTTTCTCTGTGGTGTAACTGCATCTCTTCCAAGAAGGCTTGGTTTTTTGTCTTGTGTGCTCCTGGAGCATGCAAGTGTGCATCACCATTACTCAGAGCAGATCAAGTTGTGTTGTTGCCCCAAATTCTCAAACAAATACCTGCAAACATTTTGGTTGAAATAGGGCATTCAGCTATTCAGAAAAAACCAAAGACACATACACAACTTAGTGACAAGTGATTAGAAATCAGTGAAGCAAAGAAAAAGAAAAAAAGCAAGCTGTTAGTTATTAATTTAAAGTGACTTCAAAAAGCAATTGCTGCACCTCTAGTGATATTTTCTGATACCCACCCAGGCTACAGGTGGTTGGTAAGTACTTAATAAAGCATCTGCTCATCAATTCAGTTTCTCATTATTTTAACTAAAAGAAATTCACTACAATAATTTAAAAACAATTTTTTTTTAAAATGTCCTGCCGTATGTTTCTGTACAGTAATGCCTGACTGCACAGAAACTATAATGGGCAAATGTTCATAGTTTTCAAGTGGATTGTTTTAATAATTGATCCATCACTATAGGCCTGGGTTACTGTGAATAAGCAAAAAAAAAAAAATGGTTCTCGATCTTCCACTGTGAGACGCAGGTCTCAGGCTGTCTCTGCCTAATCTGCAAAATAGTACCAGCAGGATGAACACCTAGAAAAGTGTCTCATTAATACAAAAGTTATAATTAGAGTTGGTCAATTTATTTCAGGGGAAAAATGGTTGCTTTTAACAAAAACATATTTTGCAGAAACATTTTTTGTCAGATGTTGAAATTAGAAAAATAAGGTTTAGAAAAAACCCTCAGTTACTTGCCATGTTTACCTACTTTCTACTGAGAAAATGGGTAAGCAAGCTTTTGGAATCAACAATTTTCATATAATTAAAAAAAAAATAATGTAAGTTTCAAATGAAACAAAATCATGATTATTTAAAGAAAATTACAGAAGAAAGAAATTCCAGAAGTTTTTCTCATCGTTAAGTGTAAGACTGACTCTAAAATAAACCTTCTGTCATCATGCTTTATATCCAAAGATTGGAACACCCCAGGAGTCTTTACTAGCTGAAGAACTGAGAGTTTACCTTTTCCCCAGGAGGAAGAAAAGTGGAAGAAATTATGACACAATCACAGTATTCTCCCTTTTCTTCTGGATAGCTACTTGCTGGCGTGGACTTCAAACTTTTTAGTATTTATGCCACAGGAGCTAGCCAATGACTTCATAAGTGCAGGGTCACATCCTCAGTTCAAACTTAAATGTCATTCGTAAACGGAAAGGGTATTTCACTTAAATGGTAGAAGGATGTGAGGAGGAGGGAAGTGGTAGTAAAAACAAGAGGAAAATGGAGGACAGGGAGTACCAACTATTATGGCTTTAATAGTGTGCCAAGATAGGAAATTGATGTCTACATGACTATGTAAAAATACACCAAGTAGAGATAAATTAAGATGCCAGAGCTAAGGGCAGTAGTGACAGTCATGATAATTACTATTATTGTACTACTTCTCAGTCATGCCTGAGCCAAACTCATTCAGTAGAGCAGCATGAGGCATAACCTGGTGTGGATAAATAAATAGACTTGAAATGAGCATACATGCACCTAGTGAGAATTTTCCATAAATGTTTGTAAACGTTGCTAAGTAGTTGCAGGTAGTTGCCAAGTATGCCTGCTTTTGTTTAATCCTGTTGTGTTCTTAAGATACTGTGTAGGTCGTTAAATTGACATTTCTTTTCTTTGAATTACAGGTAGAACATAGCTGGTATGATTATACTAGATCTGGGCAGATACTTTGTCACAGTTTCTGCCAAAGCATCACTTTTCCCCCCCTTCTTACAGAGTAAGCACCAAGAAGTGGTTATTTCCCCACATTACTAAAGTTGCATGTTTAGTGGGGCATTCCTAAGGAAATACAGCTAATGCAACTACATTGTATCTGTGTCGTGTGAATTTGTGACACCTAGTAACTTTTAAGTCCGTTGTCCAATTTCAACAGAGTGTGACAGAGGAATAAGGTTGAGAATATCACTTGTTGGAAGCTAAGAAAATATACTGGGGGAAGCATCTTTGTCTTGCATTGTTCTTACCCTCTTCCTCAGTTGCTTATTATTGTTCACTGTGAGAAACAGAATACAGAGCTAACTGGGCTTTGGACTGGACTGGTAGAGTTTGTACCAAAGAATCATTTGCAGTTGCACTTCTCAGACTGTGGAGCAGTTGTTTGTAGAGCTTTGGAGTACTTTGAGCAATTTTTACCATCCATTCTTTTACTTATCCATTTTCGCCCATCTCTTCATTGTTAATTGGGTATTTTCTAGCTAGAGTTAAAACACAGTCTCATATCCCAGTTGTGCATGCAGGCATGATGGTCAAAGTGCAATAAAATACATTTGAAGGTTTCAGGTAAGTGAACGTTTAGGAGAGGAAGATGAGTTACAGCCTTGAGGTCCTAGTGGTTTGTCATGTAGCTCCGCCAACAGACCATCAGGTGCCTCAGTTACCTCTCCTGTAAAATGAAGTGTCTTTCTTATCATCTTTCATTAAGGCTTTAGAGATCTATGCAATCTGTATTTGCTATTGCTCTTCTGCCCTTCACTTCTGTTATCTTTTCTTGTATTTTAAAAGCAGAAGCATTAGACCCATGCTACTCAAGTAACTACAGCTTTTGAAGGGTCCTTCACTTGCTACTGATAATAAAAAGTGAAGTAGTGGGTATTTTGATTCTGTTCTGTCTTGATAAGGTTGCTGTGATAGGTGAGTTAACAGAAAATAAGGAGACCAGATGTAGTAATAAATTACTATCCTGACAGATTTGAAATATCTCCACCCATGTACTGAAGATGAGTTGAGAGATGTGTGTATGATTAACGTTGCTTAAATGGGTGGTGTCTGAATTAGCATATTGTGCTGTAGGCGCTTGGAAGCTTTTATATTTTGTAGTAATACTTAGCAATTAAATTGCACTTTACATCGTCAGAGTGCTCAGAACATGAGAGATGATGTTCCATTAAAAACAGTGATAGATTGTCCATGCATGGGAGACAGAAAATACACAATGCTGACCATGAGCATCGCAGTGTTAGTGGCAGAGAGAGATGCTAGAAAGACACTGCAGTTCAATATTTTATTTTTGATAGTGAATATTGTTACACAAGAGTTGCTTGGCTGTTGAATGTACTGTAAGGAAGAGCTGCTTATTCTGTCTAGTCTGAGGAGTAGTTACTGCAAACATTTAGGTATGTACCTAGCTTAACTTTAAGCAGAGGACTACTTCCATTTGATTTCCACAAATATGAACATGGATCAGGGAGAGAAAGAAATGGAGGGGTTCTTTTTCCTTGATATGTGCACTGAATGCAACACATGTAAGTAGCCAATATGCCCTAACAGAGACAGACAGTATGTTAATATTTTTTCCTTTCAGATTAATTTTCTTTGTGTTTTGTTTGTGCAAGGTGTGTATTTTTTAATTGCTTCTTTGTGTGGTCTCACTCAGTTTCTTGATTTATGAAAACAGGACTGCAAATGTACTGTCAGGTTTTGTAGCAGCCACGTCTTGGTGAGGAGAAAGCATGTTTCGGTAAATTTAAGTGGAATCCAATGGCAAACTGGTAGACCAGGGAGGAGATAGTGAGCTGAAGAGGTAAAAACAAGAGTATAAAGGGGATTTTACATACCTTATCTACCCTGGGACTTTCTTTGTCTCTTTTAATGGTATGTACCTAGCTGTACAATAACAAACAATGTGATGCTGTTTGTTTAAAATAAGGTTATATCGTGTGATGCTATGCAGTGCACCTACACAAACAGAGCGAATCTGCCTGACTGTACAGTATAAACATGAGACAGGCTACACACAAAAGTGCTGTCAAAGGTACAAAGTCAGCTGATAGGCACAATAGATAGTTTCCCCTTTTTCAATTTCATTTAGGGTAGATATTGTTTGTAACCGTAACAGAAATATTTTTTGAAAGAATTGCAGTTTTAATCATTTCTGTTTCTGTTGAAATATTTCATAGCAGCAAGCATCATTTCAAACAATATCATGTGATATTAACCCTAAACAAATGAATCAGTGGACAAATCTTGAGTGATTCTAAATATTTGCTAAGAATCAGCAACTCTCACTGCACACAGTAACACTGCAGGAGCTCAGCACTTCTTTATGTTTGAGATGAACTGTCTTTAATCCAGACCTATTTCTGACACAGTTTTAATAGAATCAGTTACTCTAATAGACGAATGTATTGCATTCTTTTTTTTTTTTACTATTGTTTCCTATTTTTTCTTCAAAGAAACTTTTTTTTTTTATGTTTACAAGAGAGAAACTGAAGTTCTTTGATCTCTACAATGTATGTACTATTTATACCAGAGACAGTGAAACTGCTTTTGTCTAATTATTTTTGACATCTTGCAAATATTTGCAAAATTCTTCATGGGGATTAAAAAGATCCACAGAGCTCAATCTCTCTATGACAAAGAAACAGTGTTCTCAAAAGGCAAAACAATTGTTTGTTTGTTTTCTCTTAGAGAGATCCTAGACATTTATCTTCCAACATGACACATTTTATCTGAGATAGCGAATGAATGCATCCCATTTTTAGAAGATCACTAAGTTTCCATAAATAGAACTGTTCATTACAAGATCAAAATAAAATAGTGCTAAAAATGGAGTGCATTTGGAAAACATCAGTTCCACCTTTTTAGAAAGTTTGACTCCAGCTTTGTAGAAACTGTTCTTTGCAGAAGCTCCCATTTCAGCATGCAATATCTTTGAGCTTCTGTTAAGTTACTTACTAGAACAAAGGTTGTACAGCCATTGATGCTTTCCCCTCCATTGGCTTCCAGAACATCTATTAATTTACATGTATTTATTTATTTATGCAAAATTAGTTCCATGTGAGTAATTACACTTCCACTTCAAAAGAATAGCCAGGGTTAACAACTCTCACTATGACTGAAACTCATGATTTTGTTTCTGGGTTGTTTTTTTATCCCTAGTCCCATGAGTCAAGTGAACGGGGGGTTTATCAGCTTTCATGAAAAAAATATTCTAGTCTTCACAGTTTCAGAATCTTAAGAATATGGTCCATATGATCAAAAAATGAGTATCTGAAGTTCATTTTTTAAAGCTCATTATTTTTTGCTGCCTTGTGGAATTTGTAACGCTTGGGATAGGCAATAGTAATGAAGTCCACAGAAATCCACTAAGACTAGGCAGGAGGTTGGGAGAGCATAGGGAAGCTATCAGATAGGTGGTCTCTGTCAGGAAACACTACCAAAGCCAGGCAGAATTGCCAGTGGATGCTATCTTGGTTAAGAGTACTTCAACAGATTTGGAGACTACTGGATACTTTCCCCAACTTTCAGCTAGTTTTTTTTTTCTCTGCTGAATTTTCTGAGAGGTTTTGTCCACTTAAACCAGTGTGCACTGACAGATCATAATAAAATAATAATATACAGTTTCCCATTAGTTGCCAAAATTGTCCTTTTAAAACTATTGTATGAGGCATGCAAAAAATTGAGTCATAAGTGGTTTTGCACTGTGGAGTAGATATTTTGCTACCTTCTTTAAAAGTTTTATATTTTATACATGGAATTGAGAGAAGCACTATAAAATTAAGATGTTTAATTTCTTTAATAATACAGATATATAGACTTTATTTCCTTAGTAAATCTTTTCAGTTTCTTAGAAAAGTTGTGTTTCTTGGACATGACATGAGTCATACAGTATAAGCGCTGCAGCAAATTCTAGGCAATCTATTAAGAATGTCACACTGTGTTCTTCATTTCATGTCCTTTCCAAGGTGAACAGAAGTGTCATCAGCAAGTGGTTTGTGAAGGTGTCTGTGAGTGCTGGCAGGTAAATAATTTTTTTAAACCAAAGTTAACAGTCCATGTAATCATGTGCATCAATCTGATTTCTGTAGAGGCAGCTGTTCTGCTTAGTCTGCTCTGGTAAGAAGTCCAAAACGTGCAAGATGAATGGGAGCACAAGGCTGGCAAAGGAGCATAGTGAGAGCATTCAGTGAAGCAGGAAGGAGGTGTTATAAACCCTAGAAGTGTGTGAGACAGAGGGGCTAGGCCAGATCTATGCAAAAGGAAGGAAAGGTATCAGAGGCCTCACAGGTTTGTAGGTGGCTGTTTAGATAATTCTCCTATGATTGTTGGAAGAGCTATAATGCTCCTTTCAGAGAGGAAAAAATAGCAAAATATCTAAGATGCCAAAACTGTGTACAAGAAATCTAGCTGTAAATGCCTTTCAATTCTGATGTCTGCATCAGCTGGTTAATGTGAATCTGGATAGGTGTTTGCTTAATGACAGTTGGGCAAGTAGAGCCAAATCCTGCAGAAGAGCAGTCTTAGCTCTCATCTATTTTTAAGGGTTCCTTTAGGCCCTGACTAACTTTCGTTTGTGTAAGTCATTAAAGGGGAATCTTCCTTGGCATAATGAGTCTATTCTGCTGCTTTGAAAGGGCTAGCATAAACTACACAGCAGTCCCTGATATTTCTGTGATGGTGAGGTGATGCGTCACATCTTTCTAACAAAGACCACCTTGAAGAAACTTCCATCACTACTATAAGAGGTTCCTTCAGCACCAGGCAGAGTGCTTAATGTTATATGCTGTGATCAAATAGGTCCTAATGGCAGCCTACGGCTATGGATAGGTCCATTGGGTCTTCCAGTGCATTTTTACAATCAATTGTATTAAAAAAAAAAAAATACAATTTCATATCTCTTCCTGAACCCTAATACCTTGCACTAAAGACCATTCGTCTTTAATTAAGGTCCTTTTTTTCCTCTTTGTATACTACCTTTCAGTAGCACAGTCCTCCTGTTATGAGGACTAATAGCCAAAGAGACCACTAGCATCTCATGTCCTTTTGGTGGATTTAGACATCTCTCACACCTTCTACTGGCAGTCTACATGAAGACTCAAAACTCTTAACACTGTTTTGAGAATCTGTTCCGCTATACTTCAGATGACATTTTGCTGCATTGCCTTCAGCAGAACTGCAGGGCTTCAATCTCCTCTTGCAGCCCATCAGAGCTACAGTTTGTGTGGCTTTTACAAGTGAGTGATGGCCCAGTGCTGTCACTCTAAGGATGTATTACTCACTCAGGGTATTTACATCTTGAGCTGGACTGACAAGAAGATGAAAAGGAGGCTTGGTTGCTTGGCCAGCTTTTGTTTTATAATTTAAAAGAGCTTTTGTATTCATGCATTGCATCCCTGTTGCAGAGTGTCTCTATTTCATCCAGGAGCTGAAAAAATTTATAGCTCCCAGACCTCACATTGTCTTTAAAATACTGTGTAATAGTCACAATCAGGACACTGATAAAGAACAATTAAATAGCTATTTCTTATTAACCATTTGTAGTTTAAAATTGTGTATTTCAATAGTAGGATAAACTAGGCACGTGGAAAATATAAGAAAAATTAGTTTTGCCACTTTGATTGCAAGCCATCCAGGTCAAATATTTCACATGATGTCAGAAGTTAGTAAGATTTTCTACAGATGCTTCTGTTTTCTGCTTGGAAGATAGATACCTAAAAATAGTCTAGATTCATGCTTTGTGAAGACCCAGTGACTCTAGCTACTGTTTGTAGTATATCCCACTTGTAAACCATCAAGGGCCTAGAGATCATTGAGGCCATTTTGAAAGGCATTGGTTTCATTTTAAAAATCAGTGAACAAAAACCTGTAGTCAGTCATCACTTGTACTGCAGTAGCACTCCGAGGTTCTGCTAGTGCTCAGACTCCAATATGCTAGGTGTGCTGTGAGTACACAGGAAAATGTGATCCATGCAAAGAAAAGGTTGGTGTAAATAAAAAACCAAAACCTTTCACTTTGTGGTATGTTATATCAGCAACTCGCACATTTTTGTAAACATTCCCCGAAAGTCTCCTTGGCATAGACCATACAAATGCAGAGAGCAGCAGACGGCACCCAGCAGGTGTCTGCATGAAATACTGCTCCTGAAGAGATTTCCAAAAGCAATTGCACTGCCTTTACCTTTGATCTTTTCCCCAACCAAAAGCATGTTATGCTTTTGTTTTATTTTATTTTTTTCCCTCTCTTACTATCTCAGCCTCA
This sequence comes from Haliaeetus albicilla, assembly GCF_947461875.1. Lineage (NCBI taxonomy): Eukaryota > Metazoa > Chordata > Aves > Accipitriformes > Accipitridae > Haliaeetus > Haliaeetus albicilla. The sequence continues at coordinate 5,653,766 of NC_091484.1, forward strand.
GCCACAAATGCATTTTACAGAATTTCTGCCCTTCATGTTTTTCAGCTACCATGAGGTATTTGAAATCTGACTGGCAAGGCTAAATATCTTATTTCATTGTCTATACACCCATTATTTACAGGAATCTTTCATTCTTCAAGTCATATCGCATGGCTCTGAATATTAACACAAGACCACAATCACCTTGTCAACTTCCTGTTACTGAGTAGCATGGCTAATTTTAATTTAAGATCATCACCTGACCAATATTCATATAAAGTTCTTACTAACAAAAATAAATATACATTCCTGTGTACTGAAAATCTTCAAGTACTTACATAAAAACATATGTCTCATGGTATGCTTTAGGTGTGCCATCTGTCCTGCTACCTTGTTAGCAAATACAAAGATGCAATATCTGCTGCAAAACATTTACCATCTGAAGTCAATAAAGAAATTATGGTGGTAATGTGAAAGGAAAGCTTGTCCACACAGGAGGAAAATCAGGTTGCAAGTACTGGAGAATGACAGTGTTTCTCCTGTGTCACACATCTCTTTCTTCCCACAGCAAGGGCGAACTGCCTGCCCACGTTTCTATAATGAACTGAGAGAGAATAACAGGCATCAAGCTTTGCATTTAGGTTAATGTTTAAAAAGAGGTGGTACAGAAGTTCTCAAAGCCTTGATCTTGATGATGGCACCATTTTACTTTGTTTCTGTGCATTCATGTTCATCATGGTAATGAAGAGTCCATTTTTTAATTGAAACAACTGGATTTTAAGTACCACCTTCTTGGCTGCTTTTAAGCAGCTGCTGTAATTGCCAGAAAGATCTGAACAGTGTCTTCCCAAGAAGAAGGGAAAATGTAGTCCATGCAAGGAAAAATAAAGAAATAAGTGGTCCATCAGAAGGTTTTCTAGTAAGAACTGAGCCATGGTATGAAAAATGTGACAGCACCCAGGATGGAAAGGAAGGTAACATGTTCCAGATGACAGGGCATGCAAATAAGTCTCTCATGCTTTTAGGCACCACAGTAATTCTCATTTTTTAATCCAAAAAGAATAGTCACTCACATAATTTCCTTCCACAACAAAGAGCTGACTTGATAACAGGAGCTTGTACTACCGCTCAGGTCACAGATTCGCATAGGCATTTCCTTCCTTTCTTGTTCAGCCCTCATGCCTTGCCCTTTCCCCATCAGCAGGGAGTCCAGGTCGCTTTACAAGTCCCTTCACCTCTCTTGAAGATTGCCCAGCGAGCTGTGGTCTGCTGCTCCTGTTTCACCCAATTAATGCCTCTCAATGCAGCATCTCCTGTCAATCATTGTCATGCCAGTAGTGTTGCTCCCAGCAATGCCAGTTCAACAAAGAAGAGACAAACAGTCTAATGGTTGCCGGCAGCTGAAGTGAAGCTGAGGCAGAAAAACTGTTTCAAGTATTTTAGGCATGTCTGAAATCACTATACATGTATACGAATGGCAAAATGACATCTGAGTTTAGCTCTTTGGTACCAGCTGTAGTTCATTCCTGTTGCCAGCGGCAGGGATGTTCACTAATTGAATGGAAACCTTCAGGATTTGTCTGTGCATCCTCTCCTCCTTGGAAGCCGGAGTCGGTCAAGCACAATTCCGTTGCGGTGACTTTCACAGCTCCTCAGGTTCAGCAGGAAGAGTGCTGTGTAGCAGGAGGAGTCACGCTGCCAGTCTGGCCCACAGAGACTGCAGGGCCCCATCGCTGCCATCAGGTCATTAAAAAAGAGGAGCAACAGCTGTTTCACATTTAAGAGACAGAAATTAATCATTCTTGGAAGGAAAGAAAAATAAATGAGTCTCTGAACAAACCCACTGGCAAACACCACTAAGTGCTTCACACAGGTTCTTGTTCCAAGCAGCCTCTGGGCTGCATGATATGCTGTGAAAGAGATGTTACTTCTCCGTTTCTGCAGCTCTATTGCACTATTTAGCTTGTCAATTTACAGCTCCAGCACAAACTTTTGATTTCGTTTTCTTAGAAGTGTCTGATGAGAAAAAAAGTGTCTCCTACCTTACCAAGACTGACTTTGACTCACTCACCTGATATTTAGGGGCTGACACACTCTTTTCTTCCTACATTGTTTAGAAATTCCTGATCGTAGACTCCCTGACTAGAACATAAATTCTGAAGATAGGGTGGTGCTGTCATACATTACATGCTGTTTCACACTGACATGCAATCCTTCATCTTCAGGCATGCAAATTTCCTGCAGATATATGATCTGGTTTATGTGTGTGCACACTAAAAACACGGAAAAGAGTTGAGTCACTGCTGGCAAAAATCCATTCAAAAAGTTAAAGAAAAAAAAATCCCCATTGCCAGTTTCCTGTCCTAACAACAATTTCTGATTCCTAACATTTATTTAACCTGTGTTATAACCAGCAGTATGAAGTCCACTACCAATGAAAAAAATCTTTGCACTAAAGGACATCAAAAAGTCATCTTTGCTCCGGGATTCCATATTTAAGCCACTTGTAGTGGCCTTGCATATTACAGGCAACTAACAGTTTGGGTACCTGTTATCTAGTCCATTCTCCTCATCTGATGATCACATATATGTTGACCATTCTAACCACATGTGTTTTAAATTATTCAAAGATGATGATTCCACTGTATCCTTAAGCAATCTGTTCCCATACTAACATTAGAATAGGAACCCTTTTCATTTTCCTTTAATGAAAGTGAAATGATATACTTCTTGTCCTAGTCTCCATAGACAGGCAGAACAATTCGGTGGCAACATATTTGAAAAATGTTGTCGTCCTCATATCTCCTTCAGTCTTCTCTTTACTTCAGCAAACCGGTCCAGGTGTTTTGTTAACATCTACTGCAATTTTTGTCCCTCTCCTCTGGCTTCTCTTCATTTTATCAACAGCTTTCCCAAAGCATGAATTTCAGATCCAGAGATAATATACTTCAGCTGAAGCATTTCTGCTAGTTGGAAATAAATAATTACTACCTGTATTCTAACTAAATTGTATTTTTTTTACATTTTTCTGTAATAACATGGCACTACTGGCTGCCACATAGTTTATGGTCCACTGTGACTCCCACAAACCCTCTGCATTATGATGCCTGGTATATACTTTTCTGACTACAATACTTAGCAATTATTTGATTGGATATAATCTTTTACTTGTCTTGTATATGATTGGCCAATCATTCAGGGAAAATCTCAGCCTCAAACTAAAAAGCTGTATGATATGTAATATCTCACATGATCATGTTTGCTAAGGGAAGGAAATTGGTACAGTAATGGTACACCTGACATGAAAGACTTTGGATTTGCATTCCAGAATTCTTAATAATTTCCTCTTAGAATAATACTTAGAACAAAGAAAAAGATAAATATTAAATGCTAATAGAAAGTGTTACAACTTATTTGGTGGAATGTGGCTCATTGACCTGGTTAATTTTATATCGGTGTCAATATATGTGGGATTTTGAAGCATCATTATATACTGTATTCCTGTTGATGCTTCTCTACTTATTGCTGTGGTAATACATTTGGCACAAGGGACATATATAATGCTAACATTTCTATGATATACATACCCAATAAAAGCTTTTTCAATTTCATTATTTTGACAGGCAGATTCCATTAATACATCCACAACAATCATGTTCCTTTTCTTCAGAATCTGAGAGTAGAGGATTATTAAAAATTACAGACAATACCCCTATACACTTAATCTATCCAAATTCACTTTACAATTGCTGTCAACATCAATAATGTCAGACAGTATAATCAGGTTTGTACAAAACATCAAACTTGGATATTCTCCAAAGGGGATTTCTTTCCCCACCTAACAGTACAACTGGGTTTTTTTTTCAGTCAGAAAAAATGCTCCTAAATGCCTGTGGAGAAGATATGTGCTCTACAATAGCCAGGTTGCAGCTCCTTCATCTCATCCCATTCTCCATACTGTACCTTTGGTCCACCTTTCCATTTCAAAAACCATGTCATAAATAATGAGAGGAATAGGTCTTCCAATAGCACAGAAGCTTTTCTTTAGGAAAGGAGAGAGCTTAGAGAATCCATGTGCTGCCTTCTTCAGCTGTCATAAGTTGCAAGTGAGTAGCGAGAAGCACAAGGCTACTAGCCAGTGAGGAAATTACTTAAGAGTTTGTTGAGAACTCATTTGTTTGCACTGCTGGTTTACTCCACAATATAAGATGGAAGTTAAAGCAATAGCTGTGTACAAATAATATGGCAAGTAATTTTTTTCCATTTAGTTTAGTATGAATTTTAAAGAATGTTTGTTGCACTGTTATTAGGCTTTGTATTTACAGTTCATGAAAAACATTCTTATCACCGACAAGTATGCTGCGTGTCCAGCAGCCTAGTGGCATTTTTAAACACAGTTAAAGTTGGTAGAATTCAGCTCTTAGTAATTTTGATACACAGAGCAATTGAATCCTTTTGAAAATCCACATTTTCATTAAGACGTTCTGGGAAAAAGAAATCATGTTATCTTCATGTACATTGCTTTTAAATCAAACTATGCCTACTGATTTAATCTTTATTTTTATTGATACTAGCTTTTCAATATCAGTATAAACTCTCATTCTGACCAACCCTGTATGAAACATTTATAAAATCAGTTTCTGTCGTGACTTTGTACAAAACAACTGTGCACACCCATACCCACCAGGCTTATCAGTTAATCTATCAAACAAAATACAATTTAGTTTTTCCATTAGGTTCCTGAAAAGTCAAGCTAAGTGTGAGCAACAGGAGTTTGTTACTGGTCTCTGATATGTTTTTCCAACAATTCTATGAGTTATCAGGCAAAGATTACTAAGATACAGAGGTGTTTGTATCTTAAATCAAAAGTGGTTCAAACTGGGAAGTAACATACACTGCTAAATGTCTGTACAGGTTTCCAACAGTGTGTTGTTAAGTAATGGTTGCTTAACGGCACCCACTTTATATTGAACAAAGGGCTTTTATCCTTTTATATTCTGGTGTTGTCTAAATTTATTGCAAGTATCTCTGACAGGGGAGACATATAACAGAGAATGACTCTAATGTTTGAGCAATAATACAACATCAATAGCATATATGTTTAATAAATTTAACATGAATGGTGACCCCTAATCCCAGCACAGTCAGGGCTTCAGCCAGATATTCTGATTCCTCTTTTCTTAATGCCCAGTTTGTAAACCATAAGACAGGTACGTCAGATACATGCATATGGATATAGATCAAAAGGGTGACTGCACACGTTGACAGGACACTAATTAAATTGATCCACAGTTAGTGAATACCTATTCTGAGCTGTTAATTTTGCAAGTGATAAGATAGGCTGCCTTCTTTTTTCTAATTAAAGAGGCACTGATACTGTCTGTCTCCTCAAGACAGTGAGTGCCACCTACTGTATACTCACTGCCTCAGAACTGCCAAGAATTAATAACTTGAGTACCTGAACAAAGAGAATACTCTGCAGTAGTACAAAAAAGTGCTTCTTCATCAGATCCAATGTCTTAGTTCTGACCTACAGTATGTAAATCATCTCACAGAACAGATAGAAAATAGACTGAAATTTCTATGCAAGTGTATGGAAATTTGGTAAGTAATGGTTCTTCCATCAGCTGTCCTACATGGTCATGCAAATGTTTTAATAAATAGAGGTGAAGAGCTTCAGGGAATGTAAAAGCTGTGACCATGATACCTCCCAGTACCGAGGCACTGGTTTTTTTGCTAAAGGTGCCATAGATATCCTGTGGTCAAACCTTGATTAAGATCAGGAAGTAGAAGTACTGAAGTAGTCGACAGTGCTGATATTTAGAAAAATAAAACATGGTTAGATTTCTGATAATCATCTCAGTGAACCAAAGCAGGAAAAAGAGATTACAAGGCACCTTGTCAAAAATTCCTTACCAAGAGAAACTTCATGGGTAATTCTCAGAAAATGTGCTGAAAAGGGAGGTTCAACAAGCCCTTAAGTGACTGTGTGAAGACATAGTAGAAGAATACTGTTAGGAGAAACTGGATTTAATAATGTATTTAAGATTCTGTAATATGCCAGACAGAACTATCATTTTGCATCCTTAGAAAGAGCACTGTTGTCTCAGAAAATAATACTGAGAGGGTTTCTTGACAAACTGTTGCCAAAGAGGTTATGCAAATGCACGGTGGTTTGCATGCAGTTCATTTTTCGCAGCAAAATGGCATCTCCTTGCCAAAAGGAGATAGGCATGACTTCTCTGATGCATGGGACAGGACAAAGTGATTCCAATCAAAAGGCAGAAATGCTGAAGTTTGACTAAAATCAAAACAAATTCAAGAAAGGAATTCTAGTCAGTCCATTGTCCTTTGAATTTCACTCCAGTGGGAGATTAGAAGTGAAAATGTACTTCAGATGACTACACAGAAAACTTTGCAACTGTTCTACGAGAGGGATTTGCCTGTAAGCAAAAAGATACAGGTTTACATACCTTGCTTAGAGTCTGAGCCAATGACCATAGAATTAATAATATTATTTTTCATATTTCAGAGAGCTTTGATTCAGGTAGTTGGCAATAAAAAATTTAAAAAGTGAAATTAAAAAGTAAAAACAGTTCAAGGTCAAAAGATTTTACAAGTGATGAGCTAACACAATAGAGCTGTGTGTATTTAATACATATTGATCAACATCTCATGAACAAAGGATTAAGGATGGATCCATACTTTACTGCAAACCTTTCTTTCAATCTAATAGATTTTTGTGTTTATAGGCCAGATTCGTAATTTAAGGGAAGAATTTACAAGAGGAGTCTGAAGGATGTAAGCACTCAGCTGTTTATGAAGTTCAATGGCATTTGAGCGTCTGACTCCCTCAGGCTCTATTATGAATTCTAACCGTAACTTATTGACAATAGCCTTTCAGTTCAGAAAGCACAAAATGGTTACCCTTTACAATAAGAGAATTTTTGTTTTGTAGCCATAACAATAATCTAGTCTGTCTTCCAGGGACTATTTTGTGGTCAAAATCAGGATAATTGACACAATTTACCTCAATGGAAAATTCAGCTTTCTGTACATGGTCATGCTGACTTTACTATAGATTTAGAATCACACGTTCCTGCCTAGAAGATGTTATTGCCTGCTCCAGCTTCTCACATCCGAAAAACTTTTCCCTTTTGTTGCTCCCTGACCACATCTATTCAGCAGACCTTCAGCCCAGCCCAGAAATGCTTCTTCAGCATCTCTAACCTGGGCCTGATCCAAGGCCTCACAGACTTTATTCCCAGCTCTCTTTCCCCAGGAATTGGTCTCATTGCAGAAAACACCCCAGTCCATCATCTCACTGCTGCTGTCCAGCTCTAAGAGTCTAAATTACATGTTAGGACATAAACCCACAAGTTAGGGGTGATGGAGATGGATCTGGAGTGTTAGGTAAAGATCCCGTTCATTTTGCGGTCTTTATAAGTAGATTTTGCATGAGCAAATTCTAATAAATACCTGCATTTGCACAAAAGGGGATCTCCCTCTGCAGCTGAGCTACGCTTGGTGTGAGGTCTGGAGAAAGGAAAACAGGGCTTAGAGACATATTCTGCTGTCCTGATAGTTGGGCTGGCCAAAGGCAGGGACAAATGCCTGTTTTACAATTCTTCATGTTAGATAAAGGATATTAAACTTTATAGCTGTCATTGCATAACATTCCTTGACTATTAAAATGTCTGCTAAAAAGTGCAAAGAGACAGAGAGGAAATTGAATGCCTTTGCAATAGGGCCAAAATAAGGATGGTGGTAGCTATTACGGGAATACTTAATAAGGCCTCTGAGTTGCTCTAGCAGCTCAGCATATCCTTTTGACACAATGCCTATAAACAGTGATTACTGCTTGACTGAGGGTGTGAGGAGGGAAATTCTAAGACAAAGTTAATTTACATCTTAAAAGATTCTCCTCTTAAAAAAGACACCATGGTAACAAAATTTCAGTATTGTAATGATTAATGTCACCACACTGTACTGACTCTACTGCCTCATAATTAAATAGAAGATATTCCGTTGTGTAGCACTTGAATATGATAATGGTTTATGTATTAACTTATTCACCTTGCAATTTCTTGACCTATTTTTCATTTTTAGAGGCACATAAAGATGGAACGTATACAATTGCATAGACTCTGAGAGCAGTGTCTGAGTAGTCATGGGGGAAGGAGAGACACTGTTGCTATTGGCTTTACATAAACCTTCCTGATAAACTGAAATCAAAACCTGGAAGTACATTTTCTGAGGACTTTATAAGTATTCCAATCTAAGTAAGGGACTGGATACTTAATTCCCAGAATATAGTTCTAAAAATTTTCCCCAAATGACAGCTGAAAGGAAAAATGGGAACTATGCTGTTCCTTTTGTTGTGAATTGCCACTTGTTGATTGTAGGAATTGCCTTCATCTAGTAGAACAGAGAAAACACTTAAACTCCTGTTCAAACATACCTTCCCCAGCCCTCATTAATCCAGAAAGTGCAAGGAATGTAGTCTGCATTTTGAGCGTGAGATAAAATTCCCAATAATGATGTTTCTCTGCCAAGTTAAAACCACCTACATTGGAAGATCTTGGGATTTTAAATCAGCAGATGTGTTCGTTTGGGGTTTTTGCCTGTTTCTGTCAATGTCTCACTCTGTGATGTTTGCCAAGTATCTTACATGAACTATTTGAATGCCTAAAGTTAACCGTTGAAGTTCAACAAGATACTGAAATAAATCTCAATTTTTCAGAGGTGTTGAAGTCCCACACTCTCCATTCAAGTCAAGGACATGATTGTTTCACCCTTATCATGGTCTTTTTACCAAATATCCAGCAACCTCATAGCAGGGTGTCAGTTTTCCTCCTCATTTCATGATATGACTAGCTTCTCTACATGAAAGCACAGACTACAAATAATATTGGATCTATTGCTTAAAAAATGCATATCCTGATGAATATTTATTCAGCACATTAAAAATATCATCCATGCCTGGCTTTCATTTGACTCATAAACCTGAATATTGCGAAAAACCTAGACAACATTTATTCTGCACATCCTGCACAGCATCAGTTAAGGAAAACTTCATATTTCTGTTTATGATACTTACATGCTTCCTATTACTGTCCTGTCAAAACCCTTCATAATCTTTGGAAGTATTTCTTTGAGACAGGAAGGACTGTTCCCATTTCACAGCTGGAGAGAGGCAGTAGACAGATTTATGACATTTAATTTCCACTAATTCCAGTGGAGGTAGATGCTGAATACTTCATTAAAATCGGGCTGCAAGTAACTTACCCAGGATCACAGAGGAATCTCGTGAAGCATGATTTTCAGAGTTGCAGATCAGCAATCAACATGTTGGGACACCTAGCTTCCTGATTTTCCTCTTATGCTGAGGGTACTTGGGAGTACCATGACTAGGTGTATACAGCAGTATTAGCTTAGGTTTTCAGCTCCAACTTGAGCCAAAAACTTCCCCATTACCCATCATACCATAGTGGTAGCTTGCTCTCTGGCTCTCTTTTGGAGTAAGCCACCTGGATCTTCAAGCAAGAAAACTTAGATTACGTCTTTATTATTGGCGTTGGTAGTGCTTCCCAGCTCCTATGATGGGTTCATACTCCAGTTACCTTTTACTGTTCTGTTGGAACAGGATGCAAATACGAACTGCCTCCTCCACCTGAGGTCCTGATTTTCTTGGGAAGAGACACTGCTGTGCCTGGAGATGGATTTTGCAGTCTGAGTATTCTTCCATGTATGAAGTTGCTCTAGAGACACAGCACCTCTCTAGTACAATTATGTCAAGGTTTGCATTACACCCTTCCCAGTACAGTGCTCTGCTAACAAGCAATATTAAGCCGTTTTAGCTTTAGTGTTGAGACACTCCAGAATTCTTTATTTTTGTTCATTCCAGTTTGGATTTGAAGAGATACTGTTTTACACTGTGATTTCCAAGAATATGTGAATAAAAGTTGCCCAGATTCCACAGTGCAGGCTTTCTCAGCTTCTGACATCATTGGGAAAGTTTACCTTGTTTTTCCAAATTCCACAGTTTGTCTCCTTTTGAATATATACTTCCCAAAACGTCCTCTCTTCAACAAGACATATGGTTCTTCCTGTGTAATGTTGGCATCTGTAAGTAGAACGTCCTGGATACTCTGACCAAGAAATGTATGGGGCCCCATCCTCTCCATTTGCTTAATTTGATCACACTGGCTTTACTAGAATCATTCTTGATTTTCCCTAACAGAAAGAAGGATCAGGCACTGGAGTGAGAAATTCTTTCCACTGTAGATGGAAATAGGAATTCACTTGTCACCACTGCTTTCAAAGGGATTTCTAAATGAAAATACCTTTTATACTGTCAGTACTATAACACAGAGATGACAGGTTCTGTTGGTTTTCCATCAGTTACAGCCTGTGTCAGCAGCTTTTTAGGATCCAGAATACACTCCAGTTTCTACACTAAAAGCCATTTCTTTATGTGACTTTTTGCTAGGAACAACTGTGAGTGCTAGTGCGTTGTAATACATTTGTTATTCTTTTTTTCATATAAAAATCTGTAACACGTTCTTTGGAATATTTGTTGGTACAGCTTCCACAATCGTCTTCTATTCTTTTCCATATCTCTTCTAAATGCAATTCAATTAAGTAGGTTGATGGTATTTGTATTAATCTATGCAGCATTCTTGGCCACATGACAAGCTGAACTGGACTGAGTTTTTGTGGTTTTATGATAGTCCTGACCATAGCTGATGATTCTTAAACTAAATATTCGAAAACAAAACCATGGATTTTTTTAAAAGTGAAAGTCCTATTTCTGGTTATGTAGAAGCTATTCTGGGCAGGAGGCAAATATTACAAGATAAAAAATATCCTTTCACAGATACCTTGCAAAATATGCTAGAAAAAAATTCAAAAGCACAAATACTAGTTCTGTGTCTGACTGTTAGTGCTTTTATTGTGGAAGCATCTTGGAGTCCTAATTAGGGACTAAAATCCCTTGTTTCAGGCTCTATCAAGGAATAAAAGGTGACTCTTGCCTATACAATATGTAGACTAAGATTCATTGATGTTTGATGGAGATCAGGAAGGATGGTGAAGTGATGGTCTACAGCTCTGAAAGAAATTGGCAAGTTTAATATTTTTTCTTCTCTCATATTAATATGCTCATCTCTTCTAATCCTAGACATTCTACCTTTATCACTTCCTTGGAATTAATTCAGAACTTAGAAATGTGACACTTGCCTTGCCAGCTGTTTACAAATCTCCCTACATAACTAAACTATTGCATCTCAGAGCTGATTTACAACAACTCTACTAACTCAGCTCTTGGCGTTTCATAAGGGGAGGCTTCAGCTATGACATTCTGTGGCACTTTGCAAATGCCTAGAAAAAAAGATGTGAATGCAGAGTCTATCAAGATCACTTTCAGCATCTGCGTAATCAGGATTTGACCCAAGGTCCAAGAAGCATTGCTTGTTTAATTGCATTTCTCCATGGTTTCACTTCTGGACAATAACCTCAGTGTGACAGCAGATTTCAAGTTACCAAATTTCATACTAATCCCAAGTATACTTATGTTGTCTGACATACTAAAGTTCAGCACTATCAGGTGTCTCCCTGAGCCATGGTTTAGGCATTTAAAAACACTGAATGAAGAGAGGAAAACTGGTCTCTCCTAATTTTTGTTTCTTCTTTGAAGTATCAAATACTGCAGTGTGCAGAGCATCTTTTCTGTTTATGGGATTTATAGGTTTGAATACTGAAAATATATATTGGAATATGTAAATTGCTCATGTGGGAAGTTACATATTGAAGGCCAATTGCAAACATAAATCCCCTTTTTGTGCTTGAAACTGTTTATTTGCTGGTGTAAATGGATTCTCCCATATGCCCTATACTTTTAGAAATTACTTGAATAAAACTTTGGAAAAGCAAACAGAATGAAGTGAGTTAGAGTACAATACAGATATAAAAATACAGAGATATCTTTCTTATCAGTCGTTGTTGCTGTCTCTTCACCAAAAGAAACAGTGGGAAAATAGAAAGATTTCTATATAATGGACATAGCCTAATGGAAAAAGACCCCAAAACTCCTAAATATCTGCTTAAGGTTTTCATATTAACCTCCTCATATTCCTTTTTCTCAGTACTGTTGCATAGCTATTAAGTGGTACTTTACTTGCATGATGCTGATGAGGAAAGGGCTATGTCTTAAGAAAGAAAACTCCTCTTCACTGACCATATCAAAATAGACGTTTTTATAAGTAAATTTGTTTTAAAATAGGGTATTAGTAAGCCTTCCTTGGCTTTACTTCTTGGTACTGGAAGGTCGATAACTGGCCTACTTTTGCCATCTTCTGGAGAATTGCAGAACTGCTGTTACATAGGGAAGGCCTCTATCAAGCATTAATTATTATCAGTGCCTTGAAATAATTTGCTAATTGAATCCCTGAAGTAATTTTCTTTCTTATTTTATAGACACTAGAACAAACCAAAACCTACTGAATTATTAATAACATATCATATTCAGCTATTATGAATAATCAGTAGATTGTACAAAAAAGATCTTTATAAGGCTGATCCTAACAATATTGATATATTTAGTGAAGTTATGTTTTACGAAAAACCCACTTTTTTATACTGATATTTTACTAATGAGAGCCCCATTTTCTCAAAAGACTGGGTTTTCATCTCTTGGGGATTGTCAGAAAGAAGGAATAGACTTCAGTCATGTTGCATAATATGTTACTGGAGATAACTGTGCTGTGTGACACTCCGTTACTATTTTGATGCAAGGGGTAGAAGAACCTGCAAAGAGCAGATGATGTTGTATGAGCTTCTGGAAATTTTAGCTTTGCTAGTCTATTTATTCACTTAATCACTCTTGCCAAATCTCACATTGGGTAATTACATCTGTCTGGAGGAGAGGGAAAAAGGCTGAAGGGCCTCTGCTGTCTCCTGTAGCCTCAGTTTGCTTCATTTTCCATAGTATAGAATGGTTATCTTTTGCAAACTGGGGTTTACTGCAGCGTCCTCAGCAGGAGAGAGGTGGCACAGGCAGAGCAGATGAAATGTAGAGATTTATCCTTCAGAGTAAAAAATGTTTTGTGAGTTTGAGTTTCAGTTCACACCTCACAGGGTAACTGGAAATAGTAGACTCCTACCACAAGTGTTAAGCAAAACAAAGTGGGCATCTGAAATATTAAATATTCACATTTTTCAAGCGCCTTCTGTTTCTTGAGAAACATACCAGTCCCTAAGAAATGTGCATTCAGGATAGGATTAAGTAATTAGAGTAGACATTGTGAATTATGTTATTCTAGACATCAAGAAAGTATCCTGGTCAGATCCAGGTCAATGTGCCATGTTTCACTAAGAGGGTTAGCACAGGAGAGTAGATGTTTCCATTTTGAAGACTTCTGATCACTTTTGAAAAGTGTGGAGTAACGCTCCCATTATTTCACTGGTTTTCTGTGAAGAGCAGAAATGGCACAAGGAAGTGATGGTACAGCATCTGCTTGCCCGTGTTTTGGACGTGTCTTGCCTCACTTTTCCCCAATCACCAGCTTTCCCATCCACGTGCAATTACAGGTTAAAATGGAAAGCCACATTGGAATGGCATAATTCCCTTCAGCACCAGCACATGTTAAGAAAGAAAAAGCCCATTTTCAGTTTCTTTGAAGTTGATACGAGAAACTTTGCCACTACCACAAGTGCTGCAATATCCATTCCCTGCTTGCTCTCAGAAAACCTTGAGAAAAGTCCCCAGCTTGGCCTACAGGGTTTTTTAAAACACTAATCCAACACTCTGTTACTAAGCGTTTAATTATTAGGATTGTGAAATATAGCAACACCCAAGGCATTAATAGAAGGAACTCATTATTGCCCACTCAGCACGTGGTTTACCCTTCACTTGTAAAATCTCTTGTCATTTATTTGTCCTTTAAATGACTTCTTGTAATACCATAATCAGGACAAATGGATCCTTCAGAAGGGAGAAAATGACCCCAAACTGACACAGAAAGATTTGATTAAAACTTATACTCCTTCTGTGGCAGCCTAAAGATCCCGGGAGATCTGCCATTGCTCAGCAGAGTGGAGGAAATAGCAGACAGGGGAAATGCTTTCTGTCTGAGACAAAAAGATTTTATTGCTAACATGCTGACATCCACTCTCTGTAGGACCATCCTATGATCAGTCTCTCTTTTTTCCTTTAAAACTCCGTGTCAGAAGTTTGGTTCCAGTGTGATTAATTTCCCCTTTACTGATTGCGTGTCATTTACTTTTAAGTAAGATTTTTATAAATGAGGCAAAACAAAGACAGAGATGAAGATTGTGCGGAGATAAACATTTGTGCTGCTGGGACTCCTACTGACTTAGGCACAGCAGGGGCCAGAAGTAATGGGGATTCACAGGCATCGTGATTAGACCTCTCACTGTGAACAGGTAATTGAAACACTATAGCCCATCACCAGCATTTACAAAACAGCAAGCCATGAAGGTACTTAGTTTAAAGCAGACCCTGGACAAACCAGAGACTTCACACACTCCCTCTGCCATTATGTAGGAGCAAAGCATAAGCCGAGGCCACCCATAATATATACTTGCATATATATATATGTATAAATTAATATATACTTGTGTAGACAGCACTCTGACACCAGTCCTGGTGGTGTCCCCTGAGCAATGGCTGTTTCTGTGTGGTTCTGTGGGCAATGCATGAGCTGTCTGCCTGGCTTTGCAGGGAGGGGGAAGGCACCAGGGACAAGCAGAGGGGCCTTGGGAAGAAATGTGGCAAGCTGCCCTGACTAAAGGTCCTGTCCCTCAGCCCAGGTTTGCTGCGAGGCACTGGCGGAGAAGGGATATGTGTCTCGCAGGGACCTTGCGTCAACCTTCATGTGAACATTTGAAAGCTCCCTCAGTGACTGGGAGTCTGATGGTTCGCTATCACCCTCAGTGGAGACAGGGTAACAGCAGTTTTGAGGCCCAAAGCCTGATTGGGATATCATTGTAATATTCAGTGTGTTGTGTGGCACAAGTAAACGTGCTGCCTCCAGACAATTACCTCTTTGTCTGTCTCCTGCTGTAGACCTCAGCCTCACAGGGTTTAGAGCCCTTTACTGACTACCTACCTGCAACAGTGTTTTTAAACATGTGATTGATGCAAGTATATGAAGTAGGTGAGCAATGCTCCGATTTATGCCTCATTTTCACTACTTACTAATCATTGTGTCTCATGAAAGCCTCTAATTAAACCTTTTTGATTGTAGTAATTTAGTAGTGGAGGTATATCTCATCAGCCTAGGCCTTTCTTCTGCCAAACTCCACTAAATGTTCCTGGTGTCTCAAGCAGATGTTTCTAGTTTCTAAGACAATGGGAGATTAATAAACTAATTTAGGTTTCCTTCAGCCCCATTTGAGAAGAAAAAGCAACTCAAACATTATGCACAGATGGAGAAAGAAGTAATTTTCATAGGGAGCTGAGACACAGACCTACAACACTAGACTTTCTGGATCCTCTGTTGAGTTTTGCTGTTGTCCAGACACCCCCAGTTGATGCATGACAGATATTGTCCATATTTTGGCAGCAGAAATTGTAATAACTTTCAGCAGTTTGAGTGGTTATTTAAGTGTTTGTCATTCCTACATAAAAGTACTCATTCCTATTAAAAGGCACATAGCGAGGTGTAAAATGTTAGAACAATCATTCAAACGAACTGAACACCTCATTATGCACTTACATGGTATATACAGCTACCATAGTTAGATAAAAAGATCAACGAACAATGTGATCATTAACAGGAGTTCAAGTGTCACATCACTAAATTTGTGACTGCAAATGCTTAGTGAGAAAAAGGAGGAATATTTTTTGCCCAGGTAATTGCATAAATGACAGGGCTTGACAGGAATTATGAATACAATGATACTTCAATGATTACACTGTAAAAGGGGATTCTGAAAATCTAGATCCATTCTGCAAGTCTCTTTTTGATTATGGGAACTGACAGGATTTCTGTGCATCAGTCCCTTATCTGTAAAATAAAGGCTTTAATTATTTGTTACTTCCATCACTGTTTGCTCCAAGACTGTATATACTAGAGATTTTGTACTGTTTTGATACGACCAAAGCAGAGTGCATATTCCTCAGGTCTGGTCAAAAGGAATGGCGTAAAAAGCTGCTGCAATGGTCAACATTATTGGTGAAAGGCAAGATACACATGGAGCACAATTGATAAATGCCATTCCTTTGTTTGCTGCAAGCTCTCTGTGTGACTGTGGTCAATGGAGGAGCTCTTTCAGCCTAAATTTCTGCTCTTTAAAGTGTAAACACTACATCTTTACCTCACAATGATGCTGGGAAGCTGTATTAGCTTAGTGTGTATAAATCTTCGAAACCCTTTGAAGGCACTGAAATAATGAATGTTACTAGCCATATAGGCACATTGTATATGATTGTAAGAACCTCCAGTGAACATTCTGATTTGCTATACCACAGCTTTTCATTAAAACAGTTCTTTTTTTTCCATGCAAGAGACAGACAACTTTTTCTGGCATTAGCAGCTGTGGGTCTGATCACGTTTAATGTTTTGGTGTTGGTAAGCATAGTGTGCTATAGACCCAACACAAGTTTACACAAACAGTAAACACACAGAATACTTTCATAATCTTGCATAATTTTCAGAAGAAATAGAAAAACACAGCATAATTCTAATCTGACCAATACGGTTATAGTTTGCAATAAAAAAAGTCATCTTGGTTATTAGCAGTGCTGTTAAATCACTGGCCTCACTTGAAGTCTCCTATCTGGAGTTATAAGTTAAGGACAGTTTACCGGAGTAGTGATTTATTGTGTAAACAGATCTTGCTGCTGGCCTTTAGGAAAACTTAGCTGCCTACCACTCAGCCAGATTCTTTAATCACGCTTGACTGAAGTTTCCAGCCTTGAATTATCAGTTAATAACATCTGAGCAAAAGCATAATTTGTTGTTTAAGTAAACTTTAAAACAGAAGAACGGTGCCTTAGATACTAGACTTAGTGCTTGCCTCAGGGAAAGCAATTTTTTTTTAGCACAGAATTGTAATAGAACAGAAGTAAGATTTGTGACTAATTCCACCTCTTATTGAATGTATAACTTACCTAATGGCAAAGTACTTTCTTCTGAGCTATTCTTTCCTCATTCATGTATTGTAACACCAATAGCCATCATGCTATAACTGAGCATAGGTCAACTGTACACATTCAGACATGTACAAACCACAACGTTTAAAAATAAAGTATCTGTGGTTTCCACATAAGGAAATTTGATACCATACTTTCTTTATTATTTCGTCTGTCTTATCAGTGGTGCTTGAGGAAACCCATGAATTTCCTCATCATGGTCACTTGTAGCTAATTTAGAGAAGGTAGTTATTTGAATGAAAGGAATAACCATACCTTGTCCTCTGTCAACAATTTCTTAGCATTTAGAGTATTGTTTACAATAGTGTAATAATACTGACAGACACCAGATGCCAGCATAAGCATGCAAGCACTACAGTGCCTGTTTTACACTAGAAGGCAAAGATGGTGCAGATCTCTCAGGTCATTATGCGGTTACAGTCACACTAAGAGTAGAAGTGCACTTTCTTTTCGATGTTTCACTGAAAACATATAGAAAATAGAAAAGAAAGTCATATAGAAATAAAAGATCTGATCATCAAGTCAGATCCACATGGCACCGTACTAAAGTTAATCTTGGATTTACTGGAGAAAGGACTGTATATCACTGGCCTAGCTGGTAACTGCCTTCTCTGTTCAAAACTGGCTTATTTCCATATGGAACTTTGACTGGAATTTCTAGCCTAGTAGATCTGTTTTTTTCCCTTTGCATAGTAAATTGAGGATCCTTAATATCAGATGGTCTATTTGCATAAGTCTGCACAGAATATGCCAAAATCACTCCATCATCTCTGCACAGTAGTGTGGACCTTCCAGACACGTCACATTCTTGGCTGCAGGCATGCAGTGCAGGCAGGAAGAATAAAAGGCCAGGTACTCATGGTTCAAACACACCGCAACACTTTCAAGTGCAGATGGTTCTTTTTTTCTGAATTTGTCAGTGCTTCTGCCAGAAGCCTTTGCAACACCATAAAGTAGTCACAGCCTTCTGAAATTAATTGAGTGATGGAAATCGCTTCTGACAGATTCCTTCCAGAGCAGAAAACTTTGGTCCCAGAGTGTCCAAAAAATCAACAGGCAAGTCCTCACTGCCAATGGAGACAGAGCAGAAGGAGTTACTTCGCTCTAGTTCTCCTTCCTCAGCATATCTGCAAGGTTCATCGATGGCCCCGTAATCTTCCAGTGTGTTTTGGAAATATAGTTTCTAAAGAAGGGAAGAAACAATGCAAATCATCATGGAAGATCCTACTGCCCTTTTGGAAATTAAAGGAATTCATAGTATGCAAATTAGGCAGGTAAGCCAGGAGATTACAATGATGAGTATGAGTCTTTCGCTGAAAAGGAAAAGTTTTACTGAAACTCTCAGCTGCATAAGCACGACAGCCTGAACTTCCCCTAGAGTACAAATGAGACAGAAAAGAGCATTTGATCTGTCCTGGACCAGACAGCTATCAAGTAAACATGACTGCGTGGAGGCATGCAGTCTGGCCCAAGGAGGCATGGAGGACAGGCCAGTCAATATGCAGTGGCCAGACAGGACATGGCAAAAGGAACGAGGATTTCCTTGATAGCATGGAAGTGAAAGAGCAGGCAACCAAACTTTAACTCTGCACAGCAACAGAAAGCATTTTAGCCCCACCTGAGCGTCTTGAAGGATTTGTCACAGGTGATAGACCCCAGCCTTGCAGTAACTGCTGGGTGACCAGCCAGAGGCAACAAGAAGTCTAGGAGACAAGGCATTTTCAACAAGGAAGAGTCTTGAATGTTTCCCCATCAAATATATCCCTTGCCTTCAACTGTAATGCTTCTTAGATGTGGGCTGAGACAGTAGCTGAAGCCATAGTAGCTTTCCAGTTTTGCAAGCCTTTTTTCCTATTCTTACATGCCAACTTGACAAAGGAGGGATTCAACATTCATTTCTTACCTGACCCAGTATTTTGTCCACTGTCTGTGTGATGCAATCAAGGTGTCTTACTTGGAATGTCTCGTAACTAGTGCTTTGGCCATCCTGGAAGACAGACATAGTATCTCAGGTTTGACCACCATAAAGTCACCTACTAACATTTCTTTCTGATACAAATAATTCCAATTATCTTTCTCCGTTACATCCATTTCTCTTGTGCTGTCTCCTCCGGTTACATTGCAGCTTTTTCTGTTCAGGGACTGTTTCTTCTTATCAGTACATGCTCCATGTGTACATGCAGTCACCAACTGTAGACTTTCTTAATAATCTCCAGTAATTAAATATGTTTCTTCCTCTAAATGTATTGGATTCCTTTTCATTAATGGCACCAAACATGACCTCAGAACTTTATAAAATCTACCCACACAGGTAATCCTAGCTCCTAACTATGGTCTTAAGGATTGTGGAACTGGGTTCTCACATGCATAAAAAGACTATTTTACATTTTCTTTGCCTATTGTAAGACAGAGATTGTTCTTAGAGTCTCTTGGTGATCACTACATACTTATGAACAGAACACATGGCAGTCACCTACTGATGTAGACCAGAATTTTGTTCAGGCATTCTTTACAATAAAAATAGACATCTGCTAGAGAATGCAGTACAAAAATCCACAGAACAAATTCAAAAGCCTTCAAACCCCCAGAAGTACATCTTCTGGTCATAAAAATACTCATAAATCCTGTCCACACTTTTATGATATGTTAAGTAGAAGATGTTGACCAGCATGTTTTGGTAGGTATCTGAATAATGATGGTTCCATTTCAGTTATGCCAAGAACTGAATAAAATCTTGTGCATATCAATTCAGGTACTGTGATAAGAATTTTGGGAGAAATTAAACTTCCAGATATTTAGAACAATAACTAATGAAAAGAAGTGCCAGTCTCAAAAGCTGTTAGAAAAACATAAGTTGTCAACAGTATTTTAAATACCAGTTGAGTCTCCAACAAGTGACACTTATTTTCTAATTGAAGTATATTGCATTATTCTTCCCACTATTATTAATACCAAATCTCATTCTTGGGATTACCAATTTCTGTGGTATAAAAAAGGGTATTTACATAAGGAAACAGGCAGTTACCTCAGCAATCACTTCTTTTTCAGCCTCCACAGACACAGGTGGTAGAGCAGCATGATCTGTAACATCCAGCTTAGCCTGCATACAGGGAGAGGGATGGTATTAATAAGAAACTGAACTGGCCTGTGAAGTATGACACTTTTGCAGACTATTCCCTTTTTCACTTTCATTTACTTCTTTGTTGAAAACACTAGTATGTGCAGCGTAACAAGAGATGATGTGCCTCCTCATCTGTTAGATTCATCAGTAGGATGAGACACCTGGGAAGGTCCTGCTGATACTGAGAAATGGTAGAAGTGATAATAGTCTGTCCCCAGAGTAGCATTATCCAGTCCATGCAGAACACCACTCCCCAGATATGCTTAATGGCAAAAAAAAGCTTTATTTTGCTCAATACAAAAACCAGAGGAAATGTAATAAAAGAGATTACTAGTACCAGATTCAGCCACACAACACTGGTGGGGTAATTGGAATATATGCTTTTGCACTTACTTGAGATAAACACATTCTGCTCTCTTCATTATAGTTTATTAAAGTCTGTTCACCTCCTTGAGCTGGAACAATGGCTTTGCTTTTAGATCCCAGCATGTTAAACCGGCAAAGTAGAATACTGGAAACTGTTGAAACAAGAAAGGGAATGGTGAAATGGGCATTGTGAATAGATCTGTATGGCTCAATACAGTGGGTTGGTGAGGTACCCAGCCTAGTTCCAAAGGAGCTAACTTGGAAACCTCCAGCAATGTAGTTGTGCAGACACAATGCTGGGCCTGGAGCGGTTAGCCTGCTTTAGAAAGCCAAGCTGTTATCTCCACAGAGCACTGCACTGAGCAGGCAGACATACAAGATCACTCACAAGTAACCAGAGGAATAGTGGTCAGATAATCTATTAATTTTTGCTTCAGATAAACAATCAGTAGTTCATCTCTTCAGCAGTAACCAACATGAGCTGTTACAGAGGAAGCAGCTTTATAACAAGCAATTACTGAGTAGTGTAACCCTATGGAAGAAATTAATAACTTCCAGTTATCCAGTACATGGTTAATGTCAAAGTGAAGTATTCTATTTCATTCAATGCAATCAAGAATATTTACTTTGTTGCACTAGAGTTCAGCTTAACAACACGTTTACATTTGCCAGTCATCTTGTAGCCATAATATAATCATGATTTTCACAAGTAACAAGCTGAAAAATTCCACCTGTTAACAGTACATTGCTGTTTTTTCAGTTTAGATATTTTCTTTTTTCCTAGGTTACATACTTGTATTTATTGTTGTTCATACAATAGTATTCCATGCATCTATGTTATCTTCCCTTTTTCACTTCTCTATAATACAGTCCTCACCTCTTCACATCCCAAGCATGAGTGCAGGTAAGTTTCACTGGTCTTTCTAGTGTCTTTTACCCTGTGTTGTCAGCCTTGGATACCACCTTCCTCTGCATTACACATTGTATCATAGTGCTTAGTAATTTGAAAGTTTTCTTGGCTATCGAAAAAAAGGTCTCTTCGGTTACTAGATGGAACTGGCAACATCTTGTGTTGGAAAACTAAGGTCTTCCTAAAATTTGAAGAGAGAACGGGTCATGGACCATGACATATGGATGGAAGCGCCATGAAGAGTGCAAGTGTTAACTGCTTGCCCCTTGACTACTCTCTAACACATTAAGGCCAATGGCCTTTCTTGTTAAGGCTGCTAGATTTTAGCACACGTTCATGAACTGCAATTGCAATGAGATCCAATGGGCAGATGACAGGTAACTTGCACGTGTAAGTTAGGAGGTTACTTACCCAGTAGTAATAAGAAAGCCATCAGTATTATTGCAATGGCACCACCTCCAAATCTCACTGCTGCTTGTGGAAGTGGTGAATCTTTACATGTATGTCCATCTGGGCAAAAGCAGAGCCTAACATGCTGATTCTGCCTTGTAGAAAATCCTTGCCTGTCCTGAATAATGACGGGCACCAAGTAGCTACCTTGTGGAATGCTTCTTAGCATTAAAAGTTCAACTGACTCCCCTAAAAAAGAAGACAAGCAAATTATTTCAAGACTCATAGAAAGAAGTGTGATATTCTACAGTCCCTTCTATTGATAATCAAGGGGAAACTCGTTTGCACCCCAATTACAAATACTTTCTCCAGCCTTAATGCACCATAGTAAATAGGACAAAATGACATCCCACTTTATGACCTTGCTGAGCCTTCTGGGCAAAGAGATCTGTCCCAGTCTTGCTGCATTCTGGCACAGACGCACTGAAAACACCTAGAATTCATTAGGCAGTTAATCAAATGCAGAAGTGGTTCCTCAGCTGTCTTATCCCCCTTTCTGCAATCTGAGCACATCACTTCTGGTCCTGCCCTCAGCAGAGGTGAAGAACAATGTAACTTTTTTTCAAATTGCAGTAACTTTATATTTTGAAAGCTGTCCTTACACTTCCCTTCAGTTTCATTGAGACTAATCAGTAACAAACCATGAAGGTAACAGACAGTGAAATAACTAGAGGGCACACAACTCACAATAAACTTCTCATGAAGGACATGAAAGGAAGAGCTCACCAAAGTTCCTTCCTAATTTCCAGTTATGCTTCACATCTTCAGAGTCCTCAGCCAGCTCAAATGTAAATGGCCCAGAATGTGAATGGACTGGAGCAGACTTAGCTTTCATAATGAGAGGCATCCCTTCTTTTTTGTCACACACATCTAAAGAAGGAGCCACTAATGTTGGCATATGATCATTAATGTCAGACAAGTAAAGCAGGATGGTGCCAGTACCAGTCTGTGGTGGAATACCTAGACAGGAGCAAAAGAAACAGAAAAACACTCACAACTGGGTTGTGAGTCCATTGGCACAAAGCCTGTCCACTGGCAGGATCTCAGGTTTATCCTACTAGTCACACATAACAAGTTTTAAACCTTAGAGTGTTCTGCATTACTACTCTCCACTTAGATCCTTAGTCTTGCTATCATTTTATATCTAACATGCACCTCATCTCAAACAGTCCAAATACTGCTTGACTATGTTTTGACTGGCTACATACCATGATCAATAGCATGAACAATAATGGTGTACAGGCTGTTGTTCACATGAGGGGATTCTTGATCAAATTCTTTTGCCACAGTAAGAACTCCAGAATTCTCATCCACCCTCAGCCAACCATCTGGGTCATGGGCTAGTTCATATCTTTAAAAGAAAGGTAAAAGTTACAAGTTACAATCTTGAATGGATTTTGAAGAATAGAAAATTGCTACTGCATCTTTCTTTGTCCTTTTGAGCTCTGTAGGTATTTTTACTTGTTAGTGATGCTTACTTTTGTTAACTCTATGACAAGCTGTGTGTTTTAACACAGCCAGCCAACAGTTTCCCATACAAGTCCCCATACCTTGAACAGGCCCATCAAAACTGTTCCTAGGGGCTAAGAAAGTATCTAATTTCCACGACAGATTATCATTCCTACAGCCAAACATACCTTAGTCCTTTCTATGGCAACAAAATTTTGTCATCAAAAGTAAAATATAAATAATGCAACCTCGTTTTAGGCAAAACTGTTTTGAAAACAGCAGAAATATTGAGCAACCAAGAACTGACTGCACCTTTAAATTGTATCTTACAGAGCCCGTTATGGGGATCTGCAGTATCATCAATAGTAAACCTGCACCTCTAATGTATATGTTCATATAACTGTAAATATATATGTGGATGTGTATTCATATATGTACATATACCAAATTAAACTCAAAAGCATCTTCATATTCCTAACCTATTTCTTATTCTTAGAGTTAGAAGCATCTCCACTTACTTTATCTTATTTGGCACATCATCTGGATATGTGGCAGGATACCTTCTAAATACTCTCCCAGGCTTCATTGAATCTTCTCTTTGGACAATAAGTGTAGGAGGATGAAACCTAGGAGCATGTTGTAACTCTAAGACCTTGATGTTCACAGTTGTACTCGTGGATTCTAGGCCTGAGATCATCACAGTGCCGTTTTTACACAAAAAGAAAGGTTCTTCATTTGATACAGAAATGACAAGTCTCATCTCAGAGTCATCTTCATAGCTGAGAGGCTGAAAACCCCAGACAAAAGTCTGATTAGCAGTTATAACCTTTGGTTTGGCAGTCACATCTATATACCTGGAACTCAGCTAAGATGCTCAGCTATCAGTCTTGTAATCAGACTGCCCATGCTACACATTGCCATGCTGTAGCTCATCTATTACTGCTCCTTACCTTGATAACACTCAAAATGCCTTCATTTGTGTCTGGATCCGTCTCAATGGTGAACTGTTCCTTCTCATTGCCTTTCATTACTCTGTATTTTGCTCTCCAAGCCGGAGTGTTGGGAGAGTCTTTATCTTCCACTTGGAGCTGTAATACAGCTGGATGTTCTTGACCTGCTGAAACCTGTAGCTGGTACTGGGAGGGGAAAGGAAAGAAATAAGGACTATTTCTATTCTCCAAGAGGAAGAAGCTTGTTAGACAGTTCTGAGCCAGACCTCCACCACCAGACCATGTGGAACTGCGTTCTGCACACACTGTCATTGTCTGCAGTGGTTCATGCGTCCCCACTCACTGACAGAGAACCCCTATGGGAGTTACAGAACTAACTTTCCTCCAACACATTCCCACTGACTTCATAAAGAACTTATTACTAAACCTGATCTTCATCTAAAACCAGGAGACTAGTTGTCTCTCCTACTACTGACTATAGTAATAGGCCCATAAATGCCACTAGGGCTTTTCATCCAGGATTGTCTTCTGCCATGTAGAAGAGATTGGTGCATACAGGCTTAGACCAGAACTAGTCTGCGGATTTTACATGCCTGACTTTGTATAAAGCAAGTATGTGTGAGATTTTAGGTAATTTCTTCACAGTGGTTTAAGTTTTTGATGGTGCAATGTAGCCACCAGCATGCCTAACCAGCACTCCAAAGACAGGCTAAGAAATGCCAATTAAATCACCTAAGGCAGAAATACGTCTTAAAACATGAGATGGTAATAAAATGCAATTTGTTTGTGTTTATTTTCCTCATGTAAGTTGGTCCCTGGTTGAGATCCGAAAATTCAGACTCTTGCCTTCTAATATGTAAACAATACTGTTCTTGCATCACAGCTTTTAAAAATGCTGTGAAGAATAATACATGTACTCAGAGGGAACAAATCACAGCTGTGAGAAGGCTCAGAATTTTACTAGACTGGAGTTAATGATAATGAAGCACAGATTTCCTGTATAAACCTGTTTTGGCAGATTATCTATTATCTGTGGCTTTTGCTTTACCCATTAAATTGTCTTTATCTCAACCCACCAGTTTTCTCATCTTTACCTTTCCAATTCTCTCCCACGCCCCACTGCAGGGGAGTGAGCCAGCGGCTGTGTGGTGTTTAGCTGCCAGTCAGGGTTAAACCACAACAGTGTGTCAACATGCAAATTACAAAAACAGTCTTTCTGGGACCTGAGCTATTAATGGGACCAGGGCCTGAAAATGGATTGCTCTTATCTGAATTAAGTGTAGCTGTCTACCCATTCACAGTTTTTAACTCCTCAGAGCCCTCTTCCTGCCAGCAAGCTCAATCGCTCCCATTCATACAGCAAATGCTCTACAAGCAGCCTCACAGAATATGACAGCAGAAGCATTGCTACCACACCTGACTGCCCCATTAAGATGTACTGAGTTTGCAGGCAGGCAGGTTTAGGGCCGTTGAGGTCTTCACGGATCAAAACTAGGATCTTTCAGGAGTAGATTGTAATCAGCACCTTAGCTTCTCAGATGTTAGAATAAGCTAGTCTGTCAGCATCCTTACGCTAATAGTGAGATGAAAACCTTCTAGTGCTGTACACAGAAAAAGTTTATCACTGTCAATAGTCAAGCATTCTCTTACTGTCCACATTTTTAAGACATATTTCTTCTAACACATAAAGCTCATTTGCACATGTTTTGGCCTGATTCTGCATCTGAGGGTTCCCATTTCCACTGCTGAGTGTATTTAGCAGTTTGAGGGACTGAACTATATTTAGAAAGGCTCAGTAAAGTTATAATGTTTTTCCTTACATTATCGCTAGTAAATACAGGGAGGTGGTTGTTTGCATCTTCAACCACTACATTCACTGTTGCAGTAGATGACAGCTGGGGTGTTCCATGGTCACTGGCTTTAATCAGAAATTTGAAAGAGTTGGCACTCTGAAAAACAGAAGAAAGGAAGCTCCAAACTCAGTTCAGAAGCGGTTCCTGTATTTTGCCAGTCGCAGCTACAAAGCTGGATGTGAGGCTGTCCTTTCCCTTATACCTAGTTAAGGTGTAGTGAACATGTATCACGCATTAAATTATAAGAAGCTGCCATATGTACATCACCTTATAATCCAGGCATCCTGACAGAAGTATTGATCCTGTGGTAGGATCAATATTAAACATGAATCCGTCTGGAAGGGGCATTCGCATACTTAGAGAATAGGACACCTGAGAATTCACAGTGCCGTCTTCATCTTTGTCCAAGGCAGTAACTTGGAAAACTGGCTCATCTAGGATGAAGAATTGAGACATTAACAGAAGTGTTTAGTCTCAACATGGAGTTTCTCAGGCCTGTCTGCAGGCTCTTGAACACACAAGTCCTAAGAAAATCTTTAGCTTCTCCTGTGGCTATGGTTATCCCTGCAAAGACTCTGGCCACCACCTCATTTGGGTGGCAAATCTGCCTAAAGTACCGTTAGACGATAGTGTTACTACAATTCTGAATTTACTTTATCAAAAACATTCACTATTTATGCCACAGCTCTCAGCCAGCTCCTGAGGAGTGGGCACCATGCCCACGTGTCTGCACACCCAGATGAAGTCTTATTTCTAAAACAGTGTGTCTGACCACCTTCTGTGAAGCAGTGTGCATGTGCAGGTTCCAGATCCACAGTTCAGATTAGTCTGCTAAAGTCTTGGCTTGTAGTTAAGAAATATCTTAGGAGTTTTTCCAGAATGTCTCCAATATTATGCTAATGTACATTGAGGTTAATCAGACAAGAAGTCAAGAGGTAGGAAACAGTCCTTCACAGGAAATAGTCCCTAAACCCATAAGTGTTTAAGTAAAAGCCAGGGAGAAGAACAAATGTAGTAAGGAAGGAAAAAGAAAGACAATGGAATTAAAAGAGAGCGGTCATACACAAACCAGTAGTGTCCCTTGTTTGGATGGCACTTACCTTTATTGTGGTTCTCTCTTATTGTAATGCTGTATTCCTCCTTGAGAAACTCAGGTGCGTTGTCATTAATATCTTTAACCTTTATCTTGAAAAATAAAGGGTTGTCCAATGGTTCACCAGTTTTTCTATACACAATATCAAAACGTATCTAAATGAGTAGCAACACAGATATCAGAATGGAATGAATGGTATCATTTAGACATCAGAATGGAACAAAAAAGTTTCAATTTTGATGCTTCTTCAGTCATATTTGGCTATCATTTGGCTTTGAGTTGCATCACTAAGTCATTATTTCAGCTTTCAAAGGTAGTAGATTGATAATGGTCATCCTGTGCATTAAACAATACTTTAGAAAAAATCAGTACCTGGATCTGGATTATTTGAAATGACTGCCTAATATAAAATACATAAATATCTTTGGGGCCACACAAAAGAATGCTTTCACATATGCTTCCCAATTCTAAAGTATTTTTTGAAGTAGTACATTCAGTTTTCTCTAGCTGTATTTCTTTGATGTTTTGGCTCCATATCCATGAATGTGCAGGGGATTCAATTCTGAATGCTGAATTCTCCTTTGCTACACTTATTTCTGCTTTAAAACCAAGCCCAGAGTGCCTGCCACAGAAGAGCCATGTGCCCAGTGAGGGGGAATAGAAAGCTCCCAAAAATTTATCTTTTCATTATGGAAGGCAAGACCTTGCACAGAAAGCCACATGGAACAGTAACTATCAATTGGGTACAGTTAATCCACAGAGACACAAATAGAAATCATCACAGAATAAACACAAGGAGACCACAACTGAAGATTTTTAGCAAGAGGAAAACAAACCCACACTCACATATTTCATTCATACACTTGTTATCACATTTCTTTCATTACACTTACTGCTTATGAGCACTTTTCTGCTTCTTAAGGAGAAACATATGCTTACTCTTACGTAAAGTTACAGTAATACAGTATTATCTATTTTTTTGTAATGCATAACTATTTGCTTCCATTCTCTTGATTATAGGAGTTCTTGAGTTTTTTCATTTTTTAGATTATGATCAAGGGTAATACCAAAAAGACAAAAGAAAAAAAGTGTATAGATATTTGTGGAAATCCAAACATGCCACAAAGATTTATAATGAATAGTGATGTGGAAGTTACCTATGGGTCTCTGCTGAGACAATCATCTTAGCATTTACTTAGAGGTTCAAAATAAGGAGATCATAAAAATAAACACTTAAAATTCTTATAGGTGTGTCTCATTCTTGCGAAGCATTTAGCCATGAGAAAGCAATTAATATTTGCAAACAGTTTTAAGAATTTTTTTAAAGTGCATTACCTGAAAAGTTGGGGTCTTCTCTCTGTCAATGCTACGATGCACATACACATGTCCATTTGCATCATCTTCTATAGAAAACAGTCCAAGCTCTGGAGATTCATCTACTCCAGGTCCACTGATTAAATATTTTACTGATGTATTAAATGATTTGTTATTGAACAGCTTTTGAAAAGAGAAGTAGCACAATGCAGTGTGAGTAGGGAAGACGAAACAGAAATAAAAAGACTTCAGACCAATTCTCTTCCTGCCCACCTTCTTTTTGCAGATGGGGCCTTGCTTGCAGGCTTGGTCTCAGCCAACTCAACAGCTTTCTGGGTTGCAGCATCACAACTCTCTGCACAATGTGCAGGTACACAGCTCTGTGCAATGACTCTCTCACCTCTCCTACTCTATAGTCTTCTTTCCCCCGAGTGTGCCTACAGCTGCCCATAGAAAGGAGCAGTATATCCCCCACACCACAAAATTCTACCCAACTCTGTGTAAATAAGACAACTTTGAACAAGTAAGTTTTTTAAAAAGTTGCTGTTTGATGCACAATTCTTGACCTCTCCTACCTTTGGTATTTTATTTTACAATCTGTTGTGATGAGTACTTTACTGAGTTTCAGGAAGAATTTTTAGTAAAAGGTTGTTTGTACCTGTCCAGCATATTTTGGGAATGGTCCTTTGTCCTCCTCTTGAACGTCAATGGTGGTGATAACCCAGGTCCTTTTTGTACGCTGTAGAGGACGTAGACTGTCTAACTGATAAGAATCTATCCACTATTGGATAAAGAAGTGTATTTAGTGTTACAGTTTACATATTAACAGTTGTATATCTGTTATTACATAATATTGACAACAAACCTGAATACTCTTCTTTCGGATGGCTTGTCTTAAACTGAAATTTTCAATTTCATGAGAAAAACTGTTGGCAGCAGTAATCTTGTGGAAAAAAAAAAAGATGATTATTGGAAGTGTGGTTAACTGGAAACCATTCATATGCTGTCTAGGAGCAATTTGTCTTCACAGAAACATATTGATCCAGTTCTGACAGCATTGCATTAAATTGTATCTAACCCTGGAAACTCCACAAATATCATCCATCTTATTCCAAATGAATTTGCATGAGAGCTTGGATACTGGTTTCCCTGGTCAGGTGATGCCAGTCCCAGAAACATGCAGACACTGCATCTAACAGTCCCTGGTATTATCTCTATGGCTTTTCTCAAACCAAGTATCTCCAATTTTTAAAACATTCACCTCTGTCTCTCTGTGTCTAGTGCTTCTTTAGAAGTTGTCTCGTATTGACAGGACATAAACGTACTACTGGAAAAAAGTTAAGTATGGGGAATATTTCAGGTTCTCAGAGACTCTGTTATGTGCCTCTTAAGTGTTCCAAACATAGCTGATTTACCAGAAGATGAACACTGGCCCAAAGTCTCTAATCCCGATGCGTAAAATAAATTGTTGAGAATGGTAAGTGCACCCTAATTGGCAGGATTTGCCCTTTTATGAGTACAGGCTTCCTGCACTAGCTTCCAACACTGCTTTTTACTTGAAATCTTTCACCGCAAAGGAGTATGAGAGTACTCAAATTACACTATTGCTGTTAGCTCACAGGTAACTTGTACACATTCCTCCTAGTTCTCACCGCTTTTGTTGGAAAGCTTGAGGTTTTATGACCCATTCCATCAAATGTTTCCAGTGGCATTTAAACTATGAAACAGAGCTCCTCCTGCTTGGGCAAAGGTCGGGACTTTACCCTATGACCTTTTTCTGAAGAAAGAAAATAAAGTTGCCAAGGTTATAAACTTGTGAAGCAATCGTTGTTCACCAGTAATGCCTTGGAGCTACTCTGTAAAGCTGTTGCATAACCCAAGGAAAAACCTCTGTGATGTAAAAACAGCAAGCAAGGCTTTAACCTGGCATTTGTACGTAGTATTTATTAGCTTTGTTCCATGTTCAGCTCTGCTGGACCTCCTGAACAAGCTGCTTTCCCGTTTGTGTATGGGTAGCCCCTTTTCATTATATTGGAAGCTTTGTGTATTTTATGGCTTCCACACTCCTCCATGTGCACCAGGTGCACAGCAACGGCTCAGGCTATTGCTGCACCCATTCCAGCCATGGGCACTGCTGAACCCAGTTCAGGACCACGAACCCCCCCAGAAACATTCGTGGAAATGCCCCTGAATTACTGTGGGGCGTCATTAATCCAGCAAGGTCAACACTAGGCACCAGTGTGCTCTGCCAGGCGTGAACGCCCTGCTATCCCTAGCAGGAGGAGCGGAGGAAAACCCCTTCCCGGAGACCTGAGCCCGGTATCCAGGGACGGAGGAGCCATCCCTCCTTGGAGATGAGAAGACAAACGATGCCCACTCCGTACGGCTGGAGCCGGGAGGGGAGCTCCATGCCCGCAGCCCCCGCAGCCCACTTACCTGCAGGAGAAACAGCACGGCCAGTAGCTCCATGGGATGTGGGACGTGGAGCCTGGGAAGGTCCCACCAGGAGCTCGGGGCAGTGGCAGCAGTCCCCGCACTCAGTTGCAGCTGAGCTTTTTCCCTGGGAGTTTGTACGGCGGCTTATTGCTGGCCCAGTTTTTTTCACGAAGTACTTACTTACCTGTGGTTTCACTGGCATTTGAGCTGTCCCAGAAGACAAGGAAGTATTTCTGCCTCGTCACACAAAATTAAAAAAAATGAACTGTTGATTCTGTAATACTGAAATGACTGAGCAAAGCTCAGTCCTCCTTTAGTGGTTTTCTCAGTCGGTTGGCAACCGCCACATCCGGTATTGCGCAAAAGAAGGGTGCCATTACTGCAGATTTATGACCATTATACAGCTAGAATAAAACATGCGGCTTTCCTTGACAGTTACTTGGAAGTGCCATTTCCTTATCACTTCACGGTTGTTTGCAAAAATGCAAACACGCAACTTCATACTTCATGGGAACTATTTTTATCTGCCGTGCCCAAGAGTGCTGCTTTTATATTACTTCAGCCTATGAACCAAGAACAAGTCCTGTAAAAGCTTACTTGAAAGCTGATATAAACAACACTTAGATTGTCCTGTTCAACCCAAAAGCCATCAAGCGTGAACTTGTATACCTGAAGCTGAACTTCCCACCCAGCTTGTGAGAGATACTTTAAATAAAACTACACAAAGAAGCAGGAAATAAAAAATTAAGTCTTGTAAAACCGTGTAAATGGAAGACTGAGTGGCAGAGAGTATGGGGAAGGTCCTGGCTTCTATGAAAACAACTTTTACAGCATTTTCCATTCTCCTGTATTGCTTTTACTGGGATAAGGAGGTTTATTCTTTTTTAGAACTGGAAAATAATTAATTTAGTGTTCTGAAAGTTGCAAAAGGAAGACTTGGGGAAGACCTGATCTTCTGTTCAGGGGAGAAGAAAAGCAATACATCACATCAAATAGGCCACAATGTTTTAAGTAACAGTGAGTGTGGGGAGGAAGGCAGGCAGATGATCTTCTGAGATTCACTATTAACAGGACAAAACAACAGTAACAGGCTTACATAGCAGCACAGGATAGGATGGTTTAGACATCAGGAAAACCTCAAATTGCCAGAACATTCTGATTGCAAAATTCTTGTGTGGTATCTCACAGAGTTGTGTAATGCTTAATATAAAGATTACAAATATAAAGATTTTCAGCAATAGGAAATGCTATTTTTTCCCCTTTGAATCTCTCTCCCTTCATTTTCCTCCTGATCAGTCTCAGCTGAACATACGAACATGCTGTGTGAAATTAAACTAAACATACTTATTCATGTATACTAGCAACAGGAGAATGCGGTTCTCTGCAAGCATCTAGCCACATGTCTTTGCTGTTCTTTGGATCATGTTCTAAGTGTCCTGGAGATTATAACAGAGAATGTAAAACTCGTTGCTTAGTGCATTTAAAAAAAAGAAAGGTATAAATATGATGAAGTAAGTTTTTCCTGTTACTTTCACCTATTATGATGCCTTAACACAGCCATTACAGAATTGACTGCCACATGGAGCAGAAATAATCATACAGCCTAGCTTGGCCATCAGCATCAACATAGCTGCGATGCGCTGAGCTACAAGCTCTATCCTACACTGCAGTAAAGAAATTCTCTAGAAGAAAAATTCAGAGGTGCCACCTTGTGGATAATGAAAAAAATACAACTAAGTAACAAATAGGCAGTATCTCACTTTTAATATAGTAAATATACAGTAGCTTTGAATTACAAGATCACTTTCCAATGAAATTACTAGCAAAAATATCCACAAAAGTTCAAATAAATAAGAACACATGATGACCAACATCAAAAGCTGGGCTGCAAATTCTCAGTTAATAGAGTTCCAGTCTTTCCAGATAGAGTGGTCTGTTTAATTATTTTTCAGAAGAAAACCCACTAATGCCAATGGGAGCAACAAAGGCTCAATACCTTTAAAACAAGGCAAAAACATAGTCCTTTATAGGCAATTTCATACTGTAGAAATTTCAACAATAATATCAGCTCCAAAAAAAGTATCACATACGGACTGAAAAAACTCTGGCATAATACTCTCAAACTTCTAACAAGATCCTTTAAATAACATATGCAAGATTAAAGTTACCTCAAACAACAATAAATGAAACACAGAAAGGACACAAGCAATAATGGGATTACAGCATAATTAAGCAGTCTGGAGTCAAACAAGACAGTTTAGTCCCATGAAATAAGCAGAACCATCCTGTGCAGCATTATACCCCTCTGCCATCACCTTGGGCACAAGGCAGCAGCAAAAAGCAGAGGGGCACCGGCAGCACACAGGCGGCAGAGCTGGGAGCTACGGGCACAGCATCCAGGGAGAGGGGCATCGGTGGGAGGCGAGAGCTCCCTACTTCTGGCAACCCATTTGCTCTAAACTTAACTTTCTCAGAACAAATACTGCTGAGCCTTTTTGCCTCTGTGAGAAGCACTGTCACCCCACTACCCTGAATTTGTACCAGCAAACGTAATCTCTCATTTAGAAAGAAAATTACAGTCCATCTTATCAGCCTTAACAAGGAAACACCCCATGATTTAGGATACTGAACCAGCAGTAGGGATCAAGTCTTCCCTGCAAGGCTCTTCACTTGAGGAAGATGTGAAGCCCCTCTTCCCAGAATGGTATGCATTGCTCACACAATGATAACCCCTCTTTGGAGCATAAATTCTGAGTAAATGCAGAAGCTGTGCTGCTAACAGAATAAGGATCTGGAGGCATTGTGCAGAAACTTCAGTACTGCTGTATATAACTGAAAGCTACCCCAAGGTGTGAAGGGGTGTGGGGGAGGTAAAACTTTAACTGACCACAGTATTTCACTGCAGAGGTGCAAGTAATGGAAAAAAAAAAAAAAAGAAACACATCAAGAGAAAAACAATATTGTTTTAAAATTCTTCATGTTATGCATTAAAAATACAGTTTAGCATTACTGAGGAAAACTGCTTATACATATTAGAGTAAAATTCTGTTTCTTCACATCTTTGTAACAGGGTAATTTCATTGAAAACAACAGAGTTCAAACTTTATACTAGCATAACTGAAGTAGAATCTGGCTATTTATTTAAAATGCAACCTGAGCGTATTTGTTCTGCAGGTAGTACTGCAGAACATTAAACCTTTAAATTATTTAGAAAATAAATAAATAAATCGCTGTTTAAATATCTCACATCACAGTAAACTTGTTCTTCAAGAACCGTCATCAATGCTAGGCTTAGACAGGCATATGACCATATCACTAAACATAGTGAAAAAATATAAATAGCTACACAAACACTGTGCTGTGGAAGTATTTTAATTCCAAACTGAATGTATTTGATGGAATAAACTTTTCTGCTGTATTCAGAAGTGCTTCTAAAGACAATATCCATCAACACAAAATGAAGGAAACAGAAACCATAGTCCTCTTCATAAAAGCAGCTCTTTTTATCTATAGGCCCAGAACACAGTCAAGTTAAAATGGAAGCAAAAGTGCTGCAGGATAAAACCCAACCCCTTGGAGGTCTGCCACCCTAAGAGCTGTTTGTTGAGGCAAACACAGAATTTCTATTTCTGTATGTGAACAAAGACAACTGTGTAAGAAGTATGAAATCAATGAACAAAAATTAGACTTGTGTGATTATCATGTGAGACAAACTTACTTGGCCAGATTGCAGCCAGAGCTTAATGATGAACAAGTACTCAGACTTATTTTAAGTGGCATCACCATCTCCACCTGCGTAACTGTTTAGTCTCCAACAACAGATTGATGTCCATCAGATCACAAGGGCTACATTAAAACAAAACTTTCCTAGGTCTGTGAGAAAAAACTTCTCAGTGCCAATCACCTTTGCTCTGGTCAAAGCTAACTGAAGCACTGTTTATTTATTCTTTAAGAAGTGATCATGCAAAATGTGCCTGTATGCACGTGCCCTCCTTATAACCTAGGAAAGCATCGATATAGAATAACATTTCAGAGGAAAATTTAGCAGACACTAACATTCAGTGCTACAATAACATGCTAAATTAATTACTGCATCTAACAGAATTTGTTTAAAAAAACTGCTATTCTGACTATTGATTTGATCCTGCTCACCTTGCTTCTGGTGCTTGTAATACTGCACTAAAACAGTGTACTAAAATTGCGCACTATAGTAGTGCTTATTGGCAAGAGCAGTCCTACTGACTTTCACTACTGTTAATGTGAGTCAGGAAAACTTGACTAATGAAGGCTTGCAGAATTCAGCCAGCACTTGAAATTCTAGCACTGGATGCAAGAACCTTTCGTCTAACAAAAAAGCTGAAATACATGAGTCTGGAACAAAACAAAAGGATGAAATAGCAACAATAGAATATGCTGGTCCTCTGCAGTTGCTGGTGTTGAATGCCATCTTCTAAGTTTCACCACACCTCTGACACAGCCAATTTATTTGATTTTTGAGCATGTCAGATTAAGTTTCACTTTAATTGCATAGAGCTGAATGTACATGCAACTACAAATCATTTTAACTGTAACTTCACAAATACTGAATTTGGAAATGTAATACTGTATATTACATTCGCTTCCTTTATCAATTTAAAATTTCACATTTGGTCTCCAGTAGACTACGAAAAAACCACTAAAAATATTTCTTAGACTATTCCTGAGCAACGTTTTTATGTACTGTAAAATACTCTAGTTTATTACTACATTTATTAATATTCTCACATTTTAAACTACATATAAATCCATGCTTTGAAATTTTACAAAGCTGAAGATCTGGTAGGCACAATGAAAGAATAGAAACAGCTAAGCATCTTAAAACCAAGATGAGATCAACAAGAGAAGTGCAATTTAACTATATACATAATGTACTTTTTAGTATTTGCTACTTTTTCATTTTCTATCACAATGTGAAGGATCTACTTGTAAAATCTGGTTCATCAGACCTCAGCTCACTTCTCATAAACAGTTCCCTGTGACTGGTGGCCAAGGATGAAGTTAATGCTGCTCAGTATTTAATTTTAAAATGAAGGTACAAAACATCCTCTAGAATTTCATCTTTAACAAGATCATGTCCCCAGCTGCTGTGATTGATTTGAAATTGTAACAGATGAACTGACACTTGAATACTCACTGAACTATCCTTCATATTCTCTTGTATCTCACAGACACGAGAGAAAACAGAGAGTCCGAGGACAGGACCCGATCCTGGTTGTACAATTTCCTTCTGTAGGGTATTTTCCCATGTCACTTCACTAAACCTTGAAACAAGAACCCAAGCTAACTGAAGTAGACTGGACCATGGGATAAATAACAGTCATCTCGGGTGACTGGAAACAAGTATCTTTTGTATCAAAATATATCTTTACTTGAACTTACAATAGCCTTTAAATTCATCCCCCAAGAGTCTATTTTTTAGGTTTTGAGAAGCTACCAGTTCTGCAAATTAGGCCCAAGAGTCTCTAGTAATACCTTCATTTTGCATTAGTCATATATATCCATGTGCAATTTGAAATTTGGTCATTTCCTCTAAATGACAAAAAGCATCAAAGCTTAGAAAATTAACTTCAAGGGAAGTTGTCTGTAAACACAGTGAAGATTTCTGGGTATAAAAATATGCATTCCATTTTCCTAATCTGTCTCTATGGAAGCTGTCTGCTCCCTAATAATTTTTTGTCTTAAAAAGAATCCTTTCTGCATTAAAATATTTCAAAACATTATCTGCATTCTTCTTCTTATAAAAAAAAAATAATCTAATTCATCAAAAAATTTCATCATCTTCTGTGAAGAATTAGTTTGACTTTGCATAGATAAGCACACTCCATTATTTTACAAAAACACTTCAGCTCTTTTCCATCAGAAAACACCACCATCAAACCTGTCTCACAAAATAGCACATCTGTTCAAGAAAAAGAGCATGGATCCTTTTCTCTCAAATACACCAAGTGTAAGAAACACCACAGACTTCAATGGACTTCAACTGGTGCAAATAGGAGGACACATTATAATTATACATTTCTCTCAACTTTCATACTCTGCTATTGTTATCTTCATTGAACAATTGTAAATATTTTTGAGGAAAGACCAATGGAAGACACTTGCCTTCAGGGAAAAGATTTCCTGCTGGCCTTGCTGGCTTAAGATCAAATGTATTGAAATGAACAGTGCTGACTTAGAAGCATGCATCAAGAACATATTTTCTCAGGATCTTCCTATGAAGAAAACATGACCCTTCTGCATTAGCCAAATGCTTTCTAGCAGTCAAGAACCATCAAAATTTACTAATGAATTTTTCTTCATTTAAATTTGCATGATGTTTGTTTCGTGCCATTTGTTTTTATTTTCCTGTCCCCTGTTGGTTTTTTAGAAGGAACATAATTGTTGGCGTTGCCATTTTTCTTTGGATTTGTACATGCGTATGTTTTTAAGCCTTTGATGGGAGCAGCTGAACCATGAAATACTGGGGTTTGCTTAGGGGGTCTGATATTACCAACACTTTGAATTTTAGTACTGTTCTCAGGGGGCTGCATATTGAGAAGCTGTTGCTTTGCAGCTGTTTTTTTTATCTGTTCACTCCTTACTTCACCAGATTGTCTCTGAGAAGACACTGCACATCCCACTCTCTCAGAAAATTTCAGGTGACGTGGATGAGAATCTAACTGGCGACTTTCTTCACAGTATGAATCTCCCCTGTGACCTGCATAGCTTCTGGGCAGCTTTGTAACACTTTCTTGGGGAACCACTTGCTTGTTAGGCAAAGAGCTGAGCAATGCTTTGCCTTTGCCAGGACTTTTTAGGGTACGGATGGAGCCGGGAGCAGTCTGTGGCCTGGCTTTGGCTGCCTTTCCTTTCTCGTTCTGTACAGTCTGCATTTGCAGCCATTCCAGCTGCAGAAGGCGATCAATGTATTTCTCAAGAAATCCTGTTGGCTTTGGTCGAAATTCAGTTTTACCCTCTACATTAACAAAGATGGCTAATTGCTTCAAGTTCCATGAGTTGAAAGGGGGTGGGAGGAAGTCTGGGTAGTAATATTCTGATTCTTTAAAACCCGTATCAGAGACTTGTTCCAAACAAACTGGATCAATTTCTTCAGCTCTG
This sequence comes from Haliaeetus albicilla, assembly GCF_947461875.1. Taxonomy (NCBI): domain Eukaryota; kingdom Metazoa; phylum Chordata; class Aves; order Accipitriformes; family Accipitridae; genus Haliaeetus; species Haliaeetus albicilla. Next base: position 5,692,003 of record NC_091484.1, read on the forward strand.
AGAATGAGTTCTGGTGGTGTGCAGGGGGACGGGGCAATGGGAATCCTTTCTGAATCAGACAGATCACTGGCACTATCATCTTCAGCATCTTCTTTAATAATTTGTACTGATTCAAAATCAAGAACCATTTCATCTACAGATGCTTCTTGCCATTTAGAAGAGCATGGACCAGCTTGAGCAACATGTTCTTCGTGATTCTTTTCCAACTGTTCTTTTTTACTGCAATAAAAATGTTGCACTGGGACATCTTTAACCCTACAGAAGCTACCTTGTGTGCTGCCCTTTATGCTAGGAGGGATCCTGTGCAGAAAAGATTCATTTTGCCTTCTTTCTGGGAGACTCCTCTTTGGTCCTTGTACTCTGTGCAGCGATGTGCAAACACTCATGATCCTAAATAAAAAGAAAGATCACATCCTGTTAGAATGATTAATGTCTTTGGAACATCAGTTTACAAAGGTCTTGCTACCCCCTTCAGGGACATGGATCTACATGAATGAAGCTAAAATTGGCATGGAAATTTGGTAATGAGGTAAAATTAGTATTTGCTGGCAGAGATAACACCGCCTAGTACTGTTTTTTTGTTTTATTCTATTCTGATTTTGCCTGAGAACTCACTAAGGCAGGATAGTAAGTTTCCATACTGATAAATTTGTTGTACTCATAAATGCTGAATTCTGGGGCCAGTGAAGTCAAAAGCAAAACAGAAGCCATGACTTCATCAGAAGCATTTTATATACCAGTTTGAAATGACTACAAACTAAACACACAATCTTAACATAAAACTACCTTTTTGACTGAGAATTGTCATCCAGCTGGTTTCTTCCCTTCTTAAAAATACTTGGTTGGTTACCATGTTGAGTGTCATGGGAAATCTGGAAAGATATGAAATTATGTGATGTTATTAAGAAGCTGACATAAACAAAGTACCCTTTTTCTGTAAACGAAAAAATGGAATGATATACCTTTTCAGTGGCACTTGATACATTTTTGCCTAATCTTCCAGGAGAAGATTTCACATGAGAAACTGGTTTATTTAGTCCTTTGGTGCTTGGATGGCTTTTTCCATTACTGTAACTAGGAAGGATTAAAAATAGCAACATATACAATCATCAGAACAGAAATACAATAAAAGTTTAGAGTGCAATTCAGTTTTAAAAAGAGATAGAGTTGACTGCAACTATTCTTAGACTTAAAGTTCATCAGAACTATGCTACGGTCACTTTTTTTTTTTATACTACTAATGCACTACTATATTTTTAATACTACTAATGCAAAAGTGAATAATTCAACCAGATGATATAATAATAGAAATTAGCCCTTATATAGAATCCTCTATCAGAGGATCCCAAAGTTACTTTGGGGATAACAAATAGTAAATATTAGAGACTACATGTTTAACTACTGATTTCTATAGTACCTGGTACGTGGTCCTACTGCAATTTAACAAAATTAATTATAAAATATGATATGAAGGCCACTGCAAACCAAATCTTGCTTGCCTTTCTCATTTGCATACTCTTAACAAAATTTAAAGGATTATTCCTATGAAGTTAGCAGTGGAAGTGAGCAGGGAGCACAGAGTCTATTCTGATATTAATATAAACTACTTCACAACAAAGGCATAAACAAAATTCACCATTTCATATTGTGATGAGTTGTGGAAATATTAGTAGGAGAAAAACTCATATGCAAGCAAAAGGAATGGCATTACTGATCTGGACAGGTTAAAACTAAAATACATATTTCCTCAATTAAATCAGATACATTTCTGTGTAAGCACACAGAACCATTAAATCAGTGTATTTCTTAAGAATCAGAAAACAGTGTTTGTTCAACAAACAAGAAATATTATTAATTTTAAAAAGGAAAGCTTTAAAAAGTCATTTTAGAACAGGAATAAGCAAACTGTGCCCTCCTGGTCTCATCTAGTTTGACTGCAGTTCAGTTAATTTGTCAGGCTGTACATCTTGTTCACAGTTTTTATGTCAGTATAGTCAGATTTTGTTTTAAAAAACATGATTTCACCATGTCAAGAGCTTGTAAAAGAATGAAAATAAGTCTTGTGGCTCCAGCATTGATGCAGTCAACTCTGTCACTTTACGACCTGCATGATCATACTGCACAATCGTTTCTGTTGCTGTGGGATCAGAGGAGAGGATGATGACAATCTGAACAGGACAGCCATGCACTTATTAACTAATCTACAGTATTTAGAGGTTTCTGTAACTAGAAAGAGAGAAAATAATTTCCTTACTTTACCATTCCTTTGTGGTTTTCATTGATTTGGCTTTCCTTTTTCTGTGTCTCTCTGTGCAGTAATAAGGGATATTCTTGAATGCCTGGTCCCATTATTATTCTTTTTAAAGGGTATCTGCTCCTTTATTTTTACATAATCTTCAAATGACTCCAGTCTTTTGGGTTTGTAAGACACAGCGTATCAAATGCAAACATCATCACCACGTCCTAGAGATGCAGTAAACAAACACCATGCAATTCCTCCCAACGTGATTTATTTATAAAGCAATAAGATAATCAGCTACCAAACGGTACTGGAAAACACTGTCCCCTCCCCCAGCGCTCGCTTAATGAGAACCAGCATCATTCGCCTTAACTATTGTCGATCCACGCCGAGCTGCCATCACCCTGGGAGGAGAGCCGAGGGGCGAGGGCAGCCCTGCTCCCCCTCCCAGGGGCACAGGTTGGCCACTAAAGCTGCAGAGCACAGCGGCCAAAGCCAGCCAAGGGAGACAGGCGCAGGCTTTGCTGTGGGAAGCCCTTGCTGCTGCCGCAGCCACCGGGCACAGCCCGTCCGTCAGTCCCGGTACCGCATCAGTACCGAGGGAGGCTGGGCCAGCTGCCCCGCAAAGCACCGAGCTCTTGCCAGGAGGTTTACAAGCCTGTCGCTGAAAGATTGTTGGTAAAACACAGGAAAATATCTGGAGGTACAGCAGCGTTAGAAGACCTACTTTTCATTGTGTAACGTGCTCATCATCATTTTGTTCCTCCTGCGCAGCATTACATGTATTGACTGGAGCCGAGTATCACAGTCAAATGGTGGTGGGTGTTTCTGCTCTTAATTTAACAAGAACAGATGATCAACCACCTGCGTTCCGTGCATGTTGAGTTGTCCTTTTTGTATCAGAAAATGCGCTCTTCCTGTATTCATATATGCAAATTTTGTATCAAATACTTAATTTTTTTCTTTTTCCACAACAAATCTCTCAGCACTCACAAGCTCCTACTAAAAATACTCAAAGAGCAGAATTCGTAGCGTTCTTTTACTTTCCAGAAACCGCATCCCCCTACCAGGGGGGCAGAGACACGATCTGCAAAAGGCGACAGATGCCCCGCACCGAAATACCTCTCCCGACCCACCGTTGGTTCGGTTGCAGCGCTATCCACGTACTTATATTCCCGTCTCCATGTATTTACACCTGATCCTGTCCTATTTCCTCGGTGCCTCCCTCCCGCTCGCCTCCCCGCCACGGCCGAGGAGGGAGCGCAGGACAGGGCGGGGGTTTGTCCCCAGCACCTACCGGATCCTGACGGACCGGGGCCCGGCGGTTTCGGGACCGGGGCAGCCCACCAGCAAAGAAGGGCCGGTGGAAGGCGGGAGCGGCCGCAGGCTCCGCTCCCTCCGGGGAGGCACCAGCCGTTCCCGCCGCCAACTGCCGCCGCGCTCCCTAACGCCAACGACCGCAGGGCAGCTCGTTCGTTAACGGACCGCCTCCGCGCACCTTCTGCCTTCCTATCTTTCTTCCCTTTTCTCTCCTTCCCTTCCCCTCCAGCCCTCCGAGCCCCCCGCCACTCGCCCGCCCGGTACCTGCCTTCGCCTCAGCCGCCACCGGCAACTAAGGGCAGGTCGAGGGCAGCGGCGTCCGGCGCGCAGTGCGCAGGCGCGCGGCGGCGGCGCGCACAGGCCGTTCGCTTCGACAGGGCGGCCGGGAGGGGAGAGACTCTGCGCATGCGCCGTCCGTGAGGGGAGAGGACGCGGTGGCGGTCTGTGCCGCGGGGCGGGTGTCCCGTCCCGGGCCGGGGCTGCTGCCGCCGCTCTGCCCGCCGCCGGCCCAGGGGCAGGCCGGGCATCGCCTCGCCTCGCCGCGGGGCGGAGGGAGGACCGTGCAGCTGATGTGGGCTGCAAAGTCCCCAGACGTGGATCCCTCCCCCTCCGGCCACGGTACCGAGCCCGCCTCCGCGGCCCCGCCCGACAGCCTCCGCCGCGACAGCCCCCGAGCTCCCTCCAGCCTCTGCAGCAGCCCCGGCCTCGGCTCCGGCTCCCTCCCGCTCGACAGCCTCCAAGCCTTCCCCAGCCTCGGCAGCCCTCGCGAGTCGCCCAGCATCCAGTGTGACAGCCTGGAGTGTCCCTGCTGCTGCTGCTGCTGCTGCTGCTGCAGGAGCGTGGGCTCGGTCGGCGTCTGCGAGGACAGCCTGCAGGCCCCTCAGGCCGTGTGTAACGGGCGAGGGTGTTTCGGGGCACACCACGGCAACCCCCGGGCATCCGGCGACCTCTCCGACAGCCTGGAGTCCTTCGGTGTCCAGCACGACAGCCTCCAGTCGGTCTCCAGCCTGCGTGAGAGCTTCAGGTCTTCCAGCATCAACGGTGATAGCCTTGAATCCCTTTCCAGCCTGAGCAACGGGTCCACCAGCCAGCACAGCGGCCTCGAGTTTACCAGCCAGTGAGACCGCCTTCGTCGCCCCATACAACGTGCTAGCCTCTGGTTTGCTTCCAGCTACTGTGAGAGCTTCCAGGTTTCTGCCCTTCGTTCAGGAGGCTACGTTGTTCCAGTTGATTCTTGCTGCGTCCAGTGCAATAAACTCAAATACTTGCTGTCCGTGGCCGCCGTTCCCAAGTTACGTGCTTCGGAGAGGCACTGCTCATTATTACCTGCAGTGTTAACACTGATTTTTTGTCATCGGTTAAGAATGGAGGTACGTGGTCCTCGGAGGAATCCCAGCTACCTCTCTGATCTCTATCAGAACATGTTACGGGCTGAAGAAGCACCGGGACGAGGGCAGCAGCAGCCCCCAGCAGTCCATACAAGTAGCAGCCTGACTCTTCGGAGCAGTACCCCGGCCAAGGGGGGCCCTCAGCCAAATAAGCTTCAGAGCAGCACTTCCTCCAGCTGTGATCCAGCATTACGGCCTATCATACGCCGCCGAGCAAGATCTTTGCCTGCATCGACCGAAAGAAGGAAGCTTGCAGCAGTGCAGTGTCAAGTTCCTGGATGCCAGAGTCGTATGAACAGGGTGAGATTTGCTGATGCTTTGGGCTTGGAGCTCACTGAAGTGAAAGTCTTCCAGACTGGGGAGGATCCATCGATCCCCTTGCATGTCCTTTCCAGGCTCTCCATAAACTCAGACCTGTGGTACAGCAGCTCAGACTTGGAGTTTACTATGCAGTGCTTGGTCCCTGACTTCCAGCAGCCTGCAGACTGTATGGATTTCTCATCCCGACTTCAGGAGCAGCAGGTGTGTCTTGAACGAGTGACCAGCTCAGATCTGGGGCTCAATGGCACCATCCAGGTTCGCAATGTTGCTTTTGAGAAGCACGTATCTGTGCGATACACCTTCAACCAGTGGAAGAGCCTGCACGAAGTGTGTGCTCATTGGCACAGTAGCATCCCTGAGAAAAACGGGCAGGATCAGGTCGATGTTTTCACTTTCTTTCTCCCTGTGCCTCCTTTCCTCCTTCAGCTGTCCTCTGTAGTCCAGTTTGCAGCAAGGTACCAAGTCAATGGCCAGGAGTACTGGGATAACAACAGAGGCAAAAACTACAGTCTCACCTGCCGGTCTCACCCCCTTAAGATGCCTAGAGAATGTGAGGAGAGCTGGATCCACTTCATCTGAAAAAAGGAAGTGGATGCAAGAGCAGCTTGTCAGTAGTCTCGGTGGCACTCTTTTCCTTGGCCCGGCTCTCTGCTCCTATGGTAACAGTCTCCTTTTTGAAACCTGCCAAACCTGGCAAAGTGCTCCAGGGCAGGGAAGTAGCCAATGACCCGTACAAACTGTTCTACACCTCTCAGAAAGTAAAAAGGGCCAAAATGTGTATTGAGTTACATCCGTTGAAAGCCTGTGTGATCATTTCTTGTAGCTTAGGAGTCATTGCAGAATGGTTCCAGGGCATGCTGTCAGACTACCAGCAAGCAAAACAAGGCATTTCACGTTGCTAGTAATATTCTAGGTTACATAGAATATTTCTAACTGATCTATTTTAGCATTTTATACTGTTTGTTTTCTAAATGGACAGTGTGGCTTTACTGGTTTTGTTTCTAATTTTGTTTATATTATCTCACCAAGTCTGGGCACTATTCCGTTTATGCATAATTTGGATGGCAGACACTGTGGGGAGTACTTATATATATATATTATTAAGACTGTAACCATGTTAAATATTTCCATTAATATTTGGGCTGGAAATTAAATGTTATTATGAGCAGAACATACGTGAAAACGTGCCATCAGCCCCTCTGTTTCCCTTAAGAAAAGGCACCTTTTTTTTTTAATTTTTTTTTTTTTATCTCCAGTGTTTGCAGTAAGCAGCAGGAATGATTGTTACCAAAGTGTGTGTAAGTTCTCATCTTTTTCAGGTGAGGCACAAGGTTTTTTCATTAGGTGGTGGTGCAGGAATTGTCCTTTCTTTGTGCACCTGTTTTTACTAAGGGAAACTAGAGCAATTTTGCACTTGGGTTGCAATTGCAGTTGAAGATCTCAAAGCACTGTATGAATGCTAATGATCTTATCACTATTACTGGTAAATTTATAAATCAAGAAACAGATATAAGATATATAAAAAAGGAATAAAATACAGACAATACATGGGGCTGGTTACAGAGCCTTAGAATAGCATGCCAGAACCCTGAATCGTGGCTCTCTGTTCCCCAGCATCCCAGTACTACTGCAGTAGTACTTTTGAATTCTTTAATCAACTACTTCTCATTATAAACAAGTTGAACTCCTTTGCAGCACAAAGCGGGAACTTCAAAGCGAAATGTTGATTTTACTCGTAAACTGATACTTGCATAGACCCATAAACAGAATCCCTTCTGCAGCAGGGAGAGCACAGTAACACCGTTAAGATGCGGTCTTCCCATGTTTCTTGCTCTACTTACTTTCATTCTGTAGTTTTCGCGTGATTTAAGATTGGCAACAGGCTGAAATCTAGTAAGTAAAAGATTGTCCATGATTTTTTTCATACATATTCATAACTGCATGGAAAGTTTAGCTTTATATGTGTAGCATGAATTTTCAAAACTGACTGGCTGGCTGGAGGTATTAGAAGAGCTGCTTTTTTAGGACTGTAGTATGAAAATCAGGCCACTTATTCGGGCATCTTATTTTGGATTGCTGCTTATTCATGAAAATCACAAGTTTTTAAAATCACTGTTGTAAGCAACCCACAGCCAAGTATATATTAGTCCAAAAAGTCTACTGAGTAATTCTGGAAGTGCAGAAACCCCAAGAAAATTCATGTGTCTGGAAACTTAATGTTACTTCTTAGTTGTGATACCCAATTAGCAAAGCTAGGATTTCAAGTGAAGAAGCTGCCTGGTTCCATTAGTCTTTGGCTTTCAAAGGGACTGAAGTCATGAATGAGGATTCTATGAGCTGCTGAGCAACTCTTGCAGAGTACTGAGAAAACTCAATCCTATTAGAAACCATTGAGAATTGACTGTGTTGTCTGCTTTAACTTTGTACTGGAGCACTGTGAAGCTGAATAAGTTGAAATTGTTTTGAAGGAGTAGGTGAGGCTGAGGTGTGATTGCCAACTACGGAGAGGAAAGAGTGCTGCCTGCTTTCAATCCACCTGCGTTATTGTCTGTATCTGGGTTAGAGGAGTGACCATGACCAATCCAGCAGCAACTCTTGTCTCCTAGAAAAATTAGTGCAGGGAACTGGAAGTCTAGTTGTCCTCAGGTGGCACAAAAAATGAGAGCTCTGTGAGAAGGGGTGCTACCTAACTGCAAGGTTTTTTGCCTCCTATGGTGGGCTTCATATGACTAAATGACATTATAGGACATAATATATCTGAACTACTCAACCTATACTCTTCATAGTCAATGGAGATGTTTTCGCTATCGTTAGCAGACTACCTGTGGTGTGACAAACTGTATCATCTCTGCTGAGTGCAGAGAGAACACTGCAGGACTAGTTCTGCCATACTGAAATTCTCAGCATTAGTGCAGATTGTGCCAAATTCTGCCAGAGTCTGTAGATGTCAAGTTAGATGAGCTGAAACACACCTTCAGTGACTGCAGAAGAATCTTTCTTGGTATGAATTGAAATTGCATATCCTTACTTTGGTGAAACTTTCTCACTTAAGGAATTCCATTAAAGTTTATCCAGTATTGTTAAAAGTCCATAGAAGCAAAGTTTTATGTACTTGTCAGCAAAGTAAGAAGAAAACGAACACACACACACAGAAGCACTGTGCTGAATAAAAGGCACTATTTTAAAGTATTGTTTCCCCTCACTCTTTCCCCCTCCCAAATTACTGTATTTCTTCCATCAGCAAAACCACTGAATTGCCTCTCAGCACACCATAAAAATTCCATCTCTTGTGAGACTGGTATTTGACACCAGTTTACAATGGATGTTGCTGGAGCCCAATGCAATACTTGGCTTACTGGCAGAAGGATGCTGTTGCCATCTCCTGGGAGAGACTCTTTCATGTTCTAGCAAATGTCAAATATGAGTGTTACTGCAGGCAGGGACAGATTATGTAAAGCTGAGGCTGTCAATTTAAAGGTTAATGTCATGTATACCACAGTGTTGGAGACAGGTGAGAAATTAATGTCTCGGCAATATGAGTTTGGCTTGTATTGTCTTCCTTCTGCAACCTCTCAGGGTATTTACCTGTGCAAAATCTTGAACACTAAAGTATTATTCCAAGTTTGCCTTTTCTCTCTGCTTGTCTTGCACTGCTGGAGAAGAATTAACAGTAGCTGTTACTAAACCAGTTAGCTGTCTGTGCTGATGGAGAGTTGAGCAGGCCAACCTTATAATGGAACTGAGAGTGATCTCTGGGTTAAGCTGTTAAACATTCACACGAGTACTGGCACCTGTCACATGAAAGATGAAATTTGCACTTATGTTTTCCTGTCACATTCAGTACTGAACATCAAAAGGATTCTAGTTGATAAAAAAGGGATTAAGCCATTAAGTAGCGGTAATACGCACCTGTCGTGAAGGTAAACTTATGACCACCTTTATAAATTCTCAGGAAAACTTGACTGCTTGCACTGTGTTCAAACTGAGCACTTCCCTTATAATGAGGATTTGGTAAAAGTGAATTCTTCACAAGGGTTATTGCCATATCATGCACTTTTAAAAACCTGTATTATAGTCATACAATAACTTAATATCTAGTAGTCCACAGTTTCAAGGTTCTTTCAGGTGTGTTTTTTAAAGAAACATGGAATCCATGTAAATGAAAAGGGGTTGTCTTTCCTGATTAAACATCTTGTCCAGAATAAAGTACATTACACAGTGTATCAATAAAGCACATGTGCTAGACAAAAGGTCGTTTTGTTTTAGTGGAGAGTTGTACAATTGCAAAGTGCTTAATTAATTTTAAAAACAATAATAAAACTATGGCTATTGTAATACAAAAGATTGTAATAAAAGCTTTTCACATTTTAATGTTTTTGTCAATGGTACTCCTGTTAACAGTTAAGAAAACTCATGAGGCAACTTAATGCTGAGTTGTCACTTACAGAGCAACATACTCACGAAAGTAAAGTGGGATGGAGTTGCTAAAAAATGAACAGCACTTGATAAAAATACAGTGATTAGTCTATATAGCTGCAAAAATGACCAGGCTGCCACTTCTTATGTGGAATTTGCTGTTATTTCACCTCAGAGTTCTGTGCATCCAGCACCTGCAGGATTAAGATCTAATGTTGAAAAAAGGCACACTGCCAGTTCATTCTAATATGGTTTCATGGAAAAGAAGAGAGAGGGGTTTTCTTCTAATAGCACTTTCCAAAGGTGTGCTAGACTGTACTTAACACATTAATTTCTGAGTGTCACAGTTGTGTTATTCTTTCTTCCTTTTGTTGTTTCAGTTTTCATTGCTGCAGTCTTTCCTCTCAAACCGCGTTCTTTTCACTCGGGTTTCTTGAAAATATATCTACATGTGGTATGTTAAGAGAGTGTCCCTCTCTGCAGTAACTGATTTATCCTTTATATGAAATGCATCTCCATCAGTGTCAAGCATTTACTTGATACACTTCAAGATATGAATAATCTGTTGCCAGGTTTCTTCTAAAGCAAAATGGAGACATTAATGAAGACCTATATTACCAGTTACTTTTTAATCAGTGTTAAAAACTTCCAACACTGCATTGTCAAAGTTGCTTGGGGGAAAGATGACTGTTGCAAATCACAGTTTAAGTACAGGAAAATGTCTATATTATGCTAAGTTGTTTAAGAATGTCAGTGTCACTTTTTATTACAAAGCATACAGATTATGTGTTATATGCATGTAGCTGCATAAAGGAGGGTGCTTTTAGAAAGCATGGTCTTATAATATCCTGTCTTTACAACTCTTGTTTTTCCATTTTCCTATACTACTGATCTGAATCAGAACTAGCAGTACCACCTTAATTGTCATAAGTTTACCCACTAAAATAGAGTATTAAGCATCACCCCGAAATAAATACGGCAACCACAGTGTAAGCTAGCCAGGAGACCGCAAAGGATAAAGATAGTGGTATTTGATTTTAATAACTCACTTGAAAACAATGTGAATTTGTTTTAGCCTCGGGTGTGGGGGTTGGGATGCATGTAAGAATATTTAATACAAATACAGGCTGGGCAATGAGTGGATTGAGAGCAGCCCTGAGGAGAAGGACTTGGGGGTGTTGGTTGATGAGAAGCTCATGACCCAGCAATGTGTGTTTGCAGCCCAGAAAGCCAACCGTATCCTGGGCTGCATCAAAAGAATCATATTATATACTCTTACGCACATCCTCACCACCACCCCTGAGGCAAAAACAAATTCACATTATTTTCAGGTGATTTGTTAAAACCAAAGACCACTATCCTTTGCTTCCTCCCCAGGTCAAGGGAGGTGATTCTCCCCCTCTACTCCACTCTCGTTGGAGTACCACGTTCAGCTCTGGGGCCCCCACCATGAGAAGGACATGGACCTGTTGGAGCGAGTCCAGAGGAGGCACACCAGGATGATCAGAGGGCTGGAGCACCTCTCCTGTGAAGGCAGGCTGAGAGAGTTGGGGTTGTTCAGCCTGCAGAAGAGAAGGCTCCGGGGAGACCTTCCAGCAGCCTGCCAGTACCTAAAGGGGGCCTGCAGGAAAGCCGGAGGGGGACTTTTTACAAGAGCATGTAGTGATAGGGCAAGGGGTAATGGCTTTAAACTGAAAGAGGGTAGATTTAGATTAGATGTAAGGAAGAAGTGCTTCACTGTGAGGGTGGTGAGACATTGGAACAGGTTGCCCAGAGAGGCTGTGGCTGCCCCATCCCTGGAATTGTTCAAGGCCAGGCTGGATGGGGCTTTGAGCAACCTGGTCTAGTGGAAGGTGTCCCTGCCCAGGGCAGGGGGGTTGGAACCAGATGATCTTCAAGGTCCCTTCCAACGCAAACCATTCTATGATTTAAGAGAAGGACTGGCTTTTTCTATGAACATCCAACCATCAGGTTTATTTTACAGGTAGTTAGTGTTATTTTTTAACATAGGTCTTATTTTTCCATTTAGTTTCAAATTCATAGTTTCTTTGTATTTATCTTACAAAGAAAAAAAATTAAATTCCAGCTTGTAGTAATAGTAATATGCTAACAGTCAGTTGTAACTACAGTACTTAATTTAGTGTATCATCAGTGCTCAATAAAATGTTACACGTACTTTACAGCATTGCCTGGTAAAGACACAGAACGGCAAGTCTAAGTGATTAGTCATTTGTCAACATGAGTCTAATGTTAGTACTGACTTCTTTCCTGATTTGGCTTTCTCCTTATGATCTCAGATCTGCAACTATTTCAGCTGACGCTTGATATTAAAACTGTTGGCATCAATGCTTCTGACCCTTCTCAGTTCTACATACAACAGCAGCTGTGCCAAAGATTGATTATATTGACCAGTACAATGTTTTCCAGTACCTGTAATGAAGGTAGATATTTCTGCTGCTGTAGTGAAGAGTGGTCACTGTACATAGTGCTACCCTACCCTAAAGACAGTTTTGCTTCCATTTTCTCTGAATTTTTTAAGTGTAGTTGTTGTATCTGTGGCCCAAATAATTTCACTCTTTGTTCCCATCTGTTTAATGCATAACCATGAAAATTATGCTTTCTGTTGACCTCCTTTCTGCTAAACCAAACAAAATAGACATTAGAGAATGAGAAATGAACATACAGTAGTCTCTCAGTCACATCAGTGTACCTAGTGCAGGAGGAAAAGGGTATGATCCACTCACTTCTGTACTTTATGACTTGCTTTTCTTTTGCTATGGAATGAGTAAGGCTGTTTTCTTTACAAAACTTGAAAATCTGTGGATAGTCTAAGCCTGTGTGTATACTAATGTGACTGGTAAGGGAAAGCATCGAATGCAAATTGGCTTTTATTACTTCTGCTTCATATGATGAAAGTAGAATTCAGAGTTCCATTTTTATAGAAAAATTCTGATGCTTGAAGTTCCTCATGCAAAGTTTTGTTCCTAGTAGGTTTCTCAGTAAAGCTGTACTTCTACAAATCTACTTCAGATCACCCACTGCTTTCTAATAAAGTCTCCCAACAGCAAGTATGTCAGCAGCTAATGCTGCAGCTAATCCCTTTAGCCGACCATGCCTCCTTGCAAAATGCTCAGCACTACTCACTCCTATGGGATCAGCTCCTCAGTGGAGATACTCCAATTCTCATACCACTTTTCATTTTCTTGAATTACAGTGACATCTGGTGGTATTTGAAATGCTTTCTGTATAGGTTTTTTTGCCTTTTATAGCATTGATTTGTTTTCTTTCTTATTTTAGAGAGACGGTGATGTTATTTTATTTACAATTGCTGCAGGTTTATCTGCTGTGAAAGGCGATTCTTCTCCTAGACACTCCACTGTTGGTGCTTATTCTAGGTATGAAGGGAGATGCTTCCTGATACTCCACTGGATCATGTAAGATTCATGCTAAGTTTTGTTGTATTTGTGATAGGTCACCTGTGACACAGGTGATAGATCCACTATCGCACCAGTACAGGTAAAGTCCCACTCTGGAACTGTTGGGTTTCATTTAAACGTGTTACCCAGTTCCCTCTGTATAACAAAGAGCGCAAATGTCAGCAGAAGCCCTTTATCCTCAACAACAGGTCTGTCCCTGAGCCTCTGTATCCATCCCACCTACTCGGGCACTTGATGGGAGTGAAAATGTTTCCGATTTAGCGTATGAATGAATTACACTGGTTTAGCAAACTCACACTCAGTAACTTCTGTCTACGCTGTGCACCGAAATTAGCGCTCTCAGTACTGGTTATCAATAAAGACAATTTGTAAACATAAAAGAACAGAGAGGGTCTTGCGTAGGCAGCTGCGCTGCTTTGAGAAGGGGACTGCATCGCCCACCAGCGAAACCACCCCGCAGACCTCTCCTTCCCCCCGCAGGAAGGGCCTTCCCTTTCCTCCCGCTGTCTCGTCGCCCCGGGGCCGTCACCGGCTCCCGCTGCCGGCATCACTCGGCAAACGCTTCGTGCCCTCCCTCACGACGGGCCAGCCGGGGCGGGAGCCAGGGGCGCCGGGCCAGCAGGCCGCCAGCCTCGCTCGGGTGAGAAGGGCAGGCGCCCCACCGGGGTTTTTTTATAGCCGCTGGGGTGGCTGCGGCCCCAGTCCGCACCCCCGCTCCCGACCGGCGCCAGCAACCGGGCAGGCGGGAGGCGCCCGCCCGGCCTGAGGCAGCGCGGGGCGGCCTGAGGCTGCCGGAGGCACCGCCCGCTCCGCTCCGCTCCCCGCCTGCTCCGCTCCGCTCCGCTCCGCTCCGCTCCCCGCCTCCTCCTCCGCAGCGCAGCCTCAGCAAAGCGCCGCCTCCTCCGCGGCGGATTGAACTGTAACCTCTGGGAGAGGCTGCCTCACGGTAAGGAAAAACCCCTCCTTCTGCCCCGCGCCTCCGACGGCGATTGGTCCGCGTGCCGCCCTCCCGGGCGGTGATTGGATGGAGACTACCGCCGCTGGGAGTGATTGGCCGGCGGGAAATGGCGCTTTTTTTTTTCCTGCTCGGGCGGTGAGGTGAGGGTCGCCAGGCTGTGGGGGGCTTCTCTGCCGCCCCGCGGCCAGCTGCTCTCCCGGTGGTGTCTGCCCCGCTGCTGAGGTGGCAGGGGGCACTTCGGGGAGTTTTCCTCTCAGTAACAGATCTCTTGGGGGAGATGCCAGCGACTGCGTGTGTTTCGAGGGCGGAGGTCTCGCACCCTCGTCGAGAAGGAGGCACCTGGAAGGGGGTTTATATTTTCTTCTCTGGCTTGTCTGACTAGGCAGGAGACGAGAGATCTGTGAGGTGATAGCAAAGGCTTCAACGTAGGCTGTTGCGTTCTTGTATTGGAAAAAAATAATTTAAAAAACCCTCTGTATTTGTTATTTCTGTATTACTTAGGAGTACAGAAATGACTAGTGTGTGTTCCCAGTTGCTCATTCTACAGAAGTCGTTCACTATTTTTAATCATTATTTCCCTTTGCTTTCCTTTGTCTAATTCTATGTAATTTCTGGCATTGGGAGACCAAAACTGCAGATGGTAGATTGGTCGATGTAGATTAATTCATGCAAAGCATGAAAAGGTGGTTGTTTTTTTACATGTAAACTCTCAAAACAAAGAAAATACTTTGTCTGCTCTTGAGTATTAATGTTTTGAGAAAACTATAATTTTGAGATCTTGGGTTTTGGTGGCAATGGTCATCTTGGAGCCCATCACTGTATAATTAAGAAGGCTTTTTCCCTGCATGCATTTATCACATTTTTCTTAAATGATTTAAGCTACCATTTTTTAATGAGGCCCTTCTGGAGTTCTGCAGTTCACTTATCTATTCTGAATAACCTGGTGTTGACAGTATAATTGGCCGCCTTCATGCTCTTTTCTCGTTGAGAAATAACGAGAGACTGCTGCAGGACTAGTTGATTATTCCTTTCACTCTTATTTTAAGCAATTGTTTATCCATGTAAGGATGTTTCCTTATGTCCTCATTTAGTTTAATTTCTTAAATAGTATTTATACTAGACAAATTTTGGAATTTGTAATGTATTTTGACTGATTACTGATGTGTTTGCAAAATCTTTTTGAAGTCTATGTCAGTGAATTGTGTTTTGGTCAAGAGAGGATTGTTCCCTGCTTATGCAGCTGAGTAGATGAATTGCAAAAATGGCAGCCAGGAATGAGATGCAGGTATGTGCTTATAGACCAGAATATAAGTATTGATTGTTTTAATTACTAGCTTAAAGCACTCCTTCTGGTGTTTAATTACAAGTAAAATTTGCAGCGTGGCAAAGAATGTGGTAGGAAGAAATTTTCCTTTGACGTAGGTTAGTGCGAAGTAGCTGGGTAGAAAGCAAGAGGAATTGGAAATTGTTATTGATTAAAATAAATCGTATGCATTTGACATAGGTGAATCAGTTGGGATGATACTTAAGATCAAAATGTTGAAATCTGGTTATAATTGATTTAGAATAGAGTGGCAAAATAGTTGAGGAAGGCGCAGTAGTCCTCGAATACATTAATATCTTGTCACTAATCTATAACTTAGAAATGCGAAATATTAAATGTACTAAGGAAGGGGTATTAACACAATGAGCACTTATGTAAGCATTTGTTTCTAGTATGAGGAAAGAAAAATCAGTTAAGGAAAACAGGCAAATAATTAAAAGCTCAGTGAGTTAAGTATTTGCATGATTAATGTATTAGATACGGTGTTCTGTACTTTAGGTTTTACATTTAATGATTTTGTGATTCAGAATATTTGCTTAGAGTGCAACAGATGATTGCGTAAAACCTAAGTTAAATCTTGTTAAATCAGTATCGGTGTTAAGCATACAGTAATACAGTTACTCTGTTTTCTTTGATTGTTGACAGTTTGAAAAGTTAATTGATGAAGCTACAAGAAAAAAAGATTTCCAATTATTAGAACAATTTCTGGCAGCAGAAGACTGTGAAAACATCTCTCACAAATGCAGCCAACAGTTTGTCAACAAATTAGACAAGCTTCTGTGTCGGGTAATGTAATTGTAACATCAGAATCATCCTTACTGTCATTGTAATAGTCTGAAAAATACTTTTTTCATTTGGCTTGGTTTATACCAGCAGTTGATTTGAAAAACTGAAATAAAATTTAAGAATGACATCTCTACTTCAAGCTGCAATTAAAGTGGGTTTTGAGAACAAAAAGGCATCTGGTTAATTAAATACAGGTTCTTCTAGAACTGTACACTAAAGTTTATGTTATAATTTCAATTTCAGGAACTTGACAAACAAGAAGTCAAAAGCATTTCCACTTTACTAAATTCTATTCAGAAATGTGGGAAAAAAATCAGCATAGCAGGAGAAGATGGGCTCCCAGCAATGATAAAATACGGTCTTATTGGAAGGATAAGTAAAACCATAAAGCATATGTGAACTTCTAAAAAAAAATAATATATATATATATAAAAATTAATAAAGCATGCATAAGTAATGCTTCAGTGCTGAACAGCTTAGTATTCAATTTGGTCCCTGATTGTTTTTGAATTAAAAATTTCCCATAACTTTGCAACAAACATTATTCAGATTTAAATGTTCTTTGACAAGTAGCTCCTTATAAAGTGATACTGCTCCATCACAGTGAAGGTTTTGCAAATTATGCAAAATATAATTAATTAGATATGCTTACGGCAATTACAACAAGATGATACCTTTTATATGAGCTTGCTATACTGCTTTTGAGTTGGGAATTGGAGGTTCCTGGTGCAATTTAATAATTTTTGTGTTAATACTTGCAACATACCCATTCTTTCAACAGATTATAGTGCTATTTCAACACTATAGTGCTATTATTTTGTGTTATTGCAACCTGCATGTTAAATGCATTAATAATTTGTAACTCAACATAATAAACATACTGAAAAATAGACACCACTTCCTTATTGCTTTCACCAGAGATTTCACTGAAGAAAATTAATGGCAATGTCAGATGAGTGTTACTCAATTGCCTTCTCAACTGCTTTAATTAAAAAAAAAAAAAAAAAAAAAAGGTGGTGGTAACTTCATGCTTATATTCACACCTACTAACACACTTTTTCATTCAGCCATTATCCATTTTCAGCTCTTTTGTCTGTGATGGGAGATGTAAAAGTAGATCTCTAGTTTTTGTGTTGGAAAGTCAGCTACAGAAATTACTTACACTAGTTTGAAATCACCTACATTTGTTTAGTGTGAGTGAAAAGTTTCAGTCTGGGGCTAAAGTATGCTTAGCAGACTGGTAATGTTGTTGCTGTTTTAATTTTTATATAGTTTGTATAATTTTACTGAACTATAATACAAACTATTGTCCTTTTTCATGCTATTAAAATAGATTTACTTTTATTTTCCCTTTACATGGTTAATTGGTTTGAAAAGATAAAAGGAATTTTGATCCTCAGAGGAAATGAAAAGAATGAAATGCTTACAAGTCTGGCTGAAGATTTCTTCAACGTGTTGCTGGTAAAAATATATTGATAATAAAATACATTGTGTGTATTTGTCAATATAATTATTACTAGTTTAGCAATAAAAATGTGTTTAGAAAACTCAAGCTCAGTAACTCCTGTCTACGCTATGCACCAAAATTAGCGTTCTCAATACTGGTTATCAATAAAGACAATTTGTAACATAAAAGAAGAGCTTTTCACTTTCAAATGTGTTTCTATTTAATATCCTTCTGAAGTTAATGTTAGAATGATTTCTGAAACAGATTATGAGTCTTTCTGGATAAATAGTTTGCCTGTATTCATACTTGTTTTCTGTTCATGATTAGTGTCATGAAATAAAATTTAAAAAACAACAACGTAAGTGTTCAATGAACAAAAAAATTTCATCTTGCGCTAATTTTGAATACATAAATTATTGGTATGCTAATCCCGGGACCCCAGGTTTATAAGATCTGTGAGTTTTCTTTTGTCATTGGGGAAATAATTTCGATAAATTTAACTGAAATATAATTTTGGGAAACCACACTTGGTATTAGAAGTACTCTCTTACATTCTTCATTAAGGATGAAATAATTTTAAAATCTTAAATGCTTTTCGATTACTTGCTTTAGGTACATGTTACCTGATTTTTATGCTGTAATATTTACAGTATCAAAATTATGTGTTTTGTTTTTTATTGTAGGCTATATGTGATAGCAGACCTGAAGGTGAGCTTAAAAAAAGTGTACACTAGATATGATAGTTAAAGTGCTCTGAAAGAGACATTTTGAAGTTATCTGTGTTAAAATAACTCTTACTACTTGTGGAGCTACCTTGAGGCAAAGTAGTTCTGAGAAGAACACATATAATGAGGGTGGTACAAAGTTTCTTGATCTAATGTAAATATACCACCAGATCTATATGCTTCAGCTAATAAACCGTAACAGAAAAGAGCTTATCCTCAAGAGGGCTGTTCTGCGCACAAAGGACTACATTTCTCATTCATGTGAAAAAAGCTTGAATGTCAACTGTAACTTTGATTGTTTAATTTGAGGTTTCCCTACTGACAGATTTCCTTGTAACTTGCTGATGTCAGGAATAAAAAAGCAGGATAGTCTAGTCTCCTCAGAGATGGCAACTGAACTGAGTTTTTCCTAAAAAGAACATTGTTTCTAAGCTACTGTCATAGCTTAGCATAGCACAAGAGTCCTTCTTTATTGACCTTGTTATCATGAATATCATGCTGCTCTTACCTTTCAGTATAGCACTAGGTAGAAAGTCACTACAGACCATTATGCTGTCACAGTCAAAATGAAAGATTCATTTCCTTGTCCCTGGGAAGATAAATTCCAGGGTCTGAATTATATCTCAGAGAGCTAAGTTATAGAATTGATCTGATTAGATTTTTAAAATAATGATCTCAAGCCCAAGGGACTTATGCAGTGATGCACAGGAATAGAAACATCATAAAGAATCATATTTACTATAAATTGAAGTAGCTATTCTGTCTTGCATTTAACCATGAAGCTTAAGATGCTTATTTTTAAATATCAGTAATCCTGTATGGAAAGGAAGGCATACTATATTTTATTTCTAAATGAAAATTAATCTTTTTTCAAATGCTGGTGAGGGGGCACCCTAATACGCTCTTGATAACTCTTTAATTTAGTGTTTTCCTGTTCATTAGGTAAAATGCGAATACTAGAAAATTTTGTTCTGAGAACATGTACCCTCATCGCCGATGTAAGAATTAGTATTTATGTTCAGCAGGAGGTAAACATTCTTCTTTCTAAGCAACAATTTAACAGACTTTGTGGAGATAGTAGTTTAACTGTATAGATGCTAAAAAAAAAAAAAAAAGAAAAAGATAATACCGTAGTGCTGTAGTATCAGAAGAATGATACAAAATAGTGGTATTAAGCTTCTGCTGAGATAGCTGTATAAAAGCATAGGAAATAATATGCTCTATTACAACTGCTATAAATAGGATTAAGTTTGTTTGTTGTAAATTCTTTAGGTACTTGCAGGAAATTTGTATACCTTCTAGTATACTCCAAATTTCTCCTATTTATTTTAGTAGCCTCAAGCTGTCAGGTTTTTTTTTTTCCTCTCTAAAGAAAGGTAAAGTTACCAAAAAGTCTTCTGTAAAGGCTACATCCCCGAAGGAAAGGCTTTTTAATGCAAATTTAAGGTACATTTTAGCTCAGCAATCAACTGCAGACAGAACTCTAGCTTTGAAAGTTTTTTTTCTATATCTAAACCTGCAAATAAGAAACACAACCCTTTAACAACTGATGTTCACATTAAAGCTAATGTAATTCATTGAAATTGAGGTAGTTATATTACGGTAAATGCCTTTAAAGTTAAGATAGAACTCATTGTCTTTTCTTGTTTTGCAATTGTTTAAGCATGTTATTTTCTTCAGTGGTACAAAATACATTACAAGGGCCCAAAATAAGAACTTAAACCTTAACTTATTTTATATTTAATCTTATTCCCTTTTTTCCACTCTTCTTAGGTAGTAAGAAAACTTAATTTAATGCTTGACAACATACCTCGAGGTGCCAGGAAAAAGATATTTTCTACAAAGGAAATGTTGCTTGTCATGTAAATAATCTTCAGTATAATTTTTATATCGTTACATCATTTGCATAGCTGGGAAGGCGGTTTTTACTAAGACTGTTTATAACGCAGATTGGTCCCTCTTTAACTCACTTTTGCATTCTCTATTGTGTTGCCAGTGGCAGGTATTCTCATGGGTTATTCTCCATAACAAGCCTAAATTTACCTCTTTCCCGATTATGGGTTAGGCTTCTTCTTATCCCAGTTGTCTTAAAATAATTAAACTGGTATTTATAAGAACGTGTGTAAAGCACAGTGAATCATTCACCTGAAGGATAAGCTGTTCATGTTGGGAAATTTTTTTACAGCTTTTCAAAAAATAAATATAATTAAAATTATATATATCAGGTGATTCACTTCCCCAGTAGTACTTTCAGATGTATATCCTTAGCATAACAGACATAACCCTTTGAAGTCTAAGTTTAGCTGAATCAGGGTTTTGTCTCATACATTGAAAGCTTGTAATTAAAGAAACTTTTCTTCTATGCTTTGTGTTCCTGTCATATTTTGATGAAACATTACTTTGTTTGGCAGGAGTGACATGGGGAGGAGAATTTTGGATGCTGGAGGTGAGCATGGGACTTAATAAACAATTTAGTATTGAGCTTCTTAAAAATTACATGCAGACCAGTTAAAAATCCAGAGAAGACATTTAGAAGCTGTACAATGTTGCGATTACAGTCCTCTGAAAAAATACAAATGCTGCGTGAAAACAATCTGCAAATTGGAATGTTTCTGATGTATGCAGTGCATGGCTAACTCCTTGAAGTTTTCAGTCCTTCTCTAGAATATAAGTTTTAAAATAGCAAAAGCTCATAATGAAGTGTCTTTGAGGGTAGTGAATTGCTAGCCATATATAGTAGTACTGTAACTTCTCTCAGGGATCAGTTTGGCATCCAACAATTTCCCAGTTCAGACAGGTGAAAGCTGAAAAATTCTTATCTCTTGCTTATATACCTAGTGTTGCTCTGACATTCCTTGAAAGTTTGGTTGAAATTTCATTTTGAAACGTAAGTTGTTTAGTCATCCTTACTCCCTTAGTTCTTTATCTGTATGTCCTTTATGGGTTACATATTTGGATATAATGTGATACGTAATATGAAATGTTCAGCACTGCTTTTACCAATTTCCTATGTAATAATGTTTTTTTCATATTAGTAGTATCTTTAAAACTACTACTCCTGTAAAATATATTGTTCTGTAGATTATGACCTGCAAGTAGCCATTACGGAAGCTTTATGCAGAATGATATCAGAGAAACAAAGAGGACAACTGGCATGCCAGTGGTTTTCCATGGAGTTTGTGTCCAATGCATTTAAAGGAATTAAAGATTCTGAGTTTGAAACAGTAAGTCATATGAAAAATATTTCCAGGGACGTAAACTTTCATTTTACAATTCTTTAAGAAATTTCTGTGTTTTAATAGGATTGCAGAAAATTTCTTAACCAAGTGAATGGCATGCTTGGAGACAAAAGAAGGTAAAACTGAATTTTTTAAAGCTAATATATTGTCTTTTTTGGATTTTATGGCCATTCATTGGGAGTAACCTTTGTATCAAAAAAAACCCCTGGTTTTAGGAAACAAAGATAATACAAACAAATAAGACTAATTTTGCTGTGGTATAAAGTCAGGGAACCATGCAGAGTTAAGATATTTTTTAAATACTCAATTTCTTTACTATTTAATAATACCATCTTTTGGCACATTGTCACTGATACTGCCTTCTCTATCAAGATGTTAATTTTATGTAATTCCCATATTTGGAAAAAAGACAAATATAACGTATGTTTCAGATTATTAGATAACAGCTGGAAGAAACTTTGCTAAATAAAGAACATTCATTTGAAAAGATTCTTAAATAATGTAAAGCGTATGCTACACTTCCTTTAATAAATGTTTATAAGGAGCTAGTTTTCGTATTCTATTTAGCTCTGTTGCAAAATCCTGAGATGCTTGTTAATTCAATAAACATGTAATCTAACAATAGCTAGTAATCTGTTGGTATATATTCCTTTATTGATTTAGGATATTTACATTGAGATAATGATCAATGAGTATATCTGCTAGAGAAATAGGACATGAAAAGGAAGAGAAAATTGGAGATTTTTCTTATCTATATGATTACATACTCTGCATGTTACTTTTATATGTCATGACAGCAAAGAGATTGTCTGGTATGTCTTTATATCAGGTGTATATTCAGTTTGAATACCATTCTTAAAATACCAGCAGATAAGCTAGAAGTGTGAACGTAGTGACAAGAGGTCTGAGATCACTGCTTTAATTGTGAGGATATATAAAATTTCATGTTATCTCCTTTGGGAAAGAAGTGCAGGCAAGTGACTGCTCTTTTGATTGCTGTGATCTCTTAGTCTTTAAAGCACACAAGTTTTGTGCTGAAAACACAATCCAGTTGCTGTGTTCAGATATGCAAAATTTATTTACAGCATTTTAGGATACTTGACAAAATACTGTTTTCTTACAGGGTTTTTACATATCCATGTTTATCAGCAGCTCTTGATAAATATGAGGTAAGTTACAGACTTAATCATATATCTGCAGATATTCATTTGTGCAACTGAATAATTTCTTTGCCTTCTAAGAAAAAGGATCAAGTGATTTTTTTTTTTTCAGGAGTGTACAGATGTGCATGTATTTAAAGTTTGTCACACTGTAACATAAAGCCTGTTAGCTGGTATAAATCATTGCTCTCAGCTCTTACTCTTTTATCTTAATTTTTTTCTTTTAGCTACAGATACCATTGGATGAAAATCTTGAAGCATTTTGGGTAGATTTCAATGTTGGTAGCAGAAGTATATCTTTCTATGTGGCAGCAGATGATGCAGTAAGCTAATTTTTGTCTGTCATACTAGATTGTTCTGAGGCAGTAGATACACTTGAAAAAAATGTGTATCAAATTTGTTTCCCCACATCAACATGTGGAAGTCATGTGTGCAACTGTAGTGTGAAGGGGGAAAAAAAAATCTAGATTTGGTGTACATATTTAGATCAAATAATTTCAAAGTAATGACTTTCTAATACTGTTTGTGAACAGTTTAACATATGCACACGTGAATAAGAAGCCATGTACAAAATTGCAGTTATAATTTTTGTAGATAAGGCTCGACTGTTTAGATTAATGTCTCTACCAAAGCTCTTCTGAAACATTGTTCACTGTTGCCAATGAAGCATATGTTCATTGTCATTCCTTGTAACAGAGGATTTAAAAAGTGGAAGATTTGTCCTCACTGAATAACTTTCTGATAACTGCACTTCATTTAATTGTAATATAATGGTTTCTAGCTTTAAAAATATGTATTTTTCATATAAGGATCATCAGTGGGAAACTGTCATTATACCAGAAGAAGAGGTAGACCTGTACAGCCTTGAAGGTACTGGCACTCAAAAATGTGACCTTTTGTTACACAGTAACTTGGATTTTCAAATGGATTAATCCTAAAGTACTGACTCAATTCTCAGCAAAGCAAAATTCCCACTTAAAATATTATAGGTACTGTTTTTATCAGGGATAAAATTGCATTGCAGTCACATTTGCATTTTAGGCATGCGGGTGTGATTTTGTTAAAATAATGTCTTATAGTTATTTCAATGCAAAATAAGGCATAAGACAATGATGTTTAATAATGTTTCTTTTAAACTAGTTGGAGTAGTCTTGTAAGTATCTATAATTTCTCTGCAGCTAAAGTAAATAACCTTTAAAGAAAATTCTACAGGATAATATACAGAATAAGTACTTCTAAAAGATTGAATCTTGAATTGTTTCACTAATAAAATTTATTGTAGGTTAGAGTGAATTTAAAAAAAATATACATCTTAATAGCTGAACTAAAGAATACAAGTTTCATGTATTTACAAACGTTATACGAGATGTTAAATTGTAGTGAAGCTACTTTTCAAATGTTGTTTTTGTCCAGAAAAAGATTCAAAGAAATTACTAACAATAGATCTAAAAAGCCCAATGAATGTGGGTAATCAAGAAGGAGAGAAATTTTTTTTATATTTTGATTCTATCTTGGAAATCAAAGATGTAACCAGAAAGATTTATGGATTTAGTAAATGTAAGGTAAGATTTAAACACCTTTTCAAATAGTTTTTAATTGATTCAAATGTCTCATTGCCATATAAATGTTGTCATAGCTGTGATTATTGGTATCTATTTATACCAAGAGTTTCTAATTAACATCACCACTACAGAACAGCATTTCTCCCATAGTATGTTAAGCTTCGGAAGTCTTTCAGAAATTATTCATTAGCTAGCCCATTTTGCAGTACGCTTACCACTCTTACAAATTTACTCATTTAGTAAAAAAATTTTAGCAAGCCATAGCTTATTCCTTACTGCTTGTAACAAACTTGTTCACCCTGAACACTGACTGACTGAGAAACTTGTGAGGAATGGAACTGGAATGAGCTTGTAGAATCTGTTTTCCCCTATAACCTGATTTCAGACACTTGTGATCTCTGAATTAAGTATTTTCTTTGTTTCTTGTTTAAAAAAGTGAGCAAAGTGTATATTTTACATGGATGGTTACTCACTTTGTAGGGCTTTAGTAAGAAGCAGTCCGCATCAGTTGCCAAAACGACTGTACATGTCGTCTTTGATGAAAGTGGATCACAGGTATTTTACTTCAGTATGCTGTGCTGGTTGTTTTCTTGTTTTTTTTATATTTAGTCTGATTATTAGCTATTTTATGATCATTCACCATAAAAACAAGGACTTTTAAAATGCCAATAAGTAAAGATAACTGTAAAACTAGTTAAGTGATTTCTGGTAAGTATGTATTGTATATTTGGGGAGATAATAATATTAATATCCAAATCATAGAATACTTCAGACAAATATACATGGGGGAAGTTCTTTTATGTGAATTGTGATTTAGTAACCCATCCTTGTTAGCGAAAATAATAGTTAGGTTGGATGCTTTTCAAACTATAAAGTATATAAGCTCTGAACTTTATCAAAATCTACATTGAGGAATGTGTTACTTAGGGTAAAGAAGTTGCTCTCTGCGTGTTTTATAAATATAAAACATAATAAAATACAAATATTGTATAAAAGTTTAAAAAATCCAAAATGTTATATAGGTTCTGGTACCAGAAAGTCAGTTATCACCATGTTTGGAAGAAAAATCTGAAGAAGAGGAGAAACTCAGTACCTGCAAAACCCAGCAACTTCCTGGAACTTTGAGGACTCGGAATAAAAATAACCATCAAGAAAAATGTAGAAGTGGTTCCTCCAAGGTAAGTAGGATTATCAAAACAGAAAAGAGTACATAAATAATACAAGTCAATTTAAATATTTATCATATTTTGTAATATAAAAACCCTATTATTTTACAGTTGGAATATAATTAATATAGGGTTTGATTGTTTTTCTTACAACTTGACCCTAAGCTATATAAATCCCTTTGCAAAAAAATTTCTCATTATTATGTATTTTGAAACTATAACAATGTGAGAAAAATAAAAAACAATTGTTAACCTTCTTTAGACCATTATACTCTGAGAATTCTCTGTAAAAAGAAGTGTTTTCAAGACATGCCATGCTGAGATCTCTTACAATGTATGAAAATCTCATATAGCCTCTGGAGACTTACTAATGATCAGTAATAGCTGTAATTAGAGACAAGTCCTATAGGCTTGGCATTCACAAAGGCTGATGATTACAAAAAAGCACATGGTTGTCAAGACGAATCCTATATCGTGGTTAATCAAATCAATTTCATGGGACTGCTCCTATGCATAGCTGATTCTCTGGTTTAAACTGAGATTGAGCCTGGTGTTTCTTTTGCCCCACAATCACTCTAAAGTTATAAACGTTATGGTTATGCTAGGACTAACTACAGTTATGCTAGGGATGGTGGAAAAGATGAAGCAGTGTTACCGTGTCTTAACTGCGCAATAGACGTGCAGTGCATGTGTTGCTAGGGGTGGTCTAGTAAACCTGTTCCTGAGGTTCTGCTGGTTTACAGCTTATGTGATAGCTTTGCAGGAACTCCTGCGAATCATCTTGGTTACTTTGATTGTTAACAAGGGACAGGATTTGTCCATACTTTATTGAATTAATTTAGAAAACAACAATCGCTGATCTCAGTTTAAAAACATTAGGTTTTAAGTATTATATAAATCAAGTATTTTGGTGAACTTTCTCTAAAAAGGGAACTGCATAAAAATCACATTACTTTGATGTGTGCAGCAACAGCAACTGATATTCCAATAATAGAAAGTGTCAAAAGACTCATGGAAATAGATGTTTAGTTTGGTTTTTTGTTTGTTTTTTTTTCTAAAATCTTGTGTTGCCATCCTTAAATCTGTGTATTACGGTCAAGTTTTTTCCATTCCTCAAGATACCTACATCTTGTAAAAGGAAAGTATCTGAAGCATCTGTGCTTATTCCTGGAACTACAAGATTTTCCACAAGGAGTCCACTGGTATTTGTTAGCACATGTAAGTTTACAAGTACTTTCAGGGTAAAAATATGCTATAAATTGTCTTTGAAATACAAGCATGAACTGTGATCCTTTGCAGAACTGGAAATGAAAAGTAGACCTTATGGAATCTCCCTAGCAAGTGCTTTAAACTTGAAATTTTTAAGCTAGGCCACTTGCTACTGGTCCATAGACATGATGCAGGATAGTAGCTGCACATGCATTCCGAGCAGCTGAAAGCCACCTATCGTTTTTACTGCTGCTGTCAGTCAGCTGTTTGTGCTGGAGCAAGCTGACAAGTCAGCTATCAATTAGAAGACCTAAAACATGGGTGTTTTTTCATCTCTCTCCTCATATGCTCTTGGTTTAAAGAAGTCTCAGCAGTTAGTGCTTTTATAGCAGTTGTGGTGGAAAATAGCATTCTCCAATGTGTACACGTCACTTGCATTTTACTCTTCTCTAGAAACTGCATGTGTTTCTTCAAGGGGCAGTTGATTATATGGCTAGTGAGCAAGGTGGGATCCGGTGCAAGGTTGAGTCACAGGTCCAGTGCTACTGATCCTTACGTCAGAAGTGCTTCTTACAGAGGAAAGGATAAGGAAGAGACTTTATCAGGAAGAGGAGTCATCACTTTCCTACTAATAGTCTTACTGTAACAGATATTTAATATGTTTTACAAGGGAGAGATTTGTAAGACAAAGACCAGTAGAGGCTGGAGGTGCAACTAGTGGCAGAACAGCATGACTAACAAACTTAATTTTCTTGCTTTAACTGTCTCAAGTGCATCAGTATCCTTAGTTATATATATCCATATATCACATACAAATTAAGAGTAACAGAGGCTAGAAAAGATGGCATTTTCAGATTAGGATGGAAGAAGACAGAGAACTTCTGTAACTTTTTTATTTGGAACTCAAGCACACAGTCTATTCCAGCAAAAATATATTACAGTAAAATCTTTAAATAGGTGACTAATTTTCTACCAGAGCCAGGCTGTAAAAAGCATTGCTTGCCTCCAGACATCCAGTGTCTATGGGCTCATTAACCTCCATGTAACATAACTGAAATCAATGGAATTATAAAAGGTGCATGATGAGTTTATATAAATACTAGCCAACTTTTTTTAAAGTTTATGGAATAGATGTCATCATGGGCAGAACTCTTCATATTGATGTCACAGACAGCGTAGTAATTATAACAGAAGAAATGGTAGAATTCTAACATGTCTCTGGTTTGTTTTCAGCCACTCCTTGTAAAGGACGATTTAAATTACCTTTGGAAATGATGAGCTCTGCTGAAAGGTCTAACAATAATGCAATAAATGAGACCAGAAAAAAGAATTTCTATCAAGAACCTACTGGAGTATGCATGTCATCTGTAGCTAAGTCTTTTACTTAGAATAACATTAATTTATATTCTAATTTCTTCCTAATTCATATTTTAAAGAGCTAGAATTTTGTAGTCAGCACCTCACTTCTAGAAAATAGTGTGTGTTACTTTATTGCATAATGTTTTCTTGTCCTCTGCGTTTCAGGTTTATTATGTCTGAAGTCAGACTGAATTCTCACAAATTAGCTAAAATTTGTATTCACTCATCAATTCTGACCCCAGAGTTAACTTGCTTTTACTAGAACCACAATTCTTCCTTTGTATGTAATATGAGAACGGTGTATATACAGAGTCTCAAATTAATTACGCAGTGTTGAAATACTCTTAAAAACATATAATAAGTTCAGCTGTAATTATGAAATGTTAATGTCTTCAGGTTATAGCATTTATTGCATTGGTTTTAGTGCATTTTTGATTAGGCATTCACTAAAATCAAACAAAACTACATAGGTGTCACTGAACTGCAGTTTGAGTATATGTATTTTTGCTTCTGTTCCAGCTGAACAAAGACTTCAAAGTAACATTTTTATTTTATTTCTGGTTCTAGGTGTCTTTCTGGGTCAGATTCAGGTCAAATCCTGGACTATGGGATTCTGAAGCATTTTTTTATGTAGCCATGCTTTAGAAAAAGGCTTTAACATATAGAATGTGTAGTTAAGAATATTTCAAGTATTACTTTCTGGGAGAATTTTACTTCTTTTGCTTTCTCCCCCCCCCCCCCAATTGTCAGTGTTACTTACTGTGCTTTTTAGAGTAGGCAAAGATGTACACTGGACAATGAATTTTGTGAAACAGAACAGAAGATGAGGAAGTCAGATATTAGAAATGAGATAAAACTACCTGAAAAGGTAACTGGAATCAGCACTTCCATGAAATGAAAAAATAATTTCATATTTTATTAGGGAAAGTACAAGGTTATGAGGTTATACTGTTTATAGTCTTACACTAGTATTTCCTTTTGGATGTTATCCCACTATAGAGAATGTATGCTGAAGAAGTTTTAGAAAGGATACAAGAGGCAGAAAATGAAGGCACACAAAAGCAAATGTTAGGCAAGTAATTTTACAAGTGTTGATAGTCCTTTTAAAATTATTTTAATTTTATCCATTTCTTTTGTAATAGTAATTGATACCAAATTAATCTCTCATTTAGATGAAGCATTAGATATTGTTCCTGATTCTCAGCCAGTAGGGAGAAGCCACAAACCTTTGTAAGTATTGGGAAAGGATACCAAGTCACTGTTGTTGTCACTCACTTTGAAGGGAGTATTTTCAAGTATTGCCAGAATTGAAATTCTGTTGCATAGTTTTGGAAAATGCCAGAATTTAATTGTCTTGTCTTCCCCGAGAGTTGCATTAAGAACTGTTGGCTATGTAAGTCAGGTCACTTTTATTATGTCGTCTTATTCTTTTATTCTGAAATTCATGGCACCAAACCAGCAGTCTTATATGTATTTGCTAAGACTACTTCATGAACAATAGTATTCTGTTGTCTTAAAGACTTCAAATTGGTGAATCTGTTTATGAAAATAGTACTCATGAACAAGTTCAGAGTAGGAGTTTAAGTTAGCTTTAGTAGTAACAGGGAGAGTAATTCTTTCAGATGACATCAGAAGGTAAAATACAGATGACATATGGGTTTACATAAGTGAACTGTGCCATAAAAAGTAGATTTGACACACCACAGAGTTATCTAGGTTCAAGGTTTAATGGTGGCCATAGGATATTGTTGCCTTTTCGAAGTTGACTTAAAAAT
The DNA here is from genome assembly GCF_947461875.1 of Haliaeetus albicilla. NCBI lineage: Eukaryota > Metazoa > Chordata > Aves > Accipitriformes > Accipitridae > Haliaeetus > Haliaeetus albicilla. The sequence goes on from NC_091484.1 coordinate 5,721,834, forward strand.
GTTGTTTCTGAAGCTTTGCCATTTTATAATGTGTTGGTTAATTGAACAATGGTAGCAGGCTTAGGTACCAATGTAAAAGGCATTGATACCTACAAGATATTATTATTTTCCTATTTTGTGGTGCATGTTTATTATAATTAAGGCTCACTTTCTGCAATTCACTGGTAATGAGATGGTATTATTTTTGTTAGGCTGTCTGGTCTTTTGGAGAGTTCTTTTGATAAAACCAAAACATGGAAAAAAAGAGCATGTTCTGTTCCTGAGAAGAATATAACAACTGGTGACAAACAAAAGCTAAATCCAACGTCCTATCCAGGTTATGTTCACACTTTGTTAACTGTTAGTGTTAAAAAAGTTTAAGATGAATTTTTAACCTACAGTTGTGCTTTTTTTTCCTGTATTAGTTTCTGTTGTTAGTGAAAGAGCTGTGAAACAAAAAGCATTTACTGAATTTTTTGAAGTATATCTCCAGATAAACAAATTAGAAAAGAGAAGAAAATTAAATTGATACCATGAGGGAAGAGAACTGCAAAATACTTAGTGGACAGTCAGAGTGTTAATGATTTGGAACAGAAACTGTTAAGTACAGAAGGGAAAAATATTTAAACTACTACTGAAACATCATTTAAAACATTTATTTCAGCTAAAGCGTCAAAAACATCTTTGCATTCTGATTTTACAAAAGAGGAACCTGATGTTCTCTTTAGAAAAGAGACTGCAAATCCAAAACAACCAAAGATGGTGAGAGTTTCTTACCTTCATTTCTTTGACTTGCAATTAAGAGAACTGTCAAATTTTCAGTGTCTCAAAATTTGTGTTTTACTTTCATTTAGGCACAAACTTATTTTTAATTGACTTTTCATTAAGACCCAAGTGAATTAACTAATGTCAGCTTCACTGTTTACTCTGTGTGACCTGTTTAAGATTAGTTTACTCTGTATTTCTTTTTAAAAGTCATCTTTTTAAAAAAGTCCCTAAATAAGCACCAACTTGTGCTTTCCATGCACTTCTTCATTTACTTTTGAATGTTATAGTACACAAAACCACAACACTTAAAATATCTGCTAAACTGATGTTTTATTGCTCACTGTTTGAGCAATGCAAGGGAGAATGGTTTTCAAAGGAATGTGATTTAGTACATCTAGAAGACATCTAATGAAGTTTAGGTGATTGTTGGGAACCTGTAGTTCTGTTTGCAGCTTTGTCTTTCTGTTGAACAGGTTCAAAGTTGAGTCTTAAACTCTATTTTTATAGAAAACAAAGCCTAAAGAAATGACAGATGCAACAAAATCCCTAATTAGTAAAATCAGTGACAGATACAAAGTAAAGACTGATGAAAAAGGCAAAGCAAGAGACTCCTTGGGTTTTAACAGGTATGATGTGAACAATTTACTTTTGTGCTTATTCTTTTTGTGCATGTGGCTTTGTCTGTGATCTACTCTGTCTACAATTATTTCATACACTGCTTTAATCTGAATCATTTGTTCACTTCTGATAAACCCTATTGTACTGAGGAGTAGGAGACTAGTAGTTGAATGGTTCTAGTAGTTGAAATAACTACAAAGGCTGTTAGAAACTCCATTCAGTGGTCTTTCACTCATTCACTCACAACATGTTTTGTGGAGAGAAATTAACTGGGACAGTTCATGGGCACTGCACCATCCTATCGTCATAGTTTGGGGGTCAAACTTGGATTCAGTTATCAATTTTCTGATCATCTAAAGTTCCTAGTTCTCTCTTCCTGAAAGAGTTGACTGTTAGACAGTTTAAATTTAACAAATTCTTAAATAAGAAAATTAGTCTCACCTTTCTGGAACTGATGCTTGGAGATACACTTTACATGTAATTACATGCTCTCCATGTTTGATTGTAACTGGGTGACAAAGGACTGGAATAGTTAGGCTACATCACCTTCTAAACCTTTTGGAGAGGGATTTGGAAAACATGCAGAACCTGCAGTATACCTAGCTGTGTCATGTGGAATGAATTTTTCTAGAGTGCAAAAATGAAAGGGCCTGATCTCTTTTAATCCACTTGGTTTTGTATTTAAATGCCTGAATAAATTTGTTGTGTTTGAGAAGGCCTTTATTTATATAAGCAGTATTCTAATGCATATATTCTAATTAGCATTTAACAAAATGTATCCTTATGTTTTAGGCCGCATTTAAATAAATCCTGTGTCTCTAAGGTAACATATTATTGCTTTTATTGGAAATTTTTTCAGAACAGATATATATACATATATGGTGGTAGCGAGTAGATGTAAAGCCAAAGTTCAGAAATATCGCTGAATGTTAAATATCTGTAGACATTAATATTAATTATGCATTGACTATATATACTTAAAACACTTTTTATATATTTACTTATGTGGAATAATATTTTTACAGGCAACTATCTGCCAGTGAAACCCAAATTAATTTCTGTTTACATATTATATAATTGAATCTGTTCCTTTTGAATGTGGCAATGCTAAATATTTAGAATAAAAATATTATAGTAAATGAGATTATAGAATCCTTAAATGGGATATAGCCAGGACACAGGAATTAGTCTTAATGTTTGGGGGAAAAAAAATTCTGAGGTTTTGTTGATATCCTTTAAGGATAAATTCTAAAAGATTTGGTTTCTGCTAGCTCTTGTCCCCTTTTGCCATATTGTACTGTTGCTAATCAAGTGGAAGTCTGAGCAGCTGCTAGGTTTTTTCATATGTTCATGATGAAGAACTTGCTTTTTGTGATGACATTATGTATAAATGCATAGTCCAAATTTGACATATGAGTTAACTTTTTATTTATGTGTAGGAAGAAGTTCAGGATAGAAACCTGAAAACCACTACTTTTCTTAATACATCTGCTGGTCATATTATGTAAGTAGTTAAAACACTTTCAAACAAAATTTCTAATTGCCCATACCTAACTCTGTGAAATGTTCATTAATTCAGTCACAAAATTGATCTCTTTCTCTGTTTGACAGGGATGATGTCTACAACTTTAACATCAGTGGGTTTGATGAGCCTACAATAAAGCTTGGAGTAAGAATATAACTGAAATTGATATGTTATGAATAGAATATAAAGGAGCTCAGTCAAGTTAAATTATGTCTCCTGAAAGTATAGTTAACATCTAAAAATTCAAATGACATCACTGAACTAAGTGGGGAAAAAAAGTTTGCCATGTAAATACCTCCATCACTTTCAAATGTATAATGATACACACTATCCTAAGGTTCTGGCCACTTAAAGCTATTACGATGTTTTCCTGAATTAAGAATAAACCAGTTTGTTAGGAGTATCATTATTGTTAAATTATCCTATTATCCTGAAAGTGTTATTGCCATCCTTCCAGTCCCCATTGTAAAGACATCTTTGCCCAGCTGTTTGAGTAAAAAGAAGATCTGGCTAAGATAAGAGCAAAAGACAACAAAAGAGAGTTTTGCTTCTTATGGCTCAGAGGAGCCTGCTGAATTAGTGAAGGTAGTCAAGTATGTGGATGGAAAGTAATGTATTAGTTTGAGATACTGAAAGCTTCAGTCGGTTCCAGTTGGTTTTAACTATCAGCTCTGTTCTTAAATAATTTCTAAGATAGAAATTAATCATTGTAAGTTAATTGCTGAGTATAAAAACTGAGCAGAAGAGCCTTTAGCTGTTACTGTCTGGTGGCCTGTTTAACTTTGTTCAAATTGTATAACAAATTAAAACCTTCATTTGTTTCTTATTTATTTACATTTTTAGATCCAAGAACTGCATGTTACTGAACTGAGTGTTCATACAGATCCAAACAAAAAAGGGTAGGGATGTTACATTGTGTCCTAGTCTGCTGATTATCAAGAATAGTACTGTCTGCATTCTCCGGCATTCCATTATGAAAATCCAGGGAATGTATGCACGACAATAATATCTTGACTGTGTTGTTTTTTCAAGCAATAAACATAGCTGCAGTGGTCTCCTAGGCTGTTTGATTATTTTCCTTTGGGAAGCTTACAGAAAAGGAAAGAATGTGTTTCATGAAGAAAACAGCTTTAGTTCTCTTCATGGAATGCTATGGGGATATAAATTCCTCAATAGAGGGGGATAGTTCTTTGTTAATGATCAGCCTGCAAAGGGACATATTGTTACTCTGTGTTCTTATTGATTGTTAGCAAATAAGCACGTCCACTAGAGTTTAAGGTAAACGGGTGTATCAAAAATGGATGTGAAAACAAAAGTAGGTACATTTGTTCGAATCCTTAATCCACATATCGCATGAACAGTAGGAAGATTTAGAACAGGTATTTTTAAATGTATCATTTAAAGGTGTTTTTTTCTTTTCTAATTAAGGAACACAGTTGACAGTAAAACTAGCACTGAAGTGAAAGGAAGAAAAAAAGTAAGGCTCAGATTTTTGTGGATCAGTGTATCTTGTCTTCCTACCTTTAAATACCAATTATGTAACTGAAGGGTATTAAAAGTAAATCAGTAACTTAAGGAATTTTTTGGTTTTTGTAGACTAGAAACAATCAGAACAAGAAGCATCTCTTTAGTGACACAGACACAGAATACAGAGGTGATGACAGCAAGACAGACATTAGTTGGCTACAGGAATCGAATAGGAAATCTAAAGCCCTGTTAATTGATTACAGTAAAAATAAAAAAATAGGGAAACCAATAAGCACAAACAAAAGTAAGAAACATTTTTCATATTCCTTAAGAATGCTACAATAAGTTTGTCCATAGATATTAACTGCACAGCATGTAATGTTCTGTGTTGGAGATACAATATGTTTTTGTTGTCTTATTTCCAAGCATAAGGAATTTTCAGATTAGTTCTAATCATTTATAAAGGTTAATTTCCAAAAAGTCTGTATTTTAATGTGTAAAAGTATTGGAGGATGGGACAGACAGAGGTTGTTGTCAACCAAAAAACCTTTGGCTTTTTAAAATGATGTGCTGAAAGCAGTTTACTGAAGCAGTAAGTTGGCGGGCATAAAAGTGATTGTATGATTTTACAGCTAAAACTCTAAACGTAAAACATTTGAATATTTTGCTGATTTTTATAACTTTGTGTATTATAACAGCAGATAAATTCTCTGAACCTGCTTGCCAAGTGGATAAACCTAAAGGCAAAAATGCAAATAAGAAAAAGGTAAATGTAAATTTGCAACTAGACTTGTAATACATATTCAAAATATCTTAACTCACTACAGAAACTATTTTTAAATATTTTTTTATAAATACGTGCCATTTCTCCATGCTTATTTCAAGAACATTTGTTAAATATGGTTTGTTCTTTTCAGGTACTATATTCTTTTTACGTAGTATTTAGCTAGTATTTCAGTCATAATACTAGCTATGAGTTAGAGTGATTATTATACATTGATGCTTTTGTTAGTTTTATTACTTAAAATAATTGATTATGTCTATTTACTACTTAATAGCCATCTACTCCATTGAATATGCCATTAGCTTTTCAACAAGTTTTCATGTGTCTAATGTGCTTAATTTAATTTTAATACCTTTGAGGTTATAATTTCTTTAAATGAATATATATAACATAGTGAAACTGCAAAACAAAAAATGTTATAGATGTTCAGAAAGAATAATAATTGCAAAATATTGTAAATGTATTAACGTTGGGAGTATAATACATAATAAGTGATTATGAACATGTTAATGGCAGATGCTTGTAGATGTTTGTAAGCCACAGTTTAAAAAACAAACTGCCAAAAAATCCCCAAACCTTCCCCTGTCCCCTCCAGACTACTCTTTGGTCTCTTAGACTGTACCATAATTATTCAAATCTATTTAATGTTAGTAGCTTAAAGCTACATGCGTGCATTCAATGTAAATCATGCATATGAAAATATGATCACCACATGTAGGTATTGATGGTGATATCTAGCCCATGTAAATCCAAACTGAAGAGGGCTTCAATTGCCCAATTTTGAATCTGTCTACTTACTAAAATGTGTCCTTTTTTAGTAGTGAAATTCCCTAGATCTACCCAAGCAAGTTCAAAGTGCCTGCTTTGAGGAGGTAGGGTTCCACTACTGCATAGACTTAGATGGAGAGCATCTGAAGCCCAAGAAGTCACTAATAGACTTGACCCTGGAGATGACAAAGCTAGGAAAGCATGCATTTTGCATAGATCACTTTTCAAGACAGTAGGAGACAAGAATGCTAATCTCTCCTAGTCTGAGGGTCATTGCACTTGAATGTTACATCCCTTCTAATGTCAGGTCCCTGGGGTACTTTCAGTGAGAACATGCTTTGCTCTATTTCTGAACGTTGACTGCTGTGTAGAGAAAGTGGCAGTAGTTATGATGCAGAAGGAGGACAAATAGAAAGGAAGGTAGATTCTAGTCTAGTGGTTAAGGTAACCAGTTCAGAGGTGATGATCAAGGATGCTGGTTCCTGCTCACTATGCAGGCTTCTGGTTTTGTTCCATTTCAGACCACTTACAGTCTAATTTAAATGTGCACATATTTCAGAGAGCAAGCTTTGGAAACCCACTTCACCTTTGCTGTAGTTCAAAAATGGTATTTATTTTGCCTCTTTACTTTTTTGACTCTTACATTCCTGATTGCACTGTGCCCTATCTACAGTGAAAATTATCTTCCCAAAATGCTTAGTAGACTGATGGTTGGACTCTCTGAGCTTTGGTAAAGTTAAACTCTTTTAGTTGTTTTGAAATAATGGATTTCAAGTAATTAAACCAAGTTGCTTGCCATTTAATGTATTTATTTATTAATCAGTCTGATATATACTGAAGATGTTTTTATTCTTCCAAAGATAAACAAATGTAAAAAACAGAGTTCAAGAACTGATGAAATGATAGAACAAACCACCAGGCAAAAACTACCTCGAAGGGCAGCATTAGCAAAAAATTACAGAGAGCCTTCCAGTTCAGAGTCGGAGAGTGAAAGGAAATCTTCAGCATGCAACTCTAAGGAGGAGAAATCAAAAATACAGGTATACAGTTGCATTTTATTCTTAAAAATCCACTTCTGCCATATTTTTCAAAATAAACTCTTGTCTGCTTTGTACTTAATACTCCTGAATTTTAAGTGCCCAACATAAGCAAGTTGAAATTAATTTTATTTATTATTTATAGTAGTGCCCTTTTTTAATATGAGTATTTAGCTGCTAAGAAAATCAGTCCCAAATAATCTTCTCGGTCATAATAGTATTTCAGTTTCTATTTATGAAAATTATTCTGCTGCAAAGAACTACTGTGTCCTTTATTTTAAAAACTTAATGATATTTTGAAAATGTCTGTTAGATGGGAGGTTTTAGTGAGCCAAATTTTGTTCTTTTAGGTAATGTGATTTTGAGAATGCTATGCCTATTTTGTGTACACTACAAAATGGTGACTTGATAGAGGGTATGTCAATACATTTGCTGAATATCCAAATAGGATTTTTAGTAAATTAAGCAATCACATTGGGTGCTAAAATGTTTTCATTCTTTCAGCATAACATTTCAATGTATATGGATAGGTCTGTAAACTTCATTGATTAAATCCTGAAGCATCGGTAATTGCCTCCAATAGTTAAGTTCATAAGAACAGACGTTTGGGTGCTGAATTAAATTCAATGCTTATTGATAATAGAACACCTGATATCCTTATGAATTTAAGTACTTCCAATGGTGTTCCTTTTTGGATCTTCTGCTTGTTCAACGGTACATATAGATAATATGCTCTTTACCTGTATATATATATACACTTCTCTATATTTACAAATTATGTTTATATAAACTTTGTATTTTAATAGAAACGTATGAATGGGGAAAACAAGGATGATAATCAGCAAAAGGAACTCCAGAATATTTTATCTATGGAGCCACAGAGAGTAGCTAACTGTGCACTTAAAGCATTTATTGAATCAAAGAATTCTGCAGAACAGGAAGTTGAAATATCTTCATCCGAGAGTCCTGCATCTCTTGAGACAATGAGATGTAGGTATTTTGACTTTTAACTTATAGCAATACTGTATCAAAAGTCAGAGGTTAAATGAGGATTATCACAGTAGTACAGTTTTACATTTATTTTATGCTTTTAAAATAAGAGATATCCCCTAATTCAGTGTGTACCACATAATTTAAGGAAGTGTATTAATACATTGCTAACAGTTTTATAGGCTGGTGCAGTTATTTGACATCAGCATGATACAGAAGTGAAATACATAAGTGTTAGAATGAATCTGGTAACCGCTAAAATAGTGTGGAGAGTGCAAAAAGTGCAAGTGTGGCAAGTCATATGCCAACACTTAAAGTAAAATTCCATACATCTGAGACTTGCAAATACCTAGAGTTGGAAGACTTCATCAATATGGGGCTTTAACTTACCTTTTTTAACTTTCATTCCTCATGCTGACAGTTAAGTAACTGTTTTCTAGGTGCTGAAAGAATATCAGAAGGAGATGTTACTCAAGAGCATACTTACAGTGAAAGGTCACCTGGGCTTCAGGAGTCAACACCAGAAAAAAGGGAAATGTTAAACTTTGAGAAAGGAATCTCTCCCAATAATTTCTCTCCACAAAAAAAGAATATTGAAAGTATATGTCTAAATCAGTCCCCTGAGATGACTGTTAAAAAGTTAACATTTGGAAGTAAAAGTTTCTCACCAGTTTTAACTGAAGCATCTTTGGTAAGAATATTAAAGTTACTCTACAGTTATTTTAACTGAAATCGTTCCGTTCAGCTGCCAACTGTTTTATGCTTTTGTACATCTCCTTTCAATAATGATTTTTTTTGTTAATGTGTAGCTCAGCTTAAAGACATACAAAACTGTCAGTGGAAAACATGCAAAGGGATCTGTATCTGAAACACGTGATAATAATGAAGATTCAAGTTTCAGACATTACTTTTCAGACACAATTTCTATTAATGGGAAACTACAAGATATCACTAAATCTATCACCAAAAGTAACGAAGAGGTATGTTCCTAAATCCTTTTGCTCTTCAGAAGAGAGCTGCAGCTTTGGATCTATTTTATCTACTTTACAGATGGTGAGGTTTAAGGGAAATGCATCTTTCTTAATGTTAAACAGTAGATATAATGTGTACTTGTGACCTGCTTGGAAAATCCTACTAGTTAATTTTTAAATATTTGAGAGAAATTAGTAAATTGTTTATCATATGGGTACAATGAAAGAACTGTATCCCAGATCAGTTATAATTAATACCTTAAAAAATAACAGGGAGTAAATATTTTCTTCCTGACTTTCAGTAAAAAATAAATGATTGTTTACAAATTAAAGAATTGCAACATCTGCATGGAAAAATTCTTGAGGTGAAAAAGTGCTCTTATAGTTTTAGCATTAATGTACTACTCAATATAACAACTATTGTAACATTGGCAAATAAATAAAAAGTGCTGTATACCTTCAAACCACTTCTCGTAAGTACTTTTTCTAGTGGAAAAAAGCACTAGTGACTCCTTTAAGAAAAAATTTTGTTTGTGTCCTATTGCAAGAAACAGTTAGACCTTATTGGTCATTTGACTTATTGCTATCAATAATTATTAATTTGAAGAATTTGTTTATTCTTTCATTTAGTAAGACCTAGTAGTAATTCATGCAGTGATTTTTTTTAATTATTTTTTTTTTCCCTAACTGTAGTTGTGTTCACGTCCCTAGTTAAATGAAAAGCAACATAATTGTGGATTTCAGATGAAGACTTCTAAAAGTGCTTTAATTTGGAAGCTAATAAATCAGTGACTTTTCTTTTAGGATTGTGTACCACCATCTCCAACGTCTGTTTCCAGTGGAAGTAAAGTACAGTCTTGGAGTGAGGAACCTAATGGCCCCACACATGAGTCAGGTATAAACATTTAATGTAAAGCAAAAGACTTTCATTGTGTCTCTGTAAAGGTTAAGAAAAATGTTTATTTGGCATAAAAATATGGCCCAAGTTTTTAAATCTTGTTTTCTTTTATATATTTTCAGTATTATTCCATTTTTACTGTTTTTCTCATTTTTCTCTGCTGTTCTAATTACCCCCTAAAACAAACAAACAAAAACCAATAACAGAAAAACAACAAAAAATGGGCTTCAAAATGCAGTTACTGTAAAGAGTTAGTTCCACTCTTAAGAAAGAGCAGCATTCCCACTGACACTGGAAAAAAGTGGGGATGACAGTATTATCGGGGAAAAGAGGGCTTACGATGAATCTCTTTAATGACTGAGTCTTGCATGGGTCAGAGTTCTGTGTTCTGTTGAAATCCTGTTGTTCATTTACATCAAGTTCTCATACTCTTCTTTATCCTCCCATGTCATTATTCTAAATAATCCTAAAATTAACCATTGCTTTCATGTTAATTAAAGGGCCAAATACACAGACATTTCTCAAACGAAGGTACCACAGTGATACAGAAAGCAATTCTGATGAAGTAGAAACAAGCAAAGAGGAGGGAAAAAAAGGAAACAGAACAAAGTTACAGCCTAGAAAATTATTTAAAACAGATGATGCTGTTACTTACAGAGGTTAGTTATAGAGTGAAAGTTGACTATAGCTGTGTGAAAGTTTGAAATAACATAACGAATTAAAGTTTTAACAAGAAAATATAATATAGACTAAAAAGCATTTTACATGTTTAAAAAAAGAAATAAAAAGAAATGCTAAATCTTTAGAGACTATATCCATTTAAAAAGTCAGGTAATTTATATGAAAATAGAACCTGGTCTCAGCCATCTAATAGGTGAAATTAATCTATATATAACAAAAGCTGTTCTAGGCCCTGTTCCAACTCCAAATGGGATATTTTTTCATACTGAATTGTGACATTATCTTTTTCTACGTCTCTTCAGTGTCTGAAAGCGTATCTACTGTATCTGTAAATGATCTGTCTGGTTTCGATGGGGAAATCTGGGATCCTGGTTGTTCAACTATCAGTATGTGTCAGAATCTCCAAAAAGAATTTACTAAGAAAATTGAGGCAAGACATTTCATATACAATATTAGTTGTCTGTGTGGGTACATGTGCATAAGAATGATAGCTTGTCTTACACCACAGAATTTGCTTAAAAGGACATGAAAATAGCTATGTGCATAGAACTTCAAGAAATGACGGAATTCAAGTTTCCTTTTATGCCTTTTTCAATTCCTTTATGTACTTAACTCTCCAATGATTTTCTTTCCCAGGTCTGTTTTATTTTTTATCCTGTCAGTTTTTTCAAAACAAGCTTATGTATCTAAAGAGTGTACAGCATTTTGATTTTTTCAAATTATCAAACCCATGAGTGAAATTTATTTGCAAAAAGGAAAACTTGAGCCTGAATAATGCATTTGTTCATCTAAGACAGCTGTAAGCACACATCATTCATTACATGTGTACTTTCTCTGTTTTGAGGAAATATATTTTTCAAATAATATACTTCTAATTAAGTTAGGTAGAATTTTATCAAAAACATAAACCCATGTTTATTTACATTACATTAGCAGAAAGCTTATTGTTAAAGGATAGAGAGATAATTAAAAAAAAAAAGGGGGGTTGCTCAGTATGATCTGTGATACTAAGCAATTACAGTACTAAACATAGTACAGGGTGTTTTTTTTCCTAAAGTGAAAGTAATCCGAGTTTAATGTTAAAACAACCTTATAGAGCCGCTCACGGAAAATGGATCATTTTACTAAGCAATCATTAAGAGCTGCCCATGAGCATTTGACAACAATGACTTACCAGCTTCATGAATGCAGGTCTGTAATGAAAGATTTCTTTTAAAACACCCTTAAAATGCAATTAATACCTTCTAAAAGTAACTCATTTTGTTTTGGTAGGATCAGGCAGCTGGACAAATTTCATTTTGCTCTTCTTGAGGAACTTGAGAATTTTGAAAAAGATTCTCAGTCCCTGAAAAACGTGGAAAAAGAATTCTCGGTTTGTATTTTAATTGCTTGACCATGGAGAAAAGTGAATTCTTATGGAACCCATAGATTATTCATATAATCTTTAACTTTAGATCATTAATTCTGATTTTAAAAGCCTTTATCATTTTGCTTAAAGTTGGGTCAAATTTCAAATAATGAATTTGAGGTGTTAGGATTGGCTAATGCTATGCTCTTAGAATTTCTAGCTCACTGCCGTATGTTTTTCTTCCTAGAATAAACTACTATTACTGCTTTTAATGGGCTGTTTACCCCACTTCATGCGCCTTTTTTTCAGCTGGCCTGTATTTCAAGAACAGCATGTAGGTATTTAACCTTATTTGCTGTGTGTTCTACGATGAGCCAGTTGACATTATGGGTCTTCTACTTGCTGTAATGTAAAAATCAATAAACAAATATTAATGTAAACACAAGACTATATTCACCATTTTTCTTTTACACTGAAGGTATGGCTTAAATTATATGGAAAGTCTGGTTAAAATGCTATGGGTATTCTTTTTCATTGTTTTGAAACTGTTATGCAGAGCAGGCTTTTGATGAAACTGGTTCCATGATAACAGAATTCCTTAAGTGCCTCATCCTGCCAGCTAAGCTTATTATTTTCTTTCAAGTTTCTGTGGTGACTGTGTAACTCCTACGCATTCTGTGCTGAGTCTGTCATTGTAGGTTATTTTGTTCATATTAGATATTAGTCAGTTTTAGTTCAGAAAATATTACTTCCTACTGATTATCATCTATTAATATTTTTCTTTCCAGACCTTTTGGAAAAAACATACACATACTTTTAGTACATACATGAAAAATGAGCAACAGAGGTTAGTAGGCTTCATTAATCCCGGGGTGAGATTTGTGTTCTGTTCATTTGAGGTATAAGTTAGGCCAACTAATATTCTCTATGCAATTTCTGTCTTCCATAAAATAGAGATAGTAAATGAGATGAGAAAATGAGATTAAAATGTTACATTAGAGGAAAAATGTAATTATTCTCCATCTAAATTTCTCCACATACCTGAGGGACTATTCCAGTAGTAACAATGATGGTAATATTTATCCATGCTTTTAAGTACAAATAGAGTACAAATAATAGGATATATTAATGATGTGTGTGGAAAGTTCATATGTAGCAAAACCATTTGAACTGCCTTTTATTTCTTTAGAATTCAGATTCTTAAAACTTCATTTGAAAACAACATCTACCATACTGTTGACTATGAAGAACATATTTTTACTTCAGAGGTATGATGAACTTCTGTTTCTTTCTTGTTTTTAATAATTTTTCAATTTTACCAACAGATATCAGTATTGACTTTTTTTCCAAAGAAAGTAGTTATCCTCAGCATTGTATTAATGCCACATAAGTGTTTTTATAGTTTTTCATTGTCATAAAATGTCCTATAATGTAACAATACTCAGTGTTATAGGCCTAGATTTCACCCATTAGAAGGTGTGCGCAATTATGGGGAAAACTGCTGCAAGATTTGTTCTGTATTCTGTGGCTTTGTTTACCAGTGTTAATCATCCAAGAAAGAACAAATTTAAAACACGTGTCCCTTTCCTTAGGCAGGTGGATGCATGTGCACCTGTGTCTCAGTTATAAACCATTTAGGGATGTAATTGTCTTCTTGAAAATGGGTTACCAATTGTGAGCAGAGAAGATGCATTCCGTATCTTTTTATAGATGCACCTGATGAGAGAAGACTTAAAAGGTCTCCAAGAGAAACTTCTTAAAGAAATGGTAAATGAAGTTATCTTGTCCTCATTTCTATTTATTGTGTAAGTATAGCTGTTTGAACACTAAATTACTAAAAATTCTAATTTCTAGTCCCCTATCAAAAATAAAAATGAGTCAGAATCCAAGTTATCACTGACATGTTTTACTTTAAACCTTATCTGGTTGATAAAAGCAGCAGGTAGATACGGATTTACTGTTTTAGTTCTGAGTCTTAATATGTTGAATATTGACATGGAAAAGAAAAGTATCATATTCGATATGTTAAAAGCAGCATACACTATGCACCAGAATTATAAAACTTAAAAAAAAAAAAAAAAAAGTAAATTATATTTAAAGTATGTGATAAATGTAATGCTTTTTGCACAGCAAGAAGAGGAACTGTATAATGTTCGCAGAGGACTGCAGACATTGTTTCAATCAGAAGATAGAATTCTGAAGTAATATTTTCAGATACCTTCCTGAAATTCAAGGTGAATATAAACACTCTTTTATAACATAAAATTTGACAACGACTTTTTTTTTTTTTTTACACTCAAGAAAACTAGTGTAATGAAAGCATATTTTCATTAATAATATTAAAATCTTTGTGGATAAGACTTCTCCTTTTATAGGTGATATTTGGAATTACTTTACTGAATCTGCTAAAATGCAATATGTAAATTTTTTGATTTTTAGCACATGCTATTTTTTAAGAAGTCTTTAACAATTTTTATAGGTTATTTAACTGACTTTCAGAGAAATCACCTTGAATTTCACTTTGAATCTATGTTTTGGGTCTGTGGGTACAGAATACCCCTTTTGTCTTATCCAGAATACAGCGAGAAATTATTTAGGGATCAAATCGCCTGTTTTGATCTCAGTCCTATTTGTCTGTGGTGTTAGACTTCAATAGGAGTTTCTAAGAGAAAACAAAACTCTATAAACACTTGTGGTTGAACTACGTTGCAAATAGTTGTATTAAATATTTCAAGAAAAAATATGTATTGTCTGGTTTTGTTTTGTTTTTTGTTTTTTTTTACAAGATGATGTCATTACTATTTTGCTTTAAATTGGTAATACGTATTTGCACGTCAGTCAAATAAAACTTACTGCTGCGGAAATATTTTGTGTAAGACAACAGATAGCAAGAGGGTCTGCTATCTGCAGCTCAGAAATACATTCTACATACTAATACAATCTATTCCGTATACTTAGATTTCAGAAGATTGCCTAAGAAAATGACCAGTGAGTTATAATTTACACTTCTCCTTTGTTGCCATGTATCAACTAGAAGGTTTCTTCTGAATATTTATGATGTGCAACTTCTAAGCTAATATTTCTCTTAAATTTGCTTTTAAATTGAACAAAAAACTACCTTGCATTTTCTAGTTCCTTAGCAACCTTTTAATCTTTTGTAACTTGCAATCCTGCATGTATATACTGTAAACTTTTCAGGCTCAGAAAAATAATATCTTTCATTTAAGTTCTCGTAAAAAATGGGGATTAAAAACTTACAGCTGATCAAGAAGTAGCAGTTGTGGAGAGTAACTCCTAGAATGTGCATGTCTTGGAGCTTGTCTACATTACCACATGCAGAGCTGCCTCTTTACCATGGAACTGACTCCAGATTAACACTCCCAGCATCTCAGGAGCCTGAGCTCACTCAGCACTGCACTAACACAACTTTACAGCTCTGGAGCAAGGCTGAAGAGGGTACATGCTTGTCTGTAGCTGATGTTATGACCACAGAGGTCTCAATATATTAGCCAATTTGGGGGTAATAGCTCTTCACAATTTAATTACTTTATAGCCCTTATTTTATATGCCATTATACTTCTTATTTTGTCCTTTGGTTGTCTTTAACATCATATACGCTTCTCTGTCATTTCTTCTGTTATCCCCTCTACCTGCTGAACTCTTCTGTTTTTCCTGTTTCCTTTCTACATTCCTAATACTGCTTTTATTATCAACACAGAGACCTTTACTTACAGTAGTGTTCTTTAATATTTTTTCTCATATGTTACTGAAACCACTCAGTCTGTATCTCTCAAACTCTTACTTATGTTCATTCCAGCTAGTTCTGAATGCAGCTGTTATGCTATATTGCTATTATTATTGTCTAATTTTTTTTTAAAGTCTAATAGACTGGCTTTCCTCATTCTAAGTTGTTGGCTGTTATTTAGGTCTCGTGTTGATTTGACTTTCTTCAAACCCACCAATCATTTTTTCAAAATACTTATCCAGTGGAATTTCCCTGCTGAACCTTACCACTACCTGCATCTTTGGTGACACTTAACCAGTTTCCTTTTATTAACTTTTTGTTGGCTTGCCCATACAATCTGTCTGTACTGCAGGTCCTTCATATATCTTTGAGTTATCCTTCATTATTTCTGAGAGTAACCATCTCCTAAAGTTTATTTTCAGAGAGAAAAACAGCAGGATTTAAAATTGAATTTTAAGGTAAAGTTAAGGTAGAAAACTCTTTGACAGAGGTCCTCAAAGAAAATGGGAAACTCTATTGATTTTTAAATTATTTCTTAATCATTATATTAATATTGTCTTTAAATTAAAGAAAAAAGAAAAGTCCATACTCAAAGATTTTAGCCTGAACTCAGCATTCACCGAGCAACCTACTGTAATTTCAATTTGCCTCACTCAGAGCAGGGGGTGGGACCTAATGACCTTGGGAAAAGACCTAGGTTCTTACCAACCTAAATTAACCTATGACTTTATGAAAAAGATTGCTTTTATCCTTATTGAAAATACCATCTTTAAAAAAACAACTTCTTAGATCAGAAGTGGATGTGACAGATTTCTGCCTAATGTGCACTGAGAGTAGAATGCAGAGTAATTGGTGTTCTTAGACTTCATTGATGTGAAATGGTTTATTGTAAACAGAAATAGTTGTAAATGAAAAATATTTCTTATGAATTGATTTTAAAAACACACGGCTGTGTTGTCTCTGGAAATTATATTGAAATTGCCAGTAAATAATTTGGTCACTTATCCCATCCACATAAGTGTACTTAATGCTTTTCTAATTTTTCTGAGCTCCTGATTTTTGTTTGGTTTGGGTTTTTTTGAGCTTGTGATCACTGTCATCTCCACTAGATGGACCTAATGAGATGTTAAACTTTTTTTTTTTTTTTTTTACTGGTCTAATTGAATTTTATCTGTATATGAAACAGCATTTTTCTCTTAACTGTACAAGGTTTTAAAAAGTGCACTGCAAGGCCCAAATTTTTTTCTTACAGTGAGTGCATATTGGAAAAAATAATACAATTGCTAATTTTAGTGAGGACTCATGATAAAATAGAAGTATGACATTTTTCTGTCTACCTATCAGCCTTTATCTCACCCCACTAACTTCTAAAAACTTTGAGCAGGTACAATGAAATACGCTTCACACTTTTACATTTGTTGTATCACCAGGGAGTATTCACAGTAGCTAAGTTCAGGACAGGGAGATTGCTTTTTCTTTTAGTTTGTGGATGGAAAAGCCCAGGGGTTATTCAAAGCAGACAACCTAAATGAAGTGATAGGATTTGATAGGATTTGTGCACTTCAGGCCTGTTTCTTTTTTCCATTGGCTAGAAGCAGCACACAGAGAATAACCTCCCTAAGCTAAACATGCCTTCAGTGGATGCCGTCCTAAGTTCCAGGAATAACTGACCAGAATACATGGCCCAGTGAATGCATGCAGTCTCCAAGATAGACTTGCCCACCAGTAAGCTGACAGTAGTTAGCCGACAGTGATTGTGTGTGGCTCTGATGTAGTCACAACGTTCTTTCTCTTGCAGACCAAAGCAGAAAAAAGGCTGGGATGCTTGTGAAGGACAGTTGAGAACATGGGGAAGAAGCAAAGTGTATTGCTGCATAACTACAAGATGGTTAAGTCACATTAGTAATACAGCTCATAGGCATTGTTTGAAATTTGAAAAGCTGCTCTAAGTTCCCTTCAAATATTTTTCTGTTTATTATCTTTTTCAACATCATTTTCATGTGTTTTATACAGTATTTTTATTATCAGTGAAAGTATGCATCACTGCTAAATAGGGGTGTTACTGTCATGGATTATTAGCCAAGTTTGTAGTTAACAGGGTGTCATCTGCTATTCTTAAACTAAAAATGGTTCTTCTGCTGAAGAAACTTTTCTCTCCTTTCTCTTTACCCTTTTTGCATATTACACCTGGACTATCATTATATTGTTGTTTAGAATGAATAATATTTTATTAATAATAAAGTTAATATGATTGATAAATGTAATTAACAGTATGTTAAAAGGCTAGTTATAATGTTACATATTCCCATGAAAAGCCAGCAAGTTATAAAATTGCAATAAATAGAAAAAAAATCTTTGGATCAAGTAATTGGGTAATTCAGGTCTTCAACTGATAGTCACATAAGTCAAACATTAAAAAGTTGTACAAAACTACAGCTAGCTACAACGAAGCTAGCAAGCTTCATTGGTCCTGGGCACCACATCTCCCATGATTCCTCAGTTTCTTCTAGCATTGCCCTTACTGACATGTATTTTAAGTGTTGTGCTGTATGGTCTTACCTTCCATTCTTAAATGTTAGTTTATCCAAAGAATAGCTCTGTATTTATGTTATTTCATACCCACACTGAGCAGCAGAAGAGAATTGAAAGTTAGTCCATCTACTGTTTGCATTAATTCTATTCATGACCTTGCAGCAATTTAGTAGTAGTCTATACAAACAATTTTACATACCGTATTTTCTTTATTATTTTCACGCTTCATGGAGATCATCTCAATGAAGCTACAAGATCGAGAGTGCCTTTTTCAAGTTTTTAACATTGAATGACTTCCTGAAAGGATAGCATTTAAGACTCTTGCAGAGAAATTTTTGTCTTGTGAGTGTATGTGCCATTTTGTTGCTGTTTCGTCAGGCATGCTTTTCCAGCTATCAGTGTATTATTTTTTTTCTAAGTTTTTCCTTTTAGTAGTATTTTGAGCACAATTCTCAGATGCTTCTAGATGTCAAGCATTACTAGAATGGCTGGCTTCACATTTTTCTGAACCAGTTCTATTTGCTTTGTTATTAGCATTTAGTAACTTTTTTCTTCTTACTGTCAAGAAACTATTAAAATCATTTGTTTGCTAAACATCAAAGTACATTGTTACATTTCTGTCTATGGTTGTCCAATTTAGTAATTTTGAATGAGAATAACAGTGAACTTAATTGTCATTCTTTAGAGGGCCAGAACCTCAGCTAGTATAGAATGACAATCATGTTATGCTGGTTAGGATCTGGTCCAAAACATTGATATTCCATAAGATGGAAATCCTTAGTTAAGATCATCCTTTTGAAGACTCTGTGTTGATAAAGAAACAATATGATCTGGTGCATCATAATTGTAATCTCTTCCCTTCCCAACTGTCCCTGGGAAAAAAAGAGCTTGAGGAAACATGTTCATTTCCTGCAATAAGTAGTCATTTAATTAAAGAACAAAAGTAACAGGAATCAAAAATGCTTGCAGCTGTGATTCTGTTAGACATTATATAAAAAAGAATGAAATTATAATACATTAAATTAGTTTTTAGAACATGAACTTAAGTGTTTTACAAACTAATTGTGGTAAGTTCAAAATGTCTTGTCAACATAATACTGAATGACAGTGTGTCATGTCCATTTATGTCAGAGGCCTTGGAATGGTAAAGCCTGTACATGCACAACATCTCCTTTTCCAAGATAGACTGCAAAACAGTTTAAAACAAGTGTTAAAGGAGAGTAGTAGGTTCTTTCAAGTAGCTTCACTTCAGTCTTTTTCAGCAGATTGTCCCACTCCACAGGCCACCACTCTTCTGACTTCAGAGCGAAGTACATCTCTGGTGTTTCTTTCTGTACGGAAGTGCTGCAGAGACTTCATCTGCAGAGTCCTTCTTTCACATAAACATCAAGGTACCCTGGACTGAACTTTAGGGAAAGACTTATATATTCCCTGATGTGTGTTCAGCAGCAATATCAAAAAAAGTAAAGACAGATTCTTCTCAGAAGAAAATTTCTATGGCCTGTGAAATCTAGGAGATAAAATATGTTTGAAATAAGTATATATATATGTAATTTTTTAAAAATTCTATGTTAGATTAACAAAAAATTTTTTTCTAAAAAAACCCACAGTATTCGTTCTGTTTAAAGGTACAGTAACAGTATTGAAGAATATTAGCAACTTTAAGTCTTACAACACACTTCCACACATATCCCTTGACTGTAGTGCTGTTACAGTCCTCAGGGCCTAGTCTAACCAGTTTAGAGTTATTTGAGAGAGCAAGTGCAAATATAGGTGTGAGGTTGATTTTATTTTTCTTTTAGGAATTAAGCCACAGGTTGTCATTGGTAAAAATGTTCTTTATTGTGCAGTGATCTTGTTATTTTGTAAGAGTTAAGCAATGTTGAGCTGATGCTTCGGAAAATACGAGGACATACTGTTGGTTTAATGTACAATAGGGTTAAAAGTCTGTCTGGAATAAATATACTCTTGCTCTGTAGGCTTGTTCTTTTGGCTGAGATATGTAATTAAAGTCTTAATCATTTTTTAATGCCTTAGCACTAATTGTAAATTGTAAGCCTGTTTACTCCTAATATCCTGAACAAATTTCAAAATATATCATTATAATCTACTTAAACTCCCCAGGTAGCTTCAATTAGAGAAGGTATATCTCACTTTCAAACTGCAGCCATCCCTTCCGCCCCCCCCGTATTTCATTCTATCAATGCAGCGATGTCTTGCCATAAACATTGAGACTGAGTCCTGTAATGTTAAAAGGGCCCTAACAATTGCATGAACAGTCTATACATACATTACCTAAATATAGCATTTAGATCAATGTACATTGCATTTATGGCTCAAGTGTATTTGCCTAGACAATCTTTTCACTGACCATCTAAAGGTCAGTTAAGCTGGAATTCATTCCAAGTTCAGAAATAAGCATGGAAATGTGGGCCCAGGCGCTGCTGAAGTGAGCCTTCCAGAATGCAAGACTGCACACCAAGTTCCTTAGTACGATGTCAGGCAACTTATTTTAGCAGAGAGCACACCTGAGAACGCTTACAGACATGGCAAGAGTACACTGTGCTCCCAGCAAGCCCTAAAATTGTGTTTTAAGAGCAACTGGACCTGCCCAAGAGACCTGACAGAAATTGTAGGAAATAACTGATTGCTATTTCATTTTTTCTCTAACTAACAAGGTCTTTTTGCAAGTAATAATGGCTGTGGAATCAGCCTCTCACATTTTTTCCCACTTAAAAAAGAGAAGTGGATGTTTTCATGCATGTTTAAACATAGTACCTGCCGTCAGTGCTAGCACATGAAGCAAGCACTGGATTGACTAGGTTCACACTGGCCCAACCACTCAGAGGGTGACATGAGTCCAGTTATCTCTCCTGACCTCTCTGCTGGACTGCCATTAAGTGTACTTTGGGGGGTTGCACTCCTTCCAGTAGCAACTGGACCGACATTCCAGGGATACTGAAATCTACAGGCTGAATCCACTAGAACAAATCCAATTACAACAAATGCGTTACAGGCATTATGTATGTCTTGTTACGGTACGTAGAATTTTATATTTCTTAGGGAAGTTGCAATGTTTGTGATAATAAGGTTGCACACTCAAGTACATTTAATTCAAAAACCTTTATATAGTGTATTAAGTTGTTCATTTAATTTTTTAAAAATCATATTTTTTTCTATGTTACACCCTACATATAATTTGTCATAGCTTTTGAATCTTCAGTGCAAAGAATGCAAGCTGAGTGATATTCTGGAGAAGGTCTGGGGGCTTCTCAGTGCATGTTAATCAAAGCAAAAAAAAAATAATCAGAAAAGCCAAGTTCTGAACTGGGAGAGAAATATTTCCATTTTCTTTTAAAATAAAGCTTTCTTTGCATATTCTTCTCCCACATCCAGCATGTAAGAGCAAAATCTACAGATTCAGGACTCAGCAGACTGTTTTTAGCAGGCAATGGAAATAAATAGCTGGAAAACTGACCTTGTCAAATGTTTGCTTGATGCATGTACCTCCATTTCATTACTTTTGTATTCATTTAGCTCTTTCCGAATTGCTGCCTAGGAAATGAAAATAGAAGAAGTTTAATAATTTTGTATCTATAAGCATTGTAAAATACTGGACTTGCAGAGCAGAACAGAAGTTTTCTAAAGTAGAAATAATAGGTATTGGGTATAGCAAAGCATACTATGCCAGTAGAGATGCTGAGTATTTAGGTTATATGGATTGGTGATGTGATACTTCTTTTCATTCATTACTGATTGCTAACAGGGTCACTTCTTATCTAGAAGCAATTCTGACAGGAGAATAAAACCACAGTGCTTATTGTCTCACATCTAGTAAGATTCCAGTTAAAATTTATTAAAGATTAAGAGAAGCTGCTGAGAAATTGATCAGCTGGTCAACTGACTTTTATGGGAATTTAAATGTGTGTCATTTTTTAAAATAAAAATCAGACTGTTTGCCTTATCAACTTGCAAATAGCAGTGCAGACTGTGTTATCACCTGTATCCATAGGATTGCAGTCATAAGTGAAGAAAAACATTCTCTTTTGGTGCTTAATATAATGAAATTCAAGACTATAGAAGTGAGAGCATTCTTTTGTTTAAATGGCAACAGTGAGGGAACTGGAATGTACTGGTGCTTTCACAGATTCTTGTATATTTGGTACTTTGTAGTTTAGCTACCTAAAATTATGTACCCATGTTCATGTTTTATATCAGAGATTTGGCTTATAAAAAGAAAAATGAGGAAAAATAATGTATTTGTCTACTCTGAAAGAGAAGTTTTTTCAGTCACAAATGCAGTGGTCAAACTCCTGACCCTCAATTCCTGATGTATGCCACCAGTATATGCAATTGAACTCTGTCACTTTCTTTTTAGCTTATAAACCTGTCTAGTTAGCAATATAAAAACAGTAAAACTAGGAAAGGCCTAATTTTAATACGCACCCCGTACATACATGGAAAATACAGAATCATTATTCCACTGATTAATGTATAACAGCTTATTCACCATTTTAGTGAGCTCAGGAAAACAGCTACTGTAGTAGAAATACATTGTTCCTTTTCTATAGGAGTCCTCTAAAACCATTTGTTACACTTTTTACTGGGGAGACACTGGAATGGAGAATGAAGCATTTGATCTGCACATCTCAGAACAAAGCAGTAAGTAACAGTCCTGTATTTGCCATTTTACCCAGTAATATCTCAGCATCCCTACTCGTTCTGCTTGCTGTAGCCCTGAAACTTCAAAACTTATTCAGCAACTGTTCTGTCTAGAATCACGCTGAACTAGTTTTCTTACTACTCAAGCACCTAAATGTGAAAGTTAAATTAGGATGTAAATCAGCAATGTGGCAGGTATGTGACGGAACAAAAACAAGTGTTTGTTTATGCTTGTGAAAATGTAGGATCAAGTGATTCCTTGAACATTCAGTAGGAAACAGGAAAGGAAATATTTGCATGTTTGGGACAAAACTTCCAGTCTGAGGATAAATGTTAATACTGCATTGGCTGGTAATGGGTTTGAGTTGCAGCCCTAAAGCATTAAGAAAGATTCTATCCACCTTTTTTCTTTTTTTTTTTTTTTTTTTTTCCCCTCCTCCTAGTTGATGGGCTGGGTAGAAGCCTTTATACTACTAAATAGGCATTTTTAGAAATAGCATTTTTTTATGACGGTATGCATTGGTCAGTGTGGTTTCAGCATAAAAATTAATGGTAACATTTACAGAGATTAAGTGTCCCAGAGGTTAAATGTCTTTGCAGACTCTTATGTATCACTATAGACAAAGCAAGTAGAAAGCGGCAATACGTCATTTTCATTATGGCAGTACCTTATCTGCTGCTGATAGTCTTGTCCACGGTTTATCTGCTCGCCTGTCGTAGTCCTGTGCTTTTGCCACTTCCACATAATCACTGAATCGAATCAGGATTTTTCTGTCTCTTAGTTCATCAACTGTAGGTCTCTGGTTAAGCTGTATTAAATAGTTTTGTGAAATAAAACCAGTTTTAATAACAAACATATCAGTAAAATGTGCAACATTTTCTGCTTTCCATCTTAGCTCAGTCTGCACTTATGTGTATGGGAAAAAAAACCCAACCCTTGGAAATTCCAGGGAAACACTCAATCTTTCAGAGAATTGTTAGGAGAGTAATAACGGTTTAAATGGAGTTTTGCGCTACAGCACAGTGGCTTTATAATGGACAAAAGAGGAAAATATTTTAACCTGGATATTGATAAAATGCACTTACAATAGGTAAAGGAATCATAACAAATTTATTATGATCAATGTATAATATCACATGCTGTAGGGGTTTTCTACTTTAAGTAGAAAGTCAGCGGCAAATTGCCTGTGTAAGGTTTTCAGGACTGGACACATTATAAGAATTTCAATTTGGTTTTAACAAGTTATCAGCATATTTGGCTAATAATTCCAGTATGGATTCCTAGGAACAGAACAATAACAAGATCTAGTTCTGATTCTGAGAATGCCTTAAATGCAAAGAGAAATTTATTGTGGAAGTACACCTGGTACTCAGCAGGGAGTCAGCTCTGCTCCTGCTTGCTACAAAGAATGAAGCAGTCCTTTTCTAGCAATACAGTTGCAAAATACGCAGTGTGCAAGCAACTATCCATGTTCTGATTTAAAGTTTATATATAAATATTCTACTAAGTTTCATGTAGCTGAAATAAGGTAGATATTTTTATAATTTGTATTATGAGATAGCACTATCTCAGACACTGCTGAGAAGGGTGTATATTAAGGGAGGTTTTGTGTACTAATGACCTCTATGACTAGTTGGTGTTATATTAGCTTTGCTAAATTTCTAAAAACTAATAGAAGGTATTGCAAGATTTTACCTTTCTTGTCAGTCTCTGTTTGATTTCCCTTCTTTCTTCCTGTTCTGTTTGATCATTTCGTTCTGCAGAGAATATAAAAAAAAAGATTACTTTCCTCATGAGGAGGATTGGTGTTTTCCAAAGTTCCAGCCAATAAAAAGCAGAGCACAGAAAAACTAGTAGCTGGTTCTTAGTTGTATGTTTTGTAGTTCAGTGCCTCTCTCTGGTTCTCTGTTAGAACATATAGTTAGTTCTCTGTAAGGACAACGTACTTGTGCCAATGTCAGCTCCTCCTGTGCTCTGACCTCCAAAGAGATTTAAA
Source organism: Haliaeetus albicilla (assembly GCF_947461875.1). Classification (NCBI taxonomy): domain Eukaryota; kingdom Metazoa; phylum Chordata; class Aves; order Accipitriformes; family Accipitridae; genus Haliaeetus; species Haliaeetus albicilla. The sequence goes on from NC_091484.1 coordinate 5,746,604, forward strand.
ACAACAACAGCAGCCACACTAACTCTCCAGTTGTATAAACTTTAGAAGGAAAATCAAAATAGTCCATAGTTAATCATAATTTTTTATTCTCCATATTGCTGGAGCCATTCATTGCTGTTAGCTGCTGAAAAGACTGCAGCAGCTCCAGGGAAAGTACGTTCTTTCCTGTGTAACCTTATTCTTGGGCTACATCTTTAGATGGTCACACTGCCACAGCAGTTATCTTTGACTTGCATGCTTTTTTTCTCTGCTATTCAGGATATGCCACTGACATTAGAACCTCTTTATCCTCACGGGGTTTTCTTTTGTAGTGTTCCATTCTAACCTAAGCCAGCTTGCTTTTGTGTGTTGTGCCTATTAACATTCAAGCCGTGATAACTCCTACACACTGGGTCTAAAAATAGACTAGAGTGCTGTAACACACTGTGAAATATATCCTTTGCCTTGGGAAACAAGTTAATGGCGTTTCTATTTCTAGTTACTATCTGTTACTAAATTAAGGCGTGAGCCTATGACCTGAACAAAGCTGAAGACCTAGAGAAAAATGTTTAACCATTCAGAGATTCTCTAGATACTACTAAGTTTATTATACCACTTGCATTAGGTATTTCCAGTGTTAAAGCACACACGTGATTTTTTTAATATGCCTCCAAAAAACACTAGCACTGCAGATGAGTTTCCGAAATTATAATTCTAGTAATGAAGTATTCTTCTCCCTTATTTTTACACTCATTAGATTACACTGAAATGCAATTGTAAGTATCTATTTAAAATAACATAGTACTGCATAGCTACAACTGGCTATAGTAGAAATGTAAATCAAATTAATCTAAAATGCTGTAATGCGCTACATTACAATTTGGTGGCAAGGCACACAAATTTAAAAGAGAATAGGACAGCTAAAATTAGTGCTTTGTCAGGGATGAGCAGCTATTTAAGTCTGGAATGTTTAAAAAGAGAACAAGCTTTAAAAAGTAGAGCGTATTCTAAGATGTACAGATACCTGCAAGAAGTTACTAATATGCTTCATTCAGTTTTAATTCACCCCTTTTAGACCAGATACTCCTATCTATATATGTTTATTAAAAGAGAATTTTCTGTGGCGTAGTGCCTTTTTAAGGTATGACTGTGATATGCACTGAGAATTCCTGAAGAAAAAACACAAATACACATTTCTGATCAAAAAATGCTTTTCCAAATATAGTAAATGTATAGCAACCCATTTCTGTGAGACAGTTACTCAGGTTCAGTGCTTATTCCCAGCTTCAACAAATAAAATAAATAGTTCTTTCAGAAAAAATAAAACAAGATTTGATAGGAAACGCTAGCAAAGGCATTATAAAACTCAGGCATTATTACAGAGACAAACCAGAGAGGTTTTTCCCATCAGCATCACTCTGCCTACACTTAGATCCATTCATTAGTGAGGGCTGGTTTTATAAATCTCAGTAGAGAGATGCTCCCAATTATGAAGTGGCATGTGCAGTACTGCAATTCATATTGCTTCTCTGTGAGTTATCCAGGGAATCTTAGCTGTGCGTGACACTGAAGCAATTCCTGGTGTTAAGAATGAACCAGGGATTTTACAGTGTGATTTAAGAGATGTTGCCTTCTTGAATGTGAATGTCAGCTTTCTGTTGATTACAGAAAAAACATGTTGGAACACCTGGGTCATGATTTTAGTTCATATGCTTTTCATGCTTTATAGTAAACCAGCAATGTTTCTATAAAGTAAAGGACTTAGAAGATCAACAAAATTGTAAGAAAGTGTTGGCTTTAAGTTTGCTTTTTAAGTATTACTTTTACCTTGGAAACATCTCCCTAAGGGAGATAAGAAGTCCCTTTTTTTAATCTGACCGAGATTTGTTTTAAAATAACATAGTAGTTGCACTTAGGCACTTGCAATATGCTTCTCATTTCGACAGAGTTGTACAGATGTGAATTACTGGTCCTTAAAACAGCTTTGGGGGTAGCATTGCTTCCGTTAGCAGTATGTATTATGAACATCAAAGATGTTAGGAAACTTGCGACGCAACTGTACAAACCCTTACAACCTGGAGGAGGTTGCAGTCATTTCACTGAAGGGCATTTATACTGCTATAGTTTTGCATGTCAGATCCAATCCAGGTGTTTTAAAAGTCCATAACAAGAATGTCAGTATCTCTATTAATAAAAGGAGACTTTACTAATTTCCAAATTCACTCAAAACTGAGACTGGAGTTGTTGCATCTGTCCAGCCTTTAAGATAACAACTGACACAGCTAAGTGATGACCTTAGCTCTTTACAAGATACCTAGCTTTTTATATAATGGAAGACGTAAATAAAATAGAAGTGGTTCTGATCTCCGCTGAACCTGTATAAAGCCTGAGCAACTGAACTGAAGTCAATAAATTTGCTCCATGCTGGGAGCTCTTTAAATGAGATACAAATCTAGAGCAGTATGTTTAGCTGGCATTCAGGAAATATCTTTAATTCTGCTTTATCTTCTTTCTGCTTTATCTCTCTCTAAGCTCATTATTTGAATGTATTCAAACTTTTTTATTATTAAAGCTGGTCAGTTTAACCCAGATTAAGGATGTAACCAGCACACTTCAAAAAGTAAACATAAAGGAATGGATTTTTTCAGTAGAGATAGGCTCTTTCTTAGCCAGGAAAAAAATCAAAAGAAGTAGATTTTCAGAAATCTTAGGTACTGACTCTTGAAAATCTGGCCCCACTTATTTCAGAATCTTGGGTTACTGCTTTTTCTTGTCTCTTGTGCTAGATGACAGGTGAAGTTAGGCCAAATTCATCCATTCAAATTTGCAAAGAATATATCCTCTTTCTCATTTAGCTATGTGTTTAGATACATCTAACTTTACCATGTGTGATATATGCATTGGAACAATACTGAAAATACTGATAAATATAACTCGATTGTGGAATTCCTTTCTGTTAAAACTGAAATGAAATCCCCACTAATTTCGATGGAAGAAGCATAAGGTTTTTTCTGTGAACTACTAAGAAAGTTCTGAGACGTTAAGTTTTAGGTAACAAAATGTAGATAACTTTTTTTCCTAGCAAATTACAATCACATTAATAATTAAATGTGAATTAAATAGCATAGGCAGCATTGCTTGTATGACATAAACTTATGTGGCTTTATGTTTTATGCTTGTTTAATGAGAAACAAACTATTGTTCACATAATTCTGGGTTTTGTCTTTCAACACTAAATAGACCATGAAAATAACAGAAGCAATATACTTTTCCTTCAAGCAGATGGCCTCCCCCTTTCTCCTGTCTGAGACCCATAATGGAGACAATTTCTAAGCTCTCTCTCACCTTCCCCTAACTTAGAGGATTCCCATCACTTGTAAGGAAAGGGCTTATGTTCATCACTTGTTTGATCCCCAGGTCAGAACACCAATCTTTAGGAAAAGAGTTGCAAGTTTATGCCTTGTGTTTATTTGAGAGATATTGAGAACGTTCCCCTGTGGCAGCACCTATAACAGGGCTGGAACTGTCCCTCTAGTAATTCTAGTATCTCAGAATGATCTTTCTTTGGCTCGTCTTTGGGAAGGTCTCTAACGATATGAACAAATATACTTACTATGAGAATCGCACCTCTGCAAGGATGCTTTCTCCCTTCTACTTTAGCCTTGGGTGGTATTCAGTGCACAGTTTGCCATGACAGTCCATGTCTTGAAAAATGTCAGTCCAATTCTCATTGCACTGTGTGACACCAAGATTGTATTCCTCTCTTAGACATCCATAACAGTGTAATCAGAATGAAAATGATTTGAAAGCCTAAATTGGAACAAATCATTCTTTTCTGTACTAAATTGCATGCCTTTATCAAGTTGTAAATTGTGATTCCTGCAGTATTTGAAACTCAGGACATGTGAAAAATTAAAACTTTTAGGTACAGAAAATAATCCCTGTGAATGACTTTGTCTATTTAAAAATAATATGCTCTAGAAATGCAATCACTGGTTTCAACAAACACATATAAAATACTTAGGAAAAAAATACTCACGTTTAAGTATATTTCTTCTTTCTAGCTCCTCAACAGCAGGTCTTTGGCTGAGTCGCCTGCGGAAAAACACCAAAATCACATTTTGTACCATGCCTGTTCTTTGGAAAGTCTGCAGTATACTGAGTTCTGGTTGGTGTTTTCCTCAGGGAAGGGACTACAAAATCCCTCTCCAGGCTTCAGGAAGAAAAAAATACAAGAATGCTGGCACCAGAATGCTTTCTTGTATTATTTTTCCCAAATGTCAGCAATGCAGGTAGAAGTTCTCCTCTAGTTTGCTCTGCTGTCAGTGAAACGCTTCCTCAGAACATACATCCTTTTCACCATACTTTCCAGACAGTCAGTTGGAACCAGTGCTCTCCAACGGTTAAATTCACTCTTGAGGAGGTATTTAAGGTGGTTATCAAATGAGTTTCACAGTGATCTTCTGTAGCTATCACTGCCTCTACCTTTTAATCTCACATAGCAGCGGGCTTCCTTTTTTCTAGTAACACCAGTGGTGCATCCTGACAAAATGCAGACTTGCCAGAAATAAAGCTTTCCTGTGGTTTCCCGACTACACATCTAACAGACCAATCCAGCAGCTCTCCTCCTGCCTGCTGAATAAAATTCATGTGCTGCTCACAGCCTCATGCTGTCTGAACAGAGTGTCTTATGCAGTTTCACCTCCCCTTTTCAGTAGTGCTGCTTCAGGATTGAGTCTTCAAATCATATGATCGGTGCCATAGTGATTTTATTCTGCATACTAAATGAGACTTCCCCACGAGACACTGCTTATATCTGCAGAGAATCTCAGGTAATTGAACCCCTCCCCTAGGCAGACACACACACATGCTGCATTTGCTAGCTTTCAAGTAATAATCCAGCAAGCAGATCGGAAAGAGTTTATGATGCTTTCTGGCCTGCGTTCTGGCAACGTTAAGGATTCTCATCGTCTCCTCTCCAGCAGATGTTGCCAAGCCAGAGATGAAGTTACAGAGACAAAGAAATACTCAGAGCAGGGACCACACTGCAAACCACTGCTGCAGTAGTTATCCCTCTACTGTGTATAGGAAATAAAGGAATGATTATAAAGTGATGCTATAACAAGATCTACATTCTATCAAATACACATGAGATTAAAAAAATGGAGTAACTGTTAACAGACTGTAAAAGAACCGGTAAAAGTACCTGATTCAAATTTCTCTTTGTTTTGTAAGCCTTACCAATTATACCTTCAAAATCAACTCCGTATTGATATGTTATCAGACCAACAGCCCAAAATATGAATGCAACTCCTTATCCTTTTTTAATTAATCTCCCTGAGATCACTGGGAAAGCCCTCACCTTTGGCAACAGAAAGGCATCACAACTACTATACCAGATCCACACCAACAGAAAACTTACATGATGAGCGCCTGTGCTTAGAAACACCTACAGCCTAACTCTCGTTCTTCCTACCTAACATTTTGTATCACCTAAGGTATTTTCCCTGGTCTCTGGATTTCTCTTTGGAGTAATGAGTTGGATACTCCAGCAGTGGTAGTTGCAATAATCCAGACTGAAACAGGAATGATGCTGAAATGCCCTACTAAAGGCTTTAAACGTGTACTTTTAATTCCTGTTACCCTTGGACTACTCCCTCCTCACTCATTTCCCTGTAGGTCTCAGAAATGATACAACTCTGGCTAGGTTTTGTGTGAAAGGGATTAATGTGCATTTTATAATATAAATCAGGGAAGAATGACTTACTCAGAGAGCTTATCTGCAAATGAAAGGTCCACCCGACCTGCTGCTCACGTGCCTCTCTCTCAAGCCATTCTTAATTACAGCCCTTCCAAGCGAGATTTATAGATTCTCCCAGAATCTGTACATTAGATTCCAGAGGCCCCTTTTAAACTGGGGGATTAAAAGCGTAACAGAAATTATTAAAGCAGTATGAGAATGCATATGTATATGAATGCTCTGTATATTTTTTATATATACATAGTTATAATATGTGTGATGGTTAATTATTTAAAACCCTGTTTCCCTTTTGGCTTTCATAAATACATGGTAGGTGCCCAGAAACAACAACATATTTCTGTACACACCCTCAGCTTTACCCACAACAGAAGGAAAACGTGCAGATATACACAGGCGTGTATATACGCATGAGAGGGCATTGCATTTTTTCCCCTGAGTTTTTCAGAGATATGGACTGCACTTCCAAGCTTTTTGTCATAGGCACGAAACTAGATGCGGACTTTTGTTCAAAATAAAATTCTAACAGGATTTTGGGAAGCTGGGAATAGAGTGAAAACACCCAATACGGCAAGAGTCACGATCAAACAAGCGGCAACACTACTGACATCATTGCTACCAAGGCGTAGGGACATTTTGTTTCTATCTATTATTTTTTTCTGTTCAGAGAAGCCTCTCTCTGCCCAGAAACCCCTTCTGTTTTCTTTCTCTGCTGTGAGAGCTGTGCTTCACAGTGGCTGGACTCCGGGCAAAGGGGAAACGGCACATGTCGGTGAAGGTGAAGGACTCCAGATGCCTCCACCGAGGGCTGCTGATTGTAATGAGGGGAAGCAGCTGTGAGCACGGCCAAGCCACGCGACCGAGAGCCGGGGGGGCCACGCGTCTCCGCTGAGCTGCGCTGGAGTCAATCAGGATGTGAGAGGCCCTTTCTGCAGGAGGGTCTTTTCTACGCCCGGAGAGGAGCACGCCTGCTTGCAGAGCACACTGCCTTGCCTGATCATCCCTCACTGCAGGAAAGTAGTTGCTGCTGTGCCGGTATTTACTGTGGGAGCAGAGCCCCATCGGAGCGAAGCCCCGTCCCGCCTGAGTTGCTCAGCTGCTTCGTGAGGAGGCTTCATGCCCCCATAAGGGTCTAAGCAGCCCCAGACGCGCTTTGTTTCCTCAGAAGGAGACTCGCAGTCCCCCTTGATAGGGCCGACTTCCCTCAAAAGTCGCCTGCAGACGGGCTCAGAGCAAGATACGGACACACACGTTTCCGAGGGCTCCTGTCAGGCCAGCGGCTCAGCGTAGCGCAGGGGAAGCGGCAGGTTACCCCTGTCAAAAACGCACGTCCCCTCTTGAAGGGAGCTTTTAAGTAAGAAACTGTTTCAGATGAGTTTGTGCCTCTGCTTGGGTAAGCTGTTCTCTGGGCGCTGAGGGGCTCCGTGTGCTCTCCTGAGCAACAAGTGGTCTATTTTTGATATTTATTTCATGTTTTCCTCTGAAGCTGTTAAAATACAAAATCCTGCCTCAGACAGAGCCAGAAAATGCCTCCCGTGCGTTGAGCTTGGTGTGTTTCCTCAGAAGGCGGCTGTCCGGCCCTGTGGAGAGGCAGCGCCATGGCCTCAGAAATGGCGCCACGCCTCAGGGAAACCTGGCCTGGGGAAATGGCGGCCGGCTCCCCTCACACTGTTGTTGGGGAGGGCAGGCCAGGAAGCAGGGACTGAGAGACTAAGATTCTAGAGAGGGGATGCTCAAATTTCCTATGTTTGAAGGAAACAAACTCCAGCTGAATTATGATTATCAGCAGACTGCATCGCAGCAGGGGAGCTGGTGTGCGATCCCAGAGGATGAAGCACGCACTTGCCATGAAGGAGCCTTTGTGAGGGCTAAAAACTGAACTCTCAGCAGACTGTGGATGATCTCCACAAGCTTTGCACAGAGAGGATTTTGTATTACAGAGCTGCAGGCCATTTTGAAGCAAAGCCGAGTCCTGGCTCGTTTCCCGTGGGTTCAGCAAAGTTCCTGCACCTGAGTGTGGGCGGTTGCAGGGCCCCACCCTGGGGCCAGCCTGCACCCAGCCTGGGTGCCATGCTGCTCTGTAGTTCTGGTTGTAGGAGCCATTTGAAAGTCTGAGGTGGGCATGAGGCTCCAGCATTGCTGCAATGCAGACGTGGATGTGGCTGGGTGAGTCCTGTGCTTTTTGTTTCTGTTGTTTTTTTCACCTGGGGACTCACAGCCCCACATAGGACTCACCTCAGTGAGGTGACTGTAAGCTCTACTGCGAGCACTAACATAGTGCACCATTTCTGCCACAGTAATGGTTTCTTTTTTGTTGATTTAAATTTAGATATCTATTTCTTGCTTTGGGGAAAAGCATCCAATTAATGCTGTTGTGTTCTTGGGTGGTATTAAAATCTAGGTTTGGGTATTTTTGTATTGTCTGCTCAGGCAGGAGTGCTCCCTCTGAGCACCTCTGCAGAGCCAGCCATTTTTGGAAGGGTCTTGAAACTTTCTTGAAATCTCTCAAGTAACTCACAGGCAAGTCTTATATCTGTCCAGATCCCCTATGATGTAAATGCATTGACTGTCATTGATATTGCCATGGTCTCATGTTAAGAATATCTATCTACTCCAGTTATTTGCTTCCTCATTAGCTTAAACCAAAGGATGCCCAGAGCAGAAGTAAGCGGAGCTGAACTGGCAGTGCCTCGGTTGAGGCAACTGCAGCTGCCTCAGGAAAACTGAGCAGACCTGGAGGCACCATGTTTCTTCTCTGTAAATGATGTTTGGATGCATTTCAGATAGAGTTTGCTGTGTATGTGTCAGTGATGCTCCAAGTTTAGATAGAGACCAAAATCTGAATGTTTTCTCATAATGCTAAAGCAGTCACCATAAGTTGGGGGGAGGGGGGAATGACACAACACTACATGGAGAGCTATTTCTTAAGTTCAGAAACATACCAAAGTTTTTGCGTTATTGTTGTTCAAAGCAAGCATAAACCTTCAAGCACCAGGTGTTCTTCAGCTGTTTGAAGTTTGGGGAGTGTTCTGGGGCTATTTTCAGATTACCTTTAGAATGTTTTCTCCAGTAATTTAGGCTCAGGAAGATACTTGGATAAATTTATATATTGCCATCTCTTAGAAGCCAAAGACTGTGCCTGCTCCCATGTCCTCTGCAGTGTTACTCCTGAGGGTGAGAGGACCAGGTCATTGCAGGTTAGCTCAGTCACCTATGGTTTGCCCCAAGAACACCCTGCAGTTACAGCCATGTGTGCTCTTGGTCTCCAAGTACCTCAGGTGCTGAGAGTCTGCACGTGGCCTCAAGATAGTTGTTTTCTCTGTGCAATGTGCACATGGGAATCCTGTGACGGTCATGAGTGCTCCATGCTGGCTGCAAGAGGGGCAATAAATCTATGCGTGTCTGACTGTTTGCCTTAATGTACATGTGCAGTGTATGATTGTAGCAAAACAGGCTGCCCAGGGAGATAATGAGTACTGCCCCTACCAGCCCAGCGGGTGAGGAAGTCTCTGTTGGCTGGTCTGGTGGAGTGGGCTGCAGCTCTCCACCACAAGAGTCCAGTTTGAGGTCCTGCTAACTAACGTGTTCGACGCATGCACAAGTGCAGATGCTGGAGTTGGCTTCGAGGGGAAAACCACTAATTGCTTGTCCCCTCTGGAGCAATGTCACATGTTCATGAGCCCAACGACTCTCACATGTGCCTGTGACTGCTGTTCAACAGATCAATATTTACTTCACACAATCAGATTGTCTCCTTCGCATTCAAGGGAATTAATGTCTTGGGACCAGCATTACACCAATGTTGACAGTATTGGACTGTTACAGGTGACTGAATCCTCAGGAGTCTGAGGATTTGCGTGTCACTAAGATCTCAGGGTCTGCTATCAGATGACAATGCATCAATATGTCCTACAAGCAGGAGATGCTGCCAAGTTCTCTGTCCTCATAGTTAACCTTAGCAGTGTCTGCTTTGTCCGTTGTGGGAACTGCATCTCAGCAAAGCCACAGCAAGCTACAGGCTTGCAGGTAGGGGCACAGAATAGCTGATGAGAGACAAATTTGGAGCAGGTGCAGCCCATCTGTATGTGTATGTGTATGGGGCTATGCTGACTTCCCACACCTCAGACAGTCCTTGCTTTCTAGCTCTTTTTACTAGCCTGCAGTCTCACCTGCCTGGCAGACCCTAGCAAGTGTTCAGCAGAGTCCAATGCAAAAAAGCTCACGTTCTTGGTTCATGGGGTTTCTTATCTGTCCCAAAAATGTGTTCCTTTGTTTCCCAAATATATTTTTGCATAGAGTCTGTTGCACAGTATCTGCATGTATGATTGTCATAAAACTGGATTTCTCTCCGATTTGTAGCTCAAGCCAAAAGACATACTTTGGAATCCTGTTTCTGCTCTTAGTTAGATCCATGTGATTCTGATAATCTTCTACAAAGGGAGGGGTAGGCTGGGTAGAATTGGACACGTGCATGTGCCTGTGGAGTCTGTACTGACAAGTAAGCAATCAATCCAGCCTTCAGTAACTGAGCTGTAGCCAGCGGCAATTGCATTGATTGTCTCTTGTGACAGGTAGTTTTGCAGACAGAATTGGGAAGGGGGTTGGTGGGGAGGATCCCTCTCAGAGAAGAGCTCCAGTCCAGGCAAAGGGAGGAGAAAGGGGAGTGCCCTGTGCTTGGTCCTTGTAAAGCAGCTTGTGTCTGCTGCCCATCAGGAGGCAAAGGCTCTGCCTTTTAAATTGGCATCTCTATTCCCAGAACATCATGTTCAATTCAAGAAGAAGTTTATTTTCATCCTTCCTATAAGTAGCTGTGAAGAAGATGTGTGCCAGGGCTTTGAGTCACCCACGCACTTCACTGTGGCAGTGCAGTACTGCTTACAATGTACAATTATGGGTAGTAGTAAATCCTTGGTAGGAGGGACTTGCCTGTTACTGTCTGTACAAAATTAGAAGGCAGACACTGAGACACAAACTTGTTTTTACCCCAAGGTAATTCTGGAGCATGTAAAAAGTGGTAGCTGAGTGACGTGCCAGCATTTCCCATAACAGGGTAAGAGTAGTTGCTGTTTTTCTCTGATAGTAGGAGGCTAAAGAGCAATACAAAAAGGGTGAGTTGGTATGGCAGATTCTGCAAGGTGCATGCAAAAACTTTACTGCTCTAAAATTGCCCAATAATTCATAAACTATTTTTCCATCCAAATAAAACTGCCTTTGGGTGTCCAGTAGATGATACTGGATAAATGCAGAGGCCGTATATGTTGCCTTAATTACATATCTTATTCATTTGTTTGGCCTTCAGTTTGGTCTGGATTTTCAAGGCTGCAAATCAGCAAGAGTTCAGTTAATTATGTTGTCACTCATCTCCCAGGCAATTACAGTTGTCCACCATTATAATTTCTGTGATATAAGCCCTGCAATGAGGAGTTCAGATTTCAGTTGGAATAAAAACTACATACTTGCCCAGCGTGACCCTTGTGTCATAACCCACTGTCCCTGAACAACCTACATCCTTGTGACAGGTTTGCTATTGCATAGTGTCACTTAGTGATAAGCACCATGTGGGCTGAAATAGACCAACAAGAGCCAGAATCTAATTACGTGACAGGATTCGGATGGAGAAGGCTTTACTGTAATCACTGCTTTCACCACCTGTGAAAGCCTCACTGCATTTGACCTTTGGTTTCATAGTTTTCTCAATGTGTGAGGAAGAAAGGCCAGACACAGCTGGAAACCACAGCCTGTCTCTCAGTTCAAAGGCCTGCTGCAAAGTTCAGTCAAGATGCTGAGTATCCTTCCACCACTTTCAGAAGGCTTTTGCTTTCATACCTCTCTCAACATGCAGTTAAGGACTCTTGAAGGATGTTGTGGCACGTTCCAGGACTGACATAACATAAGGTTTTCATTTTCACTTGAGCTATTAGTTAATATACAAGAACTAACGTGCCTACATTAGGGTGTAAATGTAATAGCTGCTTATTTTGGAACAGGAGCTTTCTCCTCTGCCTTCCATCTGCTCCCCCACTCTGTGGTTTAACAGAACTGCTAGATAGTGGATCTGTCCTGTTTGTAATAGAATTACAGTATTTAGTCATTAGGGTGACAAAAGTACAACTGATTATTCAGCCAAAGACATGCTCTGAGTCTGTAGTTTGATGAGTGTTTCTTTTGGTAGCAATGTCAGCGTGAGCAGCACTACTGCTTGCTCTTGCTTCTGCTTTGCCTCGCAGCTGGGCAAAGAACTGGTTTGGGGAATACATTCAAGCTAAAAATAGCTCAGCAAGAAAAACTGCTGAAAGAACATGCTCTTCAAGTAACAGTGCAAGTGGTGCAGACTCCTAGTGCAACTCCTCTGCTGAAGGCTGATGAGGGCTCAAGGCTGTGTATTAAAATGTATGTTGAAGGGTCTTCCAACTGAAACCACATGCTGGTTATGATCTGGGTCACACTGTGCAGGTCATTGAAAATGGTGAAAAATGTTTCATTGCAAAGCAATATTTTTTTTTTTTAATGTAGGAGTAAAACTCTGGAGCACTGTGTTCCCACAGAAGAAAAAAAAAAAAGCAATGTTATATCTCAGATTTGGGCAAATTGAGAACACTGTGGGTTTGATGTTTCAGGACAAGCAAACAAAAGGAATTGTACAAATCCCAGGGTTTTAGTTCTATCCCATTATGTGTGTATTACCATTATATTATTTAAATAAAGACATCTGCCACTGCTTGAGCAACAGTAGGGAGTCTGAAAGTCAGTCACTAGTAGACCAGAAGCAAATCTTATTCCAGTGGTGGGGGCTGCCACTTTACGGAGACTTCCCAATACTCCTAGTGAAACAGTTGCATACTCCTGGGTGCTTACTGGGTAACGATATGTACAAAAAGAAAAAAGAAGTTAGGTTTTAACTTCACTGTATAAACAATGCCTAATATAATGCTTGTGATCGATCTCCTTCAGGGAGACTAAGGCTGGGCCACCTGTAAGATATGAAGGGTCTGTAGGCTCATGACTCAACTTGCTGGGCAGCCAGGAACGCAATTTCAGCCACTGCAGTCAGAGGGAACAGGGACAGGAGGACAGAAAGACATGTCAGTTTGGACTGTAGCACTAGCTACGTTTCAGAGTCCATCAAGTAGAAATATTGTACATGGATGGAAGTGTCCCAAAATGTCCTGAATTCAGCTAGGATGCTCACTGTTGCACAGCTAGCGTTAAGATCCTGCAATACTGTCCGCTTAACCTATAAACAGTTGCCCCTACCAACAGATGCCACTGCAATGTACAACTGTGGGATTTGGGTCACTGGAAGAAACCACAGCTGGATTTGCAGAGAGCAGACAAAGAAATATTGGTATGCATAGCTTGTCAGCCTGCCTCTGCTGACTGTATGTAAATTCTACTCCACCCCCTCATTTAATGCAAAATGATTTGAGAATGGCCATTCTTGCCATGGATACAAGCTGCTGAGAATTTCCCCATGCAATGTGAGCTCTGGAGAATATATTTTTCTGTTCCCTGTAACCTGTATTTGTATATAAAGGACCCTTTGGTGGCAACCTGCAAAGTCTGTGAAGTGACAATAAACATCTGCAGGCATATTCACCGTTGCAAGGTGTTGCATAAAGCAACAGCAAGGATTTAGATTTACCCCAGAGCTGGTGGTATCAAGCTGTGTGAGCGTACTAACCCAGCAGCTTCAAACCCTAGCAGGAAAGGGCATGCTGTTGCATTCTGCAAACTGGTGGTAATGTCAGGCTTTATGCCAAGGGACAGCTTTCTTAATTACTGAAGTAAATCAAGGAAAATGCAGTGCTCTCTTGGCTTTGTGTAATCCCTAAAGAAAAAAACTAAATTATAGTGATTCCTAAAGTTGCAAATGCTTCTGGGATAGACAGTCCCTGCTGGGACCATATGTATGACTGCACACCTGCTATCAAATTGCAGGAATCTCTCTGGGAACACTCTCCCTGGCAACGCAAGTACTTTCTAATTCTCGCCTGTCACTCACCCACACAGCATCTCCAAAAGGATGGGATATCCCTGCCTTCAGATAGTGTATCACCATCTGTTGTGCTATTTTCTGTTTCTCTCGTGCACACTATTGTTAGCCCAGCATTTTTCAGCACAGAGCTAGACCAACAGCTTGCCCTCGTGTTGTTATTAACCAAGGCTGGCCAGAGCCACGCAGCCTTTGCCCACAGCATGCTCCGACTCCTGCCTCTTTACTGCATTCCCATTTATTTTATTTTAATCTTTTGCTTTTTCAAAATTTCTCTTGAGGTTATCTGTTGATTTTCAGTGCAAAGAGTGTTCCTGCTACCAGCATGCAGAGTGAAATGAGAAATTCCACTGCAAACTCAAAGATGTGGCCTGAGCACTCTGTAAATTACAGAGTGTGAGTCCCCTGGTCATGATGACAGGAATAATCTTCTATTTTGTAGTTATTTCACCAGCAGATCTCACGGTGCTCTGCAAAGCTGGTCTATATGGGTATCTCTATTGTATAGAATAGGAAAATGTGCCAAACTGTGTTGTCTGGAAAACCAGACTTGCAGACCCTCCAGGGATTTATTCACTTCCCACTGGAAATGGTATTTTAGTGATTCTGTTTTTCTTTGTTTTTAAATTGGGCTGTGTGAGCAGTATGACTTGTCACTTGATGCCACAAAGCGTGACACTGAGCATTACAGACAGGCTAACTAACATGAAAATGCAGAGAGGATATGAATTTTAAAATGTCATCCTCATATTCTGTCTGCTCTTCCCCAAAGCTTTTTGGGACCCTTCTTAGTTCCGTTTAGGATCCTGTGTTTAGTTATGGTGGTGTATATCCAAATAGAGGTTGCTGGCAAATTTCAGGCAGGACAGAAAGTTCTGAGCTTTTGAAATCTGGGTTCCTTGATTGAACAAAATGTAAGAATTTAATTATGTAACATTTCCTATTGACCTGAGCATTTAAGTTTTGACATTACTGCTATGATTTGTTCTGGTACAACATACACTGTCTTTTACTGTCAAAGTGCAAGGCTGCAACAGCAAACCTTTATGAGGTCTCCATGTTCTTGGGAAAGGATTCAATTTTACCACGTCTTTGTCTCCTTAGAGTTGCTTTCTGTCTGCTGAGTGACTGCTAGGATACGGGTTAGCTAAGCAGAGCAATGTAGGGTGGCAGTGACTTCATCAAAGCTAGAACAGGCCTTGACTCTCAGCAAATGACCGCCATCATACACTGGTTTTCTAGGCTTTTGTAGTATGTTTTTTTTCCTTTGCCGCTGATGCAGAGCAAGTCACAGGTAACGCTGCACTTGAGTGCTGGGCCTCTAGTCCACCAGAAAGTCCCTGCTAAGCCTCAGCTTCCTGCTCCGATCGTCCTTGTAGATCTAAGCTTGGTATTTCCCCATACCTATCATTCTCTGTTACCTTTTAGTTTTATGTTGTAAACAGGCTGCAGAAAGACTTCTTTAAACTTAATTGCATAATGCCTATAAATACAACTTTCCTTACCACATTAGTACTGGTTTGTTTAACCTTTTCTTGAGAAGGAGGGTTTTTCCCCTATTGGGTGGTATTTGGAAGTACTGTAGCCACTCCCTGTGATAATTATAATAATAAGGCTGCAGTGTAGCCTGGCCAGAATATGGCTTTTGCAGAAACCCTCAAATTAGCCTGATCTCTTTGCAATACACCAGCTGCTATCTGGAGAGACTGTTGTGAGATCCTGGCTTTTTATTTTTTTTAGCATGCTTTCTGAAAAACTAATGAAGTATTAATTCATTCAGAATTTAATTTGCTTAATGAATATGATCATCTCAAGCAAATGACAATGGTTGTTCATCTGTGAGTCATGTAGTCTTGATTTTGAGGGCTTTTTTTCAACAGTGAGGCACTCATGTTTTTATTCTGGTGTTTGTCTCTTGGCCGAGTAGTATTTTGTGTAATTTTAATAAAACAAAATAACTGTCACATTTTTGTACAGCAACAGACTAACTAGATTGAAGTAACCTGTTTCTAATGTGATTTAAGAATCAGATTTTTACCAACATGCCAGTTCTTCGAGCAGGTGTGTTTCCTAGTTGCCTTGATACAGTTCTCTGCATAAGTGGACTTTTCAAGAGAAGAAGGTCCTCAACCTCCAAAGGTGTTATCTGTTTCTTTTTCATTTCACAGGATAAATACTTGAGCACGGATTGATAAATCTGGGACTCCTTTTTTTGTCTTTTAGCGTGTTACATGTGACAGCTAAAGAAAAAGATAGAAAATGAGAGTGCTTTCCAGGGGAAAAAAAAAAACTCTCCAGAGTCTGGAGAGGTCAAGGAAGTGTGCTGGCCACTTGGATGAGTTAATTATCCTGAAAAACAGAGACTGGTGGAAACTTATGGTGCTCTGCTTGACCCAAGTAGCTCCCAAGCTACACAAACAAACAGGAAAACCCCCACAAGACCTGATTATACAGCTGCAGCTTGCAAGGTGGGCACAGGCAATGGAATCAAAAAGATTTAGCTAGAACTAGATTTTAATAATTGATATGACTGTACAATATTTATTAAGTAGTGTTTGATTAAAACAATGACCTTCTGTTCTGACCTGTCCGTCCCGCCCCCCCCCCCCCCCAAGTTTCTAAATATTTATTTCCTTCATTTTTCACCCCCCTCATCTTCTCTAAGGTTATTTCAAAAAGGTGGAAACTGTGCTAGACTGACCCAGTTTTTCTATATGAAAGCAGCAAGCCCAAGCTTCTGATTTCTGGGAGGAATTAAGATCTTGAATGAACCAGGTTACAGAAGTTGTGCTCAGAGCCGCAGGAGGAGGAAACTGTAGTAACTCTGTAGTAACTGTATGAATTGCAGTTTCCTTGGATCACATGTGGTGAGCCAGTTCTTATAAGAGAGTCCAAAAACATGTTTAAAAGGTGCAGATGGCTCATCTGACAACACTGCCCCATAAATCAGTGATAATGTACTGCTGTGGTACTAGCCATATGCCCTCCAGGTATGGTGTGTGCAAATGTGACACCACCAGTAGGAAAGCTTTGTCTCTTCCCTTCCCCAAACTAAAAGCCACACTACAAATTTTGTGGGAGAAGTGAATTCTATCCACTTAGGTATTCTGCAGGCAATTCACAGCAACAGTTATGGTGAAACTCATTTATAGCCAGTCTGCATATAGATTTGGTTAGGTTTAAAAGGAGGACAGGGGGAGAACCAACACAACACCAGAACTACCCCTCTCTCTCTTTGGTTCTTGCATGCTTTCAATGGCAAGTCTGAAACTGGTACATTGAAATGGAAAAACATGTAGCCAAACCCCTTCCTGGCTGAGATTTTGCTTATACCAGTTCATAGTCTTCCAGATACACACTGTCCATCCTATCTTGCTTCTGTTTCTACTACAGTGAAGTAAGTGCTTGGCTTTAAGTGCATAAAACGTTTTTCCTGAATTTAATTAACAGGTCTAAACCAAAAAACACTAATCCTAAATAATCTCAGTAACACAGCAACCATCCCCACAAATGGTGAGGGCTGCCACCATGAATGCCTGAATCCATGCTCAACCCTTGAGTTATCAGTAGCTCACAACTGCTACAGCACCTTGTTCTGGTCAGGGTTTTGTCATAAAACAGCACAAATGGCTGTGACAACCAGAGCAGCTTACTTTGGTCTGTATCGATTAAGCTCTGCAAATTAAATTAAAGTAATTTCTTTCTGTAATTACTTGTGCTGCAGAGCCAAACTAGCTTAAGGACCTGAATCATAATCCAATGTAAGGTAAGGCATTACAGAGCATTATTGGCTTTCTGTGGATTTCCATTTTGGTTTATGACTGCTTGTCACTTTACAGGCCTAGGGCCCAGATCTTCAGGCGTGTGTAGATGCCTAATTTCCAAGAGAGGATCTGAGCCTGAACACACAATGCTATTTGTAGGCAGTTTGGCAGGGCAAAACAAATGCACTATTTTCTTCTCTAAAATGTTTTTTCCTTATTTAATTACACTTGCTTTAGCAGTTTTCCTGCAAGTTTATTTACATAATTAAGCTCCCTTATGATACATTACAGCTTTCTGAACCTTGATTTTTTTTATTTCTAGTTTCACATGTGCCATTTATGCCAGAAGACCTATTCCAGGAATTGACTCTGTGTCCCAGAAAAGGCGCTGGATATTCCTCTCTGTGTTTACACCTGCTGCTCTGCTCTTCCCTTCCCTGCGGTGCAGTGACCTGCTGCCCTTGCCTTCACTGTGCTGTGGAAAACATGTTTGATTATGAATTCCCAGCACTGGAGCCAGGGAAGTAGAACAGAGCAGTGCGAGGAATTAGTGTCTTCCCAGAAGACAATCTCTTATCAGCTGTGCCGCAGACCTGTGAAACTTCTTGTCCCCGGGCAAAAGTAACTGCCCTCTGCAATGACACTTCCCCATGTTTGCACAAAGTAATACCCAACGTTTTCAAGAGGAGGTGCATGCTGAAACCTTAGTGATACAAACCTGCACTGAGAGCAGCTTTGAGTCATGTGCATGTTGTTCAGATCAAAAACTAATTCATAGGACTAAGTCCTCTGTGTTGCAACCCTTTATAAATGAATTAGTGTGTGCAAAAATTCTTGCCAAACATGCTGTGGGCTCGTCTGAGACAGCAAATTGCTCTTTCTGGTTCAGCTGCAGATCATGGCTCTTGCCCAGAGCTGATAGGGTGCTCCATAATTAATTGTGCATGCACTGTGCTTCATTCCTGAAGCAAGCAAGTACCTCTGGTTAAAGAGCTTCAGTCCAGCGGGTCTGTTATGATCACACACCCAGGGCGGTTTGGTTTGTTACTTGCTGACCAGGGATTCACGTTAGTGAAGTTCATTCTATTTTCGCAAGAGTAATACCTGAAAGGGAACAAAGGCTACCTTTCTCAAGAGCTCTTCAGTCCTTAAGAGAAAGGGACAGGGTAGTCAAGGTATGGTATGTACAGATGTACTTGAACCTCTTCTAATACACATATTTGAGCTGCACTGCAGCTGCCTTGGACCTGAAAAGCCCTGTAAACAGGAGGCTAAACTGACTCACTGCTTGGAGACGTTAACAAAACTTTAGCTTTCTCCCTTTCCTCCTGATTTTTATCCTTGAAGACTCTCAGAGTAACTCTGGCAGCAGACACTAAGCCTTAGCCCCCTTGACTGTAAGGCCAGTGCTGTCTGTCAATGGGTACATAACAGGGTTTCCAACTGTGTGTCACTGCCTGACACCAAGGAAGGTCATAGGGAATATTAATGCCTATGGGATCTGGACATCTAAATCCTGGAGTCAGCTCCAAAAAATCTCAGCTATCACTTGCACCTCCCCCATTCTTGCAATCCTTCCCCTCCATCCCCCACAATATTTTTCTTTTCTGTAGCCTGAAAAGCTGAGCCTGTAATGGAAAAGGGACAAAACATTAAAAAAATCCCAAATCCTCACACAGCACCAGGTTTAAAAAGCACTTGGGCACTGTGCAAGCTGTTAATAAAATACTGCGGCCACATGCAAATCTCCAACAGCAACCCCCCAGCTGGTCCCTGCTGCCAGCATCTTATCTTGCTGTCTAGTGCAGAGCAAGGAGAAGGAGAAAGAGAAACTCCCTTGCCTTACACACACGCCCACAGATTTAAATTGTAGCTCTATATATAGCTCCTGTCTCATGTGAGGAGCTGAGGCTTTCACAGACGCCCACGCTGTGCTCGCTGGGGTTATTTTTAGCATCAGTGACAAGGTTACCTGGATGATTCTTGCCAAATAAGAATGAAAGGCATTAAATTGTACACAGCTAATTAGCGGTGACAGCTGATCTTTTCTTTGTGCCTGCCACTGCCTTTCTGTCTCTAGAATAAATCTGTGTCAAGTCTTCCCAGCTTTCTGAAATCAGGGCAGTTACCTGATTTCTAGTTCAGGGAGTGGGAGCTTGAGCACGGTTCATCAAAAAACCTTGATAATCTCCAGGTGAATTTAGGCTAGTGTCTAAACTGGGCTCAGTTCATTATCTACTTAATTTCTGCATTAGGGCTACTAGTAGTTTGTACACACACAGACACCCCCTCTTTTTGCCTCAAATTCAAATAAGATGCTCCCCAAAGTTCTGTGGATCCTGCCCAGTTTCCCACTGAATCTCTCGGTCTGGAGTGCCGATGCCTTTTCAGTGAGCAAAACCGCACTGAGACATTTCTGCAAGGAAGTGGTACTGCACATGCTGTTCTTGGGAAACAGGGCACAGCTTTTCTTTCATCAATAGATAAAATTTTCCTTTGTGATTGCTCTGTGTTGAACTGTCACGCTTTATGCTTTTAGGCTGAAAATCTAAAGTGCTGTTTGCTTGGTATTGTTCTGTCTCCAGCAGCACTGTGAACTTCACGCTCTGTTACATGAGGCTGAGGTACAAACCAGGGTCTAATCTGGGTGTGCATTTAGCTACGTCTGCAGTTTATGGGCAAGTCAACTCGAAAATGCCTTTCCAAGAACCTCAGGGCAGCACTAGAACTACAGATTTCCAGATGTGGTAAAGTACTGAATAAAGCTACCTCCTTTTCACTTTACATTGCCAAGAAACCTTGCCTCAGCATGATCCACATGCCAAGATTTTCAATGTGGTGAAGATCAGTTTTAGGTGCTCGAGTTTTTGGTTCCGCTCTGTGTCCACAAAAAGTTATTCTTCCTCACTCCTTTGATGCCCACATTTCTATATCTGAATTCCCGTCTCCATAATCTTTTAAGTGCTGCTTAATGCATCACATCTACTTATGCAAATATCCAAGGAGGTGAAACAGAACATGAAGTGAAAATTACAAGTATAATCTTTTCCAGGAATTCATGTTTTCATTGAAACATTAAGTAATAATGGAATGTCTTTAACTGTGGTTATACAAGGCATACTTGAGAAGTACCAGCCACCCAGGCAGTTCAAACATTAACTTTCTAAACAGTCATATACCAAATTTAATTAAACAACCTTTTCCTGCATCACTCTTCAGTCTAGCAACTATTTCACTCCCCCAGGTTTCAGCTTAAACCCTGTCTAGAACAAAGTGAGTCTGTAAGGCAGAAAGCAGTTATTGCAAATAATCGTACTTGCAAATGTCTTTTCTGCCTCTTGACACAAAGAGCTCTCAATTCACTGAATTCCATTGAGGTCTTATTATCTGCACTCCGAACACATAATAAGGGGAACCAAGACCTGTTGGGAGCCCTGCTGCCTAATGCACAGTAGAATATTGCAAGTGCGCACCATGGCCTGGGGCACTGGGGATGCATGAATGAGTAGGAGAAACACTACTGTAAAGGGAAATCTGGGGAAAATGGAATACTGCCATTTTGGATGGAGGAGGAGGGAGAAGTGCATGTTTCCACGGCAACAAGTGGTAGACTAAATTGGCTGGGAGCACGAAATATGGGAAATAGGCTTTTCAAAAGCAACAATGCACATAAATGAATACTTGAATCTCTACTGACACTGCTGTCAGTCAATAATAAATCTGAAGTCAGTGTACCTGCACTGCTGTAAAAGTAGAATCTGGCCCAAAAGGTATAACAGAATTCCTCAATCTCTCTTTCAAGATGGAATGAGTGGGAAAGTGAAAAAAATATAGGGATTTTAGCTTTGACTGAATGAACACTCATCAGCGTGGTAGTAGAGTTGGTTTTCTCAGCAAGTTCACAGCTGCTGTTGAAACGTATGACAACCAGAACCATTTAAAAAATACAGTGGTTTTCAGAAACTTTTATTCTTTTGTCTCCCCATTTTTGAAGTTACATAGACACTATTATTTGGTATATTTTGCATATTATGTATGTCAGCACAGCTTTCCCTCCAGAGTACAGAGCCAGGCTGTGTTAGCTGTGAGACTGAGGCAATTTGCTAGCCAGCTATAGAGTTTCAAATCCCTACAAATGTGCTGAAAAATATTGATCTTGAAAACAACTGCCTTTTACTTGCTGTTCTTATGCAGCCAGCCATCGAATAACTACTCACTAATCTGCCCATACATTATTCTTTTGTGCTAAAGTACAGGTCTATAGCCTGGTAGTATATGTGGATTCATAACTGAGCTAGCAAGTCCTGTTGCTGTTATCAGTGTGTTACTAGTACAGCAGCAGCAGCAACATGCTCTTACCTGCATAGGTAGTAGCAAAATCATACAGAGAACAGACATTTCTATTGGATCCCATTTCCCAGTCAGTACTTCACACCTGAACGCTTAGCAGTATGTTCCTTAGCTATAAACTTCCAAGTTGTCACAAAGAGACTGTGCTGCACAAGTACCAGTAAAATGAATGAATGTAAAGACCTCAAAATCTTATCTAAGAATTTCACTCTTCCCAGTGTGGTTACATTTCCACGGTACTGCCAGGTTGTGCTCTGAGCAGCGACTCTGGGGTGGTCCGGGTTTTGTGGGGTGAGACCTAGTCAGAAACTGCAGAGGGGTATCTCTAGGGCTTTGACTCTTTGGCCTTTACCAGTACCCATTTTTATTAGGTTTATTTTTTGGGGACATGTACTTGCTTTTTCTGGTGTAAATATTTTCCTGCATGCATCCATCACCTGAGCTTGTTTGCATGGTCATGTTCTATTCTGGTGGATGAGTTAAGAGCTGAGCTGAGCTCTGCCAGTGCACATATGTGCTGGAAGTTGTGTGGGAGATTGCTTCGAATCTGTTTTGCCATTCCTGGCTATTCCAGCAATCTCTGCACCATCTGTTCCCTGAGATGCGCTGAATCTTCCACGTTCCAGGAGGAAGGAGCTAAATGAAAGCCTGTCTTCTAGCACTTGGAACAAAGATGGCTTTTAGCCATGCTTTAGACATTACCAATGAGACTAATGACCTGCACTACAGATTGCTCCATAAGACCACAGCAGACAGTATGGAGGCTTCCTTCACTGCATTTAGCTATAGACAGTACGTTTCCCAGCTTCTAGTAATGACCAGTCCTTTTCTTCACCAATACAGTGGTTTCCTTTTTAAGTCCTTGTGCTAGCACTTCACTTTAGGTATGCCTCCTTTAAAATAATTCTTTAGGCTCATTATTAAGCAAGCTAAATAGTAAATGAAAAGAAGGGGATAAAGCCTGTAGTTACACCACCTGAAGCTGCAATTGCATTAGACCTTTCGCATTAAGAGAAGTCAGGTTGTATTGAAAAAAGATGTGACCTTCTCTATTGCTGCCCATTTCAGCAATATGTGATGTGGCTGGATATGAGATAATCTCACTCAGTGAATACTCTGTGATGGTTGATCTTGGTTTTAGGGATGCAGTAGGATGGAAAGCATTTTTTGTGTATTTTAGAGCCATAGAATTAGGCTCCTGACCTATGAAGACATTTCACGAGCAATTGACTGACCAAAATCCTGGAATTAACAATATCAGAGTGCAGCTTGAAATATTTCCCTGAAATGAATACACAGCTTGCAAGGTCAAGATGATCAAGGCCATGCTCAAGGTCCATGGCAGTTTCCTTCCTAAGACGATGGGTATTAATGTGGCACATCTATGATTTGCTCTGCCTGTAACTCTTGGAACTTAATGTAAATTGTAATGTAATATTTTCTACTTGTATGGCTTGTACTTGTTTTTTGTGACAGGAACTGTCATCTGATCTGTCTTGTGCAGTCACTGGCACAATGCACTGTTCTCCTTTGGGTGTTAAGTGCTACCATGCTACAAAGAATAAACAGCAATCACTGAGACTGAAGGAAGGTGATTACTCCATCTCCAACATTGCAGGGGCATCATGAAGTGCACCCAAAATCTCATCTGTGTTCACTCAGCAGCTCATTTCTTAGCTGAGGGCAAGTGTGGTGATGGCAGTGATGTTTTCCTCCATAAACTCTGGTCCGTTAAGACTTGTGCTCTGATCCATATGCGTGCTTCTCATTCCCTGTCCCCTGAGGTAAAGTTTAATCAAATGCACACACATGAATGAGCTAGTCTAAATATCAATAAATGTTTCTTTCAGGAGAGGCTTGAGATATTTAATATTTAATAAGCCTTGAAAATGAACTTCTATTCATGTTTCTCAATTTAATTCCAAGCATTTTGGCGGCAAGCAGTGCTTACTGTCCCAGTGTGGGCAGGCGCAGCACAGATTATTTAACAATCCACTTTGTCTCATCTAAAATATTCATGTTTGCAGATATCCAAATGTAGCTCTTAAAAAAGCACACACAAAAACCAAATGGTGCAGTCTGAGCCTCACAGTTACCTTAAATCTTTGCTTTAGGCTACACACCACAGTAATGCTATTTCTTCCATAGCTCTATCCTGTTGCCCTGGTTACTGATCAAAACCAGACCATCCCTGCCTCCCTGCAGCTGGACTTACACAAACACCTTACCCATGTGAGGGCAGTGCTGCTGAACTTGCTTCCTTCTTCCTTAAAGCAGAAATACAGCCACCAGTGCATACAGCAGCTTTCCCTTGTTCAAGTAAATATGCAGCTATAACAATTGCCTTTATCCTCACATTCAGCTAGTGCTGACAAAGAAAAATCAGGGTAATAAATAATTATATGATTATTTTTGTTAAAGCACTAGCCTTTCTGGAGGACATAAAAATCTTGATTACGTCAGTGGAGATGCAGGTAGATTTGGCAGAATTTTGTCTCCCACATTGACGTCTGTCTTGTTTTCTATTGAAATCAAGAGAATCCTGACTGAAGAGGGGTTTAAGTTTTTTTTCATGTGTCTGATTGACAGCTAAAAATGTGCTGTATTAGTCTGTGTATGATTCACTGCAGGAAATGGACTTGGGGTGGGTGACTGTCTCATCTGACAGCACTCAGAGGACGCTCAATTGTAAATGGAGGTTCCTCCCTGTTCTTAGATAGACTTACTTTGAGAGTTTCATTTCAATTTGCTGCCGGATTTCCTGTCTTTCCTCATCTGTCCTCCTTGGGAAAATATTCCTGTCTTCCAGCTCCTGCTTACTTGGTCTGTTTCGTAGTTTTACTGCCAGCAGTTCTTTCTTGCATTTTCTTGGCAAAGTACCTGGGGCATGCATTGAAAAGAAAGTTATTAGAAAGACAGCTCCTGGAGATGAAACATGAACATATGAAGAGCAGGAAACCTACAGAGTGACAGCAATCTGTATGTTAGTGTGCAATGGGCATTACACATTAATAGAAGTAAGTAGCACTACAGTTGTGCAGGGCTCAGACACAAAATTGCTTACAAATGCAGAAGGATTATATTCCTCTGTTATCTTTGTTAAGTAAGCAGTGGTCTCAGGTGAAAATTATTTGCAGCTGAGACATGATTCACGTCACTAATTTAGCAGTCAAAGGCTGTGCATCTTACCTCAGTCCTCTGAGCATCCCTACAGCCCAGAGCAATCCCTATTTCCTGAACCATTTAGTGGTTCCTTTGCAGAAGGACTGGATCGCTCAGTGGCAGGAGTGGCAGGGACATGTACACCTTCCTCTCTGGGTCACCATGTATAACCAGGAATAGATAATGGTAACTGGAACAATCGAAGCTGTTGCTTGGCATGTGTGTATATATGCACACCCCCCCCCAAACATATATATAAAAATATGTGTATATATAAAATGTCATTCTGGTTTTCTGGCATTAGAAATTAGAACATCAGAATTGTGATCAGACACCACATGTAACTCTAAAACTAAATGTAAGCCATTATGTATGTCTACATCCTGTCCAGTGTGACAGTGTGTCATAACTTCTTTCATTTAGCAATCAATACTATACTGCTGACATTAGGTCTCTCCCTCTGAAGAGAGTGGGGGAAAATATTCCAAAGAATGAAAGAAGAGGCCAGGTTTTATAATGATTTGCGGAATGCTTGCAACTGAATTGGGCATTCAGGGAATAAGAGACACAAATACTTACTGTGAT
Source organism: Haliaeetus albicilla (assembly GCF_947461875.1). Lineage (NCBI taxonomy): Eukaryota > Metazoa > Chordata > Aves > Accipitriformes > Accipitridae > Haliaeetus > Haliaeetus albicilla. Next base: position 5,772,195 of record NC_091484.1, read on the forward strand.
TACATGACCTGTTGTGCTTATTGTAAAAATATGATAACACATGTTTTCCATCAAACCAGACAATGTAAAACATTGCCATTACAAAAGAACCGTTCATGGGAGAACATGCAGCAACTGTTTTGAGTGGGAGTCTAATGCTCTTCAGTGTGCTGGATGTTGAGTCCTTGATGCTGCCCCTCTGATGACATTAGAAACATCCTTTCACTCTTTCTAGAGAGAACTGTGTTTGAGCTTAGGTGTTTCTGTATCTTTTAGACTTCAGTGGACTAAACAAATGAAAATTGGACTCCTGAGCTTATAAAACCATTTTGCCATGTGTTTGGAAAGGTACATAATAAAATGGCTGTAAAGTAGAAAGCCATCTTTATTTTCAAATGCAGACTGAAAGTCTGAGGTGATGTCCGTATCTGATGAGGGGTAGCTTGCTTATGATGGGGGGAAAAGAAGAGGGAAGTGCTATTAAAATCAGTGAGTCATACTGGTTGGACTGCAGTCTTCAGCAATGATGCCACAGGTGGGTTGTAAGTAAGTAAATTTACACCATATCCCTGCATGCCTCTGCTGTGCTGTACTGGCTTTTCTGGTGTCCAGTCCAGGGCTTCAGTGGAGTCTAAAAATTATCATTACAGAGTAGCACCAGTCAGATGGGGTTTAGAGTATTGTCAGAGTATGCAGGAACTACAGTTAAATCTTTGCATTTGTTTCATCTTGGGAGTGTGGTGTGTAAGAGGAGGTTATTTTGTTTTGGTTCCTTTTTATTTTAAAGGTGGTTTTTTTAATTTAGTGCTTCACCTTTTCTAGAAAAGGTCACCTCATTTTTAAAGAAAATGACATTTAATTGGTATTTTTGTTTGGCATTTGAGATAGGATTATAGTCTATTTTTTAAAGAATGCTCTGGGGGTTGGTAAGATTCTAAATCCTAAATAGATTCTTGTTCCCAAATATTGGGGTTTTATTTGCTAGGGATCTGTGGACCAAGTTATTATTATCACTATTGGTCTAAAATTTCTTTATGCAGAGGGGAGGAGTCTATACTACATCCACACATACATGTTGGGAAGACTGGGGCAGAGAGTAGTTATGGCCTCCCTGTGTGAGCAGGGACAAGTCTCTTGATAGTTGCAGTTGTCTAAAATTAAACTTTCTAGAAGCCATAATCAGCTCAAAAACTCACTTAGAGCCTAAAAGCTGTGCCCTTGTTTAGCACCTTCCTCCTAATGCTTTCAAAGTCTGTTGCAAACATTAATTAAATTAAACCATACAGCCCTCTGTGACGTAGTAGGTATACATTTAACAGATGGGTAAAGAAGTTAAATGATTTGGCTGATGCCACGCAGAGCCTTCTGCTAACTGAATATATGACTCCATCAGAAACATTTGGCTCACAAAACCACAGACTTGGGACTCTGTCAGGGTTTTTCAAGCCTCCACCACACTGGGAGTGGGTGTAGAGTGGGCGTTTGCAGTGCTTGATCCGTACAGCACAGGAACCAACAGAATTCCTTCTGGAAACAATGTGAAGCACATTTGGGGCTAGCAAACTCCCAGGTATCCCTGAATATGTTCTCATTTTCACCTGGAAATTTTAAACAGGTGGTAAGAGGAATTCGGTCATGTCAAGAGATTGCTGCAGAGAGACTGCACATGCACATAAAGCCCAGTGTCTCCAGAACATGATAGACGTCCCGCCCATGTGCTGGCCATCTGCGTAGTGCATTTGCAGGCAGTTCAGTGCATCTGGGGTGCACTGAAAGCAATATATGTATATGCTATACAGCACATGCATACATTTCTGTCCAGAACTGCTTAGAAGGAAACAAGGGAGCTCATGTGTAGTAAACACTTTTTGGGGGGAGACGCACCATAAACAGTTATTCTCCCATTCACTGGTGACAATTAAGGTATGAGCATGCAGGACTATCCCTACTCCCTTCAGGCTGTTATAAAACTGCTTGCTAATCTAAAACTACTCTACCTAATCTTTGAATTGTGGGAGGACAGGGACTAGAATCACAGAATTAAGCTCAGATGAGGTCAGGGCTCATTTTCTGCTGTCCCTCATCTCATTGAAGGACAGCTGAAACCTATGCTCTGCAGTGAAAAGACTGGACTTTTTTTCAAGAAGTCAGGTTTTGAAGCTGATGTGGAGACATTGGCTTAAACTAGCTCAGTGTATGCCCTAGAGGCTTGTATTTCAAAGTGAGACAGAACAATGCAATATTTTGCTTGAAACAAAGTAAAATGAAGCTGTTCTTCAGGGCCTTGACTGCTCCCAGGCTGCTCTGCTGCACACTTAGGAAGAGTCTACTACTTTGTGAAATTAAAAACACAAATCATATCTAGAAAATCTCAACTTTAACCCAAATCCTGCTGTTGTATTAGAGGAGTGGAGAGCATATAACCCACTCAGGATAATCTGTACTCACTTCATCCAGATGTCTGGATTTCTAAAAGGCTTATGCTATAGCCACTCCCATGGTCCATATGCACTGGGCACTGATTAATCTTTAGGGTCTTTCACCAAATAAAAACGCAAGAGATCTGGATTAAGCCGATCTGCTAGTCTAAGGAGCTGTTCCCCATGCCTGACCAATTGAGTTAATTCCTGAAAAATAATACCTGCCCAACAAAGGGAAAAGAGGGAGATGATGTTACCCCCTTCAGGAAGACATGCCGGAAAACACTGTGTAATTCTTCTGTTTTCACCTTGACCGGCCCACTGACGGCCAGTTCTGTTATTCCACCTGCTGCAGAAACCCATATCTGATGTTTCAGAATTCATAAACGAATGAAACAAACCCAGAGAACAAAGAGGAAATAAAGCCCCAAACTAGTTTTCCCCACATCCATTTTCAGCACCCCGAGGTAAATTCCTTCCTGATCACTATCGCAGTAGAAAGTGAACCTTCTAATACCCTTCTTTAAGTATTTTCTTCCTAAAGGTTATTTTTCCTGGTCAATAAGGCATGTTCAATGCTGGTCTGCCCCATGACCAAGCTATCTTAGGCAGGATCTTGGCTGTGGCTTGTTTCATGATTTATGGCACCTCAGCTAGATCAACAATAAATGCTTTGAAAATTCACACCCTTTTCATGCTTGGTCTGCAGATTCCTGACAAAAGTTCTTGTTTTAATTCAGCTGAATCATGACATTTAATTTCCTGTATGTTTACAGTTCTTTCTATCAAGCAACAGGCAAATCCTAATACCGCATGCTGATGGAAAGACCTTGCTTGCAGTAGTTATTAGTTGTGGGCTGTGTGCTAGTTATGTTGTTTTTTAAGCTCGTGCACAAGACTATCATCTTGCCTTGTGTTTTTAGAGGTTTTGGAGAATGATTTATTGAGTAGGGTGCTCATGGAAAGCCAAGGTACAATTCCTCACTTCTTCCAGAGTTGGCAGTAACCTGTTCCAGTCTCCCTGTAATCATGGGGCTGCTGCACCGATGCACTGTTCTGCATCACAGTGGCAATGGCAAAGTTGGTGATGTACTAAGGCAGTACACTAATTGTAAAGCAACTTTGGATTAATGGGGTAGTTTTAACTACTGGCTTGCAAACCAGCCCAGATTTTTTTAAGCTAGAAAGACTCTGGAGCTTTTCAGGGAATTGTTCTGATGGTATCCCTGGCATTACTGCATCTCTTGTTCCTCTCTGAAATGCAAACGGGTGCATTTGAATGAATCCTGGCACAAGCAGTGCCACCCAGTGTCAAGACCAGAAATGCTTTGCTTCTGTCCCAGCTTGCGCTGAGTAAATGGGCAGTGGTCACATCCTCAAAGCTGTTGTCTCCTAGGGGCTGAGGTTATACCACTCCACACCAGGACTTCTGTGGTTTAAGCTGCTCTGTTGCCCAGCTTGCCTGGTACCTGTCCATGGCAGCCTCCTTAGACATCAAACAGCTGAAACTTTGCATGGTCTGGGCTTTTGTTGTGCCCCTAAAATGTACCTGAACTTGAACACCGGCAGAGCAAGCACCAAGCTTGTACAAGAAATTAGGTCTTTTGTAAATGCATGTTTACAACGTGCAAGGACAAGGCAATCAACAATGATCTTCAGCCATTTAAAATAAAATTATCTTATGCATAAAGCTCAAGTCTTATGATGATTTGGGTAAGTTTTAGGCATATATGGAATGGGCTTCTTGATGCAGAGACTGAAGATTAGGTGTGAAGAGACTCGAATGCCAAAGAGTGAGGTAAATTAATTATGAGGAAGAAGGCTGTGTAGCTACAAAGAAAGAAATGAGAGAAAATTCTTCCTAAAAATTATTTTTGTTGACGTTGGAAAGTGTTTTGCATGGGAAGAGGGGTTGTATTAATATCTGGGGCCTCTTTATCAAATGATAAATAATCTTTGTTTGCTCTTTTTGCCCTTGGTGTACATCTGCAGGTAAATACTAATCTGTATATAATCACCCCACTACCTAATTTCATAACAAACCTTAGAGTTTTCAGCCTTTCAGATAAGGCATCTAACTGGCTGTCGACATATCTAGATATGCACTTCTATTATTAGCACACCATCATGAGAACTGGGGAAGTAAGTCTGTATGTCGTTCTGGCCCTTGACATTTTAAATTTGGGCCGTTAATCTTATTCACTAAAACATTCATGAATGTATCAGCCCCACCTCATTATATTCACCGATTAGTCCTATAAGCTTTTCCATCCATCTTTTACATCTTTGTAGTATTCACATATTATTAAAAAATGTATTTATTAATTTTTCTACTATCAGATATTATTCTTCTAAATTTCTAGCAGGCATGCCCTACCCAGTCATAATACATGACCAGTCATGCCCAGTACATAAGCCATTGTGTGAACTAACATTTATACGTACACATAATATTTTCTTAAATCAAATTATATAGTTAAGGGGAAAAAGGGTTCTGTTTAGTCTGATTTCTTTTTATTTCATGTTGTGTAGCCAATATTTCAAATGGCATATTTCAATATCTTCTATGCTGATCAGCAGTATTGTTGCAGCTACAATAAAGCCAAAATATCTTTGAAAGAGGTCTGTTTTTCTCACCATCTCAGTTGGTCTAATATTGCCCTATAAAACTTACTGTGTTTAAACTGTTCTTAAGTCATCACCAATACAACTGTAGTGTTCAACTGTAGTACGCGGAAATTTTTCAGAACTTTAACACTTACTGTGGAAAGCCAAAAGCTGCTTCTACATACCACTGAAATTTGTACAATAACCAATGTCCATCTATCATCATAATTTCTGTCTTCACAGACAGTGAATAATTATTTGTTAAATACATAGAGTATTTATCTTCAACAGTAAAATATTCAGATTTGTTTTTACTAGTAGGGGATAACATATTTTTTGCCTGGCTGCCTCTAGCTCTTAGAATTTATAACAAAGGAGACCACTTTTATAATCAGAAACAACACATAGAAAAAAATAGGTAGAACTTAAAAGGTGATTTTTATTTTTTAAATGCATGGCAATTATGTAAGGGATTCTCTTTTCTTTTGCCTTATCTCAGTAGTCTGTTCTGTTACTAGGCATCTTAAGACACAGGAACAGAACTCATGTGTCCTGTCTGCTGGCTCATGCTTTCTAATAGGCACCTTTTAAAATTAATCCTTGACCTGTTATAACAATTATTTTTTATTAATTTTTCTCTGCCTGCCTTTTTTTAATGCGTTGATGAAGAGATTGAAAGATTCACTTCAGACTGAATCTTTGTCTTGCTAACATAGAAAACATAAAAAGCTTGAATGAAAAATAAATTTTCTAATGCGAGCTGATTATTTTGCCAAAGCCCACTTAAATAATTGCTCAGGATTATACAATGCATTCCCCGTGTGTGTCAAGAAAGGGGGAAACAGACCAAATGGAGAGCAACTTTCTTCTTTAAGATAATTTCTCTGGATGTTTGTCCTTCCTAGATTCATTGGTCTCTTCCACTTTTCACTGTACCATCACTGCACTGGAATAATAGTCCTAAAATAGGATGCTTCCAAAGCATCCACAGCATTGGCACCAGGTATACAGAAAGCCTTGCCTACTGACACCGAGATGTGTCTGCAAGTGCTGCCATTCATATGTAGTAGTGCAAAGGGTACATAAGTAACTGAAAGGGTAAAGCATACCAATACATTGACTTATCAACATAACTCTCAACGTCATCTTAGTATGCAGTAACTACCAAGACAAACATGATCACAATCACTATGACTGAAATTGAACTTTAGGTTTTCACCAGGATTTCTTGAAAAAGTTGGTGTGACAATACAGGAATTCATACTGCTCAATATTTTCTGTTGCATGCTGCCTTGTTTAGAGCATTCCTTTAGGCTATTATAGTATATGTTTATAATATAGTAAGTGACTTTCCTTACCAGAAATAACGGAGTCATTCAAAACTTCCTCATCCTGATAAAAAACAGAGTCTTCCTTGAGCTCTGAGTTCATGATCATGTTTTCTTTGTTCTCATCCGACTCTTTAACTGAGTTCCGCTTATTTTCTGAATCACTGCTGTAACTCAGTGAGTTCTCCTTTTCTTTGTTGCGCTCAATGCTAGATGTTCTGGATGGACGGACATCCACTCTTTTTTTTGGAGAGCCTTTGCTTTCTCTTCCATGGAAGCTGTGGGTGGAAGGTGCACAGCCCAGTTTTTATTGCCACAGTAGGAGCTTATCTTTATATGAGAATGAGCAGAATGTCTTGTAGCTCATAAAGGCCAGGGCAGAGGGTTCAACATGGGACAACACAGGATGGCATTCTCAAGACTGTGCTGAGAATGGCTAACGTGGATCTACTTTCCTATCTCCGTCATAAAAATAAGGTATGGAAGGGTGGTAACGAATGTATTTCTTTGATATATAGCCATATGCTGTACTGTACTGATTAAAAAAACCACACAGCATGTCCTTCTAATGTAAAACATACATGGCATGAAATATTACCATTCTGATATTTTATGATCATGACAAAGCTTTAACAGGGCCTGGAAATAATATCGTATGAATCTATTCCCCATGACAATAGCTGTTATAGAATTGAGAAATGTTACCAACTTAACTCCAAAGCTCTATGATGGAAAAGGTTATCTCTGTCCTCCTCCAAAACACAGGATGGCTTATAATGAAAACCAGACAAAGTACCCAATGTACTCCCACACAAACATTTGTATTAAAACTGGATACCGTATATGCTCATGTATAAGCCAAGAGACATATACTGAAATAGTAGCATTTCTCATATGTAGAGTACTGATATTTAGAGCAGGATATGCCTTAGCTACTCTAACTTGGCGTCTTGTGGGGAGATTTTCTTTTGCACTAGGTGAAGGATTATCAAATGATTCTATCTGTTTGAAAACCTACTTCCATGTCACAGTAGCCTCCTTATAAAGGAAGAAAATATTTTGGAGTAACTGCCAGATTTAAGCACCTTAACCAGAGGTGGATGTTCAAAGTAGTGACATCAAGAGGAAGGCAAACCGAAGCTGTAGGAATAAATAAAATGCTAATAACAGGGCAAGAACATTTACCAAGAGAAATGGTTTAGTGGAATGACTCTTCTCATGCACCCATATAGCCAAGAGGCTGTAGGTACCTGTCCTGCCGGTGTTTGGTGGCCAGAGCCCTGTGGAGTTCTTCAATGACTCTGCTGGGAGGTAAAGGCAGGTGGACGGCAGCCAAGTGAGGGGAACCGGTTGGCGTTGTTACCTGTCCTCTGACATGGGGATCTGAACTTTTCTGGCCAGAGGGATGGAAGAGGGCAGCTTGTCCTGAGATTTGAGAGGAACCAACAATGACATAATTCTTCAGGATGGTGGAAGGAGGAGATTTCATGGCTGGGTCATCTATTTCACTTCCTGCTGTCAAAACACAAGAGGGTAAGAGGTTGTGCAATGCTTCTTATTTTTTTGCACTCAGAGTCTGCACTGAAGTTAATTTGTTGTGTTGAACAGAGGAAAATGGTGATGTTTTGTTCTTGCTGGGAGGTACTAGTTAAGCTGAGTAACTATCTGAATTCAAAAGGCTCATGCTACACAGATCCAGATCCTTGATCTAGCAAAATAGATGCCTCCCCCGTTTCCCCTCTTTCCCACAGTATCAGATTCTCCTTTTTCCCAGCCCACCAATGCATTCTTGATTGCCAGTACTGTTCCTCTTAACCACCAATGGCTTACACTGTGGTGGCTTTCCAATCTAGCGCTTTCTCTGCTGGACTCTGGCAGACTGTATTAAAATTTATGCACTGTGGTTCTCAGTCTGGACAAAATGTACCAGTGTCTATTATCTGCTCTTCTGTGATTGCTTCACAACTTAGACCTCTGTCTTTCATATGCCAGTTGAGGAAATGCCAAAATCATTATTATATGAAGATAAAGTTTGCATAACAAAACTTGCCAAATCCAAATGAAAGATGTGGTATTGAGTACTAAGAAGAAACAAGAAGGTTGGGACAATCTAATCTTTTTTTACCCCCAGATTCAGATATTTTTTATGCATTGTAAGCATTTGATTGGAAATTAGACTTTGATATATACATTTGTCTAGCACCTGAGTCCAAAACACAGTGGACATTTCCCTGGTTGGAAATTTGGTAGTTTCACACTCTTAAGATAACTGAACATCTGGCCTGAAAAAGATACTGATTAGTTTTTCTGTTCTGCAGTTCTCTTCGCCTTTCCCCTTTCCCCTATATCTCTGTCCCAAGCCCCTGACATATGGCGTGGTTTACACCAATAGCTCAGTCTGTGTGTAAAAAGGCAATATGAGTTCTTCATACAAGAGAATATTTATTTTCTCTTGTTGCCACCTAGTGTTTTAAACAGGAATTTAAACTGACACAGCTTGTAAGGCTTTTGTACAAACTTGTTTTCAGAGATAATTTTTACTTTTTTTCACTTGTGAGATGAATCCCTCAGTTCATAGCAGAGAAAAATTTCTGCTCAGACCAGGATTATCCTGAAATACCCATGTAAAAAGCGCTTGGTTCCTATTAGCATGGTAATTTACTGGAAAATTGGAGAGGACAAAAGTAGGTTTGAATATTAACTTCAGTTATTAAATATTTCCTCTCAGACCCAGCATCCTGCATAAAGGTTATCAACTACATGCCACTGCACAGTGAGAGAGGGTGTCCGTGTTTTCTGAGAGCAAGAACCCTGGGTTCAGCTCAACCCTAAAGCAGGAAGGGAGGAGACTTTGTTTCATCTTTATACCTGCTTGTTCCTGGAACAGGTCAAGAGCCAATTTTGTCCTCATTGCAGCTTGGGCCAATATTGAGAGTTGAGAGTTTCCTTAGATCACACCTTATTTGTCCTATTGACAGCTGTTCAGTGAATAATCTTGCAAAGTGATGTCTTGGCACCTTGCCTTGTTCCCCCTCTCTCTGTGATTAATTTGTGCTTGGCTTATTCCTCACTCCTCTGCTAACAGCATCTCTGACATCGTTAAGGGGGAAAAAACTAAACACAAAAGAGCTTTTCAACCTCTTAATCTTCCTTTTCTTTCATAATCGTTCTTTCTCTCTCCCCGTACATTTGTATTCCTTTTCACCCATTGATAGTATTTGTTTAGTCTTAACTTACCACTGCCTCCACGTCCACACAAAAATAAACAAATGTATAATCACTATTGAAAAAGGGTCTATAGTTATTGCAGTAATTGAGAAAACCAAGAGTTGTTCCTTGTGGATAATTTAGATGAGAACGAAATACGAAAACTCAGAATATCTTAGATGTTACAGGAAATACTTTGGTTAAGCACCAAAATATCTAGACTCAAAATACTGCGAAGTGCCTGGTGGAGTTGTGATGTTGTTACCCTCTATGGGTCAGGTTTTCCAAACAGCCTACATCTCATGCAGAGCATGGCCTTATCATCAGTTGAGCAAAGTCAAAGGGGTGTCCTGGTCGTGCCTGTTCATGTTGCAAGGTGGAAGGGCCAGGCTAGAGCGGGACCCATAGCACAGAACGTTGAAACAATCTGAACAGCAGCTCCCAAGGAGCATTATGATACCATTTTGAATCCAGCTCCCACTTAAACTCTTACGGCTTTTAAGCATGGACAAAATATGGATATTTTCCATGGGAAACAAATACTTGTAATTTTCCTGAAAAAGACTGAAAACCTCAATATTTTCTATGAACCCCAGTGGTCAGATCACAATGCCCCTCTGACATTTTGTTTCCTGGTGACTTTGAAAACCCTATTCATTGTGCCAGTAGATCAGTGTGGATGCAAATCTGGGCTGAGATAATGGCTGTCATTTAAAAGTCTAAATATCCAACAGGTCTGACATTTAGATGTCAGGACTTGGTTCTAATTTGCAATAAGGCCCTTTTAACTGCTTTTACCATATGTAGGGGCCCTAAATTGGAACAAACTAAAATCATATTCACTTTAACACCCTTTCTGCAGTGCCAGAATGTGGGAAAATGTAACAACATTGGCAATACATTAGAAAACCAGGTCCAGATGAATTGCTCTTGAAACATTCAGTGAAGTCTGGCACAGAGGATTGCTTTGTGGGAGCCAGGTGTATCACTTCTGTGCATTCTGTGTAACTAGACCAGATTTCATAGCTCTAGTTTAGACCTACCCTAGAGAGCAAACCCTTCAGACGGAAACCTCTGCAGAACCTATTGACTTGAACTTGATTTGGGCTGTTGTACTGTTATCCAGCGGCAGTCTAGGTAATGAAAACATTTAAATCTTCCTTGTGCTTTATGGCATATCGATATGAACATTTGATTCAGCAGATGTTTGCAGTTGGTTTGATTTTTTTTACATGTGTTTAGTGCAACAGACTTGCAACAAATAATCCCCTGAGAGATTCAAATAAAAATGTGAAGTACAACGATTAGTGCATTGTTATCAGGGAACTGGACCGCTCAGTTCATGGAAATCATTAGCGTTCTGTTCACTCAATATAACCAGCCTGATTCACTGCAGTTTGCAGCAATAGGCTTAAAAAAGGATGTAAGAAAAAAATTATATACTATGCTGTATAGGCGAACACCACATAAGGGATGGGAAAGTCTTTACTGACCAGTAATGACTGACCTGTTACGCTCTTTGTGATTTTGGAGATTGCCTTAGGTGGTGGAGCTGGGAGCAACGGAGGGCTGGGAAGCTGTGCTGGGTTTCTTTCTGTCTGTTTCTGGGGGGAATCTGTGGATTCACATACAAGTAAGGCTTGTGGACTGTCTTCAGATGCTGGCAGGCTGGCATCTTCTAATTCTTCCGTGGGTGCTGAAGGTTTCTTGGCTAGTAGAAAGATGAGTAAAATCAATGGAACATGAAGTTAATAATAATGATAGGCCAGGGGACAATGCCAGGAACATTCAGAAGAACAGAACACATGGCACATAGCTAGAAGCACTTCTTTGCCATAGTGAATATAATTGTTGTGTGAAATAGCCAACGAGCCAAGGCAGGTAAAGAATAAAATGTATGAGGTTATTGAAGAAATGTTAGTTTTGATGTTCCTGAGAAAACTGCTGAGCATCCCTTACTTCCCTAAAGCCTTTTTCCCTTTCCTTTATTAATAATGAATACAGCAAGGCAAAGCAACTTTTGAGAACTGCAATGAATTTTCTTACAGCATGCACCTGCAGTGGCACAGTTACTGAGTACTCTTCTGTACTAGGAACACACAGCCAAAGGGCAAAGAGTATCAGACCAGTAATATTACATGAAAGCTGACTTTCCAATTGTTTGTTGTACACATTTATTTTCACAATTTTATTTTTATCTTATTTAATACATGACTTCAACTTGCATCCCAAGTCTTCTGTTACTGTACCTGACTCCAGAACTGCTGAGTCTTTCCTGAGGTTAAAGTTGATAACCAGGAAAAGCCTGCCATAAAAAGGATTTGCCATTGGATCTCAGCAGCTCATGCGAAACAGAGATTCGGTGCAGTACTTAAGAAAAACTCCAATCACCAAAGCCTTAATTTGAGATGGTGAAGCAGTGCTCATTTCAGGAGTGTCTCATGAAAGATGGCAAAAGCACTTAGCTCTTAAAGTTACTGCAGGCTGAACCACTGAGCAGTTCATCAAATTGACCTGGCTGTGATGAGGGCACAGGGGAATAGATCCAGAAAGGCACGAAGATGAAGCAGGACATAGGTGAAATTTCAGTGGTGAAGTCCAAAATTAACATCCTTGAATCCTGCTCAGATACCAGCTGACTCTGGCAGTGCTTAAACTCTCACAGTGCCTCACTGTTTGACTTTCACACCCTGTTACATGTCCTGCTCTCTGCCTTGGCATATGTGGGGACCCACAGAGAGGCTTGAGGCTGACTCTGATCCAGGACCCCAGCCACAGCCAGGCTCTCTCCAAACTGCCTTTCTAGCTGCTATGGGCTCAGTAGTAGCCATGAGGGTTATTTTTCCTACCCTAGCAGGTGAAGCACTCATCCAAATAGGGAGATCAGTGTTTAAGTATCTCCTCAGCACAGAATCATAGAATAGTTTGGGTTGGAAGGGACCTTTAAAAGTTATCTAGTCCAACCTCCTGTGCAATGAGCAGGGACATCTTCAACTAGATCAGGTTGCTGAGAGCCCCGTCCAACCTTGAAAATTTCCGGAGATGGAATATGGCCAACCTGTTCCAGTGTTTCACCACCCTCATTGTAAAAAGTTTCTTCCTTTTATCTAGTCTAAATCTACCCTCTTTTAGTTTAAAACCTTTGTTCTATTGCAACAGGCCCTGCTAAAAAGTTTGTCCCCATCTTTCTTATAAGGCCCTTTTAAGTACTGAAAGGCTGCTGTAAGGTCTCCCCGGAGCCTTCTCTTCTCCACGCTGAACAACCCCAGCTCTCTCACCCTGTCTTCATAGGGAGCTGTTCCAGCCCTATGATCATTTTTGTGGCCCTCCTCTGGACCCGCTCCAACAGGTCCATGTCTTTGCTGTGCTGAGGACTCCAGAGCTGGATGCAGTACTCCGGGTGGAGTCTCACCAGAGCAGAACATGAGAGAGGTCCAAACTGCTTGGGCTGGATAAATGGCAAATCCCACTCCTTTTAGCATTTTGGATTGTCTAAACAAAGTACATTTCCCTCCAAACCATTCTAGGGCATCTCCTAAAAACTCACAGCAGTGGGCACCCACAGCTGCCACGTCACAAATCTTTTCTTGGCTCAGTTTTATGTCTTGTTTGGAATACAAGCTCTCGGTATTAATGAACATTCAGCATCCTCGTGTTCAGAGTGTGTGGGGAGGCACCAGAGCACTTAGGCAGTTGGAAACAATAGCATTGGCAAGATAATAGCATTTAATTTGTTGACAAACAGATTAATAAGTATGCCTAGAAGAGGAGGAATGAGTATTTATCATTCAAAAAAGACAGGAAAGTCAAATAAATATGCATCGTTAACAGGAATTCTTGTGAAAATTGGCTTGATAGGAAAGCTGCCATATGTGGTAGTTGCCTGAATTATAGAAGAAAATAATTTTCTTTTAAATATATTTCTAGGGAAATGCATTGTATTTTCGTGCCTACTGCATAGAAAACAAAATGTGGAATAGAGAAAGAGAAAAATAAAGTCACTAATGGGTTACGTTACAGAAGGATCAAGAGCTCCAGTAGATGTTAGTAGCTTGATAGGAAAATTAGTCACATTTGAGTGCATTCCCCTGAGTGGAGCAATACTTTCTTCTGGCAGTAACTTCACTGAAATCAGTAGACCTCCCTGTGACATAAAGTGCTGTTTGACACGAATGCAGAGGAGCAGTCATAGTGGGACCTTTCCTATAGAGAAGGTGAATCCAAACCACACTCGGCCTCAAACATATCTTTTTGTTTCTGAACTCCACCCTGTTCTGAAAGTGGTATCATGAAAACAAACTGGCATTGTGCAGTGTTGTCTAAAGAATGTCCATTTTACATTCCCTGCAAAGAATGGTTTGCTTCTGTTTTTTTCTGTGGTTGTTTCTGGTAACAACAGCACATGTTTGACTCAGTCTGAAGGCAGACCTGAGTCTGGAGTACACAAACCTATTAAGAGATTTCATACTGCAGAGTGAATATTATCCTGCTGAAAATATTCCAAGTGCTCAACACTAGACTCCTTGCCAGAGTAGCTAATTATTCATGGAGTGCCACTTGTCAAAATGCCATCTCACTACTAGGTAGAAATCCTCCCCTTGGGACTGCCCCTAAGCCCATTGGCTAGGTTAGGTGGGAAAAACTGCCCTTTTTCTGCTTAGGCTGTTCTTTTTCTGTGTATTAACCAGACATGAAGTCTACATGTATTTCCTTTTGTTTCCTTCTCTTTCCCTCCCTGGCCTTCATCCCACATCCTCAGGATGAAATACGACATATTGGATATAAAGCAAATATATTAATTTTGTTTCTAGCTGGTCAAATATTCATATGAATTTGTGGAAAGACACCTACTGCACTGGCCCTGGATTGAGCCCAAGGACAAATGTTATAATAAACTCAACATTATAACAAACTTAGCAATACAGTCTGACAATTTTGAAGAGCTTTCCCACCCCATGAATTCGTTAAGGTGGACTCAGTAGAGATGGGAATGCTAGAATGCACAGACGGGGATAAATTATCACATAAAGACTAGATCGACAATAGTTACTTTAAAAGCCAAAGGCCACTGATGAAAGAGGTGGGAAGATTTCCAACAAATAGGAGTGGAGTCTCGTAGACCAGGGAGACAGGAGAAGGTAATCCCACTGTTAGTTTTTGGAACCTGGAGAAATGACACCTCAAAAAATGAAGGAAAAGAAATACAGAAGAGAAGAAAGGTTGTGCTAGGGAGACAATAAAAGGAACTAGGATTAGAGAGAGACATAAGAAATTGGGATGATTTTGAAAGCCTCAATACACAATTTTGAAAACAGTGTAAGGTAACTTTTAAATCATCGTACTAGGTTTTGCGGAGCCGTGAGGTTAATTAGTGCCATCTTTCCAGGATAGCCTTTCCCAGTGATAAGAATTAGAAGTTCAGAGATAAATTTCCTTATTGATATGGAATGAAACACTCTAGAAAAGAGTAAGAAAAAGACCTGAAGGATTCTGGTCAAGATCTTGATCTGGTTGTTCTAAGAACAGGGAGATGAATGGGTTTTGCCTCAATTAGTTTTTAAGGTGATACAAAACCAAACACAGCCATAAATGATAGAGTTTGAAGAGAAAGGAAAACAGCATTAAGGGCATGTATTAATAGAGGCTCTCTGTGTCCACTACGTCTCTCAAAATAGAGACAAAGAAGAGAAAGGATAAATCTTTAGAAGCCTATGTACAATGCTTTGGGATATTTCTTGATGAAATAACGCATGTACTTGAAATGAAGAAGGTGATGGGTGATGGAAAGGTGTTGTTAAGCTTACAAAAAAATCCTTGTGATGCACAAACATGAGGAGAGATACTCTTTGGGAGACAGAAAGGTTTCTGTTGTCAAAGCAATTAAGAGTGAAGTGGAGCTACAAATAGGCCAGAAAAACAATATTATATACAAGCAAAACAGCAAAAGGGAACAAAATTACATGAATCATGGGGATGGAAAGGACAGGAGGAAAAGGAAGTGGGAAAGGATAAAGCAAAGAAACAGAAAACACTGCAGAGAATGATTTTCATTCCATCTAACCTGCTAAAACAGGTTGAGGGCGTAAGCAGGCGGCATTGCTCACCAAACCACAGCAGGTAGGGGTGGGCTTGGCAAAAGTGGCCAGGAGCTGGAACCCCAGAGAAAGCACGGCATGAGGGGGTGGGATGGAGAACAAAAGGCAACCAGGGCAGATGGAGAAGGTGTAAAGATTGACCAGAGGGCAGGAAGATCTGTAATCACTACATGGCAGTCCTCACGAACTAAGATAAAGCATTATCTCTGCAGCTTTGCATTTCTTGGTCGTCAGGAAGTGAATGGAAACCCTTCAGCTGCTGGGTTGTGCCCGGCTGCTCTGGTCCCAAGGAACTGCTCTCACGGATGAGCTCTGCCGGAGCACAGTTGCATAAAGGAGCTTGGTTTAGCTTATCTGTGCTCCTGGTATTGAACTTCACTTGTATTTGCAGCGTGTTGTAGACAGGGTTGTGATATGGACAGTGTGGGCTGTGTATTGACATTGTTCTCCCGAGCCAGGACAAACAATTTCAGGCTTGGCACAGAAGTTTAAGAAATGTTTTTAGGAGACACTTGTTTCATCTTCACAGCAGTCACTGCTAATACCAAAGGGGCACCATGCCAAGACTGGATCAGCTCATAATCCAACTAATCCCATTATGCCAAGCTTTGTGTGGTCCCTCAGTTCGGTAGCAGTCTCAAAAAATCACTGTTTTTAAGTACTGATTGCTAACTTAGTACGGGCTGACCTGAACAAGGTGCTCTGACCCTTTAATGCACTGACATATTTCACTCCTCATAAAGCAGCTTAGCAGAAATATTTTTTTAACATTTTTTAATTTCTTGAAAACATTTTAGATCCAATACCTGCATCTTCTTTCAGCTCATCCAAATGCAGCTCCTCACCAAACGAGGTCACATTCGTTGTGGCTGCTATTATACTCTCTTGCTGCACGTCTTCTGAGGCAAGTGCCTGGCACATGGGAGGTGGAGGGTCACTCTGCGTTGCTCTCGTGGCATCGTCACCAGTGCAGGCTTTGCCTTCGGTATCTAAAACACCAAATCATTTAATCTTAACTAAACCATGAGCAGCGAAATCTGAAAATCCCTGCTATCCTCTTGAGAAGAATGAGTCTCAAAGCTGCTAGTGCTCAGGGGACTGAGATTTGTCTTAGAGCAGCACCCGATCTCTAACAGTGTTAAGCATCTGTAATGCAAAACTTGTGGAGACCAGCCCATCTGGATACTAATATCCACCCAGTCTTCTCAATGGGGCACCTTTTCCCATGGGCATCCAGCAGCCTGGGCAAATGGCCATCGTGCATGTACAGGAAGGCCCCTGTACCCTGGAAGCATCTGCTATGTGGGAGATGAGCACAAGCATAGGAAATCAGAGGTCTCTGGGCAAAGGCAATTCCTTGCACAAGCAGAGATCATGGTACAGCGTGTTCACGGGTTGGTCTGACACGTCTGAGTTGTGTCAGGCTCCGTGCATGACACACTGCCATCCAGCTGCCCCAGCAGTAATGTCGGAGCCTTACCAAAGACAAGGCTGCTAATATTCCCTACCAAGCTGTAGGTTTTGAGCATCGTTTTAGTTACTCAGCTTTGAAAAGCGTGTTCTGTGTGATTGAGCTGATCAGAAATTCAAATCCCTCTTCATGCAGACCTAGAAACTGCTCCCTTTGCTTACTCTGAAAGATTTTTGTGCCAGTGATCCCTGCAGCTGTACGCATCTTGATGACTGAAGCTTTTCTAGTACTCTCCTATTCAGGCAAGAGTCCTCAGAATACAAACTATCCTTTTACTTCACGACTCTCTCGGAATTTACAAGATCTACATCGCTGTTGCAAACCAAAGAAAGCAATTACTTCCTGCTCTAGCCAGCGCTCCATGCTGATGGACATGTCTGCTGTCCACCCCTGACCTCCTAACTTGTATTTCTCAGCCCTAGACACTCCTTTCTGGAAGCTCCTGACAGGGCTATGTTTTCTTGCAATGATATCATGACAAGTTTCTTGAACATTGATTTAAAATAGCTAGCATCCACAGCTACCCCTTTTTAATACTATTTGGACAATCTGCAGAGTAATTTATTGTGCTTTTGGGTAAGGGTATCAGATTTTGGCCCAGAGATGCTGCGGAAGGGATGCAGTATTTTTGTACGCTGAGCTCACGCAGTCTGCCTCATAATCACGTTTGGTGAAAAGTTACTGTTCTTAAAATAGCCCTTGCAGTAGCACAGTTGCTATGATACAGGGAAGGGGAGGGGGAAAAAGTTCATTGCCTACATTTCAGCTCATTGTGAAGGCAGCCTATACATAATCATCGGTGTATTAACAACTGCCTGCATTACTTGACAGGCAGCCCTTAAGTCTCAGTGCTGTAAGTACAGCTACATCTGATCAGTTCTGTGCTCACAATGGGGAGAAATACTGGGGGAAGCTCCCTAAGTGTTTTCAAGGTAACTCTGCGTTGCATGTTCCTCACATCCTTTGGAAAGGCAAGCTGCTGACAGCTGTGTCACAGTGAAACTGCAGTCAGAGACACGAGTTCCTTCAGATCCCGGCCGATGGAAAGTGTAATGACTAATGAAGTAATGACAAGCAGAAGACAGCCCTGTTGAAGAATTTCTGTTGAGGAGCGTCTGAGACACACAACAGTGATGCTCCTGGTCAGAAATGATCAGCTCATGCTTAGATCAAAGTGGGTGTGCTGCTTTGATTGGCAACGGGTCACAACACCGTATTTTAGAGATCATCCGGGGACAGGAGAAAGCACAGAGCTTAGATCCACTGGTAAGGAAAGCAGCAGAGTCTTGAGTATTGCAAAGTAATCAGATGAAGTAGGGCTGTAATTTTGTTGGGAATGAATCCCACTGTACGCCAGACCCTGCACCCTGTAACTTCTTACAGAGTGCTAGTTGGTTCTCTCGAGTGAAGCTGTATTTTGGGTTCAGTTTTCAAGGAGCAGTTTGGCATCTGCCCCGTGCGAGCAGACCTGGAGAGGAGGGAAGGACAGAAGGGGCCCAGGCTGTGCAACTGCGCAGCGTGTCTGGGCAGCTGGGTTTTGGGGTTGTGTGAGGAGAAAGGGTGACATAACCTGTTAGGATGACTCATCACCAAAAAGCAAGGACAGTGCAGTTTTACCCTGGGCTGCTCACAGATTGATGCAGATTCTGTGCTAGCTTTGTGGTTTGCTCTGAGCCAAACAGTCAAGTTCAAAATGCTGCTTGACAGACCTTGTGCTATAAACTGGAGTGTGACATGGCTATTGTAAAAGCATGAAGCGGATCTGGAGGTTTCTCAGACTACAGCTTCATCCCAGTTTGAGCTATTTATGAAAGTGAGCAGGAATCAGGTCTATGGAAGTGGAGTAGAGCCTGATGAAATAGAGGGATTTTAGGATTTACTGTACTCTTTTAGCGTAGTATTGCTGCTTTGACAATTGCAACTTATTGCATAAACGAGGACTTAGCCTTGAAACTGCTGCCACTGCAGCTCAGTCCAAGTAGGGCACTAATCATTTACTGAGAATTATTTGGGTCAATTTTTTTATTCCAGTTAATAAGCTGCTTCTACTAATAATATAATAAAATAACCCTGGAGATTCACAATACTCTGTAAAGACAAATAACTTGCAGGTGGCTGCAATGTCCTTCAACTGACTGTTAGCCGTTCTTTCCTTTCTGGGCAGCAGGGTGGTACTGAAAATTTGTTTGATATTTATAGGAGCTCTATGCAACTTTATTGCAGACAGGTAAGCAGTCTGTTTGCAGCTGCCTTTTTAAAAGCACAGCTTGTCATCACTCCTCACCGGATTATATGTATTTATTTAAACTATTTTAATTTTGTTAAAATGATCTTGCAACTCAGCATCATCTGTTTTCCTCCCAACCAGTTCTTTATACATGCAAGAGGTTTATTGATTCAGTATTATTATTACCTTTTAATGTGCTCTACAGAAGTTTTATTTTACTGTTCTTTTGCAAAGCTTTAGATATGCATGTCTTCAAATTCATGGATTATGGGCAACTTTCATACTGCTAGCAGAAATGGGGTGTATTTTTCTAGCCAATAGTGCTAATATGCTAATAGGGCAATTAGTCATCTAGAATTATGAGAGACACAAAGAGTTCAATGGGCAGGAATTAAAAATGAGCTTTCTCAAAACTTCCATTTTAGAATAAGCTGATGGTTTGATAGATTATATTTTTAACTTGAACATAAAACTCATATTCAAATAAATCCAGTAAAATAATATGAAAATTGCTTTATTGCAATGAAAAAAAAAAAATCCTGTTTAAAATGCTCTTTTTCTGACTCTTCAGTTGCTCAGTTACACTCCAGCATAGCATCACTGAGTATTGTCCCACAGGCTATTTATAGGCATGGCATTTGTTTTATACAAAGAAACTCAATTATTAGTTTCAAAGAACATAATTTCTATCTATCAGATTGGTCAAACTCAAAAGGCCAGTCGTTCTTCATGACAGTACTTTCTGCTGTAAAGTTTTCAAAGTAAAGATGGATTTACTTTTTTTTATCTCTGTTTAGGTGGGAATGGCAATTGGGATGTTGTCCATAACATTGGGAGCTCACTTGACCTCACAGAATAGTCACCTAGATCTCTGTCTCCCCTGAGCATCTGTCAGGGCTTTGGAGCAGGGATATACAGAACCACAGTCCTTTGTGCATGTGTGTGACACTTTATCATCTTTCAGTCAATGACTTCTGCTGAACCTGGTTTGTACTCAGGGAAGCTTTAAAATGACACTACCAAATGCTTCACTTTTCCATGTGAATGAAAAACAGGCAGAATGGTAATATGTTTTGTCGCAAACTTGGTTTACCGGAAAGACAGCTGAAAACATCAGATTAGTATCATTTTATGAGATTTGGATTAATGGGTTGTACATGTTAGCTGAATGCATCTGTATGTCTAAGTTTATATCAGCTTTAGCTGACTTTCTTGGAGGTAGGATTTAGCTAGGTTTAGAGCAATTGCATAAAACATACGTACCAGCTCAGATTGCACCATGTATAAATCAAGTGAAGATGGACTTGCATTCAAGATAGTAAAACATCAAAAATTAAACTGCATGGATTGATTGCAGCAGGGAGGAATTTGATGAAAGACATGCTTAATTCAGATACTGAATTTTCCTCTCAGAATTGAAGGTTTTCTTTTTCATTCATTTGATTGTTAGGTTTCTTCTTTTCCAATTATGTGTTTCCTATTGTCCTGAAAAAGACTCTGATAAAAAAGGTGAAGAATATTTGCTTACCTTGTTCCATCATCTCCAGAAGGCCTTTCTTAATGAGTTCATCCCGACCTTGCCGTGCTGTCATCTTCTTCTCCAGCACTGAACAAAGTAGTAGCATAACACAGCACCAGTTAACAACAGAGTATTCATATAATGGAGTGAGAAAGATGCAATGTGGAAATTCCCTCTAGTCTGAACTGCTCTGTGCTTGGTAAGAACTGCAAAGATTTTGTTTTGGCGAGCATGGACTGGTCAGCCTGTTTGTGCCTTTTCCTTTGTTAAAACGGCTGTAAAATCACCTACATGTAGAGCTGAGATTTATGATCTAACCTACTATCTGATCACACTGAGTGCAGAGTAACGGGAATATTAAAGCCTTCACGCTGTTTTATGCAGCATGTTGGAGCTGCCTTAGGAAGCGGTGTCCTTTACTGTGATACTCCACAGGATATCGGGGCAAGTGAAGGGAATTGCACCATCCAGTCCTAGGAAAAGGCAAGTGAGTTTGTCTCCTTACTGATCTCCTGGGACATCCCTGGAGACTAGAGAGAGCGTGCAGCACTGTGTGCTGGGCTCCTTCACCACAGAGACAGCTGCTTGAGGGAAGGCATTTTACAGGCTGTATCTCCCTCCTGTCACTTTTCATAATGTTACTGTGACCTATATAATCTTCACCCCTAATAAAAGGGGTGATGATACTTGGGGCCATAAATGTAGCCTATTTTGGAGAAGGGACAGCCCATGAAAAGCAGTCTGTGTTGAGGTTTGTGCTTCTCTCTCGTATTTTGACCTTTTCTTCTAAATGTACTATATTGTATTATATAGGAAGTCAGCCTATATGGGCTCTTCCTAGCATTAAACATTATTAATCTGTAATATGCTGAAATCTTTGAATTAGGTTTAGATCAGGTCACCATTAACATTTTCTATGTAAGCAAATTTCACCCAGGCTAAACTTTGCTCTGTGCAGCATCACTCTCTTGTTCTCATCCTACCTGCAGATGTCTGCTTTAGCTTCTCATTTTTCTTTTTCCGCCACTTCCATGGTTTGAAGATCCTGCCCAGTGTTGCCAGTTTGCTGTTCCTCCTTACTGGCGGAGTTCGAATCCCTGAGACCAAGTAGTCAGAACGCATTGCAGGGGACTGCTCCATCTCATCTGAGCGGGGAAAAGAGGAAAGCCAGCTGTTAGACAAAAAGCTTCAGCATAGACTTGAAAACGGGAGGCAAATGGAGGCTCACCGGCTAACAAGCATTCAGTCTAGTCACCAAGATAAGCAGTGCAAGACTTTGAAAGAAAGTCTCTGCATTGCTGGAGCCGGCAGCCAGGCTGAGGGACGCCAGCCAGAGAGGCATTCAACCTCACTGTGCCAGCCCAGTGCTTCCTACCAGCTGCTCTCTTGAATCTGGTCTTGCACAGTACCTGTCTGGATGCCAAATATTTCAGTATCTCCACTGCTGCCATCCCTCATGGATTTATCAGGGCTATTAGGCCCATAGAGAGGGGTGTGTGCTGAATTTGTACACTCTGCTTTATTCCATCGCTTTCCTACCTTTGCCCATGCTGGGTACTCACCAAGGTAATGGTGTTACTCTCCCTCCCAAGGGCTGTGTGTAACTGCATTGCAGCCTTCTGAAACATGGAGAGCTGAGAGCTCCCAATAGCTTTAATAGGAGCAGTAGAAATTTAACACATCTGTAAATCAGGTCCATGCGGCCTCCAGTTAATCATGTAAAAGTAATGTTCATTTAGAAAAATTCAGACCTTTATGAAAAGCTGAGAGGAAGTCTGAGAAAGCTGAGGTCCCTTCTGAATTTCCAGCTTCCAGTTCTGTTTTCAGACCACAGGATATTGCTGCCTTTTAAATGAACTCTTTTCATGTAAGCTAACACAGAACACACTGACTTGTGTGAGCTAATGCAAATCTTTTATATAAGAATAATTTGTTTGATACGTGCTACGTAAGTAAAATCTTAGAACTATTGTGCAAATTTATTCCTTGGAAGCTAAGGGGAAAATTCTTTCCCTTTTGTCTAGCCAAGCCACAGAAATTCAGAGATAATGCTTCAACTGGAAAAGCAATTTAGGTATTTTTAATATTTTGTCTTGAAAATACACTGTAAGTTTTGCTTATAGGCAAGTCTTACGTGAAACAATACATACTGACTATTCACAGTTGTGTGCTAGCCCGTACCATGAAAGAAAGTAGCACAGTTCCATAAATGGGGTTATTGATGTCTTTACTGAGATTTGTGTTTGAGCCCCAATACAGTGATTGTTAAAAGAGAAGCTGCCATCAGTCATCAGACATGTTACATGAATAAAAACTAAATGACAATTTGTATTATTGTTTCAACAATTGGTTATGATTTCAATGAGCAATGTGGAGCTATGAACATATGTACATTTCCAGGTAATTTCGCTCTGGAACAACAACATTTATCATAAATTGCTTTATGACTGCAAGATAAAAACTATATAGCATCTTCTAGGCTTTGTTTTTAAGTTAACGGGGTGAAAATGCTTAAATCACAGCATGGAGGTGGGGATTTCCAAGTAAACAGGAAACAATTTTTGGAAGAATATTAAACACAGCAGGCGAATTAACACATTTCTCCTCTTCCATTTAATTTTGAAAATACTGGTAATTGAGATGAATCATTCAGTGGAGACCAACTAAAAACTTGGCCACATGAACTATCAGAACAGAGAAAAGGCTGTAACAGTTCCCCCCCCCCCGCCCCATTGTCCATGCCCAGTGAATTTCTCTTTCTATGTTCTGAATTTAGAGCATCTTTTGTCTCATTCCACAGAGTTTATCTTGGAGTTTAATTTAGAAGAGATTTAAAATGTATGTAAAAATGTATTTTTGCCTTTGAAAGAATGGTGTCTACCCAAGGTGATATTTATGATTTACAGTTTGGAGGTCAATATTAAGTTGAGAGCAGAAACTAGCAATGAGCCTAGCACAGAAGGAGAGCAGTAGCCTATAGACCACAGCCAGAGCGTCAAGATATCATGCTCCTTTCCTAACTGCGTATTCAAAAATGGGGAGTATCACAGAAATAAGCTTTGAAGAAGCAGACCTACTCTTGATTACAGAGATGGCAATGACAATGGAAAATGGCAGGGTAGATCTGCTATTAATTTGCTATTATGATTACTTCAAAGCTGTAATAGAAGCCTCAGAAATTAGCATTTGGCCATTTCTTGTGACATCCCTTGAGTGGGAATGGAAATGTTCACAAAATTAGCTTATCTCAAAAGAGCTGTAGATCAGACTGTAAATCAGACCCTTGTCCCTGGAAGCTACAATGGAGTAGGACAGCCTCAGCTCAGCGGTCCCTGGTCCTTGCTTATAAGACTGCACTGCTGCTCGAACACTTCCTACCATCCCAGGAATTTCTCAAGCATTAAGTGAAGATTAAGTAAGAAGCTGATTTAAAGCAGTACCTTGGCAAGTTACTTACCCTACTGCATTTCATTCAGGATGTAGGTGTCTGCAAAGTGGTTTAGGCATCATCCACGTTTTGTTTAACACTGGTAGCATAAGATCATTTTACCTTTTTTTGCCAGATAGCAGTGCATGTAGACAGAACCAGGAAATCATTCAAACCCAAACCTGTGTGTCTCTAGCAATTCTTATTATTCCAGAATTTCCCCTAAGAAAGAGAATGGGGAGATATTGCAGAAGCACTAAGAATTCCCTAAGTGCCCTGTAGTGATCAGTGCTTCTGTAGTTTCTACCAGCCGCCCTGTCAACTGAGTTTCTTCCATTCCCTTCTGCCCTCTTGGTTGTGGAAATGTAAGTATTTTATGCCTTAGACTTTGGTTACAGATAAAATACAGACAGAAATCAAATGTCAAAGAAGGAATAGTAGCTAAAACAAATGTTCCAGTGGAGGTTTTCGTGGGCTTTTAAACTTTATTAATGCTTCTCATATGGTACAGACAGTTCTTAAGCAAATGGTTTTATCACCTGGTATATTTTCACCATATGCAGTTCCTACACTGTGCATTTGGAGAGATGGACACAAATAAAAATAGATGGAGACACAGCAAGACAGATGTCCTGAAGTCATAAATAACAAGGAAATGGTCTCACTGGCAATAAGAATCACAAGAAAGCCTTGGAGCTCCTCATTTCCAGTCAGTTCATTTTTTCTTGGTTGTGGGTTGGCTGCTTGGGAGATAAGAAGTTGACAGCACAAAAAGCAGTTCCCACATACAGCAATGAATACTGAAGGAGAAGGCGCGCCTAAATATCAGCCAGTTCCTGCAGCCAACATGCTGCCAAGACTTGCCAACCCTCCAACCACTCTGTGAAATGTTCAGCACTTTTTTTTAATCTGCAGTCAATATTTTAATTATGCTAACTGTTCTGTGGAATAATGCGGTTATTTCTCCCAGAGCCTGATAGCCTGGGGCCAGGCCATGCAATTACATAGAGGATGTCTGGAAAATATAAACAGCCAAGAGCCAAATCAAGACTCTCCAATCAGCAGGGAGAAATGAGCAACGGCTTAACTAGCTGTGTAATGCAGAAGGATGAGGGACAGTCTTTATACAGGGTCAAGCAAGCACAAGCCTAACCCACAGCATGGGAACCTAACGCTACCCGACACAGGGAGGCCAGGCTCTGCTTGGCCATCACTGCTGAGACAGACCGATTGGTCCCACACTGTTCCACAAGGAGACAGTCATCAGCCCTGTGGGGCCAGAGGATTCTGTTTATATTGAAATTACTTTCAAGTCCCTCCTGTACGCTCAGAGGGCAAAGGCTTCTGTGCTGGAGCTTCAGATCCAAAACAAACTTTGCATGTATCACACAGTTGTCATCTGCTCTGTGTGTGTCAAAGGGGTGGAAACGAATGTGGCTGTGCCCCTGCTGATGAAACTGGGCAAGTGCTTCTTACAGTGCTAGCTGGGGTAATTTCTAGAGCTCCTAACAGTGGTCAAGAGTGTGAATGGTTTGATGTCTGAAACATCCAAAATCAGATGAGGGGAGAGGTTCTAACCTGACAAGTATTGCTCTGCAATACTGCTCTGGGCTGCGGAATAAACCAGGCAGCAAAGAAGGAAACCAACCATAATATTCATTACATTTGTCTGCAGGGTCTGACCCCTCAGAAAGTCTGAGCATCTGCAGCTTCTGTTTACATCAGTAGCAGTTGTGATGATCAGTGTTTCTGAAAAATGCCCCATTGCTTTCTTCTCTAACATACTGTGGTGACATAAATAGACTGTTCTTCCTGTTAGTCCATTCTCTGTAGGAATTGTGCATGGATCGTGAAGTTTTTCTGCAGATAGAAGCTCTCCCATTTACAGATGTCAAGTCTTGACTCTATCCCATCCAGCTTCCCACAGAAGTGGGGCAGGTTTGCTGGGAGCACTGTGAAGTTTGTGTCCTGGATGTGTGATGGAAGAGCGCCCTATGCCTGCACATAGCCTTCATTTGTACAGCAGATGGTTTTGGTGCTGAGACGATCCTGTCTTGAGTGATAACAGTGTTGCAAAATTGAGCATTGGGTTCAGTCAGTTGTGTCTACCTTTTTGGGTTTTTCATGATGAGCCAAATCTAGCTTGATGCCTGGGTGGCTGATTATAGCAACTGCAGGCTGCACTCTGCAGGCTGATGTATGGGAGTTGGGAACATCAGGAATGCAGAGCCAAGTTATACTGACCTTGCCACAGAGAGAGGCTGTAAGAGACGGAGGATGCCCTCTTGTGAATACGCAGATTGCAGCAAGAAGTTTATGGGAAGATGAAGGATGCTGAATTTTAATGTGCTGGGAATTTTGGTAACTTAAATTCATGGTAATGGAAGTTGTGCCTTGCTAAATCCTCTGTGTACACTGGTAGGAGAAGGACCACTGAAAAATCTGCAACCTGCAGGCAGTTTAAAAATAACACAGCAGACAAGAGCTGCAGGCAAATTTGTAAGGCAGGCGTGCTCTGTTTTCTGATGAATTGGTTTGTAATGCAGCTCTGCATGTTTTCCCCTTTATTGTCATTGCATCTGTCTTTGCAACTCAGATACAGAGTTAAAAAAGGAAAAAAGGTTCCCTTTTGTCCACTCCAGAAGGTAGAGACAGTGAGTGGAAACAAAATGACCTTTTTTGCTTTTGGGATAGAGATGCCTTTACCAGTACTAACTTTCAATGCTGCCTAGAATTAGTGTCTACCTCTAAAAAGGATGTTAAGGAGAATGTCACAGGGAGAGCTGAGCTTTTAAAGGGTTCATGTCTACAACTGGTCAGTCCCGAATCATGCAAGCCAGATGTTTGTGAGGTTAGCCAAGAAACAGTACTTCTCTACAAAGGGTGCTCTATACAGAGGGTACTTTTTATCTAGTGAGAGAAACCTACAGGGGAAAGAAGGCAGAAAGGTTGTCTTGGTTTTAGAGTAAGGACTATCCTGAGCTTTGGGAAAGAGAATTAGCGGCAGGAACAGACCCCTTTTTCCTTAGCTTAGCATCCTAAAAGAGGAAGAACTGATCACATTGATTGAATCTGCAGGATAGGGGTAAATTGTTTGCGTCTAGGAGCCTTTGAACACTTTTGTTATGTTCCAGAGAAGCAGATTCAAACTGAAGAGCTTTTTTATTGCACTAGTTAGATATTTCCTGTGATGGAGCTCTTCCCTGTTCTAAAAATGTTTTCTGTCACCTGCATTTCTGCAGACATGCTCTCTTTCTTGACTGTCTTTGAAAGAAAACTGCAGTGGAATGTTCCAGTTTGAAGTTTCCATTTCAGTTTTTTAAACATATAGTATTTTGATTTTTCCAATTTTGAATGACTGTTAGCAATTAGAAATTAAAATTAGAAATGAGAAAAAAGCTTTTGATGAACCTGAAATTTATTTAAATTTTGAAGGACTTTGTATTTGAAGCTGTGAATGTTTTAATATTGTTTTGGTTTGGTTTGAAAAAATTTACACAGAATCCTTTTTAAAACAGAAAACCTAGTTTCTAACAGGTTAGTTATTTAGAAAAGGCAAGGTACCTGTAGTACATTATTGAATGTAATCATAAGCTAATTTTGGATGCACAGATGCTGACATGACACAGATTGTTGCTCTGACACATCATATTTGTTACACAAGAAAAATATTGAAACAAACTTGGGAAAATTACAGGATTGAGGTGCAAATTCAGTCATTTACCTATCCAAATTTTTAAGTTTCGTATAGCCAACAGTGTAGCTATAAATGGCTTGAATTCTTATCTCTGTTCTCAAAATTGTAACCCTTTATGTTTATGACTTCCTGCCTTGGATTTCATCTCACCCAATAGTTTAATCTCATAAGGACGCAGATGGATAGTGGGCCAGGTTCATCCACATAACTACGTCATTCATTGAGTTACCTTGGGGGAAAAATCTGGCACAGTAAATTTGTGCAAAATTCAGACTCATGGAGATACATGAAGGCAGGGTGAAAATACTAAGATAAATGGCAGAATGACAAAGGGGAATAGAGTCCTTTATGAGCACCATACCCAAAACATACCTGGGTTCAGCTTCCACTGAGTACAGGCTGGTCTTGGGCTGTATCACCTTTCTTTTAGCCAGGTGGTATGAATCTTGATTAGGTTTTTATACTTCCCTGCATGAAAATACAAGTTACTGTGCTTTCTTTCTACCTTTCGTGTGGTCTCCAGAGTCTGAGCTTCCGTTTTCACTTCATACTCAAATGTTTGCCACCTATCCTTGTTCTATAATTTTGACTGCTCTTTATTATGTTAAATTATTATTTAACTTTTTTTTTTAATTGAAGGAGGGAAAAAAAAACAAACCACCATAATTTGTGGGTGGTAGGAGGGGGCTGTGCTTGCCAGGGAAGTTTTTTTCCATTCTGTCATGCTGAGCCTCCCTTCAAAGTATTTGGATTTTAAACCCAGCTTTATCTAAAATGAACGGGGAATCAGATTATACTTATCAAAGGCAAGAGAGCAGGGAAGTGGCAACTCCAGCTAAATGTCTTAGATAAATATGCGTTTTATATGCTTGAGATTTGTGATTTCTTCCAGAAAATGTTCCTTCGGGAAGTTGACGTATCACCTAACAGCATTACCGCCATATGAGCCAAGGTGCAAAGAAATTAATCAGGAACCCTTCATGCTTTTGTATCATTGTGTCAAGTCCCAATAGCACTTCCTGTGATTTACAATGCACAGTGTGACATTAGCAATTCATTAACAAAATAAGTTTTTCAGTGTTTGCGTAAAGGAACTCACAACATGCTTTACCTGGATAAGGAAGAACTAAATAACAGTAAGAAAATGAGACTAATGAAGTATTGTTGTAGAATCACAGTTAATTCAGTTACCCGAGCCTGTACAAGATCTTCTTCTGAGAGGGGAAACTTGACATTTGCATGCCTCTCACCCAGTGAGAGCTTGTTCAGGCAGCAGACAGAGCAGCATCTCCTGAGATTCACAAACAATCTGTTCAGATAAAGTCAAATGAGCACTGCCTCTGAGGAGGGCCAAGAGCCAGACTGTGCACCAAGCCTTGTCCATCCTGCATCTGCAAAGGGTTTTGTACCACACACATGTTACAAATTCCCAGGACCGTGCAGTTTCCCCAGGCCTCTTTGGAGAGATGCTGTTCTGCAGGACCCAAGGAGGCCAACCCCAGGAAGCACAGCAATGGCTTGAATTAGGCTTTCCATGCACTTGTAGTAGTAAAGCTGTTGTCTGCACTGCAGGACCAGTGTTTCATCACCTGCAGTTGTTTAATTAGCTGTAGCCTTGCTGCAAACCTGTTGAAAGGTTGTTTTTTATAGCTTCTTCAGGGAGTCTGCAGACTGAAACACACCCTGTGCTGTCTCCAAGAGGCACCTTCAAATCCATTTCAGTGCACCTTATCCCTGATAGCAGTTACATTTAGAGGGACACGTAACACCCAGGGAAGTCATGGGTGTAAGAGCACCGTGCTTGCTAACAGGGAACTATGCATTACTTTTTTCTGGGATTCATGCCCCAGAATTGACCTGTTTAGAGTTTCTCCCATCTATGGGAGTCTGTGTCTGTCAGACATACAATCAGCTCTTGCTTTATTTCCATCCGAAACTTGTATATTAGAGAAATAATCAAATCCTCATGTCCTATGCACTTTTATGCCCTTGTAATTTAATGCATAATTTCCTTCTTCCTTTGAACGCATCACAGCTCTCTGTTGGTGCTCTGTCACTGTTCAATAACACTACTGCAGACAGAAAACATTTGTTCTGCTTTGTGAAATGCAAGAGCATCTGCCTTTTTTTTTTTTTCCCTTTATCACTACTGCTGCTTTGCACTTTCACTTTCCTTACAGCCATTGGCAACAAATACACATTAGTGAACAGTCTCTGGTGCATACTCCAGGCCTGCTATACAGAATAGGGCAAAGATGCGGAAGAAGAAATACTTAGACAACAAAAATATGACATAAACCAGAACAGCTACAGAGAAAGGTAGATAGAAAACAGGCACAGTGACTGAATTCAACTTTTGTGTAAAGGTTATGCATCCAGTCTGGCTCCTTGTAAAACTGTTACAAAGCCACTAGTGATTTCTACATTTGGTTGGTATGTAAATTGTGATGAAACCCTTCTTAGGAGGTCATATCACCTGAATGTATGGTTAAATACTTTCTAGAGATGGCTTGGTCTGCTCCACATAATATTCTGTAAACAGGAGTCATGTAGGAAATACTTTGATGGGACCATTGTTTTTAAAGATCCATTTATCCCACTGTCTACTAGCATTTTCCAAAGAGGCGGTTATGCTAAATACTCAGCAGTCTTCAAAAGACAGCAAGGTACCACAAATACTCTGTTGTCCTCAGCATCCTTGAAAAGGCACACATGTATGTGCATACACACAAAGCAGAGAGTCAGACAGTACAAAGTCCCCATGGGCAATGGCACTTCTCACCTGCTAAATCTTGTGTTAAAGCTAACATTGTCTGCTCCTTACCATGGCACTATGTCAAGGCTCAGAGAAGGGCTTTAAAGCACTGATCTAACAAAACTCCAACATGCTTAACTGTAGAGATCTGAGTATCTTTAAAAATTTATGAGTTCCTGGGAGGTCCATACTCTAAAAATTGAGATTCTGCTTCCACATTGATGGGCTCTGGTTAACAGTCTTTAAAGTGCTAATAGAGCAATATGCCTTCTAAAATGAAATTCTTTACTGGTTGAGGGCCAAGAGAAATAATTGCATATCAGATTTACTGCAGTGATTATCCCTGTTTGTCTGAAACAAGACCACAATCTATTCCTAATGGGAATGGCAGGATCTTCAGGGCAAGGAATGAACATGGAAATTACTCAAAATATATAAAACTGTCTCCTCTGCAGGTCTTGGAATTACTCCATTCCAGGTTGTTTTCTTCTTGTATTGTAGGAACTAGGAAAAATAAACTACTGAGTTGTAATCCTTGCCCTGTGTAAGAAATAGAATAGAGAGACAATGTCCCACATGGCAACAACAAAATGAGAATTTGGCAGGAGAACAGTGATCTCTGTCCATTAAATCTCTATGTCACCCAGCAGCCAAGCAGGGAGAACAACTATGAAAACAACTGCTGTTCCTTTTGCTAATGTAATATATTGGTCGTGTCTACATTAGCAAGTAATGCAGCCCATTAAAAGTAGTCTATGAACAGCTGGCGCTGAGGACTCAACATCTTCTGGCATGCATTTAAATAGTGTGATCTTGTGACTCTAACTTGACAGAGAACGAGCTCTTTCCTTACAAAGTGCAAAGGAAACAAGATTCTTCTTTGAAACAAAAATGCCAACCAAACTAAACAACCATCCTTCCAAAAATGAACTAAGAATTCCGATATTTTCTTTCCAGAGGAAGGATAAAGATCATTATTTCTCTTACTAAATTATGAGATTCGAAAGTCCCTAAACACACACACAAATTCGTATGAGTTGTTGGTACTGAAAGTCACTAACTTTCATCAAGACTTTGGCTCTTATATTTTTGGTAAAGTAAAAATTCCTTTGTATTGTGTTTTAGCCCATATTACAGCTTATCTGAAATGTCCATATACTACACTGGTCTGTTATATATCCCTATGTCCAGAATGGCATATATCTTCCTAGAGCCCTTCAGCAAGACATTTTAGCATCAATTAAATTGCTATGCATAAATTAACAAAATGGATATAATGACAATTTCAGACTTGCTAGAATGATGCTATGGTTGTGACAGAAAAAGCAAATTTACTCTAATGTACAGATGGACGAGTTTCTTTTCGCTTGTTCTTTTCTAAGGTTTATAGTGCACTCAATTTAGTGGAGAAAGGGCTTTGCATTTAACCCAAGTTCTACTGATTTCATTAATTGGAGTGAGTCTTTATGCAGTTCAGTGCAAGAACTGAGTTTTGTATTGATTTTTGACTTCATAAAACATTCTTTCCGCACAAACTAGACAATTGTTGCTAAAAACAAGTCAGAAAATGCATCATAATTTCTTCAAATGGTTACATTTGAAAGAAGGGGAGAAAATACCATTTTAATATTCATGTTATTTTCGAGGAGAAACTTTGTGGGCTAGTTAGGTTGTACTGCTTACAACAACTGCAAAGGTCATATAGTAAACCTCAACAATATGTTTGCAGATGGTTACTATCTCTAGGAATATTAGGCAATAATAGGTACAAGTGTGATGTTTAATGACTATAGTGCTTACACCATCTTGGAAAGAACTACCTTAAACTGAAATAAACAGAGGAGGAAGGAGGTAGCATACAAACATATGCAAAGTAGGTACAAAGAATGCCATGAGCTAAACTAAAATGTAAATGATAACTGCTGAGAAATGGGGGTTTTGATATTTTAAAAGTCTACTAGCAGCATTGCCATTTAAAAGTCTATACCAGCATTGGTAAAGTTTCCCCACATCTGCCTTTAAGTGCCTGGATGGATTCTCTAAGTGTCACCATGTGGCTAATGCATCAGGCATTGTCTTCGTCATCCTAGATCAGCCTGCAGATGAAGTAGGAGAGGCTATAGCAACTCTGAGTTGCACAAGATTTTCCTACTAATCAATTTTCCCATGGCTTTGTTAAGGCAACTTAGTGGTCGAGGCCAGCATGGTGGATGTAGAGCAGCTTAAATCTGCCTTGGTATAACAAACCCTCTCTGCACTGTGTTTCACATACATACAGAAATTGCTGATCAAAATCCAGTTCTGCACATTTTGTCTGAACAGGTAAGATTGCTCCGGTTCTACATTTACAGACTTGGTTTATGATGTAATGTTGTTAAAAAATTTAAAAAAAAATTACAAGATTTTACGATATTGCGAAGTGTCTAGGGAGCACGTGATTACATTTCTATGCTGCTGGTCAGTGCTTATGCAAAAGAACAAAAAATAACTGCCATTTTCAAATTAAAAGCATGTCAGGAGGCTCTGTCTTTGTATAGACAAGTTTTGTTAATTTTACTGGCAACAAGTTTTAAATTCACATATTTTTTTTTAAGATTAACAGTCCCAGGTATTTCTTTGGTCTCCAGCTCTTGATTTTCATTTGGGTCAGGTTTCTGAGAAGGAAACACCTAATGAATGTTTTTCTAGCATTTGCCTTTCATCACCAAGAATATTTGGACTTTTTCCTCTTGTTTCTTTCTCTTTTTTTTTTTTTTAATTTTTATTTTATTATTTTTTTATGCAAAGGGGATAACCAGATCTGTGACAAAACTTTCATTTTAAAACCACCATAGAATATGTACTGAATTTCTATTTCAATGCATGAGGTTTTTATTAAACAAGTAAATGATAGTCTTGTTCATTTCAACCATATCCTAGGCCTGTTTTTCTAAGTCTTACAAAGCCCAAATAGCATGGAAGGAAAAACAGCATGGAATATTTTTACCCTGTCTGACCTAAATTTATGTATTTTTCAGTTCTTCCAAGAGAAGGAGAAGTGGAATAACTACTCCCTCTTCTCAGTTTCTTTTCAGCTTTCATATTTTAACTGTGTTCTCAGCTGCTTGCATGAGTCATGGAGAGCTGGAAACAAGACCCCCACACACAATATTATACTAACTGCTTCCTCATGAGGAAGCCTATGTGCTTCCTACTTTAGGAACCACTAAAAAGCCACAAAAATCTCCTGAAAGCTTCTTTGTGCCAGAAACCTACATGAGAACTAATAAAGGAAGTGACAATATCATAGCTGCAAAACCTGATTACTTATGAGTGTAATGAAAACTAAGATATTTAAAGATTTCCGTATCACTCTGCCTTGAAATTTATGCCATTGTTCTTTGGCATTTGCAGAGATTTCAGACTGCCGTTGACTTTGTGGATTGTTTTGTGTAATGATGGTATTGAATTTCACTCGTCTAGGCATAATTTGGATTTGATCCTGTGATGTTCCAAGAATCTCTGAAATCCACAGGCTTTTATGAGAACTGGAAGGGTGTTCAGCGCTTGCCACGCTGATCCATGCTATTCCAAACTAACATGTTCATCATTGCCTGTTCCTTCCTATACAGTGTAAGTTATATCCAAACTAAATCTCTGTTTGAAGCTACCTTTAGAAACAACTATTTAAAAACAACAGGGGAAACTCATGGCAAAAAAACATTCTTCATTCTGAAATCCCGTAACTTTGTTTAGAGTAAGCCAGATTCCTCATACTTTGGCTCATGTCTAGACTGAGCAGAGCATATCAAACCAGGTCAAGGATCTTGTGCAGTATGAGAGGAAAAAGAAAGAAAGGTCATCTTACTCAAGCATAAGCCAAATTCATTGGCAGGTCAAATAGATTCATACGGCAAACATAACAGTAAAAAAATGTTGTGAAACATATTAACAGAGGATATTGGTATCAAATGTGCTGGTCAGCTCTATTGCATTTATAGGCATATATTATTATGCCTTATACTGCCCTGTTTCAGTCATGTTAGCTTGAGCTTATCTGCCTCTAACAAAGAGCTTCAGTCCTAAATTCCTGTACATAAGGTCAGACAA
Organism: Haliaeetus albicilla; assembly: GCF_947461875.1. Classification (NCBI taxonomy): domain Eukaryota; kingdom Metazoa; phylum Chordata; class Aves; order Accipitriformes; family Accipitridae; genus Haliaeetus; species Haliaeetus albicilla. Next base: position 5,807,016 of record NC_091484.1, read on the forward strand.
GGAGTTTGTCACACTGAAATTACATTTCCCCATCAGAGACTATTCCCTTTCTCACTGGGCTACCCTTCCTCTTCTCTGTACACATTCTGCTTTTACACCCAATTCTGTTTTTTGCTATCATTTCACTATTTGTACAGACCTGACTACTTATCCTGCAGGCAGCCTTCTCTTCCTGCTCAGTACAGTTTACTGATTCTCTGGACAATAAGAGTCTGACTTTACTCAAGACTGTGCAGGAAAAGCCATCCTTCTCAGAGAAAGCTTCTAGATGTTACAAGTATCAAGGATTCGTTTACCACATTGGGTAATGAAGCAGAGCTAAAAATACCATATGTTCCTTTGACATTGCCCATTCATTACAATAAATGACTGAAATCTCTGTGACTGCGGAACAAAACATGTTTTATGTTTTTGCTTTTAAGTGAAGCTGTGTATAAAGCTCTTTGCCACTTGGAATATCCTCTTGCTGTTTTACATAAGAGGATAACAAAGTTTATTTGGAAAAGGCAGAGAAGCCTACGGCTTGTTTTCCTCTCATTTTCTTAAATGAATGAGAAGAGATCTTAGAATGTGAGATCACGGAAGTGTAACTGGCCAAATTTGCTCCGTTTTGAGAAAATATAGTAGGAAATTTGTTGAGACTGCCCTTCAGAACATCACCTCTTGCTGACAATTCACTGCACCAGATAAGCAGAAGTCCCTTCAATCATCTTCAAGCTTCCTATGCAATCTGTGTAAGTCTGTTTCAACAACTGAGATGGGATTATCAAAGCATGAGAAAAAACTGACACATAGGACCAGATTGTTTGAAGATGTTTATTTTAAGCCATTTCACATAGTCTCATTCACTATTTTTGTTTTTTGAAGTCAGAGAAAGAGAGGGAAATTTTTTTCTCCAGTAATTAAAACTCTGAAGGCGGACACTCTTGCCTGCACAATAGAAGAACTTACAATATTTTAAAAAGTATTAAAAAAAAACACATAAAAAACTCAACTAATTTCTTCCTTTCAAGTGCTGAAATGATCTAATGCTATTAATAGAAGATTCTTTCTCTGTGGAAAATTTATTCTATTTAAAGCTACTGGGGAAAAGCTTGAAAGAACAAAAAATTATTATTCTGACATCTGGCTATCGGTATAGCCTTTGGATGATGAGTTCAGCTAGTGGCTCTAAAATAAGTACATTTATTTGGAAATAAAGCAGAATGATCGACAAGACATCCTTTCTCCACACAGTAGCATGCAGTGGCTGCATACTTGCTAGAAGCCCACCCAGCTTGTCCCTTAGTGCTGAGGGAAGCAAATCTGAGGATACCAGATTGACAACACTGAAAAACACAGATTTTTCTTCATGCACAGAAATAGGCACAGCTAATGAAGCAGCATAACTTCCCCATGCTGCTGATCAGCGAAGCCTGACCCTGACCTAAATGGTCCATGATTAGCAGAGCAGGTGTTGGTCTGTCCCCATGATCTTCCTGCAGAGGTATGAAATTGATACTAGCTGTGATGACATTTCGTGTGGGCACAGGACTAAGAATTCCTGTCACAATAAATCAGCAAACAGAATACCTCCCCAGGAGTTTAAAGAGGACATTTTATACTGAATAGCTCATATCCTGTTTCCAGGCACCTGATCCATTAGGCTTTACTTCTTTGACATGTGCTCGTGCTCAGTGGTTTTGTGCACATGCTGACCGCACGGCCCAGGTGCCGTTCTAGCAATTTACTCCTGAGTTATGAGAGTTTTATGTCTTGTGCATTCCTGGTGGGATCACTCAGAGATCATATTTGCAAAAACACAGGGGTATGTTACCCAAAACATGTGATTCACAATAAAACCACCAAAACCAGAACAGAATGCTTAAAGCAGAAAATGAAATACATGTTATGATTTTGTTCTTTCTTTGTTTAATAAGGAAATGGAAACAAGAGACGTTTGTAAAAGGTACTGTGAAGCATTGTGCTAGGGATCTCTGAGTAACCCAAACAAGCCAGGGTTCCTAAATACCACTGCAGCATTTGTATAGCTATGAGCTCTAAAATGGAAAGCTAAGAAGCACCGTCAGTTAGCAGGGTGCTGAATGGGAGGAGTTATATATTTCCACGATCTATGCATGGCATTGAATTAGATGCAGCAGCTCAGATTCCGTAACACAACTTTTCTTCCACAAGGTAGATAAACCTTTAGAAGACACAGACACGAACAAGTAGGCCTTGGTTTACAAAGTCTTGGGCTGGTATCCAATAAATCTAGTTTTAGGGCATTTAGTATCAGATCAAAACTGTTATGGTCACAATGATACAAAGCGCAGATCTGGTAGAAATTCATTCTGCCCTCTCAAATGTGTTGAAAAAGATGCTGATCAGTCAACTTTGTTCCTGCAAGCTTTTTGCTGGATCAGGTATCATTTGTCTGCACCACTTGCACTTTATACCATATCAAGCATTGTCTGTCTTCCCACAACTGGCATCAATCTGGCATGAAAGCACAGAGCTGGCATAAACACTGTATCGCAGCTCTGGCTGATTTGACAGAAATATGATCATTTGCCCGTGCCTGATCTCGATGAAAGCTGTACTGCTGTTAAAAACAATCGTGCACAGATCTGGTGTTAACATCAGCCTCTCATACGACGGCAGAGCCTGTCGGTGCCAGAAGGTGATGTGAAACTAATGGAACGTCTCTGCCTGCCGCCCTAGCGCAGAGGTCTGGGTGGCAAGAAGCAAAATGAGACATCACATGGTGGCTCTAGCCTCTGTATAGATCACTTCTGCTCAGAGACCTCAACTTTCAACAGCAGCTACGTGCTACACAAACAGCAAGGAGAGTATTTTCGCAGGGCATGAGTCTATGCTGTGCAGCTGCATCCAGCAATGCAGCAGGGTGAAGCAGAACAGCTCCATTTTCAGAGCAAAATAGACCACTCTTTTCCTCATGTTTGCTTTTCTTTGGTTTTGGCTTTGGGCTTTTTGCTTACGCACTACAAATGCATGCATGCTTCACCCTCCCCAAATTCGGTAGATATTCTATAGTGTGTCTGTATCTACATAGTATATCTGTACGGTATATATGTATGCATGCAATATAATATATTATATTACATAACTACATATTAAAAAATCTAAAAAAATTCAAGGACTCTGCTGGTAATATGGATTTGATTATAAAATAGCTACTTCTCATCTAGGTCAGAGTGAGAGAGGGTTTGGGAGCTTGATTTTAGGGTGGCATAGTCAGCATCAGAGATCTTGTAAATCCAACTAAGCTACGTAGCAGATGTGCCCTAGCAGAACCCAGTGCAAGGTTTGACTAGCTCAGCCATGCTATTTCTAACCCATTCTCAGTAATGCACCTAATTCATCCTAGTAGCATGTATGATGACTTTCAAATAAAACAAGGTAAGGCACAAGTTAGAGGTTAAATTTCGGCATCTATTACAGTGCTGTCTTGAATGTTCATATTTATAACGCTCGAGTGCCTAAATGCACAGTGAAAGGATTGTGAACAGAGTTGAAATGCAGTTCCCATTAAAGGGTTCTTTAGCTTTCCTCACCTCTCCTGGTATTTTTTTCCTTGATTTTTTTCCTCTGATTTTTGTCTTTCCTCTTTTTTTTCTTTTTCTACCCCATCCCCCCCCCCCACCCCAGAGTTGGCAGAAGGGCAAGGAGAGAAGGGCAGTGCTACTTAGTATTTAGTCAACATTAAATGCGAAAAGCTTTGACAGTTAAGCATCTCCCAAGCCAAAACTGGCAAAGCCAGCTGAAAAAAAAAAAAAGTTCCTGTTTCAAATTTCAAACTTTTATTTGTTGAAAATGTTCCAGGGTGGCTGCAGGGTACACTGAGCCTGCCTAAAGTCAGGTTTAACTTATGTTTTGACCATTTAAGAAGGAAAACAACTCTATTCCTCCACAATGCACTTTGGCACTCAGCAAATAAATTTTACCATGGCAACTGTAAAGCCACTTGAGACATACAAACTCTTCAGTAAAGTGGTCCTTGGTATTTTGTTCTACAAACTGACCTGGATAATCGATGGTCATTAAAAATTATAAAAACCCCACAAGAAATAGCTTAATATCATGTATTCGTATCATGTTTTCCAATTGTTATGTTAATATAATAGCTAAGTCTTACATAATACTTTTTTGTAAGTATATACCCAAGTGCTTTACAAAGGAGGAAAGCTAAACCACAATCTGTAGTGTGACCTGTCTCAGCTTGAACCAGCGCTGGAAAGGGAACCTTCACCTCTGAAGATTGGTCTAGCACTCTGCCTTTTAGCTTCTTTAGCTAAATCCTGCAGCCCAGCAAATTCTGAATGCAGCCACAGGCCAAGGAAGTTCCACTGAGTTGCCCAGCGGCATGATATATCTTATCTTGCTATGAACATGAAAGAATACAGAAGTTGTGTGGTCAGCACTATGTGGAGTGAGTTCAAACTGAAGGTGCACAAATGGATAATGTACCTGTTTTTTTTTAAACAGACGTGAATGGTGTGTAGAATGACTGCACTGACAGTCACAGAAAAATATTTTCAATGACTGTAGTGTGCAGCTGTACATGAAGTATGTGCATATTTAGACCTAATTTGATATATAGTTGCCACAGCTGTATGTATGAATCATATAATAGCTGTGTTCTTGGCCAGTTCTGAATATGTACATGTAACTGCTCAGTTACACAAGCAAAACCAAGGATTGCCAATATACGCCTTTCTGCAGACTCATTTAATCATCTGTCTTTGACATTGTGGCCTTAGATTCAGTGCAAACAGAAGGACAACTTCACAGTTCTCACAATTTGCAGAATGAGACCTTGCTATACAAGCATAATTTCTTGCCATGATTTTTCTCAAAATAGATTAATCTTTGTAGAAAATGAGAGCAGAGGCTAATGAGGGTTGAGGCACAGATGGGATGGCACCAGTAGCTACTTCATATAAACACAGCAAAGTAATAGTTTCTAGCATGACATTTAATAAAATCAAGCCCTACTAGGATACACAGCTACAGGAGAATTTATTCTGAAGTCAAATATGATGCTGCCTGGCTGTCTTCAGTGGAAATACATGACACATGGTCTATCTCATCTCAACTTCTTCAGTTTAATCACACTTTTAATGACCAGAAACACAAACAGTTCCTTTCTCCTCTACAATAATGCTAATTTTCTTTCTACACCGTTTACTTTGAATAACAAGAGTTCATTTTTAGACTCCTGTTCAGTATTTCATTCAAAGAACTTCACAAGCATCTTCCAAATGCTATTTTGAAGCTTCAGCAATGTTCATTTGTGTACTGATAAGCAATGCAATTTTCCTGGGATTTTCTCCCCTCCCAACCAGAGCTCTGTCTTTCAGGACAAGGACAAGGGTTGTTTCTTGGTTTACTTATGAATCCAGCTCCATTCCCAATGGAGAGAAAAGTGAAAGCTACATAGACCAGAATACAGTTGCACTGTGGGTAATATATATATATATTGGCCCCTCATTTACAGGTGGTCCCTAAAATCTAAATGTTATTCAGGGATGTGTTGCCTTCTATTATGAATTCTGAATACTGAATAATGAACTACTCCGAAAAAAAGTAGCCCAGTGGGAAAAACATCAAACTGTGTTTTAGTAGTTATGGAATGACAGATACATGTTCGCATCTTGATATGTGTGCGCATAACAGTAACTGGCATTCATAATGGCATTTGGTTAGTTGCCATGCTATTGTATGCTTGGAAGTAAATCATATGGTGTGTCTTTTGGCATAAATTGCCTTCCAAATAATCACAGAAGTGCATATCCACAGTAAACGTCTGTATTAACGAAGGCCAAACCCAGTTTCTTCACCTCAAACTATTTAAAATCATGAGTCAGAGATCCAGAATCACAAGATTGATTGACTGATGGATTGACTTTGGATTTTATTTTGCCTTCAAGGATGTTCTAGCCTAATGGCTGCCTCCTCATTTCTTGTCTGCAGTCAGGAAGATTAAAAAAATGTTCAGCTTTTTACATGAAAACTGAAGATTCTTTGCAACTTCCTGGCTCCAGAATTTTATAGTCCCAAATTCCAAATGTGATACTCACTATAAAATTACACTAGTTGACAGCTCTGCAGATCCAAAGGCTATGAACTATGCCATCAGTTCATTTGAGACAGCAAAAGCTAGAGCTGGAGAATATATTATGGATAAAATTTTTCAGTGACACCTTTGAGTGGAAGAGTATCCTTACCCTCTCACCACCAAAAATGCTCTTATTAATATTTTTGTTATGAATCTATTTTTTTCAACTTCCTTCAATTTATCAAACGATGAAATGCTGAACATTTCCTTCAAACTGAAATTTTAAAAATACTTTTTCAGAACTGCCAGCATAGTAAAATATCAGTTATTCACATAGTTCCAAGGATCTCTGGATTTGCAGATTGATGCAGTTGCTGTCTCATTTTATTAATACAGTTGGGTTTCACTGTGCCAGTCTTTCTGGAGTATAGCATTTATCGCCTTCCAGATGATTGTTATATGCTATATTGAAAGGGTATTATCACCTGTCTTCCATCTGCCTGAGAGAAATAAGAAAAACTGGGAAAAGTTGTCGTTATCTGGGGTAATGGGAGAACCAAAAGGATCCTGCTGTTTTTCTCTACTTTGTGCAGCTGTTTGTAGCTGACTTCCAGTGGCAGCGCAGGTGTAACATGACAGTTACAGTCGACAAAGGGCACTGTGCCTGTGCCACACAAATAGGCCCCGTCCTATTTGTCTGGCACTGAAAATGAGGGAGAAGACTTTTGGCTTGCTGACATAGGGAGGGAAAGAGTCCTTTGCCTGTATTACTATTGCTAGGTGTCTGAATTGTAACATAGTCTTGAAAATTGCATTCCCCCCCTGCCTTTTTTTTTTTTCAGTGGGAGAGGGACAAGGGAACTGAAGAAAATTCTGGGATTTCCTTGGCTGTCTGGTTTTTGAACCATTAGGGCGCATGTGGATCAAATTTTCAAGGCTTATTCTCCAAAAGTGAAAATCAGAATTTTGCATTCTTAAAGTTTCTGATACTTGAATGTATTTGTTCATCTTCCAAAGTACTGCCTAGGTAGTATGGTGCTTGGTGATCATGCCTGGATAATCTTGCAAGAGGCTGAGATCTACTTTTAGAGAAAAATATAGTGCTGCAAAAATAACGTTAGGGTCTGATAGTTCAGTTTTCTGTGAGTGACAGAGCTTATTTCTTCTTGAAGAACATTAATAGATTTTGCAAATACACAATAGAAATTAATTAATTTTCTGGCCCACATGGTTATTCAGAAGAGCTTGATAAAGTGAGTCATAAAGGCTCAATAACCCATGGTTTAATTTAAGTTACCTGACTTCTAAGAAAATCTCAAGATTTTCTGGGGAGGGAGGTGAACTTGCTGTAGAAAGAATTAAAGAACAGGGAAGGACTGGGGAAGTAAGTCTGAGAAAGCCATCACAAGCAGCCTCAAGGGAAGATGGGATGGCAGTAACCCATGCTTCATATTTGAATCCCGTCCTTTGTTTTAGTTTTTAAGTAATACTTGGCAGCAAAGTTATAAATAAACATTAGCCAGAAGCAGAAGTTTGAGAGGGGGTTGGCTACATTAAATATTACAAGTAACTGTCAGATTAGTCACATGTGGCATTTTCCTCTTCAATCACTGTGCAACGGGTGAAGCTGAGCGTTTGTTGTACAGTTAACAAGTCATGGGATATTTAAACAAACCGGTACTTTCATCAGGTCATGTTTCTAGCATTTCATTACATTAATTTTGAAACTGACCCTGATTTTATACTGTAAGCCGTTATATTCCCTGAAATACATTCCTCTGCATATATGGAGCATGAAAAATTAATTCTATTAACAGGTATTCTCTAACTAGCTCTCCAGAGTTCTGTGAGCCTGAATTATGCTGCATTTACCAGTATCTTTTTAATTTTGCATGTTCTAGGTAAAAAAGTTTCCTTAAAAAATCATTGCCCTCTTCTCTATAATGGCAACAAGAAGGGAAGAGGATAGCAAAAAGTTCCTCATCAGCATAAATAAATTAAAATCCCCACTTCATAGAAGCCAAGAGGAATGAAGCTGCGATTAAATGTTTTAAGAGGAAGCTAGTGACAGAGATGACCAAAATGAAGCTCCCCAGACTAAATATATTGGCGACTCTCTCCACACCTGTATTTTTAAATGTGAAATAATCTACGACAACTGAAACATCTTTGAAGGTGGTGTGGCTGGAGAAGGGATTGTGATACAATGTATTTAAATAATGGGAGATCACATTTGCAGTTCTTCTGTATTTGCAGGTTAAAGTTCAGCTTTCTGTTAATAAGGCCAGTCTCGTATTTCTATCACAACTGTCTCAGGCTCCTCCTCTCTTTTTCATCTATTTCTATACTTGCCTGATGATGCCTCATTTTGCAGGGATTTCAAAGGTTTGCAAAAATTCCACAGCAGTAACCCATGTGTCATCCAGCAAGGGAGATCTATGTACACTACTTACAAACTCATAAAGTTCTACTTGCTGCATAATAGCAAATTCATGTTTAATTAGATATTTTTGTTTTTTTCATTATCCAGCTTGCATGTATAATTGTAATAACTGTGCCCATGGGGTAGGTACACAGCTGTATATGTAAACTGGACTGAGGCATCTGCTTGCACAGCTTCTCTGTAAATCTGGAGGTGGATATGTAAAAGCAAGTACATTACAGGCAGCCATGATAGGTATAAGGAAGCATCACGTGCACCTACATTGCAGAATGGAGAGCAAGAATTCCTCTGCTCTGGCCCCATTAGGAGCTGAGTGACACTGAGCAGGAGAACACAAGTGACAGGGCAAAAGCAAAGAGGTGCTTCCAGGAGCTGCTATGACACAAGGTGCATGGATTCCCTTTCACAGAGCGTAGTGGTTTTGCACTGCATAAGAGGCAGAAAGGATGTGGTAAAACTGCGCCTGACCTTTCAGCAACTTCTCATCCTAGCAAATGCCAGCAGTATAGCTTCCATGACCTACATGGCTCGGCGGTGGCTGGTGGGGAAATAGCTAGTTAGGGTGGGGAATGGCTATGGTGAAGTTTTCACAGTGTGCTTCCCCCCAAGCAGCACGACTATCCAATGGGCAGTGTTGCAAGCCAGAGAGATCTTGTGGAAAGACAAATCTGTAATGCAGGCAGCTGATATTGTAAGTGTGTGGCAGGGACCTATGTAGGCTGTACTGCCCTGCCCACTTGTCCTGCTGGGTAATGTCAGGTTTTTCCCTGCTGATGTGCAGAGCCTCCCCTTGGGCTTTTGGTCCACTAACATTTATGGTTCATGATTTTATTGGGGAATTAACAGGTTTTTTCTTTGCTGGATGCTGTTACGCTATCAGGTTTGTGTTGTTCCTTTGGCTTTTGATAAGCAAAAGCTCTGTGACAAAGTTAATCATCTTTTCGGCACATTCTGGGCTGGAAGCTGCTCTGTTTATGACAGTCCCCAATGACAGCTTGCGGCACCCTTGTGCAGGTTAGGTCGCCTGCTGACCAGGTGAAATGATTCTAACAACTCCTCATTCACACTTCTCTTACTTGTCACTTCAAAGATGCATTATTTGTTTGTAATGACATGTGGCAACACAGTTGCTAAATGCTTAGCAAAATAATTATGGTGTTGCTATGACTGAGAGTGGTTCATAGCAGAACTAGCTTTGGTGGATATATCAGGAAAAAACGTTGCTAAGGGGCAGCTCACTTGTTTTTCAGTAAATCCTTATCAGGAAAGATTAATTATTCTTCTAACACACCCAGTGTTGCCAGCTCAGGATTCTACCCCAAGTTTACAGTATTTGTGCTTCAGTGTAGTTATTTTTTCAGACAATTATCCATAAATTGGTCACTATTTACATTTCTTGACTCACTTTTCATAAAGACTGTCTATGTGCATGGGCCAAGGTATCCCAAACCTGGGAGTGCTGTTGATTTTTTTTTCTTAGTGCAGTCCTGCCACTGGCTTGTCTGGTGGCCTTGAGCAATCTGTTTCCTCCCTTTGGGCTTCATTTATCCACTTTGAGTAAAAAGGATACAAGTAATTTAATTTACTGTGAAAGGTATGACTATCATTTGCAATGTCCATTGGATTCTTAAGATAATAGATGGATGTCTGTTTAATAGAGAGGACATTCCTGGCAGTTGCTTTGGCAGGAGGGTGCCTTCCCCGTGACAAGAGCTATTCAGCACCATTTTAGGCAAAGAGAAAACTGATGGCTTTAGAATCATGCAGTGCTAGCGAGGGGGAAATGAGAAAGATGCACGGAGTTTCTAAGATGGCCCTGTTCTCCTCATTTGGGCAAACTTTAATTTTTGAATGCCAACCTTTTCCCTACAGTATCTCCTTAACTTTCCCATTGCCATTCATAGTATTTTAGGACAGCTTTATCTGGAGTTACGGGCATGTATTTCACCTGGGTTTCAAACATAGTATGCTTTTATCAACTTAAAAGCATCCTGTAGGCATCTTGCTTTTGGGACTATTTCAGGGGTTTCTTTTTAACCTAATCACCTCATTCTTATGTAGTACCTTTTCTAGAAATTAAGTACCTGTAAGCTGGATGCCCTGGGCCTCCTATCCCCCCACAACTGTATTTTGGCTGTTACCCACTTAAACCCTTTTGAACTGAGTCCTGAGCACCACTCAAGGTCATATTCAGAATGGTATCTCTTCTCGTGGGTTCTATGATTAGCCATTTGATTAAGCAGTCATTTACTGTGTCCAGAATTATTCATCCCTACATCACGTCCTGAAGAGGCAGTGACCCAGGCTATATGAGGGGAGTTGAAATCTTCTACTATTGGTACTTGTCTGTAATTTAGATCTTTTCCTTAACATTTCAGCTCCTGAAGTCTTACAATTTCTTTTCACTGAAAACTGAAATTTCCAGAGTCACATTTAGGTGTACTTTATTCGCTCAACATATTTTTTCACTGAGATGGTTATGCAAATATTAATAACCTCTGTAAACAAGAACAAACCACACAGGAGAAACGCCTCCTTAACCTGGTCCCTGAAGAGCCATTTGGAACAAATGCCTGTGTGCATAATACAGTTTTTTCTAATTAGCATCTCTGGCAACAAGCCATTTGGGTATATTTGATATGCTTTTATCTTAAGATGAAATTTACATTTGCTGCTAGGTAGCTCTGACATCTTCATTCTTGTTTTAGATCTCTGTCATAACATGATTATTGTGTGATCACTACTTGCAGCAAACCGGCCCCTATTTGTATAGGGTTCAGGCTTATCTACAGTGATGGGCTCTAATCATGCCAAATAAGGAGGTTTTGGTTGTTAGGATTTTTTTGCAACTTATCTCTTAGATTTCAAAAATTGTTGTTGTAAAAGTTGCAAGGCAGATTTTTTTTTCTTTTTCCTTGGAGCCATATAACAACTCCAAGATACAAGCTGTAAAAACAACCAAGAAAATAACTGATAAATAAAAGTGTCTTTCTGAAGAGACTGCAATTTAAATATAAAAAAAAAAAGGGTTAGTCAAACTTTACAAGACAGACTGTGGCACAGACTTTTCCAAAGTTTTGACCAACTGGATATAGAACACATCCTTTCCTTAGTCCAGCACTCTAACCACAAAATTTTTTCCTACCACAGAGAGCTAAGTCCTCTCAAAAATAATTTTTCAAGGACAGATTCACAATCAGTGTTATAAATTATTACAGCTTTTATGAAATCAATTGATCTACCATTGCATATATCAACTGAGGATCTGCTACAGGACTGTCCAGTAAAAAATAAGTAAGTAAAAAAATATACATCAAATGAAAGCACTGTCATAAACATTAGAAATAGATAGTAACGGGATTTCTTGTGCTGTGAAAAAATCCATAATTTTCAAAATTTTTATGTTAAAATAGAACCTTATTTTTCAATTCTTGGAAACAATGAGAAAATTTTCCCAGGTCACAGTAGGAACTGTTGTCTAAATCAGAGCATTCATTCAACTAATTCAGTTAAAGCATTTTCACTATTAGGTTCCTTACCAGCTGCTTTAGTGAAAACTGAGTCTTTATTCTGAAGTGGAAAAAAGGATGGAAAATGTCATACCATTGCAAAGTTACCTCTCATAGACATCACTTTCAGAGATTAGAAATAGAAAAAGCAAACTGCAATAATAAGGTAAAGTGACTGCTACAAATCAAACAGCAATCTAATTCAGTTCACCAGACAGGCCTTTGGGATTTTCATACCTTATGTGCTTAATCACATTTCAGATTATGCATTCTTTAAGAAAAACATTTCTATTTCCCCAGGTTAGCAGATTTCTTCCTCCAAACAGCTTTGTACTCCATTCTCTCTCTTTATCACAAGAGCCTGTTAAGTGTTTAGGTCAAAACCACAGAACAGGAAAACACTAACACAAAATTGGAAATCTTTTACGCACTCTCAGTTGAGATTTGTACACCTCTAACACCACAAGGAGAGTAAGGAAAAGTATTCCAGTCACACAAGTCTGAAGTTGTACTGGGCAGTTGTCACTGTGACAAGACCATGCTGAAGTAAATGCTACCCATGATGCTAGCCATATGAGGTCTACTATAAATCAACTCCTTTTCAATCCTCCAAAAACTACACAAATCACATTCTGTTAACTCAGGGTTGCTTTATAATCGCAAAATAGTGCCAGATTTCAAGCAGAAACAAGGGATTGGTGGTGGACAAAATATTTCCACACATTTGAGATCCATAAATTAATCAAGTATAATTTATGAACTTGTAATATCAATAATAATATACCATTCATGGCATGCTCTTGTGTATAACATTTAATGCTTACAACATAGCCACTACAAATTATTACAGGTATGAGGACTGGCACTACTAGGAATTACACATTATAGATTTAATTTATTGACTAACACTATAAATCCAATGGCAAAAACCATATTGATCTTTTAAAGGGAGATTAAAATACTTTATCTAGGTTTACTTAAAAAAGATGTTAACCCCAAGAGCCACTGAAAGTCTCCTTAGCCCTTTAATGTGTATAATTTCACTTCTTTTTTAAAGGGAGCTCTTAACCTGGATTATTTCAGTGCTACACTTCACAACATTGCCTCAGAAACCATTCAGTGGGCAAAAATGAAGGACAAGCTGTTGAGTGCAGGATGATGAACTACATGTGGGAGTGGAAATAAATAGCTAAAGGCAGAACAACTTCTTAATTGGCTTTACCTTCAAAGCACGTGTCCTAAAATTTTGTCCCAGGCTTAGATTTCAGAGAAGAAAAATTGTGCCTGGGAATGGTGAAGTGTAGGATTACAATATGAAAGAGAGAAAGATCTGGAGCCAAAATTTCAATAGAGACAAAACTCAGTTGGAGAGATTTAACGGGAAAAAGAAAAGTTAAAGTCAAAGCACACTACCATCAACAGCCTCAAATGGATTCCAAGATTTTGGACCACTGTTTCTCTATTGGAAAATACCTAATGGGTTCTGGTAAAGGTTTCATCTTCATTCCTATCTGCTGGTTCAGTTCAGTTACCCTGTTACTCTGTGCAGTAGATCTACTGGCTGAAATACTGCTGATGAAACAGTGATGTTGATCTGTGTGGCAGAAGGTCTGGGGCTCTTTTAATTTAGATCCTGAAGTCTTTACTAGAACTCATATGTGCATGCTGTTAGCTACATAATCTTAATGCAGTATTCTGTAGTCATTCACTGAGAAATATTATCACCACTGTATGGTGGCTTTGCTGCAAAAGTTGTGAATCGGTCAGGGAACTGTGGGAAAAGGTAGATGGAGAAGGCCTTGGAGAACTGGGTTCTCGCTCCTACCCCTGCCAGACTGCTCCAGGGGGAAAGGAATAAGTTATTTAAACAGGGTGCTCATCTTGAAACTACAGTTGACATGCAAAACTTCAGGTAGGTAAGAATCCACAACAGAATTTAGTAGACATTATTCTCTAAGCATATAAAATGCTGCTTTATCTAATGGTTCTGGAAAATCATAGTATACATGTCTCAAGTGAGGCAGTCAAAATTAGTATTTTTAAATCTCTCTCTGATGCTCTGCAAACTCATCAACTATGTAAGGTGGACACACCAGCCCCACACTACTTAGGGCTTTTGTGGAGCAGGTACTGTAGTGATAGGCGCTACAAAAAAGCTTCTGAATATATTAATACTTCTGCCTTCATAGATTACTGGAGAAAAATGTGTGTGATCATGCACTTTAAGGCTGCATCATAATGCGTATGCACAAGGAACCAAATGAAGGTTGCGTAGGCAACCATGATTCTGGCATTTCCTAAGTTTTTAGTGCTTGCCTTTAAAATCTTAATAATGTGCTCTTAATATAGTGGCTTTCTGGTATATAACATGTAATTATCTGAAACTACGTATGTGATGTTTTCTCAGTATCTGGAGAACATTTTAGTTTGTGCTTTAAAAGGCTCCTGAAGAATAATCATTATTTAACTAAAACATCTTTGGCTTTCTTTTCGTGTTGCTTTTGTGTGGAAGCCACTGAACAGCTTTTCACATACCAGATGAATAATGTGTAGGAAGAGTGAGAGAGGAAGGGAATTGATGGCTTTTTTTTTTAAGTATGTGAATTTAGTTTCACCAGGCACTTTATTTTAATCATAATGCACATCCAAATTTATTTAAAAAAAAAAAAAGGATCTCCTTCTGAATGCTTCAATATGTTGTTCTATACATTATTGAAAAAGTTCATATTTTACAAAAAAATACATTTCTTTTCAACTGATTTTTTAAGTTGTAGGTTGAAAATGAATATACATCAGCGTCTTAAATACTAGGTAGCATAAAAACATTCTGCAGCTTCAAATTATACAGCAAAATGCAATCATACGCATGCTGGACAACTGTTAGATTACCTGAGCAGATTTAAAGGTTTCACAGAAATAAACTTTCTTACACTGTTGGACTTTTTAGAGAAACTCTTTTTCTCATCAGTGCCAGGAGGAAAGAGACCAACTATCCAATACATGTCTAAACTAAAAAGCATTGTGACATGCAGTGGGAAAAATTCCCCATTCCTTGCCCCCCCCCCTTCTCTGAAACATAACTGTAGACATAAATCCCTCTCCCTACTGAAAAAGTGTATATATCAATATTGAAATGAAGCACGTGTAATAGACAGTTATGCAATTAATCTGCCAGCACCATCACTTATTCCTAGTTTTGGAGGAATACATTCATGGTTATGAAATGTATGATTTTTGGAGCACGAAGTATGAAAGAACAATCCTACTTTTTCAGCTAAAAGATAGCCAATGGATTTTTTTTTCCTATATTCATAATGATCACAGAGATAACACATTATTGCATATTGTATCACAAGAAAAATATCATAGGAGTCCTAACTCCTTAATGTTAAAAGCTAGCTGCATACCCTCAACATAGGATCTCAGCAATATTTAAAAAATGCCCAAAGCTTTAGGGTACATAATGTCCACTCAGCTCAGTTAAAACTCCAAGTAAATATGATAGATCAGTTTAACAATATAAGGCATCAGTAGCAAGAAGTAAGTATTTATCAATTTTTCTATTCATTTCTTCTATTCCTTGCTACTTACCCCTGAGTGCTGCTGTTGCTCGGAGCACACAGAATGCAGCAGCTCAATCCGAGGAAGAAAACGGTTATTTCCTTTCACCTTCTGTTACTGTTCTCCCTTGAAACTCCTTCACTTTTTCTCTTCAAGTTGCATAGGAATACAAGGATAGACCCTTTGGGCTCTATCCAGGTCTGTTTATATTATGTAAAACAGATGAATGCATTTCCTATTTTAACCATGAAAATCATGTCTTCGCTGACAGGCGCCTGGATCATTAATAGTATACTGTATGCAACTGTGAAAACCCACGTAATGCTCAGAATTCGGCTCAGTTTTCTAAATGAAGAACCAGATGAAAATCTGCAAATCAACTTCTCTTTGTTGCAAAAGTTTCTCTTTTTGTCTCCTGTAGAAAAAGCCAGAAGTCACTGTTTAACCAATACAGATTTTTCATTGGAAATGCTGGAGAAGACCTCTAGACTTGGTTTAACACCAGAAACAAAACACATTGGAGATGTTTTGGTCATTAAAGTGCCTCTAACCCCACTGTAACTTTCGGTCTGCTACCACATCAAACTTGTGATTCCTTTCTCCCAAGGCAATTTTGACTTATAGCACTGTCAGCAAACTGCTTCAGCACTGTTTGAAAAGATTCCAGCTTAAATTATAGTAGTGAAAGCCTGTTCTGGGCTTTTCCCTTACTATTTTTTCTAGAATATTTAAATTTCATATTATTCCCCACCCAGTCTTAACCATACTTCCCAGAATTCAGGAAAACAGTCTTTCCTTCCTGCAATCCTAAATGCCTTCATTAGGGAGACTTAACATTGAAGTGTTTTGGAAAGGCAGATGCTCCAGATTTAAAAGAAACAAGAGAGGACTCTCAGTGAACAGCTGCATTGCTCTCAGCTTCAGGCAAGCTATATCTCAGAATGGTTTTGTACATTATTTTGTCACTGGGAACATATTATTACCATCTAAATTTAAAAACACTGGCTTTCTTGCATAAAGGCAAAAGCAGACTTAAAACCACAATGACTGTTCTGTTCAAGTATTCTATGCCAATGATGCAGAAAATAAGATCAAAGTGAAAAACAGTTCTTGTTTGAGAAGATCTTTGCTTGCAAGGTGTCTGTACAGAACTGGCCAAAACCACAGGTATAAGAATTCTTCTACACTTTCAAATACAATCACTATCCACAGTTCTGTGCTGAAATCTCATTCTGCAGCTGCTTCAGCTCTTTGTTGACTGCTCAGAAATATCTTGTCCCTACTATCGAGCAGTATTATTTTACATCTGTTAGTAGATTGAAATGTTGGACATTACACCCATGTTCCAAAGTTATAATTTTTCAGTTCTAAAGGAAAATATTTTTAAAATAAACCAAGCACTGTCTGCTTCTGTAGATATTAGGTCATATAATTCTTGAAATTGTGTTCTGGCAAACAATTCCACTTTGGAGCTCTGAGCATACCTCTTGCTCTTAAAATGGCTAGTGAACTTTCAAAATCCAGGGAGAAAATTTAAACAATTTTTAAAAAAATCTTATGAATTTAAACTAAATCACAGGGCTTTTTTCCCAGTGAAATATATATTAACAGTTTCTTTCTCTAATTAAGTCTTCTTATGCATCTTCTACAACCACCCACATTTATTTTCCAGAGTAGTTTAGCTGGTGACTGAATGATCCATTGCAACTCAGGTAAATTGCTTGTTCTGAAAAAAGTGCACTAATCATATGGATAATATAAGATTGATTCATTTTAATTCAATGAATACATGTAAAACAGAGACAGACTTTCAGTCACAAACAAGACTTCAATGGACAGCCTGTTACTTATTCCCTGAGGGATACTTTAAGGAACAAGTTGAATGAAGTACTGTTTCAATGACTATTAACATCACTGGGAGTCTTTTCAGTAACGTCAATGGCATAACTTAGGTAAAAAATTTTGTATACATATATATATAAAATATATATATACGTTCTACCTAAGGACTTCCTTACATTTTCTGAGTATAATTTTTGCATTTCAGAAGTTTCTGATTCTCTCTAGAAGGGGAGCCAGCCCAAAAATTTGGGAACTTTGCTTTTTGATAAATCTGGGTTTCCTGATTGTTTTTATGTAATTATGTCTGTAATGTGACAAGAGATTAAATATCTTAGAGAACTAAATGCAATGACAAGATGAAAAAAAAATCCCATTTTTTCTTTTAGTATTTAGTAGAAGTTTGCTAGTGAGCATTATCCTGACCCATCAATCAGTGCCTGGCCGTTAATCTAACTATTATTCAGTAAGTTCTTGCTATTATAATCTCTCAGGCATGTGCTTTAAAGTCTAACGATCTTTCTGTGTTGTATCATAAGAGAAAGAAGGATGTTGAGTCATCTTGTAAGTCTCCTCACCTTGTTGCTGGCAAGACTAGCCTTTTCTGAATGATTCCTGAATGGAGGAATGCTAAAATTGGGCAGGTAAATAAGGCTCTGATCAGAATATTAGACAGCTGGGTAAAGTAGGGAAAAGTGTAAGATAAATTTGAACAAGGAAAATGACAAACATCCTCATATCTAAAAGCATATTTCCTTGCTTGTATTGAAGTCCTTAGTTAATTAAAAAAAAAAAAAAAAAAAAGACAATTACTATCTCACCATTCTGTGTACAGAATTCATGCCTTCTACTTACTGAAGTTCTGGAAAAAGCTATGACAACCAAAGGCCTAACTTTCAAATGTAAATAAAAAATATTAAGCAAAATCTCTATCAAAAAATAAAGAGACTAACCCAGCAAAGTTCCCAAACATGTGCTTAAATTTAAGCACATAGTCTTAACAGGGTTAATAGGATTCCTCTGTCAGTGAGATGCCTTATGCGCAAACATGCTTCTTTGAGTTTTAAAACCAAGTCTGCTAAGCTTCTAAATACTTGAAATTTAGGCACACAAGTTTGAAAATCTGGGAAAAGCTTCTTAAATATTTTGCTGGAAAATAAAACAGATCTTGTCAGGTTTAGAAGTTTCTATGAATCATTCCTCTTTAGGCCAACCAAACTGGTTGTTCAGCAATGGAGGAGTTGTGTCATGGCCAAGCAGGTAAATGTTGGAGGGCTTCTGAGGCTGACTGCAGCGACCAAGGGAAGTTGAAACTTTTGATATAGGACTGAGCTAACAAATGAATGAATGTACTGAGCAGGTTGATGTTTCGTACTCCTGCTGATGGGCAGAATTCCCCAAAAGCTTGAAATGGCTTAACTTCAGATTCAGATTTTCCATTGCTATAAATAAAATAGAACTTTTCCTCCTTAACAGGACCCAGACTTTAATCTTAACTTTTTGCATGAGACTCAGAACTCTCATTTTTACACTTGCATATATGAAGTGCCTCTGGCAACTTACACTGCAGGAATAAATAATATCTACAGTGAATTTATGCCTTTTAAAAATATCTCTTTAAGAATCTGAACTCCCTTCATACACTTTGGTGTTCCCTATATACTGGAGAACTAAATTTTTGTTAAGCTTTTCTTAGCAAACATACTTCAAGTATGTGAATTTTGTAAAGCATCCTAAAAGTTTCATGTAAAATTGTGTGCATGTGGTAGTAGTTTTAGATATAATATTCTACCTTTCAGCTGTCAGTGCATTTTTATGTTAGAAGACATTCATTCATTTATGAGATCATAGATCTTCTTTGGATTACAGCTAAAATATAAGATATTCTTTGCTGGTATCAAATGGTGACCCCTTTCATTAAAGCTGAGCAACGTTCCATCTTCCAATGTTTTATTGTGCAGTTTGTTTAAAAGTCTTTCAATAAAAAGAGACTAAATTGTCAAAGTTACCATGTAATGACTTGAACAATTGATGTAGCACAAACTTGGCATACAAAACCCTATATGGATACTGAAAAGCTTATTTCCCCATTGAGGAAGGGGTGGGGGTGGGGAAATTGGCTAGGTTACCTCTTGAAAATCCAAGGTAGTTTGCTTCTGATTCTTGTTTTTCAAGAAAAAATGATCATGTGAAAATTTGTCTGTGTATCAGAATGCTGAGTGCTAATTTTAGAACTCTTCAGATAGAATCAGCAGACTCTTTGAAACACACTGAAGAAAAATTGGCATTTGAGGAACCCCTCTTAAACAGGTTTTAAATTAGGTGAAATTAGGACTATAACTTACTCAGTATTTCTTAAATACCCATAAATTTTGTTTGGACTCAATTTTGAGACTTTCTTCTATCAGATTTAATGCATACCTATAGAAGAGGCATATTCATAAACATTGGAAACTACTCTTTAAACCAGAAACTTTGAGATTAGATTTAGAAAGATTGTAGAATGAAACATTTGTTCTATTGTCATGAACCTGAAGAAATTCCTCTTATTTTAAAGCTTGTTTCATTTGAATGCACTTAACATGCTTGGATTGCTTTTGTTACTACTTCAGTAATCAACATTTGTAACCTTTTCTGATTTGGAATTGATGTTATAGTAGAAAAAGAGAGACCAGATATTCCAATATATTCCTGGAAGTGGCTTTAAAATGTCCTAAAAAGTATTTCCAAAAGCTACAAAATTAATATACCACTCTCCCTTTGTCTCTTGATCAGCTCTAATTAGGATATTTTTGGGTTTTAAATGTGGCAATAAGTTCCTTTTGTTTCCTCAATAAGGCCTTTTGTCATTTTTTTATTTTTAGCATCTGTCATAAAAATTTGTTGTATGTGTAAGCAATTTAATGGTTCACTGAAAAGTTGTTATGCAACTGAATTGTATAAAATCCTGCCCCAGCCCAGAAATTACTGTAAGAGGGAAACAGTGAAATGGTGAAAGGCTCAGAATTTAAATATGTTTTCTGTTTCTATTTATTACTTTTATATGTGATTTTGTATAGCTACTCTCTTCGTTACCCTGTGACTGTAAGAGGGAAAAGAAGATTAGGTACCTCATGTTGAGAGATCAGGAATAAGATAGCTGCTGCCTATTCCTAGCACAGTCAAGGCTCTAGAGTCATAATTTAACCAATGGGGAATGTGTAATACCATATCTGTTTTACATAGGTCTGAAATTATTATTTCAAGAGTATGCCATTGCTAGCTCCATTTCGTTGTTAGTTTTTCAAACAGAAGCCATTCAGTGTAATGCTGAGCTATTATTAAAATAATTAAGCCTGGACTTAACATTGTAGGTGAAGAATGATAAATGCAGTATTCCAACTGCACTAACGTCAGAACTCAAGGGCTTCCTATCAATACTCATTACAATCCTGTAAATTAATACAGTGGATGAGAAATATTTTCAATTGGTAAAGCTGTCACTGATACAGCTTATTAGCTACTGTGACAATATATACAGCTATTCTGTCTCTGTGGATCAGGATGCAATTAATGCAAAGGGAAGATTCTGCCAGTATTACTCACTCACATCACTAAATCATACATATTTCTGTTGACCATTGTTGTGATTATCTACACAGCAAAGCGTTACTCTATGAATGAAAGCTGGATAATTTGACTCTAAACTGATTATACGTAAGTACTACTCTAAAAGAAGTGAAAGACCTAACATTGCATTTTTTATTTCACTGGCACTGATTTCCACAGGAATAAGAGCTGATGTTAAGGTATTTGACAGAATAAAGAAATGTAATCATGCTATACACTTGTTTCTGCAATCACAAGATATAACTTCATAATTCAGTTTATTTTCCAACCATAGCATCGTCTGAGAAACTAGAAACTCTTTCTTGCAAAGAACCTTTGTATTGGACTAGGTGATCTTCTGCTGTCACTTCCAACCTGAATTACCCTATGGTCCTATGATCTGTTTACGTAACCCTTACAAATAAAATCCATGTCCACATCCATCAATTATTTACCTATATTTTTACAGATGTCCTAAATGTATGTTTTTGACCTTCAGGCAGAAACACTGAAGCACAATAGAAAATTCCACTTGACCAAAGATGGAAAAGCTTAGAAGCCTATAAATTATTCACTACTCTAGACTGCTAGGGTAACTTTTGTAAAACAAGAAATAGCAAGTCAGGTTCATTTTGGCTCAGTATAAAAAATGCAACCAGCAGAACTGGAACAAGTGTTGATAACCAACAGCTGGTATTGTTTAACTTCTTTGTATTAATTTTTGTATTTGCAATGGAACTTGCTGGTTTGTGGTCCAAATAAATTTTTGAGGCAAGCTTTACAGATGTTACCTAATATCACACACAATACGTATTTCTCTTCTCACCTGTTAAAATAACTTCTAACATTCATCACTGCAGAGCATATCACTTGAAATATGGATGACCATTTTTTCACCAGCCAACATTAAAAAAAGTGAAAACAGCAATGTCAAAAAGCAGTAGCACCGAACTGCAATTCCCTTTAAGAATTTCTCCTATCTCTTCTCACATTATATGAGCCTTACTTCACAATTTCTCTTGCCTTTTCATTTGAAATTGTGACAATCTTTCTAGAGTATAAAAATGAGAAGGCAATTTGCACACTGTCTAAAAGTATGTATTTTGTTTGCAGTCAGTTCTGAAAACACAGACTTCTGTCCTCCCTATACACAATAAATCATTAAACAACTGAATATAAGCATACTGTCCATTGCACAGGCCATAGAGCCTTGAAACCATATTTTCATTGCTCTGAGGACTAAAACTGGCTAATGTTTTTATGCATATACGTAGATCCCAATTAGCATGTCATGAATTGTTGAATTTTTGTCTAATAATGCTTTCATGGACTGCTGTTTTGGGCCTTGCTTCATCAGCCTCCCTCAAAAATTGCTATAAGAATTTGAGACTGGCTCTACATTAATCAGCTAATAAGAGTAAGATATACCAACATGACATATATCCTTATACAGATACGTCTATCTCTAGCACTGGGTGTACCAGCGATACATTAATGCGTACCAGAGAAAGCCACTCCAATATTCAGCACCAAGGTCAGCTCAGGACTACACACAACCAATGGAAAAGGACCTTGATTCATTAGAAAGTCAAAACTCCCATCAAAAATATAGAGCAATCTTGAATTAATAAAACACTTGTTGGAAATAAGCAATCCTGACAGAGAAGATTTTATATGAAAAAATCTAAACCTTAAATTTTACTCATTAACTATATTCTTTATAGCACATTCTATGTGGAATATAATGTAAATGGTTAGATGTGAGATACAGTTTGTAATTTTACTCTTAGTAATGCACAATGCAGCGGCCTGTATGTGTGGTGGAAGAAAAGCCAGATGAATTGTGCGCTGCACTTGCATCTATTTTTCTTTGAATTGCCTGTATACAAAATATGGGCTAAATTGTGCCTTTAGGCACAGTCTTGAACAAAGATCATAAATTGCACAATCTCAGAAGACAAGGTATTGTAGCACAACTCCCTCTCTGCTTCATGATAGGCCACGCACAAATTAACTTTTTTCAGAAGCAGTCTACAGCATGTCTGCAATGTCTCAGATGCATTCACTAACCAGGGCATTGCATTGTTACAACAAAAGTCTACTTCTCTTCCCACTTCTCCTTGTCTACTCCTCAACTTCATCTTCCAGATAAGAAAAATGTCATAGGTAACAGACTGCATGTATGCCCCCTTATATCCAGACTGTCATGAGACAGACATACATTTTCACTCCCTTAAACAGATGTATGTAGTCTTTCACAAACATCTTCAGTTTAGCTGACTTGTATTTCCTTTGAGTGTGGACTTCCAACATGGAGATGCATTGTGTAGATTGAGATTAATCTATTCCTGACCTTAAACTGATCTATGTGCATGTGAAATGCTAACTCAGAAGGCCTCTAGGTATTTTACACATGTAAAAGGGCAAATGAGGTCCTACGGGGTTTATTATGAATCAAGCCGAAGAGTGCTTTAATTTTTAGAGAATGAATTGTCATAAGTTCTGAACAAGACTTTGGCAATCCACCAGTGACAACAAAGCTACACTGACAGTATAAAACTTCTAAAAATTCAAAGTGGTTGTGTAGACTATGTGTTGTGGTAGTAGAAAATTCTGGTACATAGTCCAAAAAACTAAAACAGCAGTAAGGTTAGAAAATGTTCCCAATGCAGTAGCCTGGAATATGTAGTATCACTAGAGAGAACATGGCAATAATGCATATGGGAAATCCCAAAACAAAGAGGAAAGTCAATCACTGTACATTTACTTAAGTAACCAGATGATACAGTACTGCACACAAAGACATTTCAGCCTAAAAGTCATCCTTTACGTGAATCTAAGGGGCTTTTTTACATGGCAATGCTAACAAAATCTAATCCAAATTATCTAACTGTGTGTGCTTGGAGTAGTTTAATTAAACCACACTAAATTTGCATGAATATTCTCTCTTAGAATTAAAGTAATCTTAATTCAATTTAGGTTCATTTACTTTGGAAAAGAATAAAGCCAAATTAAATTGAGCTTACTTTAATTCTCAACATGAGTGTCCACATAGATTTTAATAGTTAGTTAATCCACTGTACTCTCATAAATTAAACTGCATGGATTTTCATAGTCCCTGTTTATGTAAACAAGCTCTAAACACACTCTTATGTTATTTCAAGACTGTTCTATTTTCTATTACACTCCATATGGGCTAATTTAACAGTCACTAGGAGGAGCCAAGTATTAGCAGATTGTTCTTAACTGAGACTGTATTTTCCATCACTGTATATAAAAGACAATTTTTATATATATTCTCTGAATTACAGTCTTTAATATAGCCCTTCAGGTCTTAAATCTACTAATGATGAACAAAAGAAGCTAGATATGATTCTTTAGGAAAAAAAGAGTATTTATTTAAATTCCAAGTCTAAAAATTATATGCTTAAAGATGTTCCTTTGCAAAATAGCTTATAGCATAAGAATTGGATTTTCTAGATAACAGATGCGCTAAAACCACAATTTGAAACAATTCTTGGACTATGTCCCAGCACAAATCAATCTTATGGATTCTGAAAACGCTAAGACAGATCTTGAAATGGTAATTAATTTGATATGATTTTGATGTCAAAGAAGAAACTCTGATATATAGCTGTTAAGGCTCTAACTCAACAATTATAAACAATGGTTTTTTAAGTTTCACTGTTCCCAAATTTGTTGGGTCCCCTCATTACTTTCAATTTTTTAAATGTTCTCCTGTTCATGGGGTGAGAAACTCTATCTTTGGCTGCAACTCTGTTCAAATCACAGCTTGTTGGGCATGGTTCGTGTTAACTGTGATTTCAGCTGGCAGGGCACTAGATTAGCTGTTGATATCAAGCCAACATTTAATTTTGTTTTCTTGAGTCGTCTGTTGCCAGTTCCCATGACAACTGATCTTCTAGCCTTCAGATTTACTAGAGAAAACCATTAAAATGGCCAGGAGTACATGTAGAGATTCTCTGAAGTAGATGGAAGTTCAGCTGTTTTCTTCAATGGAAACTAAAAGATTTTCAGCTTTTACTTTAGCAACATGTGACTTCTGTTCATGAAAACACAGATGTTCTTGTATTAGAAAAATAGAGTGAATGGTAGTTTTTAACAAGAAATCTGATTTAGCATCTTTCTACTACATTTACAGAATGAAGGTCTTTGTGTCTAAAATCATGTGATGCAGAGGATAGGCAAAAATATTTTTCTATTCTCATTTGCATAGCAGTAATGAAAGATGAAATTTAAGATATGGATTCTTTTCATCTTCACTAGAGTCCCTGTACATTTCAATTTCTTGTTTCACAAATGTGTGACTTAGGTAAAGGAAGTGTCTCAGGAAGACATCATCAGTGCACTAAGTCAACTCGGAGGTTGTAACAGATCAGAGGAAAAGGCCAATCAGAATGCAATGGGAGCTTCTTGAAACAAAAATACCTTTCGCTATAAATAGTAGTCAGTGTATATAAAATAGGTACAACCCATATACCCACAGATTATGAAAGCATAAGAAAAAATTAAATAGCATATTGGATCACAAGCAGTCCTTCTAGTAGAATGTTAATACGCAGTGGTTATTACTAAGACCATCTCCTGTTGAGTTTCACAAGACTTTATGCAGGAGTGGTTTCCAAAGTCTGAATTCCACCTTCCTCTTATACACTGTGTTTGAAACATTGCGAAGCACTAAGCACCCCCAAATCCATTTGAAATAAATGGAAGCACAAATAGAATAGAAGAAGGTACACAACTGGTTCAAATACTGTTAGAGACTTCAGAAAAACCCCCAGACTGTCTCTTTACCTCTTCATCAGGTAAACATTTGCCTCTAGCATATGGGAAGAAAAGAAACAGCTAGACAACTTTGTCATTTGATGTGGATATTCCTCACTGTCCAGGAGCTTGTACTAATAAGCATTATTTGCAGGAGGATGTCCTATTACCCCAGACCTCCACAGAAAGTGCAGCAGGCACTGCAATGCTTGCAAACTAAGGTGTGGACACAATATTCATGATTGCATTCTAAGAATTAATGGCCCTCTGCAAAGGCAATAGACTAGAAGTTTTTATGCACCCCATTCAGTTTACATTTCATTATATTTTGATGACTTTTCCAGGCTGGTTCTTCAACAGCCATTCAAGATTGCTTTCCTAAATGTGAGGGTACATAGGCCTATCATCTCAATTAAAACAGAGAATAAGGCAATTACACTGACAAGAAGCTACCTTGCTTCTCTTCTCCTCCTCTGCCCAGTAGATGCAGTTAAAACATTTTAAAGATAATGGGGGTGTATGTGGGAGAAAGTGAAAGATAAGAAAAGAGAACACACCAGTTCCTCAGCTTAACTATCCCTATTCCACTGAAAACAACCATTTTTCCACCAGCTGAAAATCCAGCCCATTAGAAATCACAGGTGGTCAAGTATATTTGGTACCAGTCATACTGCATGTAACTAAGTGGCTTTCCCTCACAACAACTTTTTCCTCATTTCAGTATAAAGCCACCCTTTGCACTGGATTGTTGTGACTGGTAAAAACTGGTGTAAACCAATGACAAAATGAAGCACTGTGGCTGGGATGTATGATTGCCATCTTTCAATACTACAATGGAGATTAAACAACTGCATACGTTAAATCTGGCAGGTTTTGCTGTAATGGTTCAGGCTGTGAATTCAGGCTCTGTGTGATTGTTTTAGAATGCAGTTGGCTCATGAATGTCATTGATGCAGATTCTGGCATACGTTCAAAATGCTGTGTTTCATGTTTTGCTTTTATCTTTAAATATATTTGAGTAGGTTTTTCTCTCTTCTAAACCAGCTCACATAATAGGTAGAACTAAAAATGATCTAATAGCTTCAATGCCTTAGAGCTACTGCCATGCATGAAATTCAAACTGTGACTATGAAAAGAAGTAAGGAGGGCTTTCTCTCCAATTCTAATTTTTAGCTATTTCTGTATTTTTTGAGAAAGACAGAACTTGTTAATGTTTCAAGTCAGCATCAGTTAAATAAAATGCAATCTGAAAGTTATTGAAGGTCATCTGGGGAACTGAAGGCAAAAGTCTGGGGGTTTTTGACTGGTTGAGAAGGCAATAAGTTTAGGAAGATTGGTAGTTCCTAATTAAGGTTACAGAGTGACCCAAATTTGGTTTTACAGCCCTTACTCTTTTAGCTAGATGCAATGATATCCATTATAGCTGAGCAAATAATTCCCGATGAGTAGTATATTTGCACCTTCTTATTTTCTATCTACATATTCCCTTTAATTGTATTACAGTTTTCCTGACACTATCATCAACTTGTACTTGCTAGATTATTTCTGTAGTGTTCAAAACGTGTATTGTATGAGTTCAGCAGCCAAATACAAGTGGCATTGCTCAGTTCTAGTCCAATACCTTATGCCAGTTCACTCTATGACTGAGTGCGACTCTTAATTAAGTTTATTTGCATGTGTGCAAAACATATGCTTGGTTATTCAAACCTTGCTTTGTACAGATGTTGCCTAATTTTGTTAAATGGGAAAGACCACTATAACTTTTAGGAGAAATTAGCCAAATTAGAATAGATTGAACCATTTGAGTGTGTTCCCAGACTAACACGACCATTTGGTACCTTGCTTGGGAGAATTTTAATATTGTATCTATTTGCAAATGCTTAGAAATAGGAATTTGTGATTTTAATAAACATGGATTGTTACTGAGTTTTACTGCATGCTTCATTCCAGCACAGGCTGACTCAGTGTGTTCTGAGACATATGCGTATTGAGACACTCCTGGAGATTGATTTTAGATTGAACCATAACCATTATGACTTTGGACAAGACCACTGAGGATGCACACTGTGGGTAGCTAGCTGGTCTGTCCACCAGAGCATGCTTTAATTATGTCATCGGAGCCTTGGGTCATACTGTACAGAGGTAGACTATGTTGTATCCTCTAAACCTGTTCAGTTTAATCAGAGACTGATATATTTATTATGAATAAAAGGAACAGGAGGATACTAAGAATTTCTTCACAGAGGCTTAATTGATAGTGCATTGGGTAATGAATGACTAATTAATAAAATGAAAGCAGAATATAATGGATTTGTACTTTGTTTGTACACAAAAGGCATCATTAGAACTATTCAACAATTATTAGCTCTGTCTCTTCTGCAGTGAGTCATTCTGCTCCCTGAAAAAAGTCTAGCCGCATTCTAAAACTGCCAAACCATATAAATGATACAGCTAAAACTTTCTGGATTGTCCTTCTATGAAAGCTGGTTCTCTGAATTCAGGGGACTCTACCGTTTCTTTTTTTCCATTTAATGATGAAACAGGTTTTGATACCTCAAGGCTAATCTCAGCATAATTTTCCAAAAGTAAAGATATACAGAGGAAAAAACCCTTACCCTACCAAAGAGTCACATCAGCTATGGTCTCTTGGAGGACTCTACCTGGCTTACTCTGGAAAGGAACTGGCACATCTTAGGTGTGGAGAAACCAGGAGTAAGTTAAAGTGGATAAGCTTAATGACAGCTCCTGTGTTTCTGGTTCATTCAGACAACCTGGGTGCCACTCAAACTAAAATTTGGCCCTTTGTAAATGGGAACGAGAAGACTTTGTTCTCTTCTGCTTCTGAGATGATCACACCCTAGAGGTATGCAGCTCCAGAATAAGCACTCCCTGTCTTAACCAATGTACAATAACTTACATTTACCAATTCAGAATCAGTGCATTTGCCACATTTATATGGTGGGTTGACCCAGGCTGGAGACCAGGTGCCCACCAAAGCCCCTCTATCACTCCCCTCCTCAACTGGACAAGGGAGAGAACACAACGAAAGGCTCATGGTTGAGATAAGGACAGGGAGAAATCACTCACCAATTACTGTCATGGGCAAAACAGACTTGACTTGGGAAAAATTAGTGTAATTTATTACCAATCAAACTAGAATAGGGTAATGAGAAATAAAACCAAATCTCAGAACACCTTCCTTCCACCCCTCCTTTCTTCCCGGGCACAACTTCACTCCTGGATTCTCTACCTCCTCCCCCAGCAGTGCAGAGGGACGGGGAATGGGGATTACAGTCAGTTCATCACACGTTGTCTCTGCTGCTCCTTCCTCCTCAGGGAAGGACTCCTTACACTCTCCCCCTGCTCCGGCATGGGGTCCCTCTCACAGGAGACAGTTCTCCATTAACTTCTCCAATTATGAGTCCTTCCCACAGGCTGCAGTTCTTCATTAACTGCTCCAGCGTGGATCCCTTCCACAGCGTGCAGTCCTTCAGGAAACAGACTGCTCCAGCATGGGTCCCCCATGGGGTCACAAGTCCTGGCAGAAAACCTGCTCCAGTGCAGGCTTCCCACAGGGTCACAGCTGCCTTTGGGCATCCCCCTGCTCCGGCGTGGGGTCCTCCCTGGGCTGCAGGTGGACATCTGCTCCCCCGTGGACCCCCCTGGGCTGCAGGGGGACAGCCTGCCTCACCATGGTCTTTCCCACGGGCTGCAGGGGAATCCCTGCTCCAGCACCTGGAGCATCTCCTCCACCTCCTTCTTCACTGACCTCGGTATCTGCAGAGGGGTTTCTCTCACATTACACTCCCCTCTCCGCTGCAGGTTTCCCCTCTTAAATCTGTTCTCACAGAGGCGCTACCACCGTCACTGATGGGCTCGGCCTTGGCCAGCGGCGGGTCCAACTTGGAGCCGGCTGGCATTGTCTCTGTCAGACATAGGGGAAGCTTCCAGCAGCTTCTCACAGAAGCCACCCCTGTAGCCCTCCCTGCTACCAAAACCTTGCCACGCAAACCCAATACAATTTAAAACCGTTGTGACAAGATTAAATAAAGTGACTGTTGAGAAACTGAAAACAGAACTTAAAAAGGGATGGAGTAATCATAAGCATGACTTATTCAGTCTTAAAAAAAAATTAAAATAAAAAAGGAACATTGAAGTAATAAAATAAAACCAAAGGAAGAAAAGCAGTCTGGCAAATTCTGGCCTCTGTGCTATCAACTCTTTAGTAAGTAGGTTCTTCCACAGGTAGACTCTCAAGAAAGGCCCCAAAGACACATAAAGGGATTTTTCAAAGTTCAGTTACAAACCCATGTTTCTAAAATTTGTGTATTTCTAGTAAATAACACAGTCCTTGATCTATGAGAGAACTAGACAAACACATAAGAATCAGTCTTTGATTAAAAAAAAAAGCATTATTCATTCAATCTAGTTAAGCAGTCAGTCAGTTACAATCATTTGGTTGAAATATGTATCAGTCATACTTGTGTGCTTAAATGCTTTGAACGTTTAGTATAATATATTGTGTAAAATGAAATAGGCATGGCAACAACATATAAAAGAGTTCTTTTACATACAATGAATAAAATTTGTAAAATCAGATGCCAAAATACACAAATCATTTGTATGCACAAAAATCCCATGAGTGCATATGGAAACCACTTAATTATGCCTGTTAGTTATTGTAATTGCCATTAATATGTGCAATTACTTGCTCTGCATCACAATTCTATGTGAATGGTTAAATCAGCTACAAAATTAGGAATAGCTGAAAAATTCTGTTTCAGTCCCCAAGCCATTTCATTGAATCTTTTATTGTATAGTAAACAAAGTGCATATCATGACTAACAAATTGCAAACTATACTTTTTCTTAAAGTAACTGTAGTGTTCCCAGAAGAACTGAGGTTCTGTTGTTTACAGAACAAGAATTCCACACGCAATAGCAGTGTAATTGTCCCTCCAGTCTTTCCCATCAGGGCTTAGGCACATCATCAGGATGGGTTAGTTGGGCCCCTTCAAACCTTGGGTGTTCTGTTAGGGCTGTTATATCCTTTTTTTTATGCTGTCTGTGATCCGAGTATTTGAGCACTTTCTGCATAAAACCATTAGCAATAACTTAGTTACTTACAGACATAATTGCCCGGCTCTTCTCTTTTTTGAGGGGCCAAACTTTGGTTGAGGTTGGGTTTTCTGAAGTCTTCAGGGAGGGGAGGATAAGAATATTCTGGAAACAGAATGGGTGTTACAACTGTAAATGTAATTTTTTTTGGAAAAATTGGAAAATGAGGATGGTTAT
Organism: Haliaeetus albicilla; assembly: GCF_947461875.1. NCBI lineage: Eukaryota > Metazoa > Chordata > Aves > Accipitriformes > Accipitridae > Haliaeetus > Haliaeetus albicilla. Next base: position 5,838,096 of record NC_091484.1, read on the forward strand.
GTAATATTTCTCAAGGACTATCAGACTAGATTTGCCCAAGCACTTCTGCAAGACTATTCCACAGTTAAATGCTCTTGAATCTAAAAGCTTTGTTCTCAGCTCTTACAATGGCCAAATGGCAACATCCTTGGCTCTGCATTCGAAATTTTTTTAGAGAAACAGCTCTTATAGTAGTACTTCATCAGCTGAAATTCAGTTCTAAATATAGCTGAAGTTTGCGCAACCTCTTATGTATGGATAATAGGGCCAAAATTGGTACTCTAAGTTGGCCTCTCCAAAGCTCACTTAGAGCTAGTTTGAGAATGTGACTGCAGGCTTGATGGATTTATAGTGACAAGAGCCACGAAGAAAGGAAATGTGGGAAATCCAGACTACCCTTTTGGTTGTGCTTTTCACCTAATATGTTGACAGGAAAACACACCAAAATATAAAGGTAAACAGGTGACAGCTCCCACCACCTCCTTACCCCTCCTTTTCCCACCCCCACCCCAATAAAGGCTGCAATTATTATTTTTTCAGCAACAGTGGTAAAACCTGAAAAATTAATAAAACCTAAGGGCTACCTTCCCTTATCCTAGAGTTTATCCTAGAGCTTGACCATAGCTGCAGTGCAAAAAAATCTAGCTACATACTTTTAAAATTCAGATTCAAGCAACAACATCAACAACAACAAAACCCCAAACCCAAACCCCTTCCTTTCCCATCAGGACCTGGACCACATGTAGACTGTAATTACCAGAGTTATTGCTGTGGAGAGACCATACAGAATGCAATTATGCTATTACGACAGGGTAATCAGAATAGCTTGCTTATTAGAGAAAACCATATACTTGTCCTATGCTATTATTTTCACTTATATAAAATAGCCTTCTTATGAGATACTACAATTAAACAGTGATTATGCACGTCAAATCAATTTTCGATGGATATGGTTTATATGATAGCACAAGACCTGAGAGAGAATCACAGTTTAGTGTCCATGCATTTAAATAGTGCGAATAGTTTTGCACTGACACACCAGTTTAGATGTGCAACTGTGAGTTTTCATTATCCTCAGTCAGTCAAACTGATGGACAGTGGTATCACACACAGACATGAAATGTCCATTAACAATATGTAGTTAGAACTGTTAAATTTCAGACAAAATTCTAAAAAGAATAATATAATTACTATTCAAACATCATTGTTATTGAAATCTGATGTTGGAGCCACTTTGAATTCGCTGATTTGCAGATAAATGGATAAGACTAAACAAATACACTGTGATACTTGCGATCCCAAAGCTGCTGACAATTTATGAAAATGATACTGTGTACATCTTTGGGAAACAATTGCTGTAAACAATCCATCTGTCATGAGAAGTAATCCTAAATAACAAGGTTGCCACCTCAAGTAGATTTAGATGGCAGTGGAATAGATGAAGCCTTCTTCACATCTCAGAAGGCAGAATGTGTTATGGGCAGAACAACAATGAAATAAAGCAGCTACTTAAAACCACTCCAGACACACTATTTTGGAACAGTTGCTTTGAAGTCATACCTTCTGAAAGCTATTCAAATGACAAGATGAGAGCAGGAGCACTGGGTCAGTCAGGCTTGTTGCAATGGTAAAATGCCTACAAAGGAATCTCAGTGCTATTTCTGGAGGATACAAAACATCCGAGTTATCAATGATTGTGTTTTGTGCACAAGATGTATGTTACATGGGAAATGAGGGAACAAAAAATTGATTTTGAGAAGGTATAATTAAAAATTTGACAATAACAGTAATGATTTTAAAGTGTGGAACATGACTTGGATGTTTAATGAAGTGGTATGACTTCAGCATTTTAGTGGCCCCTCTGAAGATGGGATTACTGATTTGTGGTAGCAAGTGACCATAAGATGTGCCTTGGAAGCTGTAAGCCAGGAAATACAATACTGCCATTAGCAACACATGCAGCACAAATTTTGCAGATTTCAGCACGTAGTATTTGTTATTCTCAGGGGAATCTTCTGGTACCAGTTTTTGACCTCTTCTACACAACTTCCTTTAGCAGTAAGATCTGAGCATGCCTGATCTTTGGTCCTCTAGCGCTTGCCCTTGCTCTGAGCTTATCAGAGTCGGGATCTGGGAGACTCACAGCTCTCTGACTGCAAGAGACACAAACCCATGAAGCAGTTACCCAACATTTTCATGACTCAATACCAACACCTGTAAAGCTGATACAGGCTTCTTGGAAAAGTCTTTGAGAGTTGTATAATGGAAGAGCAAGATTTATGTGGTAAAACAGCTTCCAAAAAGTTGCCAACCACAGCAATGTGGAGAAAAAAAGCAGCCACTTACTATAGCTATATAGACCTTGCCTAGTAGCTGTTCTTTCAACAACTTATATATGCAATTACACATCTATTCACCATCATTGCAGGTGCAAGCTGAGCAACAGCATGTGTATAAATGTGTGTGGGTGTGCAAATGCTTCATTATGGTGATTTGTTTGTACAGTGAGTGAAGCTTTGTGTCCAATGAATTTGTAAATCAGGTGCTTAGCATACTTCAGTGGAAAACAGTTCACTCCTTAGCCTATCCCTCTCAACAGACGTTGGAAAAGAAAGTAGTTAGGTAGTTCCATTCCCTGTCAAAGTAGCAGCTTCCATCTAAAACTTAATCCTGCTTTCTTGTGCTGTCCTCAGGTTTCTAACAATGAAGAGAAGTGAATCTTGAGGAATTAGTCATGTTGAATGGTATCTTAATCATATGCATGATATGCTCCTATATAGCATTAGAATAAGAGGTGTCACATCTTGTGTTGTCATTTCTGGGACAGAAAACTGAGACTGTTAGCTAGCTTTAAATAATTTCTGGCATTAACGAGATTCTGACCAGAGGCTCTCTTTCATGTTCAGGATATGCACTGCATTATTTTCTATTATATCACAATACGTTGCAAAGGAACAGCTAAGTTACCAAGACTAATCCTTTAAGTCTTTCTTTCTTTACAATGTCAGACAAAATAAGACTATGCCATATTTCCGTAATCTCCCTTGTATTATGAGAATATTATGATCTATAACAACAACAAAATCCCTAAACCGCACACATTCCCATTGGCCCTCCTATGCTTAGACTTGTCTCTTTCTGTCAGAAAAGATATTCTTAAGTCTGTATGATTTCATTTTAACAGACACTATCAGGCTAAAAATCAGATCATTAACATAAAGCAGGAAAAAAAATTTTTCTGGTATTTAAAAATTAGTATTTCTGAAAAGACTTACATGAGGTTCTCCTCTTTCTTCAAGAATACTTAAAATGAAAGTCAGTTTTGAAGATCTAGGGTATATACTGCTGATTTTTTCCTACTTGGATGTGTATATTTAGATTAATCTGTTCAAAAGTAGTTTTTGTTCTCAGACAACTTTACATCACCTACCAAGATCTAAAAAAGATTTCTGCAAGGCTGTGATGGCAAATCACAGGGGAATTTCTTGAGGGAGGGTGGGAGGGGAATTTGAATTAAAAATTAATTAATTAAACCCACCAGAAATAGCCTTCCATTTGTTTTAAGAGGACAAGGAAAAGAAAATAAAGGTGTATTCTCCTTCTGAGAGATCTGTCCTTTGGGATAGAGTGAAAACATCATCCCATACATACCTATTCAAAAACTTAGGGTGTATTTCTCTGCTGATATTTTCATGATGTTTAAGCTGCTAAGAGCATATTCAGTAACTTAACTCTTTTAAAATCACTTCATTACAGCAGCCAAACAAACCATGATCTCAAAATGCACAAGCTCTTGACAGTGTGTTTTTTGTTTGGGTTGGGGGGGTGGGAGGTGGTGTTGTTGGAGGTTTTTTGTTGGTTTTTTTTTAATAAGTTACTGCAAAATATGTCTAAATTGCTCAACAGGCAATGAAATAGAGGAATAGATAAATATTAAATTCCAGGATGGGAAGTGGAATGAATTTTCTGCAGGTGCATGACACAAAAGAGCTGATTACATAAAACATCATCTCCCAAATAAAGTAGATGAGTAGTGCCCCAGGTCATAGAGCAGGTTTTTTCGAAGAGGTTGGTAGAACTAGAGACCTTTGATGTGTTGGAATAAAGCCTAAACACATCCTAGAAGTAGTGTTATGACAGCAAGAGTGAGAAAAATATAAATGGAACAGCAAGTTACCAAAAACAGCTTCTTCTATTTTTTGCTCCCAGGTTCTTCTTTCAGAAACAAGGGTTATTTAATCATTTTTTATCTCATGTCACCCACAATAACTCTGGAGCTTACTTGCAACTTTCAACAAAGGATATAGTTAATGAAAAAAAGACATTAGTGACCCTATTGAGTATTACCTGTAGGAAAAGCCTCAGTGTGAGGTCAGTTTTGCTTATGCACCAAAGCATCCACACAGGGGAGATGCTGTAAGTGCCCTAAGAGAGTAGTTTTCAGTCAGACTGACACTTCATTAGGCAACAGAGGATCCAGTCTTAAGTCATAAATGAGATTTTTGACAGTTTAAGATCACACTGAAGACTGAAAATGCTGAAACTATAGGAAAGCAGGCTTTGTTGGCTTCTCTGTTGTTACAGTAGTAACACCCATTCTACTTCCAGAAGAATAATTCGGGAGAAAGGCATCTGGAGCAGGGGGCTCCTGCATTTGCTGAGACAGAAGAACAGTGCTAGCTAACAGAATGAACTCAGACTAGATGGCAGAAAAGTGAAAAAAACTGTAGAGAAAACAGACTGAAAAGTAAAAAAAAGTTGCAACAAGCTCTACTGTTTCACAAGAGAACAAGAGAATGCAGGAAAGCACCAACCCAGTGAGTTAGGAGGAATGCCAGTTTTCCAGATCAGCCTGTGTTATCTTCAAAGATACTTTCTTGGACTAAAGAAGAGCGATACAGGATACATTTCTATTACAAGTTAGGGCCCCTTCTTAAAATGTTTTCATTCACCCACAATATTCTGGAGTTTTGAAGGATGCTTCTTTGTACTTGTTAAAATGATCTCTTTTACTTGGTTTCCTTTCAGTTTATTCTTCTGGTTGAATTATAGCAGCAAGTGTACACCATAACACTAAGAAGTCTATTTGCTGTCTATCTTGACAGCTGTTGTTCACATACCCTGTGTCTGCCTTAAGAAAATACGCATCTGATCATGTCATCTGTTAAGTTAACCACTGTTGCAAGGGTTCAGGTAAACTAGCCTCAGGCAATGGCTGATATTTGCTCCCATTACAGATCTAGCAGAGTCATGGTTTTAGTGAGGATGTAATTTTTTTGTATCACGCCACTCAATTCTGAATTAGTATCAGGAGTTTACAGTAAAATAGTATGTTCTTCAGGACCTCTGTTATGTTCCAAAATGTAGGGGATTCCCAGATGACTGTAAGTTCATTTATGTTCCTCACTTGCAGGAAGAAGTGTTACAAATTGCTAGGTTCTCTAGAGTTAAGTATCTCATATGTGAAATCTGAAGTGATATACGTAGTTTATCTCAGTTCTGATTTTTCCATTAATTTTCTTGAGTTAAACAAGAAACTAGGCGCTTAAAACTCGTGGTGAACAAGTGGAGAACTTGTATGCGTGATGGATTAGCTCCATTTTCTTTTTTCTAGAGCTTTGTCCGCATAGTTAGTATTCTAAGACGAGTACTTATTCTCTCCTTCTAGGCATTGTAACATAGAGCAAAGCCAAATGAGCAACTGTTACAGAAATAAACATTTTAGCTGAAGCTAAGCTGAACTGCTGTATCTGAAAATAGGATGCTTTTCTCCTTGAAACGTCTGCAATCCGAGAAAGCTGCTACCCAGTCCGCATAGCTGCTATGATTAAAAATAAATAAATAAATAAAATTTCTTCTATCATAAATGCAGAGCTTATAAAATTATAGAAGTCCCATCTGCAAAGCATGAACTTTAGAGAAATCCAGTTAAGTCAGTGTTACATACACTATCATGCATTGTGAGCAACCCAAAAGGGGCTGAGGATTTAGGCAGCTGGAGAGAAGGCAAGCATACAGAACTGAATTTGCCAAACAGCCTCAACAACTGTGATTTCCAAGGTCTGCCAGTGAAAGTCTCTACAACTTTTCTCCCCTTTTCTGCAGTAGTTCGTGAAATCCTCCCTTGCTCTGAGCCATTGTTAGAGGTGACTGGCACACTGTTGAGTGTTTTTCACTTGTACTGTCATTTTCTCTCTGCTGCTGAAACAATTGGGATGGTCAAGATTTCAGGTTCTCAGTCCACCTGTCTCACTCTGCCATGCTCATTCAAAATGCAGGGAACAAATCATTGCAATGCTTACAGTAACTCAGTGATCCCTCAAGTGGATGTTCAGCAGTGGCCATTATATAGCTGACCATAATGTGCGCTGGCTAAGAAGAACCTTTTAACTATTTCCTTTCTCTGTTCCCTCACCAGTTTCTCAAGTCCAGCTGAAATAATGTTATGACACTTAAGTATTGTGTGGGAAACTTTCAGGCTCCAGTGCTAAAGTTGCTGTCATCTTCTCCATCTCTGCCCATCATACATAACTGAAAGCATTTTAACTCTGGAGGGTGAGGTATTCTGGCTTAGACAGTTACTTCTTGCAAAGCAATCACATCACATCTCTTATATGGCAAGACCTGGAAATAGAGAAGAGTGTATAATTCTTCTGTAGAATAGTGGCTAACCTTTCTGTTGAGAATGTTTGCTCTATCTAAATATTCTACACAGATTCATATCATTCATGATGAAAGAATTAAAAAGTACTTGCAGGAGTCAAGAAACTCTCTTGGAAACTGATTTCTACTAATGTTTTGTCCGAGTTCCCCCAAGAAAGCAGGGCTGGTTCTAGATGCTGAGCAAACTTGCCCAAAGCATCAACACTTGTGTATGTTATTTCAAGTCAGACACAGAATATTGACCCTGAATATTTCATTTGGTGTTCACATGTGTTCATTCAGCCACCTTTGCTTTGTTCCAGCCTGCCTCAAGGCTAGGCATGTATGCTCTCCCTAAATAGCATCTTCTACTGCCCCTGTCAAGAATATTGTCCTAGACTGGATGGACCACAGTTCTGACCCAGTAGAGCATTTCTTATGTTCTTATAAGGATAAAAAAACCCAAGTCTTGGTGCAGGCTGTTTAGTTAAGAGGTAAGATGCAGACTTCTGTGAGCAACGGAATGAAATGTGACTGACATTCCCAACAGATCAATATGGGCAAGGCATAGGGAAGACTGCATGGCCTGAGGGATGTAGCACCCCTCAGAAAAGGTTGAAGGCTTCACTGGTTTGATGTAATGCAGTGATCTATGTCCAGTTGCTGGTTATGCAGCAACAGAACAGTTTGAGGATGTTAAAAAAAATTAATATATAGAATAAGGAAGTTAACACATGAACTGTCTCTTCATTGTATGCAACAATCATGAAGAGCTTTATGCATAAGGACATGCCTTTAGTCATAATCACAGGTCTGCATGCATGAACCATGTATGATAACAGGATGTTACTGTACTACAGAGAGCAACTTAAGATACCCTTTGATTAAGATCATCTTACTGAAATATTTATGCAGACTCGAGCATAAAGCTATTGACCTGCATCAAGTAGTTATATGATGTGCTCTCTAGGGCATGTATAAATTGTGTATACATTAGACCATAAATCAGCTTGAATTTCAAACAAAACCATGGGATTTAATGGGCACAAAGAAACCGTTGTATTACCATACAAACTCTAGCTACATTTAGAGGCAAAATGAAGGTATCATATTTAGCTTTACTTACTCTTCAGTATTTATAGATCTGACCTGCTTAGAGAAGCCAGGGTAATTAATTCTACGTATTAAATTTTAAAAATACAAAGCCACAAATTTGGTTGAAAAATGCCATAATGTTATAAATAAATAAATGGTGTAGCCCATTTATTACAGCATGAATTGGGCAGTCTTGAAACAGAGTTCCAAAACTAAAGATTGTGAAATATTAATACTGTTACTTAACTGCTCACTAAAATAAACAGTTAAGTTTCTGGATAAACATGACTCCCAAGCATTATATAACTCACTACATTTTCAAAGTGTGGTGCAGACATTAATTGACTGACTAATCTTAAACTATCTTTATTCATAGCTAAAGTGTGAAGGTTTTTTATTATTTGACAGACTGTCGTGGTTTAACCCCAGCCAGCAACTAAGCACCACGCAGCCGCTTGCTCACTCCCCCCCGCAAATGGGATGGGGGAGAAAATCGGGAAAAGAAGTAAAACTCATGGGTTGAGATAAGAATGGTTTAATAGAACAGAAAATAAGAAACTAATAATGGTAATGATAACACTAATAAAATGACAACAGTAATAATAAAAGGATTGGAACATACAAATGATGCGCAGGGCAATTGCTCACCACCCGCCAACCGACACCCAGCCAGTCCCCGAGTGGCGATTCCCCGCCCCCACTTCCCAGTTCCTAAACTAGATGGGATGTCCCATGGTATGGAATACACCGTTGGCCACTTTGGGTCAGCTGCCCTGACTGTGTCCTGTGCCAATGTCTTGTGCCCCTTCAGCCTTCTTGCTGGCTGGGCATCAGAAGCTGAAAAATCCTTGACTTTAGACTAAACGCTACTTAACAACAACTGAAAACATCAGTGTGTTATCAACATTCTTCACATACTGAACTGAAAACATAGCACTGTACCAGCTACCAGGAAGAGAGCTAACTCTATCCCAGCTGAAACCAGGACACAGACATATGAGTTTATCTCATTTGCACAGAGAAGCAAATAATTGTGCGCACAATTTATTACGCGTGCAAATTAAGTCTGAGTACTTGTACTTAATGTATGCAATCAAATTTGGAGTTTACTTTGGTTTTAAAATAAAGCCTGTAATATTAAAGAGAGAAAGATAAGAGAGGGTTTCAGTATTCCATAGACTAGCTGATTGGCTGAACCATTTCCATTCTGTTCAAGTGCCCATTCTGCCTAACTTTGGAGATGGATGCTTGTTTACTGATCTCTTCTTTCTTTTTTTTTTTTTACTTGAAATTCTGTCCTTACTGAAACTGGTATACATATACCTGCCCAAAGCTGGGTGGCAAAGTGTGGACAAATACACATTTTCTGGTTTAACTTTTCTCTGTCAAGTTCCCAACTATTTCTACTTCATATCAAAAAAGTCATCAGAAGGTAAATTAATTGCAAAGAGGAAGGAGAAGTACTAAAAGGTAATTATAAATCCCTGTCCATATTTCATCAAAAAGCCCATGCTTTCCCTTCTTTTCCTACTATGTGAAACAATATTCAGCACAAAGACTGAATCTCTGAAGACTTTTAACAAACAAAAATTCTTGTCCTAAGTCTCCAAGTGAGAGACCAGACTTGCCTGTGATTTTAAATAAACCTTCCCAGTGTAACATTATGCGAAAAGCAGAGTTTCAGAATTTTTTTTTTCCTTAATTCACCAAATTTCCTAGATGTACTTGCCTAAACTGTTTTCTCCATTATTAGTAATATGAAACACTGGAAGCCATAGAACAAGAAACTGCAGCTACATTTAAAAAAATAAAACAATAAAAAAATCATAGTTCTCTAACCTTACAATATGAACAGATTTCCTCTTCCATACAAAATATTTTTTCTTCTCCGTTCCAATTTTTTTAGTGAGTTGACTAGTAGACTCTGAAACACCGAGGTACATAAGCAGCATGTATCACAACAGTAGTACTGCTGTGTATGATTTCTGTGGTTAAGATATGGGACTGAGCACTACAAAATCTGGACTCAACTTCCGGTTGTGCCAATGGCTTCCTACAGAAGCTCAGAGAAGGCAATTAATTATAGCTCAATTCCCCATATGTAAAAATATAAGAAACACTTGGGTTTTTTCAATGTTTTCTGTCTTTTTCAAATTACATTGCAAACTACTTTAAGTGGGAACAGTTTCTCTTTATATGCTGCACAGCAACTGGGAAAATAATGCATTATTTCAGATATAGCCCATAGGTATTTCTCAGATGAGACATCTGTGTTTGGAGAATCTGAGCCTGAATCTTTTTTGTAATCTGTGATAGTTCTTCTATGATGCATGAAAACATCTGAAGAGTTAAGGAGGGAAATAGAAATGCCCTTTGTAGAGAGTATACAAGAGACCTGTAATACTTTTCTGTGTGATATATGAGATACTGCAACTCTGAAAAAGCCCTTTTTCACTCATACCGCTTGCTTTGATGGTTGTATACTTAAGACCTAAAAATTTCTTCAATAAGATGCAAATGTATTTAGATATCAATATAAAAATAATAAGTAAAAAATCAATCCTCTATTGTTTGCACAGTGTGCAATGTCATCCCTGCTGCTTTTTATGCCAGAGTATAGTTGCTGCAACTAAATGTAAGTGTGAAGAAAGAACTTGTGTGCACATAACTAGGTTCCTCCTGGTTCATGAGAAAGGATTCCCAGGAACTAGAGGAGCTATAGTATTTAAGACATTCTAGAACTAACAAATTAATTCTGATTCAACAAGGGATAATAGAAACTGTTAGATCAGATAACTAGTGAAAAAGTTTTTCACTGACATGTGATAGACTACCTAGTCTAACTCTGATGTTTTTAGACCTAATCCTTTATGCGTCCCAAGGGTTTTGCTAGTAGCACTGAGAATAAGAGAACCAACAAGCATCTGGAATAGCAGAATAGCAGTGCATTGGGTCTCTGTAATGTGGAAGCAGAGTGCACATTTGCACTGTGTGATGGTCCCTTAGGCTTCTCCATTTCAAAGTGAGATTCTGCCCAATCTTTCTGCTCAGAACCCCAATCTTTCTGCTCAGAACACAATGAATGCAAAGCTGGGAGGAAAACAGGACCCTCAGTTATTACTCAAGGATGCAGAAGTAAAGTATTTCCGATATGATGACCTCACTCTCATAAATCTGGTCTAGGTTATGATGGTGTATAATCAGTATTTCCACTTCCTGGATTAAGATGCTTAAATGTTTTAAGTATCTTTTCAGCAACATTCAGACTACTTGCCAACTTGGGATTTAGGAGAAAAGAGAACTGGAAAACACTTCCCCCCCCTTTAAAGGTCCCTATTTCATTTACAGAACTCTAATATTTGGCTAAATACAAATCTCCAAACACTGGGAACAGTCAAACCTTGGAAAAGCCTAAAAACAATGTTCAACATTAATAGCATACTTAACTAACTGATCTCATTTAACTGCTGCAAAAGTAGCATTAAAATATAACTTCACCAAGCTCTCTCTGGAATCCCAAAAAATAAACGAAGTAGTTAGAGTTTCAGTAAGTAAAATACCCAGGCAACCAGCATAAAGCAGTTTGTGTTAAGCAAGCATCTTGTTGAGTAATATGCAACATAATGATACCACACCATTGTCACAAATCTAAATATATGCAGTACCAAAATTACGCATTCAGAGCAATAGAATCTAGTAAGTCCCACCTATGCAGCTTGCCCAAGTGCACTGTGCCCATTCTCCTCTCCAGAAATGGAGAGATTACTCTCCCCTCCTGGAAAATGCTGAAGAAGAACTGCCATGCATATGAGATGAGTCATGCACCAGGGAGAAAGGCTGCTGGGGTAGGAGGAGATTCTCTACTGCGGGACAGAGGAAAAAAAAAAAGGAGTTCTGTGCTTCCAGTAAAGTTTCTCTGCATCACAGGGACTTGGGGTTCCATTAGATCAGACCAGCGAGGGACTGGGGATTTGATGAGAAAGAAAAAGGCCTTCCCAAAAGCACAATGGACCATTTGTTAAAATGTAACTCGCATTGCAGTACTTGGTAATACAGTGATCATTTTTCTGATGCTGTGTCACAAAAATCCTCTAGCTCTACATTCCCACAAATAGCAAAAGTTCTGGGGAGCCTTATAGGACTGAAATTTGGATTTCAATGTAAAAGGAAATGGGATATTAAGTAAACTAACATTCTGCATGTTTCTAGTCCCTACTGAGTATTCCTGAGTATATTCCCCATTATGTGTGGAACAGTAAGTTTCTGCTGGGACCCCTTTGGTTGGATTTGAACAGAAGCATTCTGACTTTGAGTGAGAGAACTTAAAATATCACAAAGCTTCATATATATGAAACATAGGGTTAAGCCATAAACTGGAGCAAAAGCACTGACTAGCTTATTTAATTTTGGTCGTAAATTAATAGTGTTGGGAAAGGATGTAGGAGATCTCGTATACTTCTTGTTTCAAAAGAAATATGATGCAGGCTAAACAAACTCTGTTAACAGAGCAGACTTGTTGATATGGGAAAATGAAATGGAAACCAAAATCTTTCTGGTGGAAAAAAAACCATTTAACACATGGCCTGGCTCAAGTGTTAGCATCGAATTTGAAAATTTATGCAGCAACTAAAAACATCACAGATAAGCTTACAAGTCCCTGATGCAAGTTGCAGTGATCTAAATGGCCGCAAAGGGATGAGAGCACCAGCCAGCTGACAGGCAGGGCATCAACAGCATCTTTTTCTGTCCTGGCGCTCACTCCCCTATCAATTTCCTTGTGTCTTAAGCCATTGTTTTAAGTTAAGCACATGATTACAAGATTTTCTGAATTATGGGCCTGAAATGAATAGATTTGCAGCAGAAATTACTAGAGCAGATTCAAAAGGTGGCACCAATCTATCTGCACTCCACTTGTACCTGTTTCTCTTTGCCTTCCCTTTGTTCCATTCAAGCATTTGCAGCCCAAACCTGCTATACTTTATTTTTAATATGCTTTTGAGTTTTCAAACCTCCCCTGCCAGTAGCTTCCAACATCATGCAGTTTACCATTGTCCTGATGGTTAAGGAGGAAAAGCATAGCTTTCCAATTGCTAACAAGCACCCTAACACTATGCACAAGACTCAAACTGAGCAAACTTGTTGAAGGAACAAATACGTCAGCAACAAGTGTTAATTAAAATCTTTAGCAGCATAAATCAGCCCTAAAACATTATGAGAAAACAATGATAGGCATATGAAGGGAGTGGCACAGTCTATTCAGGCTAGGTTACAGCTTTAAAACAGAGGCGGGAAGGGGGGGAAGCCCTAGTATAGAGTATTCCTATACTTGATGTTTTATTGCGTTACAACTTTCCCTAGGCATTACTTAGATGGCTGATGTCCTTATATTGCCTGTGAGGCCCTGCTGGGTTACAGGTCATCCTTCAGCCCAAAGAGAGAAAATATAAAAGGAACGTAACACTTCAATTCTCTTCTTAGCATCCTAGAAGAACACTTACAAGAATGTTTCCTGCTATAAAACTTTTGAATTATGATAACTAGAAACATGATGAAGGAGCTTTACGTTTTATGCAGTTGTTCTCTCCTTGAGTTAATTCAGTGCACAGTGCTGCTGATTACACGTGTTATCAATAGAAATAAAAAGGGAGTTAGTGTCTGGCAGCGACATAGTTGTACATCTCTGGAACAGCTATTCTGAAGTAGCTTTAACTCGTCAGATGTTGAAGCGCACCACAGCAAATAGCGTAGAGGCTGAGAAGCCCCCTTCATCAGACTTTTCCAATGAGAATGCTAAGAAATTATGTCAATATAGCTGTTAACAACATCTAACGCTGCTGCTTGCACCACAACAGCTCCTCACCTTGGTACAGATCCTACACTGGAGGAGAAGGAAGACATGGTGGACCTCTGTCAAGGTCCAGCTGAAGAACTCAGTAATACCAATCTTGAAAAAGCATTCTTTAATTGCATGGTGCCAGGGAGGAAAAGTAGCAGCATGGAGAGCAAAGCATGATGGCACCGATGAATACTTACACAAATCAAACTGGATTATCCCAAAATTAAGGAGGGGTGTGTGTGTGACATTTTCACACATTGTCATGGTTGTCTGTATCTCCTCAAGTAATACAGAGTTTTGACATGGTGTGCTCTTCTTCAGTCTGTGGAGCCCTGTCTTTTATGACTACAAATCAAATGAGATTGTCAATCTTTTCTATGCCCTGTGACTGCTGGAAGGATATAATGAGAGCAATATTTTGGCTTCCTGCAACTGTCTCTCAAATAGATGGTGATACAGAAATCTGTTCTGAATTTCATACCCCTGCCCTCTTTAGACTCTGCTTTCTCTCTTGATCCTTACCTGGAAGGATGGAGGAAGGGAAAGAGAAAGGGGAAAGGAAAAAACTATGATCTTTGGAACTAATGAAATCCCTCTTTGCATTACGTTTTCTTAAGTGATTGCTGTCTTTTACCATCTAAATCATCTTCCATCACCTTTTAATTCTTTAAATTAGAACTTAACTAGTATTTTATAATTTTTAAACTTTCTTAACTGCCTCAAAAAATTCCTCTTGATGTCATGGCAGAATGTGGTATTTTTTAGAGTAGTTTTTCAGCTCAGAGCTAACCCCAGATCTACAATCAATTAACTTGTTTCTTTTTATACAAAATTTGATACAACTGGATATTCTGGCCTTCTCCCAAGCTCAGTGAAAACAATGGGACTTTGAACAGCCGTCTTAATGGTAGCAGGGAAGGATGCTGCTGGTTTTAGAACTCTTTCCTATGAGGATTTCCAAATGAAAGTTTTGTTAATTGTGATTCTTCTCCTGTGAATCCGGCATGAAGTCATAGCACAATAAGAATAATTAAATTCAATTTCTTAATAACAACACAGTCTAGAGACAGTCTATAGTTAAGCAAGACTTAAGTATTTTGATATGTGTTTCTCAAATTCAGGACGTATTCCTTTTTAAGGCTTGCTCACTCAGTGTGACAGTGTGCTTAAATAAAGACTGAAATACAAAGTCCAGTGTTCGCTGTACTATAGTAATCCTCATAAAATATTGCTCAGTGGCCATAAAATAGTTCACTTAAATCACAGGCTGAAATGCATTATTTTGTCTAAAAAGAGAAAATAACTGATTCAATTAAAACAGAGAAACATTCATTCCTTCTTATCTTTCTTATACTATTCCCAGTATTCTCTACATTACCATTAGGAATTATATGCACCATTTATATGCTGGAGGAAATTATCTATTTGTCAGTAGAGCCTGCACAGAAAACTGAAGTCCATATTTTCTTCTCGGACCATGACTGTGGCGTCTTAATTGATCACTGTGAGGAGATGCTATTTAATTAAAGTTGCATGTGAAGGATCTAAATCAGTGAATTTGTATCCCTGTTTTAGAATAAATAGCTATTAACTGCCTCTAGTCAAGTTTACTGAACACCTTGTTTATCTTGTTTACTACAGGAACATTTAATAAGATCATAGTGGCGTGTGTTATTTTTTAAGTTTTTTACATGTGATAAAATCCACTGTAGTCTGTAAAGAATATATCTGTTCTAGTAAATCAAGGTTATAAAAGATCTTTTCATTTCTACAGTGAATGCTTTGTGAAGAAAAGCACACTAGAGAAGAAGTTTTATCGTGAAGCCCTGATTGTTCAAGGTTTGGAGTAATTGCAGCTTCTGCTGGCATCAGTCAGGATTGTGAGTGTCCAGAACTTCTCAAAAATCAACATCTAATGCTATTTGAATCAACCAGTTACTTAGTTATTCTGTGCTCTTGCTGGAAGAAGAGGGAGTCCTCTCAAAAAAAAAAAAAAATCCAAACAAACAACAAACCCACAAACAAACAAAACCCCAAAAAACAAACTTCAGCTTTGTTCTCACGTGGGAAAATCGCTTTGAGATTTGTCCTCAAGCAATAGTTCATCAAAAAAATTGCAAATGAAAGCAATAGGAAGGTGAACTAACACTTGCCATCTGCAGTCTATTCATCCTGAGTTCCTTAAACCTGATGTTTACATTACTCAGTATCAGCTAAAAAGGGATTATATGGTCCAGTGATAGAAGATTCTGAACTTCTGCAAGACAGCCAGCAAGTCTTGTAACCATGCTGTGTACAGTCAATACTACTGTTAAGCTGGCGTTTCAAGAGAGAAAAGAAAATGAAGCACTGCATCAGAGAATTTTCTTAGGTAAACACATGAAAAGCTGTATGCTGCCACCTCTACATTCTCAGCTATGTCACTGAAATTTCCTGTGTAAAGCTGGGCTAAAAAAAAAAATACTGTAATTGTATAGGTCAAGAAGAGGAATATAAATTATGTCTTTAAACAAACCCACATGAACACCAGAAAAACCTTTAGAGTATAGGCTGGCTTAATCTCTTACCACATTTTCTACCTTGATATACTTCCCTACACTAGACATAGCCAAATGAATTGGTGCATAATAATCATTGACCATATCATGCATTCAAGAAAATGTTGCAAAACAAGAGTGCATCTCCAGTAGGAATATAGTATCATTCAAATACCATATAAAAGTAGGAATGTTTTTTTAGTGATCAGTTATATCCATATTTTGTTATTGGCTTATTTATCTGTATAATTTAAATGCATGACTTAAATGTTAATGAAAATTAATTTAGTTATTAAATTAACAAAGACGCCTACATGTTCAAACTTACTTCTCTACGTGGTTTGTCTGCAAGCAGGGTTGGGATGTAAATACAAACTTTGTATGTATCATTTAGCGTTCCTAAGACTTTCTTTTGACTTAGAGTCCATAGATAGTTATGTTGGTATTATAATGATAAAATTATTTTCCAGAATAATAAAATAAGGTAAATTACAGTTATGTCATTTAGCATACATAATTCTTACAATATATAAACTGTATTTCAGTTTTTTGAGTAGCCGATTGTATGAAATTGCTCATAGTAAGTGTTTGCTTACAACACTGTTGGGTAAAATATTATTTAAATTAAGTCATTTATGTTTATTTTATTATCATTTTGAAGCATACAGATGTTCAATACTACTTGATAAACAAATTTAAAACCTGAAAAGCTTACCAAACGTGCTAACTCTACTACTAACTATTTATACCTACCTGGACAAAAACCATATGTATTTATCACCTTTTGTTTCTCTCCACATATTGTATGTATAACACAGTACAGTAAAAGACATCTTTTGTTGCATATTAGTATAGCTTCTGCCATGCAGTGGGACACTGTCCTATCTGATGAAGTCTGTATTAGGGGAAAAAAAATGCTACTTAGTATTGATAGTTCTTTCCCCTTACAAAAAGCGTAATAATGTTTATATCTTTGTCTATTTGTCAGACACGTTGTGTGCTTTCTTTGTTGTACATTTCACAAAGGCCAAAATAATTAATTAGCAGAAAATAATATAGAGGAATTAAAATTGAGATTGCATATGCCTTCCTTTCATTAGTCACTTCTGCTTCCAGAAATCAAATGGCAGAAACATACATTCCTCTTTCAGTCAAGATTGCCCCTCTGGGAGTGAGTCGAGCAGTTCATGTTAGAAGCGTCCTTTGTTCCCTTCACTTAGGGTATCAGAACACTTGGGCATCAGAGATAAATCATCTACTGTTTGCCTTAATTTAATTTGTATTTCACTCCAGAGCAAGGTGCTCAGAATTGCTTGATAAGACAAATAAATAGAAGAACTTGAAATAGTTACAAATACTAATATCCTCCTTGGCTCAGAAGGAAGCAGTATAGCAGGTGTAAGAAAATAGCCTGGAATATTTTATTTACTCAGTAATCTGAAAAAGGCTGGAACTGAAGTTCAATCCAAAATTGCATTCAGGGACTGTCTCTTTCAGGTGGATAGTGCCTGACCCAAAACCCAAACCCATTTCTAGGTTTAGAATTCAGTGTAATGGGCAGTGATGATCAACACCCCATTCATTGTCTTAGGCTGTTTTGATTACTCCTCATAAAGAAACGTTCCAGTTCTTGTATGACCAGCTATTCAGATAAACTGAGAGTAAACTGGCTCTTAGCCTTTGCTTCCAGCTTGTTGTTGTGCCTTTCTGTGCAATCACATCACATCAAAGTGATGTGGTTATTTGTTTCCTTTTTTTTTTTTCTACAGGGGTCATGATTGCTTAGATTCTGACAATCTGAAATTACTGAGTCACCACCAACAGACGTTTAGGATTCTTCCTCAAAGTGAAGTTAAGCTGAAAACACCATTAGCCATTGTTCAAGGGGAGAAAAAAAAAAAATCTAATCACAATATTCTATTTATATTCTAGCGATTCGGCTGCGTCCCCCCAGCACCACCCCCTGTGCCCACACTTCATAAGAAGATTACGCTTCTCCCTATGAAGTGAAAATTACCTTCCTGTGGGGAGAAAGCGTTTAATTACGACTCTGCTTCCCCTTGTCTCCATGGCGATCCCCTGCAAACAGCCTGCTTTATCAGACCTCCTTTCCCCCCACCCCAGGAAAGTCATCCATTAGCTGGCAGCGAACCTCGGCCGCCGTGTTACCGGCTGCCCCGCCGGAGCCCAGCGCCCGCCCGCGGGCGGCCCCGGGGACCCCGCCGGTTGCCCGGCGCCAGCCGCGCCCCCCGCACGCTCACTTTGCGGAGGAACGTTTGCGATCGCGAAGCCGCGGGAAGAGCTCCGCTCTTCATCCTCGTCGGAGCTAAACCGCTGCGTCGTTTCAGCGCTGGCTGCGGAAAACACGATCCCGGTTCCCCGCCCGGCCGCGGCCGGCCGGGCTACACAAATCGGCCGACGATCCCGGCGCGCCCCTGCCCGCCCCCCGCCCCGGGAGCTGCCGGGGAGAGAGCCCGGGGCCGTTACCTGGGTGCTCCCCGGCGCCGGGGCCCGCGGGGTCGGTGAGGATGCTGGGGTCACTCTGCGACCTGCCTCGGGGGAGAAAGCAGCCGGTCCCTTCTTCCGACGCAGCCATGAGGTGGAGGGCGGGAAGCTCAGAGGCGGGGGGAGGAGGAGGCGCTCATGGAGCCGGAGGCGGCCGGGGGACAATGGGGACGGGGGTGCGGCGGCGGCGGCGGAGGGGCGTCAGCCGGGCAAGACCAGCCGCGGCAGCATCTTCCCCGGCGCCGTGGGCAGGCTGCGGCGGGGCGCTCCGCCGGCACCGGGCACTCAGGGGGCAGCTTCGGGCGCCTCAAGGAGGGGGGGCCATGCTGCCTGGCGGGGTGGGGAAGAGCCGGGGCGCGGACCGCCGGCCCGGCCCCCCGCCGCCCCCTCCCGGGACGTCCCCTCCCGGGACGCACCCCCGAGCGTCGCTCCCGGAGTCGCCTCAAGCCGCCGCGCTGCTGAGCGCATCCGTTGGAAAACATTGGGATTCTCCCATGGTGCCCCGCGAGCGGCCGTGTGACGTCACGGCGGGGGGGGTCGGGGGGGGAGGACGGGCGCTGCACCTGCACTGCACAAAGGCGGGGGCCGCCGCAGGTGCGCGCGGCTTCGGGGTTCCGCCCCCACCGGGAGCACGTGACTGGGGGCGTGGGGAGGGGCCGCCCCGCCCTCGGGATGCGGGGCGAGGGCAGGGCCCCCCCCCCCCCCCAGTCCCGGTCCCGGTCCCGGTCCCGGTCCCGGTCCCGACCCCGACCCCGACCCCGACCCTCGCAGCACTCGGGGCGCTTCGCCCAGCGGGAGGAAGCGGCGCGACCCTCCGGCACGGGGTGGGGGGGAGGCCGCCGCGGGGGGCTCGGTGTCCGTGGGGTGTCTCCGCCTGGGGCTGAGGGCGGGTGTCCTGTGCGGGGGGGGGGGGTTCCTCTCGCGTCAGAAAGCGCCGGTTCCTCCGCGGCGGGACGCGCGGGGGTCGCGGCTGTCCGCTGCCTGTGCCGCCCTTTGGGCTGGGGGTGGTCGTGTGGGAAGGGAGGTGTCTCACGCTGAGCCCGGGGAAATAGGGCGTTTCGAGTCGGGCTGAATAGTTTGGTTTGGGAGTTTGTTTAAAGGGAATAACTGGTCTTATGGAATTTTTCCTTAAACGAAAGGTGACACCTCCTCGTCTTGCGGTGGGTGCCAGCAGAGGGGCTGCTTGTGTGTACCCGGTGGTCCGGGTAGTATCTTCTTGGAGTTTTGACCTGTAAAAAACAGGGACGCTTTTTAATCGCTCTCCTAGTAAAGTCCTATAGAACGCTCAGCCAGCGCTTGTTGGGATCGTGTGGGCTCTCCCCTCGTTTGTTATAGCGGGGCATCGTTGAGGAGTGTGCGTTAAACATCGCTTTTGTCTTTGTATGGGATTAGCACGTACCTACAAGCAGATTTCTTAGGCTGACTCAGGAGTAATGGTTATACATGAAGCTGACCAAGTTCCTATCGTAAGGCAGGTGTAAGTTTGCCAGATTTTAGGGATGAAACTTTGTGTCAGAAAATTTTCAATTAATGCAGTCATTTGTTCATGTACATGGTTGTTCTTACAGAAATATATGAAAAACATTTTGCATATCTTATATAAAGCAAATGTGTTTTAGCCATTTCTGAAAGCACAGGCAAACCACCCAGTTCTGTGGGGTTGTGTCTTTGTTGTATTTTGGGGGGTTTATCATATCCATCACGCTGAGAAGTGTATTTGCCTTTTTTCTTCAAGCAGGAGTTTCAGCGTTAACCGCCTGCACACATCTCATTTGGGAGTCACCTTTGGGCTATGTATTCCCTGAGGTTTGGTCAACTTTGTCACCTTTTGAAAAAAAGAAGTCTGTGGGCCTGCATTTAACGTAGAGCTTGATAAGAAAATTCTTCAAAGAGTCCATCTGAACAAGGCCTGAGTGTGGCTGTTCGGTATTGTCTGCCCATGGCTGGGGTAAGCTGCTGCATCTAACGGTGAGTTTGAACATTGTCACGAGAACAGAAATTGAACAAAGTGTTTAAAGCAAAATATCAAAGAGTTTCTCATTCAATGAGTAATATCCCTTCTTGCTGTGTATAAGGTAGATCCTAAGGAAAAAGTAGCATGTGGTAGTGTAATCTAAGCTGTATCATAATACAAAGGAATAAATTAAGGTAGCAAGGGCATTCTGTAAGTTGGGTTTTTTTGAGAGCTTAACATTGCTATCTTGACACATTTTCAGTGTCAGTTTTTGTAATTTCTTCTAAGCTTTGCAAGTCAAACAGCTCATCATAATTCCAAAAAGACAGCTAAATGAACCATTTTTATCATGCTATAAAACATTCCCAAGGAAACAAACAAACAAATAAATCCAAACCACGTGTTTAAGGGATGCTTTAAAGAGATCAGGATGAATTTTGTACTCCTTTCCCCCTCAAGCTAAGCTTCTGAGTTGCCATGACTCAACTTTGAAAGGGAGTCATGAACTCTAAAAATTACTTATAATGGTTTATTTTATTGTGCGAATAGATAGTGCAGTCTGACATGAGTACCGGGCCCAGTTTTCAAGTAAGAAAACTCCCCTTCATAGTGAAATAATAAGCCAAATCTGGTTTTAGTCCTAAAAAGAGAGGTTTTTCTCTATAGAGCTTTTAGGTCATGCTAGAAAATGCTGATGGTTTCTAGTGAATTCTGTGAAAGTCTGTTTGTACTAATCGATATACCTGCCTTCTGCAATGAAGAATGATACTGATTTCTTGTATAAAATATATAGTTGAAAAGTACCATATCAGATTTCAGCATTCGTACAAGATTGAAAATATTTTCAACCCAAGAAAATATCTCCAAGACAGCTTTAGTACCCTATAGAAGCACACAAGATAAGACTGATATATTTTTAACCAACTCGCATATGTATTGCCTCCATAGAGAACACTTTATAGGGTTCCTTTGGATCCTAAAATATTGTCTGATAGAAATCAGTCAAACAAGGCTGGAATCTGCCTTGCTGTTTTGACTTAGCTAAAACATTTCATTTTCTCTCATTCCTGCCAAACCAAGCATTGAGAGACTCAGTCTCGGAATAAATCCTAGGTGCTGTGCGTGCCAGCTGATGGAGCTGCCCCTAGGCCACCTTGCTATTTCCAAATGAACCATCATCATGTTTGGGGGAGGGGGTACAAGAAAAAAAAAATTGTATTAAATTATTTAAACCTGTGTTGCTAAATAATGTGTCTTGTGTAAAAAGTGTGATTATCTTCATGTCTTTTACTTTGAAGTTTCACATATAATGATGACGACGTATCTGCGCTTTTCATTTCCTTACCTTAAAGCAGGCTCTGCATTCCTTCTGGGGGGCAAAGCTTTTGACAGGAAAAATAAATGTGAAGCAAAGTCTTTTCTTCATGTTGAAGGACCAATGCCAAAAAGAATGGAGCATTTTCACAGAAGTAAACAGAAGTCGATGGAGGCGTGCACCAACCAATATATTGTAAGTATATTAATTTGTAAACACCTCTGAAGTCCTAATGAAACTAAGCCTGGTTCTAGCTGTGGGTACTAAGCACCTGAAAAATTGTCCTTAAGTTCCCTTTTACTACTTGATACAATTCTATAAATGTCACAAACAAAAATGTTTGAAGGATCATAATGACTATTAGTAGAAACATGATTCTCCTTTTATTTGGTTTATTTTCTTACTATAGCAGACTTGTGGTAAACAAGTTTGCAACATTTTCCCAGAAAGTACAATGATCTGATATGTTTATTTCTCTCTCAGAGGATTTCTAGCCTTTGATATTTACGATGAATAGTTATGATGAGATTTTTCTAGCTAAGTGGCAGATATTTCTGCAATTGGCATCCATTCAGTTGCAGAAAAATACTTCTTAAAATGAAATATTCACACAAGGACACAAAAGAAAAAAAAAATTTATTTGGCTTGATGCATGTTCCACAACCAAACCAATACATGTCCATTTGATATGCCTTCCCTTGATAAAAATTTTTAAAAAGCAATTATATAAATGGTATGCATTATTTGATTAATTTGCTTTCTGTTTGATCGACAGCTGAACTCTTGTTTCATGGCCTAGTTATATAAAGAGAAATCCTAACTTGTGTTAGAAAGGAATGATTCTCTGAGGAGAAAGAAAAGAGGTGAGTCATGTCAGTGCTGTTTTTCTCGAATCAGCAGAATATTAAACAATCTCATTTTCATTAATCTGAAGCCTGCATGTGATCTCTGAGCATAACTCTGATGTTCCTGTGCTGTTATTTAGAAAAATAAGTTCAGGATACATTTGGATTGACAGTATCAGCTATCAGCTTTCATGTTAAAATTGTTTTGATGACCAAGGGACAAATAGCCTTGCTCAGAGCAGTTTTCTTAGATACAGCAACAGAAAGCATTTGTTCTGTGGCTCGCGAGTCTTAACCTAGTTTTTTAGATCTTATGCCAGCTTGTTGTAGTTCAGTATGCTTACAGTAACAATAAAGATGAGCATTGCCATGCTTAAAAGGCTCTTGTCTCTATTTATTTTGTGACTGTTTTTTTTTTTCCCCCCAGATGCTTTCTTGGTAAGGAGGACATAGGGCCTATTTTGAGCCTTTATTTGTCAAGAAGATAAATGCATGTCACTGAGAAGTG
This sequence comes from Haliaeetus albicilla, assembly GCF_947461875.1. Classification (NCBI taxonomy): domain Eukaryota; kingdom Metazoa; phylum Chordata; class Aves; order Accipitriformes; family Accipitridae; genus Haliaeetus; species Haliaeetus albicilla. Next base: position 5,861,312 of record NC_091484.1, read on the forward strand.
ACTGCTGGATGATACTTACATCTCAACTCTGTAAGTACAAAGACTTGAAAGATGTCTTCTCCAAGGCATGCTGATGTAGTTGCTACTATGGAAGGCGAATAAAAAGTGAAAAAGGATCAGGGACTTGTTTATTGGTGGCTTCATGTATACATTCACATTCAACATCTCTGATACTCAAAAGCTATTCTAGGAATCACCCGTCTGATTTTCATTTTTGCTTTCTCGCACAGCTCTGGTGCTCGCTCTGTCATAAGTGAAGGAACAGGAAAGGAAGAGGCAGGGAAAAAATGTAAAGGGAGACAGTCAGCTCAGCTGCCCGCCTTCTTGACAAAACAGCTCTACTCACTTAAGTCCCTCTAGGTAGCAGTGCAATGGCAATGAGAAGGGGAGCATCTACTCTTATGTCAGTTATTCCAAATTATGCAGCTTATACTAGTAACAGCAACGTATCAGTTTATGGGGAGGGAACTTGTATCTGTGACATGCCAAGGCCAACAGAGAGTTACAGGGATGTGATTACTGTGCATAATAATCGTGCGTAAGAAGCAAGGAAAAGGCAACTGTGTGCGGAAGACAGTAGAGGACTCCTGCGGCGCTGTCAAAGCCAGCAAGGCTAGAGGTGATGTGCCGTGTAAGTATTGTTTGTGCCAGTTTGAACCCTGAAGGGATGAATCTGATTTTCCTCTCCATTTTTTTGTCCCCCTTAGACTTCAATATGTCTGAGGGAAAGGGGCATAATATCCAACTTCCATAGCGGGTCCAAATCTTCCTCCTTTCTGCATTGCCTTTTGGGGAATGAACATTCTCGTATACAGATCTTTCTCTTTTTTTACAGGCACAGTGTTCTTATGAAGACCTATGGCTGGAAGGTCCTTATTATTCTCACTTTCATCCTGAAAGCATTCCATGGTCTCAGATATCCAAAACTATGAAAAACTGTGGACATGGGAGGTCTGAAAGCCATGTCCAGTGTAGCCAAGACCCTGCAAGCTCTACTAATTAGTATGGGAAAACCCAGTGAAGTATTTCTTGTTACATTGTAACATAAGTGGTACAGGTTTTAGACTTCAGGATAATAGCAGTAGCTTAAAGAAATTGGTGCGTGTTTGTAAGTATAAAAAGTGCAACGTAAGGTCCCAGAGAAAGTTTGCCACCGGAGTTAGGAAATTCCACTTTGAATCATTAAATTGTCCTTTCTCACATTCAAGGGCGAGAAAATACGCCTGATCTGCGTTTTAATGGGTGTGATCTGGCCCGAACCTCTAGGCCTGGAGGCGTCCTCACAGGTGCGAGGTCATGGCTCAATACTTTCCGCTGACTTCACTTGACCCTCAGCGTCTCTTTCCCCGCAGGGTACCTTGTCCCTACGCGTGTGACCTCCCCCGTTAAAACGCTTTTCGCCTGAGGACCGACCCTCGGTTCCCCGGCGGGGCCCGCAAAGGCGGCGCCCGCCCCGTCTGCGCGGCGCGAGCGGCAGGGGGCGCGAGCGGCAGGGGGCGCGAGCGGCAGGGGGCGCGAGCGGCAGGGGGCGCGAGCGGCAGGGGGCGCGAGCGGCAGGGGGCGCGAGCGGCAGGGGGCGCGAGCGGCAGGGGGCGCGAGCGGCCCGCGGGGACGTCACAGCGGGTAACGGCCGCCGGCGCGCGAGGAGCCGTCTCCCCTCACAGCGGCGGGGCCCCCGGGCACCCTTCCTAGAGCTGGGGGCGGTTGGCGCTGAGGGGAAAGCTCCGCCAGAGGTACGCGCCCCACGGGCGGGATTTCTTCCCTGCTTTCCCTTCAGGCTTTCGACGGGGTTTAACACAACCTGCTCAAGGGCCGGCGCTTCGCCGGGGCTTTGCCCCGTCCATCCTGTTGGGCGGAGGCCGAGGAAAGCCTCTACCCAAGAATCCCGGTCCTGCCCCGTGTGTAAACGCTGACGGGTTTCACCAGGGTTTGTCCCAACTTGGCAGGTACTTGACCCTGGAGTTTAACTTCAGCTCCGTAGAATCGGGAACCTCACTTTATGAAAACATTTTAGGCTCATATAACACTGTATAAATATTGTGGGTTAATAGTTTGATCATATCAACTGTTTAAAAACTTTTTTTCCCCCCCTCCTGATTTAATAAGGGGAGTAGGGATGGCTGCTTTCCCAATGATTTCCAAGCAGCTGGAAACAGTGGTTTATGTTTAGACCTTTGCTTGCTAACAATCCACAGGTGAATGTTTGATTTCTGTCATAACTGAAATTTGTAAAAATCTAGCACTTTTCTTCACACTAAAAATAGCCAACACAAGCTAGTGAAGGGTTTCTAACAGTCTTAACTTGCCTGAGTACTCTTAAGTCCAGGCTTGGCAGTGTTAGTGAAATGAGTGTCAGAAGGTGTTGTGGAAAGCGTGCTAGTCACCTTCCTCACTTCATGTGTCCAGCAAAGAAGAAATACCGGAGGAATAATTTGCACTCAATTGAGACTTCGTTAGGAAAATCACTGTGCTCCATTTCATGCTTCTAGGGCTGTGATCCTGAAAGTGTTATGGGCATTAATAGGCGCTGTGGCAGATATGCTTCTATCAGGGTGGTCTGTTTAACTCCTTTCCTCATTCTGCCTGGCTGCAGTATGTTCAGAAGCTTTTTTCTTCGCCGGTTGTCATCTTGCATGCCAGGCCTGAAGTACGTGAGGTCTTCACTAACACAACCCTTTCATTGAGCAATTATGTCTGTCAGCTTTTCTTATATAAATTATTTTCTTTCCATTATTTAGGTTTCAAAATCACTTGAATGTATTGAAGAGAAAAAATGATGGAAGCTACTTGACTTAGTATACTAAGTGGGGGAAGTTCACAAATGGCTAAAACTTGGCATCTACTACTAAGTGATTTTTGGATTATTAAAAAAAAAAAGACTGCTTGCCACTTGCTTATGAAAGTCTTATTTAAGTGATTGTGATCATTTTGTCCCAAGAACAGGTGGGCACATGCCTGGGAAGGAATTGTGGTTTGGAAGAAAGGTAGAAGGCTTCATTCTAAACTACAATGTGATCCACTGTACTACTGGAGAAAGCATGAAACTGTGTTTACATTAGTGCTAGAAATTAACACATCACTTAGGTTTATCCATAGTTGCAGTCTAGGCCTTTTTTTACATACTCTGTCTTTTCTCTATTATGAAACAGAGACTCCTTAGGATGTATGGAACAATGAACAGCTGAGTAAATTGTATTTGTACACATGTATTTCAAGTACTAGTAACCACCATAAGACCCCTACATTTAGTACATTATGTGATTTTTTTTTTTTATCAGCTTGCTTCAATGAGATCAACAAATGCAGTATTACTAGAATACATACAGTTTGCAGGTTGCTGCAGCTCCTGTGCTTTCCATATATCTCACTCACATCATTGGATCATGGGTTCCATCTCTCAGAGGGTAAGCAATACATGACCACAGTGCAATAGAGACAAATATATTGTAATTATTGTAGTTTCATTGTATTTTTATTGTAATTATTGTACATTTGCTTTCTCCTTGCAAGTAGTAAATTGCTTAGAAAATAAGTAGACTTTTTTAATAACTATTTTTAGTACTTAAATTCCATTAGGAAATAAAATATATATGAAAAGAAAAACCTTTGTTTTGCTTACACTTTGCTGTTGGAAGTGTTTGTATTTTAGAAGCAACATAGCTCATTTTTTCAGGGATAAGTTTGGATAACTTGTACCCTTATCAGAGATGTCCTTTCTTTTTATTATGTATTGTATTCAGACAGTACCTTCTGATTCAGATCTCATCTTGCTGTTACCCAATCTGAAATAATTTTGATGTATAACTTTTTCAAATTAATTCAAATAGTGAAGATCATTCAGTTGTCAGCAGAAGCAGAAAGGGAAAATTGGTGTTGTGTGCTAATTAGATGAGAGCTGAGGAATCTTTGCTGTAGAGTTGCGGGACAAAATTCTAATTCCACTCATGTTAGTCTAAGTTTCAACATTTACTTCAATGGCATTTTGATATCATCTGCATATCAGTTTCATTTCTTGTGTAACACAGGACTTTGGCTGGTATTTCACACACTGACCATGACACACAAGAAATTTGGCAGCTGCAGAGTTAAAATACTTTTGGGGCCAGTGACACATGAAACTAGTGACAGAGCTGCCTTCAGTAGATCACAGTTTGCAGTTCTTGGTGACCCGAAATCTACTGAAGACCGTAATAGTCAGGATTTATGAGCATCTCACAGAAGACACAATCTCATATAACTCGGAGCTAAATTGGGCTTGTCTTCATGGGAGGAAATACAGGAAGTCTAGAGTCGATCAGCAGCTGAAGGCAAGAGGCTGAAAGATCAAATTGATTAGAACTCATAATAAGCAAGGTCCAGGATAGCAGAACAGTATCTGTTTTGAGATTGAAGTTGTGTATTGCATGACTCCCCAGAAGTCATAGCCACTGGTTCCAGTTGTCATACTCAGGTGCTACATAGTGTAACAGAAGAGTCAGTGAACCTGCAGCGTGCAGAACTGATTTAAGAGAATTAAGCTTGCTGTTTGAGCTTGCCCAGGGAGGAATGCATTGATCACTCCATGGTCCATGTTCCTACTTCTCTGAGCGCTTCTGTGTGTTACCTAGGTTTATATGTGTCTGGGATAGAGTAAACCTTGGGATGGTTCCATCCATTCAATTTCCTGCTCACCAGTTCCTGAAACAAGACTTGAGAAGGGAAGCAGAACAGCTATAAATAAATTCCAGGAAATTTTAGTTTAATTTTACGGAAAACTAGGACTGAGTACCATTCCTACATAGTAAAGTTACTGCTTTCTGAGAGATGAAGTAAGGATTTATGTAGTGTTTTGCATCCTTATTTAGGCAAAATATGGATGTGCAGTAAGATTATTGCTGCGGAGGTTGTGCTTCTGCTCTTTTGCAGATGTAGTAAGTCTTCTTGAGAAACCATTCTTCAGCAAAAACTGAGCTAACTTTTTTTACTTTTTAAGTATCATTTTTCTGACAGTTGTGTATGTTGCCATGACAGGAAGCAATCTTAAAACAATCTGCTCATCTACTGTATGCTGTTTCTTAATGGTGCAGATGCCATCTTGCTGCAAATTTTGGAAGGGCAGGCTTCTTAGCAATTTAAACATAACGTATTTGATGGACAGAGGTGGTGGCTGTTTTTCTAGGATCAGTCTTAACAGTAAACTCTTAACCTGAAAAGTTAGCCCAAGACAGAATTAGATGGATTTTCTGTTCCGTGACTTCAAAGCTGGAGACTATGGCATTATCATAAGCAAAGTCAGAACAATTTAATCATGGAAATTTCTGCACTGCGGTTCTATTGTACAATACACTCTTTGCCAGCCTTGCTTCCAAACAGCAGTAGACTGTAATCAGGTGAACACCTTCAGCCTATGCAGCTTTGATCTCATGTATTTTGGAAACAAATCCTTTAACATCTTTATCCAACAAGTAAAATGCAGATCTTACCTGTCATACTCTTTCAGTGAGGTCAAAATTCAGATGGTTGTTACAAAGCCCCTTTCTAGGTCAAGTGCCACATTGGAATAAAAATGCAAGTAGGATTTTACAAACACTATTTCTGATAAACTTATTAATGAGCCAAATTCTGAACTAGAATTTATGAGCGTGTAAGAGTTAGTTAATTAGTATTTCAAAGGCAGGAGTCTTTTTTCACTAGGAATACTGCATCTGTTAAAACACAAGACTCTCAGAGTACAGTTATGTGACACGGTGACTTCAACAGTAATTTGGTTTCAGAGGTTCTGCTTTGACCTGCTTGTTCAGTGCATTGTCATTTGCTGTCTCCTTCAGTTGTGCCAATATAGTTGTGGGATTGTGGTATAAATTGAATCAATAAAAAGATAAAGGTTGAAAACCTATCCCCCTCCTTTAGTGCTGCTTCTAACCTGGCTTAAGTCAGTGATCAGACTTTCCATCTGGTCAAATGAAGAGTTGCATCAGCACAACTGACAGGGTTGCAAATTATGAGTAGGGTGTGTTGTGCAAGGATGATTTATGGGGATTTTGTTGGCAAAGTCCTCTTCTCGTGTAACTACACCAAAAGTGATATTCTAACAAAGCAGTCTCATCACCCACCAATGAATTTGGGAAACACTCTGAAATGCTGTAGCGAGGAGTGGATTTAAGGAAGTATTATGCATGTATTTGAAGGACATTGGATGTGGCTCTGAACTTGTACACTGCAAGGTCAACAGCCCCAGCTGCTTCCAATGTTTCAAAGCTATTAGCATAATCTAATGTGAAGCCAGAGCAACAAGGAAAATCCACGTACTATTGGACACTTGTCTGACAGTCATGTGTTTGTAAGCACTGGAAGGTTTTAGTCATTTGAGTACAGTGCAAGTGTACAGCAGTGTTAGGTAAATGGGAAAGCATGCCAATTTATACAGGAAACAACACCAGGAATGGTACTAAAAACAGAGACATGGGCAAGCTGGAATATGGAATGGGCTTTAAAGCTTGATAAAACCCCTCTGAAGTCAATAGAAAGAGTCCCATTGTTTTCACTTAGAGGTTGTCCCTAATATGCGCCTCTAATTGTTATACAAATGTATACTTCTAGGGCTAGATATAAAACAAATGCATTGGAAAGGAATTCCCAAGATCAATTTAATATCATCTGTGAACCATATCGATATTTTAGGCGCCTCTCCTGTGAATTACTGCTGCAATGTCATGTCCTTCCACTTTTAAGGTCCGGTTGTAGAACTAGATTTTTTATTATTAACATGCACTCTAAAAATATTTTATTCTGACCCAATGTGAAATACAGAGATCTGGAATGCAAATTTTTGCTAAATTTGCAAATAATTATGCACATGCATGGCTTCTTGGAAATCTTGCTAGTCATTTGTAGGCATGTGTATTGGAGGTGGATGTCCATATAGCTAAGGACTGTATGACCCATGGTATTTATAATTAGGTAATTATACCCTTGCTTAGTGAACTAGCAAAGAGGGGTTTTTTGCTGGTGTTGGTGTGTGTCCATCCTCCGCCCCCCCCCCCCCAAAAAAAGATTAAGTTGGAAATAAGTCTCATTAGATCAGTCAGGGAAGATGCCAGTAGGTTTGCTTCTTCAAAAGTCATTCAGAAGTCATGAATTACTTTAACATTTTGTATTCTTTCTCCATTGGCTTTGTGGCTGTTACAAAAATTCTGTTGTTTAATGCATTATGAACTGAAGCTGTCAAAATTAATCTTTTTCTCCATTTGTAAAGATGTTATATATGTGCATCTGAATGATACAGTATGTACTTCTTAAATTTTCATGTGAGCCTCCTACTGGATTTCCTGAATAGAAGACCAGCTGACCGTAAGAATGTCACAGCTTGTGTATTCTGCCCAATGCAAACGTCATGTAAATATTGTTTACAGAGATATTTCCAGTTCTGTAAAACAGAGTTGCTAGGACCAGGTTTGTGTCCATTTTAGGTTATTCTTGGGTTTTAACCTGCATTTTCCTATCCAGTGCAATGAGGAGCTCTGCTTAAGACCATAGGGAGCTCTATTTAATTATAATTGGCAGTCTGCGATCCTTTGTGCTGTCAAGGAAATCATGGAGCTAATGGATGATACTGCAAGCACTCGGTAGTGGTTTTATGCTCAGCGATTTGTGCTCTATTTGGCTGAATAAATATCTGATGGAGCTGAGAGAATACATTGATGAAACATTATTGTACAGAGGAAATTATTGGTGTGCCTACCAGGGAGCCATGGGATTTATCTAATTATTTTAAAGGGTAATTTTGCCATCTAGCCTTTATTGGTGGATCTGAAGTAACAAATATCAAAGTATAATTTATACTTAGTAAGACATTTTACAACAGCAGTGTTAACATGCCAATGGTTACAAAAATGTGTCAGTTACTCTGGGCAGAGGATAATAGTCTCCTGTCAGACTGTTATATACCAGGACTTCAGAGGTCTTGAGAAAGTCATCTATGACAGAAGAAATTCTTCATTGCATTAGTAGCCAGGAATTTCCCAAACTATTATAGGGTTATATTATTGTGATGGTGGAGTTTGAAAAGCACCGGCAGACTTAGCAAATTTTTGCTTTATCTAGGATTCTAAAGACATAGATGTTTTCTCCACCAGAACACCCTAAATTACCTATACGGTATGTTTTGGATTAGAATAGTAATTTTTAAAAGCCAGATAGCAATCTGTCTTCATCTGTAGGCATTCCAATGAGTTTAGAAACCTTCTGCTCCTGTCGCAGATTATGCAAGAAGACTGCAGTGAAGTGCAACAGAAATTTCCAAAGATTATATTCTTCCTCTGTAGTGCAATAGTGAGTGGAAGCACCTGTTTTTGCACTGGGCTATTTATAAGAACAGCCCTGCTGAGTCAGAACAAAGACCTGCCTAGCTTAAGTGTCCTGCCACTAGCAAATTAAGCAGATACCAAGGATGGGCATATATGATATTTCTACCTAATGCTTCTCCAACTATTTTAATCTTGCCGTGCTGGAAGTGTACATCTTGTCATATATCTGTCCCAAATTCTTGCCTGGCCTCCCCATAAACCCTTGTGAATTTCCTGCATCCACAACATGCTCTGACAAGGAGTTCTGTTGGTTTGCCACCTGTTACATGAAGGACCACCACCTTATGTTTGTTTTGAACCCGGCTTTCGCTAGCTTTACTGTCTTCTAACACTTCTTTTGTTTGAAGACACTTTGGGTTTGTTCATCTTTGTTACTCTTTTGCTTTTTTTTTTCTCCACCTTTTTCCATTCCATTTTGAGAGGAGGAGGTCTGGCTGTGTAGCGTTCGCCGCATATCAAGGTGCCGCGACTAGATCACTGGTCGGCCCAGACCAGGGAAAGAGACAGATAGCACACACAGTGTGAGCGCCAACTTCCCCTTTTATTGCGCAGTCAATTCCTTTTATACTAACAAGGGTAGGTGGGATTACAGACACATCATAAGGCTGCGACTAACCCTCTAACTTTCCGTGACATCGCGAGATCTTCCGAACGCCGAACCCTACATGGCTGCACACAATATTCAGGGTGATGGTGAATCATGAGTATATGGAGTGACAATATGTCTGTACCTTTCTTAGTAATTCATGATTTGGTTTTTTAACCACTATTTGCCACTGAACTGTCATTTTCCTAGTTACATCTCAGTCACAACACATGTTTCTATAGTGGTAATGATTGCTCAGTGCCATCAGAATTGTTTTTTTCCTAGATATGTTGCTTGACATTTATCTTCATTGAATTTCATCTGCCATGTTATTGTGCAGTCAACTCTTGCATATGGTTTCTCTGAAACTTTTCACAACTGGTCCTTGTTTTTGTTATCCTGCATCATTTAGTATATCATTTGTAAATTTTCTCCCATCTTTCTTCACTCACTTTTCCAGGTTATTTATGAGCGTGTGGGACAACACAGATCCCATTTCATTATTTTGAGATTCTTTACATCATTCTGTAGGAATGCGTACCCAATTTGGGAACATGTGAGCAGGGGACTGAGCCCCCTTTTCAGACTAATATCATAACCACCAGCCTGCCTTCTTGAGAACTAGATTTAAACGCAAATTTCTATGTTTATGCTAAATTAAGGTTGAATTCAATAGGAATCAAATAGAAAGGCATTATAAGAAATGAAGGGTAGAATAAAATATTGTAGAGACAACCTTTTGTCTTCTTTCAATATTGTAGGATGATATTGGGTGAGGTTTGTTTTTTTCTTTTAAGACCACTATTTCCTTAGGATCAATCTAGAAAATTCTTCTCAGAGATGTACCCATCTTCCCACTACCCATTGTGAAAGAGCTATTATCTCCTGGGTTCAACAAAAGCACTTAAACACCTGCTTACCATCCCACTGATAGCAATTGATCTATTACCTCTTGATACCTGGCAGCTGCACAGCTGTTACTAGACAAAATAATAATTTCATCAAATATTCTGGTTTTAAGAAGGATGTTGAAGGCTAGGAAGAGTAATCAGTAGTACTTAGTAGTAAGTGAAAGATGTTGAAGGTGACAGCAAGAAAGGAAGTAGTGCTACCAGGAGAAGAGGTATCTTTGCAATTATATGGTGTAATTCATGGATATATTGATAGACTTTCTTTGTTGTGTGTTATTAGGTCAGTGTTCTCTGCAGCCATCATACAGTGTTTTCCTTTCATTGATCAGTACCTTAAAAAGAAAATCTAGGTCTGAAAGTACTATAAAGGAGCTTTCTGCTTTTAAACTACTCTTGTAAGTCATAGTTGGTCCTTATCCAACTGAACAGATAAGTCAAATAGTGGTACTACAGGCTCAGTCTTGTGAGATATTAAAGACCCCAGTTTCATAGATTTTTGGACACTCCAAGCACTACAGATTCGGTTTTTATCTTTTGGCTTCCTGCTGTGAGGTTGGAAAAGTTTGTCTGAAATGCTGGAAGCATTACAGGTGGTTTGGGTCTTGGAGGCCAGTGAACTGAACATTTCCAACAAAAAGGAAAAGGCACCAAAATGAAAAAGGGGTGATAACTATTAATGCTATGTCTGGAAGAGGCAGGAGAGGTGTGGTGCATGCAGATTTACTGAAGTAGCAGGTATAGGATAGAGATACAGGAAGAAAGTACAGAAACTAAGCTAAATGTGCATCCTGAGACTCTTGTCATTCCAATTGCGGTCTCAAGTTTTTCCATACATAGCAATGCCATCTATACTGAAATCCATACTGTACTGATGAACTTCTTGCTGTGCTTATAAGAGCTTTTGTGCCCTGTTTTTCAGAAATTTGTGCTGTCTATGTGTAGATTCTGCTTCAAAACTTAATTCCTTTACTAGGGTCAACTCATGCCACTCTGACCACATTGCTTTTATTTAATGAACAGACACTCTTAAATTACTGTCTCCATGTTGACTTGTGTACCTTCAGTGAGACAGATAATTACATTCCTTGCCCACTTTTCCTAAAAACTAAATAATAACAGCTGCTATATACTTATACTTCATATATTAGTCCATAAAGGGGGGGTGTCTTCATGCCTGTATCAGTGGTTCATATGTCCTATTACTGCAAAAGAAACAAAGGAAGATAGAGATTAACCAGTTTTGCTTATTTTACTCTTTAAGGGAGTACAAGAGAACCCCGGGTTTGTTTGGTTTGGTTTGGTTTTTTTGCTTTAATTCTGGATCACTAGCAGTTATCAGTCTAAGTTTTTAGGCCTTGATCCTATGGAAATACTGTGCTTAACATAATGTGAATAGTTCTTCCCACTGCAGCTTGTGTGCTGTGTTGGAATTTGTGGGGGTTTTCTTCAGGACTGATCCTTTGGTGCTATTCCAGCCAAGGATGCAAATCTTGCAACATATTACAGAAAACTCTGTGGTTTGTGGTTTCAAAGTAGGTTTGGGTGGAATTTTTTTTTTCTCTCTGTCTTGCTTAGCAACTTTGAAACATTTGTGTAGCTGTCCCCATCCTTTCCACTCCTGGAATTTTACAGATCACAGGAAGAACTGCAACTTTTAGTCCTATAGAAATCAGATGTTCAGCGTTGTTTTGAACATATATAATTATATGTAACGATTATAAGAGAGCATACTCTGAAGCCATTTTCCTAAATAGTATCAACATGAAAATAATATCAGATCAAGTATCTTATCTGCATTTACTAACACTTTAATCACTAAAGTGGTTTCTTATGGTTTTCTTCCATTTGTCCCGTTTATATTTTTTAAAATACATCATTCATCTTTATTAGATTGATCCATTTCAGATTTTTTTTCTCATCAGGTTCATGATGTGGGGCTATTATTCTTAGAGCTGCTTGTTGGATAAATTTTTTATTCCTACAGACACTTGTAAGTCAACAAACAGAACTAATTTTCAGTTAAATCTTAACATACTTAAAGAATATCTATTCATATTGGATTTTTCACATCTTTTAATTATGTTACAAATCCTACAGTGTGGGTAGAAAAGTAGAAATAAAGCATATTTTTAAAAAGCTGTAGAGGAAAGCTTTCTGAAAGGTTAAGAAAATAAAGTTATATATATTAAAAAGAAATCACACTGGAGTGCTCCTTAATTTTATTTTCTTCTTGGTCACAACGCTAAGTTCAACACTGGTAGCAGCAGAAGTCCTGTGTTTTTGTATTTTAGTGTTGCGCTACTCTGAAAATAATTCAGGGTATTTTTTTTCAGAGTACATTTCCCTGAACTCCCACTCTGACTTGGCACTGAAATGGAATGTGGGTTAGTTGTCTGGGATGCTTCATATTTCAAAACTAAGGCAAATTATGGTTGACTTGGATGCTCCCAGAATTTGCCTTTCACTTATGTTATTCTGACCTGTTGTACTTTTTGCACTCAAGAAATGTACTGTGAAATTCTTAGAGACACATATTTAGCCATTAAGTTTTGAAAATGTACCTAAATGTATTTTTCTTAAGGAATCCCTACATAAAATAAAAATTCAAGTAAGCAATTTTAACAGTTACTTTTTGTCTTGTTTTCAGCTGGGGTGTGGCATGTGCAGGTTCCAGACAGCTGCATTTGCTGGCTGTATGCTGAGCTGAACTTCCTGAAGAGGGTCAGCCCAGTGAACCAGAACTGTCCATATGCGTCACCTCTGTCTTCAGCCTCACAGAACTCAGGATTTTCCCTGGGCTCTGAATTGTCTTCACATGAAGTTCCTATGTGGAAAGCTCAAGGAGAGGGAGAAGACTGATGGCCCTAGGCCTGTTTTATGAGTTGTGTAAGATAGGCACCCATTTTGCAATGCAGTTGTCTCAACTGGAAAGGCTAGATGGAGCAGAAGGGAATGGTTTTCCCCTCACACTGCCATTTGTAGAATGAGGAAGAAATCTGGCACAACTGGAGTTTGTTAAAGAGTCAGAAGGTCCCCTGTTTTGATACCAACCAGTGAGACACCTAGTATAATAAAGCATCACCAAATGTGTTAAATTTTTTCTGTATAGTTCCAGACACATCAATATTTTTGCACTTGTGTTACGGAATTCGGTCCTTAAGAAAGAACAAGACTTGGGTCAGTGCAGAAGGCTGAAGCAAACACAAGTGCTTTCTCCCTCCCAAGACTTACTAATTTCTTAACAGATAATTTTACAAACTCTGACCCCAACTCTCTTCATGTCCGCAGACCAGCTCGTGTATCTGAACAAGGTGATAAAGTTTGTTGTTGAAACAGCTTCACAACAATTTATTAAACATGCAGGAATGTGATCACACTCAGCAAGGGAAGAGAAGGAATGTAACTGTTTGTTACTTACCTTTTTCTCTGCATCATGTGTTACCTGGATCTGTGCCTTAAGTCACTATCTACTCCTCAGTAAGTTGTTAAAGACGTAAGATCAACGAGTCTGGAGACATACTAAAATGCTGAATTTATTCTCATTTAAACAGAAAATTTTTTACTCTCTGATTCACATTCAAAATGTGAGCTATTAACTGAATTGTAAAAATTGTAACTAAAGGCGTTTCAAGCCCATTTCTACAAGCTGTTGCAAACAGACAGGGCTATGTGTGTTCTAGGTTTGATCCTCTTTGTCAGAAGCGCTGTTCGTTCAGTGACTCGTGGCTGACTACATGGGCAGCTGAGTATTTTGATTATTTTGTGTGTTTTTAAACCTGGGATTGCAGCCTGCAGAGGTTTTTTGACTGATAGCCACTAGAGGGCACTATGCGATTGTAGCTTTTCCAAAGTAGGGCGTGGTAGCCAAATGGAGAACTACAATGTGAAGTTAAATATGATTAAGACTTTTTTCATTACATTCCTAAAGAATCCCCCTGTGTTTTGCACAAAATAGAGTATATTAAGCAAGGATTTTTAGCACCTTTGGCATTTCATTTTACACAATTATTACTCTTGGTGAGGATTTATTTCATCAACATTTAATTCTTGTTCAGTAGATTTTCACAGGGATCTGTAATGTAGCCAGGAAAAGTCCACTATAGTAATTAATGTATGGGCTGTTTTTACCGTAAGACTGAATGAAGAAGCTTTGATGTATGCTGTATAGGTAACCTTTGGTGAATCTAGTTCCATTTTAGCTTAGTTCTTAGAAAAACTTTTCCTTCAAATCATTATGATTCAGCAAGCCATGAATGGGGTGGATCTATGTAAAATACATAAGCAAACTCTTAGAAGTCGTGATTCAAAGGGAAAAAGCTGCATGAATGAATCTGCTCCTTTCTTCCCAATCCTAGTATTTGATGCTTCCTTATCTGATCGATGCTGTATTTTTGTAGATCTTATATGGCCCATTTCCCATATTCCCCCAGAAAAGAAAATTGCATTATTTTTTTCTTTTGAAGTACCTGTGCCTTGAGGTGGTTTTTTCCTCTCTTTTCATACTCCCTTCTGAAATCAGCTGTCAGAGACCTTGGTATGTTTATACATTGTCCTTTTAAAGCTTTTCTGTGTTTTGGGGGAAGACTTTCTCATTGAAGTCATTGGTATCTTTTGGCTTACTGTATGAGCAGAAGGTGGAAAGGCTGTAGCTTAAAACTTGGCAGTAGTTGTAGAAGAAAACATATTCTCAGAAGATAAAGAGCCGCCCAGAAGTCCCAAATTCTTATCATCAGGTCTGCAGTTATATTTACAGCAAATGATTAGTGCACTTGTGGTCAGCAAAGGGATTGTTGCAGAATGGTGTCTCCTTACTTAATAAATTGGTGCTGAGAGGCAGAGCCACTTATTATACTGAAGTGAAATTTTACTACTTCTGTCAGCATTATTGAGTCAGAGCAGCTGTTAGAGGAGTAAACTGAATTTTGAAGAGATTAAATGTTAGGGCCAGCTGTGTAAATGGAACACCTGGTGATGTGGAAGACCATACCCATGACAATGATATTCATCACATAAGAACCTAAATAGACCAGACTAAAAAAAAAAACCTTCCCCTGAGTTGCAGATTCCCAACTTAGTTTGCCAGCCTGTTTATGCCAGTGTTAAACTTGAAAACTTAACTAGCAGGTTTGGTTTGAAGTCCTTGGTGACAAAGCCCTCATTATTTCTATGACAGTTGAACCAAACTATTAAAAAAAAAAGAAAATCACAGGTATCCCTGTATATTTGTTCTTTTTTGTAGTTGTTCTTCACCAGTTATGAAGAAAATTCATAAGAGAGACTATATTTCTATTTACTTTTACAGTACCAGACTGCTTAGCTGGGAAGTCATTTGGCCATATGGAAGGTGTTACTGGCTTTAAATCAAGTGATGAAATGTAAAAATTACTCAAACAATTTGTTTAAGCAACTTAGAATAAACAGCATTCAGGTTACAGTCTAAATGACTGAAGAAGTGTGAACAGTTTATTAAAATCCATGACCTCTCATAGAAGCTAATAAATCTGCAAAGATTTGAGGGTCACACTTTCAGAACGGAGCTTTTATATATTCCCTAGTGATTAGAGTGTATACTTAGGTGATTGATTTGTACGTTTGCATTGATTTGCATGCAAATTAACCAAAGTTTGTATTTAACTATTCATTCTTTTTCTTCTGGCTTAGCTTCAGTAGGAAAAAGTCAGTCCCTATACACTTCACATTACTGCTTTTTGGTTGGACCATTTTTATGCTCAGAAGTAGCTGAAAATGCTGAAATTGTGATCTGTTTCAGAATTTATAATTAATGAATCTTTATGAATCTTAAAATACATAAATGAAATTAATGGAGATTTTTATGTTTTAAGGTGTGCAGGCAAACATGTGACAATTCATTAATATAAAAAACTTTAAAAGAAAATTAAAAGCTGCCCTTCATTTCCCAAGGAAGTAGCTACCCAAATGATGTCTAATGGACTTTGTAGGTGATGCTTTACCACTCATAGGGCCAGAAAAGAAACAGTTTCCCATCCTCTGAAAATTGCTGAGGACTTTAGAGGTTTCTTTTCTCAACCTGAATTATCTCCAAATCTTTAAAATTTTTGCAGTGTGGAGTTAGAGGAAGAAAGGATGGTCAATTGCAATATTTTTTATGGCATTTAGATTGCTTTCTATGAATTTTCACACCTGCTTTCCAGGACTTAGCATAGGTACTTTCTATGAATTTTTCTGATGGCTCTCTGAGAATTTTCCATGATGTTTTCTGGGAATTTCTTATGTGTTTTAGAAATGTCCCCAAGTGCCTTCTAGGAATTCCCCTGGGGAAGTTTCCAGAAATTTTCCCAAAGCTTTCTAGTATTTTTTGGGGGTGCTGTCTGGGAATGTCCTGATGCTCTCTAGGAATTTTTCATGTACTTTCTAGGAATTTTCCCTGTACTCTTTTGAAATTTTGAGGAAATTCTGGAGTTTTATGGGAATTCCCTGGAGTGTTCCAAGTACTCCAGTGTTTAATATATTTCTAGGAATTCCTGCAACTGCCCTACTGCATGTAGAGCATTCCTATGAATCCCTGTCACATAGTAGACTTCTCCAGGACATTCTAGGAATTTGGAGGAAGGGGATGTCTAGAATTTTGCTAAGAACTCCTGCAGCTTGCTAGGGGTTTTCTCAGTCTGAAACACCTTGTTAGAAATTCTGGGAGTTTTGTAAGAATCTTCATAGTTTTTTCCTAGGAGTTTTTGAAGCTTTTTAGGAATTCTCCAAGTATTTTTTTAAATTCTGGGGTCTACAAAATTTTTAGGAATATTTGGGACTTTCTAGGAGTTTTACTGGCCTCTCTAGGACATCCTGGATCAAGAACCTTCCTAGGAATACCTAGATTGAGACCTATGCTATGATTTACTGTATTGAGAAATTTTCAAAGAATTTCCTAGCACTTTCTTGGAATTAATTGATCTAGATCTTTTACAGGAGTTTCCCTGGCCTTTGTAGGTATTCCTGAATGTATAACCTTTCTAGGAATTCCTAGACAGAGACCTTTTCTAGGGTTTACTGGACCTACAACCTTTCTTGGAATTTTCTCACTTCTTATGGGTATTCCTGGATCTAGAACACGGGGTACTTCCTGTTCTGTTCTAGGAATTTCCCTTCCTAGGTTTAGAACCTTCCTAGGAATTTTCGCAGGTTTTCTAGGAAATCTTGGATCTAGACTCCTTCTAGGAATTGCCTGCAAAAATTCTTACAGAAACTGCAGTAATTCCTCATGTCCCATATGCCCTGATTTTGCCTCAAGGCCTAGAAATAGATTTTAACTTTTTTTTTCCTATCAGAGATAAGCATCATCATGTGCATAATTGAGTAGCTGGAGGCATTCTGCAAAAAAACCCTGTTCTGCTCAAAGTGCTTGAATTCCTGTTTTAAAATCAGTTACCACAAAAATTATTTGTTTTTCTCTCTTAAAATTCACTACATTATACGTTGCTCCCAGGAGTGATAATAAAACAGCTTCCGGAGTGCAATTGGCATTCCTTCCTTACTCTGACTCTCGTGTCCCTCTCACAAAGCCTTCTTCCCCACATCCTCTTCAGAGCAGCATTTTTAATAGAATTTGGAAAGCATTTGATTGTAGCTGGAACCCCTTTAAAGCTGCACACTGTTAGCATTCCCCTCTCCTCCATAAACAAGCACATCAATCTATTCTCTGAAAAATATTTCATTCTCCTAGCACCTTCTTTGCCTGCTTGAACCACAAAGAAGAGTGACTAAATGGGGAAAAAGCCATCAATTTACTCAACTGTAAACCCTGCAGCACCACCTTCTTCCACCAAAGAGCCACCCCCTCCACTGAAGAGCTAGCCATTCCTGCATAAAGGACATCTCTAAATACAGAGCACCTTTCGTCAGTGTGGGACATAAGACATCAGAAAATGTGTTGTGCCTATTCGTTGGGTACAGCAGGACAGGGTTTTCCTCTGGGCCGGAGTCTGAAGGGCTTGAAGTCTCTAAAAAGGGACATGAGCAGATGTCCTGGTTTCAGTTGGGATAGAGTTAACTGTCTTCCTAGTAGCTGGTACAGTGCTATGTTTTGAGTTCAGTATGTGAAGAATGTTGATAACACTGATGTTTTCAGTTGTTGCTCAGTAGTGTTTAGACTATAGTCAAGGATTTTTCAGCTTCTCATGCCCAGCCAGGGCACCTGACCCAAACTGGCCAACAG
The DNA here is from genome assembly GCF_947461875.1 of Haliaeetus albicilla. Lineage (NCBI taxonomy): Eukaryota > Metazoa > Chordata > Aves > Accipitriformes > Accipitridae > Haliaeetus > Haliaeetus albicilla. The sequence goes on from NC_091484.1 coordinate 5,879,345, forward strand.
TGTATTCCATACCATGGGACGTCCCATCTAGTTTAGGAACTGGGAAGTGGGGGGGGCAGGGATTCGCCGCTCGGGGACTGGCTGGGTGTTGGTCGGCGGGTGGTGAGCAATTGCCCTGCGCATCATTTGTACATTTCAATCCTTTTATTACTACTGTTGTAATTTTATTAGTGTTATCATTATCATTATTAGTTTCTTCTTTTCTGTTCTATTAAACCGTTCTTATCTCAACCCACGAGTTTTACTTCTTTTCCCGATTTTCTCCCCCATCCCACTGGATGGGGGGGGAGTGAGTGAGCGGCTGCGTGGTGCTTAGTTGCTGGCTGGGGTTAAACCACGACAGCAGACAAGAAGATAAAGATAGGAGTTAATTGCAGGATGCTATTCCTGTTGTTCAGAGAACTACGGAAGTTCTGAGAAATGAACATCACTGCTAATTCTTGAATCTGTCCAGAGTGATCTAGATACACAGGGATTTCCAGAGTGATCTAGATACACAGGGATTTCCAGAGATATCAGTGATGCAAGGAAGTATAAAGCTTCCTGAAGAGTCATCCCATAAGGGACTGTAAGTTTCCACTGATTTCAGTGAATGTTAGCACTCTACACACTAATAGAAATACTCTACTTACTGCAATGCAGTCACATCTGAGGAGGATCACAGCAGTTAGTTAGACTGTATACAGTGACATAACAGACAATGACTTTAGGACCTTGTGAGTCTGTCCTTCTGCCAGTGAGAGAAAGTTTTGCCACAGAGAAAAGAGGAGCAGATATTTCAAGGTAAGTGACAGGAAGAAGAATGTAACATTGTTAAGTGTTAATGCATAATAATATGGCATGTAATACATCCTTTAAGGTCAAGTGTCAGGATTAGGAAAGTATCAGCATGCCAAATTTATGGACTAGAAAAATAATTCCTATGGACCTGATTAGTTAATATATTAAGTCCTTCATATCATGTAATACATGCAAAGGCAAGTTATAAAATGCTTACTTTTCTCCTTCTGCCAAACACTTGGAGCCAAAACCTTAATTGGACTTAAGAAATATGTTTATGTATTTCCCTTTAGGGCACTGGAGTTTTAAACTGGTTTAAGACATATGGCTATTCTCCACAATACTGAGTTAACTTCTGTGGTCTAAATTCATGTTGAGAGAAAGCCATTCCCAGAATGTTCTGTTGCAGAAGTGATTATATTTTTCTGAGAAGGAGGACAATGCTCAAGTCATAGGGGACACAGGGACAGCATGGTCTTATCTGATCAATGGAATATGTCAGAGCTACCCGAAAATTTCTAATCTTAATAGCTTTCTTTTAGCACAAAAAATAAGGGAAAATGAGTTTGTCCATGTAATTCATAAATATGCGCATACTTCTGCATAGGTCTCTTACTAAGCAAGGTGTAATCTCTACAGATACACGTGGTTTGCACCAGGAGGCGCTGTTCCCTTATGATCCCAGTAAGAAAGGCACTCAGCTGCTGTATCACTTAAAATGGTATTAGAGCTAACGCTATAAGGAAAGAGTAGTACAGATAATCTTAGGTCCCTTTAGATGCTAGGAACCCCGAGTGGTGTAGCCACTGCATGCTGTGCAGAAATCATCCATAGAAGAAGCTCTCCCATTTTGATCATTCAAGCTATTACAGAATTTTCTTACAAGAAAACAACTCTATTCATCATTTCTACTGTCAAACCAAAAGGCTGTTTAGATGAGACCTTCTTACTGCACTTTTAGGTAAAGGCAAGGCCATGCATGTGGTGTAATCACCAGTGCTAAGTGAGAGCTGCCTGCAGGCTCTGCTGTTACCATCAGCTGACTAAGTTTATCCTGTGGCCAGGGAATTTGTGCAGCACAGCACATGCCTGAAAGCCACACTGTACATGCAGCATAGCGCAGCACCGCACAGGCCTGGTCGTACTGAGGCTAACTGTTCTGTGGGTCTCTAGCTCCTCGATGTACAATTGTCTTCCAGTCGGGATCACTACATATGTGTCCTTCCTACAGCTCAGCTGAAAACTGGAAAAATCTACCTCCCAAGTGGGATATGAACTGGGGTTTGAAACTATGTGGACCATAATCATAAAGGCTCCCACATCCATACCGTTGCTGCTTGAGAAATGTTAGTGCACTTAAATGTCTCATATACCTAATGGAATGAGACTGTTGGCTTTTAGCTTAGCATTCAATAAATATACTTTGTACCTACTACCAGTAAAATTATCAGTAGATGATCATCTATTAAGATAAGATACCTTTTCTCTTATTGCTCAGAACAGACCAAAGGCTAACCCCAACTTATGCCACTTCCCAGTCTTTGAAGGAAAAAAATGATACACGTGGGACACCATACTGAACAGAATAATGGCATCACCTGTCTTTAGGACTCTGGTAGTGAAACAACTCAGCTAGTGCTACTTTAACACCAGCTGGCCATGTTCAACACACCACATATTTCTCAAAGCCACTGTTTAACTCAATCTTGGGCAGAAATTTCCTGACATTGAGATGTGTCATGCTGTATAACTGCAAGTGAAGTAACTAGCATTAATCACTACAGAAAGTTAAAATGGAACTGCAAGATAAAATGCTATAAAAAATACTCAGCAAAAGAAGAATTAGATAATTTAGTAGGTCCGTAGCTTGAACATATAGGATTCAGTAACAAAATTAGAAGGTCACAGTTTCCTCTTTTCCTTCCTTCCATTTTACATCACTATGTTTTACATAAGTTTAAGGAGACTAGCTAAAGCACCCATTGCTATACCATCACTCAAACTAAGCAGGTGTGGAACCATTTGTTATTTTGTGACTCTTGGAATAGAACTGTATTTTCAAAAGTGATAGCAGAGAGAACAGTCTATGCGAGCCATGTTAAAGCTTCATAATGTGAGTTCAGTTTAAGACTCGTGCATCTTTGGTTCATAGTCTTGTCTTGAACTGACTTACCTTACTTCCCACGAAGCATGAGTCATTGTTCTTGATTAATTCTGATAATAAAATTGCATATTAGAAGCCCTGTAGGAGGAGAAATAACCACTGAGGCACTGTGGGAATGAGGGAGTCAGCTTAACTGCCTGTGTAGCATATCCTTTGGAAACTACAAAATGCCTCTTTCATTATTGTTACATAATATTAATAGGCAACAAGCAGCATTTGAGAAGAGCTTGAACTGCAAAACTGGTGTGACAACTTAGAGAAAGCCACTGTTCTGTGCTTCCTGTTGTAATGTTACATTGAATGGGTGTTACGTCAAGGGAATGACTACAATCCAAAACATGAAGGATTTAAAATTAAGAACTAAATCATACTGGCTTTATAATCCTTGTAAATGATGTTACTCAAACTGGCTGGCTTTCATAAAAACTGTAGTTCATTTGGTCAACACATTTCTTTTTACAACTTCTTTCAAGCCAGCTCCAATTATAACCTTAAAATAACATCTTTACTGACAGAAAAAACAAACCTTCAGACAAGACATGTGAAAGCAATCCATTTTCCGTAGCTCAGGTATCTTAATTTTTTTATAATTTTTTTTTCCCCCCAGAAAAGCACATGTTTGCTGAAGTAGATGTTTCAAACAGGTGTTTCATTTCACTGAACTTTTTGCAACTAAATTTGGGTAGGTTAAGATCTAAGTTACAATATTAAAAAAAGTAGTTCTTTTTTTCCTGTTTTGTCATCTAGTGTTTTCTCTTTTACTTGCTGCAACCAGGCAATATCTAGCAGCAAACTGGAAATTAAGATTCTAGAACTCTCATTCATTGCTTTGTATGAGCTGGTTGGACATGTCCTGAAATAAACAAGTTAAACTAAAAGGCCAAGCAAAACCTCTACAAGAAACGATACAGAAAAATATCTGCCTACATATTATAAAGGATAGTCCTCTACTCTTTTTGATGTGGAATTTTTAACCAAACACTAATGGTGCTGGGTATTTCATGTTGCAATTAACATGCTGCTGATCAGTCCAGCTGTTAGACTGAGCTCTGTAGTATCTGTTGTAACATCACTTTCCTTATAAGTGTTGAACACTTTTCATCTTCAAAGCTAACACAGATGATTTTCATAATGCACTTGGGAAAATACTCTTTGGGACGGAGTTTGTCACTTATAAGTGACTAGTGGCTAAATTTACATTTGCCCAGTACCTGGAATAAGGGGGCTTTGTGCTGTGATTTGGACCTCTGTATGCTGTCAGGCAGAGGAAACTGCATGAGGTGGTCGTGAACACAGAAGGAATAAAAACTGTGCTTAGAACTTTGTGGCTCAGTAGTTTCATACCTGGACTGTGGTCAGTCTCTTGAGAACTACCTAGTAGTTTCTTCTGTCTGTAACTGAAGAAAGAATTTTTTAGTGTATTCTCATCATCTGCCTGCATCTGACTACATTATGCTCTTTCAAAATGCATCTGAAAAATGCAGAATGCGATTCTTGTAGGCCTGCTGGTATTGGACTAAAGGCCTGTTATTGCCTGGAGCCAGTGATGAAAGAGTATTTATCAGTCTTTGAATTCATGACACTGAGTACAACGTTTAGTCAGAAATGAGAAAAGGTTGCACACAGTTAAGAATTCAAATTATATCAAATTCTGTATCTTTAAAATAGCTTTCATTATAAAGGAGGGAAATTACATTTTTAAAGCTATGCAACGTGGTAGTGAAAAATCTTGATAGAATCTTCAATTATTTCTTCTGTACAGTAGCCAAACAGAACATCTTCTAGACAAGAACTCCAGATTTCCTGTAAGTATGCCAAAACTTGTCCCAAAATATGAAACGAGTGATTTGGAAACTGGATCATGATTTTTGTGTCAGAGAAATATTTAGTTGACTGATCTAAGGAAACACTTGGTTTATCATGGATTAAAAAGATATGATCCTCTCATTCTTCTCATTTTAGTTTTGAGAAAGACTGGTGTATGTCCATCTCTTAGCACACATCTGATTCAAGTTAAAAGATGCAGTCTTCAAGATTTTTATTTTTAATTCACAAATTGATTAATTTGAAAATATTTGGATATTCCAATGTAAATTGTCCTACTATTGCAATGGGTTTGGGTGAACTGATGGTGCTACCTGAGCTCACAGCTTCTTTCCTTGGAAGGGAAAAGTACAGATCCCCAGCTTGAATAAGCTGGATTGGTTTACATTTGTTTGGATTTACCTTTGGATGCACTGAAGTAATTTGTAAGCATTTAATATAGTTACTGTTTGAGAGTTGGTTTGTTCACAGTTTTTAGCATGTAAAGTGTGTGGACCATGTGATGTTTGTAGCTGGCAAGGTTTTACAGTGGTTTTACTGCAATGAGGAAGGAATCAAAGAGCATTTTCCAGTAAGGGTTTAAAGGACCTTGTCTTGTGCTTAGTGTACTGAACTCAAACTGTCAGAGGATATGATGGTGTCTGTAGAAACACAAGGAATACATACAAAAGAGGGGTTATAATGACACTGAAAATATCAAGTTTAAACACAAAACTGAGCAGAAACTTTATTTCTTTTTTAATACTAGTATATGATTTGGTTGCTGCAGTAAAAGGTGACAAACTATGACTAGGTCTTTTCCAGTCCTCTCTGAAGTAAGATGTAAAACATGGAGGTTTAAACAGCTTATGAAAAAAATTCCAAACGAACAGGTAGCTGTGACTTCAGTATTGAATTTTGTTTCAAATATGGTAGCCAGGGCCCAAATTCTGCAGCAGAAGTTTTTGTCTTGTGAGGTGAAATACATTAAAGTTCACACTTTTCTTATGACCTAAGACAACTTATCACGACTTTGGGCCAAAATATTCTATAGTACTTATCTGTATGATAAGTGCTAGTATAGACAATTACTCACTTGGCCTTTTGTAAGACTTGATGATGAAGCAAAGTCATTTAAACCTACTTTTCACAAAGCTAAATTATTTACTTTAACAATACTCATCACCCTCATTTTCTATATTTCCTTGTTCTTTTCTCCATCCAGCTGTTGAAACTATTGGAAAAGAGATCTAATACCTCAAGAGCAGAAGTTTTTATATCATCTATATTAGTTCCTTTTTGTAAGAACCCTACTTAAAAATCTTTTTTGGCAGGAAGAAAATAATAGAGATGAGAAGCATCTGATAGCAACCAAACTGAAGGCCTACAAAATTTTCTATCCATAACAAATGTTAACAAAGGCAGATGCTGCATTAACTACACATCTGTGCTGCTGGTCTGTCCCGTGAAGTATCTTTGGCATTTCAGTTTGTAGGTTTATATGCAGAATATATTTTTTTAAATTATGTATTAATTAGGAATTTCAATTAAGGATAATCAGGCATGTTCTAAAAATAATTATTTCTGATTGCATTAAGATTTATATCACAAAAATTCTTGGTCATATGTGTTTGAGATATATTGACCAAGACTAAAGTGATGGAAGTTTTACAGCCTCTGGCAACATTTCAGTGTGCATAAAGAGATGCATCTGTTAATGAAGCTGTAACGACACCCCTAGATAATGCCATAGCAAAATGGTCTCCAGTATGATGATGAGGACTCCTGAAATGTCCTGAACTGACTTTATAAAATTTCTTAAAAGCAAATTGAAAATAACCAGTGTTAGTTACATCATTATTTTGGGGGAAAGCTGTTAAAAAATAAATGGTCAGGTAATACTGATGAACTGTGTAAAATGCTTTTAATACTGTAAAATTTGGCCCAATGTAGTGAAGAAACATTCAGCTAGCTGCAGGGCACAGGTCGCATGCACCATTCTGTCTTGGCTTTGTCACTGACCTTGGGCAAGTCTCTCTGATTAGGGACACGTAAACAAGTTACTTCAGGGCAAACTGCTGTGTGAACTTGAAATACATCAGCTTCTCGGCAGTATTGCCAAACAGACGTTCTTACCCCAGGACAAGAAGATAATCCACCTCAGATTTACCTCTTGAGGTAAGACAAGAATTTATCCCCTTTTGAAATAATTACTTTTTAGGATAAGGATGCATATGTACCTATTTCTCATGGAATAACTGGAGCTCTTCAAGTTTATACCCTTGCTTGCCCTCCAGAAACTTCTTTGTGTATTCCTATTCTCTGCATCTTTCTTTGTGTGCATAAAGAAATAATGTTTTTCATAGTTCTGTTAGAGTAGTATAAGATCTCCAGATAAAAGTGGAATAGGTGCAATAATTCCTTTTTTACATATAAGATATAAATTATATGACAATGGATTTGGAATCAGAACAGCATACTACGTTGGCCTGTTTCTAGTCTTGGTTTGTTATAACTAAAGCTGTGGGAGTAACTTTTTTTTCTGGTTCACCAGTTGAATGTAAAGATGAGAAATTAAAAGCACCTTGTTTCCAGTTTGCTCAAATTAAAGGCTTTTATATTTTTTCCTATAAATTGCTATGCTAATTAACTTCTGAAGGTAATTAAAAAAAATTATTTCAGCAACACTTTTAAAAATATGTTTTCCCTTACACAATTTCCTCAAATGAATGGAGATTCTTCAATAATTTAGTGAACCTGACTTTATTTTATTTCATTCTATTCTATTTAATTTCAATTGTGAGTGTGCACCCTGCATACGAAAAGATGTTTTGGATGAAAAATTTCATCCCCAAAGTGGCTGCACTTCAGCTTTTTTGATAAACTTAAGCCATTTTAATAACCAGCAATCTGAAGTGATCCTGATTCTGCTCTAGCCCTTTTCCTTGAACAGGTGAAGGTGTTTGTTTGTATGCTTATCCAGTTCAGGGAATTCAAATGAAAGCAGGGGAGGTTGCAGGGTTATTTTTCTGGTTTAGCTCCCTACACTATCTTGTTGTAGTATAAGAGTCGTATCTTATACAAGAGAAATGGCTAGAGTGCAGCTGGCATGAAGGTAAAGATTAGTTCTTTTGGCTGAGACTAGGTGTTCAGTTGACACAGCGGTATCATGGAACTGCACCTTCAGTTTCTCCATTTGAGAGCAAAAATGGATTATTTAAAATCTGAGATTCCTTTTATGAAGTATATTTGTTGACTAAATACTTTTTGCACATTCGAACCCAAGCATAGACACTATTTACAAAGAAGAGAATACAGATGTAAATTATGACCTAAGCATTTGGGGTTCTAATTCTGTATGGAAGCTGAATATTAAAGGCTTTGTATAAAATTTGGTGCCTAGTTCTCCAACTGCTAAAATGCCAGCCTGGCTTTCAAAACTCTATATGCAAAACAGAATGGCGTAGGCAATTTGTATAGCCACATACATCCAACTAGCTAGCTCCTTCTGTGTCTTTATTGATATCTGCTTTATTTATGTTCTCCCAGAGCCTTTCTTGGTTTGGTGCTGCCATTTGGTTGAATTCTAGAGAAAATTTTAATGAAAGATATTAGAAGAAGTCATCGCTATTTATATCAAGGGGAAAGAACAGCTAGAATTCATTGCCATTCAGCGTCACTACCCTTGAACCTGGTATAGCTCTACAGCCTTTAGGTCTGCATGTTACTACGCAGTAGGACCAGTCACATGTCTGATCCATGGAAATGAGTACATCTTTGAGCACAAATTCCATGCCTGGCACTTTCAAAATTTGCTGCTGCATTAAAATAGGCTTCTGCACTGAGTACACATTTTGCATATATGTAAATGTAAGTTAAAATGTAAAGTAAAATAACTTGGTAATGTTGGATACCACTGAAATGTATGGGCTGCATAGTCCCACCAGAAGCATGTTACCTTTTCCTCCCTGGGTGAGATAATGCATTTAAGCTTCTAGCTAGTCATTTTTTATCCTTTCAGAGTCTGCATAGTAAGGCAGGAAAACATGTTTTCAGTGGGTTAGAGCTATTAACCAGCTCAGATTTCATGTTACACCTGACCACTGACAGCCTGGCAAAAGGGGCATGCATAACATGTCTTAGCCGGCTGGGCCTTTTCAGATTTCTCCCTCTTCCCTACATTTTCCAGGGAGAAGAGGATTATGTTCCTGAGGAGACCAGTGGAAGAGCCTGGTCAGCATTCTGCACTGATCCCAGTTGGTTATTTTTTGCCAAAGAGCGAAGGCACAAAGCAGAAAATCAGTCAGTGGAAACTTCTAAGTGCTAAAAGGATAAATCTTCCTTGATTGCCTGGCTTGCTTTTAAAGAAATGTAAATTTTCACTGGTGTAGACTGATGTAACATATCCACTGATCTTACAGAAAACCTAGTTCCTGAAGTTTCCTTTCTCTCCCAGTTTTTTCATCCACATCCTATGTACAAAGTAGATTTAGTAATATCCTTCAAGAGTATTATGGACAAAGAGGGCCTTTCTTGTTTGTGCTCATTCTAGTGTAGTAGCAGGGAAACAATTTCAGCTGTGCAGGCAAAAGTGAATTTTGCAATCCAAAGCCTGAGGGCATAACTAATTACCCCTGGAGGGTGGGGCTTGCTTGGGTAGCATGAGTAAATTGTGAAAATGAAAAAAAAGGGGGGGGGGGGGGGGCTACTTCTCTTTCTTCCTTCCATCCCCAGTCACTGCCACCCAGTATGATCTGACCCATTCCTCAGTGGCAAAAGATGACATCCAGGTTCTGTAGGACTCTAGTACAAGTGAGGTAGGACACAGTCCCTTCGAAGACCTGTTTTGTTGTCAGCAGTCTGCTGTCTTAGGCAGGAGATACTGTTCCTATACTCCCAGCCATTCCTGGCAAGAGGATTATATGCATGCTGTAAACGGTGAGGAGCTGGCAAACTTATGGCAGAAAAACATGTTGGCAGGGAGAGGTTTTGCTTGAGCCTGCCATGGCAAGGCTGCTTCTAATTCTTAAGGCAGGGAGGGGGAGAACAAGCAGTTTCTTCATAATACAATCTTACAGCAGTGATTCCACACCAAGCTCGAAACTGTTTTCACAATATAAAGGGTTTGGGGTGATTTTTGTGAAAACAGAAGTATGAATGCCATCATTTCATCTAAATGCTTCACCAAATGCTAAAAATCTTGAAATATTAAATTTAAGATAGAGCTGGAATTATTTGTCAGTCTGATTTTAAATGAGGATCTCACTGGTTTTTAACTCCATTGTGAATGTGACCAGCTGTATTTCTTCCTGTAAGCAGCTCTCTGATTTGGTTCAAGTGGCACCTGGATCCAGCAATTAAGTCTTCATACTGTGCTCCTGGGCATATGATACATGTGTAGAGAAAAAACAGGAGGAGGAAATTAAAAGAGTGTCCTGCAAAGTGAACTTGAAAATATGTTGAAAAGGAACTCTGGAAAGAGCTAGTGAAAAGCGTAAGATAAGTACGCTAACTGAGAAAGTGCAATGGCTCTGCTGACAAGAGAGCCTGCATAGAGTAGGGCTCTTCTTGGGATGGCCTGGTGCATGCTATCAAGTATCCTTTCTTACAGCTAAGCTTCAGGGTGAGTATATGTGAGGGCCAACTAAGCTGCATACAAAGCCTGGAAAATAATTTGAGGTATGGTAATTTTTTTTAATACGTTTTGACTTCATCGTGCTTGATGTTTCAGCTCTCATCCTTTGATTATGTGCATGATTAAGCATCTAAATGTTTGCTGCCTTTGTGGGTTTTTTGTTCCACTTTAAGTTTATTTTATGTTTGTCTGGGTTTGGTTTCTATTTGAACCAAATGAAAATTAATAATTATATGATTGTAAATAACTTGGTTAAGATTTAAAATGAAAAAAGCAGGGTTTTTCTTTCTGTTTCTATGTATCCAGCTCCTTTAAGAAACCTTATTTTTTGTATTATAAATTCTCAGCACGTTATTGTAATCTTGAAGCTTCAGTATAGTAAAGTTGACTGCCCAGAAACCTACCTACCTATGCAGAAGCACAATTTGACAGAATCAGTCTTTTCCAGTTATTGTTAAAAGGTGTATCTTTGTAGAATGGTGGAAAATTCTGTTAAGTTTAGAAGAAAAATGGGAGGAACTGTGGAGGTTGTTTGTTTTAATCTAGCCTTATTATATTTGTTCCTGTCTACGTTTTCAAGTCTTCATTGCTATGACTGAAAGAGTAAAGGGAGCAGAAATCATGCCTAAATCAGATTGTCTTTCTAGGGCAACTAATAATTACATCTGCTGGGTCTTTTTAAAATGGCTGGTTGCAGCTAAACACTGTTGACAGTTTAGAATTATTCAAGCCATTCTGTTCTGTTCCTGATTCTTCAGAATCATCCTCACAAGAATAGAGGTTGTTCTGTTTAGCTGGACTTTCTAAAGATGTAAGATGAAAGGCTATTTAAAATTTGTAGGATTATGTTTCTATTTTTCAAGCTATATTTTTAATATTACCTACTAAAGGACAGGAATGACTTTTTTTAGTTTTAATCAAATCTCAAGGGTTTGTGTTGGTTTTTTTTTATATTTGGCATCTTTGAAGATAAGTTTCATGGAAGTGACTGTTTTGGAACTATTATTGTTTTTCTGGGAGACTGAAAAATTGTCATTTGCATGGTTCATGCACACCAAGATTGCTTGCTTTCTGTAAGCACGCCACAAGGTGAGCCTGCTCCCCAACTGTTGCGTTAAACCGTAAAGAAGTTTGGCAGAAAATAAACTCCCTTGCGTTCCAGCTTGTCCTTAGATATCAGAGGGGCTGGGGGCAGCTAGGCTTAGATTCTGGGTGATGCCCAATTCAGCACTGTAAATCTGGTCTCATTCAATATATTGAACTATCACGGTTACAAATGCACTAATAGCACACTGTACTTTCAATTTAGTTGTGTTCAATGAACTAGAACAACCAAACTCCTTAAGTCTGGCTATTAGTGCATCCATCTGAAGATAAGCTGGAACGCAAGGGGGTTTATTTTCTGCCAAACTTCTTTACACTTTAATGCATCCACTGACCTTATGAAAGGGGCAGTACCTAGGATCAATGTGATGATTCAGTGGTACTAGAAAACAGATTAGATAATTGAGTTTTAGGACTAAAATAAGGAAAAACCTGAGAGCTTAACCTAGGAATTGGGGGATGAATCTTGAATTTCATGAGTAGTTGTGCTTTTTTGTACCTAGAGACAGGGGATAAGCCAATGACTGCATGAGATTGCAGATTTCACGCTTCAGGTGCATTTGCATGTATTGTATTGAAATTTCTCCTGGAAAGATTGTGCAGTTGAGTAACTACTGACAATTAGTCATTCTTACTATATTTTTCAGATTGGGAGTCTTAAAAGAATAAATTTGTTACTCTTATGTAGTCTTCCTATTTATAAATACTTTAAAATATGCTCTGTTAGTGTCTAAAGTTAAGCTATTTCTCTTTCTTTTTTTCTTTTTCAACTATGTAGTGTCTTGAACTGTTTGTTGTGAGAGGGACTGCGACATGAAATACAGAATTTGAATGTACACTTGATGGTAGTGAAAATTGAATTTACTTCAACTACATTAAACAAGTTGCCCATATTCTACTTTGCTGCTTGTTGACTAGGGAAAGTTTATGAAATCCAGTGATAGTTCCTTCAGAGCTTTTTGTATTTGGTGGCTTTTATATGAAGATGACCAAATAATGCCATGCAGTTTGTATGAGAAGAACTCCCTAGGGCCTTGGTTTATTTTGGTGAAGAAACAGTTCTTGGTAAATGGCTAGCAGAAGCAAAATAGAAGAAATATATGTTATCTCAGTATTTCAAAATAATTATGTGAGGAGCTAGGTTTCTGACACCATCTTTAGTCAACTAAATAAGTGGCCTGGTTTTCAAATATTCTGAACACTGTAGACACCATACAGAAATGTAATCCTTTAAAAATAATTTCTGGGAATAATTTTTGAGTTTACATAGAATCTTAGAATAATTTAGGTTGGAAGGGACCTCTGGAGGTCATCTGGTCCAAAGCCCTGCTCAAAGCTCTTTGTAAGTTAGATTCAACTTCAGATTTAGCTTAGGTACCTCACGGCCTTGTCCTGTCATATAGTTTTACCAAAACTGTTTTTATTTTGACATATCTTGACACTTATGTGAGCTTCTTAAGTATTTGTTTTGTAGGCAGCTGCATATAGCAATTGCTGAGATCAAAAAGGGATTTAAAAGATTACCATAATACTCTGGAAATCAGATATTGCTTAGACATCCATTGGTTTAAGGAATGTTACAAGCTGTTCATTATAGGCTGACCTCTAAGAAGTTGTTTATTTCTTCAGAATGTAAAGCAAGTGCTATTAATTGTTTTGCAAATGAGAATAGCATCTTATGGAAACTTAATGTCCACGTGTTAGTTTATTTATTTTAATTTTGTGCTCATTGTTTTTCAGAACTTGGCTTTCCTGCTTTTTGCACGCTCAATTATGCTAGTATATTCTCAGCATTTTAAGCTAATATCTATAGAATTTCACATTTTTGTTTCCTTCTGCTTTACAGTCAAGAGATTTAGATTAGAAAGACTGTCAACTTGACTGCAGAGGAAGAGATTTCACTCAAAAATGTTCAGAGAAATCCTGAAACAGTGACATAATTTCTTATTTGTTTCCTTTGTGGACAACTTCACTGTTTGGGGGGTGGGGAGGAGGAGAGCACTTTTTTGGTATGCTATCAGAGAATTAAATTGCAGCCTGTGTTGTTCACAGGCATTGGAAGTAATTACTAGGTTTGAAAGAAATTTAAGTGTTTGAAAATGTCTCAAATATAATTGATATATAAGCCAGCAGGGGACTATTGTTCTAGTCAACATAGCCATGGCATTTCAGTTTATTTCACAAGCTCTTTAGACTACTGTATGAGGAAGGCTTCTGTTCATCATTTTTTAATTTGATTTTACCGTGAAACAAAGCTGGCATTTTAGATTGTGTTTTGTAAATTACTATTGGCAAGGTTATGAACTTGGTTACCACCCTCATCTAAAATGTCTTCCAGTGTTCTTTCTTCCCTTGGTGTCTGTAACTGATTCTATCCTCCAATACATGTGGAATTTTTCCTTCTCTGTATTTTTTCCTTGAGTCATATCTTCTGGCTTGCTCCATAAGATTTCCTTACTTGACTGGTGGTCTAGTTGTTCACAGTTCTCATCTGTCTGTATCTGTTCTTAAAACAAAATTTCTCACTGTAAAAAATTTTCTATTTGAAGTGGGATGGCAGCATTCCTTTTTAATATCTGTTCTCTCTGTTCCAACATGGCTTGCCTTTGGCTGGAGTTCTTGCATGTCTCCAGGGATATTAGTAACCCACTTTGGAAGGGAATGGAAATTCTGTTTTTCAAAGGTTTTAAGTCTTTTAAACTGATATTGTTCCAAAATGAGTCCACCCCTTCCAAATTTAAATTCTTTTCTTGAAAGAAAATATTTTTGTTTTTCACTCTCATAGGAAAAAACTACAAATAAAAATCCATATCAAGATTAACAGTGAAGTTAATAATTATTTTTGAATGAAACAAGATTTTTTTGCATAGTATTGGAATTAGTAGTGGGATTATTTTCCACCCACTTGGAAAAGAGAGATGAGCAAAGTCAGTACCGTTTTGTGTAGTACTTTAAATTTAACAAAATTATAACAAGTACTAAAGAATTAATCCACATGGGTTATTTAACCGTGGTTTGGTTACCTAACCCTTTTTTTCATTTATTATCTAGTTATATACTTGCAATGTTATTCTACTTAGTTCCTTCCAACCGAGTCTAAGCCTACTTTATTGCATCTTTTTTCAAAGCATATAATTTTTCATGTCTTCAGTATAACTTTTTCTATTTCGTTGAGAAACACTACTTCTTTTTTGTGGTTGGTTTTTTGGTTTTGTTTGTTTGTTTGTTTTCTGGCTATGAAAGCCTTATAGGTTGGCTCTTAACCCGAAAGGAAAATATTCCAGATACTTCCTCCCAGGTATGCCTGTCACTGGTTCATCTGCTTTATCATAGAAATAAATGCCTTGGAGGATAAAAAAAAAAAAAATCAAATAACTTTTCAGTTGCGAAACTACAGTAATCTATATTGGCTAATGATCTGTTTTCAAATGTGTTGTATGAATCTGCCCTTTCCCTTTGAATCTTGGAATATTAAACTCACTTTATTTTGGGGCAATTGATGCATATTCTTCTTATTTAAATGCACATATGTATCAGTGCACTGACAAGTATTTATTTTTCATGATACCAGTACTTCATTTTTCCAAAAGAATGTTCACTCTTCACCCTTAAGTAGAGATCTCTTTATTTACAGTATTGATTGGTCTTAATTACTTTTTTAAATTATTCCCATGAATCACTGAGGCTTAGATTTTTGCAAAGACTAGCCCAGCAGACGCTGCACAGAGAGCAGAAATATTCAGACAGTTTGTGCTTTCTTACTCCTTCCACTGAACCGGCAAGTCAGGGGGAGAGGGAATATTACATGCACAAGTTTTGGCGTTTTCTTCCCTATAGTAACTATATAGTTGTTTAGTCCCATAATTTGGTATGATGCTGGAGTGAATCATACTTCCATTATCTCCTCTACACAAATGAGAAGGAAGTAGAGACTGAGCTGCTGAAAATAGAGCACTGAAATCCTGACCCTGCTGGAGTCAATAAATAAAGTTCATCCTGATTTCAGTATGGCAAGGATTTCCCCATGTCTTGAGGGAACACCTTGCATGTTACATGCTGGTACATGTTCTGCAAGGTTCTTTCTTTGTAGCTGAGCCTGGATGTGTTGACTGTCCCTAATTAAAGTAATCTAGGAAATCTAGGCAGCTGAGCTTAAAAGTTAGCCTTGAGTGTGTATACTGTATACATATAATACATGTCTTGTAATACTTAAACGTTTAGGTATTTGCCAAGAGTGGTGCTGTGTGAAATTGTTTGAAGAATATAGTCTCTCTTAAGAACACGGACTTCCTTTTCTTTCTTTTTTTTAAATCATTTTTTGACAAAATGTAAACTATTGCACATACTCTTCCATAAAGTAAAACTTTATCTCTTATCATTTCATTACTGGCTCTCAAGGGGAGTGACATAAGGTTGCAATCACTCTAAAGAGAATGACCAGCATGTGGAATAAAGAAAAATAACTGTTGCTTACCTTTTAGGAGAAAAAAATTACTTTTCTCTTTGAGAGACATGGAGGGACATGATAAACAGTAATAGTTCTGTCCTTTTGCCTTGAGTAGCAGAAGGTGACAGTGAAAATGGAGTATGGTTCTAGCAATAATGGAACTTCTTTTAGACCAAGAGATAAGGAGGGCTTTGAGTAACGTGCATGTTTTTTCAGGAGAAACATACAGAATTTTGTAGACAAATCTATCTTCTTCCTTATCTTCAT
This sequence comes from Haliaeetus albicilla, assembly GCF_947461875.1. Lineage (NCBI taxonomy): Eukaryota > Metazoa > Chordata > Aves > Accipitriformes > Accipitridae > Haliaeetus > Haliaeetus albicilla. The sequence goes on from NC_091484.1 coordinate 5,895,545, forward strand.
TACCATATGTATTCTGGAGAAAGTCTAGGAAAATGTCGAGTGTGTAAGTGGAAAGAAGTTAAAGTTGTATTAATCTCTGGATGAAATTATATAATTTACCATTATACTTCAGTGTCATCATTTTAGGTTGGTACTTTGAAAGTGGACTGTAAATATTAAGGATTTCACTTTCACAGGGATGAAAAAGAAATGCACTGGTTTTCAGATAAGGACATTCACTAGGTAATATAAAGGCAGCCCAAGAACACAATGGAAATTTCATATTTAGGAAGTGTCTTGCTGAGTTGGTGGTGAGCCCTGTGGTTTCAGTCACTTGGTCCTTCAATTACTGTCTAAGAAACACTGCTTGATGCATGTTGACATACTTTACTCTTGTAACCTTGGTATTTGGGGAAGAAATACGTTTCTTGTTGAACTGCTCACAAACAATTCTGATGTTATTTATAATTATTTAAACTCATCCTCCTAATTACTCTCTTTGGTAGTGACAGTAACCTTTATCTTCTATGTAATATTAACTTACTGAAATAAACTATAATACACATATAGCAGTAATAGAGCTATGTAACTTCCTTAATATTCACTTGTTTATATTCTATTTTAATCGCTTTCTGAACTCTCACAATTTATCTCTTACCAAGGTAAATGTGCAGTATGTAATATTCAGTTCATGCTCTGGGCTGCGAATCGGGAGATGTGGGTCCTATTGTGGACTGTGCCACTGCATTTGTGTAAATTTTGTTAAATCTTTTGCCTCCCTCGATTTTTGCACTGTTTGGCTCTACTGTTTGGTGTTTGAACCATGGTTCAGAAGCCTAGCTAATTCCTTACTTACCTAGTGCTACTTGGTGACGTGTGGTGAGAAGCTGAAGCAACTGCAGTAGGACAAGAGCTGTAGAAGACACGGTAAGGGAGCTGACATTGATGCAGTGGGAATTCCTCTGTGAAATTTAAAAGCTGCCCATGAGTACTGCTGCACCCCAGTAAGACACAAATCCTTAGGAAACCAAGCACCAGTATTTCTACTGATCATAACAACCCACTATTTAACATGTGGCTTTATAATGTATGTGCATAGACTTATTTCAGTTTTTAAGGAGGAGATTAACTTCCATCTATTTGGAAAGAAGCTTAAGCATGTATTTTATCATGTTAGTGTAGTTTCCAAGCAAGGTACAGCCAAAGTACATGCAGGTTGTTAACTGAGGTGATGTGTTCATTTGATCTTGGAAGACCAAGACTTATCTTCCATCCAGTCCTTGCAACTGAATCAAGAACTTTCAGGAGGAGATAAAGGTCTGAACACTAGGTATCTGCTGGTTATACAGATGGCTGAAGCTTACGTTAGCAAATTTCAGCCCAAGACAGTGTAGAAAACATGGCAAAGAACTGGTGTTATTTGCTTTGCTAGCTTAGTGATACTGTGGAAAATAATCTAAAATCTTTGGTTAAAAAAAATAATTTATAAAGATAGTAACAGCATTATTTTTTCCACTCTTGAATATGTGTTATATTCTATAGTACAGAAAGCAGTTACAATTTCATGCTGTTATTAAATATTATCATGCAGGTATCATCAAATACAATAATTAAACCTCAGCAAAGTAGTTTAAACATGCTGTTACTGGTGTGACTAGTTAGTGCTGTGAATGATGGGGAAAAGAGTCTGATTAGGGAGGCCGTAGGCAACTGGGGATAAAAGACCAATGTCAGCAGCATCTTAACTAGCTGAAAAAAGTCTTTGTGCCCAACATGCTGCTTCTTGTGCTTTAATAACTAGTCATCACCTGATACTTTTCCTTTTGACAACCAAGTGTGTACAAAGGTGATAAAAATGTGAACTGTGACCAACATGCTTCAGCCACAGTTTGGGAGTTTTCTTCCTCATGTTTTAAGAGACTGTTTATACAATAGTAGCTGGATCACGTGAGCTACAGAGGAATAGTATGGACCCCTTGTCCAAGAATGTTGGTTTTATAAAAACCAGTTTGACTCGCATTCCCTTCTTGTGGTGAGTATCCAAAAACAGTTACTCTAGAAAGCTAGGCAACCAACTCAAAAGATTAAAAATCCAAAGAGGACAGAGCCCAGCTTTACCAGAATGTGTCTTGTCTTAGTGGCAACAAAAATCTGTATGAAGACAGTATGTGTGAATGCTGGGCCACGAATGGGGACTTTTGATACAAGAGACAGGCAAAGGTAATATTTGAACACTTGAAGATTCAAATTTATACTGGATATCAGGGACTCACCTCAAGAATTTCTTAACCATCAGTCCTAGATATGAAAGACCTGAACTCTACTCTTTCAAGACTTATTTAATTTTATTTTTATTGTACACAGTCTTCCAGAGTGACCCTTTAAATCAAGTTTTCAATTATTATTAATTTGGCTAGAGAGTGGGAAAATAAAAACAAAGAACCCACCCCCGCCCCCCACCCCCCCCCAACAAAAAAATCTCAAAATTAAGTGGCTGCTGGGTAGAGGATGATAAACTGAAAAATGATTGCTTCTAAATTGGCAAGGGAATTTATATGTTATGCCAGGTATTTGTATCTTCTCCCATGAGATGAGCTAAGATTAGGAGAGTAGAAGATGAGAGCCCTTAGGACGGACTGGAATATGGAGAACAAGGCAGCTGGGAATTGCAGAGGATTTCTGTTCCGGGTGGAAGGTGTTGTCTCTAAAATGCAAGTGAAAACTCACTGATGAGGGAGGTAGCAAACATCTGGCAGAGCATAGCACTCTAAATGTGCAAAATTAGAAACCAGGTTCAAGGTGACCACTGGGAAACTCCTCTAAGCCTTTGCAGAACTGCTGTTTTCTTTTGTGAGAAGATGCCGTCATCTGTTTTGTGACACTAGGAGAAAACACTTTCTGCATGTAAGTAACATTTGGATTTAGATATGTAATGTGTGAATGTGTCAGTGCTGTTTGTTTGGAAAATACCTGGGCTGACTGAGTTCCCACTGGAAATCTAGTTTAGTGAGAGCTGATGTGAAACTGCAAAATTATTTCTGTGGAAGAGTTGGAGACAAAGATACTTGTGATGCAGCAAAATTGTGATTATGATATTCTGAGTAGGTAGCTTGGAAATTTTTAAATCAAATAGGTGGGGTTTATTTGAAAAATATGGGCTTGGTGAAGAAAAAATGTACCTATTTCAACATACATGACTGTTTGTAAGTGGAAGTATCTGTCAGAAACTTGCCTGGTTATCTTGCAGGGTGCTAAAAATTCTAGATTTTCAGTATTTGTGGTTTCTTGGCCAGAATACTGTGAATATTCCATAATTCTGTTTTCAAAGCTGGAATGCAAGTGCAAATAACCCTATCTTAAGTGAAGGCTCATGGGACCTGCTGGTTCCCTGCCATGCATTTCAAGGACTGGTAAGTTTGATAGGCCTGGCACCTTTGGGTTGAAGTGGGGGATGTTGGCCTTTTATGCTTCCTGATAGAGCTTGCTCTAACTTTAAGAGGACTTTGTGGAATATCCCTATCTTTTCTGGAGCAACTGAAGCTATTCTCAGAATTAGAACTGGCACATATTTAGCTTTGGCTGCCTAGTTTTATTCTGAAAAAAACCGAACCCCAAACCTATTTAAAAAATTTGGATTTTTTGAAACTGTATTTTCCTGCTGGGTTTTTTTGACTTGAAAATGTGTATGTGAGGGGGTGTCCTATTCTGTCTCTGAGAGAGATTATGCTTCGGATTCATATTTCCTTCATAATAGAAGTTACAAATTTAACCAGCATTCCAGGTTACTAGGATAGTATTGTGCATCTAAAGCTAATAGGATTTCCTCAGGGCACCAAATAATCAATGCCGCCTTCTAGTATTTCTTATTCTCAAAACAAAAGAGACAAAACATTGATATTCTGTAATAATGTAAGGACAAGTGCAAATATATTGCTAAATATATCGTAGTAGAACTTGCTTTGGTTTATGTTATGGTAGTAACCTATTATGCTATTTGTTGTGATTACTAATGCTTCACAAGAACAGTGTGTGCTCTTACCTATTTTAATTATGTTGTTTTCCAGCTGCTGCTTTTGACTTGTTTAAAGTATCTCTTCAATCATCTGCAATGCTGCTCCTTTTTATAAAGTAACAAAACACTATGAGCTATTCTTTTGATTAAATTTAGTTGTTATATGCATAGCTGAGAGGCTAATATCTCATCATATGATACTTAAACAAACATCTTCTCTTCCCATCAGTTTCTCATAAATCCTATACTTATTTTGTATATCCAAAGGAGTCCTTTTGAACTTTGCGTTTGTTACTTTAAAATGTAAGTGCATGTTTTATTGGGGGACAATGAAATCCTGGTAAATAATTTTGACTTAATTGATTTCATACAACAGTCACAGGATCCAAATATGCAAACAGACCAGTTTTTTGGGTTCAAGTCCCACAGAACTGAAATACAGGAAGGCAAACTTCAGATCATGAAATTGAGCAACTGTTTTCTACTTATGTCATTGTATACAACTGAATTATAGGTTGTTGATTCAATGACCTCTGGAAAAATTGCAGTACGGAAGTCTTTTGGGTTGTGAATTGCTATGCAAATGTAGTTATGTAGGTGTAATATGTTGTGGGGTTTTTTCCTAGTTCTTTAAATGAACATTAGTCTGTGTTATACTTTGGGCTAGGTTGCTGGCTTTATATTTGGTTGGTTCACTCTTTCTTTCCTGTGCAATAATATGTAATTTAGTATTTATTAAGGTTTTATGTGCTATGGTATCTTCCCACAGTCCAAGCTTCATTTGTGGTAGTTGCTAAGGATAAAATAGAATTGTACAATAAACTAATTGTGATTTGATACAGAAATGTTGCTAGGAAAAAAATGCAAACATCTACTGACCCCTTCAATCTCTCTTCTCTTTTAAGACTAAGGCAGGAGGAAATCAAAAAGGCAAACTGTCCTCATGCCAGTTGCAGTACAATTTGACGAAATATTTAGCTTGTTCCTGGTAAATACATATGCTAGACAATCAGATGAACGTTTTGATGAATACAAATTAAGACCACAAGTTGCTGAAGGTGGCCAAACAATTGTCTTGCTAAATGAGTTGCAGCATAATTGGAGACTGGATTGAAATTGCCTGGCGTCTTTTTCCCCAACACACCTTTTAACAATTCAGGCTGGCTGGGGCCTCGTGTCCATTCCCTGTATATCAAAGTTTTCTGTGTGTATCTCCTGCTGTTATCAGTTATGGCAAAGGAACTCTTGATTCTACCTTAACATTGCTTTGCCTTTTAGAGCTTTTACAGTTGTCTTAAACTGTAAGTGAAGGAAATGCAGTAGTTGCAGGTGTAGCAGTTGAAGGCCTGATTTGTACAATTTAACTGAACGCATTTGAATTTGAACACATGTAAGTGTTTTGGGTTTGCATAAATGCATTCATGGCAGAACTAGTTCTGATTTGTCTCAATCCAACGGAGAGAAGAATCTATCCCATGGCTGCTTTGCTGCAGCAGAATTGCACAATCCCTTCTAGAATGCCAAATAGCATGCTGGGCTATGGATGCAAAGGGAAGGATCCTTCTGGGTTTGTTTCTTGTATTTTTTTTTCAATGTAGCCTCTTGGAAGTCTGTTTATTACCCTATCAATTAAGTTTTCAATTTTTTTTTTCATGAAAGCATTTCTTGTTTTAGTTGAAAACCTGTAACATTTCAGTAATAGAAACTTTGTCAACTAGAAGTTTTCAAACTTTTTAACCCCTCAAAGTATTATTATTTTTTTCCTTTTGAAATATTCTTCCTTTTGTTTGGGTAAAATATCAGTGTTGAAAAAGAATGCTTTTTTCTATGTAATGGCACTTCCTTTGATACATGCTTAACTAAAACATGACACAAAGATCTCTCTGCTCTTTAATCAGAGGGATTATAGAGGAGGAAAAGTTATAAAATCTGTCAGTTACATGTATATCTATTGTCATAGCAGTATATTTACCACATTACAAGTTTTAGGAGTTCCTTACTATAAGCATGGAATAGGATTCTGTTAATACTTTTTGCTTCCATTCAATGCTTAATCTCAGGGTTTTTTAATTATATAATTTTTTACTTTTTCAGGAACCTTTCTACAGTACTCAGAAGCCTGTTGAGTATTAGTATAATTAATAAAATGGTCTTCGCTTGCCACAAATTCCTCATGGTCAGTCTAGCCAGAACACTTAAGTTTCTTCTACAACTTTTATCTCTTTTTCTTTAGACACTTAAGCAAAGCTCACTACACTTTTCTGCTCAGCGTCACATACTTCTGTCCTGGAAGAGACTAACTTTTCTTTTGTTCAAGGATACTAGTGATTATTGCAGTTTTCAGAATAACGCATAACTTTCCAACCTGCAATACAGTTGTATTCTTGTTATTTTTTAAAAAATGCTTACTAACCACGATAAATGTTCTGCATGTTTCTTTTAAATTAGTTCTGCTGCTTCTTCAAACATAATGAGTGACAACTCTGGTAACTAAATGGGTTTAGGTTTTGAATTTTTCTTGCCTTGCATTTCTTTTGTTTTGAATTTTTGTTTTCTGCTCCAGTTGTTTAACCTCCCAACCTGCATAGCCACTCAGTTGTTCGGTTTTTCACAACAACATTTCTAATGTTTAGTAACTTTTGTGTTAATAGGCAGCATACAGCTTGTGGCTTTTTCTGTGATAATCTTGTTTGTTCTCTTGTCTGACATAGAATGCAATTTAGGCCGCATGATAAATTGATACTGTCTGTGTGCATAAATCTATCAATTTTCTTTAATTTGTAACCTAACCTTAAAAATAGTCAGACATTGAAGATCTTGACAAGTCAAGAGACTGATACTGTATAACATGTAATTCTTATAATGAAATTATAGATCTATAATGATATAACTGAAAGTGGAATTTGGTCCAAGTTTCTCATGGTTCAACTAAATCAAATTATTTCTGTATTTTATGAATCTTGCTGAAATGTGCTGCACAAGAGCTGCACTAGTAAGTACAGGAAATTTACAAAGCTTTTCCATCCAGTTGACAGGACTTAGAATAAATTAGAAACTTTACATATATAAAAACAGTAATTGATTTCAATGGATGATTTCCATTGGTTTCCATGATTTCCATTTCCAGATGGTATTTTCTCTTTCCATAGGCTATGAGCTAGAGTCCTTCAAAGACCTCACTGTCCTGTTATAAATATATAAAAACAATAATTGATTTCAATGGAAGACCTGAAGTGGTGGAAAAATTCTGCCACTTGTAGAGTGGCTCTTACAGCTTCAATTTAGAATAGAGGTGTTACTGTTCAGTCCATCAGTAGTTTGTTCCCTTTCATCTTCTGCAGCTTGGTTTCTATTTTCATCATATTGGCAGCTTTATTTTGTTGTATATTGCTGCAGGATGCTTTCAGGATGCCAGTTTTAATCTCATAGTCCTGTAATTTACAGAGATACTTTCTGATTATTTTTCCTCCCCACCCCTGTTTTTTAAAACCTAGTTCATAAATTCATGTAGGAAGAAATTTTGCTGGCAATTTCAATGTGGACAAGATATGATTGACCTGTGCCACTTTTTTTTTTTAGCAACAAAAGTACTTTCATTTCTTAGACTTAAGATTTATTTATGCTTGGGCATAAAGCAGAAAGTGTGTTAGAAAAAAAAGTCTCAAATAACTTGAGTTTGGATGTAACTGACATTGGCTGGAAAAGTAATTTTACTTTCTTTCTGCCAGCACATCATCTTCAGCTTTTCATTGTGCCCTTTTGTATTCCTTTCTGCCCATCACTGATACTTCGCACTCAGGAAGTGGAGAAAATAGTGTAACATCTATGTGCTTGGAAGGACAATAGATACCTTTACAAGGTAAATTCATATTCTTTTTCTACTCTGAGATAGATCTGATAAAGCTAAAGGGAGATGTGTCTTTCAGTCCTATAAAGAAGACAACCCTAAGTTTTAAGATCTGTGATCTTTAGCATTCAACTTCAGTCTAATTGGACATGGAATGCTGTATTTACGAAGCACAGTAACTGAAGTTCAATCAAAAATGCTTGTTGCTTGTGACATTCACCTTCATGGTTTGCAGCTCCATAAGCAAAGCTGTTTCTGCTTCTGGATTCTGGTTGTCTGATGTAGCGTGAGAACTGTTTGTGGCATTTTGGAAGCATCTTACGTTATGGCTGATTCTCAAATCTTTGAATATTTAGTCTAATCATGATTCAGATGTGAAGTTAATTGGAATTGTATTTTCAGTGTCAAAGTGCGAGAAGGGCTGTATTAAATAAACTCTGAAGAAAATGAACAAGTTGTCTCTGAAAGCAAGCATTTCGTTGCTTCTAGGTCTCTACTAGATGTTCCTTTTTGTGTGTCTGTTCATTAGTGGGATACCCCAGACTAGTTCAGTTTAGCTCAGCTGTTCTTTGTCACTTTAATTACTGTAATCAAATGGCTGAACTCCTTGTGTGTTTGAGAAGAGGAAAAGTTTTAATATCCTGTTTAACCTTTCACTGGTTTTAATATTTCCATGAATAGAAGTTAAGTGAAGGCATCTGGTATGTTTAGTCTCAGTAAATAATGGAACTTCTCTCTGACATATTAATTATACTGAAGTCATGACTACTATAAAACTTAAACTTGAGACCTGATCTTGGGAACTCAGGTGTGCGCAAGTAATGCTTCACTCCTTTGGAAGTAAACTAAAATTCACAAGTGAAGTTTTATCTGTTGAGCCAAAAAAGAGAAATATAAGTAACTCCTGCAGCAGTAGGGTTGGTTTGGGTTTTTTTTTTTTCATTTTTCTTCTTTTTTTTTTCTTCTACAAACACCAGTTAGCATCAGAGTGGGTCATACCACGCTACACTCTGCATATAAATCCAGTAAGATATGTGTAATAAAGAGCTTAGAGTAATTCTTCTAAGGTCCTGAAACCAAAACCTAGTGGCTTTCTTTGTGACTTCAGCAAATTGCATAGAATGTGTGTTACCTTGGACAGGGCAGTGCTGTAGTAGCACTATGGTAGCCAACTCTTAAGTGAATTAGTTACTGTGCATAGGACATTGCCAACGTGCCTACACTAGGTGTGGAGCTAGTTTTCCTCACGTAGCTCAAGCATCTCCAAATGTATTGCTATCTAACTGCTCTCAAGGCATAGTTTTCCCTGCAATCTACATTTCCATGTCCAATTCTAGAAGTCTAAGTATGCTCACTGCCTTAACAGATGTTTTGGCCATATATGGGCAAATGGACTAAAGCAGGACTGCAGAGCGGGCATGAAAAAAAAAAATATCAGTCTCCAAGCAAATATCCTGAGCTCAGTTTTTGTGATGACTGATGTAGGTGTTTCCTCTGCCAAGCTTACCAACAGTAATGTATTCTGAAAGCACATAAGATCAAGAAGATTGGGTTGCATAAATCTGGTCTTGAGTTTGCACTTTATTACAGTAAAGACAGTCTTTGTGTCTTAGTCTCTGATCTGCAGAATAGATGCAATAATAAATCTCTCCCAAGATGATTAGAGGATAAATATTTTGACAGCTATGAGAGATGCTCAGAGAATCAGGTTATGAAGACCACAGAGGTATCTCTGTGAGAAAAGAAATATCCTGGGAAGCTAAGGGCAATTGTATCTACTCATTAGCACCATTAAGTTTAGGATGTACTTGCCATATATCCACCAAAAAAAAAGATTATGTCCTTTAACTGTCTAAAGGAGTTGCCTTCCAGCAATCCTTATTTTTGCTGCTTCCTCTTCAGATTGGAAGAGTCACCTTAATGTGCTAAACTTTCCAAGCTTGATAGCAACAGCAATATCCTTCTGGGACTTAATATATTCTTGACACTTCTCCCTTTTATAAGAGTTAAGTGCTTGAGATAGTTTTGAATTTTTAATTTTAATTGATGTTTTTAGATTGATTTTTATACATTTTTATTAGAAAAGCATAAGTTTTATTTATAGCATAAGAGTTTATGTACATGAGCTATTAATGGGACAATCAATGCAAGGTAGATTAAGTGTAAGTTTAAGTCATGTACTTACTAGCCACTAGACATTTATTGCACTGTAAGATAGAATAATTACATGTGACAGCTTCTACCTTCATTATAACTTCAGCATCAGGGAGATGTAAAATTTAAAATTATGCTAAAATTAACTGAAAGTTTCTAACCAATAAAAGGTTCAATGAAGGGGAACAAATACAGTGATAAATCCAGAGTAGTTCTACTAGGCTTGGTGCACTGATTCTTTATTTGCGCATTTGTAATGAGGCTGAATGAGTTGGTATGATGTTTAACCTTGATTGATCTTTGTCATGTCACTTGAATTCTCTTGAGGAAAATCTAACTCAAAGAATCCTTGTCACTAACATCTCCTGAAGTAGAGTAGTTAACTAACTACATCAAGCGAGACATGGGTTTTAGTTCAAAGGGTACAGTCCTGTGAACACTTACATTCATTCCTTCTTCCGAGAGCTGATGCTTACATATACAAGTGTATGCAGGTTACGGCCCTGAAGGGACTGAGGATACTAGGACCAAACTGTGATAAGAGAGTTGGTGTTAAATTTGCAACACTGTCAGAACCTTAATCTTTTCTTCAGTTTAAATCTTACTGTTCAAAGTTTTCCAGAATGCTACCAAGCTGAGAGCCAAATCTTAATTTGTTGGGTATGTTTTCCTACATTTGTAGGTACATTACAGTACTAAGGATTCATATGAATATTTACAGTCTTGCAGCACTGACCAAAGACAGTTATCTCTTCTATCTGTAATAAACAGAAAAAGGAAATATCTGAAGAGGTCTTTGTTGCTGTAAATCAGTATGAAATCAGAAAGAGGTCCAGTGTTAGTAACTGTAACGCTTTTAAGTCTTTTACAGATTTATTCCAATAGAATTCCAGAGAATTCTGTAATTTAGATTAAACAGTATTTTGCTCAAGAAATATGGTCTTTGCTGGGACATAGCTGTCAAACAGCAGTGAACTATGGATGTACATTTGGAATATCTATTATGTATCCAGAAGATATGGTCGTACTTCACTGGTATTGGATTATAAAATGCTTGTGTTTACCACCAAGGAAGATATTGGTGGAAGCAGTTCTGGAGACACTAGATAAGAACTTGGAAAAGAGTATTGGGGATTTTGACATGCATAAATAGCATCTGGATCAGTCCCTAAGTTGCAGGTGGTTGAGTTGGACTGGGGAGAGGAGGTATCGGTGTTCTTATTCTTCCATACATGTCTATATCTGGTTGCTGCTGGAAATTAGTCCAGTCTAAACCAATATGACAATTCTTATGTTTTTAAAAGAGAACCTTCTTAAAAAAACTACTTGAAAATTTACCATTTACAGAAGAAAAATAAGTTGGCCCTTACATAAAAGGCAAATATGAGTGACTCTTACGGAGAGTCTGAAACTTTTAAAGGAAAAAGTTTCAAAAAATACTTTGTATAATACCTTAAATTGCTGTATTCTTTGAACAAAGTGAACATATTAAATATTTGAAGAACATGCATAGTAATTTTCAAGGCAGATATTTGGGTGAACTATCAAAGATATGCATCTGAGAACATGCTCCATATGCTTTATTTCCCAAATTTGAGGAAAACAGTTGATTTACTGTCCTAGAGATTGTGTTATGAGTCCCATAAGTTTGGCTTTATTTACACAGGAAAACTGTTGGAAGCTAGAAGAAATGGTCTCAAAGTATTGTATATGGCCAAAACATAGTAAATAATGTTTCTTACCTGCAAACTGCCAATTCAGTACTTTATTTATGAAATTAAGTGAGTCAGTATCATCAAGATTTCCACTGCAATGAATTAAGAAACAAGTTCAGTCATACGCAATCACTTAATTTAAAAAGTGCTATATTATGGTGGAATCTTAAAATAGTTACTTATTACAGTCTTGTCATTTCCCAGAATTACTAATATCTTGAACAGCTTGAAAATATTTTGCAAGATTACGTACAGGACCAATTTACTCAACCTTGAGGCAGTGGTAGGAATCCTTGTGGTCATTTGATGCCATCAAAACAGTTTTTGATGATAGCTGCCTATTTCTAAACTTGAAATGCCAGATTTGGTAAGTTGGCTTAGGCTGCAAATGAGGAAGTGAGGAAGCTCCCTCATGCTAGCTGTATTCTCCCATCTCCTTGTGAAGTGATTTTTTTGCCATAAGCACTGAGAAATGAAGCAACTAACCAGCTTCAGAAAGGAAGTTTGTTTCTGTTGAATCTTATTCTATTTCTCATTACCATCAATGTAATGTAAAAATTTCTAAATAAACCCATTTTCTTCACTGGTAAAATGCAATTCAGTTTCCTTTGGGGAGACAAAGATGAATGATAGAAGTAAATCAGAGGAGGGAGAGATGAGAAGTAGAATTAAAAACAATAATGCAAGGGGAAATATGTTTCTACAATTGTCTTGGGCTTAATACTTTGAGTCAGTCATAAAAGGTGAGTTGGCTATTGCCTTCCCTCTAGAACTGAGGACAAAGATCAAAGGAAGACCCCCTACATCTACACAGAAAAGCCCACAGGGGTTGCTGAGTATAACCAAAGTGAATCCTCTAGGGAGTAATGAAATTGGAATTGCTTTAGCCACAGTTTAAAGGTTAATGTTCTTCTGATGAATGATATGACAGCATATAAATTACACTCTGCTCAGTTCTCAGTGTTGGGCTTTTTATTGTCTAAATTGGCCAACCAGCACTTTTTGTTTGTTTACTGACATGATGAAATGCAGAACTGTCAGGATCTCCATGTTGTCAATGCCTAGGCCGGGTTGTAGAGTGTGGGGTTTTTTTAAAAAAAAAAAAAAAAAAAAAAAAAGCCCCCAAAACTGCAACCAAACAAAAAAACCAAAAACACAAATTGCAAAACTGTGTAATGAAAAGCAGGAAAATACTAATGTCTTCTATAAATTTGCAAGGGTAAGGTTTAGTTTACTGGGCTACACACAGGGTAAGCTGTATTAAAGGGAGCATGGTTAAAGGTAGTAAACTTGCTTTGTAAAACTCAGAATTTATTTGCTAAAGTTGCATTCTAAGGAGATCTGGAAGGCCGCCTTATCAGTCGGTGATCTTAATTTCTCTAGCAGATCTCCAGTTCTGCATAGTAGACCTCCTGCCAGTAGAATTCATTTTCCTTGTTCTGTTGACACTTATCCGATCTGCAGTCCAAATCACACCAGGGTGAACATGAACATCAAATTGCTCTGAAAACAGTGGAATGTCTATAGTCAAATTTCTTGTAGAGTTTTACTCTATTCATTTCCATACTAACTGTATTAATGGCATTACCCAGCTCCCTGGCCTCTTGTTATCAAATGCTTTTCACTTCAGTAGCCAAACCCCTCCTGTTTTCTTTGCTTACCCACAAAATATGCCCACTCTATCCACAACTCCCTCTTGAGTTCCTGAACTAGCAGATGGGCAAAAAGCACTTATTGCTGTGGTTCATTCCATGCTGCCTATATTCTGACTGACCTACAGATACTTAAGTGTCCCCCTTCACACAAAGACAGCACTAACTTCTGGCACCTATGACCAGAAACTGGTTTCTGCAAACCTTTAGAAACAATTAAATTAAATGAAAAACAATCTTTACCACTTTATTAATTTTAGTTAAGTTGGCCAGAAAAAACAAAGGTAGTTTGTGGGGGATATATATGGACAGCATGATTAGGTACACCTTTTTCTCCCCCCCCCCCCCTTTTTTTTTTAATTGAAAATAAAAAGATGTAAAGTTACCTTACAAAACACAATTTCCTCTTTAAAACTTAAAAAAAGGTATTTGCTTTAAAATTATAGGATTTTAGAATAATAAATAATAAGAGTTTTGTCTTAAAAGTGTGTATTTTCTTCCTGCAGTTCAAATGCTAGAAATTTCAGTCATATCTGTCAGTACTGCAGTGTTAAAACCCAAATAATAATTATTTAAATCTTACTCAACTCAACCTGTTGAAGAGTAGCCTCAAGTTTATTTCATTCTTTTATATTTAGACTTTACAACAGTGGCTGGCAATGAGTTCCCTTTAATAAAGGATCTTATCAGTGTTGTGGGTTTTTTGACTTAACAATATGATGTTTCATCATTTGCCTTCCCAGTACTCCATCTTCTAGCTCTGACATTCTCTGTTATGTTCTCTACTATTATGTGTTTATCCCCTTCTCAACTCACATAATGGAATATCCCCAATTTGTCTGGCCTGCCAGGAGGCTTATGCTAACTGATGAGGCATCTGGGAGATGACAGTGGCTTTGTGAAATACATTTCACTATTACTTTACATTCTGTTAATTGTTTCCTTCTGTGAAGTAAGGAAGGAGTCCCAGGAATAAACTGATACAAATACTAACTTTTAGCATAGGTAACTCTCTCAAAGCATGGGACATTTAGCTGTAAAGTGTTTATGTATCCTGTAGAACAGTAATCTGGAATAGTTTATCTACAAAGCTAAGCTAAAAGATTTTTAGGTGGTTTTGTTTTGCTTTAGTCTTTTGGTTATCACAAATGGTACAAAAAGTTTCCAATAATATGTATGTGCTACACCATACTGTTAAATTACCACCTTACTTTTGTGTCCAGAACGAAGAAACGTTTGTATTAGCCATGATTTTTGGCACAGTAACCATCCAAATCTTACTAATTTCCTGTGTTACATACCAGCAATAACCCTTGGAGTTCTGATTACCTAACCGCAGCTACTTACTTCATGCAGAGAAAACACTGTTAGTTTAGGAACCAAAGTGTAATAAAAATAAACCTGTTAAACTAATGAGTTTTTTGTAGATCAGTCTCAGCAAGTCATTGACCTGATGAATGTAAACATTTTAAATGGACTGATGATAAGGAGTTCGGCTTTTAGACAAAGTAAGAATTTATGTAGCAAACAGTAACACAGTAGCATGTTAATAAAAAATTCATCTGAATTTGCTATCAGAAAGTGAACTTGAGTAATTTTTAGTTATGAAGAAACCTAACACACTGATGGCTTCTGCTTTCATATAGTTCTTTTCTCGTACATTGTGCCCTTTTGCCCTGAAAACTCATAGGAAAGGGTAAAGAACAGAAATAAATCCTCTGCAGGTTTTCTATATGTAATTTCAATCAAATTGTTCCATTGTTAGTGCAAAAGAAAAGTGGGAGAGTGAATCCACAATACAGTTTGCATCCCTGGTGTATGCAATAGCTCTATCATCCTGGTTATAGGAAATTGAATATACTGTTCTCTCCATGCCCAGATTATAAAATAGCTTGCAATATGGTCAAGAACCTCTGTGTTCGTCCATCCTGGCGGAATCTGTTGTGCTGAAACAATGTTCTTATCTGTATATGGAACTGCAAGAACATTCTCCTGCTCTAAAAAGACATCAAGCCAATGCTTTTAAAAAATAGTTAGCATCAGTCATGTAAAGGAAAGGTTAAGAGGACGGTAGTTCCTGTCCCTTTGAATCATAAGTGGGATGCATTCACTCCCTGTCTGTGATAGGGGAGTTCCCAGTCAGCATTCTACTCAGCTGAGGTTTACTTTTCGTCCTGGTGTAACACTACTGAAGGTGACCCACTGAACTCATTGGTTCTAGGGAGTTAGGCAGCCAGATTGCCAAGCAAGTTCTTAACTGAATGTTGTGATAGTTCTGCATGTTGAGTGTGTTCTGTTCTAGTTTTATCTTATTTAGTCCTCAGAAGTCTTTTTCCTTTTGTAAATTTTAGGCTATCATCAGAGTCTGCTGGGATGTTCCACCAGAAAGAGACAGAATAAGGCTCAGAAGAAAGGTGCTCTATCATTTCTTATTCTTAAAATAGTTGAATACATTGTGTTCTGGAAGAATTTAAGTGATTATTTACCTATAAAGAAGTATGCTTGGTCATTTTAAGTTCACATACAGTGAAGGGCTGTATGTTTTAATTGGCTCTTATTAGTTCTCTGAAATACAAAAGCAGCAATGTTATGATTGCATTTCAGGGATCTTTTGTATATATTTTTTTATTTAAATCTAATCCTTCTTTAGAAAAATCACAGAACCCTAAAAACATTTAGGCTGGAAGGGATTTGTGGAGGTTATCCAGGCCTTGAGCTTCCTGCTCAAAGCAGGGCCATTTTGTAAGTTAAATCAGGTTACTCGGGACTGTGTCCAGTCATGTTTTGAAAATCTCCAAGGATGGAGATTCCAGTCTCTCTGAGAAACTTGTTCCAGTGCTTAATCAGTTTTGTTCTGAATTTTTTTTTTTCCATATATCGGGTCAAATTTTCCCTTGCTGCAACCTGTGATCGTTGTGTCTCATCCTTTAACCGAGCACATCTAAAAAAAGAGTTTAGCTTCAGCTTCTCTGTATCCCACCCACTTTAGGCAGTAAAGACTTCAGATTGCTCCTTAGCCTTCTGTTTACCAGGCTGACTAAAGACATTTCCATCAGCCTTTCCATGACATGTGTTTCAATCCCCCAACTGTGTTAGAGGCCTCTGCTAGACTATCTGGTTTGTTCATCTCTGTCTTGTAATGAGTGTTCCAAGACTGGACACGATATTCCAGATCCAGATGCAGCCTTGCATCTGCCAAGTAGAGGGGAACAATCATTTCCCTTGACTTGCTGGCTATGGGTTTACTTATGCGGTTAGCCTTTGCCACTGCAGGGGCTCACTGCTGACTCCTATTCAGCTTGTCTTGCACCAGGATCCAAAAAGCCTTCTCTGCAGAGCTGCTATTTAGCCGGTCAGTTCCTAGCCTGTTCTTAAATTGTTCTGGTAGTTGAGGCCTTCTTCCAAAATCCTCTCTCAGTTTCTTCTCAACACTATTGCCTCTTACTTAAATCAGTTTTGTAGTAGTGCTAGTCAAGTCTTTGAAAAAGGCTGCTCAAAAAAGATAGTGCCTGTACGTTAATTAGGGCCAAACATTCAGTGAGCATATATGGTCATCGGTGGCAAAGTAGCTAAATCAGTTTACGTCATATGCAGATTTAATCTGTTTTGCTCCCCGCTCAACTAGTGGATTTGGGCTTGCGTTATGTTCTGTCTCAGTAATTGCATATTTTCTTGGCATAGCTTTTTTAATTTCAAGTCTCTGATTAATCAAAGCCATCCTTAAAGATTTATGCCTTTTCCCAAACATGGACAAAGAGGCTGTTTCTGATTTGATGTGGGGTTTCTGGGGTTGTTTTAGTGCAAAGGACACACGGATTAGTATGAGTTTAATTTTCTTATTTTTATGTGCTATACTATGAATATAAAAGCACCAGTAACAATAGCAAAATAAAAGCAAATGTTATTAATATCCTTTTAGCTTTAACAAATGTAAACATAATCTTTTTACTAACAGATGGAGTCCAGACTCTGTGCATTAAGTATTTTAAAAGTAGTTTGACATTTGAACAGCAAATGGATCAAGTGGATCACTTCAAAAAATACACAAAAGAAATGAGGGCTTCCAGAATAACCTTTTCTGTGATAAATAGCTTTTCAGTCTGATGGACAACTAATGTATCTTCAATCCATCCTTAGTGAATTAACAAATCAAAGTATCCACTGATTAGGAGATATCTGTGCTACATGGGTCTCAAAGTGTTTGGTTATATTGTCATATCAGCATCCATATTTTTGCTGGAATAACTGTGGTCCAGTGATGTGAAATAACCTTCTCAAGGTTGTCCAGCAGGCTAGTGGCAGAACAGTTTATTGCCACAGATCTGGACAGTGCAGAGTTTGATCTTCTGCAGTACAATTAAATAATCATTCTGAAATGCATAGTATTGAGTGGTATTGTAATGTAGTTGATGCTAACTAGATAAAATTGCAAAGTGTTAATTGCATTTACTCTTTATCTATTTAGAAATGAACATAAACAAATGCATCTGAAGTAATTAATATCCTAATGTAAGAACTCTCAAAATAGCATGAAAAAATACTGATTTTAAATATAAGCTAGCAGAGTATTTATAGGAACTAAAAAGTGGATGAAACCCTCTGTCCATGTTTTTTCATTATTTAAAAAAAAAAAACAACTCAACAAAAAAAACCAAACCATAAAACAAAACCCCTCACATTTTTCTATTTACTCCCCAAATGCAGATCCAGTTCTCTGTCTGGTAAGAAGTTCAGTCTTCAGCAAAAATCCTTTGCTGATTTTGGACTGAGTTTATTTATATTTGTTTTATACATGTTTATCCTTGGGGTGAGCCCATCAGTGGTGAGAATTCCACCCTTTGTGGAACAAAATGCAAAGGAAGAATGTGGAGAAAGCAAAGCTAGGAAAAGAAGGCACTACCTGCATGCAATTTTAAGCACCCCAGCATACAGGCATTCTAAGCCCTCAATCTTCAATGTATTTATCATCTTTAGTGTTAAGCCCTCCATTCTGAGATCATAAAGATGTGTATAACTGAAATGAGTACATTGAGTTATTTGGGAGACTTTACCAATATGGGCTTACTGCCTAAAATTAGAAATGAATGTGTGTATTCTTTAGCCAGCGTGAAATCCTTTCACTAGAATAATTTTGGTAAACTTCACATGCATTTTTATGCAATTGTCACTGGTAAATCCTTTAGAATCAAAGATAACACAAGTGAGTGAATAGATTTTACATTATATGTGAATTACTATATACTTATGAGAATGTTGTATTGCACAGTTCCTACACCTCTTAGCACATAAGCCGTTCAGTTCCTACATTTAGTGAAATAGCAATCTATTTAGAAAAAAGGGGATGGTATTAAACTTTGGCTTAGCTTTTAAGGAGATTAAACTTCTGAAATCATGCAAATTAATTTGTAATAAATCCATATGCATCTTCCATAATATGTTTGCATTTTGAATTCTGAAAAGTCTATAGCCAATTTGTTGTTTAAATTGTGAGCAGCAGCTCTGTTTTTGCAGCTTGTAGGCATATGCAGTGTTAACAATTCAGTTCTGTTTTCAGTCTTCATTGTAGACAAACTCTGTGTTCGATGCCCATGGCACAATGAATTATTTAGACCTAGGATGATGCTGGGGGGTTTTTTGTGCCACTTGTGCAATTAAGACTTTAAAAAAAATAATCCATTTAGGAATGGTGTTGGCAGCACTGTAATAAGGAAGAAAGCACCTAATTTGTGAATTACTGCTGAGAATAAGTTGTTGGAGATTGGAGAGGCTAGCTGAGTTTCTGGATTTTCTTCCCAATTTTTTCCAGTCTCTAGAGCAGAGTTAAGGTGAGTCTAGAGCCATTTGGTAAAACTCAAACATTTGTAGGTTTTATATATTTGATTTTCTTTATATTTTCTGTTTGCTGTTGCAATGGCTGAATTACTGTTCCTACTGATCAGGTCTTAGTGTCAATAGGTGTTTGCTGTTGCTATCACTACCAGCAGAGGTGGGGGCAGGAGTGGGAGGGGGCAGTAGTTCTTAGTACTGGCAGAAGCAGTTCGTTGCGCAGGAGGGGAAGAGACTGTCGAGGTGGGGGATGCCCACACCCATCTGTTTCCTGTGGTTTCTAACAATGCATTATGCCAGTCAAGGGCAACTTCAGAATTAGTGTCAATAACCTTTGTGCATTACAATGATTTGTGGAATGGTAAATAATTAGGAAGGACAGGATAGTTATGCAAGTCTATTAGGTTCGCTAATAACTGTGTATCTAAGAATGAGTTATAAACGCCACGTACAGAGAATGAAGGGTTGTGTTCAGAGAAGCACTGTGGACAAAAAAGACTGAAAACTGCTTGATTAGATGTTTTAAGTACCTTTTGGTCTTAAAAACTGTGAATAAATGGAAATTCATTAGCAAACATTCTTGTCTGTAACATTCAGCTCTGCCTCGAGCTTTCAGAAGTCTTTAGTGTGTTAACACACATTTCTAGGAATGCTGATTTATTAGGATAACCCAACAAGAATGGACATGCCCTTACTGTTAAAGTAATGGACTGTGTCTCAAGAGACCTTGGTTTAGTTTCCAGTTCAGGCTCCAAGCAAGTGGATCACTTCATCTCTCTGTGCCACAGTTTTCTATACATAAAATGAGTACTTGCTATTATTCCCTGTCTCTAGACTGTAAAAGGCAAAACAGGTCTTTTACATATTTATAGTACTACCTGGAATGAAGCTTCAATCTCATCTGTGATAGCTGAGCAATGATGGCATGAGATAATGATCATGTGAATGGTTAGTTATGCTGGCCCATGTATTGTGGATTTGCATGGGAAAAATTATGGGTCTTCAGTATCTGATGCAGAGGGTTTAATATTCCTTCTTGCCTGTGTACCCACTGGAGGTTGCAGTGTGCATGGCAGAGGTGTGCTAAGGCTATTATTGCCTGACGTTTGTATGACTTAATGCAAACAGTGAGAGAAACAGCCTTCATTTCACTTTCCTGCTGTTATGCTTGGTCAGCTGTTAACACTACCTAATTCAAATAATTGCTTAGTAGATTGAATTATCCTAGAAAAACAAAGGAAGGCAGGCCAGTGAAAGTAAAAGTTGGAAAATGGCATTTTTTTTTTTTGCTCTGAGATCTCTATCATCCATGGCTGGTTATCATTGTATCATTGCGAAATGGAGTTTAGAATTCTGAAAATACGTAGTACAAATCTAATTCAAATGTTAAACCTGTATGGCGTTAGTATAGCACTGTGCCTTCAGAAGGTGAAATGATGCATGAGTAATGCACAGGAACCAAATCTTTACAAATAAACAAGTACTGAGTATAATGGTCTCTGTTGTTACTGTCTGTTTGATACTTTCCCCCCCCATAGTATCATGATAAAAATGTGGCTTGAAGTAGCTTTTTTCTTGGGGAAGGAAAGAGTAAGTGACCTTGCATTTACTGCAGAGCTGCTGATACACAGTGGTATGATTTTTGTGTTAGACAACATGCTAAATTTGTCATTTTGTATTGGAATTTTACTATGCCAAAAATACAGCCTAGTCAGAAGACTGCGTGTTTCAAATCTGGCTTTGTAATCTTATTTACATTAACTTGTAGTCATGGGTATTCTCCCTAAAGTCAATGGTATGAATCCAGTCTTAATGAAATTATTTGTTGTTTATTTTTATTCATCTGGTAATTATACTTAGCCATCTGATTCATTTGTGACCCCTCAAGCAAAAGACCCAAGAAATAAAATCTTCTTTGCTTCTGCACTGGAGCCAGTTCTAAAGAAATGAAAAGTTCTTATATCCTGTTCTTAAAAGCATCATACAGTCTGGCAAGGAGTATCCATATGGTATTGTGAAGGTTGCTTATATATTTCAGATTTTTAAATATAGATGGGACTATGCATTAAATCTATTTATTTTATGAAAGACTGTGATCTAATATTGTAACTAGTTGCATCTGCCAGTAAGCCTAAAAGAATCTTTGATAAATTGAGTCATCACACAAAAATACAAGATAGGAAAACTAGTAAGTTGTTATTAAAGTCTAGAAATAAAGCATAATAACACTTACATATAGTAAATACACAATATAAATATATAATATTTATAATATATTTTAATCTTCCTACTCAAAAGCAATAAAACAACTTTAAAATAATTTAATCAACAGAAACATATTCAGGAGGGCTGCAAAAATTGCAAATTTTGAAGCATAGGTTTCCTTTTCCCAAAACTGCTGCTTTGTATTTTGTATAAAGTTCAGACAGGATTTAGATGAAGTTTATTTTCTGAGGCACAAGAACTGCTTTGTCCTCTTCCCCATCCTACTGATATTACTACAAATTTTACACCATTTTCTGTTCTTTTGTGGAAGCAGTCAGAAAACATCCATCCATTTTTTCAGACTCTGACTATTCATGCTTATTTGTGCAAAGTATTTTCTCCAGATGTTTCAAAAACTAAGGTCCAAACTTTCTTTAAACAACTTCATAACGTTAAGTAATAATTTGTATAGTCAATTTACTGTGTGGGTTTTTTCATCCTGTTTAATATAAAATGTTTGTTACTGATCGAAGCTTAAATTAGGGGAGAAAAAAACCCAGGAACGTTTTAACAGATTTTTTTTTTTTTTTTTTTTTTTTTCTCCTTTCCCCCATGGGGTATGGTCAGTGATGTTAGCAGAGTTCTGGGCTAGAGGTTTTGTTGGGTTTTGTTTGTTTGTTTTAATCTTTGCTGTGGAAGAATTCTGAGAGGTTTGGTCAGCTCTTGTCTTGCAGACAAAGTAGTGCCTGTGGTTTGTGCTATTAATCTGTGGCATTTGGAGTAGTTTGTTTTTTAATGGTCTTAAACTGTGCAGTAGCACAGTCTACTTTATTGCAGCCAATATACAAAATTTAAAGTGTCTTTCACTAAAATACGTTATATCAAAGGTCCAGAATTCTAAATTCTAATAAAAAGTAACAGACTTAAAGAGAAAAATAATTTTTTTTTAAAAATCCAAAAGCGCTGTGTGCAGAGAAAAAGGTGCATCCAGATAACTCTGTTACAATTAAGGTGCGACATGTATCTCTTCCTGTTCCTTGATATATTACTTTTTCAGTAGGATGAGACTGACAACTTTTATCACATTGGGATTAGTCCTGCAGGTCTAAAGACCTTCTTTGAGAATCTCGAAGTGGAAATGTTGATTTATTGAATGGAAGCTTTTTTGAAATGTTCCAGTTTGGGTCGTTTGTCACAAACCAAACCAAATATCAAGGCAAGTAGATGTTTATAAATAATGCAGGTTGACGTTGTAACATTTTTCCCACTGCAAACTTGATTTTCAGGTATGTATAAGGTCTTATCTGAAGATTCTAATTTTCTTTAAATCCTTGATTTTCTTCCCTGGTGGAAAACTGTTACAAATGAAAACACAATCAGATTTTGACTCATATTTAAGTTTTTTAATTGTAAGTCTATTTTTTGAAGAAGAAGAGTAATTATCCAAATGAGACTGTAGAAAACCTTTGAACTGCACCACTGGTTTCTCTGACTTGGACTTTAAATGGATATTTACAATTTTATATGAACTATAGAATTAGGCTAACAAAACAGTATGCTGGCTATAGCTTTTTTCTGATCTTAAATATTTTATGCATGATGTATAAAGGAGTTTACTGATTAAATGCCTATCTTAAATCTAATAGAGGTCACTTGCCTTGTTTTTTTCTGTGATTACATAAGTCATCTTAGTTGAAAATCTATGTATATCTTTATAAAAGGAGGAGGGGACAATGAAGTCAAAGGACTGACAGATTATATAGTGTGCTCAGAAATTAAATAAGTAGAAACCCTAGATAGATTTAAAGAGTATTAATGGAGATATTTTTATCAATCCACTTAAGATCTTATATCTAATCAACTGTGAATTGGTCTCAAAGGCACTTGGTTGACAATGACCATGTGCAAAATAGTTTCTGTGAGGAATTTAGTGCAAACTATTTCAAAAAGTATTGTTGGCCCAAAAACACCTGTGGAAAAGTGTAAAGGAAATGTACTTCTGGGAGAAAATTCTCATTTCTGCTCCCACTCCAGATTATTTCACCCTTCAGTATATGTAGGGTCCTACATGGTGTAATTGTTCCATCCTCTTGAAGCTTAGAATCGGCAATCTTTTCCAGTTAGATTATTTTCTTTCTGACATGATTCCGTATTTTTCTCTCATTTACATTTCTTAATCTGAAACAAAGTTATTATGCCACTTATGGGAACAGGCTGAGTAAAATAAGTGTATGTACACATTAAAAAGGTTCTAGTGAAAACCTAGATAGAGGTAAAAGTAGTTTTGGTAACCATAGCCATCTCTAAGAACAGCCTAAATGACTTCACTAATTTTTAAAATGTCTTATTTTCTGTACAGTGATTCTAGTGGGGAAATGGAGCTCAAATATTTTTTTGGTTCTAAGAATTACTTCTTCCTTTGGAAATTTTGTAACATATACAACACATGCACTTTTATTCCCATTGTTACCCAATAAAAAGGGAACAATGACTGATTTCCTGTTTTGCAGGGTTTTTGTCCAGAAGCATATACGATTCATTATGTATGCTGTTGGTAGAGATTAATTTTTCTCTTACAGAAGGCTTAAATTCTTTTCCTTCCCTGGCCGTTAAGCTTTGTAGGACTTCTTTTAGGTAAAATGTGCAGTGAATACCCAAGTAATTAATCTTTAGTCTATACTGAGATAAACCTCCTTACTCTAGTGGTATTTAAGAGTTCTTTCTTGGCTTTTCTTACAGAAAACTTTTTTTCATTTAGCCTTACTTTTGCCTTTACTTGAGATAATAGGGTCATCTTGTGTTAAGCAAAGGATGGTGCAAGCTTAACATGATTCTGAAGATGTGCGCATGTGATCAAGATGAGGCCAAGCATTCAATAGAAAGTTCTGTATGAGAATGAAGCAAACCTGAAGTAAAACCTCAGTCTAAATGTACTAGTAGCTATCTATCTTCAGTATTACTGGTTGCCTATCTTCCTGTAATTATACAAGAAATTCTTTGGCTTGGTGACCATATTTCTAAAACTGCAAGGTACCACTACTTAATAACAGCTTTTCTGTTAATCGTGTTTCTATTAATCACATATGGCTAGACTGAGAAATTTAGATAGTTCTAATCAACAATGACTTCTCTCACACTGTTTTAAAAATACAACTGTTATGTATTTTTTAAAAGGAATGACATTTAGAAGCTTAAGGTTTTACATCTTATTAGTTGTCAGTGAGTCTTGTTTCTAGGATAGTATGTGTAACTTGAGGGTTTTATACTGAACCATGCTGTAGTTGATGTCATCCCCATTGTACATGTAGAAGAACGTAAGAATTCACCACAGAGGCTGCGTGCAAAACGTTCTTTTCTTGTATAACACTCAGTTCTCTGACTTGTTCATACAGCTCCAAATGGCTTCTGTGGGAACTGCATGCTCCTATCTGAAGCTAAAACTAGGTTTTCTTTATTCAGTGTCATTATCTCATGGAAGTCTCTGATGTCCATTTCCAGACTCCTTAGCCTATAGAACTATAACCTTAAGGTTTTGCTGATGCATTTCCAATTCCACCGTGGGGGTGGGAGCGGGGCAGGCCCGAGCAGCTTCCAGGCCGCTAGGTGGCAGTGTTAGGTAGGCTTTAGCAGTAGAGTAGGCCGCATGAATGGATTGGGATCAAATAGTGAGAATTGATTAAAAAGTTTGTACAGGTTAGTTGTCTTGCTTGAATATAGTTTTCTGTAATAAGTAGATATTTTTTGTCTTGCCCCTCCAGTACTGACAGCTTTTCATCTTTTCTTGAGGGGCAGCTTTCTTTTACTAGGTCTGCTAAATTACCCCTTATTTTTTGATTACTTAGGTCCAGAAGAGCTGCCTCATTGTATGTCACTTAAAAATTTAAAACAATAATGTTGTTAGACAGTAATTTCTCTAGATTAAAATAAATGGTAAAGCCCCTTAAAAAGAAAATAAGTAATACCATAGATTTAAGAACTACTGTGTGATAAGGTCTTGGGGGAGACCTTATTGCTCTCTACAACTACCTGAAAGAAGGTTGTAGTGAGGTGGGTGTCAGTTTCTTTTCCCAGGTAACAAGTGATAGGATGAGAGGAAATGGCCTCAAGTTGCATCAGGGGAGGTTTAGACTGGATATTAGGGGAAAAGTTCTTCACCAAAAGGGTTGTCAAGCATTGGAACGGGCTGCCCAGGGGAGTAGTTGAGTTGCCACCCCTGGAGGTATTTAAAAGATGTGTAGATGTGGCACTTAGGGACATGGTTTAGTGGTGGACTTGGCAGTGTTAGGTTTACAGCTGATCTCGAAGTTAAAGGTCTTTGCCAACCCAAATGATTCTGTGATAGTCTTATGTGTAATTTTTGTCTTGTGTTCTCCTTAAAAAAGTCTAAATAACACAGATTATATTTATACACTGATAACACATGCATTCATATATACTGCCCTTTGATTTCCAGTTGCAGATCTCTGCAGCGTTAGGTCTTGCCAGCACGCAGTTCATTGCTACATTAAGTTCCTTTAGGGAACATTGTATGAAAACCAAGGAATATGTAAATCACAGCGCAAGAGTACAAATGGCTAAAATTATGCTGTTATTAAATCTCTTGTTTGTTTCTATGTGAAGAATTAGTAACAGCCATATGAATTGATGTGTTTAACAAAATACAGATTGTGATTTATGAAGTGGAATCAGGTATGTGGTTAGGACAACACCAAGAGACACAAAGTACAAAGAAATATCTTTCAGTGCCAGTGTTGAAAATGGGAGGAAAGCAGCGAATCTCTGACAGGAGCTTTCAGTTCAGAATGCCTACTTGGGGAAAAAGGAGCAGTGAGCAATCAGGATTTAAGGAAGCAGTTCAGTTTGTGCAAGGTGTTGGATTTTGAGTTTCTCAGTTCACAAAATAAAGAAATAATGGTGCTTTTTAATGGTAGAGACTACCAGAAAGGCTACAGACAGAGCAAGACTTCTTTATGATTCTTCTGCTATTTCTGTGGTTGAAATTCAGCCATATACAGCAGACTAGCAGGAAGCTATCTGGCACCAATTATTTAACTTGCAACCCTCTACTGGAGGATCTAGATCATGAATAAAATTTAAGCTGTGCCTCAGTTCAAACATTAATTTCATTGTCTGTAAATTACATGATATAACCAATCTATAGATTGATTACTTTAGAATTCTTTCTAGGTTTGAAGATCTTAAAATATCATTTAGCCATATGTAATTATTAACATATAATCGGGAATGTATTTGGAAGAATTTGTGTGTATCACAGTTTGCCTTTATTACCTCTGAAACAGAACAGCTTTTTGTTGTTCTTCGAACTCCAAAAGCTTTTCTACAATAGTTTTCCTTGAAAGCAGGTCCACTGCATTGTCAGGAATTTGTAGTTCTGTAGCGTTATCTCTAATTTAATTTAAACCAACAAATTCTGCAAATTGTTGCTTGTCCTCAAATCTTATTCAGATGGTAAAAGATGTCATTCTTGTTAACTGGTCTACTACTCGACCTAGAAAAGTCTCAGGTTTTACAAAAAATGAGTTGCAAAGTTACATAGAAGTATCTGAATGGTTTCCTGAGCTTCCTCCTGCCCTGTCCATGATTCAGCCTAGTGGGTGGTCTGTCAGCTGCTGTAGTTGATCATGAAGAATTAGACAAAGCAGTGCGAGAGTTCACATTGCATAGTGGCTGCAGAGCTCTTTAGTATGTAGTCACTTCACAATATACAAGCTGCTTATGGTATTTTTTTATTCCTTTCTGGCAGTAGAGCCTAGCATGACTTCCAGTTCGGCAAGGTCACCTTAGATGTTTGCTACAAATGGTGGAACTTCTGCTGTTGAAGCTAAACTTAAACTTTAAAAGCTGTCCTGAATTGAGATGTAAATGTTGGTCTAAACTCTTGTGAAGTCACCCATTTATTTAATTGGGTTTAGGCTAGTTCCTTAAACTTGTGGCAGGTATTAGGGTGCATGACGGGGGGGGACGACAACCAAAACAAGAAAGAAAAAAAAAAAAAAAAAACAAAAAACAACCAAATGAAAAAAACGCCCAAAAACTCTTCAAAATTTGTGTCACTTTACCACCCCTGGACATTTCCAGGGCTTGCCTCCCATAAATTTTTGCATGCTAAAATATAAAGTTACTGCAACGTGTTGTCCCAGAAAGCTCTATTTCCATTTTGCATCTTTAAGAGGTTTTGCTTTTCTTTTCTTTGAATATGTCAGCTTTGAGCAATATTGATGGTGATAATAAAACTTGGAGAGCTATTGCTGCAGGTGCATTTATATTTTCAATCACACGTGAATTCTGCCTCTGTACACCTTCTCGGCAAGCAATAGCTCATTTTCAAGAGACACTGATGGCTTACTACTGAGTTCTTTCCACGGCCACAGAGCAACAGTTGAAGACTGCTTTGTTTCAGAGCACTGGAGGTAATTGCTTGGTGACAGGCAGAGCTTAATGTCTTTGAACTGCCTAAAGGGCTGAGCTGACTCTAAAGAACTGCAAAAATTACAAAACTCAATAAGCAAACAGGGCCTGGCCCCAAGCCTACATTTCAAAGAGGCTGTGTGACCAATCAGCTAGTGCTAGGATGCAGCATGGGAATCCCTATATTACACAAAGGGACAAAACTAGGAAGGCACTCTTGCATCCAGTGAGGATACCCAAAGGGCACACATATATTACAGAAAGCATATGTGACATGTCATGAAAATATGGGGAAAAAAAAACCAACTGGCTGCTTTCCTGGATGTGTGGCAGCCAGGTATTCAGAAAGGTGGGCACTCTTCTGAAGAATAATGTATTCTATGTGTTTAAAGTACTACATACCCATCATACATTTGGTCAATGCCTACATCTGTTGCATACATGCAGTGTCTGTCCAGATGAAGGCAATGCATGTGAGGGTGATGCAAAGTCACTCGCCACTTGCAGGTTTTATTTGCTGGGTGCCACAGAGGCTGCTACTCAGTACTCTATAAAAGGCATCCAGACTTTGTGAAATGGCCACATTCGTTCATTGTACAAGTCCATCAGAGTGAGAGGAATAATATTTCAGGAGGGAATTGGGCCTGAAGAAAGTAAGCTAGAGGGGTTGTCATTAAAATTTAGGGAGGAAGATTTAAAGATAAATATCAGAATGCTCTGGAAAGACATTTCCCAGAGCAGCAAGCTTTGTAGGCCAACTTACTCAAGCCCCTGCTCCCAGCTACTTTTTCTGTGATACATGCCCAGTCTTCTCTAGGTAGATTCCTTACAGCTATGAATTGCCAAAGGTATAACAGCAGGAATATTCCCAGCACTGGCATAACTTAGAGCATTTACTTTCAAAGAAAATATTTTATTCAGGTGTCTGAAATCTCCTGATATGAGGGGGCGGGGGGGGGGGGGGGGGAGTTCAGGCTAATAAGCTGTGAATATTTCATTAGTGATGAAGCATTTTTCTTGAGAGGACTTTTTAAAGAAAAAAGTGAGGAGAAATCAGAATCTAAACATGAACAAACACAATGCAATTAACAGGCTTGGCCAAAAGAAGGCTGAATTAAAGATCTTAAGTGTATAGAAAATCCCTTTTCCAGACCTGCCCCACCACAAAAAAAAAAAAAAATTCTCTAAAAGCCAGGTATGAGACCCAAGAATGGAGAAGCAATTGTTAGGACTTGATTAGAATGATAGCTCAATTTTTTTAATTTTCACAGTTTTAATCAAAGTTCTTTCTCCCTGAATCAGTATGCCAAGTATTAGCCTGCATTGTGTCCATCATTCATAAATATTCCCACAGCATAAAACAAACCTATTTTGTTTAAATGCAAATAAATCACTGGATTTTATTACGTAACAAATTTTGCCTTAGGTTATGCGTAGTCTTTGAAAGTGACTGTAATGTATTCCAAGCTTTTAATATTCCTGCCTGGTGTTTCTTTTTATTATTATACTCTTTTTGTTTGTCTGAAGTGGAAGAGATTATCTGTACTCTAACGTAAGCCTCCAGAATATCCCACTATGCAAAGGTTATGGGACTGAGCCCTATTTTTTCCACAGAATAAATAACTTTTGAACAAAAGGCTTCACTATGTTGTTAGTCAGATTCTCTTACGTTCCTTGCACTGCTGTTAAGCTGAAATGGATAACATTACCTTCAGTAGTCAGAGAGAAGAAGGCAGGTTGAGATGTAGCCAAAAATATCAGAATTAAGAAAATAAGGTGTGTGCAGTTAGCCAAGGAAATTATTTTCTTGTAGCAGTGGGAGCAGCAGCTCTCACAGAGGAACTAGTCTGAAACCTTTGGCAAAATTAGGATTCTGAAAGGAGTTACAGAGCAGTGTCCAACAACAACGTGACTTGGGATTCCTGTAAGGATGGAAGGTCTGTTTAAATGTGACAGCCTGATAAAAGGACTTTTGGGGGTTTTATCTCCCAATAAATTTAGTGATAAACTCCTTGAGTGTTTGTTTAGTTCCATCTGTAAAAATAACTTAATTGGGATGGAGTCTACATTACAGCTTCTTTTTTCTTGTTCTGTTATAATTTTCTGACCCTAATTTCCTGCTTCTTCATTTGGTTTGAATTGGACCAGTTCATGAGAAAATTCTTCCCCATAAGGCATAAATTCTGTGTGGGGGAGAATTCTTTGTAGATATTTGTTCTGTGAATTGGAATAATAAACTATTATAATACTACTATGGATTTGAAAGCTACTTTGGCCAATGGCAGCAAGTCTGAAACTTTTATTTCATTATTATTCATTTTTCAGTTAATTTGAGATAATCTATTTGCTCTGGTTTTTTCCTTTGGCAAAAATGCAAAACCTTTCTTGTCCACCAAATGTATGTGCATAGTATGGATTTGTGTTGTTGACACGTCTGTACTTCTAATTGAATCTCTGAATGAATATTTTTTAATAACCCACCATAAATGTTTTTCATGGAGTATTTCATAAATGTATTTAGAAATTATAATGCAGATTATTCTCAATCTTGAATCAGTGATGTGAAGTGCATTGTGTTCTTTATGTGAAAGATTCAGTGGTACTGAATTCACTATAGCTGTTCTCTGGCTGCATCCACGCAGGCTGTCCCTGATATTGTTGGCTGTAGATGCTAGTATTCTGTAACATTTTATTCTGAGAGTTTGTATTTAATTTTGATTTTTTTTCTTGTCTTATCAGGTCAAAGAATTTGGTATTTCTAGCACAAGAGCATGTTTTTTCCAAATCCAAAATTTTCATTTTGTTTACATTTATTATAAACTTTCTGAAATCCTTTGCAACATTTTAAAAAACTTTTTCATTTTGCAGCTTTGTTAAGGTTTTGACCAAATAACATAATCTAATCACCTTACATTGTCTTCGAATGCTGATTTTAATCTCTTGTACACAAACTGGTAGTAATTATGTTGGACCATATATGTCCACGTTTTTTGACGCTCTTAGTTAAATAAGCTGTGTTTGAGTGAGCAGATATTATATATGTTAAAAAAAAAAATCATACTGCAGCTGCTCTTGTGACACAGCAGGTTTTTAAGGCTCCCTTCAAAGGTGCTGCTGGGGAACTTCTAGGCACTGCCTTATTTATAATGTTAATGATGTGGTAACACCGCCTTCAGGGGAGGGACTTTTCAAAGCTTCTAGCTGCTTGACATCACAAGGAATTTGTGCTCCCAAATCCCTTAGCTACTTTTGAAAATCACATTGCATGTATGAACCTAACTGTAAGGATAGATACTTGCTTGGACCACCATTTGGATTAAATGGACCCTTTAGTGCAGAAGACAACAAAAAATACAGAAGGTTTCTGGAATTAAATTAAAAACAGATCTGCAAATGTATGTGGGTATCTCCACAGGAAAATCTTTGTGGATCTGTGTGAAGATTGCATGTCGCAATTACTAAAAATAGTTACTAAACAATGAATTTTCTAGAAGAGAATAATTTAGTTTTCAGGTTCTGATCTGAAGCCTGTTGAAATAAAAGGAACTTTGACTCTGCAGAGTATAATGCTTGGGATAGTTTTTGAGAGCCTTCCTTTCATTGAATAGTACAATGAGTCTCAATGAAGTCTGTAAGATTAGTCATTTAGTGCCTTTAGGGATAGAGTAATGATTAACAGTGAAAAACATCCTGATAAAGTAAACTAAATAAAATAATAATTGTATCTTGAGTGATTAACAGAGTGTAAGGTTGGATATAATCTTCTGGAGGGAATGCTCTAAAACATCAAGTGTCTGTTACTGCAAAATTAGTCCTAGCCAGTCAAAGCATTTCAGTACCAAGTACCGGAAATATATTTTATTTTGCATTCATCCACACAAAGCTAGCTTTTCTCATGTGCTCATGCTTGTTAGTGATTCTCAGCAGACTAATCTGAAATCAGATCATAAATATGGAAGAGCAAGACCTTGCATTTTACATATTCTACAACTTTGGGCATTGGAAAAATAACAAAACACTTTTCAACAGACTTGTTATATTATTATATAAATTGGTACTTTTTCATCATTACACTGTATTACTTCTAATCTTCTGTAAGTGTTCTTGCTTATTGCTTTTTTTAATGAATGCATTTCTCAATTCTGAGTTATGGCTAGTCTTATGGTTTTAGGAGGGGCAGGTATTGTTACAAACAGAGATGGTTTTGGTTCATTTCCAAAGTAAAAATGATTAAATGTTGGCAGGTGCATCTACCATTTTATATATATTTAAATATATTTTATGGTAAGGGTTGTTTTTTCTAGATAATAAGTGTGGGAAGTGCATCTATACCCTGTAACCTAATCAACCTTTCAGAGTTCACAGTGGGAATCAAGTCCTGGAAAGAACATTTTGATGAGAACAAAGCCATTGAGGAATTATCCTAAGTCCTGTTAGAATGATGGCTTGGAATTGACGTAATGCCAGTACCTGTGACAAGTCTGTAAAACTCAAAATGAGTCTTATTGATTTGATTATAGTGCTTCATAGATTTTCCATAAACCTGCTTTTCATGGACCCTATAGGCAGATCATGCAGGGCAGTCTCCTGTCATGCTTTTGCACTGACAGCATGCTGATCACAAGGTGGAAGAGTGTTTAGAAGTGTTGTTATACTTTAGAGACTTTGAATTGCCAAACTAGCGATGAGCCTAGTCTACCCCCTGATGAACGTTGTTCAATAGTGTGACAATTCCCAGATAAATTGCCTCGCTGACCCTGCTCATGATCGTCTTCAGGGCATCCCATTTAAGCCTCCAGCCGTCACCTTTTCTTGGTATAGAGTTCCATAGCATGCTTATTCCAATCTGAGGCCTTAGGCTCTAAACTTCTGTTGTTCATTGCAATCTCCTTCAGCAGGTCAGGTCAACACCTGCAGTTCCATTCTCTACAGCACTGTAGTACACATCTTGTTTCGTTTTAAATAACATATTGCATTTTGAAACACTTCAGAGAAAGCAATTTTTAAAAGAGCAATCAGTCTGACATGTCTCCACATCCACCTTTCTCAAGTCAGTGCTCTCCCTCTAAATTTAAAGTCCTGTGCTATGTCAGGTGTTTTGAACAAAGTGAAATTACTCCTTCAGCTCTCCTGATTGGGGGTGAAATACTCAAAGACTTACTTATCTCCTCTTTTATTGCTATCACCATGCTTTAAATATCTCAAATGTCTTCATTTCCTGAAGGATTCATTCTTTAACTATTTTGAAAACAAATACAAACACAATACATGTTCTGTAATGTTCTCAGAAACTTCTTGTCCCTGAGGGGAGAGATGTGGCTTTAAGGACTATGCCCTCAAATTTCATTTAATTTTATGCAGATATTGGGAAGATACTTCTTCTTTATTTAAGATGCTAATATACTTGTATGTTTAAAAAAATTTTTACAATGAGAGAGAATTTAATAGCAAAAAATTAGTAGACTGCATCACTAATTTCTTTGAAGTTGCATGGTTTTATCACTCTTTATCACAAATTTTGAATGAATGTCTTCCAATATGTAGAAATCAGCAGACAATATGACATGTTGATTGGTTCTAAAATTGTCTTGACAAATTGCCATCTCATAAATATTTTCTGTTTACCTTGAAGGTTGTTCTGAATGCTATTACTTCTGCTATCCATTTTTAAAAGCTTGCATTTATTTTTTTAAGTGATTCTTTGCTTGGTCATAATGTTACAGAGTTGTTCTTAACTGTCCTTTGTTATGCCTTTAAAAATGAACAAGAATGCTGTTGTGAGTTAATATATTTTACAATTCCTCCTAATTAAAAAAGGAAAAAAGTCCCTATCTGACATGAAAGTCTAATGTTTACAAGGTTCTGTGTTGTTGTGCTGGGTTGAGCCTGGCTGGACAGCAGGTGCCCACCAAAGCAGCTCTATCACTCCCCTCCTCAGCTGGACAGGGGAGAAAAAATACAACAAAAGGCTTATGGTTGAGATAAGGACAGGGAGAAACCTCTCACCAATTACTGTCATGGGCAAAACAGACTCAGCTTGGGGAAATTAGTTTCATTTATTAGCAATCAAATCAGAGTACTTCCAGTGTGGGTCCCCTGTGGGGTCACAAGTCCTGCCAGCAAACCTAGTCTATTGTGGGCTCCTCTCTCCACGGATCCACAGGTCCTGCCAGGAGCCTGCTCCAGCATGGGCTTCCAGGGGGTCCCTTCGGGCATCCCCCTGCTCCGGCGTGGGGTCCTCCCCGGGCTGCAGGTGGATATCTGCTCCTCTGTGGGCTGCAGGGGGACAGCCTGCCTCACCATGGGCTTCCCCACGGGCTGCAGGGGAATCTGCTCTGGCGCCTGGAACACATCCTCCACCTCCTTCACCTTGGTGTCTGCAGTTGTTTCTCTCAAATATTCTCACTCCTCTCTCCGTCTGCAATTGCTCAGTTTTGTTTTGTTTAGTTCCCCCCCCCCCTTCTTAAATATTTTATCCCAGAGGTGCTACCACTGTCACCAATTGGCTTGGCCTTGGCCAGTGGCAGGTCCATCTTGGAGCCAGCTGGCATTGGCTTTATCGGACATAGGGAAAGCTTCCAGCAGCTTCTCACAGGAGCCACCCCTATAGCTCTCCTGCTACCAAAACCTTGCCATGCAAACCCAATACAGTTGTTATGATGTAGAAAGCCATAAAGAAAGTGCAACTGCATGGCAAAATTGGAAATGGTTTCTTTGGGGAGTAGGGGGAGTTCCTCACATGTGAAGAGATTCAGCTTTCAAACAGCTTAACTCCACACTTCTATTTTCGTTGGTGTAAAATTAATCTCAAACTTTCATCAGTTGGTTTTGCAGATGTAGTCTTAGATGAATGACTATGTGACCATGAAATATAGTGTAGAGATGACCAAATTAGTTTTAAATCCATCAGCCTGGTAACAGCAGTTTTAGACACAGTAGTGTATAACACCGTGGAAGATAACTCACTCTTCAAAAAAAGTAGTTTTATCTGTCTGTGTGTGTATACAAGGTAGATTCACTGACATGTAGTTGCTGTGGCTAAACCACTTTAAGTACCTGAGCTAGTTAACTTTAATTTTAAGGTTAATTCATCCATCCCTAGGCTGAAGAGCAGACAGCATTGTAAGCAAACTGTAAGTACAGAAGTTAACTCAAAGAAAACCAGAGATAAAATACTGAATAATTAAATGTCTACTTGCCAAGTAAAGACAGTCTGCCCCACTACCAGGTACTGAAAGTGATCATTACAACACATCAACCATCTGGGGCTGGGGTCATCTCTGGGTGTTCTTTGTGTGTTTGCTTATCTTGTTTTAGTTTCTGAAATATTTAATTTATTTTATTTCTATAAAATTACTTGTAGTGATCCTTGGCCTTGCTCATAAATATGCTGTGGTAGCTCCTTGCTTCACCTGAGCCCTCCATGGGTGCTTAGTAGCTGTTGTGATGCTTTCCTGGGAAATTTCTGTGGGCAGAACAAAGAGATGGCATGAGGCTTTCTCAAGTCCTTCAGTCAGTTCCAGCTGTCTGTACTGTGGAATATTCTGTAGAGCCAGAGGTGATGAGCGTCCTTCCAGATGGATGACTGACTCTGGTTCTAGTGCCAGTAATATCTGTTTAATTTTCAATAAAACTTAGCAACAGAGAAAGAAGAAAACTGTATGGTATAAGAACAAACTGCCATCACTCTAACTGGAGTTTTTTCTTTAAACAGCTTTTGAAGTGTCTGTCACTTTTTAAGGTCTTCATGTACAGTTTCTTTTTTTCCTCAAAAGGTACATGATGATGCTTCTGAAAATAAGCAACCTTCCAGTGGCTTTAGAGCAAAAAAAAGATTTACAAATATCTCCTTCAGCAGATTACATTTATCAGCTTTCCAATCTCTTTTCAAGATGAAAGGTGAAACATTTTGACTCAAAACAAAGAAATAAACCCTATCTTGTCTTTGAACTGTTTGCCAAGGAAGTAATGGGCTTATGGGGTTTACCTGTGCAATGCTGAATTTTGCTGAGAACAGCAGCTTTTAATGAAGCATACAAAATATTTGAAATTTAGATACATTTTGGCATGGGAGGAGAAAAAGGATTTTTCTTTGAACAAACTGTAATTCTGATATGCTTCTTAGTATTCACCTAATAATTCTATTAATATCCCAGAGCTGGTTTCTACATATCTGTGTGCCTTTATGTACTTCAATTTCAACTCAGCCTTGTATTCTACAAGTCATTGCTTATATTCTGAAAACGAAAATAATTGTAATAGCCCTAAAATATGGCTTTAATTTCTTCAAAGAGGCCATACGTGGATTTTAACTTCTTGCTTCTGGGAAACTTGAATCTTTCAGCATTCATTTTCCAAATACACTGGCTGGTGCATAACTTCATATGTGAAGCTATTCCTATTGATTTCAACAGGACTATTAATATGGAGAAAGTATGTACATGGATGTTTGTAGGATCAAAGCACTATGAAAAACAAAACAGGAGGATAAATGTCATTACAACCAGGATCATCCAGCAGTTCTGTGCTGATGTATTACTATGTATTAATAAGATTAATGCATAGAAAGAAGGTTTACCCAAAATATATATTTGAAAAAGATAAGGGCTGTCCCAGAAAATTTGAAAGCATCATATAATAGGGACTCAGAAGAAGAAAGACCGATTATTTTGCTGTAGAGCCTTCAGCTGTACAGTAGACCAACACCTTCCTGTACTGAAGACACATAGTAAACAGGTGGTCATGGAAAGACAAAATGTCAGATTAAACAGGCAAATTGGGAGCACAAGTAGATCACAAAGACTATGAGAAGCACAAAGTTAAAGTTCTTGCCAAGGAAGCTTTATAAGCAGTGAAAAATTCTGCTAGGTCTCATGCTGAAGGAGAAATGTAGGGAAGTGTTTGAAGTAGATTATTAACATCGGTACGGGCATTCGTATAGCCAGGATCCCTAAGGTGAAATTACTTAGCTAAGATTATGAAAAAGGAGCTTCCTTGGCCCCCCTCCCTTTTTCCTTCTTGTTTCCTATCTCTATTCCAAAAGTAGTATTTGAAAACACACAGTACTTAACTTTTAAGAAAACATCTATACATACTATAGCAAACTGCACATGTCCATCATACAGAAAGCCCTGAATAGTTACTTTTTGGGTTCTCCTGTGCTTAAACAATCAGATGACCAAAGAGCATGCAGAATTAACATGACACAGCCAGAAACCTATGTGTGCTCTACCGAACATGGCTCTTTTAAGGGGAAAAATGAGCCTCCACGCATGGCATTTAGGATACTTAAACCATACTGAAAGCTGCTCTCTCCTGCTATTCAGTGAGGTGCTGGTCTTTATTCTTGCATATGTTCTGCAAACACATCATTATAATACATAGCAGATACCAACCCGTTATTTCAGGTGTTCCATTAGGCACCATGTTTCTCCATTTCAGTCCCCTACAGTCACACTTGAGTCACCCTGCAGCTGATGTGAACCAGAAGTCTAGACAAAGGCTTTTTTAGTCATGGCAGTTCTAATTAGTTCTTCAGTTTTCAATCAAATCTGCTTACAACAGGTGATTTTAGTACTGTATGGTTCATTGCTAAGCCATCTTTCTTTTTATGAAAGACTACTGAGATTTCTCAAAAATTCTAGTATTGTAAATGTTCTTAGACTAAGCTGCTTTGTGATTAACAAACCTACTGTGATTAGCCGAAGTCTGAAATCTTTGTTCCCTTTCCATTTATGAACTCCCAGGCTTCATGCAAGAGGAAAGCACAACAATATGGATTTCTTCAGTTTCCCTAATACAGTTCAGAAACTTTTGAGTAAAAAACTGCTTGTAATCTCATGGGGTGTGACGAGCATTACAACATATGGTGGCCACATTAGTTCTTCACACCCAGAAGCAGCACAGTGCAGAGTGAAGCTGTACCAAAAAGAGTATTTCTTAAAGCATCATCATGACTGTCTTCATCCTAAGACTCATCTTTCTTGCTCACTTGTTTATTGGCATCCAGGTTCATGAAACGAGAGAAGCCTTGAAATAATATTCAACAGGAATAACATTTATTCTAATTTAAGAAAGTTCTAGTAGCCAAGATGGAAAACAATTACTTTATTTTTGCAGTATCTTAAATATAGCTGAAGGCTGTTTCCATGTGTGCCCTCCCCCGATTGTCTATTCTTTACACTAAACCAACTTCTTTCTGCCTGCAGACAGTTTGTGAAATAATTGTGTAGACAATATTTTTTTAAACCAGGTATGCACATATTCATATGCATGCAAGCAAAGCAGAGAGGAACAAACAGTATTAATTAAACTTAAATTAATTAAAGGTTAGTGTAACTTTTATTTGATTGAAAGTGGAGACTAGTATGGGAACGTTGCACAATAAATCTAAGAAATTCTGAATAAGGATTAGCTGATTCTTGGACTGGAAAAGGCAGAAAAGCATAGGCAGAACACCTCCAAATTTTCACTTAACTCTCACAAGCATGTTTGCAAAGATGTTTGACTATCTTCATTGTTCTTCTGGGCTCCTTCTTTACTTGCTGAGCATTCTTTTTAGACACAGTACTGCAGAAGAGGAAGGATTGCTTCATGCATCTTTCAAGCAATACTATTATCCAAAACTATCAATGCTATTGTTATTGTGTTGGTGCAAGCATGATGATGTCTATCCCAGGTTCAGTTTGTGACCAGGTACAGTCCCAGACTCTCCATTGTAGTATGCCAACATGCCCAATTATTTCCCACCTTATGAGGTGGTAGCAACACAAAGAACTGTAGAAATCCATTCTATCCCTTCCACAGTTCTTTCATGTCTCTAGGGAAAAATCCACCCCCTTTGGGGGAAGTAGGATTTGTGGTAAAGTGGAGACCAATGGTTCATTCTGACACGTTTTGATCAAAGCAGTTATAAAGTACTTTTTTGCTTTGATGCATCTTGTTCTGAGTTAAATGCATTCATGCAGATAAGCCCTAGGGCATGCAGGATTTGGCCCTAGTGAGGGTTTGACTGAATGCTGGGTAAAGTCAGGAAAAATTCTGTTATTTTTCAGTAAGTTTTGAATTAAGTCTTAGTGGAAATTTATATTCTAGGCATCCCCACGCATCTGAATTTTACTGCTCCTTCATTTCTGTCAATGCAGCTGAAGGCTATCTGCAGGCAGAAAACTGCCAGAGGGCCAAGGAAGTGGTTATTCCCCTGTATTCACCACTTCTGAGATCATGGTTGGGGGCTTGAGTGGGATCCCAAGCTCAGGAAAGATACTGCAAACTACTGCAGAGGGCCAGCTACTGCTTGGGGACCTACAGTACTTAACATACAAGCAGGACCAGGAACAGACACAGGTTACGACAGGGAAAATTCTGACTAGGTAGAAGGAGAAAATTCCTCCAAGTGAGGGTGTTTGGTCACTGGAGTAGGGCCTGAGAAAATCTGTGGAAGATTGGAGATTTTTTAAATTCAATTGGTCCTGAACAAACGGGTCTAAACTTGAAATTTTCTCTAACTTTGAAGTTAGCCATGAAATTGGACCAGATGATCTTCAGAGGTTTCCTCTAAAATATATATTATTTTATAATTCTAATGTTAGCAATGCATGATAAAGCATCTTTAGAAAGATTTTTCTTTCTACTGATCTGGTTCACCATGTGGTCCCACAAATGGCTGCATAAGCACAGCTGTAGGGGCAGTAAACTGTGACATGAAAAAAAAAGGTCAGGGTGGAAAGGGAGAAAAGTAGTAGTCAAAGGAAGCCTCCTAGATAGGCTCCGATGCTAGACACACTGAAAGTGGGAGTGTGTCACCAGGAACTCCTGGCATTTGTCCTTGACTTTTGCTTTACGCCAAGAGCACCACCACACCGCTAAGGGTTTGTGGATCACCTTCTTAATGGACGCCATATGGGAACAGGAGATCAGACAAAGATCATCCTGTGCAGCACTAATTGTTTAAATCTGGATAGCATCTAGGGACTGAGAGCTCTACATGGAGAGTCAAGAATGGTGTGACAGATCAGTGCCATGTATAGAGGCCAGGTTGATCAGCATCAAAAGTCTATGTCCCAGCTTTGGTACAAAAAAAAAAATAAAAAAATCAAAATCTTAATCTTGGCTTCTCATAAATGTTTCCTTGTCATGATTCTATCAATCACATCAGTACCTACATCTTAATTAAAAGTGCAGCAATGTGTAATCCTATAGCTTTGTATTTGAAAGACAGAAAGAGAAAAAATACTGCAGTAATCACATTTGAGAAGGGAAGAAAGCACATATGGAACGCACATGTAGGTTAGTATGTGGGGAGGCTTATTGAGATTCTTGCAGAAATAAGGAAACTGAAAAAACTGTTGTAACTACTAGAAGCTAGCAATTCCCAATATTTTTTTTATTTTTTTTTTTAAGCTAATAAATTAAAGAGTGTCTGTTCAGCCTTTAGGTCATTCTTGGACTTTAATAAGCTAGGGTTCAATGCAGGACATGTGGAGTCTTCTTGTAAGTCATAATAGGACTCACTAAAAAGCCTACACTGTGACTCAAAATCATAATTTCTAAACTATTGTATTCCAGATGTCTTTACTGGTATGCCCATGGATACAGTCTACAATAAACTGATGCTGGGATGTTGTCTGCCTACACTTTTGTCTGTTATGGTAACAAATGTTTACATGTGGAGAAAAGTCGGCTCTATTGCTGTACCTTATGGAGGAAAGCAGAATTTCTCATAGTTTGTGTCCTTACTTGGGAGAATTTACCTGAGATGAATAAAAAAAAGTAGTCACATTGATGTCAGATCCTCATGGAGATGAAATGGTAGAAGTGTTGAAAGTTGTTGCAACTAAATGTGGTGAGGTTAAAGCCATCTTCAGGAGTCTATTTCATGGCTATCTTTTTTCAGTATAGAAGTGCGTTCATTTTAGCAGTTTGCACAGATGCAAGCTCAGTTTTGATCATGTTTGTTTTTAAATAAAATCATCATAGAAAAGAGAGATTCTTAGTGGTTTTTGAATGCAGTCCCATTTTTTTTCATCCCTCTCATCTTCAAAGTTAAAGAAAGGCCAAAAAGAGAGAGTGGCTCAGAAGAGCAGATGAAGCAGCCACTTCCTGGGCGCTTTTTTTTTTTTTTTTTTTTCTCCTTCCCCCAAAAAACCCACAGATTACTGGCAGCAGGAGGCCTGGGAGCATTACACTTTGGAGTGGAAGAGCTACTTTATTGTGCTAGAACACAGATAAAATGGCTGTGGACTTGATAGCTCTTTGTATCATCTGTGATTTTGGGGTTTGATGCTGTCCTTAAAGTTAGCACTACAAGAGTGATGCTTCCAGTAACTAAGCCTTAGCAGAAGTACAGCTAAAAAATGCAACTAAATGGTTATTTATCCCATGAGCTAGCAAAGGTAGATACTTTCTTATTCTTTCCCCAAACCAGAATGGAAGAGAAGGAGTAAGTAGAAACAAGAATGACAGAAAGTTAGAGTATGATAAGTATGTATTTTTCTCTGTTACCACATCTGCTTGTAGTCTTTCATACATGCACAGTGCAGTCACGGGGCTAATATAGTAACTGCCCGCTGGCAGTGAGCCTAAAGCAAGTTCTACTTTTAAGAGAGGTTTTCAAAGGTACAAATGAAGGTTGGTTGGCTGAAAGAGAAGGTAATGTCACTAGGAAGTTACAGTATCCAAATACAATTTTGCTTTTGGCTTTAGTAGTTTTGTTTCCAGTAGTCCATGCTGTGGACTATTTGGTTAGGCCCATCACTCCAATGTGCATCTACATATCTTTTTTCCTTGTCTGTCTTGTTTATTAGATAGTAAACACTAAAGATTTTCTTGGAATGTGTGTGTGTGTGTTGGGAACAGTCTGAATGTTCTTGTAAGCATACTTACATATGGAATGATGTGTCCTTTTCCCCTTTCGTATTTCCATGTTATTAACTTAGCCATCACTTTTTTTTTTTTTTTTAACATAAAACTGGAATAGAAATGCTGGCTTCCTTTCATGTTCTTAAAAAAAACTTGTGAAACAATACTATATAAAAGCAAATTTTGTATTCTCCTAGCTTCCTAAGTAGAGGAAGAGGAGAAAACTAAAGAATTTGGGCTTTGGTAATCTATTTTTGGGGAAATGCATAATTTCTAGATCTTGCCAGGTTATGCGTTTGATTTTTATTTTTTTTCTCCCCCCTAATTTTATTTGGATTCCTATTTTGGCTAGTAATTCCCAAGTCTGGACTGAACCTGAACATAAATTTTAGTACTGAATGTGCAAGGGGTATAAGCAATTTCAATACCTCAGAAGAATTCTTCCAGAAGGGTTATTTCACTCCTACTGAATGAGAGATTAGAATTTGTTTTATCAAGAGTGCTTAGAAACACAGGTCTTCTCTTCCAGTCAAGATTGCTCAGGAAATTAGTTTATTAGTGATGCCTAAATCTTACTATGTTCAATGAAAACACTAGAAGGCTCTGTGTCTGGCCTTAGAAATTATGTCATTGTTATTGAAGTTTTAGAGAACTACTTATGGTAGATGTAAGTTGATGCTTCCTGTATTTGGAAAGGTTTGTCCGTGGAAATCGCCAATGAGGAAAAATTGCCTACAATACAAGGTATTGATCACACTGACAGTACTGACAGCTATTCTCTTTGTCCCTCATGCCATCGCAGCACCTTCCTTTCTTCTGTAGTCTCTAAACTCTTATTTCTTGAATGTATTTGCCCTCAGAACTTCTTAGGATGTAC
The DNA here is from genome assembly GCF_947461875.1 of Haliaeetus albicilla. Classification (NCBI taxonomy): domain Eukaryota; kingdom Metazoa; phylum Chordata; class Aves; order Accipitriformes; family Accipitridae; genus Haliaeetus; species Haliaeetus albicilla. The sequence goes on from NC_091484.1 coordinate 5,938,101, forward strand.
AAAGTTGACATCACCAGGCTTAGACTGAAGGTTTTCATAAGCAAAGTATACGTGTATGTTTTTCCAGTTAATACTACAGAGTTGTTTTTACATATAAACATATTTTTAATCAGTTTTCTACTGTTTATGCCAAGGTACCATGATTAACTATGTTAGTAGCATTTATAATTGTTAATCATTTAAATCAATAACTACTTCCATCCCATTAGTGCATTGCTTTGATCACTGTGGATGAATAAATACCTATTTTATTCCTGTTTTAGGACAACATAGTCAAGTGCTGTATTTCAGTTCAAAATCTGGACAATGGTTATATGAAAATTGTTAAGCAGAACTTTTAACTTCCTTATGTAAGCAAAAGTTTGAATTTAACTCACTCTTGTTATTCAAGTATCACTCCATATATGGACATTGTTGGTTTTTTTAATAAGAAACGCTCCTTCTGATTTATTTTTTGTTGCTTGGGAATTGGTTTATGATTTGGAAATTGGTTTAAACAAGCCATCAAGAATCAACCAAAATTGCTAAAAACAATGTCTGAACAAGGATATACACCAGTACAACTTCAGTAGGTAACACTAGCTTAAAAACTATCAATGTACATAGTCTTGAATTGCATAAGCAACTTGGAATCACCTGCAGGGTCTGCAGCTGAGGAGGAAAATGAATTCTAGTCTCATGAAGCATAGGTCCAGCCATTTGACCACTTCTCTCAAGTTTCTTAACGTAGAAATGTACCTCCTGCAGTTCATACTTACCTTTTTGTGACAGCAGCACAATGTAAGAATTACAGATAATCCGTTCAAGTTTAGTGCAATTTTGGAATTTCAGAGCCAAGCTCCAGTGACTAACATTTATTCAGAATAAATGAAAAATATTTAGGAAATCAGAAAAGGACTTAAAACACTGACCCTAAATCTGAATTCCAAAATCCTTAATTATTGAGTCAGGGATTTCATTGTAGCTGTGAAATTATATTCTACTTCATACCCCTCCAAACTATACAACAGCAGTCTGTGCTACTGCAAGCATTAAGTGGGATAGAAGAATTAAGTTTTGGCTATCCTTCTCAACATCTTTCGCAATATTAACGTGAAATAGAGTTCCCTCTCTGTTTACTATTAAGTTTTCTTTCTAAAGCTTCTGTCCAAGACTGGTTACCGTTTTGCTAATGTTCACTCTTTCTTCTGAGTTCCTTTGTAATCCCAGTTCATGTGGAAGTGCTGTAGGTACAGTGCCACACTAGTTGCATGTCTGAGAAACATTTGCAGGCATAATGTTCTGCTCTGGAAGCTAACAAAACTGTTCAGGACAGCTACTTCCCTTTGTCCACTGCTTTTGCAGATGAGTAATTACATGCTATTGTTTATTCTTCTAAAAATGCACTTCTTGAGAACAGCGTTTTTCTCATGCTTTGGTAGTATTTGTGGAGTATGCCCTCTTCTAACTGCATTCAAGAGATGCTACATAAATACAGAAGTATTTGCAAAGTGAACTTGAATTCTGCAAGATATTACGTACTCAAAAAATAGTAAGATGGATCTGATCCCTGGAATGCTGAGATAACCTCACAAATTGAGAGGTGAACAAAGTTTTATGGGGGAAGAGTTTTATTTCCAGTTGGTGAATTTGGGAAAGGCATTGCCCATTTTACAGCCTCAGTTTGTTGTTGTTGAAACAGAAATGATGATGCTGACTTCTGTGAATTGCTTTGAGAGCTGTGGATGAATTATGGCATATAAGAATGAGATAGTACTGTTTTCCTAGCCTGTGTGGTAGAATCTCTGTAGTCCTCAAGGAAGCTGAATAGGTTCACTTCTGGCAACATTTCAAAAGTAAACAGCCATTTCTACTTTATTCTGTGTATTTTTGTCTGCTAGAAAAGATATTTCACATTAAGTACTGGAGTAGTGCCATTGTTTCTAATGGATGTTATGATTAGCACCGAGTATTTTGAGGGTAAGGTGTGCTACAAAAACTAATGAGCGAAGCCTTAAGGCTTGGATAGACTATACGACTGCAATTGAAGATAATTGCCCTTAATAGAAAAATGGAATATAGTCATCATCTTTGTCCTGTTCCAGAGACTAATCTCAAATAGACCAAAAACTGTATGTTGACAAAAAAAATTTAAATACTGATCATAAAGGTAATTTTAGTATTTAACATCCCCTTCCCACTCTTCAAATTTACATTTAAAATTTCAAGCATTACTACAAAAGTTGGATTTCTAAAAAAAGTCACAAATTTTACATTAATTTCTATAGATAAAAAAAAGATACAGATGTGGAAGGCAATGCAACTAGTAACTGGTGTACCAAAACTTTGCTATATAAAATCAAGGCTTAAAAGTACTGAGAAGCCAGACAGCTACAGACCATGACCTGCCTATCTGAGGTATTATAGTCTTAAATCTAACTGAATTTTTATTGTCTTCAGTGCTTTTTCTTTTTCTTTTCTTTTTTTTTTCATGCAAAAAATGTAACAGAAGGTGTGAAGTGGTATTAACAATGCGTGAAAGTAACTCACACAGGCATTTGGTAGTTTTGAACGAACCTCTAAATCAATTAAGTCCAGATCAGATCATTCATGACCACAGATTATTGCCATATGAGGGCTTCTCCGTAAGTATGATAAATAAATCTCCATAAGCAAAACCAGGACTGCCAATAGCCTGCAGTGGTGGTGTCAGAGGAAAGGGACAATGGAGTACAGAAATTAAACTATATTCACATGAATTATTCTTTCAAATGAAATACTTCAGAACAGCAAAGACGCCCTGCAATATTTCTGCTTTTGCTGCCACATAGACAAATTTTTGTTGTCAGTGAGGCATCTCTCACGGGAACTTCGTTTAACCATGGTGGGTACTTGCCTGTCTTGCAATAAGGAAAATGCCATAGTGGAGATGCTTTACGTGTAGGAAGGTGTAGAGTGAGAATGCCAAGACAGATAGTCAAACAGTGAAAGTGGTGTGTCATATTTATGGGCAATTACAAGAGTGAAGTCTCTGGCTAACTGCCACTTCAGTAGCATTACAGAAAAAACCTCTATCTTGGATTTTTTTTTTTTACAGTGTCTCTCAACCATAAACTTCCTCTTTTATGTTGATCGAGCTGCCATTTTCCATGAAATTGTAACTGAAATAAATTATTTTATTATAGCTTTGAGATGTACTTACTATTGGTAGGATGGAAGGCCTGTGTAAAAAGCTATTTAGTTAGGTAATATGTTATACTTTTACTTTAATTTGGAACAATTCTGAAATTCCAAGCATTTTAGCTTACTTCCTATAGAAAGCAAACTTTTGCCTTTTAGGTAAATGCTGTGAGTGTTTGAACCTTTTAAACTTTCTGCTGCTTACAACGACTCTTGACAGATGGCTGGATGAGTTAATAATCTTAGGTATACTTAAATGCCTACAAGTTCAGTATAAGTAGGTCATCAGGCAACTGAAAGTTCATTCACGAGTTTGTCCTTAATGACCCATCCACCAATGTTTGTAATCACTCAAGGCAGCCTGCCTGTTTCTACCAAAATCCTCTGAAGAACCAGGGGGCTTTAGGGGGTAAAAGGACAGAATTGTATAGATATGTGGGGAATTAACAGAAAAATTGTGTACAATTAAATTTAAAAGTTTATTTTAAAAAATGCAAATTCATAAGATGTCAGACTTCTTTTGATCTGTTTTCGTAGAATTAATGCTTTGCCTTTATAGAAGTGGGCATGATATAGCAGTGGACAGTTAGCAGAATTTTTTTGTCTGTATAGTTTAGAAAACCATGTTTTGTATTTGAGAAACTGGAAAAATAACTGGTTTGCAGTACCATTCACATGATGCTGGTAATAGAAAACATGAATAAATAATATGAATCATGTCTTTCTAATGGGTCTATGTCTACAACAGTTGATTATTTAAAAGTACATTTCAAGTGCTAACAACATATCAAGTGAGGTTCCTCAGTAAGGTAATTGTTTAATCATGAGGGATTGAGCTAATATGCATGCTGTATAGAATATGAAGCAGTGTGAGGAGAATGGTAAGAATCTGAGGTAGAAACAAGATTTTAAGAAGAGCCTTTGGTGGATGCACGCAGATTAGTAAACATGCCTCGTTGACAGAGAAATTTAAAATTTCCAGAGGAATTTTTCAAGACAGTGATGTTGTGATGTTTTGTACAACACGCAATGTTCCTATGGCATTTAAGTGAAAACCAAGCTTAGTAAACATCTTAAGGCTGTTTTCCATAAACGAAATCTGCAAACAGTGGAATCTGCAGTAGGAGAAACAGATGAAGCACAAAAAATAGTGAGAGAACTATTTTGTGTACAAACAGGAGAACATGTGAAAAATAAAAGCTGACTAACTTAGGAACTTTCTGGATGGGTAACATTCTGATTCATACTGTTAGAAAACCCCATTATAAAAGAGCTATTAAAGAGACTGTTTAAAAAAAAAAAAAAAAGAGTTATACCATATTCAGGCCAGATGAAAAAACCCACACTTATCAAAAATGTTGGCAGTTGTGCAAAAAAAAAAGTTGTTGAAAGATTGTACTGAGCTTACTCTTGCTGCAGCAGAGGCAACAGATGCTGGAGGCCTCTCTGTTCCAGATAACTGTAGCTGTGCCATGTTCTTTCTTTAACAGCACTTCTTGAAAATTAGGAAAGGGGAGTTTGAAACTTTTGTTTCTTCCAATAAACAGTGTTTGTTTTGAAATTGCTATTTTTCACACAGTGAGGCAGGCATAGTAGAAGAAGTCTGGAAATGGGTGCTAGCTTTTGAAAAAAATTACTGATAGTGCTGCATATGTGGAAATAAAGTCTTTGAGAACTATTTATGAAGACAATGCATGCGTCTGGCAAAACTTGTTTACTCAGTTTGCTCTGCAGTATTTGGGACAACACATTTGCAGCATCAATGAAATAAATAATTGTTGCAGTAAAATGCCCTCCTCTGGAATTCTTTGCTTGGGTGGCATAGTTCCATATCTCAAGACAGAGGGCTCAGTGCCCACACTGTCATCTTCTCAAGTAAACACATGGTGGAACAGCTTGCCTGATGCTACATTGCATGCTGCTTTTAAGAATACGTGCAAGATCATATACAAAGTTGTACCTCAGGGGTTGGATGGGGGCAACTAGGATGTGCATTTTAATATTACTGGTGCTACTAACAAATGTTGCAATATTGAGAGATTTCTGAGCATGTTGGCATAGTGAATGCTGTGTACATTAGTTTACTTTCTGGCACTGTTTTTCCCCAAGATTCTTGCAGGGAATGTACATTGCCAGTGAGTTGATAGTCAAATACCTCATGCCCTTTGCTTAGTTTTCTTTAGGTGTTCCTCAATTAAGATAGTGGTAATAACATGTCAGCTTTCCTTTAAAAATATTTCTGACCCTTCTGGTTGACAGCATGCAGAAGGACTGGAACCAACCAGGCAAAGCAATACCAAAAATGTTTCAGGACAACCAATATATACCTGAATGTACAGGCAGCCATAACCAAAGGAAACAGCTATTCAAACCTTCTATATGCCTTAGTTCTGCTCTGAATCACCACCAGAACCAAACACTTGGTTTCATGTGTGCATGCTACTCTGCATACAGTATGGTAGTGTTTTGTAGACTTTTTTTTTTTTTTTCTGGTAGGCAACAGGTGACCAATTCTTTGAAAATGGTCAAAGAGGTACAGTGACAGTTCCACCAGAAGACACTGATCATTCACATGTTCTCTGAGGTGACCAGAGCACTTACAAGTAAAATTGTTATTTGGAGAGAAACATGGCTTAGGGCTGGGCCTGTAGGGATCTTAACATGGACCTTGCCTTTGGTCTTGCTCTTGTGTTAGTGTATGCAATAAGAGCCTAAGTAATTTGCCCAAGATCCCGTAAGGAGATGTTAGCAGAATCAGAACTATGATTCAGGGGTTATTGAACTATAATTCAGGATTTCCTCTCCTTAAGCTTTCTTTTTTTTTCTGTGCTCCTCCAAATACAGAGTTAAATTATCCAATCTCTTTGGAACTCAGCTTAAAGAAAGAACGTTAATCAAAGACAAACCTCAGGTTCTGGCACAGGTGTTTTGAATGTTTTAATTCATTATCAGATTTGTATAAATAAAGGTCTTACATTTAAGAATTCAAATGCTTAGGTTCAATCTGGTTCTTAATTGTAGTGTCTTAAAAACACTGAAAACATGACCCTTAGCTGACCCATGACTGTCCAAATTGACACCAGAAGGAGCTGTAAACTGGCTTCATTGTGAAATTAATGGAATTCTTTTCTGTGGTAGATACAGGGGAACAAAGAACAGGTTTAAAAAATATCTATTTAGGGAACTGCATCTTAATGGTATCAGAATTGCATAAATACATGCATAGTTCCAGGAATCTTCTAAAAGAGCCTCTGGGCTTTGATTTTTTACACCTGCTTTACTCTGTTAATGTAGTTCACCTAATCCACTAGCCATTCTATATATATATATTATATTGCTACAATATTTGCACATTTATTTTTTAATGACAAAAGGCTCCAACCCTTTTCACATCTGCAGTGAAAGTATTTTCATAGCTAAGGGCCTGCACTGGTAAGCAAAAGCAGCTGACCTCTTGAGCAACACAGATTGCCAGGCCTGGAACACCAGAGAGAAATGTAGGGAGACACTGAAGCATTTCTGAATTGTTTAGTAAATTCTTTGGGGGGGTGAGGGGAGTAATTATAAAAATAAGACAGCTCAATCAAAATGAACTATGGAAATAAAAATGAAAATTCTTTAACTGATCGCAATAGAACAAATAATTCCTGAAAAAGTATGGCAAAATTACCATTCATGAAATGCGTAAACACTCACTAACTTAAGGGAGAGCTGGTTCACACTCTGAGAAACAGCTTTAACAGAAATGATTGGTTAATCAATGTGATTTGTTTTCTAATGGAATATCCATTATAACCAGTAAAAAGGGAACTCTCATCTTCTCTAAGATTATTTCATTGTTTAACATACTGGCCCTTTAGTGTCTAAATGATCGTGTCTATATAGGATTTTAAAATATTCATAGGAAAAATGGAGTTTGAATGTTAAAGACTTCTAATCAACTTATTGTTAAGGGGCTAGAACTTCAGTGCTTGCAAGTCATTACAATTCCGTTTATGTTGATCGAAACATCTGCAGAAGTTTGAGTCAAGGTATCCATTTACTGATGACTGAATGGTAAAGATGTTTAGATGCCTAAAGAAACACAGAGGTGCAGAAGGAGTTTTTAGATGGGCTTACATATCTACCTCATTTCTAAAAGCAGTGCATACAGGAAATGACTAGCAACCTGGTCTGTTATAAAATGGATAAGGATCGTATTGAAATACAATGAGAGAACTAAGCTAGAAGACCTGGATGTGGGGAGGGGTGTTCAACGTGGATACTGGTGTGACTCTAGGCTAAAAGCCAGTAAAAGCCCAAGGATTCAGTGAGGTGTTTTCCACGGCAGAACAAGAGCTGAGACTTGAACCTCATCCCAAACCTCTGTTGAAGCTTAACTGTGCTACTGTCAGCATGGGTCGCTCAGCTACAGAGATACATTTGGAGTACAAATCAAGGCACGCCTGTCTTCTAAAGCACTTCTGAAAGTCTTGGAAGTCAAAATGCTTTTTAAAATATGCTTTTAAACAAAGTTTGGCAAGATACTACTGCAAGGTAAACGGAGTTCAGTATGCTTTGTTTAACTTGCTTAATGTATTTTAAGTCTCTCAATCCTGACATTTCTTTGTAGCAAAAAGCTCTCCAGATCAGGCTGTATGTATATCTTTTCCATTGTAAAACTCTAGTAGTGAAAACAGACGTTGTTTCCAATCTCATCTGTTTACAATTTTGCTTACTATTCCAATAGATTTCAAGCTGTGGATTTAAATATTTAATGTTCATATGGCTAGAATTTGTTCCTTTTCTAACAATAACTTCTAGCTACATTATTCATTCTTACTTATGTTAGCCTGCATTTTACTTTTATCAAGACATACAATTTTGTCTTCTTAAATCACCTTGAACCAAATTGCCATGATCGTCCTCAGCAATCTTTCACATCAGAGTTATTTTTGCCTAGCTGTTCTGAAAACCAACTCCTAAAAGCAACACCTTGAGTATGTGTGAAAGATGCTAGATGCTGCCAGTGGGAACATCTTTCAGGCTTGAGTGCCAGGTATCTAAAGTATTCGGGGTGGATCTGGTAAGAACACATCTCAGAATTGTGGCCACCATTTCTTTTGGTCATTATAAAAAGAGTATTATAGAGCATGTAACATTTGCATGCTTTTCTTGTAGCAAGAGAAATTCTTAAAAGCTCTTTTTGCTTAGTTGTGTTTCATGAGAGAGAAAGGCTTAGATGTCAAACTTGGGGATTTTAAAACCAACTGTCAAAACCATTTTTGTTCAGTCTCTGCTGGCACATCATGCCAGCAGTTTCATCTTTTATTATGCAGAAAAAACAATTCAGTTCTGCTGTATTTAATAAATAGTTGGAGGATACAGTAAATATGATTTACCACATCTTTAAAGCAGGTGAGGAATGATTTAAGTCACAGTTTAGCCAAGAGAAAATTACTTCTGCCTGCATGAAAAAATAACCTTAAAAATGTATCGCCTTCTCCCACTCATGTATCTGGTAGACTTCAGTGTGTTACAAAGAACCCTTACTAAGGGTGAGGATAATTAAATGAATAAATCAGGGTTCTATTTTAATTTGTGTAGATTTCCTTATAAAAATGAAACATCTTGCCTGGTGAAGTCAACTAAAAATCAGCTTCTTTTCCTCCTACATGCCTTATTTTGTCATCCCTATATTGACATAACAGGAGAAGGATCTACAGAAGAACTTGACTCCCAGGTTTTACAAATATCTTATGGTATGTGGGAAGAACTAGAAGCAAAAGAATGGTATCCCCAAAAGTTGGCACAGCAAGCAAGGAGCCATTTACTCTGATGCACAGGAAACGAGACATGAGCTCTGCTCAGGGAATAGTCACCTAACTCTGTAGGAAGGCATAACCCCTTTCACACAGCTTTGACGGCCCTCTTAGACTCTGACATCAAAGCCTATGCCTTTCACAAGGCATAGCCAAGGAGTAAGAGTTGGAGGTGGTGATGGAGACCGTTGTCTTTATGGCACTTAACCATTCTTGCTGATATGTTTACCTGAATGGCTTTGCTGTGACGTTAAGCCCCCTGCTTCTTGTACTTCTTCTGGGAATACAGGGAACAAAATACTGCTTTCCTCTCCGTCACAGCCATTGCATTTGACAACTGCATTCACATCTCTCTTCCTTTTCCTTTGTAGGGTAAAAAACCTGAAATTCTTCCAAACATCCCTTCTACATTGTTTTCTAGACTTTCGATCGTTTATTGTTCTTACTGGTATTAACAACTGAAAAATGAACTTCTACTAATGGGAACTAGAATGAGAGCTATGCAACTCCCAACAGAATTAGAGCAGAGTTGTATATATAAATGGTTTTACATGGAATAGAGTAAGAACCAGACCTAATTTGTTGTTACAAAAGTAAACACAAGTGTCCTCAAAATAATATCCCAGACCAAGAGTAATTCTGCATTACACCTAACTATGCTAATGTTACATGTTGAAAGAACATTTATCTCTAACTTCTGCAAATATTCACTTTATGCTGAATCATGCTGAACTGTATCAGTTGAGGAGGCACTGACAGCCTTGTTAGCACTGGGATGTGCTTGCAATGCCAGGGGAAAAAAAAATAATAATGACTGAAGCTGAAGTCAGTGAACATTGTTCATAAGAAGAACTCACAGTCCAAATGACCATTAACCCCTCGTTTGCCCCAAGATACAAATTAGGCCAGATAAGGGTTACATTTATAGCAAAAGGGACACAAAATTGTAATGTAACTTTTTATGCATAATTATTATCAAAGAGTTTTTTATTATGTTTTCATATTCAATTCTCAAACTGGTAGGAGAACTATCAATCTCTTGAAGAAGGCAAGTTTTTGTATGACCTGGGCATATACATTCGGGGGGGGGGGGGGGGGGGGGGGTTGGAAATTCCAGTTGGTGGTTATAAATGAACATTAAGCATTCTTCATAACAAAGCTTGATTATTTTTTTAAAAACCCAAAACTATACAGTGTCTTTTAAAAATTATGGGAAAATACTATGTGAAGTGTTTTTATACAATAAATAATCTATTTTCTATGAATGTACAAAATCATCTGTACAGCAAGTAAGAAACTGATACAAATGCAGTAACTGAAAGATATATTTAATAACTATAATAATTTATTTATGAAATATATCCACATATATATAAAATATATCATATATATTTTGGCAAAGACCTCCCTTTCTTGTTTCAAACAAAGTCTATTACCATCATTTTAAGCCTATATAACCATTTTTACTGTTAATTTCTTTTCATTTTTCTTTTGGTCTCCATCTTTCTTCTGATAAAATATAATTTAATGTCATTGGGTTGTAGTTTAACCTATGTGCCCCGGGGAAAGTCTGCATGAAGGTCAGTCAAACCAAAAAATATCTGTAATGTCACAAGTAAGGGATTTCCTCTCTTTCTTTTTAAATAGTATAGAACAGGATTTGCAAAAGTTACTCTCTTTCCTAGCTTACTCTTGCATCCTCCTATCAAAAAAAAGTCCATAATTTCTGAAGAAATAATTTACATTGAAAAATGTCCAGGGTTGGATATAATCCTTATTGCCAAGTTTCCAAGTTATTCAGTGATGAAGTTTCAATGAAGAGATAAAAATGTGATTTATAGTACTAGCAAAGATGAATGTATGTACTGGGGATGATAATGTATGTAGGGGCTTAGAATAGCAAATGGTCTAGTACAGTAAGTTACTCTGATTGTATGAAGTTTCATTTGAAGTTCCACAGTCCTACCCTTTCATCTTTAGGAAATTCTTTGGGATGAATAATTGGAGTTCTGTTCATCAACTACAGTGCATCCTTAAATAAGCACTGTAAATGTTTTTGAATGGAACTTTGAAGTGCAGGAATAATTTGTGCCTAAATTAGGTAATCTATTGAATACTCAATGTATACTCTTAACTTGCTATAGTTTATAATAATATTTATATTAGCCATTCATATTTATTCTGCATAGATACTGTCATTTAAACATCTGCCATGAAGTTACAATACGATGATTCAGGCTTGCATACATTAACAAGAGAAATATTTTGCATCTGTTTATTCTTAATGAGAACTCATGTATAGGCAATCTCTCTCTAACTGATCACGTTCTCCAATTACAGTTGCCTGTAGAAAGCTATGGATGGATTCTTCAGACACATAGCACGCAGTAAGTGGAACAGTATGTTTCCATTGTACTTTTTTAAATCTCACAGAAAAATGTTTCCTGAAACTTTATGTCGCCGAAGTTTGGATCTGTCTTTGAATTTTTCTTCAATAGTGATACATTCCTTGCCAGGTTACATGATAAAGATTATCCTTTACTGAGACTCTTGCGAGGGGAGCATGGGAGAAAGCTTCTTCATACAGGTTCACATGCCCTCAAAGTGGCATTGTTGAAATGAAAGTGTTGCATACTGCTGAATTCTCCACTGGCATCAGACTGAAGCGTCAAGTTTGTGCATCTCAAGGGAGAGTTGTAGTTTAAGTTCTTGCTTCTCAGCTTCAGCAAATAAATGTTAAAGCTTCAAAAACAAAACAAAAAACAAACCAAACTGCTTAATTATTCGGAACTAACTCCCTATTACCTGATAGAACTATGGTTTATCTCCCTGATTATGTGTACACAGAGTGAATGCTACGCAGCTGTCTAATTAGCTCTGATCAAATAATCATAGCAATAAATTCAGCTTGGGGACTTCTAATCCAAGTGCTTGCCTTCATAGCTAAAAATTTTGGGGGTGATAACTTTTTTTTAAACTTTTCTTGTTCTCATGGCTGCTTCATTTTACCCAGAACTACAAGTATTTGCTTATCCTGACATCATTTTGCATTTTATATGTAGCAATAGTATTAAGGGTAGATTTGGAACTGGAACTTTTTGAAACTGGCTACTAGGTCACAGTAACCTCTTTATATCTGACATCTAAAGTAGATTTATTTTTCCCTCCAAATACCTTTTCCACAAAGTCTGTTCTGTTTCTTTACCTTGACAATTTAAGTTTTATTGAAGCACTGCACTGGGACATGTAGCCTAAGTTGTTGCAGTGCTAAATGAGCAAAAAGATGATAGACAGGAACAGCCCTTGCCTTAAAAAAAAAAAAAAAAAAAAAAAAAAAAAAAGGGGGGGGGGGGGCCTGTTGCCAAAATATGTATTGGCTTCTAGCCAAAGAATCCAACTTTTGAAGGAGCTATATCAGCATGAGGAAGGTTGTAGTAGTTCTGTGTGTACTAGAAGTTATTTTAAAAAATAAATTAAAAAAAAAAACAAAACCCAAACAAATCATGGTCCAAATACTGCCCTTACTTAGCAGGAAGTGATAATATTCAGTTGAAAGAATTCAGAGTTCTGCAAATACAAAGAAAATTTATGGAAGATTAATATTTCTTCTCAACATTAAACATCTGTAGCATACCTGACTGTTCAGAATCCTCCAAACTCTCTGTGCTACTGAATGAAAGTGTGTTCCTCTTCCCTGCATTGGTCTTTCTCCTCTGTCTTTTTCATTGATCCATGATTTCTGGGGAAGAGAGGTTTTCTAAGTTTGTCACTGTGTTCTCACCAATTACCCTTACAGAGCCATTCATAAAATGACAATGTCATAATCTTCATTAAACTAGATAAAACTTAAAACATTCTAAAAATAATGCAATATTAAGCATGCCCCAACCAGGACAGGAGATCTGCTGTTTCAAAAATACCACATCATAAAAAGTAACAGCAAAAAGAAAATTCAAAGCTGTGCTGTGCTGTACTGGGTCTGGCCTGTTGCCTTCACCCATTAAACTCTCCTGATTGTGACACATGAGTTTTCTTGCTTTGCTCTTCCTATTCACTCCCCTGTCCCACTTAAGGGGGAAGTGAACAAGCAGCTGTGTAAGTGTTTGGCTGCTGGCCAGGGCTAACCCACCACAACCGGAGATGAGAATTTTATTTAAAATCAATATATTTGTTAATCGGGTTCATCTGATACGTGCCACTTGATTAATTTCTCTCCATAAAACAGTCAAATCGTGTAGACGGTTTGCAATATTAAGAAAAGATACTCACCTTCTTCTGTCTTGCATTCTTCTGCAAAACTGCATACACTGTTTGTCATGAGCATCCAAACAAGAACACCGAAATGAAGACTGGAAGGCACTTTGAATCTGGCCTGTAGACCTTTTGCCTCTAAAACTGCCTCTGTAGTTAGACAGCCCATATGGCACAGTCCTCCTGTTGTGAGAATCACAAATGTTGTATATTTTAGGAGCCAACTAAAATTACATTCCATATTTTTTCTGTTTTAGAAAATAGATCTATTGATGCTAAGCAATAAATAGCAGCACAAAAATCTAACCCTATGCTTATGTAAGAAGTTCTCCCTGTAACAGATGACAACTTCTGCTCCATCAACTCAGGCTTTCACAAAGTTATAAAGTAGCAGACAATTAGCTTAAATGGCAGAATTAATTGGCAACTACATTGGCTATCTAAAAAAAACCTGATTACCTAACAGCTGATAAAAATACATCCCCAGGTTATTGCTTATTTTACTGCTTGATCCTTTATTGTGTTGGTTACCCCCCACAACAGTACAAAATTTCTTATGTGCCGTAGCTGGTATGAAGTGACAAAGGAGCTGTGCCGATTTCCACCAGATAAGTCACATCATGTTGTTGTTGTCATTTTCATGATTCAGAGCCTAATTTGCCATTAATTTTATCACTGAGAAATGGAGAAAACTGTCAGCATGATTCATTTACTGCATCATGTTTGGAACGTGACCCATGGAGTTATAAATGTGAGAAACAGCTAGATAATCTTCCTCATATGTATCTACTACTACTTTTCTATGAAAGATCATATTCTGTACCACAGCACACCAGGAAAGAGTAAGAGGTAGTTCTCTTTGTTTCCCTGCAGTCTGGCATGCTTTGTTCCTTCATGGGTTATAGTCAATATTATTATCAGAAAAGGACATGCTTCATCATTGCTTCCTAACATCCCCCAAAAGCACTGGGTAGCTTAGACTGATGTCATAAATTATTCTCCTACAAGTTGTTAAAGAATCTCAATCGATAGCAGATGTACACCACATGGAACTTCTGGAGACCCATAGCAGTTCCTGTGTACCTGAGGGATGGGCTAAGCAACCCACAAATCCACAAACACTAAAAATCTGAAGAGCATCTCATGTTCAAAAGCAAGAGGAGTGGAAGAGAAAAAAAAGGCAGGGGAGAGGAAGTAAGAATAGATCTAGAAGGGTTACAGACAGGGTACAGAACAAAGCCTGAATAATCAGTTTGGAACCACTAACTTCACATAGTTGGACTTCTTTCGCTTGCTTTCATAAAAGCATCATTAGGCTATTAATTAGAAAGCTGTAAATTTTCCAGTTTCCCACACTTAGGATGGGCTGAAAGGTTCAGAAACATTAGTTTCCTAATCTCTGCAATAATTTTGATGTAACATCAGTACTGTTGATGCAAATCATTTATTCAAACCTTTGCACTTATAGTACATATGAGCTTGTAACAGTGCATCTCATCTTCCACAGCGTGAACCAGAGCGTACCTGTCATATATAGATTTATCATAAAATCATACTGAAAGATAGAAAATCACAAGCAGTATTTCTGTGTGTCGGAGACCATGAGATGGTCTTTCTCCAGCACGTTACTTCCTTCATTCTATGGCTATGTCTAGACACTGGGAGAGACCAAGAATATGCGTATTAGTCTTAAAAGACTTTAGGACTTGATTTTGGCCCCCTTCGTAAACAGACATTTTAAAAGCTTTTTGTTGTCTTCAGGATTAGGGATGAGTCCCATTTTATAATTGAAGAGTATTAATAATTCTATACTGCCATCTACTTCACAATAATGAATGCTAAATAGCTAATGTAGGTAAATTCTGACATAAGAAATTGCTGCATGGTCATATTTTTTATACATTCATGGTTTTTATGAAGTAATGGCTGGTATTTAGAGACAGGAACAGGAGGAAGTTCCTGTATTTTTAAGAGTGGCGAACCCTCTGAAAACTGGTAAAATTCTGTTGTTCAACTTCCTGCTCAGATTTAGGCTGAAATGAAAAAGATGAATTTTGCTTGTTCTAGCCAAACGCAAACCCCCTATTTCATGGCAGATAGCTTGCCAAGGGATAAAGCAGCTTTTTACAGCTTTTGCAGACATCATCCCACATTGTGCTAACAAAATATAAAATACTGTGTATGTTATTCTCATTATTTAAAGTGGTTCCTTGTTAAAAAGTCCACTTTTCCAAAATATGATACTGTTTTTTCTTACTCTAATTCTCTATATCAGAATCTCTGCGGGACTGACCTGCAGTTCACCCTGTGTCAGAGGTTCTGCCTGAATAGCCAGAGAAGAAGGGCATGTGTTTTATTCCTTAGTTGCTGCAGTCTGCAAATTAATGGACCAACTAGAATTGTCATCAACTTCAATATTATCTTAATACATCAGTATCTGAACTACAGTGATTGAGGAATGGGCCCATTACCAGTCTGCTGTCTTTCCTAAGAGACAGTAAATTCCAGCAAACAGGCAGGGGTGGAGAACATAGTATAATTACGAGTGATAAGAACCATGAATCACAGCCCTAGGCAAAGGAGGAGACTGATATTTTAGATACTGCTTCTGATCTTTCTAATGAAGTGCCTTACGTTCTATGAAACTAATAATGCTTATAAGAGTATGCTTCATAGCTTGGAAAATGTATTCAAGACCACTTTATTCTCAGTGGTCCAGAAATACATGCCAATGCAACAACATTTTCAACTGTAAGAATTTTAACTAGAACGCCCAAGCAAAAATTTTTATGTAAGCTAATGTGCAGATTTGCCAATCAGAGATGGAAATATAATAATTCTCCCAATATGCCTGGTTTTGATTTCTAATCCAAAAATTCAAACCCAAAACAGATAAATTTCAATAGCAACCCAGAATCTTTCCAGCAGTATTCAGAAAGAATTAAAAGTATAGATGTTTTCTTGCCTGTCAGTTACTCTGATGCAACTCATAAATCACAACATTTAAGCAAATGTTAGCGTGTGTACGGTCATCATTCCAGCAGCTGAAAATGTCAGTATTTCAAGTTAGTTCATGCCTCTTTCTCAGCACTTCGGAAGTGAGAGGAGATGCCGAAGAGATTCAGTTGAACCAGTATCAGAAGCACTTGCCTAGCAGCATGCTTAATCTTAGATTGTTACATGTGATTAACAAATTATTATTATATTTTATGGTGCTGTAATGCTAGGGTTCAAAGTGAGTAAGTAGAATCACAGTTTCTAGATGCTAAATGGGAATTATTGTCAACATGTAATTGTCGCCAAGCATTTGTGTTGCTAGGAAGTCTCTTTGCTTTCCATTTCAGGTGAGGCATCTGTTTTCTTTAGTCAAACCTTGCTGACTTTAGTATACACAGGGCAGTTTGTGTCTCCACAGTGAAGATGAGGAACAGCTGAACTAGGCAGAGGCAGATTTGTTGGCTAGCCATCTGCTAGACTTCTGGGGATCCTGAACCTGCCAGTTCCCTTACACTGTGTTCCTTGCGGTTATGACCAGGTCCCTGGCCAAAGTACTGGCTAAGAGCCATTTACAAACCTTTGGGAAATTTCTATGCAAAACCCACAGATTTTAAAAACGTTTTAACATTTACATTTCACAAGAAATTTTTAATTTCTGACCTTTTAACTCAGTGTGCATAATTTCTTCCTTCAGGAAAACAAAATTCTCCTGATGCAGTGAAATGGGTTTCCACATATTTAAAAGCTAATGCGTACTATGTCCTTTACGCCTTTCTTCTCTACAACGTGGGGAACAAGCAAACCTATGCAATTCTGGATGAGCCTTTCCAAGGTACCACTTTGAATTGGTATCTGTGTGGCAACATACAAACCTGAGATTTATGTGGAAGTGACCCTCTTTTGTAGAGTTCAGTTACCAGTATGATTGCTGCAGCCAGGGAGTGGGTGCATAAAAGTCTGCATGCTCAGTTTTAAAGCACTTTCTAAATTATAGAAGGTCTGAGTTTAAGGAAATAGTTTCTTCTTCAGTATAAGCTATTTGTTCTTTATTCTATATGCAAAAAAAGGAAGATGCTAACACAACTCTCCAGCACCTGGAATTATCCATGTGATGAAATTATGATTAGTCAGTGCAACAGATCTGTTATCTGAAGATAATTCTGCGTATAATATAGAGCAGCACAACGCTAATCAAAGCACAGTGTGCTCTTGTCACTTGAAACATACTTTTGATTTCTGCAATGGAAGGAACATAGCAATCTTTAGGTCAGCCAATGTTTCTCCTAGAATTTTTAAAGAAAAAAGTATAGCTATGCCGATTGGATACACAGATACTGAAATAATCTAGATTATTTCTGTATTTTGTGTCCACAAAACAGTCATATAAGCTCTCCCCCTAAAAGTCAGCTAGCTCTTGAAGCAAGTTTTTGCCATTAAGTTAACAGAGATAGGCATTTATTTGTTGAAAAAGACAAGAAGTACTGAGTAATAATGAAAGAGCCATTTGGAACCAGTGATATCGGTGAAAATTTCCCACAGAAAAAAAATGCCCATTGAATAACTACTACCTTCAAGTCTAACTGGGAAGTATGATTTGCCCAAGTCCTGCTTTCCCTCATTTATACTATAGTGAACATTCAGAATTCAGGCAGAAAAATCCAATTGGTTTATTTTAATTTTTATAACATGTGGCTGAGTTTCTCATGCTGTATTATAATTGACCTATGAGCTGCTATTATTTTCTACTTTCCCAGCCACTTAAACACAGTAGATACCTCCAGGGCACTTGAGAGTTTCAGCCAAAACAAAGGGATGAGGGGGTTGCAGCAATCATCTTAGATGCTGTGATTTCAGCATTCAGCAATATATTTTCTGGCAGACACCCAGGCCAGCAAGGCTCTCAGCAGTCTCCAGTGTTTTCAGACATCTTAAAATGTGTGAGATCCCTGTCAGGACCACTGAGAACAAAGAACATGGAAACGAAGCAAAATTTAACATTCTCCAAGTGAAACAAAATGTCTCCAGAATGAAAGATGCTTGGGGGAAATAACAGATATTTCTGTGTATACTTTCATATAAAGCTATTGCAGTAATATTGTGTAGCTCTGCAGATGAAGAGATCAGTGGCTGCTCTGAAAGTTGGCTCCAACTCTTTCTGTAACAGGCGTACTTTTTAACAGAGTAGTTCACAATAGGTGTACCTCCCATATTATCCCCTCCTTCTCATCATCATCATTTAAGAAGTAAAACATCTTCTTCAAAGAAGTGCCTGACTTCTTGGTCTTCTGTCCTCCTAACAACATGCTCCATTCACAGAAGCTGTACTTTTTCCGAGTAGCTTTTTGCGGTTCAAATTATTTTCAGGGGAAACAAACTTTTATCCTTTATAGCCACACCTTTATTTTCCACATCCTCAATTTAGTAGCAGTGTTGTGTTCCTAGATGCATAATAGGCTACTGTTATCCAAAAAGACATACCTCCATGATCTTACTAGATTTGGTTTAACTTTCACTTTTTTTTTTTTAGTCTTAAACTAGTACTTGCTAATTTGTGAGGACCCCAAGTTAGTTATAGTTAATTAGTTATAGCTAACTTAGGTAATAAGCTAAGGATTGCACACATCTGCTTCATCATGCAGTTTCCCTGACCATGTGAGTTCTTTGATTTCCCTCCTACTGGGACTTCACAGCACCCAAGTTAAGAACTGTGAGAAAATCTGAAGATTTTTTATCACTAGTCGTCCTTCTCCTGTAGCTGTCAAAAGGATGTTACGTATTTTCTGTTTCAAATATGATCAGAAAAATATCTGAGTTGTTGAATGAAAAGCTAGGGTATGTTTCCTGAGGTAAGCAATATGAAGCAAGTGGGGGGCAGGGGCAGTATTTTTCCATTAACACCCCAAATACCCAGAGAGGCGGGGTAGAGCTCACCTGACCTCATAAACTGAGCTCTTGTTTCACAGAAATACCTCTCTCAAAACAACACTGCTCATATCCTTCAGTACCTCATACCAATCCTAATCTGCACCCAGTTTTGTGGCAAGGTATGTGATTGTTAGTTTAAATAAATAAAATCCCATGCAGCATTTTCCGTCTCTGAGGCCCAAACTCCCATTATTCCTTTTTTCTTCCTCTGACTGGCAGGGAGTATTACTAGTAAGTAGGCTGGTTCTAATACAAATACACTGAGGTAAATCCCAAAAGGCAGACCAGCTGGAAAATATGGATGAAAGGAAGAATCAAATTAAGTGTTAAATGGTAGCTTTTTCAAACTAAAATTCAGAGTACTTATTGCTAGCTTCTGAAGCCACCATACCAGTCCACAGAAAGAACACACACTCTAATGCATGTTTCTACCACTCTCCACAGTGTGTATAGTTCAAAATCCACTGCTGGTTTAAAAACAAATAAAACCAAAACCTGGGGGAAAATAAACACATGGTGTTACAATTTAAGACAGATGAAAGTGACTGTGGTTTGACAGCCCTTGAGACTGTTTATTCTTAGAATTAGACCAACATCAGCAGCAATAGTGAAATTTCAAAGCACTGGCTACTAGTGTGTCTCATCCCTGACCCCATCTTCTGCAGGGCCAGCTCCTGCAGTGACATGGGATTTTAGTCTGCAAAGCCAAATCATTTCAAGTCTTTCCAAGAATACTGCTGTTAAAACATCAATACGAGTACTGTAAATAAGCTTTACAGGAGGACTAAGAGGATATAATCTACTTTTAGACTGTGGAGGGCATGCAAGCTGTGCACGTTTCAGACAGTAAAACACTGCAAGTGTGATGATGTAAATATGCAAGAATAACTGTGTTTGAGTAACAGGCCTAAAAATCAAATCAGTTTGTCAGTGATAAAACATAACAATAACAGCAGAAGCCTGTTACTGTGTTCAATAAATCTATTTTAAATACTCTCCATTTAATGTGAAGATTTGTGCAGCTTTTTAACACCAAAGATTCTCCAGTTTTTAGGATTAGAGATATTTACAATCCGTCATTTAAATTTTCATTAAAAAAATGTAATTAAAAAAAAAAAGTTAAAAGGAATTGATGGAGATAAGGAAGATTATCTGCTTTATACCTGGTATTTTTTCTACCAGTGAGTATGACCACAGATTCTACAGCTTTAGTTATTTCAATTGTTACTACCTTGTTAAGATTTTTCTTTTTATCCTTCAATATTCAGGCTACATTAGGACATACAGTGCATATATGTAGTCTAATCTTGGTAACATCCACACATGTAAGACAACTAGATTTCAGTGAACATGTGGATAGTAAAGTCTGCAAAATGCAGGGTAAACTTCATTCAGAAAAATAAAATCAACTCAACAGCAGATTCATTAGTTCACTTTTGGCACTTGGTTCTGATGGTTAACCACGCACACTGTTTAACCGATAGATCAGCTTCCTTATTTGAACTGCCTGGCTTGCAGCCACTGTTTTATCATCATGCCTTTGGCTAGCAGATATTTTCAGTCTGATCTATTAAGATTATAAGGACATGCTTAATTGTTTTGCTGAACAAGAGATCTTTAGCTGTGTGATTTTATCTCCAGTAATATACAGGACATCATCTATACTTAACTAATGCTGAAGATAATCCTCAAAAAATGGGTAACTGTAATACTTTATAATACCACTTAATATCCATAAGGATGAAAAGCATTTTAAATTATGTGGGCTTCCGTTCAATCATCAATGAGATGAATGTAACAAAAAGATGTTATGAAGGAAAAGTTAGCCAGCAGAGCATACAGTTAGAACAAGAGTATCCAACTGGTTGTCTCAAGTCTTCTCTTCTGTAACAACATCCCAGGACATCACTTCCTCTCTGTATATGAGCAAAACTATGAGTGAAGCGATGATAGGGTACAAACTGTTTCCATTCTGAGTTGATTTTCTGATGGTGACCTAAGCCAGTAGTGAGCAAAGATCATTAACTTATAACTGTAGAGAGAGATGATGGTATGTGGTATCAGCTGCTGTTGTCTGTTTAGCTTCTGACAAGTCCTGGACCCCTAACAGACTCCATTTCTCAGCTCTTTCAGGAAAGACCAAAAAAATGAAAGTGTATGAAGAGCCTTTCTCACCCCAACAGGTGGTCACATTAGGTCAGGAGAACAGCTTTCTACCGGGGAACTAGCTGGAGTCAACCTAGTGCTAAATTATGATGGCCACTTAGGAATATCTGACTTGCATATGTTACAGAAACAAATTTCTTCTTTATTAAAGTGACAAAACACCACTTCATTGTAGTGTCACTATGTAACCACACACTGTGAAACACTCACCACATCCTCTACCAATGTATCCCACAGAGCAAAGCAACAGACTACAAGTCAGTGCATGCCCTTGTCCTTCCACTGAGGAAACAGAACACGTGTAAGTACAGAGGATCAGAGCCACAAACACAAAGATGTTGGATCAAATTCTTCCTTTCACTTTGTCCATTCAATTCTACTGATTCAGAAATTCATGTAATTGGCAGACAGAACTCATAGATCATCATGTAAGCTGGTCTTTGTAACATGGTCACAGATTTCATTCAGTTACTCCTCTTGAGCATAATAGCAAATACTGAAATAAGCCATGTCATTTAGAAAAAAAAACCACTTTTGCTTTGATTTAGACACTTCAAGAAATGATTATTTTTGGTGCTTAGTTTGAGTGAGGAAATAACTTTACCATTGTGGATCTACACTAATTCTCCTTTGAAAGCGTCTGGATTATTGCCATAAATTCTCATTATGCTTTTATTTCAGAACTGAAGACTGCTTGAGTATCTGATATTTTGTCCTCATGACAGTATCACCTTCTTATAGCTGTCACCTTTTAATTTTTCACTAATCATTCTGAGAACCTCTAAAGCTTCACGCAGCAACATTAATGTCATTAACTGAACCACATTTTGCTGTCTGACACACAAGCTCAGTTCATACTGAAATATCGGACCCCCTTTGAAGAAGTACAGATCTAGAAGTAGTCTTGCCTGTATTTTCTTCTTTAACTTACAAAATTAAGCATCAGGTTGTGGCTGTATTACATCAGTGGGTACTGTTTAAAAGATAATTCATTCTTTCTTCTTTAAAATATGTCTGTAGCTATAGATCAAGATAAGCATAACTAATCACTTGACAAAAAAACACATTGCAAACTAATTCCTAAGTAATCAATCTTATCAGTGAGAACAATTTACCAGCTTTTAATTATCTTTGTTATGCAACCTTTGTCTACACCATATAATTGCATTATTCTATTCTGACTTACCTGACTTTCTTTAGGTCATCTTCTTTTCTACTTAAGGCTCTCGGTGCTCCCAACATAAAAGACTCACTATGTCAAAATAACACTGGTGCACTTGGTGGTCTGGACTAACAGCAGTGGTTCACGGGCAAGTATAAAGCAATACTCAAGCATGTGCAGACATAATTTCTCATTTAATTGGCAATAGCTGCAGAAAGTCAGAGGCTACATATTCTGCAATTTTATGCTTTTCTACAGCTGTCACCCTGCTGAGCTAAGTGGTTTCTCAGCAAGGATAGAAATAGGCCTTCTATCATCACTCCACCTCCAACAGTTTTAGTAAAAACTTTAACCACTTTTCCAGAAAAGGAGAGGCCATGACCAAGATTTGTTTTGAATATATTACAACAATGCTTAAGGGCATCTTCTGTTGGGAAATGCAAGGGGAAGAAACCAGAGGAGGAGGTAAAGTTTGTCTTTGAAGTATGGAGAAGAGAGTAACCTGGAAACAGAAAACATTAAGGAATTTGTGACAGAAATAAGAAATAATAAAGTGAAGAACATAAGTCAGGGGAAATAAGAAAATAATAAAAAGCAATTATAGTGTTTGATGTAGGAAATAAAACCAAAACATGTGCTAAGTACATAAGCAGGAAAAAGATCAGAATCAGCAGATGTCAGGAAAACATCCCCCACCTTTAACACCATCTTTCTGGCCTCCCATTGTGTATGGTCCTCAAAGTTTCATTTGAGCCAAATTTTTAGTAAATACAAAAACTTTCAACAACATCCATACAACAGCAATGTAAAAGCCCCATCTGTACAAACAGCCAGTCTGTACCGATCCAGTGGTTACTTCCATTTAAAAGAAGCAGCATAACTTTCTTGGGATACTAAATTGCACAAGCAGGCCTGATTTCTTTCATTCACTTCCAGAAGTACCTTTTGACTTACTGTGACATTGTTCCACATAAGACACCAGGCCAGAATTAGCCCCTGTTCATTCAGACGTGTGACATGAAATCTTAATCCTGCTTCTGTTGCACTGAATGTGGTCCAAAATGTCTAATCCCCATATGTGCTTATTTCAGTGATTACCTTTGCCCTCATATACAGAAGCATTCCTAGGAAGAATCCTAGGATTTTTGAGAATCGAGATTGTGTTCTTTTAGCTTAGACGGAGATTTGTACATCTACCTCACCTGTAAACAGATCTTTTCCTTTCATCTCTCACCTTGCTGGCTCAGACCAGGCAAGTCTCAAGAAACAGCTAGAGGAGCAGGACAGCAAAGCAGCCCAGTTCAGACACCTGGCTCTTCCAGCCAAAGTACACCACTCTCTAGACACTGCAGCCAGCCAACTTTGAGAGGACCTCCATTCTCCAATTCTAATGAGCGCTTCAGGTTCCAGAAAATTCAGATCCTACTGGACTAATTCCCCTACTTCCCACCATTATCCACTCACTATTTATCAATGCCAGAGGGCCCCTAGCATCCTGATTAACCTAGTTCCAACAGCGTTATTAGGTTATACAGGTTCATGTCTTTGGAGCACAGTAGCTAAAACATATCATTCTATGTAAATATTTAATATTCAAATTGAATATTAAAATTGAATACATTCAATCGCTTCCACAGAAACATCCAGTCACATGGCATTAAAATTAAGCGTGATAAGAATCAGAACTTCCTAGATGTCACGTCAAATCATTACAGGCTAACCTATACACTGGACAGTGGGGGTAGACTTTACATATCTGAGAGATTTGCTGTTATTTTATGTACAACTGACTTCAGTTAAGAAAACAGAGACGTATAGCCCCAAATGTTTAATATCTGGATTATTATACATACTTCATTGCTCATGCTATAGGTATCATGAAAATGTTATATATCTTTATGCTCTATTTTTTGTTCTTTGGTGATGTTTGCACAAAGCTTCCAGGTAGGAGAAAATTCTCCGCATCACTGAATTAATGCCTACTATATACTTTTCCCACTGGAATAAAAATTATAATTCCTGGAGACTTAAAACAGGATATCCTAAAAAAAAAAAAAAAGGTTGGGGGGGGTAAAATTAGCAGAATTCTGTTTATTCAGTGTGTATGGGAAAAGGAATGTTGTTCCCCTATTTTCACTGCTGAGCTCTGACTTAAATATACTGAGTCATAAATATTTGGCTAAAATAATTCTAAGTAATCCTAGGGTGGATTAGTGCAAGTATGGAACTCAAAGAATTGAGTGACTTGTGTGAATACATGATACTTACAGGTTGGTAGAAGTTCAAAAGACTTGTCATCAGACATGGCCTCTAGCCAGGACACACACATGAATTTACAAATGAAGCACCCTAAACCCCATTTGACTTAATCTATTTTACTGCTACTTTCTAATGTTCTATTCCTTTTGTTATTTTAATCTGATTAAAAGCTTTGCAATTGATTCAAAGGCAGATTCGAGTTAGTACAACTGTTCCAAACTGTAGTCAGTGGAGCACGTGATGGTGTGTATAGAAGTTCACATTCATACAGTCCGAAGATCTTTAATTCTTGAAGTACACCAAAAGAAATCTGGTTTTAGATTCATCCCATCTCCTGATTATTTTTTAAGGAACTGACTGCTGTGGTTGCTACGGGACTGAAACCTATTAGCCTATGAAAACCTTTACAAATCCTTAAGACTGTTTTAGTTACTCAGAGAGACAGGATATATACAGTGGTGTAGGAAAAGGAGGCCTCTAACCTTTAGGATGTAGGCACAGTGTCACTCTTCCTGGATGATTTCTTTTCATTAAGTGCTGTTAGTACCAGACCCTGTTTTTCTGGATAAGTGCTCCACTCCCACTGACCTGTGTGAAACTCAGCATTTCCAATTCATGGGACATGTTTTCAAATACTGTTTTTATTATGAGCTGAAACAAAAACTTGTGTTTGCCATTCCCATAAAACATAGTTGTAAAAGACGTCCTTTTATAACACCTTAAATCTGGTATACTGAGTTTCTCAAAAATTACTATTTTAACGTCAAAGTATTTTTCCACATAAATTTTTATCAAAACCAGCACCGTTGTGTGTGCGCACACACAGACACGCTATTCTTCCTTTCCCAGTGAGCGGTTTATTAGAAACAGATTTCCCCTGCAGAAGAGCTCCTTTTTCCCCCGTGACTAACCTCACTCGGGCGACAGGCAGCACACGCGTCCCCCGCACAGTCACGGTACGCGCGTCCCGCCGTGGCCCCGACGCCCGCCTGTGCGCGGGTACCGGGGACGGCCCGCACTGCGCCGGCTGCGACCGCGGGCGCTCGCCCGAGGCTCCCTTCGCCTCGCCGGCGTCCCTCCGTCCCTCCGCCCGGGCGCAGGCCGGCAGGTGTCAAGGCGGCGAGGGGGCGGCGCGCCCCGCCGCGCTCCGCTCCTCTCCGCTCCCCGGGGGCTCGGGAGGCCCCGCCGGCAGAGCCTGCCCCGGCAGCGGAACCCGGGCTACCTGCCGGGAACGGTGGCCTCCTCGCGTCCCGCCCTGACCCCGGCATGGGGGGGGGCGGCCCCGTCCGGGCTCTCCCTCGGGGGTCCCCCGGGGGCGAACCCTCCCCCCCCGCCCGCCTTCCCCTGCCCGCCAGGGTCGCGCCCTTCGCATCCCGGCCCGCCATTTCGCGTCCCCCCCCGCCCGCCCTCACTCACTCGGGGGTGTTGATCCAGATGATGTCGAGGTGGCAGTAGTAGACGCACTCCTTGTCCTTGTAGGTGTAGCAAGTGCAGCGCCGGGCTCGGCGCCGCAGCCCCCCGCCGTCCACCTTGGCCCTGCCGCCGGCCGGAGCCGCCGCCGCTTCGCTCTCCTCCCGCTCCTTCTGCCCCAGCGCCGCCGAGCGCGGCTCGCCGCCGGCCGGCAGCGGCAGGGAGCGAGGCCGGGGCAGCGCGGACCCTGCACGGCGGGAAGAAGGCAAGAGCGGCGCTCAGCTCCCCCCGCGCCAGCCCAGCGCCCCTGTCCCCCCCTCCCGGGGAGGACCCCCCTCCCCCAGAGCCTTTTGTAACGGGAGCCGAACCAGCACCGGTCCCGGCGAAGTTTCGGGGCTGTTAAAAGCACCGTTATGTTTACATTTACTGCAGCGTGGTGGGGTGCACCCCGTAGCCCCCGCAGGCGGGCGGTGCATCGCTAGGGAGTGTTTTTGGTTCAAACCTACGTACGGCCAAGTGACCCCTTTGGCGTCTAGTTATTTACCACGCATCGGAGTGGGCTATTGCTTACAGCCTTTTGGAAGGAGAAAAAAAAAAACCACCCAAAAACCCAAACAAACAACCAAACCCAGCCTTTCTTTGTGTGCATGCGTGGAAGTGGCAAAGAAAGAAAGAAATTCACGTTACCTGCAGTCGACGTAATTGTAAGTCCAAAGAGGAACAATAAACCCAGCTCCATTAAACCCAAATTGCACGCTCCTTAACTGCAGGCAAAGGTGAACTGCAGGGGCGACTGAACCGTTCCAGGAGGAATCACTTCAGGTTGGAGGCAGGGAATATCCTGGGGCTGGCGGCACACGCTGCTCCCCGGAGTTAGTTCCCACACGGAGGTGTGATTAGTGGGTCTCCCTCGCGGTTCTCTTCCTCCAGCGCAGCCTTAGTCCTGAAGGGGAGAGTGTTGTCAAAAGAAGGGAAGACCCATCGCTTGGCTTTTCCCACACACACCTCCCACCCCACCCCCAAATCTGATCAGAAACCGGAGCTGCTGTTTTCCAGCTGCAGACGCCTCCCACCCGCTGACAGCTGCCAGCCTCCCCCGGGGCCGCGGGCCGGGGGGCGGGCGCGGGCCGCGCTCCCCGCCCCCGGCCGCCCCCCGCTTCCCACCCCGGCAGGTAAAAAGCAGGGATAAAGCAGCACATCCTCCCCGGGAACGGGAGGCGCGGCCTTGTACTTACTGCTAATGCTGGTCCGAGTTCATCGCTCTTAAATGAGGCGATCCTGTCGCGCTGGGTGTAATTCCAAGAGGACAGAGGCTTGCGTGTGCCGTAAAAACGCAGAGTTTTGGCCCAAATCTTGGGAATTGTTTGGGGCTTTTTTTTTTCCGGGACTCTGCCAGTGATCTCCCAGGTGAGATTAAGTCACCAATTCATGAACGCTTTCTTTTTCCCCAGTTAACGATGAACGCCTCTTTGCCCACAAACCTACCTAGAGTGCAAAATTTAAGGTAAAAGGGGGTTTCGTATTGGGTGAAATACTTGACACTTGTGCCTAGAAAAACACCCCTGCGTGTGGCCCCATTTGCTATCCTAATATCAGCTCTTAAGTGATAATAGGCAAGGGTTTAAGGGAATTGGCAATAGCTTTTCTTACAGTAGTATGTGTAATATATTCTGTTATAGGAAACATATGACATAGGTAGTATGTGGAGAAAGGTTAGCAAATTTAGTCGTGGATATTTTAAACCAAAACACGATGTTTTATTTAAGAATGTTTCAGTACTAACAGAAAGAGCTGCTGCCAAAATTGCTTTTATGTATCATGCCAATTTGACATACTGACTAAAATCTGTTTTGTGAGTAGAAAACTAGTTGCAGGATCACTCAGGTTATGTTATCCGAAGGAGGAATGCCACTCTCTACTGCATCACATTCTTCTCCAGCCCTGCCCCCAATTCCAGCTTCTGGCATGGACTATTCAGTAACAACACTTACCAAAAATACTCATTAAGGTGTCATGTTTTGTCAGTTTGTCAAACCTCGCCTTCTGTCAGTTTCTAAAGATTGAGAGTTTTCTGGGAGAACTTTAGTTGAGCACGTTCCCAGCTAATAACAAAAGCATGGCGGTCATCAAAGACAGGGTAATAGCTAAAAAGTTCCTTTTCCTCAAGTTTTGCTGAGACCATGGCTCTCTGTGGAAACTTAAGTTGCTTTTGTTTTGCACGGTTTTGTGCAAATGACGAGACTTTGCAATATTGAATTGAAATGTCAGAAACATTAATCATACTCTATCTCCAAAACCCAGTTAGAAAAGACAAGATTTCAGTAAATTTCTGAGGTTTGTACCCTCTGCAGTGAGCACAGTTCATGAGGATGTAGCTGCAAGAAGTTTGCTCAGGTATTGACAATATTCAAGCACTGAAAAAGAACTGTGAAAGTACCTTGTTGATTTTAGTTCTGCTAATTTTAAATAGTTTCACAGCAGTTGCTAATGTTCTCATTACTAATACAGTAGGGAGAAAATAGATCCTATGTAAATTACTGAACTTAGCACTATATTGAAGCTCACGCCTGAGCTAGGAAAGTAAGTGCTTACTTACCTTTAAGGATGAGTAACTGCAGTGACCTGAATGTTTATATAGTTTGCTTTGCTGGATTGTGGGTTTGTGTGTATTAGTTATGCTCTCCAAGCATCAGCAGAGTTACAGTTAGGCTTCACAGTTGTATAGCTGTTGCTATTTTGAAAAATATCATGACAAAATATCTCTGAAATAAGAATGTTTTTGAAGTTACTTCCATTTCTTATATGAGTAGAAAAATTAATTGCTTCAAATCAAGACGTTCTAGATATTGTGCTCTGATACTCTTGGATACAGGATTGATTTTGACAAATGCTTATGATTGCATTTTAACTTAACTGAAAAAGGAAAAAAAAATAGAGATTTATTGTGCAGCTACTGTTTAACAGAACTCTTCACTGCAGTGAGTAGGAAGTACTGCTTACATGTTGCTGGTATGATAAGTAATAATGACATGAGTCCAAATTCTGATTTATGAATTTCATTTTCTTTATTGCAACACATTTTTTTTGTTACTAATGATGTAAGATTAATATAGTAAAAAAAAGTTTAAAATGAGTGGTATATAAATGTATCATATGTATAGGCTTGTTATGGCAAAAAAAGTCATGTGTTGCGAATTTATTTAACCACATTTTCAAAAAAAATTGTTCTATTTTTTTAAATGATATTTTGAAGGCCTCTTCTACATGGCTCTACTTTTTCTTCCATGTGCTGTTTAATCTCTGAAAAGCCAGGGGAGGCCATATCAGCACTGATACTGAGTGCTGTGTAAACAAAAGAAGTAATAAAATATATTCCGAAATTAGGTATCAGGGTTCAGAAATTAGAGAAGGGCAAGGTTTTGGTCAAATGGCCTCATGTAAGCTTTAGAATAAGATAAGACACAGACTCTACAGGAAGAAAGAAACTCTTATCAAAGGAATTAATACTTCTAGATATTGTGGGCCTGATTCTCATTTACATTGATTATCAAGTTATTTGTGTCACATATTACCTAATGACTTGAGACCTTTTTATTTAATAAATATAGCAGTCATAAACCAAGAATGGTGGTTAAGCGAATATAAACCACTGAATTTTAAAAATCCAGGGCCCATTTTGAGTTCGGGTAGTAATAAATGATGTCTGGATATCAATGGCAGTGATATTAACATGTGATGCAAAATGGTTTTGTAAGTCTATTTAAGGATTATATTTTCATTTGGTTAAAAAGAAAAAAGACTAGTGTCTATTGAGGTAGCTGGCATAGATTGGAGATCCAATTCATATTATTTTACAGGTTTTCCTTTAAAATTGTTTGAACTTTGTAGGTTCCTTTTTCTATTTCAATTTCAAGATCTTTAGGGTGGATGGGTACTTTGCAAAAATCTTGAGAGCCCTGGACTAAATGTGTGGAGTTAATCCTTCTCTTTATACCTTCTAATTTTTCCACCTCCAACATATTCCTTCCTGCCCTTGTGCAGAAGCAGCACAGCAGTGCTGTGAGAGCCAGCTATACTCTCTACACACAATGGGAATTCCCCTGTGCTAGGACACTTCCTCATTCTTAGGGCCACCCAAGCAGTTTAAGGAAGACAATCAGCAGATCTACCCTGTTGCCGGGTGTAAATACTGTGTATTTGAGAACTTCTAATTGACTGAACGGAGAATATGTCTTAGAGATGAGGTCAAGGCTGAAGGAGTCCTGGAATGTGGAGCAGCTGAAACAGATGATGTTAAGAAAAGCAAGCTCAGATTCCAGATTTTATATTTGAAAACCATGGACTGCCATTTCAATTAGGAACATAATCTTGGTTTTGTTTAGTACTTCTCTGCCCCTTGTATCCCTACTTTGTAAATACAGTCATGCAATTCTGAAGCAGAGACCCTAGCAGTAATTCCACAGCATTTAACCTTCATCATACGGGTTACTACACAAAATAGTTAAGAGTTATAAAGAAGTTCCAGATGTGTTTAAATAAGGTTGGTTACTGAGAGAAACCACTTAAAAAGCTAACCTTCTAGGATATATTTACACTAGTAATAAAGTCTGTATTTAAAAGGTACAGTAGGGTTTCAGCAGCAGTGGAGAATTTTTTGGCACTGATACCTATCTTACAGTTTCATAGCAGGCCAAGAGCAAAGCCTGATCAATGCAGATATGATACCAAGTAAAGGCAACCAATCTATTTATGACATTTATAAACCATTCATATCTCTTTTGCCACTCTCTTGCTTCCTTCTTAATCACGGCGTTCTTCAGTGTTGTTGAAAGAAAAGATCATACTAAGCTGCAAATGCTGCGTATTTAATAGCACACTGCATCACTCTCACAAGGCAAGCAACTTAATAGATGGTAGCTGATGTTTGAAAAAATGTGCTGAAATCGGTAGGTTCTCAAGAAAACCTTATCTTCTGATAATTATTTGTTACTTTTTGCTTGGGTTCTATAGCCAGAAAGCTGAAGTTAATCTTGTCTCCCCTCCTGTTACAGACAGCCCTCTTCAGAGCCCTTTGATGTCAGTGCGAAGAATCCCATTTTTAGTGGCCTTTGAACCAGATGTAGTAAAAGGGCAACTGAGCATTTTGTAGGGGTTGCGGTTGGGTAACTTGCTTAAAGGAGGAGAGTTCTGTTACCTATTTCTGTTTTCCCATGCTTTTTATTATTTGTAATATTTATATACCATTAAAAGTAATGTAGATACTTGGTAAACAGTAAAGAGGACAAATGCCTCTGCTCTGACCATATTACAATTTATTTAGATAAAAGCAAAGTAAAAAAAGGAACTGTATGGCTGTTTTTCAGCCTTCATAGCAGTAGAGCAATAGCACACAAATTTAATGATTCCTGCTTGTTTCAGCTATTGTGAAATTTAGGAAGGAGTTTGCATAAGATAACATATCCTGCTGTTGTAATATACTGGAGACAGGTCTCAGATCTCTGGATAAGGAATGCTGCAAAAATCCTAAGTGTTATTATCACTACACATCACTCACCCCAGGATCTGAACCTGACCTCACTTCCTGGATCCAAACAATCTCTGCCTTTGTGAAAATAACAGGATTTTACAGGAAGAGATTTTTCTATAATTATTACGTGAAACAGTTCTTTTCCTCAACATTTATTCAGGTTTAGGCATGTTACTGAACAAAGAGAATTCCATATTAAAATATGATCAATGTGAACGCTTCTTGTGTTTGTAAAGAACGGACGGAGAGCTGCCAGCAAATAAGAAGCTAGAGGCGGAAAACTGAGGTGGCTGTGTTGCCAAAAGAACTTAGCACATTTAAAAATTAATAAGGCAGAGAGGCAGACCACTTGGGAGGGACAGCTTGTTTCTGGACATGCACTGGCAGGAGAAAGAAAACACAAGTACCAAAGCAAATCATTTTGGGCAGAAGCCATTCTGGAGGGTGATGAGAAGAGGGAGGGAGTAGTGTGCACATATAAAGTGGTTCTGGCCTGGTTTTCCTTCCTCAGCGGCCTGGTAGGAAACTTCTGGTCAGTTGTTTGTAGTGTGAGTGACTGGGGAAATCTGTAGCCCTGGGAGGAAGGGGAGGTGTAAAGATAAGCTGGAGGAAGATGGCTAGAGAGTAGGTATGTCCTGAAGACTATGGCTGGCCCTCAGGCTATTATACAAAAAATGAAATTCATGTGCTTCTCTGACAGCACTTCCCTGAGAGCTCCCCTTCTTGGAGTGCACTGAGCTGAAGCTTGCCTGGATGCCTTTGAAGAGGGCATTTTTTGCATTTGTTGGAAAGCCAAAGGACCAGAAACCCTGAATCGACTGTCCTGTCTGGAGCAGAATCTGTGGAGAGGAATACACTGGACTGCTGGAGAGGTAAGTGTCTGCCATTGCCGTTGCCGTGCTCCTAGGAGCAGGATGGAGCAACAACGTAAAGTGTACTGGGGCACTGTAATGATGCTGCTTTTACGGCTCCCTTTGTCCAGAGATGTAGCAGCTTGGGTGGAATAAAAGCCTAAAGCTTGTGTTGCAAATCATGTGGTTCGTAGCCCTTCTGGCTGTGAAGGGAGCTTTACAACATCTGCTGGAATTTAATTAAGAGCATGGATTTTGCAGAAATGGTTGGCCTTTTTGTGTGGTGACAACTCCTGTTTGCCTAGCTAAGCAGTTTGGGGGCTTTTTTCCTTTGTGTGGCTTCATGATGTGACATGCAAGTGATTGTAGAAATTTAAAAAACCCTGTGGTGGACCACTGACATGCAGGAACATCTTTTTACAAATCCGTAGATGAGATGGGTGTCTTGTCACAGCCTATCTTGTTACATTATAAGGGCAGTCTGGAACAAAGCTTAATAAAATGTGGAGTAGCAAAAAATGTGCATATGAATAAAATACCCCTAATTTATATAATGTGCCCAGGTGGACAAGACTGTTAATGTACATGCAGCAGTCAGTATACTGTGTGATAATAATTTATTCACCTATATGAAAACCAAACAGGCTGGTCAGAACTACCTTTATTCTGTGGCAAATCTCTTCTTCAAATTTGTACTTAACATTAGTAAGAGATTAATGTTTCTGGTGCTGCCTTGTAGGATAGTTTAAATAAATGTTCTGTTGCAGTTACCAGCTACTAATGAAGTTAGCGTCTCCTTATTGCAACTTCTTGGTAAATCCAATTTTAAAGACAGGTACAAGACCGTTTCTTTTCCTGGAGGATCTACAGCTGAGACTCATCAGTCTAGCAACAACCTTGACACCATGTTTGAATATATAACCTTTCCTCTCCCAAGTAACTTATCTCTCACTAAGAAAAGACTTTCAGAGAGAAATAAACAAGTGTCTGCCTGTATGAACTAGTAAAGGGAAAATAGAATGAAAAATGAACTTGTATTATTTAAACAGTGTGACATGACAAACTGCAAGCGCTGCTCACACCTAGTCCTCTGAGAGCAGCTTGCTTTGTTGATAAGCTTTGATTGAACCTGAACCTTCAGTTACTGAAGTTAGCTTTGTGAATACATTACATTTTGCAATGGCATGATATTATAATCTTCCAGGTTTTCTTCAGACCATTTGTTGGGATGAAATCACGCAAAAAATGTGAACGCGAAGACAACGCCAAGTTGGGCATCAATGTTGTGAGTGATCTCTTAGTCCTCTGGGAGTATTCAGGTTTGGTGCAGAGGCTGAGTAGGTTAAATCATTCTAATACCTAGAAAGACTGTGTATATGGGGATCAGGGGGCTGTAGCATGAAATCTGGGGTAATAACTGTGAATCATCTGTGCAGGTTGCATGGCTGAGGGCTGGTGCAGGTTTAACTAAATGGGGTTAAGGAAGCTCACGCATTGCCAAAGTGTATGCACTATGCTCTAACCTTTCATCCAGTGCATGTAAGGGTGCACAGCTATTTTTGTGCATTCTAAAGTCCATTTAGGTGTGCATTACGGGCCTAGCACATCTTATGGCAAAGAGAAAATTGTCATTCAGATCCAGATTACCAGGCTGTTTTCAGCTTGAGATGCTGTTGGTAAATAACAGATGGCACAGATATCCAAGGTAGTCATAGTTAGGAAATTCTTGTCTGTGGCTATGTTGTGTTTAGTCTGATTTCTTGGAAGAATTGGAATTGGCAGCATCCTTCTTGATGGTTCAAAGAGAACAGCTCTTTCCAGAAGAGGCAGAAGTCTGCAAAATAAACATACAGAGTTACAAGATGAGCATAAGCCTAATGTATCATGGGATTTCTTAATCTATTTAGCTGTTCTCATTGACATGATTGTACTTATTCTGGAGGGTCTTGACCTCATGTTCAGTTTAATAACATAAGCCTGGGAATAACAGCAATGCAGTACTTTAGATGTGGCAGGAGTTCTGTACATTTTGTACATTGAACTACATATATTATCTTCTCTGTGGTTGAAACATCAGGATAGGAAGAGAGGTAGAGGAAGAGTAAGGGCACTGTACAACCTGCATCTAAGTTTTGAATGCAGCTGATGTAGCTTTTCCCTTTCTCACATTTTCCACAACTGCCTTTCACTCTACCTTGTTAGGGCTGGTAAAGCAAGTGCTAGCAAATCAGATTATAAGAAAAGAGTGGGTGCCAAAAGAATGCTCTACCCTAGCTACTAGTGAAGAATACTGGGGCATTAACCGAAATAGGACAGGGAAGGTAGCAGTGTTTTGTGTGAAAATAGGAAAGATAATAGGGAAAAACAATAAGTAAAGGAAGGGGGAAAGAGAAAATCCATTAACTCTATTTTCACAGAAGTATCTTTTCTTTATAAAGACAACAAAAGGAAAAAGGAGGAGGAATAATCAAAAAATAAAAAAAAATACACTAGAAGACTTAATGGGGGAAGGGGAGAAGAGGAATAAAGAAACAGGGTAGAGGAAGAAAATGAGATGCTAATCTCTTGCCAAGGGTAAGTATATCCCTCTAACAGCATGGCTAGAATTTTGCTTCTGCTTTTTGCCTCTGAGTGCTTCTTTAAAGCAAACTGCTAACCAGGCACCAGGCTGTTTAGATTAGTTGATTGTCATTTGAGCTTCCTAGGTATAACACTATTTCCCTAGCGAAAATTCTTCAGCTGCAAACGTTTTTAGGCCATGGTTGTGTTGTTAAGGGCATGAGGAAAAGAGACAATCTGAGATAATTTCTTAGTACAGTGTTACTTTTCATATGTTTTAGAAGATATATTGCGGTAAGAATTGAAAAGAATATTGAGGCAAACTAGAACAAAAGGCAAGTTCAAAAAGCTGTTTTATTGATTGAAGGACTTGATGACGGAGGGAATGAAGAAGGACTGGAATTTGTACAATTCTGTTAACAGTCTGGCTGCATTCCTTTGTCAGTATTTTTATTGACTTTCACTTCCAAAGAAACAATGATGCTTCAAGCTGTTCTCTGAAGCCTGGATATACCTTGCTGAACTAATGAGACAGAATGCATCACAGCTGTTAGCAAGGGTTGCATGTGTGTACAGACGTTTGTACTAGAAGAACAAAGTGTTGTGGTCGTACGTTTCTCACTCTGAAGTGCAATTGTTTCCATGCCTTTTGAGTTTTCGATAACAGTGCTTCACATGTTAGAAGGGCCATAGTGAAATTTATTATCCCTGAAATAATTTATTGTTGTTTTGACATTTTTCTCTTTTACTGTTTTGTCTTTTCTCAGACTAGGAATAGAGAATTAGGAGTCAGACTTTCTGCTTTTGATAAAGCAAAGATTGACCTAATGTCTATACCAGTTAAAGTTAGACTGGTAGCGACTATCTGTTTTAATGATATGTAGCTGAAGAGGACGCAGGACTCGTATTCATTTTGTGATGAATCAGAATCTAGGGGCAAGGATTTTATACGTCCATCATTGTCATAATAGTGATGGGCAGAAATTCACAGTCTTACTACAAGGTAGCTGCAAAAAGGATGATAAGGATTTTTATAGGGTCTGGTTAAATAGCATGAAATATGAATTGAGTAATGATTGTCAGTTTTTCACTGAATAGTTTCTCACTGAATCTAATAGGTGTCTGATCAGATAGGGATTCATTCAGATAGCTTTATTTGCTTTTAGGTACTCGGTGAAAAGATGCATGAGTTATTCATAAATTGTAACTAACTATTGCTTTAATGTATTTGCTTCAAATAGCTTATATGTGGGGTTCTGAATATGCACCAGGACCTTAAAATTTGCAGAATATAACAAAAAATGCTAAAAAGGGTTGGCATTGAGGATAAGGAGATGTGAGCAAGTAAAGATAGTTACGCTGCTGGAAACTGGCCACCCAAGAAGATCTGGCAGAGAAAGTAAAGTATTAATAGCTTTATTAATCTACTGAGTTTTACTGCTAGTAAAATAAGTAGAGAAAGCAAGATCAAGGAAGAGAAGTTATGAGGCAGCAACATAAATAATGTAACAAATTTACAGTTGTCAGAAGTATCGTTTGTGGTTCCTGTTACCAAACTGTGAGTATACACAGGGACAGCAGCTATGCCAAATGTCCAGATATTGTGGTTCGCAGTGGGATAAAGGGCATAACACCATTTAAACTCAGTATGCTTCTCAAATGTAGTAAATCTCCCATGATTATTTATTACAACAATCAGAAGCCATTTTTCATGGGTTTGTGGGGGAGGGGTTTGAGTGCTGAGTTAATCGAATGCATTTCTTCTATTTTTACTCTGCAGAGTTCCGGTACCATGGCAGTGTGCCATTGTTACTTCTTGCGTATTTTTCCAAAAATTAAAAGTTGTTTTCCTGGTATTCTGGACAGATTTTTTATTTTTTTTTTTTTTTAGACGAACAGTTCCTGTAATTTCAGAATGTCTCAACCCATTGAGACTGTTGTTCATGAAAAACTTGCGTCACAGTTCAAATTGTTTCTAAAAAACCACTTCTTTCCAATCCAGCACCACTCAAGACAATGCCACATCAGGCGTTGGAAATCTCCATTGTGCTTTCTGTATGTATTCACATCAACGCTTTGGCAGAAACGTGTTAAGCTTTAATCAAGGGGTATGTTTTATTTCTAATGCATAAAGAAAATTCTGCTCTAAGTCTGTGGTTTCTGTTAGGGTTCAGATTTAGTTGCTGGTTTTCAGTGAATACTTTTCTTTTATTCACTATTTTATTTTGTTGCTCTTGCCTTCCTGATACTGACCGTGACTTCATAGCTAAATAATGATCAGTATAAATTTTTCAGTATATGCTTTTCAGAGTTAAAGAGCAGACTGGAAGAGCATTCAGCCACACAGGGCTCCCTGAAAATGACATGAAGCTATTTTACTTTTTATTTTATTTTAATGTCTGGTTTGTAGCATCAACTTGAAGGGCCAAAACAGAAGGATGTGAGTGCTAGATCTACTGCATGTGCATAGGTAGTTCCTACCTCCTCTGTTCTAATTGTTCCTGGTCAAGACAGTAGGTTTGCACAGTTGGAAAACTGAAAGTAGTGATAGAATGATTTAGATGATCAGATGATTTAGAAAAGATTGACTGAAAAAGGAAAATACTGTGAAACATCTTTGCCTGACATCAGATAAAATAAATAACTGACAGTAACTTTTTTTTATACAGGACATGTTCAATACGAGTGGTCTCTAGCAGTCCCTCTTTATTACACAAATCATGATGAAGCCAAGTGCAATTAAATCCAGAAACTGATCTATCCACTAGGAAATGCAGACTTTCCAGGATATGGCCCAGGCTATTCCACATTACGTGGTCTAGGAGAGGAGGGAGAAAAAAACGAACACATTGGTGATTTCATATCCTACTATAGACATATTAGGATTCCTACAGATGGGTTAAGAAAGGATGCAGATTCCAGGCAAAAGGCCCAAGTAAATACAATATCTGGGACAATAGCTTCAACACAGAAGACTGTAATACAAAATGATATCTGTGGGGAAAACAACATATATTCTTAAATAAACAGATGAGACCTATCAACAAAGTCACATGTAGCTAGAATTTCCTAGAAATATGAAAGGCTGAATAGGAAAAAATTGTTTGGAAAAAGAGAATAAAAAACAGGAAAATTGAAACTTAGTACTTTAGCTGTCAGAGAACCGTTATTCACTTTTTGATTCCTCAGAAGAAAACACAGTGCTTTCCTCTGTTGCTTCAAATTCTTTCCTCTTAGTAAAAATCTGTTGTTTAGTTTGAAAATTCACATCTGTTTTATACACAGTGCATGAGTATTTTAAACTTCAGCTATAAATGCTGTTAAGACATCATTTGCTGCTCACAGTATGGTTTATAATTGGGATCACGTACTCCCTTCTTGAACCAGGAACCGAAGCCAGGATTCCCTATCTCGATAATCATCTCAGAAATCAGTGACAAACAGAGTCTCATCATCTGTGAACTGGGCTCTGCCAAGGGTGACAGACTGCTGGTCACTACTGGTTACTATGTTAGCTCAGAAGGAAGAGGAATGTGCTGGGAATCCAAAGGTACCAGCCTCTAGAGAGAGAGGAGGCTTTGGTGTAACAGATTTTTTTTTTTTTTTTTTAACTTGTCTGTTTGTAGTAATTTGTTTGTTTTCAAAATCTTCCTTAATTCCTTTTCCCAAACTAAGTTAAACCCAAGCAAGCATCCTGTTTAAAGGTAAATAAATAAACAAAAATTCTAGCTATGTAATCAACTCTCAAGTACGTTGCTTATGCAAGTGATCTGAACTATGTCAGCATGAAAAATCCGGAGTTCTGGTATTTTACCTCCTCAACGGTTTTAAAAAGATCTTTTTTTGTTGTTTGCTTGTTTTAGACACCTCTGAAAAACAGTTGCTTTAAAGATATAGTGCCTTTTGAGGTTTATTTTCTAACCTTCTTCCGATACTACCGTCTCCTTCTGTCTTTGGGTTGTGTATCTAGCCATTTGCTTTTTTCTCTTTCTTTCTGTTTCTCAGGATTACTCATAATCTCTTGGGTCTATAAAGCATGTCCGGGTTGCTTTACCATTCAGAAACTGAAGATACAGCAGTATAGAAAGCCAAACCAAACCTTTTAGGTTTAATTCTGATAGAAATTTTCCATTATGATTTAGGAAGTCATCATCTCTTGCTGGTACTATCTGACAATCTGGGCACGTGGTGTTCTTCAGGCCTGTCTATTTAGGTTATAAGCTGTTTGAGGCAAATTCTCCTCGTCTTTTGTGTGAATACTGCCTCGTGTTTGCATTTTGACTCCTAAGTACAACTGAAATATGAAATATGTAACGGTAGGTCCCTCTAGTTAGCTCCAGCTTTGATTCATAGCTGCCACTGAAGATATGCTGATTATTCCCCATTTTAAAGAGCTATATCTTAAATAAGCCAAAAAGTTGAAAAA
Organism: Haliaeetus albicilla; assembly: GCF_947461875.1. NCBI lineage: Eukaryota > Metazoa > Chordata > Aves > Accipitriformes > Accipitridae > Haliaeetus > Haliaeetus albicilla. The sequence continues at coordinate 5,977,594 of NC_091484.1, forward strand.
ACTGCATCTTGCATAAGTGTTAGTGTTCTGTTTCAGTGATATTTTGAAAGTTGAATATTTTGTTTGCGATGAATGTTTGCAGTTAAAATTCAGTGGTCTTACAGAATAAAAGCTCTGTATTTGGGGCATTTGAAATGTATGGTTGGTTTTATTTTCCTCTTAATTTTTGTATGCTGGCTGTATTTACATTTTATGCCCAGATGGTTTTCTTTAACGTCTTAGTATAACTTACATGTAACATCTTGCACCAGTGTTGTTTTCTTGATTTATGCCTCTGTGTTTGAATAGTTTGAAAACTTTGTTAGGGCACCTAATGGGGAAACTGCTTTTTTAACACTGTGGATAGCTGTTCTCTATCAACAGAAAACTGGAAACCTGTGGTTTGTGTGTGAATTGTAGGACAGTATTATAGTCATGTCATGCTATTTTTTTTTTTTATTTTGTCCTTTAAAGAAGCCTAAAACCTTTACCCCCAATTGAAAAAGCGTTCTTTCTTTGCACATTAATAGCTCTGGAATTAAGGATTAAGTAAGTAATTGATATTTTTCATAAGGGATCATATGCTTCTCATGTAATAAAATGCCATAGAAGATGCTAAGGCCTGTATGACTAAGATAAAGACGAAACTTAGGAGCTGATACATGTGACATGAACTATTCATGGAAGGAAAATCCAGTGTTAGGTAGAACTAGAAATGCTCACTGAGTAGATAAAAAGCCTGCAAATACTACTGGCTATAACCTCTCTGTACACAGCATTATCTGAAAGAAAAGGTTGTACAGTAAAGAAATATTTATAGAAAATTTAAAAATTACTCTGCAACCTGAATGTGCAAGTCAGATGTCCTGCATTGTAGCAGATAATTTCATTCTATGAGTACTTGCTTTGCAATGGCAGCCTAAAAAACCAGGATGTATAGAAATCCATAATGTGTTAAATTGAACTAGCAATTGAGGGTATTCTCAAAACAAAATAACACAGGCTTCCTTCTTTCTGCATCTGGGGAGGGCCTGAGGGCTTTTGAGATTACTTAAAAGATGAAGTATAATTGTGAATTAAATTATCCAGCTGGCACAAGGAATTGATTTCTTATCAATTTTGACTAGGCCAGTCACAAAGTGGTTTAGCTGCAATGACTAACAAGTATTTCTGTTCCACTGTTGAACAAAATAGGCTAGTAATATTCACAAACAACAGAGTTTACATTTTTCTCTTGAAATGTGCTCTTGCCAGAGTTCCATTTCATCCCTATTTAGGGGAAAGAAGAATAGAAAAGCATCTCATTTTTGTATAATGTGAATGTAATAGAAATTAGGCAGAGTACATCAAATTTACTGTAAATGTACCACCTAAACTGGTGAAGCTTAAGTTACATTAGTAAAATGAAGATATTAGCTAGTTATATCTTGCCAACACAGTAAGATCTTTTCAGGGAGGCAGGACTTCTGTGCAATCGCAAAGAGATGAGATCTATTAAAGTAATTCTTGGTTACACAGAAAAGTACCTACTTCCTGTCTGAAACTCTTTCTGTGTATGTTTGTTCGCATCTCATACCCCCTTCAGACAAGTGCTTAGAGGAAAATATTATGCTAAATTCACTAGGTTGGCAAAATGTAATTAGAAAACTTGAAAACAGCAGTTTTCACTAAATAGTGATTTGCAAGTAGTGTTCAATATTGTAAACCTGCACTCTACATTCAGACTCACTTTCATCTAAAACATACCAGAACATATCAACTCTACAGACAACCTGAAGCATGATCAGATCGGTAGCTTTGAGTGGAAGAACAAGTCTTTTTTTCATTGACTACAACATTTATGTTTGCCAAGGTCATACAATCCTGCAGACTGTCATTGGTAAAGTATAAATTTTTCTGAATTAATCTTATGACTTGATTGATTTAGTGGAGGAATTTAAATCCTTTTAGTCTGACAAAGGACTATTGGGCTTTCATTGCTTTTAGGACTTCTTTATATTTCTGCTTTTTTGCAGAATAGCTAGTGTTCTCCCACCAAAAAAAAAAAAAAAAAAAGAAAAAAAAAAAAGACAGACAGACTTGTAGGGTTAGGATGTAATACATATTAGGCAGATATTGCCCTTGGAGCAATTTACTGCTTTCTGTTTTTTGGGGTTTTGGGTTTTTTTTGTTGGGGTTTTTTTTTGGCGTTGAGTGTGTTTAATGCAGACTTGTGGTCTGTTTTAAGTTGTGCTACTCTATGAAGCCATTGTCTCCCAAATGATGTTAATTCTCCCTACACTGCCTAATTTTGATTTCTCGGTGGAAGAAGGGAAAGTACCTGTGAGTACATTTCAGTTCTGTAAGGCTCCTCTTAGGAGCCGCATGTAAGTGGCAGTGCCACTCGGTTCTCTGGGAGACAGAGGAAGGTCTTATCTGGTTGGTCTGATATCGCTGTGGTGCTCCGAGTCTCCTCCTGACACTGCTTGTACTGCCACTGAGAGAGAGGCTTCACAAGCCTGCACTTTCCCATGTGTCTGGGCAATGTTCTTCCTAATTCGTGTTCATGACTTTCCTTTATTTGCTGCTGATCTCACTCCCATGCCTATTTTTCAGGCTGTTATCTCTGTTGGTTTCAGCACCTGCTCATCAGCTAATCCCCTGAGCCTCTGCCATCTTTCATAGCAAGGGAAACCACCAGAGGTCTCTTTGATGCTCTCTGCCCTAAAAATGTAGCTTTTCAGCATTAACTCCCTAAACTATATCCATGGCTCAGTAAGAAGTTTTTTTGATCTGAACTTTTCTTTGCAGCTACATGCAGTCTCCCTTCAGCATCCCATTGCTGTTGCATTCTTGTGCTTCGTTTCCTGTCCTGAATTCCTGTACTCCGCAATGACGCTTCCTCTCTTTGGTTGCTTGAATAACAGAGTTGTCTTCTAGCAGATAGCTATTGCTATCCCTTCCTCTAGTATTTTTTCCACAATGACCCACAGCCTAGCCATTTCCCTCCTCACCCTTTCAAATTTGGAAATAAAGAACCAAAATATTAATTAAAACTCTACTTGACTGGGTCCCCTAGCTGCTTTTTCTTCCATTCTCTCAAGTATGTTAACTTGGCAAGTGAAGATGGACTTGGTGAACTAGAGATTTTGTGACTAGACTGGAAACGTACTCAGACCTGAAATGTTGCATTTAAACCAGTCTTCAAGGATATCTTGGAAGTAGTCTGATGACACAGCTATTCATTAAATGCTTTGAAATTCCTTTTTTATCAGTTATGGAAGTTCCACGGCTTCTCAACAGGGCTTACTGGCTTAGGTGCAGCTCCCCATAAGCACGACTAGACTCTGAATAGGTTTACTTCAAGCCAGCTTGATATGTTTGTTCTGATCTTCCATGTTCCCAGTATTAGCCTGAGTTAATAGACTTTGGACAGAGCCAGCTTTGTTCTTCCTGAACCCAAAAGTGTGTAAGAATGTCCACCCAGCACATAAATGGAGAAAACCAGCATGTAACTGGAGCCAAGAGATGTGAGAACAATGGAATGAAGTGGAAAGACATGTGGTAGTGAGAAATCAACATATTCCTGAAAAGCTCTTCCAGAAGATGCAGTACTTGCTGTGAACAGACTAGTTGAGAAAAACTTGCTAAGTTTTATGTCTGTTTTTAGTAATAAATGTTTTGGCTGCCAATGAAAATACTTTATTAAAATAGCAAATTACAGATTTTAGAGTAGTAGAATGCGTATAGTGAGACAAAAGAAGCGCAAGCTATAAACATGTTCTGCCACTGGTGTATGCATATTAAGAAGGCTATTTTTTTTTTTAAGCAAAAGTCAGGCACTAGTTAAATAATTATTGCACGTAACTGCCTTTTTGGCTTTCTTTTCAGATGTCTGACACAAGGCATGTAGCTCACTACTGTGTTATCATTTATGTAGATTATGAGAAATAACTGAAAGATCCATTCATGGGTAATTTAAACATACTTTTTTTTTCCAACAAAATTATCTGACACACTTAAAAAGAGGGAATTCAACATCCAAGTTAACTGCCTTTTGGAACGCTAGCCCTGAGTCTTCCCAGAAGAATGTAGAATGAATTTAACTTTTCAGGGAGCAAAGATATTTAAAGCAATACAAGCTATGTAAAGAGCTTAGGGATAGTCAACTAAATAGTTTTCTGTTGACTCAAGCACTCTTTTTCTTATTGTCACGCAGCATGGGATTCAAGGGTAGTGGAAATATGCATGTGAAGAAGCGTAAAGAAATGGCTCGCTCTCTTTGTATATCTTAGTGGCTTTTTTAGACTTGGCCTTACTGCAACATAGTTACTGTTGCTACAGTCCAATCTGGAATCTTTCCATTAGAAATGCTATTTTGAGTACTGACTTCTAAATGTTTCATATCTCATTGTTCTGTAATTTGTCGCTTGGGAGGCAAATTAAATCCCATTTAATTTTAGATGGATTCTTTGCTATGCTGAAGACCAGATTTGGTTTTGTTACTTTTTTGGCTTAAGATTTCTATTGATTTCTGAAGCCAGAAACATTATAGAGTCACAGAGGTGGGTAGCAGAGTCATCTGAATGGCTCAAGTAACTAGGCACGGGATGTGTGCTTTGTGTGTGGACTAGGACGTGTATTTTTTTAAAATGTTTGGTATTAGTCTAACTTTGTTTCAGCTGAGCTGAATTAAAAGTACAATGAACACAGTGCTTCTGGAATTCCTATTCATGCAATACGGATGCTCATATATAGATAGCATCAAGCTAACTTGCTACCTGTTTTCTTTGTTCCACTTAAACAATAATCTTTCAGGTTTGTTTTTGTAAGATGAGTAAAGCACATCTCTTGCTCAGCATGTGAACCTCAGCTATATCCTGAAGAAATTCCTGGACACACAAAGAGGGTCATGACTGGGAATAGTCAGCATGGATTCATTGCATTCTCTGATGAAATTACTACATCCGTGGATGAGGGGATTGCAGTGGATATTGTCTGCCTTAACTTTAGCAAGATTTTTGACATGGTGTCCCATGGCATCCTTGTGTCCAACTTGGGATGTTAGTGTAGACAGGTGAAATACTAGATGGATGCAAAAAATGGCTGGACTATTGGGCTCAGAGGGTACTGATTAATAGTTGGTACTGTATCTGGAGTCCAGGTACCAGTGGAGTTCCTAAGAATCTGTTCTTGGACCTATCTGTGTAATATCCTATTTATTATCTTTATTGCTGACCTGGAGAAGGAAATGGAATGCAGCTTGTTTAAATCTGCATGACACCAAATTGGAGGGAGCAGTCACACTACACATGAAGGTAGCATTGCTGTTTAGAATGACCTAGGTAGCCTGGAGGAACGGACCAACCACAACCTCATGAAATTCAGCAAGGACAAATGCAAAGTCCTGCACCTAGGATGGACTGACCTCATTCAGTGGATGACTAGCTGAAGAGCAGCTCTTCTGAACAGGATCAGGAGTTCTGGTGGGCTAAACATCCTGGGTTGTGTCAACCCAGTATCCTGGGTTGTGTCAACAGGAACATAACCAGTGGATTGAGGGAAGTCATTATCCCCCTTTACTCAGCACTCATTAGCCCCCATCCTGATTACTGTGGCTCCCCAATACAAGAGAGGTGGTAAACTTGAGCAAGTTTAGTGCAGGGTCACCAAGATGAGCTGGAGGCTGGAGCCCATGATCAGTGGGGTGAGGCTGAGACAATGTTCACCCTGCAGAAGAGAAGATATCTTTGGGTTTGAATACCAGCATGCCTATAGTTCTGAGGCAGTTACCAACTAGATGGAACCAGACTCTTTACTGAACGGCATGTTGGGACAATGAGACACAATAGTCATAAGTTGAAACAGGCGATTCCAGCTGCATATAGAAGTGTGGGGGGGGGATCATTCTGAGGACAATTACGCATTGGAACAAGTTTCTCGGAATGGTGCTTGAATCTCCATTCACAGAGGTTTTCAAAATCTGACTGAACAAAGCCCTTGGATGCCTTCCAACCTGAATGATTCTATGAAATAAATAACATCTAAGCAAGTAAAAGTAGTCCAGTCCACTTGCCTCCTCATGGAGGGTTTTATTCTGCCTACAGAAACTACCACCAGAATTTGGATCTTGACTTTTCATCCACTAAGAAATGTGGTGAGACAGTCACATTTGTTTTATGAGTTTCATCACACTAACGTAGATTTGACTTAGTCACTCTGTCTAAAAGCTGTTATCTCTATACAGAGATTTTAGTTGTAAGACTGGGGCAAGGAATCTTAAAGGGAAGGTCTGAAAGTTGGAAGAGGAAGAATACAGTCAAGAACATAGTCATAAGTCTGAACAGTGACTGACTGATTTCAGAGATTTGGCAGATACTTTTAATCATGAACAATAGATTTAAGTGATTACTGCCAGGGTACTTTTTACAACGAGGCTAAATTTCCAATTGTTACCCTGAACATGATAGTAATATGAACGTTTGCAAACATTTTTCTGCCTTTTGTATTTCTGCCTGGATTTGCACTTGCAGAATTTTGACGCATTTTGGGTGTAAGTGCATGTGCTCTGAATCTCTTTGCCTAGTGGTTAGTAAATTAAAATACTGGCAAACGTTGTTGCTTCCAAAAGCAAAATACCAGCAAATATATGTATTTTCAGATCTATCTTAGAAACTCTCTCGATCTTATTATCTAGGAGGCAAGGATAAGTGGTAAGATTGCTCTCCTTCTGGCCCTATTTTTTTGCAGTGTCATAGTATCATTGTAATTAAACCAGGAATGGTGTTTGGTTGTTTTTTTTTTTGAGAAGCTCTTCTTACACAGTGTGCTCTTGATGAATGCAAAATGGAACATCTGGTAGAGTTAGCACATAAAGGCAATGCAATTACATTTTAGTAACTGATCCAGCTTGGATAAATTTTCATAATGCATTAGTTACTACTGTGTGAATTAAGGTGGAGAGAAATAATGGATACAGGCATAAAAACAATGAATGTAGACATTGTGTCTGATTTTGTGAATGACAGGGATATCTAAGAGAACTGCTTGATCGCATTCTCTGGCAACATCCTGTGTATAATTATTTTGTACAGTGAGTGGCTGTGTTCTAGCTTCATGTTAAATATCCCAGAGGAGGTATTTAGTAGCTCTAACTGCAATGGAACATTCTCTGGCTGTATTTTTCTTCTTTTCAGTTTAAATCTTATTACAGGACCTATTGCTTCCCTAAAATATTTTACCAATTCCTTTCCTTCCTAAAGGGAATTCTTTCTCTGAGCATTTCTAAGCAAATTCTTCATATCATATGTTTCAGTCAAGCTTTTCTCCTGGGTTATATTGGTACATCATCGCTGAATTTAATTGGACCGCATTGGTGTAATTGAGAGCAGAAGATTTGTTCCTTTAATCTTTCTGCATAAGTAATCTATTTCCCCAATCAGTTCTTTTCCCTGTTTGGAATTTCTTCAAATTTGTCAACATCTTCAGGGTAAGGACATGCTCCCAGTTCTCATAGCACCTGAATTCTTTTTGAAGCACAGAACATGTTTCCGCAGGCATGTTATTAATTATGGATATTTCCCTAATTCCACCTCTCTGACTATTGTCCAATAGTTCACATCTGCCTATCCACATCTGGTACAAATAAAAAAAAGATTTTGTGTTTTTCATACCAAACATGTGATAATGACCATTTTGCTTTTGTTCTTATTTTAAAATCAAAGTTTGTAAATCCTTTTTATATAATCTCTTAAGCTTTATAATATTGCACAGGATGAGGCAGCTTTTTTATGCTTTACTTAGCTATATTTACTTTCTTGCTTCTGGACAACTAGTGTTCTGAGGTCTGAGACCTTTGAATCATTTCCCTTTTGAGTATTTGCTCCATTTGGAGCTAGCATAACCCATAACTAGAATCAACAAAGCTATGCAAAACTTCTTCATAAGAGGGATGAGTTGGAATAAAAGCCACTCGTGGGCTGCAGAGGCTGTGATGATGTGTTTTATGCCTGTATTCCTTTCCATTTGAGGAGCTCAATGCAAATTATTCTCTGTAAGCAATGGAAACATTAAGAGGCATTGTAGAGTTAATGGTCAAATTACTTTTTAAGAGGTGTAATTTTCCTTGTTCCTCCTTCCAGCCAACACACATAAACATGTATGTGCACATAGCTATCTAAATTGCTAGTTGTGCCAATCTTGTAATTGCATTTGTACATACAGGTTTTGAGATTCCAGCTAACTATTATAGCCCTGGTTCAGCTTCCCAGTAAAGTATTCATCTTCTCAGACTGTGGTTTCCTAACACAGGTAGGAACAACCCTGGCTCCCTTTCCCCTATTTAGTTGCTAACCTAGGTTGCTGCCAAAGCATGCTACAGAAATAAATTTTGTTCTTTTCTTTTTGCATTAACCATTTTGACGGAGAGGGGGAAGTTTCTGTAATGGCTCCTTTTTACAGAGGAAAGAGGATGACAGCAGCTCCTCTGAATGACCCTGTCATACTCCCAGCTGTGTATTTGAGACAAAATGTTTTACTTGGGAATGTACAATGAAATGACAAGGATGTTTTCAAGAAAAAACTGAATATGGTATGTATAGTAAAGAATGATAAATCACAGAAAGATTTTTAGATACAAACACAGACTGTAGCTCTATCAGTGTAAAAAGAGTGGGGAGGGCTGTTGATGTGACCTTAATTTTGCCCCGTGAATACCTCTGTTATGTGTAAGAGGCTTTGCTTTGCAGAGGTTAAGTGTAATTCAGGAAGATACATGGAAGCCTGACTCCATAAAGGCTTATCTGTCTACGTTTGTCTAGAATGATTGACCTCATCAGCAGTACTACTGAACCTAAGCAGTGTTCAGAGACATCTGGAAAACAAGACCACAGTAGTTTATGAAACACAGCTCCCACGGCTTTCATCCAATTGTTCATTTTGTTAATGGCCTAAGAATCTTTGAAAAGAATCAGTCTCATATCTGATCTAGCTCCCTCTGAAATACTTCCAATCATTGCTGGATTAAGTACATACTCCTAATATTATATCCAACATTGTAATTAGAATTGCTTGCTTTGTCAATCAGTGAAACAAAAACACGCTATAAATGCATATACATGAAACTTGTGATGCTTAAAAAACTGGATTATGGATTAATTAATTGACTATATTAGAATCAGCTTGTTTTGTAAACACTAACAATCATTAGGGACTGATAATGAGACTTATATAGTAGGGTTTTTAAAGTCAAAATAGTCTATGCACCCATGGCACAAGAATCCTTTTTGACTACTTTGCAAAGCACCCACAAATATGTTCAAGTGAGCCCATCCCTTGTTTAACTGGCCTTGTAGTTCTTCTAAACTCAAGCATTACATAAATACAGAACATATTTAGACAGTTGTCATGAGTAGTCAATAGATAAATTGACTTTGACTGTGAGAAAGAAAACCGCTTTTTTATATTTAAGTCCTGCTTAAACTTAAGAGAATGACTTATAACTGAACTGTGGTAACATTACAGTTCCCTGGAAGACACAGCTTTTAAGTTATGTGCTTCTACGTGACATTTATCCGGTTCCACCAGGACACTTTAAATGTGCTGTTAAAATCTCACGGTATTTTAAAGTCTAAGAAAAATAATACTGACCTTTTCATCCATGTGACTTCTGTGGAATGCCGATGGCAAATGAAAAATACAGGCCAGGAGTCTTAATCTGCAGCCATAATTCCACACAAATCCTTAAGGTAAAATTAATAGTTTACCAAAGCTATTTAACTACATGATTATAACATAAACACTCATGAATGGGAACAAATTTGATTGTGTAAATAAAACATAGGCAACATACAAAACCAGATATACATTGTGAGTGATGCAAAACAAATGTGTTTAGGTACCACACTCTGTGTGTATCAGTAGTGCATACACAGCCACAGAAGTAGTAAATGTTTTGGGCATTGTGTTTTGGGGAAGCTATTGACAAACAAGAATTTATGAATAAAAAATAGGTCTGGAAAGAAAGTCTGTTCCAGCCCTAAATAATATTATGCCTATAATAAGAAATACTTGCCTTAACTGTTACTGAATTCCCAAGTGATGAAAAAATCTTCCTGGGTTGTTACATGCTTAGTTGCTCCTTAAATAGGAAACTTTTCTTAATATCTAGTTTATATGCTGCAAATTAAGCCCATCATTTCATATCCTCCCAGAATGGATGTGAAAGACAGATGATTGCGATAGTCTTCCCACATTTTTATACTGAACTTTTTTGTGCATATTCCCTTAATTTTCTCTTCTGATAGCTAGACAGCTCTTGTTATCTTTTCTCATAAATTATGTATTCAAGGCATATCTTTGTATTTGTGGGTGATCCCTGGGCTTGCTCTGGTTGGTTTGCACCCCTGTCATCCACCCTTGTGTGTGAGTTGGGGTTTGCCAGGCAGATCAGTGAAGTATCAATAAATTAATAAGATCTAATATAAAACTTTGAAACAATAAGAAATAGTTTGTTCACACGTAGAGAGGGAAAATCTGAAACATCCACTTATTTAGAGTCTATTTGAGTAACTGTAGGTGTTGAATATAGATCTTATCAGTGATCAGCATTCCTTCTTAATTTGCTTCCTTTCATAGAAGGAGGAAAAAGTTGATGAGATGCATTCATGTGCAAAGGAATTTCAAATTTGTTTATAGCAAAGCAATGATCCATCAGAACTGCTGCTGACTTTGAAGGATAAAGAAACACAGATTTTTCTCTGTGCCTGGTGCCCTCATGTGGCTTTGATGTTCAGCTTCTTGCGAATTAATTAAGTACATCACTGCATGGCTGACACCTTTGCAGTGTAAAAGGTAGAGAATAATTTGCCCGTATAGCCTTGTATGTTCTTCTGTGAATACATCTTCTGGAAAGCCAAAATATGCTGGTTTCCATATGGCCAGCTGGATTTGGATATGCAAACTCCTTGAGTTCCCTAAGTTAAACCAAGAACATTTTCAGTCTTCACACGTTGATGTACGTGATTCTGACCTTAGTCCTCCAAGGGTTGTTATGGCTAAAAAGGTTTGTGCTAGAGTCGCTACCTTCCTTAGTGATACTGTTAAAAATGCCACCGTAGATCTATTGGTGCTTTTAAAGAGCTACAATTTTTTGCTTGTCAGATCTAATGTTAGGTCAAATTTTTATACTGTATACTGAGCTAAGATATCAAGGATTACTTCTGTCAGGAAACAGAGTTTAAAATGTACTTTCTCAGCTAACTTAAAATTGTCCCATTTTTCTTCCAGCTACAGCTGCAGTATGTACAAAGAAATTTCTATATTTAATGCTGTAAAATATACACAGGATAAATGTTTCTTTGCACAGCACTTCTGAGTCTGTCATTAGAATATTTCTAAATTACTGATCTAGATATTCCACTTTAAAACACATCATTTAGCCACAAACATTATACAAAAAACTTTATATAGCATATCCATTACTTGTCCATAAATTATAATAATAAAACTCTTGCACAAGCAAGAGGTGAATATAGTTGCTGTGGAGGCTGCTGGTGTGGTTTGATGCAATGGCTTTCTTGTGCTGCGCTTTCTAAAGGTGCTTGTCAAAGCTTTTCTTTACAGCTGGATCAGACAGATTTGATAGGTTTGGAAATTTTCCATTAGCTCTAAAAGACTATACATTTTTAAGAGACTTTGCAGAACTTTGAAACGTTTGAAATTTTACCTTGTCAGATTTTTTGATGGAATGGCACAGAATTGAAAATTCTGATTAAAAATTGAAAAAAAAAACACTTTCTTGTCATCCATACTACTATTAACAAAGATATATAGGGAGTTTGAAAATGAAGATGGAAAAAGATCTGAAGCTAAAGCAGCTGAAACCAGGCATATGCTTTTTTGTTAGTGTGACTCTAATGAACGTATTCATGCAAGTACCTGTGTGATAGCAGTCGTATAGCCTTTAATAAAGCTTGGCTAACAGTATTGCTGAGAACACTGTGACTTGTGTACCTCTGTAAGCATTGCATTTCTTTTTCTCCTGCTTTTTCTACAGATTCAGAATCCAGCTGTAACTTTGAGTGATTCCATCAGAAAAAAGTTCCAAAACTTTGAATGGTTCAATATTGTGGCACTATTGAGGGCATCTCCTCTGCCTCCCTCTTCCCTATTTTTTTAACTCTTTTTCTCCCAAATTGGAGTTATATTAGTGTACTTCTTTGAATTCACGCTATTTAAATTGTCTGCACCTGGGATTCACCCAAATACCTCTCCAGTTTGTCTTGGAGCGCAAATACAGAACAGAGCAAGAAAGATTTTGAGACAGTTTTTTCTTTGATCCTTCTTGTTCTTGTAATACCAAACCCAGTGAAACTTGCCATATTAGTGATGTTATCAACATTTTTCTTTCTAATAATCTCACTCAGAAGTTTCCTAAGTAACCTGTTAGTTCTTCTGCTAAGGTTTGAGGTAGACAAAGAAATCTAGCATAATTGCTACTAAAAATCATTAAATGTTAATATGTGTGAACTATAATACTAGTGCATGTACCAAGATTGTCATGTTTCATTTTTAAGATAAAATAATTTAACAGTATAAAGAGAAAAATCTAACATAAAAACAATCTACAGCTATTTAAATCTTTTCAGCTGTATCATTCTAAACAAAATGTTATTTTTTGTACTGTATCTCAGTCAACAAAATAGGCAATTTGCAGTGCCTTGCAACCCACCGTTGTTGATGCCATTCATTCTTCAACTATACGCCTGTGCTTGCTGAGCTCTAAATTCCAAGCTTCCCAAGTTAAGGAGGCTGTTCCTTCAGCTTTTCCTCTCATTATGTGGTATATGGAGATAAAATTGAGGTTTACAGAAGTCTACCATAAAGTATAGCAAAAGAGCAGACCGGTTCACTGGATGTCTGAGCTGCAAATTCTGATCACAACCCAACAGATTAGTAGTAATACTATTGTTATAAAACCCCAGCACTTGGTAAATGAGAAGTAAAGCAGGAGAATAATTCCTTAAACTACTATTTTTTTTCCTTGCAGTTTTGACACCAATTATTGGTGTAATTGGTGTAATATTGTAACATTTTTAGAAAGGGAAAAATATCTTTCATGGTTCATCCTCTATTCTGAAAGAGTAGATTTTTTTCCTAACTTTTTTTTTTTTTACACATTAGAATTAGGAATTGGTATAATACTTTCATAATGATTTTTTTTTCTGTACCAATAATAAATTTATGAGCATAATTTGAAGCTCAAGGTGAAGCTCTGTATGGACTACCTCAAGTCTTGTCATGGTTGTAAGACATCTGAAAACACAGGAATTGCATGGGACTTAGCACTTGTTTTATCTGTTAGCTGTTTTGGCATTTTTCTGCACATATACATTTATTTTTCTCATGTCGTATACTAGATTTCTTTGTGAGTATGATCTATATAAGCTTACCTGTGCATGATTAAAGTAAAAGCAATCCCAAATATGCCATGTAGGTTAATCCATAAGACCCTATGTATGACTCACAATATAAGAACAGTAGAAGTTTAACTATAGAATTTGACTATAATGTAGAAGTGGAATGTTTTTAATGTTTATCAGTTTAATCAAGCAAGTGAATACACTTGGTCAAATTAAAATATCTAATTATTTATTCACATAGAAACCAGTAAATTTTAGGGTTTGTAGCACAAAACTTCTTGTTAAAAAAAGAAAACAAGCTATGCCATATAGCTCCTTTACTCTCAATAAAATAGCATCATTGCAGTTAAACTTAAGATTACAATAAAAATTAAACATTCCAGATTACATCGGTTGGAGCACAATGTGATGAATATAATGAGAAAATCCTTGTCAGAAATTTTACCACAAGGAAATATCAATAGCTAACACCCATATTCTCCAGCTAGAAATCAAGAATATTTGAGTAGATCTTGGCATAAAAGGCACAAAACACAAAGCAAAGCATGCTTGTGTCATTTGTCACAAAGAAGCATTGACATTTGTGCAACATGGAAAAAGAACAGCATTTTTCCAGACTCTTCCAATATCACAGATACTTAGGGAACAGATCTTCCCCTTAATGCCAAGTGTATGACTCCCAGTACAGATGGCAGTGGCTACAAAAGAGGAGTATATAGAAGAGGATACATCCATACCCTTCCGGGAGATCTTAGCTCATATATTGAGGAAGCTGCTGCTATTGTATTGTTAGTAGTAAATAAATATACTGCAGCCTTTTAATAATACAACTACTGGCAGCTAGCACTTGTGGGAATTATATAAGACTGGTAAGAATGTTAACAATGCTGGAAACCCCTCATAAACACAGGATTACCACTTGCATTTAAATGTGTGATGCCAGTTCCCTCTCTGCTTCAAATAAGATTTTTTTAAAAGTTTGAGTCCTTGAAAGGATGGACTCTTCAGAAGAGAATGCTGCCTATTGCACAGAGGAATGGCTTTTCTGATTTTAGGGTGCATCAGAAATACAGATCAAACATCCCTGGTATTCCCCTCTGTAACGGGCCATCATAGAAGCATCTTGTTAGCAGCCTATTTGCTATATTTCTATAACAAGCCTATCTTCATCATCACTGCTAGTGTCATCATATTCAACTCTGGTTTGCTTCCTCATCACCTCTAAACCTCTCTTTTTGTATATCTTGGAAGGTGTTGCAGAGTAAGTCTTGAACTCAGGGGACCTGAGAGTAATTGGGAGCTTTTTAAAGGCAGTAGTAGCTGTTTCGCGTGGCCTTCCATAGCTATTTGACTGCAGGTGGGTTCCATTCTTGTCTGCGCTTCCGTGAAGGTCAAGGATTTTTTGAGAAAAGTTTGCCCGCTCTGTGTATACTGTACTGGGTAATTTAGCCCTTGTGACTGACTCAGGATGAGACTCTGCTTTTGATCTGAATACATGTGAACATCCAGGCTGGGAACTGGGACTTGAGTTTTCTTTTAGAGATGAATATGTGTTTTCTTCAGTTGGAGGTTTCTCCCTTCCTGAGGCCTGGATCACCGGGTCTAATGTACCAAATATTTGACTCTCTGACTCTACATTTAGTATGTTTTCCTGGCTTGCTTCTAGATGTAAGGAAAGAGGACCAGTAGGCTCTGAGTTCCTGCTGTCAAGTTGGTCACCTGTGCCTGTATTTGTAAAATCAAAAGGGCATGACCAAAAAGAAGATGCCATTGAGTCACTCTGAATGTTTGGCTGTGAATCCCCTGGGATTGATTGCTGAAGCACAAGTGGTTGTGTCACTAAACAGCAGATTTCCACATCACTGCTGACTTGCTGCGTGGCTGTATTAACTGTGGATGAAAAGGAATGAGCTGTCATAGATATTTCCAAGTTTGTTCTTGTGTGTTCCCTGATTTTCCCAGAAATGTCCTGTAGAAATTAGGGGGGCAAAACAATTTACACTTAAAATTTTCAATCCAGAGCAATTCCATCCTCCATAAAAGTGCAATGATAACTAAGTTGACTATATCAGTAGACAACATTTACTTCTGCTATAACTCATATCAACTGAGTAATTAAACATAATGTCAACCTTTATTTATACAACTATGATTATATTTGCACTCTTTTTTTTTTTCATTACTGCAGACCAAGTTAGTCATCTCTCTTTTGATGAGAAAACTTTTTTTTTCCTTCCAGTGTATGGGGGAGGTGTAGTAAAGGATGTATTTTTTCCTTTTTTTTTTTTTTTTTTTTTCTTGGATAGGTGACAGACCATGCTAATAATTTATGGATGATGGGGTTAGGGGTTTGAAGCTGCATTCTTATGTACTGTCTAGGATGATGTTCTTTTCATTAAGATATTTTAATTTACATATTGCAACGATGTTTGTGCAATGTAGGGGGAAAGGTTTGTGATGAATCTGTAAGAAATATTACAATGTCCGAGGTGGTGAGATATGGGTAGGAAGTAAAACTACTTAGTAAAAAACATTTATTAGGTTCCTTACTATGATACTGCTTATGCTACATGAAGAACCAGTGCTCATGCTACATAACAGCAGTATGGCTCAGTAGCTTTGGACTTCAAGTGCAGCCAGCAGTTGTCTAGGGAAAAGTATAAGTAGGATAAGCATAGAATACTCCCAGAAGCTGTGCTGACACTGCGTAGAACAGTGCTGTTTGCAGCACGTGCAGATGTGTCTAAGGACCTTCTAGCTAATGCAGCTATTGGTAGCATTGAAACCACAGCAGCACTGGCTTCCACAAAGGGCTAAAGAAATTCAGTTGTGACGCTGGGTACACATTCTTCCCACCACTGTGTGGCCATTACTACCCTCCCCACTTTTCTAGTTTCAAGCTTACTGCCTCTGTCTCAGGATACTCTGTGCTACATCTACTGGCACCTCTGAAATCAGTGCTAATCAAATCTCTGACAAGCACAAGAAATATCCTTTTCAATTGATGCAAGTTTAATTGTTCTTTTAAAAAAGCTAATTCTAGCATTAGTAAGTTTTCATTATATTTTAACCTCAAAAATACCTTTAACACATTTTTAAACAAAATCTGTGATACAAAGTAGTCTCAACTTGAACTTTAAAACAGCTGAATGTAATTCAGGATTTAATTACCAGTATCTTTTTTTCTTTTAATAAAAAGTAATCCATGAATTAAGGTACAATACCTACTTTTTTATCCATTTTGTCTTTTTGTTTAACATGGTTTAGATTTTCAGTATGGGAAGATATTCCCGAGTTATTCTTTCCTTCTTTTTTCCTTCTGCAAAGTGGCTTGTCTGAGGTGGAAAAAGATGTGTCTTTTTGCTGGTGTAGGTAATTTTCTATTGAAAAGAGGTTGAAGAAACTTTTACTTTGATTTTTATTCCCCCACATGCTAGAACTTACTAAATTTCCCATCATATCACTGAACAAACTTCTATGTTTTTACTGTTTTCTGTAAAATTCTGTTCTAAGCCTGATACATTTTCTCATTTACTTATATATGTTTGTTTTTTGTTTTTCTTTTTAATTGGCCATTACCATCCTGCAAAGTAATAGCTACTCTATCTGCTATGAATGAACACAAGGTATTGTCCCTGCTTCCAAGATGGTTGTGGCATAAACATCATTTGCATTAATACTGCTAATTAAACGGGGGGGTGTGGAAACACAGAAAGCAAGTCAATACTCCAAACTCATTTCACACTGCAATTGTACAATCTTGTTTCAGAAACTGATAAAGATCCATCTTAAAACTGTTTAGGCTTCTAGTGGAAGGTGATTTTGAGTTATAGAATCATAGAATGGTTTGGGTTGGAAGGGACCTTGAAGATCATCTGGTTCCAACCCCCCTGCCCTGGGCAGGGACACCTTCCACTAGACCAGGTTGCTCAAAGCCCCATCCAGCCTGGCCTTGAACAATTCCAGGGATGGGGCAGCCACAGCCTCTCTGGGCAACCTCTTCCAGCGCCTCACCACCCTCACAGCGAAGAACTTCTTCCTCACATCTAGTCTAAATCTACCCTCTTTCAGTTTAAAGCCATTACCCCTTGCCCTATCACTACATGCCCGTGTAAAAAGTCCCTCTCCAGCTTTCCTGCAGGCCCCCTTTGGGTACTGGCAGGCTGCTGTAAGGTCTCCCCGGAGCCTTCTCTTCTCCAGGCTGAACAACCCCAACTCTCTCAGCCTGCCTTCACAGGAGAGGTGCTCCAGCCCTCTGATCATCCTGGTGTGCCTCCTCTGGACTCGCTCCAACAGGTCCATGTCCTTCTCATGGTGGGGGCCCCAGAGCTGAACGCAGTACTCCAACGAGAGTGGAGTAGAGGGGGAGAATCACTTCCCTCACCTGGTGGTGATGCTTCTCTTGATGCAGCCCAGGATACGGTTGGCTTTCTGGGCTGCAAGCACATATTGCTGGGTCATGTTGAGCTTCTTGTCAACCAACACCCCCAAGTCCTTCTCCTCAGGGCTGCTCTCAATCCACTCATTGCCCAGCCTGTATTTGTGCCTGGGATTGCCCCAACCCATGGGCAGGACCTTGCACTTGGCCTCGTTGAACTTCATGAGGTTCGCACAGGCCTCTTAAACCTGTCAAGGTCCCTCTAGATGGCATCCCTTCTGTCCAGCGCATTGATCGCACCACACAGCTTGGTGTTAGCACACTTGCTGAGGGTGCACTCAATTCCACTTTCCATGTCGCCGACAAAGATGTTAAACAGTGCTGGTCCCAATGTTTCCCTAGCATTCCTTTTATCACTGACGTGCCTATAGAAGCTTTTCTTATTGCCCTTGACAATCCTGGCCAGATTTAATTCTATCAAGGCTTTAGCTTTCCTAACCTGATCCCTGGCTGCTCAGACAATTTTTCTGTATTCCTCCCAAGCTACCTGTCCTTGCTTCCACCCTCTGTAGGCTTCCTTTTTGTGTTTTTGCCTGACTTCCTCTTTGTTGGGATGCATCACTCCTGAGCTTGGAGGAGGTGGTCCTTGAATATTAACCAGCTTTCTCGGGCCCCTCTTCCCTCCAGGGCTTTATCCCATGGCACTCTACCAAGCAGATCCCTGAAGAGGCCAAAGTCTGCTCTCCTGAAGCCCAGGGTAGCGAGCTTGCTGTGTGCCCTCCTCACTGCCCTAAGGATCTTGAACTCCACCATTTCACGGTCACTGCAGCCAAAGCTGCCCTTGAGCTTCACATTCCCCACCAGCCCCTCCTTGTTGGTGAGATCAAGGTCCAGCATAGCACCTCTCCTCACTGGCTCCTGCATCACCTGGAGAAGGTTGTTGTCATCAGTGCATTCCAGGAACCCCCTAGATTTCTTATGCCCTGCTGTGTTGTCCCTCCAACAGATATCGGGGTGGTTGAAGTTGCCCATGAGGACCAGGGCTTGTGAATGTGAGGCTGCTCCTGTCTGTCTATAGAGGGCCTCACCTGCTCAGTCTTCCTGGTAGCAGACCCCCACTATAATGTCACCTGTCCCTGTCCTCCCTTTAATCCTGACCCATAAGCTCTTGGTCAGCTCCTCATCCATTCCCAGATGGACCTCCATGCACTCCAGCTGGTCATTGACATAGAGGGTGACACCCCCTCCTCATCTGCCCTGCCTCTCCTTCCCGAAGAGCCTGTATCCTTCCATTCCAACACCCCAGACATAGGAGCCATCCCACCACATCTCCATGATGCCAGTAAGATCGTAGCCCTGTAGGTGTGCGCACATCTCTAACTCCTCTTGTTTATTCCCCATGCTATGTGTGTTTGGATAGAGGCATTTCAGTTGGGTCCCTGATGAAGCTGACTTACTGGCTGGAGTTATTTCTTTTTAAATTGCCCTCCTAATTGTCAAATTCACATATGTAAGTGTGTGTATGAAAATAATTGTGTGTTCAGTTCTGAAAATATGCGAGATGTTTGTATTTTTACTCACAGAACATACTGAAGGACAAAAGTGTTTTTGCAGTTCTATGTGGAACAGGTTCATGTCAGAGATACTGCTAACGTTCATTCTCTTAAAAAATAAACATTCAATATATTAAAAAATATTCAAAATACTTACCTTGTACCTTTGATTGAGCAGAATAGGACTTCTTATACTTCTTAAATTTACAGGGTTGTGATGAATAGCCCTTTTTCAAAGCATCCAGTGTTCTATTTGGAAAACAGTGCCGCTTGCTTAGTCGGTTAATTTTGAACTGAGCATATCCATGTACATGCCTCCCTCTGTACCTGTATTGCCAATGGGTAAAAAAAGGTAAAAAAAAGGGTAAAAAAAATGTGCGATTTAAAAGCAGCCAGAGTAGAATAATACCACATCATCAGGTAAATTTAAGTCTACTGTGAAGGAGATGTTTGTTTATGTAGATTAAAAAAAAAATTGGGATTTTAGGCAAGAGACCCATAATTATTTTTTATTAAATTTTTCCTCAGTAAGTTTCAGTAAATCCTTGGTTTGCTAACAGAAAAGGATTCAGGAATAACAGATCCTTTTTCCTATATCTGGAATTTTAAAACAACATACTTCATAAAGACTTGAATTGCACAGGAATCACCTGAGGCTGCATAGTTGTTGGATTTTTTACTTTTCACTTCTTATGTGCTACCTATTCATCATCCCTAATGAACAACACAAGTATTTCAGTTATTTAGAAAACTCACCCAGAATAATCCAACTCTGCTTTGTTTTCTACTCTAGCTAGATCCTTCAATAACTCTTAATAATTGAGACTGAAGTACATTGGAAGGTCCCACTCCTGTATCGATAGAATCAGTCACTATACACAGTGTAATAAGTAAATCTAAAAGGGCGTGCTTATTCAGGTGTTTCATGTATTAGAAAAAGATCCTACATTTCATGATTAATAGTTTGGCCACATAGCTACTAATGTGTATGACACGAGCTTTCAGGACCCTGTATTTAATTAAGACCCTGTACTTCTTTGATATAGCCAAATAAATAAATTCTGAAACCAGAGGGAGAAAACAAAAAAACACACAAAAACCAAACCAGAAAAAAGTCCTAGAAGAATGTCACTAGACTGGATAACACAGACCTGAGTCTTCTATTTTTGTTCTTATGGTCCTTCAAAATTGCAGTGCTGTTTGCCAAACTAGACACCGTGATTAAGTTACTGACACTGATTTGTCCACAAGGGAGTCACTCTGTCTGATTTTGGTCATGAAATAAAATAAGAGGGATGTAAGCACACAATATGTTTTTCTTATTGAAGCAATTCCTCAGACTACCCCACACTCTTGAAAGATTAGAAGCTAAGTCTTCCACTGATATGAACTCCCATTAAATACAGAGCTGTGCTGATTGATACAATGTGCCTTTGATAGTTTTCTACTGAAATTCTTCCCGCTTTTTATTTAAACGAATGATCCTTTAAACTACAGATGGTTTTGTTAGTTTGTGTTAAAACTTGATATTTATTCTTCTGCATTCTCTTGTGAGTACAAGTTCAGGATATAGATCTTCTGGGGACAAAAGCGTCTCACACACTGCTTTTAGATGTAACAGGATTAAAAACTGAAGTATTTTGGTTCCCTTCAAAGCAAAGTAAATGCTGACAATTTTGACAGATAAGAATCATTTCTAAAGCACAGTGAGAGTCAACTGACCAGTCATCATCTTTCTTTGCTATATGTCTGTTTTGCTTAGAAAAGTCTGTACCTGATAGTAAACAACATACTGATATTTTTTTATAATTTACCTTTGTGGAACTGCTGCAATGTGGGAGTAGTTCTTTCTGAGAGATTGATTTTTTTTTCCCCTGATTTTGACAAGGTTGAATTTTGGGGATGACTTGTTATTTTCTGTGGACTTTTTACACCCATTTTAGCAAAATTATATCTGTATCTAGAGAAGCTGAAAACCATATTCCTTACCACTTCGGGGTGACTTTAATCTTTTTCTGTTTGTGGCTCCTCTTGAGTTTATTTGTTGAGAGTTTTTCCTTTTTGCAAACTAGTGTTTTCTTCTTTTGCTCTGAAATATTTTTGAAAGCAGCACCAGGAGCTGCTGAGCTTAACTGTTGAGAATATTGAAAAAAAATTAAGTATATGAAAATTGTGAATTACAGTAACTGAGAGATTGGAAATCTATGCTCTTTTTAGATAGCACTGAATAGCATAGTAGTTAAATAGCACAATTCTGAATTTTTCCTAGAATTTGTGTGTTAGTTTTTTCTAATCACTTTGTCCATCTACTTTTGTAAAATAAAATTAAAATAACTCACTGCTTTTGTGGATCTATATAGAATTAGTATATGATATTTCATATTCTTCTTCCTATATAAAAAGTAAGTTTAGTCTTACAGACCTGTTCTAGGATCTGTACAGACAGACTAGTCTATCTTCACTTACCTAAAAAAAGAAAAGCTTTCAAGCTTTAAACACTTTACAGGGTATTAATGCAATTTGGTTTTGTTGACATTTCAGTGCATCTAAACAATAAGAGATTTAGTACACAGTCTGCCTTTGACTCCAAGTATCTCCAAGTATAATAAAGTCTTGACATTAGTGGTTTACTTAAGTCCTACTCTAATTCAAATATTCATTTAAAATTAAAACAGTGAAATATATATGTTGTTACAGAATAATATAAAATATACTCATAAGGGGAAAAATCAAGAAATACAAATACACTCTTCTCACTAGACAGCATTCCTACTGAAATTCTCAAGTGAAAGAAACTTATTCACACAAAAGTATGTATTTTTCATGAATCAAATGAATATGTAACTTATCTTATAAAAACATAAATTGTAAATTCTGTAATTTGTATGAATCTGTACAAATGCCTGTAAATGTCCATAAATATACTTTTGATAATTCTTTTACTTTTCTAATGGGGGGGGGTGCCAGCCAATTACACCCTCTTGAGAAAGGAAATAGGATTATTAATATTACCTCCTGCATCTGTTCTCCTTTAGAAAAGGATGAAACCAATGTTTTTAAACTCCTGTTTGTTAAGCCATATGCCACAGTCTTGCTAATATTTTTCATTTTGAAAATGGAAATATCGTATTTTGACAGTGTGCATTCATTGCTAAATTCCTTGTCACAGGTATGCATGGAGGAATAAGCAGAGTCTGCATTCCCCTTCTGCTCAGCAGGCAGAGGAAGGCTTCTTGTTAAACAACACCAAGTCAATCGAGGTTCAGCATTTAGTGATGGGAAGGTGCTCTTTGTACTTGATACTGTTAAACTTCCAGAGTAGCAAGACAGATTATTGTGGGGTAGCACTGGGAATTCTCTACAGTGAGTGGTGAGAGTGTGGCAATAAAATGTGCCAAAAGAATGGCAAAAATAAGCGGGGTTGTCTGTTGAGCTCTGAGAATGCTGCATATCCTGCAGTGTTGGTGAAATGTCCTTAAGAGTGCATGGACTTCCACCTCTGTCCCATCCCACGACTGTTGGCTCTGCACCCTTGCTAGAAGCTGACGTCATTGTCAAAGAGTCACTTCCTGAGCAAAGATGATGTAAAACCTTTCTCTCTTCTTTGATGTCAGCTGATATGAAAAAACCACTTGTATACATAGAAGTAAAGCATATTTTCTTCTTTGGGGTCTGTGTAGAGGAAGCAGTTATGCTCATCCACTTCTCTTCTGTTTGCCTTTGATAATTTAATTTATTTTTGTTCTGTTTGTTTTTCCAAGCATCTCTTACAATATCCTGCTGCCTGAAGTTTTGGTTATAAAAGGTGTTATCTGCTGTGGTTAAGGTATTTGTTGTTTCTGAATTGACTGGTGAACAAAATGCTGGAGTTTTCCAGTTTGCATGTACGTTCCATCGTAGCTCTCCTTTGCTGGCCTTTTGTCTCACTTCAAATTTTAAAGGGGACCAAAATACATCATTAGAATGAGAACTGAGTGATCCGCTGTTGGAAGAGCAGGGGGGGGTAGTTAAGTTGTCTGTCACAGATGTGCAAGGTGTAATCTTCTGTTCTGATCCAAGAAAAAGCGACAAATCTGAGGCTCTCTTGTCTTGCGGCAATTTAAGGATATATTTTGGAGAAAAGGCATTTTGTTGTGGGACTGGAGTTAAATGACCAGGTTTCAGATGATGAATTTTAGAAGACACATCAACAGCATTGTCACTGAAAAGTGCTACTTTTGCTCCTGTTTTCACAAGACATGTTTTGACATCCTTATCTGTTGTGTTGTGCAAGGCAGAAGAGTTGCAATCACTTCCCCTTAATTCAGGCCCTAAAACTCCCACAAATGAAGCTTTTGAGATACCTGCTGAATGTGAAAGAAGGTTAACATCACTATAATTAAGAGCTTTTGTGGGGAGTTTGATTGTTTTCGTATATTCCACATTCTCAGAACCTCCAGTGCATTCATTAATTCCTGCACTTAATTTTTGCTCCTCTGCTTTACTGGAGAATTTCACTGGTGCTGTGGAAAGACATCGAGTGCTAGCACAACAGACTTTCTCTCCTTCATTCACTGCATTGTTTTCACTACTGGGACTAGGGCAGGACTTTGAAATAATGTTTTGTGTCTTCTCCACTTCAAATTTCAGCTTTTTTCTTTCTGACGGTGAATTCTGGGATTTCCCTGTGCCTTCTCTGCTGTTGTTGCAATGGACCCATGGGGGTGTCAGAGCATGCTGGCCAGTTTCTTTATTCCTGCTATGGTTTCCATAACTGTTTGAAGTGCTTTTACAATCTGATTCAAATGTACTAGATTCTTTCCCAAGGCTTGGTTTTTCCCATTTGCTACTGTGTACTGGCAAGTAGTCATCATTCCTTCTGTTAGCACTCAGCTGACACTGAGTATTTTGAAGCCTGGACTCACAACTGCTTGGAGCTAGTAATGTGCTGTTGCCAGCTGTGTATTTATCTGTGTCACTCCCACTGAGGTCTTGGGAAGTTTTGCTCATTACAGTATGTGCGCTAGCGTTTACTGAATGTGATGTCTCCATTAGGTAGGTTACACTGTCTGCAGTTTCCTCAGAGGACACATTCTCTGGAATATGATTACCATTAGTACAGGTTTCTGATTTACCAGTGTTTAAACCTGTTGTCACAAGGGAGGAAAGACTGTCACTTACAGAGTGCCTGCCATCTCTTTCCTCAGTAATTTCAGTACTGCTGACTGATTCCTTTGAATTGGGAGTGAAGCTTGTAATATCTGTAATCTTATTTCCCCTTTGTTTAATTTTCTTGGCACTTTGACTGCTTTTCATTTTTTGGTAGATTTTCTTAAATGTTTCATCTCCATACATTTGCCACTTTTCTTGAGAGAACATCTTTAACTTCCTTTGATTGTGTTTCTTATTTTTAGCACTGATTACTTCGCCAGCCCCAAGCTTTTTAGTCCCTTGCAACTCCTCTGATGGAGGAGTATGATCAACCACACTACTTAGTGGCAAATCATCCACTGCTGTTTGTCTGACTAGAGCTCGGGGATGGCTATTAGGAAAATCCACTGAATCTGCAGCAAGATTGTTGCTAGGCAGCAAACTAGCAGTGCCTGTATTTACTGACTGCTTAGTAAGAGAAAGTGGCTTTGAGCAACCTGCTTTGTCATGTACCATTCTTGTGCCCTCCACAAATGGCAAGGAGTTGCTCCGTGTAACAGGCACAGTATCTATCGTTGTGGAGAATTGGGTGGGAACTGAATGAAAAAACATTGGCTTGCATTTTTCTAGGGGTGCAAAGGTAGATTTTGCTGAACAAAGTGAAAGATTCTTTTTCCTATTTACATCACAAGTTCTGATGTCAAAATGGAAAGAGTCTTTGTATGTATAAGGCATTGGCAGATCAATGCTTCCCTGCTTTGAAAGGACAGTTTTTCTGGGCCTAACATTGTCTAAGTGGGTATCATCCACCACACTTTTGTTATGAGAAATAAGTTTTGAAATGTGTTCTTCCAGCCTTTTTTTCTCTAGCATCAAGGCTGTAGCTTTCTCAGCTGCATCTAGCTTTGCACTGCTTGCGGAGGTACACCTTAAGCTGCTGAAAGCAGTTTCGTTTTCCAGTTCTGTGCTGTGTTCATAGAGACTATGCAACGGGCTGGATGATGCCATCTGTTGTTCTGTACTATCAGAGCGTGACAGATACCCTGAGTCAGTGCTCTCACACTTCTTTAGCTTGCAGTCAAATGGCTTGTAATCCCACTGTTTTTCTGAAGAGGTTGCTTGCTGCCTTTGCAACTGAATATGCTTATTGGCAGTTGGAGTTCTTTGCTCCTGTACGTTCTTTCTCTGGCACTGACCATTTGGCAAAGCTCCTGGAGATGATAAACTTTGAGGTTCTCTTTCAGGAACCCCCTGATTAGCCTTTGAACTAAAGGACTGATTCGTTGTTTCATGATTTTCTGAAGCAAATGATGAACTGTTTGTTGCTGGCAGCGAAAGGTCATTAAGATGTTTCTTAGTGTCTGTGGGAGCACTGGTCTCTGAACTCATTTGTTTCATCTGTATCCCCTCGTCTTCACAGGTGCTACTAAGTAGTTTGCTGCCTTGATGTGGGGTGATGCTCTCTGTTGATTTCTCATTTTGCTCCAATATACCACTGTTGTCAGAGTCTGAGGGCAGTCTGGTATTGTTGACGTGTGTTTGAGTTCTTCTGTGTTTATACAAATTGCTTTGAGTTTTAAATGCAATACCACAAGTGGTGCATGGAAAGGGCCTCTCTCCTGTGTGAGAGCGAATATGTTTCTCAAGGACACTTGGCTTCAAACAGTCTCGTCCACAGTGTTTGCAGATATATTTCCCAGCTTTTTTTGATTTTCCTGGGCTTCCAAGAGATGCATTTACACAAGAATTTGGTGATGATAAAACTGGTAAAGTGCTCACTATGTTCAATGTTAGAGTTTGTCCAAGTTGTTTCTGAAAAACTGACTGAGGCTGATCTGTGCCTTCTGAAGCAACAAGTGGACTCAGGATTAGAGGTATGTTACTGCTGTCTAGATTTACACAGCTCCTGCCAGTCACTAACTGACGGTTTGGCTGAAAGCATCCTGCCTGGACAGGCTGATACAGTGGTATGGTAAGGGCTTTTAGATACACAGGTTGGGACAGTGCTTGTTCCTGTTGAGGAATCACACTGCCTTGGCTGAGATCTGAAGAACCCTGTGCAGGCTGAAGAGAAGAGGTTGAAACTGGTCGATCTGCTACTGCGACTGTAAAACCAGGCTGCTTCTGTGCCTCCATTTCAAAGGTTATCTGCCATATGCTCATGTATCTGTAAGGGAGGGGAAACAAAACAAGTAGGAGTCTTCAGATAGCAAAATAAAACACTTTCATCTGCTGGACTGGGAAAGTTGGCAATTAAGAATATCACAAATCTTGTATACAGGCATTATACAGACAATAATTACTTCATTTTCAAATTAAATTGGTTCATTTTTCATTTCTTAGCTAGGAATTAAAGTTTGGTACAGCGTAAAGAACATTGAACATTGCACTTAAAACTTACAATAAGGACCCAAAGTATTAGAAATAAATCTGAGTATCAGATTTGCAAATGGAGGTTCTCAGCACCCCAGAAATAACACAATTGTGATTTTCTGGAACCATATTGCCATTACGTATTTGTACCATTTTTTTTAAATTTAAGAATTTACATTAATAAATGTTATATAGAAACACAGAACAAATAAGGTTAGACGGGATCTCAGGAGGTCTCTAGTCCAAACACCTGCTCAAAGCAGAGTTAGCACTGAGGTCGGATGAGGTTGCTCAGGATGTTATCCAGTCTGGTTTTGAAAACCTCTGAGGATAAAAACTGCACAGCTTCTTTAGGCAACCTGCTCCAAACACAGGACATTAAATATGGCTGTGTATTATCTGTGTTTACCCAATTTAAGTGAGCTAAGGCTAAATAAATTGCAACAAGTGATGCAAAATGAAAATAGGTGAACAAAATGAAACT
Source organism: Haliaeetus albicilla (assembly GCF_947461875.1). Lineage (NCBI taxonomy): Eukaryota > Metazoa > Chordata > Aves > Accipitriformes > Accipitridae > Haliaeetus > Haliaeetus albicilla. Next base: position 6,004,891 of record NC_091484.1, read on the forward strand.
GATGTCGTGTTTTACAAGTGAGATTTACATAAATATGTACCAAGTAGAAAAGATGGTATCATAGGAAAGTAGTGGGATAAATTAAAGCTGTCTTTCATGTAGTCCAAATTAATTTTGTCTAATTAAGGGCAATATTATGGTATACTGCTTATTTTCAGATGCTTTCAATGCCAGATGAAAACATTTTGTAGACACAGTTTTTTGGAAAAAGTAAGCCTATTCTTATGAAATCTGTCCAAATATATTCCGGGTTGGTGCTGGTCCAGACTACTTTTTATTTTAACAAAAATTAGTCTTGTCTTTTTTCTTTCTTAGAAACAAACTAGGAAACTATCAAAATAAGCTACTTGAAAATTATCTTTGGAAGAGCTGATAGAGGCATCAGCATAACCTCTTGTAATTATAGGTTGGGTGAAAATTAGAAGGTGGTCTGTAAATGTTTATTCAAATTCTTATTCAGCTATACTCACAGCTCTGTATCCATTGGCTGTTATAATAGGCTGTTCTTGTGCAAACAGTCATAAAAATCCCATTTGAAATAATATAGCCAGTGGCTAACTGTGAAATCTGCAGTTTGTTGCCTTACTGCATAATCTGTAGTGGTGTTTCTGTACCTTCCTTGGATCATTTTAATAGGTAATCATTACTGGGAAACAGTAAAAAAAAATTACTCAAAAATGTTTGACATTTGGACTGGTTCCATATGACACACACACTATGTTACCGTTATTCAAGGCAAAATCTCAGTTGCATGTAGTTACTGAGAATTTTGCAAATAATTAACATAAAGGAGGAATGGCAAACTCAGTGTAATTGGTTTTGAGTGTTCCTCTGTTACTGTTAGAACAATTAATAAAACTTGTAAATTGATAGAAAGTTGGATGGAGATCCAAGAGAAGTTCTGTTACTTCACAACTGAAAATGATAGCATCTCACTCGCATCACATGCAAAAATGGGAAAATAACTTTCTATTAATGATCAAATGGAACAGGTTAAGGTCGATGAGTTATATGCTCCATAATAAATGTAATTAGCATCTTAATAAATAGACTAGGAATTCAGGTAGTTTTCATAGTAAATGTATGCACCATTGAAACTGAAAGGTAAAGCAACCCTCTTGTTTATTAGTCTTCTGCAAAGGAAAAGGTTTTGCATATTAGGATATTGCCTTTAATCTGACTGATTATTTCATCCCTATGTGTAGCTCATAATGCAACTGTAAATACTTGTCTCCTTGAGCAACAGAAAACTAATGTACCAAGAACCCAGTAGCTATTACTCTGCGCTCCTCACTCTGCACCACTTGTGGAAGTTCTTTTGCTGGCTGGCAGCTTAGGTTTCACAGCCAAGGCTGCTTCCAGTTTCTCTTTTATCTTCTTTGCTTATTGCAAGAATTGGAAAAGTGGAGGAAAAAACAGCAATGCAGTCTCTGGGATGTGTTCTCTGACTTTCCTTCTGGTGACAAGCAAGGCCATTAGCTTCTCTGCATGCGTTACATGCATCAACAAAACTGCTGATGAGCCACTAAGTAACTGAGAAGCTTGCTACCAACTGCAGTGGGCTCAGGGTTAGACCATTTATGGGAAGGGTATCAGTGCCTGATGGGATTCTTTGTCTTCACCCAAAGATTTTAGTGTAACAAAAATCCCGGAAAACAACCTGTAAAATGAACTGATCTGTGCACTTCAATGTGTTAGATTTTGCCTTTTCTCCTTTCTCATGAAATTTATAAATCAAACTCAGTTATCAAGCATGGACTTTTTTTGTCCGCTTCAGAGATTTCTACATGGAACAATCACTGAAGTGGCTTTGTAATATAGGTATTGAGTCTATTGATGAAATAATGTTAAAAGAATGTGGCTCGTTAAAGGAATTAAGTTATTATCCATATTCTGCAGTGTGGTTAACACTATGGGATAAAAGTGGATTTCTCTAATTTGCAAAGTGAGGTCATAGACATTTCAAGGCCATTTAAGATGGTTCTTAAGCTATACAGTCATCTTTATAGCAATTTAAACACAGCATACAATAAAAACGGCAGCAAGTGATAAGACATGAGCCAATGATACTCATAAACTAAGCATGCAGTAGTTTTTCCAAAGATGTGAAAATAAAGAAAAGTTGAGGGGAAAAAAAAATATGCTGCAGAGGCAAGACTCAAAGAAGAAAGGTGAAGTCTGAATTCCATGTACCTACAACATCTAACAAGTACCACATCAGATGAAACAAGCCGTAAGTATCTATGCTCACCTCCTTCCCCTGGAGAGAAGAGTGGAAATGTGGAATTTACATTTCCACCCCAATAAGCCTGCTCCAGTGTCACAGACTATGTTCTCTCTTTGAGTATCCTTATGTGCATGCATACTTGATGGGCCCTTCAAGGCCAGCCTGTAAGTTAGTAGGACTTGCGGTGGGCAGATGTTTTTCATATGAAACCTGTAGTTCCAAAGTACCAGACTCTTTGTGTAATTTCACTTATTCTGTTAAGTTTCTGGGGCCCAAAATATAATGTAGTCCTGAGAATCATTTCAGTGCTCTGTAACGTTCTACAAAGAAAATATGTAACTGATTACAGAAAATTTAAAGGAAAGTTTTAACTAATGCTGAACAATTAAACTAAATGGTGATACACAATGTCATTACTTTTAAGAGTTTAATAATAGATTTCTACCAGCTGTGGTAGTTTTCTGCTTTTCACAGCAAAAAAAAAGATACTTTCTTCCTAAGTGAAACTTCTGTGGCTTGTATTCTGTGTGGCGAATACAACCATAATTTTCACATCTGTCATTTATATACAGAACAAGCCACTGTATTTTTTTTGTACATTGACAAAAATAGCTTATCTCAAACTAATTCTACCCCATGGCTAATTCTGCGTAGTCCTTGCTTAAAGTAGAAAAAATTCCGTTGTTGATTATGCCCCAGGCTCTCTTACTGAGCATCTACGTGATGTTCTGAGCTCAATTTATAACTTGTGGCATCAAACTACTAGTATAGAAACTTGATCCTAATTAGAAAAAAAAAAAATTCCAATAAACAAAACCAAAAGCAGAATTTGGCCAGTCCAAAATTTTCTAAATTAGTTTCTTAAGCTATCAAAACTGGTCAATAAGATTCTGTTTGAATACAATTATTTAGTTCCTAGTTTGAATTATACCTTCAGGTACACACCATAGGTAGGACCGTGGAACACTGAAAAGTCAAAAAGTGGAGTAGTTTCAGATGACAAATCAGGGTAGCAGAAACTGTCTTATTCTGTATATAAGTATAAAGTATTTTAATAAGAGGGGAGTGGTATAAAAAACTCATTTTAAATCCAATGTGTTCCTCTTTTCTATGTAATTTTTTTCTGAATTCCAAATAGATTTCATAAAACTTGCTTCATTTTATCAGCACTGTTATAATAATCTTGGATTATACAGCCTAAAGATTTTTGTCTTCTGCATGGCACATGTGAATGCACTGTCAATTGCCCATCATTATTAATAAAAACATTAAATAAACATGTAACTGCTTATTTCCTCCACCTACATATAATTTTTTGACACACCATTGAGAGGATCATCATAGTCTTTAAGCAGATGTAGTACTCAATCCCCTGGCTTGGTCTACAGGTATAATCTGTAGACATGACAGAATTAGTTTATTTTTGTAACCACACAGAAGCAGCTTTTCAACATTCTGAACATACATAGTATGCTATATTACACTAGAAGTCTTTGCCTTTTTTAAAAGCTTTTGGTGATCCCTACCTTAAATATAATAACAGAGAGCATACAGAAGTAGAATCCTCTTTAGTCTAAATAATTTTAGCTCACGTACCTTTTATTGAGCCAGGCATTTCAGCAAAAGAAGTCTCATTTCTGTCAATACTTGATGCAAGCAGAGAGAAACGAGGACAAAGACTTGAAACAGATTAGAAGTAGGAAGTTGTTTTTTTCTTTTTTTTTTCACGTTGGTGTCACAGTAACAACCTTCAGAAAACAGGAAGAGATGAAACAGAAGAAAATGAAGTAGCATTTCAATCCCTTTGTATCTTTTATCATTATTCATGCAGGAACCTATAAACAGAATCGGCTGCCTTTGAAATGTAGGCATTTTGTACACTGCAGTCAATTGTATCATTCAGTGAAATACACTGACACAATGGTAGAATTTTTTTCTTTATAACCCTAAAGGTAATTTGCTTAGAACTTTACAATAAAGATCTCTCTTAAAATGTGTTGGAAAAGAAAACAATGGTGAAGAGAAGACACTTGCTACATACGAAATGCTAAACTTAGCCAGCATGGGTACTGTCCACCAGCTTGTCCTAATGGTGCCCTGCGGTAGGACAGAAAGCAGTAAACAGGAGGGAAAATACTTCAAGAATGTTAAAAGTGTTTAGGACATGCTCAACTAACCTCCCTACAACTTGTGAACAGCTGCAGGGAAAACAGGATAGGGGACAGTCAAGAGAAGTGAAAAGATCATTTTAAGAGTTTAGGTTTCATTTGTGGCTTGACTCCATGAAGAGTCCTCAGATGAAGCAGAGCCAAGGTGTCCTGTTAGGGGGACAGCTGTTCTTTATGCAAACACCTGTTTAAAATATGGACTGGAATGGCTACTTCCTCCACTGCTATTAGACTAAGTAAATCCCAAACTGGATATGCATTCCCTAGAATGTTACAAAATCAGCATATCTGGCCTGTAAAAATTCCTTGGGAACACTGTATTTTGGAAGATGTAGCTTCTAAACTTACTGCAATGAGCATCTGCCCTATTCAGATAGTTGCAGCCTGTATCTTGTAAATTGTATAGTGGTGAAACTGTAATATTATTATTGTCCAATATCCACTTGAGTGGAAGCTCTTTCTTTTAGTAATTCAGGTGGTAGACTAATGCTGGAGGTGTCAATGGATTTTCATTCTACACAGCATTATTGATCTTGGAGAGTTTTGCCTGTTGTTTGGATTGCTTTCAGTTTGTTTCTGGACCCTATTTTAGTAGGCCTCTAATTTTGGAGGTGGAGAAATATTTCTGTCTGATTCTTCCTATCTTTCTTGCCTGTCATTTAGTTAGTGAGGGGGCAAAAAAGCTCTTAATGGGGCCTAGTATTGTTCCTTAAAATCCTTCTAGTTTCTATTATACCCTGAAATGCTCCCTGTAATTGGTAATGGCACTGCAAATGCTTAAAATCAGTGAATCTAGAAAACTACTTGACATTGTGAACTGCTTTACAATGACTCATGCTTCTGATCTACAGACTCATTCTGTCCATATGGATAAAACTACATGCAGCAACTAGTTTCAGCTCTACTGGGAGATGCTCTCCTAAAGGAATGGATTCTCACATATAAGTGAGATCTTCTGGAGGATTATTGCATGCTACAGTCAACAAACTAACGGAGAAAAAAAGATGCACATCTTATAATAGAATACTGGCATGAATCAAATCATACAGATGATTATGGGCATTTTACATAACGAGTCAAAATTAGTTTTTCAGTTTTATCACATATCTGAAGTCCACTATATTTTATTCCACTTTGAGACTGACTATTATTATTTTAAGTTAAAGTGAACTTACTTAAAAGGGACACTTATTTTAAACAGTACTAATAATTCCAGCAGTATGCTGGAACTAGTAACAACTCTAAACCATAGATAAGCTTTTAAAATTCATTATTTAGAACACTCAGTAGCATATCAAATTCTAAATGCTAAAACTGCAAACTTCTTATCCTGAGAGGCTTAAAAAGAAGCAATAATTAAATAAAGCAAGTTACAACTAAATCAAGTGACTGCATATATTTGCCACTATCACACAGGTTTCAGGGCTTAGCAGAATCTTTTGAAGCTTGATCTAGAATCTCTAAATCTTGAATAAGCAACTCTGGAATGATACTGACTCCACAGCATCTTATGATTCTTCCCATTTGTATTAATGAACAAGTTGTTGTAATGGATAGAAGTAATTTGAACTGTACACTTAATACATTTAAGTTCAAAACATGATCCTGCTCAGAGAAACCCAATTAATTTCAGTTGTCTCAATATACAGCAAAATATCTATTTTAAGTATGTATAAAGATAAGCCTACTGTCAGGTACTACACAGTAGCGAGTATGTGGTGCTATATTGCACTTCACTCTCAATTCATGTCCTAATCAGGATTTGAGGAGATAAACCCACGTACCATTGGTATACGTTTCTAGGTTCCAAGAATCTGTGGAAAGGGCTCCTTTCCAGGTGTCTAAAACCCTGCATCCTTCAAAGATACTACAGGGTTTTAGTCAAAGATGTGATCGAGTGAAAAGTAGCAATAAGCATGCTTCCTATACTAATACGGAAATAGATTTCAAAGATCCTATCAACTACATGTTTTAAAGTACTTTACAAACTTAAACGAAAAGAAAGTATCCTATAAGGTTGTTAACAATTGATTTTTCTTATGAGGACAATGATACTGAGAACAGCACACAATATCTTACTGTCAGCAGAAGATACAGATACTGGAATTATCACTTCCAGTTGCTAGTCTACCACCGATGGTTAGCATAAGGTGCCAGTGTTTATGAAGATCTCCCTTGATTGACTAGACAACACTTCTACTTAAATATTAGTATAATAATGTAATAGTGAACCATAGAGTCTGAAATAAATTTTGTGCAGGTACTTTAAACACTACTTGATTGATGGAAAAGTTTATGAGTGTACCCCAATTCTGGCGCTTTCTAGTCCTCAATTCAAACTAGCAAAATGGAACTGATAGATTTCCTGATTAGCCCAGAAATGACTGTTAATCTTGTTTTACTTAAAAACGATTTCTGCCTTTGCTCTTTTCTCAGTTTGACTTCATACCTTGAAATGTCTCATAACAGAAGTATTGACTTCACCTTTTCACTTGTTCGTAAGGGATGTATCTGATGTTACAAGACTGCAAGTTCCACCAGCAGTGTGCAGACTGCTCATAACCTCATTAACAAAGTTGAGAGCCTCAGTCCCCTGCAGAATTAGGATGAAAATGTGTCATTCCCTAATCTTCTGAAATCCTCATAATCTTTCAATGATAACATTTCTTGCTCAAATTCTGACTTTGGGAAATCTTGCTACTTATTAAGAAGTCATTGTTCCTGAACTTTTGCCCTTCTTTATATGTTATAAAAGTATAAAGCAACTAGAAAACATGCTGATCAAACTTTGAAATTCTTGTGCCATATCCTGAGGACAATTATTTTTGACACTTTACTTCCACGATTGTGCAATATAAGCGAAATTGTTTCATTTTTTATTTTTGTAAACACTGTATGAGAATACAGTATTAAAACCTTTTAAGAAGAATGTGATCTGTAATACCTTTCCTTCATTCTAGAATAGCACCGTTTTGATCATTATTATACAATTGGCTATCTTTTTGATTCTCCTTTTCTCGAATATCCATAAATGAAAACATCCAAAAGGCTTAAATCAGTAAGAACATTGTTAGCTAAAATATATTTTAGTGTGTAAGGAAACATTGTATGTGTCCTTTTGATCTCTTCATGCAATTTGTATCACAGAATATTTCCTATTCTACTTATGCTGCTACTTTTCTCAGCTCCAATAATAAAAAATGCTTTCTAGTTTATTATATGTCTTTATTTTAAATTTACACCACTTCTTTCTAAAAAGAAACATATCTAACACATCTGTTGGTTTTGTAACACTGCTGGTGGCTTCACAATGAAAAAAAATAGGATTGTTAGTGCTTAAAAAATCTAAAAACCTCAAAGGATTTACACTTTTGTCCTTTCATCAAATTCACTCCTGTGCATTTCCCTTGTTAGGAAAGAGTTAACAGCCAGCCAGCAGTCTGTAATCAACAGGTTGCTCTAACAGAAAAATAATAACGCTAATCTATCTTTTAAAGTTTAGGAGGTTGGACTAAATGATGAAAAAATACTAATTAAAGCCCTCTTAAAAACAGAAGTGGGACCAGTACTAAAATGCTTTGTGTTTTAGGAGAAAAATCTTTCTCATTGCTAAGTGAAAGAACCATCACATTAAAAAAATCATAACTTTAAAATTTCTGTCTTACCATCTAGAATTTAATTATACCTCTGTCTATATAAAATGATAACAAAACACTTGCTAACCTTTAGGTGGCCAATTCACAGGCAGGTGGAGAGGTTCAGGTCTCTGGAATAGCGTTGAAACAAAAGAAGCATCCTGTTTTCTTTTTTCAGTGTCTTTCTCTTCTCTTTTTTTTAAGCATTTGAAAATTGAAGTGGGTGGTGGGGTGTGTGCAAAGAGAGGAGGGGGTGAAGTCAGCCCACGCTTAGTGTAGGAAGAGTTTTAATGGCCGATGCTGGTAATATGGTTTGCCTGCTACAGTGTCTGCACTACTGCAGCTCTGTGTGTGGGCGTAAAGAAATGACACGACTGGGTTTCAAACCATTACACTGAAGATTTGCAAACAGTTAAAAAAAAAAAAACACAACCCCATCAGGCACAAATGAAAAATTATTACTTTTTTTCTTTTATCTTTTTCTAACATTTGTTTGTTGTTTTTTTAACTTAACAGATGTAATCCAGTCCAGTTTCTTCCTCAGCCTCTAAATTAAAAAAGGTAAATTAAGTATTTAGGAAGGTTTTTGATTTTACATGGTATGAACATTTTGTTATGATTTTTGCTGCTATTTTTTAATTAACATGCAAGGGCTTGTATTCCAAAAGGCATCCAGATTTCCACAGTAAAAGTCTTCAGAGGACACCTATATTTCTGCCTTTGAACATAGTAAATAGGTACCCCAATCTTGGTAGCACCGAGTAGCATGGCACAAGAGACATAGCAGCCACTCCACAACTGGCCAGGTAGGAAATCTAAGACCATGACTATTCCCGTGAATATTCCACGAAACACAGCCAAGAAAAAATGGGATATCCTGGCAGCCCGTTTTTGTTCAGTAATCTAGCAGTGCATCAGGCTTACCGATCCAAACAGGACAGAAAACAGACTGTCAAACTGAATGTTTGTTGTAACTACTGGATATAAAGGAGACCAATAGGAGTGAGGCAAAGGAGCTGTTCTCTATAATATCATGGGGAATGAGAGGAAAACGCTATTTAAGCTAAAATATAATTGCTGGCACAAGAGAAAGTGAATATAAATGGTTATGAATACACTGTTGTTGAGAGGCATAGGTGGAAGTTTTTTGTCAGACAAGCGAGAATACTTCTCAAACATATTTTTGACCACAAAGAGTGCAATGGAGACAAGACAGTTTTAGAAAGGAGCTCGAAAACTTCAAAGAACCTTTATGACTTGGCTGCTCCATGATAGTAAGGGACTAGCACTTGTTAAATGCATATCTTCATGTATGTATGAGAGAAGACATCCAGCTTGAAAATCATGTGTTTGAACACGAGGCATATGCATTCCTGAGTGTAATGGTTTAGGTGTGGTTTTTTTCAAATATTCAAATGACCCCCAAATCAAACAGGATTTCTATTGCATTTGGTATTCTGCTGACAATAAAAAGCAGAGCAACAGGATACATAGGTAAAGGGGGATGGGAAAGAGAGGAGACACTTTATGATGCCCATATTGCTATTTAGTACATAGTATCCCTGGCAGTTCTTCACCCCATCTCCTGGCCGCGGTGTGAAGAAAGCAGCTGAAACCTCCAAGTGTCGAGGATGCAGAGCTGAAGACCAAATCAGCAGAATTCAGTGTGTGAGTAAAAACAGCAAGACTAAACTTGAGGACTTCAGACTACTGATCCCAAATTTTAACAAAGAATCACACTACAGTGAATGAAAAACAATCTTCAGTTCTGTATCTATCTGGTAAAACTGTCAAAGAGGTATTACTGCTCATACACACAAGTACAGGCTGACTTGGTATTAAGTGGGGTCTGGCTACTAGCCACAGTAGAAGCTTAATTTCTTCTTTCATGTATAAACTATGAGCTGAGGTCAGCTCCAGGAAAATTTTGCCAGAGAAATGTCTGTGGCCTCAGCTGATACAGAAAAAGTGCATGGTTAGAGGGAAAATAAATATGGCTCCCAGCAGGGTTACATTCATGCAGACTGTGTGCAATTGTACATGATGTAGATTGCAAACTGAAATTGGTTAAATCAATTCAGTAATTTTTTTGTGTGTGTAGAAGTAAAAAAGACAGATTTTTACCTTTTTTGTTACTTTGTCTTTCTCTAAATTCTAAATTAAGCTTTGCGTACTGTCTGCTTAATGAAGACACTTTTTGCCCAGTTAAACACTGCATTATTAATGAGTTGAATCTTTTACTATCATTCATATTTTTAAAACAATACTAATTACAATTATCTTCACCCAGTTTGAAAAGTGTAGTGGCAAAATACATAGCCTGAAGCAGTAACTCTGAAAGGTATATGTTGCTCATTTTTGTCTCAGTATGTCATGGACAACTATGTATAGTGACTCTGTAGTAGTCATATTTCCAAGTCACTGAAGCGTTCATAATTTCTGCCATGGTACTGGCCACTTTGCTGCAGATAAAGTAACATCTGGAATGTCTAAATGCACCTAATCCTCCTCTGAGGACTAATCCCCATGAAAAATCATTACATAATATTGCTATTGGCTATCACAAATAGCAATATTTCTTTTACAGATGTGAACTCTTAAGTTTGAATGTACAGAAATCATGGTTGCCTACACAACTTTAATTTGACGAACGGCACAATTCCACCATGGTACTTAACATGATTTTTTTCCACCCAAAGATCACAGCTCTGTAAATTGACAGAATCTTTTAAAGCAAGTGTTAAAAATCTGGAAAAATTTGAATATAAAAAAATATTCAAAGCAGGAGGAATGAAAGCATTCTAGTAAATTGGACAGCCAACTATTACCTTCATATCAATACTGCATAACAACTACTAAGATTCATATGGCACTTTCATCTATTTGTCGAGACAGCAAGAGCCACCACCCTAAAGAGGAGTGTAACCCTCACATATTGGTCAGGCTATACCAAAAAAAAAGTCCAAGAGAAAAGAACTTAAAGACAAAAATGTGCTTGAACAGCAAAAGGGAGAGACACAGCTTCATTAGAAGCAAACACGGGTCTAGTTGCCAAAGAAAAGCCAGTACAAGGAAAAAAACAAAAACACAAGGCAAAAGTAATGGATCCCATAGGGAAAAGACTCGAGGGCTGCTGAGAAAATGCTAAGGCAATCACAAAAATGAAAAGGTTCAGCTGGTTGTGCAATACAACCTAAGTGTTTCACTAAGGACTGAATTTCTTCTTTAAAGTGCTTTGGTTATTTTCACACCCCAACAGCAGGGCTGTACATGTAGACACTCACCCAAAGGGGGAGAAAAAAAAAAAGCTAGCCTCAACCCATCTTCCATTAAAATCTCACAGACCTTTTTTCCAAATTTAGATTTAATGTGTTTTAGGTAAGTTTCTAAATGCTGAGTCATCATACAGGGCGGCTTTGGGGTTTTATTGGGTTTGGTTTTTTAGTATTAATTCAGCATAAGCAGGTCTGGTGAAGGACTGTTTTATGGATTATTTCACAAGGACAGTCTACAACCCAAGAAAAAACTTAGACATCTGAGAGAAAAAGCAGATGTGGGAGCCTAGCTTTGTTTCTAAAGTACCAGGTGATAGGGTGGTAATGAGGAGAGCTCCAATTACTCCTCCTTGCTCAAGTCATTCTTTTGCTAACAGTTAAAAGGTTAAAAAATAGAGGACATTATGGTGCCTCCTCTACAAAATAGATGTTTTGCAGGAGGAATATGAAGGATCTTTCCAGGTCTTTTAGATGGTTGGAGTAATGAGCTATAGTATTTTCAGGCATATCACATCATAAATATGAGTAATTACAATTATGATGCACTTAAAAGCAATGTAGCTTTCAGAGGAACAGTTGCTTCAACTCAAAAGATCAGCAAGGTTAGCTGGTTTTTACACATGCACAAACTAAAGTATAGTCATACTAATTTTTCCATCTGTTTATTTGTCATAGAAAAACAGATAAATTCAGAACTTCTGATAGTATTCAGAAATGTTCTAAAAACCACCAGCTACGCTAACTTAAACGTACTTTACGGAAAATGAGACTAGAATTTGACAGGGTCATTGATCATTTGAACCAACTTTCAGATCAATGTCAAAAACAGTAAAAGGAGGCATCAATAACTAGAACTGTAGAAACACAGCATTCCCATCACTGTGACCCCAGACCAGTACCAGTCACATAGGTAAAGCCACGTTCCACACCATTCAGCCAACTGAACTATTTTATTTTCTCCGTAAGTTTTTATGTAGTTGTGTTTTTTCTCAGCATGTTGTCAAGGAAAACCCTACATTCCTGTAGCTTAGTATCCAGCTCTTTATTGCTATAGACACAAAACAATTTAGGATTTTGAACTGATTGATATACTTTCCTTCCCACTATGAAGGGATGCTCTTAATACCATAAGCTGGATAGAGTTGAAGGAAGACCTTTTTTTTGAAGATTCAGTTCTTCCAAAATGCCTATGGGAAATTTGCCAATCAACTCTTCTATTTATTAATCTTATTAAATTATTTTACATATCAATATTCTATTATGCTATATGCTATCGACTGAAAAATAACCCTGTAATCTTACTTGTGTCCTCTTATTTACCTCTATCACAAGTCCCCTCTTACTTTATTGTCTTTGAACAGTGTTGAGTTCCTCTGACAAAAATATTTTTGGATTGTGTGAGAGCTGCCAGCTAAATTTCCAGTGATAATAATTAAGTGAAAGTTGCACACTCCTTGTATCCCTTCCTGTGTCATAATCTTAGCTAATATTGATACAGTTTTTCACTAGGAAAAGAGGTACTCTGTAGATATGTACACAGAATTTATGATGCACTTTAGGGAACAACTGCTCTTCAGCACCTGGGTGTGAAATAGCAGTGTCCACTCTGCCCATGGTTAGCTTTCTGTAGAGTGCACTAGTCACATCCACACTGCAAAGCACTAGGTCAATCTCAGGGTTGGCACCTATTGTTTACATCTCATACCTGTTGTCTGAAAAGTTCTTTCAGCATGTCATATACAACACTCATCTGCTCCATGCATGCCACAAAAGCGTTCCAATTCTTATCACAGGCTTTAACATGCCATTTTAATTCTTACCCTCATGAAGATGATCAGTGAAACATACAGAATGCCTCATGCTACTGGATAACTTCAATATAAAGATGGGATGTGGTTGTGTGGAAAGAGTACTTATAGCTTCCTGGCAGAGTGAAGTATGTTATTGCACTGGACTTGTATTTCAGTTGTATGTCATGGTAAAAGGTATTTCTGTCATTCTCTCCTTTGGGTTTCATGGAGCTATGCTTTTATCTGTTGTCAAGGAAACACCAGGTTTTTTCCCCCCTTGCTCATTAATGTCTGCATTTTTGTTTCCATAGCTACAAAGGAACCTTAGTGTTTTAAAATAGCAGTAATTGGATTACCATGACTTTTTGTAATTTATTAACACCATTAATGGCTCCAATTTTCAAAAGCAGACACCAAAACTGTATCAGCAGTTTTTCAGCTATTAACATTTGTTATCTTCTTGTCCTGAAATACTGGGTACATGCTAAGAAAAGTCTTCAGCATCCAAACACTCACTGCACCCAGGCTCAGACTCTATACATGGTACTCTAACTTAAGTCATTGAGTTCTTAACAGGAATGGGCAATCTGTTGTTGTATTTAAATGTAGTTTTCTGTCCATGCTAATAAGTTATATGCAAAACTGTGGAGATTTAGACTGTTTGTTCTTCTGTTACAAGCTACTAAAGATTCCTTAAATAGCCACAATGAAATGTGACAGTTAACTTTTAATTGGAAGTTTCCCTGACCATGCTTTGCTTCTAAAGCACCAGTTGATAGGGTGGTAATGAAGAGAGCTCCAATTACTCAGTACTGAATGAGCATCTATTTGGCACAAGCTGAATTTCCAAACACCTGCCCCAAAACGCCTTCATCTTGGCACAAAATACGAGCTGAAATTACTGAAAATAGTCTGCTTTTTAGTAGTATTAGTTTTGATTTCTGATGGGCACCTGCAAAGAAGTGCAGAGGCTCTATTGTTAATCTGCTAGGTGTTAACCCCAATATCTAACATATTGCTGATCCTTTGTAAATTTGACCCCAGAAGAATAATCTGGGATAATTTTTACAGCCAAATGTCTAGCCAACTCAGGATACAGGAACATGGAAAAAACACAAAGAACTGAGAGCACCAGGGTTGCTAAGAACTGATATTGCTTAGCAGGGGTATAACTCAAGTTGTCTTAAGACAAAAACTGAAACTCCTAGACAGGCTGATCTGCATGTCTGTCTGTGTCTGTATGCATACTCCTACCGTGCTGAAATTGTTACTAGGCCATCTTCTAACACTTCTAATTTATTTGTTATAATTTACTTGCCTATTTGAAGTGTCTACAAAACACTGTAAATGCATATTCTATACCCTTACACTTCCTTTCTGGTATCTCCAGTTCCTCCTGTCCTCAGCATGGCTTGTCCCATCTCTCCTAATTAGGAGGCATCCGCAGTTGTGGCTGCCTGGCCAAGCAGCAGGCCAAACAGAAAGCAACTGAATTCACCACATGGACTTCCCACCAGTGGTGTCACCACTCTGGGTTTCTGCACTCTGTCTATTGAGTCAGTAGACACATACCAGTCCCACAGTTTAAAAAGTTGTGAGAGGAGGACAGACCTCACCTATTTCTTTAGAAAAACAAGCTGAAGAGAGTCACCAAACTAAAAAGTTTACAATCTAGGTGTAAGAAAAAGGTGACAAGTGGCTAGACACAGATAAGTATAAACAACAAAGTCCCTTTAATCTAAAATATTAGTTCCTACTTTTCATAATGGATTTCTGTGCAGCCTTGAGGCTAAGACATTCTATTACCATAGAAACAGTATCCTGTGTCACTGTGGACCTTACTGTAGATGTGTGCTGTTATGGAAACAGTCATCTTAACAGCTGTCCTCATGTTATATATTTCAATTATTGTCTTTGTAAAGATCCATTACTAAACTATCCGTTCAGGATTCATTTGAATAAAAACTAAATCTCTGAAGTATTTAGCAATTTAATAAACACCTCAAGGCTGCTCTGAATTAGAAATACAGCATTAGAACAAAATGTATATTAAAATTACAGTGCCCTTTCAATAATTACCTACCTTTCCAAATCTCTAGCATCTGCAAAGATTTGGGGCAAAAGATGGTCTGTCTACCCCATCATTAGTAAAACTATTTCAGGAAATCAAGTTTTTAAGCCATGTGTTCTGTGCAAGAACTCCTTTGCACACACATCCTATGTGCATGCATGCCTGAAAATGAAAGAAAAAAGAAGGTACAGTGAGAAAATGTGGCTTAATTGACTGAACTGGGAACTGTGGATTCTTAAATTTTAATCCAAGATGAACCATTCTTTTGTCTTGGAAAAGCCATCTAAGAGAGATCTTGAAAAAGATATATGTGAGTTGAAAGCTCAACTCCCACTAATTTTTTTCCTGGGGGATTGAGTTTTTAGCTGATCCTAGAGCTTTGAGAAAAATCTCAACATTTTCATATTTGTAACATCTGAGATACTACTACTTACTTACTTCACTAGAGTTCTGTGGGCATAAGTATTTATTTTCTTGAATACAGCCACTGAAGAATCTGTGACACAATTGTAAGTTTTTATTTGAGTTAGTGGTCATTCATCACTTAACTTGTCAGATGTAAATAGCTTCCTGGCTAATTATGTTGATTATACTATTTAGTTACTGCAATTTAAGACTGTAAATGCACACATTTTATCTTTATCTTTATCTTTTATCTCTTTATCTTTTTTTTTTAATCAAAATCATCTGTACTAAGAAGGTTATATCCTACCTCTTTATTCCTACAAAAAATACTAGTAATTACAGCTTGTAATGGGAACATTTCCTAACACTGAAAATCTGAAAAGTAATCAACTACAGATAGCATTTTAATATGTATGAAGAAAATAGCCAACCGTAATTAATTCATTGGTAACATTCAAGTACCTCCACTGAGCTTCAGGGAAGCAGGAAAACAAAAACTACTCAGAAACATGTCAGTTTTGACACCTGGCTAATTTCCCCTTATAAGGCCAGATATACAACGATACCTCAGCAATATTCTTATCACCATTTAAATGGAGTAATGTTTTTGTTACGTCCTTCTAATTTAGCCTTGCATTTGACTCCATAGATGCTTTTTCTTTCCTAAACCAAACTACTAAAGACTGTGTTCCTGAATTCAGCTTAAAGAATATTAAAAATTAGTCCATCAAATCTCCACCCACAAAAAAGGTTTTCAGACTAGAACTTGCACTGCTCTGGGCATGGACGTGACTGTCTGCAGTCTGAGAGCGCAGTCACAGAAATGAGGAGCTGTCGGGGCGGGCACAGCTCGTAGGCCGACTCTAAACTCACAGAAAAACTCTCAGTTGGTGGGAAACTTACTGGCATTCCACTTTTGGGATATGTAATGAGCCAATTAAGATGTCAACACAGAAATTTTTTTTTTTTTTTTCCTTCAAGATGTTTACAGCCTCTCTAATATTAGTACATAAATGTGCCAAAACCTGGAAAATGTTTAAGTAGATTTAAGTCAAGTGAAAAGGAATGACAGTTATTTCCAGGACAAGCAATTGCTGGGTACTTTCACATTTTTACCTTGGAAAATCATTGCAGCAAAAATAAAGTACTGAAAAAAAAACCTTAACATTTTCTTTAACTGTTTAGATTCTTCAAGCTTTGTTGTTTGGGATATGTGTCATAATTTATTTTGTTCTTATATTCACAACTGCCAAAAAGAAGAGTTTGTTATCCAGATTGTTACCTGTGAAAGATTCCATCTTCGCAGTGCTGGTATTCCCCACTGACTTAGTAAGTAGTCTCTGTGAACTGTCAGAGCTCTCAGTGCTTTCTCGTATTATTTCTGAAAAGACAGAATAAATTGATGTGCTCAATTTAACTAACAAAGCTGACAGGTATAATCCCATTTTGTTCATCTTCCAAAAATTGTGTTTTAGTGAGGCTAACAGTTGTTCTCCTTCTCTCCATTTATAGCCATGTTTTTCAGAAAACAGATTCTCTGGTACTTATTTTTTAGTATTTCAGGTTTTGGAATGCATGCCCATGCTGCCTAGATTCTCCAAGAGGCAACAACAAAATATAGTAATTGAAAACCAGACAACATACCATACTCTCAATATAGACCTTAAGAAAAAGCCTACAAGCGGATGAGGTAGGAATTACTTTTTGAAGAAAGTCTTTTCTAAGTGATCACAGAAGAGATTCAACATCTGAGGTTTGCCTAAGTCCTAATTCTGCAGACATTTTTTTCATGTTTTTGATCCTCACAATTATTTAAATAATCAGATTAATAATTATTGAACTAAAAAGAATATTCACCATCACTTTTCTAAAGAAGGGTCTTTCTTACAGGTAATTGTAGTTGACTTTTGTTTACATCCATGCAGATCCCTCGTATGAGTGTTCATATGGTTTTGAAAATTCTCCTCTAATTTTAAGTATATCAGCAAGGATTAAGATATAGGTGACACAATGAAATACACATTTATAAAAGGAACAAACACTGATTTTGGAGTAATCAAATAAAATAAGTTTTAGTTGCTTCTGATACTGGGTTGTCTCCAAGTTCTGTGTTTAATGAAGCTTTGTGGAGGTTTTTTTATTAATATCATAGTTTTACTTAGAACTCGCCTTGCCTGCTGTGTTCATTGCTAATGTATCTGGCAGCATCAGTCCCTGTTTTAGTCCATATGCTCAGGGGAGTGTTCAGCTGTTCAGACAGTATTTGTTTTTTCTGTTCCTATGATACTTATACCACTGTACATTTGGGAGCTCCTTACTTAGAAGATACATAGTATGCATATTTTGATTAAAAAGAAAACCTGCTGTAGCTCCTATACTCTTCATGTTACCTTTTTATAGACCTTGATTTCTAATAATTACTGATTTACAGTATTCTGTGTATTTCAGAGAGCTGCTGTATGCTCAGAATTTGTCACCAGTAGCAAATGTATATAAAAACTATTCTTATTTCTGAGCATGAAAACCATAAATTGACACTAACCAAGAAGGTCAAACTCCAATTTTGCCATCTTATTAATCACAAACCTGCTGGAAAAATAATGCATATCCTATTGATTTAGTGCAGTAGAATTTATATAAATATTATTTACTTGTGCAGCAACTTGAAGTAGTTCTTAAATTACTCAAATTTAGAGAAAAAAATTAACTGAGGCAGCTAGTAAGAAAGTGCTTTAATGTACACTATGCAAGAACTAGATACAAAAAAATTACATTTCAAATGGTTGTTTTGTGAGAAGACTAGTAGTTTTAAGTTTTATTCCTTTTAAAAATATTTTTAATTTCAGTTTGTGGCTGTTAGTGTTTTTGACTCTATACACACATAACAGAGAACATATATATCCTGAAGAGATGGATGGTACTAATCCAAGTTGGCTTAATCATACTAGGTAAATTTGATGCTTTCTCAATGCTTTGAATTTAACATTTTTTTTTCATTTATACATGTTGTTTATTCCTTTAATTATTGCTTTTGCTGAAACATCTAAGTTGCAGGCAGCTTAGTATACAGCTTAGTTTCAGCATCGCATTAAGTGTAGGTAGTATGATGATGAAAAAGGTTTTGTCTCCCAAAGTGCTCTCTAACTAATCATCACTAATGAAGCTGCACAAATTAATAATAATAATAATGGGGGTGGGGGAAGACCTAGAAGAGTCCGAGTTTCCATGCCTAAATTCCATATCTGAGAACTGTCATGTGCACTGAGCACTCTCCATCCTTGGTACAGAGTAAGATGTAACAGTATGGAGAAAAACAAGTGTATGATTTTGCAGGTATACTACATGCACAGGTAGGAGTTAAGGCTGTGATGACATTAACTTGGTATTCTTCACAAAGTACAATGCTTCAAGTACTGTTCTGTAAAGGTATTTTTAACCACTCGTATGTTCTTGTAATACTTACTAAATTCTTAGATCATTTCTAAGTTGTTGCATAAATTTTACTCAAATTTTCTTCTCTATGTACCAGGATTGTACAAGCCTATGAAATGTGTTTGGCTTTGGATCAGGACAGTTCGAGAGAATGTAGTGGAGTTCTTTCGCAGGACTTCCAAGTGTGTAAGTTTTCCCACATATTCCTTTCATTTTCCTTAAGTGCTGTAATATTTCACAGTTAAGTATATAAAAAAAACATCCATAGCCTGTAGTAAGTGTCAGATGGTGGTTACAGTACAGTGCGGATTCAGGCATTTTATTTAGCTGGACTCTGCCACTTAATTTTGATCACACCATCTTGTTGCCTTTGATTTTGATTTTTCCTAAATGGAAATCTATTATTCTTACAGCAATGAAGATTTTATGGAATCTGTTTATTAGTTTAAAAAGTTTATTAGAAAGAAATACTTTTGTCCCAACGGTACATGAAGAGTATTCTGTTGCTTTACTTGCATAGAAGATACTTGCATTATGTTTCTGTCTTAAACTCTATTTGATTAATATTTTTTTAATTTGTTTTTCTTTTATAGTGTATCCCTTAGGTTGGATGAAATAAACTCATTAAAACTCCTCAGAAGACTGCTTGGAAAAGATATGTATTTTCGGTGAAGCTACAAGCAGGAACCTACCACTGGCCTGATAAGATATCAAAACTTTTAAACTGTTGGAGTGCCTCATCCCCAAAAGAAGGGCCATTTTCTGGTGCAATTTTTACTTTCAGTTTCGCTGGTTGTCTGTGGATTGTCAGTTCCATCCACACACCAGAATGTCTTCTCAGCTTGGAGTTGGGAATTCCTGCTGTCAAGCCCAGCTGAGAAGGCTGGGACTGAGCCTTAAGTTGCTGTTACTAGTAAAGATCCAAGGACTGTAGTCCCAGAGATGAGGTCTTGTGCTCTTGATTGCTGAGACTGGATCCTCCCCCTCCCAAAGAGGTGACAAATACAATCCCAGTATTAAGGACAGCATAAATACACTTAAACCCAGGATCTACCTCTTCTCTGGCCCACAAAACCTTGAACAAAAATGATTTAATGGCTTGCCTTCATCATAGCTCTGCGGTCAGCCACTGACAGATGTAAGCTAGAGGTGTCTCAAGACTGTTTAATTTATAATTGATCTGGTAATTGTCTCTGTGATAGTTAAGAAGTCAGCACTGATGATTAAGTAGCCACTTTCATGCAGTAGTTTGTGTATAAAGAATTCTCAACTTTTATTTCCAGGTTGCAGTTTCTATGTCAAAGGGTAGCTGATTGAGTACAAGATTTCTGAAACAAAGAGCTTTATATAAATTTGGATACAGGAGCAAGGTTTGAAAACCATGTGTTATGTTTGTGATGTAACATGTAGTATGTTATGACCACTACCTGTCATTGCTGGTTCTTCAAAGTTTTGCATTAGAAAGTTGCATTCAACAAATGTTTGACAGCATGGTGTTTTTATAAGAAATCTTGTCGTCTTTAAAATTAAACAAGGATCAGATGTAGGGGAGAAGCATGATTATTTCCAAACAACACAAATCATCAGCGATTTCAAAGTACTTTAAAATATGTGGTTTTGTCTTTAATTGTGCTGTTGCTGTGCTTGCTCATGAGTTGTGGGTGATAACATGTGATTATCATCTGCCTACTTGATCACATGCACATTTGTGATGCTTGCAAGAAAAAACATTATCTGGCTGGTAACTGTCATATTATGCAGAGTTTAAGAGACTGTTTCCCAGACAACAGCATAGTCATTTTGCATCCACAAAGTGTACACCATCGTGTATCTGCACTTAAGTCAAACACCCGGTGGCAGCTGCTGCTGCCACTAATGACATGGAAAAGATGGAACTGGTTGTATAGCCATAATCAAACTCCCTGAACTATGGAAGTCAAGGAAATTGAACAATTAAAAAAAAAAAAAAAAGTAAAAACTCATGGTTCTAACAAGTCATACAGCACATACCTTGTTACAAATTTTGAGTCAGTTTTTAAATTGAAACCAAATCATTCACTAGCCAAAAGCCATTTAAGGGCCATGTACTACCTGTTTAACACCTCTGCTGCAAAACATAAATACAAGTGCACCTGTATAATATGGTATATTATTTCACTATGGCAATTTGAATATGTTAAACCAAAACACCACAGATAGCAGGTGGAAGACCTAACCTTAAAGGTAGCCAGTATGCTAATGATGAGGCAATGAGATGGCCAGGTGAGTGTGATCGCATGTACATTTATTTTTTACATTTTGTTTATTGTCAGATGGGGGAGAAAGCTAGTAAGAAAAAGAATTATTTGCATTCAAATGATATAAACAGTATTAGAGCCTAGTTAGTGTAGACAATATGTTTCACAACTGCAGTAGATATATCACATGCTTGATAAGGAAGGTATTTGGCCACTTTTGCATATGAGACAACAGTACTCTGAAGGTGTCCAGCTTTAAGCCTCTTAGAACATTTTATGGCAGAACAATAAAATAAAAGGGATCTGAAAATCAAATTTTTGTTCCAGTGCTAGTGCCAGATCGTTCTATTAAATGCACATTTTTAATATACCCTAACTTAAACTAAATGTTCTGAAGCAAAGATAATATCTGGGTTTGAATTTTATTTTTTTTTTTTTGGCAGGGGGAGGATGTTGGTGGAGTTTGGGGTTTTTTTTCAAGGTGTGGGGGTTATTTGGGGAAGGGAGAGACATTAAATGCTAGGTAACAAAAACGCAATCTCTCCTGGATGTTCTTAGCTTCAATTAGCTAAAAATGAGTGTGCCTTAGCAGCAGTGTAGCAATATCATCAATTAGCAGTTCATATACCATGCTATTATTTGACAGTCAGATGGCCACAGGTTTCTGAAAATCTTATCGCGATTTTTCCATTTTTTACTTGTTAGGAATGACTTCAAGTGTGAGTGGAATAGTAGATAAATTTGCTTACTGATCCCGTGACATTCAGTCAGAATATCCTATAAATTTAAAAAGGTGTTCTCTGGGGTGTGTCATTCCATAGAGGATGGGTAGTACGGAGATCCAGGGTAGAATCTGATGGAAAGTTTATCTTCTTCTATACATCTCTTTCATATATAGTTTCTGACTGCAACTCTGCCTTTCAGAGCTGCTCCAAGAAAGTCAATTCCGTGGTCAAGACGAAGAGGCCATCCTCTCTTCAACCGGAGACTACTTTAAATCTTTTTGAAATATGCATCACCTTCTGCTAAGAGCCTACTAAATTACATTCTATGAATGCTATCCTAGGCATACTTCACTATTTCCATAGTTAAAGTACCAAAAGCTCTTCTCTGACATTCAAGGCATAGGTCTACACCAGTATACTATAGTAGAAGCTTGCACTCTGGATTTTTCTCAGGCTTTTCTGTCTTGAAATCTCAGTCTGCCTTTACCTGAGACATTGTACATGCTTTATCTAAATCACGACACTGAGAGTTATGTAGTAGAATTGCACATGTGATGACAAGTATCTGCAAAGGTAAGAAAAGCTACTTCATCATAGATGAGGACTTCTGGAAATTGAAGTCTAAAAGACTGTTCTTGTATATGTGAGGCATCATGTATAGAGAGTGGAATACATAGACAACACATGTAATCCAGCATATTCCACTGACTGTGAGTGGTGTTTATTTTAGCTTAAGACAGTCCTTTGGTGCAGGAATCAGATGTTTATGAATAGAAAAAAATGCCGATGTTTCTTTAAAAACAATTAGCAAACAATGCATTCAAGCTGACTGCTTCAGAAATATTGTTTAAAAGTATCACCTTGGTAGCACTGGCTCTTTTTTGACTGGATAGAGAAGATTCAGATATCTGTTCAAATGAAATGGCAAAATGGTTTTGCCTGCTTTTTAGCAGTGGATGAGGTCATCCTCATGCTAAACAAAGTTGAATATTATTTTAGTTTTATGATTACAAAGAACAAAAAGATCATACAAGGGAGAGAAAATAGCTGCATTTTTCATCTATGATTACAAACCTAATCAAGATGCTCTGAATGCTTTTTAGCATGGATAATGTAAGACCATTGACACTACTCATTCACTGAAATAATTACAACTTTCTGCCTCATTACATTTTCAAAATACTTTTTGAAGTACTGCTATGTTATCAGTTATTCAAAATTTCCCTCTTCCTAGTAGCTACATACTTACCACATACACTTTTAAAGCTACATTTTTAAAACTATTTGCTGAACCGCGTGTGACTTACTTCTGTAAGTCACTGCCTTTTCTGTAGGGCAGGTACCTATCCAAAATGCAGCCAATGATTGTAGATGACAAAAAGTTGACAGACAGATCTGCAGCCTTGTGAGAGAAGGATATGCTGCTGTTCCATTCATTTGCTGTCACCCTTAGAGAGGGATTCATTGGCTGTCAGCAAAACATGACCAAACCACATTCACATAATTGTCCAGTGTTGAAGGAATTTATGCAACCTGGTAAATAATGTTATGAGTTAGTAATTTGACTGCTTTATTGAGTACATGGAAACACCAGTATGGAGACCTCCTTCCCACAAACAAATCTCAGATGGCTTTCGAAAGATCCTATGTTATTTTAGACCTTAGCAATTATTTTGGGAGCCAGGCTGTTTTAAAAGTGTCTGAGAAGGAAATGACCATAATTTTGAAACAGGAAATAGATTTGCAATAGTACTGTTATGAAATTACATCCCTTTTTTTTAGCTCCCTGTATCACCATGCTAGAGAACAGCAGCACTTTTTGACTACGGCCTTTGTACAACAGTTGTGCATGCATACCTATATATGAAAGATTTAAGCGGTAGAAAAATAATATATATAATACATATTAAGAAACTCCAGCAAGAATCCTTTTAGGCAATCAATATTGGAAAACATTCTGAATCTACATATAAATCTGTGGAAAAGAGTTAGTACCTTATTGGTTTTAGTCATAAGAAGGAAGAAAGTACATGTCCCCTTTTTTATGATACAGAAAATAGAATATGGCAGCTGGGAATAAATAATTCTCATTATACACTCTGCCTTTTGTGTCATCTTTTTTCCCCCAAAGACAAGACAAGCTATCTGAGACAAACTTCTATGCTGTGGTTTGCACTCACTGCATTTTATTTCTGCAATAAGATGTGTACATGAGCAATAGTACCTAGAATCAAATTGTACAAGTCTGGGTTTGATATTGCCCCACAAGCAATTGACTTCTCTGTCTCTTTCCATTCCATAGGTTTACGTGTGATTTAAATTCCTGGCATAAAAAGTGATCTGGAAACTTTGTGGCTAGGCAACCAGATGTTCTGAATCTTTAGAGTCTCACAGGATTCCTGCTGCCTATATTTCACTCGTCCTTGTGATGAAGGCAAATGTTGAAGGTGAGCATACAAAGATGCTAGAAGACTGTTATTTATATAGATGTTATCTGAGAACTTCTGGGGGGTTTCAGTCCTTTTGGGAAGACACTGGCAGAAGCAATGGATTTTTGGATGTATATGTTTATTATTCATTGTAGGTTACCTATGTCAGAGATCAGATTGCCAATTACAGTCCCTTTTATCCTTTCACTAGCAGAAGATGAGTATAGATCACTAGCATGTTACACACACCTTCCTGTGGTGTAAAATACTATGGTGCATATGTGCAGGGCCACTTAGATTATACTTTCAGAAATGATTTAAACTGGTCTAAGATCATGCTATTGTCAAAAGGACTATTTGTGGCCATACATTCCTGTTTCCTCCATTTTTCTGCTGCTGAAGTCATGCAGCTGAGCAGCCAGTAGTATCAGTAAACTGGTCCAGCAGTAAGTCAAGTCTTTTTGGTAGGTTTAAGTTTCTGCCGAATTAACCAGGCTTAACTAGAGGACATAAAAGGGACCATTAATTATTATTATTACTGTTATTGTTATTATTGGATGTTTCATTGTTTTTATGTTGAGTTTTCATTAATATTTTTGAAGTACTGTGAAAAAGGGCCTGAACGTATCTTTCTGATTTATTTCCAGCAAGGAATTTCTGTCTAGATCACATTTTAACATGGAAGCAGGGGAACAATTTCTTTCTGCAGAAAAATATGCTCTGAATTTAGAGTGGGCAGCCCTTTGAGAGTGGCTGCTGCAGGGACCCAGAATCAGAGTGGGGATCTTGTCCTCATTCATATGGCAATGCTTAGAGATGTGGATACTTCGAGGTGAGGTCACTTATGAGACAGTAAGTACGAGTCCTTTCCCTCTGGTGGAGTAAGCACCAAGTCTTCACGTGGAGAACCTCAAGGAAATCTAGCCCCCTCTTGCGGTTTTTCCACACAGAAGGCATTAATCGATTCAACCTTACTTCTGAATAAAAATATATATACCTGCAACTTTTCTCTGAAAGTTGATATGGTTACTGCTATTTCACCCGTTCTTAGGGATGACAGGTAATTAGTCTCAGGATAGAAAAACAATAATCTGTAAAAATTTTTATTTGCATTTTATATGCAACTTGACAGCCATTTTCACCAGAACATGGGGGATGAGGGGAAAGGGATTTGCTGGCTATTTCTATAATCTAATTTTTCTTCAAATTGAGGGGGGAATAGCCCCAAATACTAAAGGATAAAAAAAAAAAAAAAAAAGACTCTCCGGGTTGACTGGCAAAGTATAGAAGCAAATACAGGCATTTGGTCGTCTTACAGTGATCTGTGTTTTATATTGGCTTGAACCAAATTGCATGATACTAACAAATACCAAGTCAGTGTTAGTAGATGGAGAACAAATGCGCTGAAGTTAGAAAACTGTTGAATGTCTAGCTAAAACCAAGCTATGATTTCAGTAGGCATTCTTGGGGGGGTATACAGCATTGGCTTAATCAGCCCTGACCACTTGTCTTGCAACCTCACTTCCTCCTCTGCAATACTAGCATGGCCTTTCTGTGATTTTTCAGTTCCATTTATGGTTCACAGTGCAAAAAACCAGAAATTCAGCTGCATTGTTCCCTTACAGCACTCATCCTGGCCATATGAATAGCTGTTCTGGAGCAACATGAGTAGCAGCTCGAGAATGGGAGTAACTGACCTCAGATGGCATCTGTTCCAGCCAGCTTAAACAGCTTTGACAAAAGTTGAGAAATGAGTTGTATAGAGTGTAGTTTGGCAATGTGTCTACTTTGACTGAAGCAGGTAGCTTTAAGATAGTACAGAGCGCAGTGGTCTGAAATGCTGTTTGCCGCATTCCTGTCCTTTCCGTCTGCCCTGGGTCAAATGATGAGTCCAGACCCCAGCTATGACAAGGAATTTGGGACTACATTAGTTATGAAGAAGGAAGGTGAAAGGTTTTGAAGTGGAGACCAGCTTGCTGAAGCAGTGGGAAGCAGCTCTTAGGACTCAACATCAGCAGTGGAAAAAAACCTGGTAAAGAATGCTGGTTATTTCAATAAAACCACATTTTCAGTATTGAAGAGGAAATATTTTTATTCCATCTATGTTTCTGTGAAGAGATAAAGAGATGCACTGAAGCATCTGAATGCTAATCCATGATACAGTTTGAGCTCTGTCCTGACCTAGTTAATGTATCATCATGTAAACTCATTTGCAACTCACACTATGTTGTGATGTGATACATTGCGTAGCAGTGCCATTTCCCCATTAGTGACTCCTTTTGGTACTAATCAGAATTCTGGAAGGATCAAAATTACTTGAAAAACCCCTATTAAAGTATGAGCAAGAACTAGAGGAGTTGGTACTATCCTACATTGAGATATTTCTGTGCTTTCTTTCTGAAAAGAAGGATATTTGCTTATTAAAAGTACATTTTGAGGAGACCTTTTCATAGAAAGATGTATAATGACTTGCATGGCATTAAAGAGCCGAGCCTGGAAGCACTGAAAAGAGAGCTTTGTTATCCAACAAAGCTTTTTTAAGAAGTACATACAGGAAAATAGACTGAAGCACTAACAGCCTTATATACTGAATTGACTCTGATGGTGAAAGAGTGTTTATCGGTGGGGTAGTCATTAAGAATTGTATAATGAAAGTCATTGAAGAGGTATGTCTGGAAAAGAAAACATCGATAATGCCAGTTTTCTGCCAGTACAACTGCCAGACTGACAAAGGGAGTGGGAACTTGTTTCTCCAGCTCAGGAAAAAAGCAAGACCTTTGAATGGTTTTCATTAATACTGCATGCGAATACCAGTATTTTACACACATCAAAACTTTTAATTTCAGATCAAGGAACTGGTGCAGTATTATTGTAGTGTTAGCTACATTTCAGAATATGACAGGGGAAAAAATATATGACCAAATGCATTTTTCTTAAGTGTATGAAACAGTAAACTTGCCTCAGTTGTAATCTGAAAACTGTGAAATGTTGTGATACATGAAGCAGGGTAAGCAACCAGAGCTCATATCCTGCCTATTCCAAGGAAGTGCAGCAGTTAATACAGAACTTTCCCCATGACTCTTCACTGTATCAGTCATCTGCAGTCTAACCACTGTAAAATTTGGTTGTGGTGATCCATTATAAATGCCACTTCTGACCAGCATTCATTTCATTCAGAAGTGCAGCTTGAATCACTGCCACTGTCACCAAACCCTTTTCAGTTTAGAATTTAGTGATATTTTGTACTGCAGAGTGGTCTAGTTGACCTCTGAGATTAGGGCTTTGAACCAGGATGGTGTTTGCTTTTCTAAGTGTGACACAATACCTGCATTTTTCTTACAGAAAGCTAAAACCATAATTGTCTAAGCCTGAGTGGGTTTGACAATCTGGGGTTTTGGTAGCCGTTATGGAGTGCATCAATGATCTGGACCTAATGCTGGAGATAAAGTGACTTCTAGTTTGTGAGGTATTTCCTGACATTTATGCTTTTCAGTCAAAATGATGGATATTTTATGAGGCTGCTTAAAGGGGCCAACTCACACCTCCCTGCTGGCAAACATGGGTCTGAAAATACAAAATCATAATGCCTTGTGTTCATTGAGACCTTAGAGCGCTTTCATACACAATTCCGAGAGCAATTTCAAGTCTTTCTTAGTCATGCCAAGGAGATTGCTCTGCCAAAATCTGTATGAAGCATATAATCACAAGGACCATTTCATGCATCAGCTGCATTAGCAGAGTCATAAGCAAACAGCCCCTGAAAGATATATATGAACTAAGTAATCTCACCATGGGTTTCCACAGATTTTTATATTCTTTTGTAGATGTCCATTATGGTCCTTAATGATCATCTTGGTAGTACCTGGGACTGGACAGACTTAACTGAAAGAATGTTTTCTTTTATTTCAATTATTAAGACAGATACTGTCAACATATAGGGGAAAAGATATAGAATTTTACAGTATTAAATTCTTGGTCATTAAAATGGACACAATATTCTCAAGATGCAAAATCACCAACGTGAAGAATTCGAATGTTTAGGATGTGCAACTTTTTCCTCTGCAGTTACAAATGAGCATTTTATTTTCCTAAAGCCTGGCTTTATTATTTATAATTTTATTATTCCTTTTAAAAGTCAGGTTTATCAGGAGTTCAGCCCTTGATATCACTCAAATACTGAAACTTACTTGAACTAAACTCCTGTTAAAATTAACTGAAGTTTATATGAGCAAGAACTGTTGAGAGCTACCTCCTAATCTGCACCGTATGTTGGCATGCTTCTTTCTCGGAGATGTCATTTTGCTTTGCTTCCCGTAGTTAACATTTCTTTTACAGAAAAAAATGAGGAGAGGCTACAGATAGCCTAATGGATGGGAGATTGGTATCTGCTGAATTGCCAATGTCTGTTTAAGGGTCACCATCTTCCACAACTATGTATTGCCTTCTGAGACCTCTCAAAATGCTTAGCATTTTTAACATCTTTGCAAAATTCTCCAGTTGCAGAAATCACTCAGTGGGTATTAAGACTACAATGGATTTAGAACTGACTTGCAATCTTCCAGAAATAACTTTGTACACTATGGTAGATTACTAGCGTGTTAACAATGTTTAGGAATAGTCCCATGAGGTGGGAGAGTCAGGAAAGATAAGATCAAGATAGGTCTCTCCAGGAAAAATTTATTCTCTTAACAGCTCTCACTTAGGTACTTATTTGCTACTGATCGAATCTGGTAGTTTATCATCAAACAGTAGCTTCTCTGTGTAATAGCTTCTGTATTTGATGTTCAGTGCGAACAACAAGAATGCATGGGAATATTTACTGAATCTGAGTCTTTCCACAGACTGGCTAGGATTTCTGGCACTGTAGAAAGTAAAGTAACCTGTTTCTGGGAAGTTTGCCTCTCAACCGTTTCCAGTGAGGCTATTACTGTGCAGTTACGAGCAAGTAACAGTCACTCACTGGTTGAGAGTTGTGTCCATGAAATGCTGTCCTGCTGTCTCCCTGTTTGAAAAAAATACAATTTCTGCATAACTCAAGGCACTTTCAACATGGTTATTGTGAGAATTTTGGTAGAAAATGCTTGATGATGTGCCACACAATACATGTGGGTTGGTTTGTTGTTGTAACTGGTTGATTTTTTACGGCTTTATTAGTCTTGTAAATTACCTCTTCTTTATTCCAAGGATGAGTAAGAGAAACAGTTCGGGACAGTTAGTTGAAACCCCTCCATTCTGGAACAGCCTGCCTGTTACAGAAGGTCCTTCTGAAGTAAGGAGGCTGTTTTGTAACTGTTGGTTATAGAATAACTCCCAGGCAGTATACTTACAAAACAAGTTGGCTGAGGACACCAGTAAGCTGCCCTGGGTGGGGCATGAGTACAACTGCTCATGCATCAGTGAAGGAGCAGCGTCCATCCGTCCAGCACGTGCCCCTGTTCCACCAGCCACACTCGGAGGATCTCTGCGCCCTCTGGTGACCGACAACCGCGTCACGGTTTGCCCCAAAAACACACCGTGCGTAACGCGGCAATACGTGGAACCTCAGTCAACTGTAACGTCGGCCCATTTTACCCAAGGCAGTAAGAGGAGGGCTCCTGAAGGTCTGAGTTAGTATAAACTGCGCATTAATTCCAACTTTAACCGATTAAGCCTTTCAAAAGCTAATCGGTTGCATTTATGAAATGAGCGTCTTACAACACACTCGCATAACTAGAAACGTTTTCAAACGTAACTAAAACTCAGTTCTTAGTTGACGGAAGCTTCTCAGTCGCTCTCTTTATCCGCACCTCAGCTCACGGAGGGGGAAAGAACTCAAGCAACGTGACAGCTGCTGCCTTAACGTCGCCCTTCAAGGCCGTGCTCGGTGTGACGAGAACAACTCCACCAGGAGATACCGCCTCTCGCACCGGCACCGGCACCGGCACCGGCACCGGCACCGGCACCGGAAGCGGCCCCGCCGCCCGCGCGCATGCGCACTGAGCGCGGCCGGGCCGCGCCACCCGGCAGGCGCCTGACACCCTCCGCTGCTCGGGCGCAGCGGCCGAGGCTCCTCTGCGTGAGTTCCACGCGTGCGCGACTCCTGACGTCAAAGCGGCGCCGGGCGGCGATTGGAGGCCAGCGTTCCGCGCCCCACGACACGGCGGCGGCTCCCTTCTGGACTGCGCAGGCGCGGCGGCTGCCGGCGGCAGTGCCTCGCTCCGGAGCGGCGGGGTGGGAGGAGGGCGCGGTGGCGGCAGCGCCCCCAGCCCCGCTCCCGCTCCGTGCCCGCCGCCGCCGCCATGAAGATCTGGACCTCGGAGCACGTTTTCGAGTAAGTGCAGCGCGGGGGCGGCGTGAGGGGAGAAGCAGGGCTGGCCTCGGGGAGGGCGGCCGCTCCTCCTCCTCCGGCCGGCGGCTGAGGGGGCTTCGCCGCCGCTGGGCCGTCTGCCCCCCCCCACACTCCCCCCCTCTCCCGGGCCGGCTCGGCGCCGCAGCCCTGCTCCGGCCGCCGCGGCTCGCTCGCCTCCGTTGACCTTCCCCCTGCGCGTCCTTGCCGCCGTGGGGAGCCGCTCGCCGGCTCTGAGGCCGCTCTGCTGGGGGGTGCTGCCCGGCTACCGGAACGCGGGCGCCGCCGCTGCCGCCAGCGGGGCGGGCAGCGTGTGGGGTGACTGCCGTCGGCTGGGGAGGCAGCCGGTGAGCCTGTGGAAGCCGCCTGCAAACCGAACCGGGAGGCGTACCTGCGCGACGCGGATCCAGCTGCGGTGTCGGCCGCCTTACGGGGTATCTTTGCGCTGTCCTCGCCTGCGGGGTGCAGGACTGACCAAAGCATTGAGTCGCTTCGTGTTGTCGGGGCTCGAGGGCTCCGAAACGCCCGTGCTGAAAAATAATCCGAAGGAAATGCTTGTCAGAGGAAAGGAACAACTTAATGAATTACTCTAGTGCTGCTGAAACCGGAAAAAATTGCAATCTTCCAGTGTCATGTCATAGGGAAAACATTCTTATCACATTATAAGCCAGAAGCTAATTAAACTCAGGAGTCCTGATTAATCAGGTGTATTGTATGCTGAACTTGCATGTACCACCCTCCAATCCACAAAACAGGTGTTTTCCTCTAGGGAAGGATATTAGGGTCTAGAACTAGAAATTGAACTGCTTTAAAAATACAAATCAGTTGATGTGTTGTGTTCAGTAGAACACATTCAATAGATTCAATAGGATTCAATAGAAATCCTGTTAAAAAACAAAGGCGTACAACTTTGTGTCTTGATTCTGTTTTGGCAGTCACCCCTGGGAAACGGTCACGACGGCTGCCATGCAGAAATACCCAAATCCCATGAACCCCAGTGTGGTTGGAGTTGATGTCCTGGACAGACACGTAGACCCTAGTGGGAAGTTGCACAGCCACAGACTCCTCAGTACTGAATGGGGAATACCCTCCATTGTGAAATCAGTATGTATTGTATCGCAGAGCTTGAAAAGGGTGCCGGAGGGAGGGGAAGCTTGTGAACCAGGTGTTGTAATAGGCCTGTATCATTTCGTAACTTTAATGGTTTAAAAACGTAAGCATTTATGTATCAGGAAAGCTCAACAGCAGTACACGTAACAACTTCCTGATAGCCAAAAGCTGCCTAGATCTTAGACTGGGTCCATCTTGAAAATGAGATCAACTGAATAGTTTTATTTTAAGCTAAACCCTAATTCTGTTGTCTCGGTGTCTGTTCAATACAGTAACCACTAGTTATGCATTTAAAGGCACTAAAAAATGGCAGTTGGTTAGCATAATTAATTCCATATATGTTTGCTTGTCTTCTAGCTCATTGGCACGTGCAGAACAAAGACATACGTTCAGGAGCACTCTGTTGTTGACCCAGTGAAAAAAACAATGGAGCTTAAATCCAGTAATGTAAGTAGTTGTGTTTGTGCAGTTGAAAGAGATTACAGATTATAATAATACCTTGTAAATTTGAAAAGGAAAATCATCTTGATGTTAACTTGAAATTTGTATTAGAACAATACAAGTTAAAGGTTTAAATAATGTGTTTATAGTTGACTGGTTCTGTTTTTCAGAAAGGAGCTACTAGGTTTTTGGAACTTGTCAGGACTGAAGCATCTGAACATACTGATGAGCAGGACAGGAGTAGTTTTGGGGGCAGCAGCAGGGATGTTAAGAAAAAAATTTTAAAAGCCATTTGGTGTACACTGTCACTGTTTCCTAGCCATGTAACATTTACTTCATCTGTCTGATACCACTGTTGAAATATTCTTGTAAATGTGGTAGTCTGTATTGGTAAATGATCCAAAAACTTAAGGAAAGAGAACTAAATCAGCAAATGCTGAACTTGGAGATTTCTCTACCTTGTTCTACAACGCTAATTCTTGCAGGAAAAGTATAATGTTTAAATTGGATATAAGCATTAGTTTTGAATCTGCAGTTTAATTTACTACATTCCTTCAATATTTTTATCAAGGGGTAATCTTGTCTTATGTTCTACAGATCTCATTCACAAACCTTGTGTCAGTAGATGAGAGGCTTGTCTATAAACCACACCCTCATGAACCAGACAAGTAAGTACCTCTTTGTTCTGAGATTGCCCTGAAGTAGTAGTAACAGACTTTGGCTTTGAAAATTTCCATGGTTTCCCTTGAACAGAAGATGAGGTTTACATCACCTCTGTTACGGTAACTTGTCTAAAAAAGAATTAAATGGACTGTCATTTTCTCTAGTGACATTGCTTTTGCAGAGCACTACTAGGAAACTTAGTGTCATGCTATGATGGAGTCCAATTCAGATAAGCTTTTCAGGGAGTTGTCCTACGTCGTATCTGTAACTGAGTTTGTATACATCTTCAGTTATCAGCTCCTTATTTCTGATCTCTTCATCAGCCTGAGCACAGAACCACCGCTAGAAGCCACATTTATCTGCCTTCAGTCTATAGTTTTGGAGGTTTGGGTTTTGGTGTTTGATTTGGGTTTTTTTTTAAGGCAAGTTTAAAGCTTACTGAGTCTATACTGCTGGAACTAGTGATAATTCTGAAGGATCTTTCTAGGGTTTCTAACATAAGAGGTTTTTTCCTCTCGTGACAGTCAGAAATGTTAAATCCTTATTGTTGAAGGGGATGTCTTAATACTGTTTTCCCAGTTTACCTTCACTCCAGATCTGCTGTTTCCACTCTTAACTTCCTGGTGCTAAAGATGGAAATAGTTGAGTGCCACAAAGGGACAGTTGGACTTAGTGGGACTCTTGGTTTTTGTTCTATGCAGTTAAGCACTGTGGAAGTGGGTTGTGTTTATGGGGCAAGACGTTCTGTGTTCTACAGTGAAGCTGATGAGGGAATGTACTTGTTGGAGAGGAGTGAGTTTCTTTCAGCAATGCATTCTTTTTTAAAACTACTCGGAATAATTCCATTTCCTGCTCTCTGTTTCAGAACCGTTTTGACACAAGAAGCAATAATATCTGTAAAAGGTGTCAGTCTTAGCAGTTACCTAGAAGGGCTAATGGCAAACACAATTTCTTCCAATGCTAATAAAGTAAGTATGACCCTTGTGTAAAATGTGTGACCACTGGCTTAATGACAAAGGGAATAAAAATATCTTCCTTTTTTCTTTTTTTTCTTTTTTTTGGCTTCTTTTGGCAATCTTAGGAAGGCTGTGCATAGTTCTACTGCCTTTACTGTGGAGACTGAATGCTCAGCTTGCTGAACTTCCTCTTTTTTTTCCTCTTGTGAATGGAGTTAATAAATTATTATTGGCAAAGCTCTCTGAATCTTCACTGGAAAAAACATCTCCACTCACTTAACAGTCTGCTGCTGTCAGTTTTGCTGCCCTCTTGATGCCATCTGTTAGTTTTTACTGTTGAAAAAGGATATACATCCAGACAGATCTGAAGTAGTTACGTGGGAGTAATGAAGTGGTGTTTTAGTTGAGAGTCTGTCCTCTGGGAATCCAAAGATGTCTTGAGTTCAGCCTCAAGAATGATAAAACAATCTGGATAAAGTCTTTTGTGGTTCATAATGTGAGCACTGCTGACATAAGGGATTTTTTCATGAAATGTAAGGCAGTACATACTTCTGCAGTACTCTGGTTATTGAAGCAAAAAATATCAGAGGCATGTATTTCTGTACCTTTTCTTCCTTTTTCAATTATTGTGTAATTAATAATTTTAAGTAAGATAGGGTTTAACCTATTTACTTATTTACTAAGATTTATACACTGATAAACTTCTCTTTAACTGTAGGGCCGTGAAGCATTGGAATGGGTAATTAATAGACTGAATGCTGAAATTGAAGAGTTCGCAGCTTCAGCAAGAGGAACCATGAGGAATTCAATGGCAGCAGCAGCATTTGTAGAGAAATGATAGTAAATATACCTGTATTACTAACAAAGTTTAACAGTCTGAAGCTTCTCTCCAAACCTAAATACATGTATCCTTTGTTATTTAAAGGCATACCTGTGTATTAGGCATGTTTCAAATTTAATTTGGAGAAAAGCTGAATTCTTACTAATGAGGCTGATGCGCAAAGCCTAGTTAATATATTGGTTCAGCTGGACCGAATTTCAGTTACAGCTGAAGAAGTAATTTTAAAGTATAGTTCCTCTATTTACATGAACACTAACTTATAATGTTTTCATATATGAAATAGCCTCATTTAGTGATGAGGCTGCATATGGTGGAGGAGACTAGCATGTTAGGTTAACTTCTGTGGAATTTTTATTTTTGTGTGACTTATGGACTACCTCTTTTGGGACCAAGCCCAAAATTCAGCAGAATGGTTTGTTCCAGCATTGTTCTGTTTGTTAATTTTTGATAGTTGTGTGATACAACTTGGTTTAAAAGAAAGTTTATTACTTGATGCTTGAAATACAAAAGAATGTACAAAATATTTTTTGATAAGCTTTTTAACTTGTTTGGCTAAACTAACATGGTACTCAGATTGTTTTTCAGTCAGTATAGGTAAAATGTACAAAATGTCTCTTATCTACTAAGACCTAAATTCTATTCCTAAATGCAACATTAATGAGCTGGGCATGCAGTAACTTAAAATAAAATTTTATCTTAAAGTTCTGTAATAAGTATCTCTGTTTCTAAAAGCCCATTGAATAAAGGGGTGCAACAAGTATAGAGCCTTAAAATCTTGCAAGCTGCTAGGGCATCTAAGAATAGTAGGTGTTAACTTCAAAATTGCAAAGAACCATTTAGAGGACTAAAAAAAACTTTTGTGAAGTTGGCTAAAGCAATACCTTAACATAAGAGGAAGTAATATTAAAGAATGTTAACGATGTACACATTAACTTGATCATGCCTCAAAAATAACCTGTTACATCAACTGAACATTGTGTTGTCCTTTAATTTAAAGTGTTCTAAGTTCCAGAAGTTCCTTTACCTTCTGAACTAATTTGCTTACAATACAAGGCTCTTCAAATGAAAACCTTGAGAATAAAAAGTTTTCTACAGTTTGTGTTTGTTTCTTGGTATTTGCTGTAGATTCTTGGTACTGCCACCAGTCATTAGCTGTGGGCACTTAAAAGTTAGACCTTGACATTCTTCCTTACACAGTATACCAGTCTGCTGGTAGTCCTGTTGACTTCAGCAGGGGCTATCTGTCCCATGAGGCTCCTTCAGTGTGAAGGAAAAATGGAAGGACACAGCCCTGAATTAGCTGATGCTTGTATTTTGGTGCCAGAGGTTTTTCCTGGAATTTTGATTCTAAGCTTACCAGTAATTTCAAGACTCTCTTTTAGCCATTAAGAACTGTAATGTCACCTGTCCCAGCATATTTTATGTTGCATGCTGTTTCTGTTATATCAGAATTGCCTATTGAACAGTGTCTGCTATATAGAGAACCAGAGCTTATTTTAAGTGGTAAAGACACGGGAACACATTCTTCTGTAAGATTTGTGTAGGGGGAAGAAAACAGGTGTGTGTGTATATATATATAAAAGACTTTTAAAAAATTTAACTATGCTAAATATTTTTCTAAAAAGAAACAGTTTCAGACTACCTTACTAAATTGAAATCATTGTTTGCCATGCTTTTACAGGAGATTATTACAACTGAAATAGCATTTCAATTTAAAAAGTGTATGTGAAACTTCTGCAAAACTGTACCATCATTTCTGATAAAAATATGCAATGCTTGAAAGTCATTTTAAGTGTTTGTTTAGCCATTAGCATCACTTGTTATTTTTAAGTCAATTTGTTCTTTTCCTAATTTTTCTGCGCTAAGGACTGCACATATGAACTCAACTCACAGTTTGCCCTTGCACTGAAAAAAACTTACTGGTTAATTTTTGCAAGCATTCAAAAACTTCTTGAAAGATCATGATTTTCTTCTATTTTATTTATATGCCTGCATTCTCATTCTGTCAAAGTATGGCTTTCTGTATGTGGCGCTTTTTAAATAAAATTTTATCTGAGTTCTGGCTAGTTCCTGAAACTTTCTGATCTATTTGATTTTTATAACTACTAGGCGAGTAATCTAAAATGAGGGAGGTGAAGAAATACTCTGGAGTTAGTAGCTTCTTTTATTGAAATGCATATCCTAAAATGCACATTCACAGCTGCTGTGGTCTTTTTTGTTTCTTAATAACTCTGCTTTTCTGCAAATCCGACATGTGACCAGATTTCACAGTTTGCTAGATCCTGTGGAAAGATTTTCAGTCTACTTGGACTGAGATTTGTATGCCACAATTTACCTGTTAAGGAATGCTTCTCTGCATGTGGAATCTAATACTATTGTTAAGAGCAGAAGAGAACAAAATGTTTGGGTTTGTACAAGTCATGTAACAGCTTGTCTGTTTACCCCCAATTCTCACAATAGGAGACTGCACCTAAAGTGGCTTTGATGGGGAGTGGAGGACTGTGTGTGCAGCAGTTACAACCTATGTGCTGTCCCACTGCAGATGGAAGCAGATGCCTGCCCTCTGCTCAGTATGCATACATACTCTGATGGTTTCTTCACTAGTCACTTCAAGTCGTATGTTCCCTCTGGATCAACTTCACAGTGCATGGCAGGGCTATGTCATGGCTGGCAGTGCTCCAGTGAATGTAGAGTGCTATGGATGAATGCACCGATACTGCAGTGAGTGTGACCTGAGGTAGTGCAGAGAAGCTATGGGTTCTGGTGGTTAGAAGGAATGGAGGAGGCAGGTAAGAGAAAGGAGCTACAGCTGGAGGGACAAAACTAAAGGACCAGGAAGAAAGGAAAAAAAGGGGGGGGGGCGGGCGGGGGCAGAGCAGAAGGGACAGAGGTGGAAGAATGTGATGTGAACAAATCAGTGGTGTGGTCCCTGGTGGATCCGTACCTGCTTAAGCTTGTCTAAATGGATTCATGTTTTACCTTATCTGCAGATTTAGGCTTACATCAGTAAACTTCAAATTCACCCATACAAATTTGCGGAGAAATAGAACAGCAGTGAGTAAGCTTTAGATCCAAAGTTCAATGGCCTGGAGAATATTTGAGATGGCACTGTTAAATCTTTTGTTCTCACTGCCTGTCTTCTGAAGTTTTCACCAAGAGATCATTAGGTTTCCTTGCTGTTCATTGTCTTAATTATTCTGGATTATTTTCTCATGTTCCTGTGACCCTTAAGTACTCCCAACACAGGTACTAAGGATTTCTGCCAGGAGGGGGACATGCTACAAGTCTCCAAAGCATCCTTCTAAAGCAAGTTGGATCTAGAAATGCTGTTACAGTTAATTTAAAACCAGAAGTTTAAATTACAGTAGCTGGAAGTTGAGGTCTTGGCAAGCTTAATGCTCTCTTCTGTTGAGACTGAACACTTATATCATCTGCTGTTCTACTAAGCACTAAGCACAGTGCCTTTGAATTCTCAAATATTTGTATGGACATAGCCAGATGCCTATGGAAAGATTCTTCTGAATGAAACTGCTTACCTGATTTGTATCTAAAAGTTGAAACAAGGAATGCAAAAATTACTTTTCCTCAGGTTTAATATAAGAATTGGCCATACCAGTGGTGGGATTTTGGTGTTAACTTCGTAAAGATTTTTTTACTGTAAATTACACCCACCTTGTCCTTGTCCTTCACTTCTTGATTTAAACAGGCTCAGGATGGCTAAAGCAGCAGTATAATGGATTAACTTGTTTTACATTAACTGCAAGGCATTCTAAGAAGAACTGATCTATAGGGTTTTAATTTTTTTCAATGGTGTGTAGTTGTCTAGCTTCCATGTATCCATCTGCACTAAGACTTGTGTTTGTGCACCTTGCTAATTGCCTACTACTCTTTGTTCTGCAAGGTACTGCTTTTGACAATCTGAAATGAAAGCTGCTACCATGGAAGAAAGCAAAATCCTACATTTACTGTGACACTGAAACAACTTGTGTCTTTATGAACACTAAAATAATACCACTTTCTTCAGTCAGCAATAGAAATGAAGTACTTTCAAAACGGCTTAATGTACCTCTGTCCTGGTTTCAGTTGGGATAGAGTTAATTGTCTTCCTAGTAGCTGGTACAGTGCTATGTTTTTGAGTTCAGTATGAGAAGAATGTTGATAACACACTGATGTTTTCAGTTGTTGCTAAGTAATGTTTAGTCTAAAGTCAAGGACTTTTCAGCTTCTGATGCCCAGCCAGCAAGAAGGCTGGAGGGGCACAAGAAGTTGGGAGGGGACACAGTCAGGGCAGCTGACCCAAAGTGGCCCACGGGGTATTCCATACCATGGGATGTCCCATCTAGTATATAAACTGGGGGGAGTGGGGGCAGGGGGATCGCTGCTTAGGGACTGACTGTGTGTCGGTCGGCAGGGGGTGAGCAATTGCATTGTGCATCACTTGCATATTCCAATCTTTTTATTACTACTATTGTCGTTTTATTAGTGTTACTATTATCATTATTAGTTTCTTCTTTTCTGTTCTGTTAAATTGTACTTATCTCAACCCACGAGTTTTACTTTTTTTTCCGATTCCATCCCCCATCCCACTGGGGGGGGGGAGTGAGCGAGTGGCTATGTGGTGCTTAGTTGCTGGTTGGGGTTAAACCACGACAACCTGAGAAGTATTTCTTCTTGCTGATAATGGGTGTCAGCACCTGTTCAATCATATAGCAGTTAACTATAAATGTAAACCAGTTGTTTGTTTTGGAAAAAACAGAAAAAAACTTAACCACCCTTTCCTACAACATTGCTGATTGGTCTATTGTGGTCTACACTTGCAGTTAAACTGTACAGTCTAGTGTATTTCCAATAAATGTCATATATGGTAAACCTAAGCACCCATTGTCTAGTAACTGCAACCTTTCAAAGCCCCCTGGCATTGACAGTTGGTTCAAAGGAAAGATCAGCACCTTGTTGAGATTCATGTTTATGGAAGAACTGAAGAGTGCCGATAACGAGAGCTTGTGTGAAAGCACTGAGTCCTTTTAGAATCCTTCTGTTTCTCAAGGTGAAAGTTGTTCTTTCACTTGCACAGGACCTGTTAATTTATTTCTCAAATAATTTGATAGCTTTGGTTTATATGTTGGCATAGGATTGAATTATTCTAAAGGTGAGGTTACATGTTACAACTACGCTGAACTAAGTGCTTACCTTCAATGAAAGGAAGCAGTCCTGTGTCTGCCTGCCTTCTTGTTCCTGGCTGTGCTGTCCCACTTCTTCCCTTGCACTGAAGATAGTGGTCTTCACACCCTCTGTTGAGCCAAGTCAACTTGTTGAGCCAAAAAAACATGAATGTGAGAAGTGATATAAACTTTATGCAGCCAGCAGCAAGGTGAGACACACTGAAAGAGGAGACATGGAGGATCTCTTTATCTATAGGAAGCTATTGGGTGGGCTGAAATTATATTACCTCTGCAATGTGTATTACAATAATTATTTCATATTGCATCTACTAGAAAGAGTATTTGATGCTGTAAACAATGTATGTTATTATAACAGTAAAAATTACAGTTTTGTAAACCAGTAACATTGTTAAGTTAAAGTCTTTCAGGCTCATATATCACAAGAAGTTCAGCACAAGGTGGCTTTTTTACATTTTCTCCAGAACAAATTGACAGTCCTTTAATCAAAAAGTTTAAAAACACTGAGCTAAAAAAATATTATCAGCTAGAATATAATAAAATGAACAACATAACATAGTAAATATTTTCCTAATCATGCACCCAATCCTTTTTATACCAAATTAAATGAAAGCATTGCCCCTGCTGTGAACTTCAGTATTCCTAGAGCCTGTTCAACTTTGTGGACACTCTGGTAAGAAATCTGCTTTATAATACAGCAAGTTGCATCATTTTGGTGAGTTCTTGTTAATGGGCTTTTGGGGGGGCTGTGTAGATATTATTTACCTGTCAGATAACTGCTTTGGTTTATCTAGATTTAAACTCATTTACATATAGCAGCTGCAGCAAAATCTAGTAGGTATGTTGTGAAACTGGGAGTAAGGAAGTGTGTATCAGAACCTGTACTTTGAATTAATTTATATTTTATAGTCATGTCATATTCTGAACTATCTAGCTGAAGTACTAGAAGCATGTCAACTTCTTAGCCTGATGCTCTACACAGAGTTTTATTTTCTCTATTTATAATTGCCAGTTTTGAGGAACATTCGGCAAGCTACACAATTTCCCTGCTTTTCCTGTGAAAGAATAGACAGAACAAACAGAAACAGGGTGCTACTGCACAGATGATGTTGTTTCCCTATCTATCTGCAAAGTGAGATGCAATAATGGCCCTTATTTACTTAGGATCCTAAGTCTCCCTTGTCTTTGAAAGAAGTGTAAGCACGTATGAGCTAAAAATTTCTGAAACTAGGCTCCAGCCATTGATGTCACCTAGGTGTTTTTAAAACTTCTATTCAATATTATCATCAACTGTGGACAGAATGTTTTACATTATCATGCCATTTTGTCATAAAAACATTTTAAAAGTAACACAGGTACAAAAGTTATTAAATACATTAAAATAGCAAGTCAAGCACAAGATTCTTAAAACTTGAGTGTACCTGAATTTTGCTCTGCAGATCCTGGGTCCCTCCAGAGACTATTTATGCCAGATTTTGTAGAATAGACAGCTGAGAATTTGGATTACAGCGCAAAATTATTTTTACTTTGAATCCAGATGTCCAAAAGTTAAAAATTAATGTCTTCATCTACTTCATCAAGTAACCTTCAAAATGTTGTCCTGTAATAGGAAACAGCACAGAACTGCAACTTTATCTTAAGATTACAGCTGATTTCGGAGTATGTTTTCTGCTGGTGCTCTGTGAGGAGTGCTGTACTTAGACAAGAGGAGATTTAATAGGAGATGACCCGTATTGTCATCAGCATGGCATGATTTCCAGTAGCTGTGGAACAGATTAGGGTCATCAGCAGAGAGAACAGCAGAGCTTTACCAGCACAGCCCAGTATGGCTTACACAGGCAGAGAAAGGAGATAAATCCACAGCTATCAAAGGTAGGAAGCATTATTACTGACCTGTACATTTTATACAATAGTGACCATAACTCCATGTTTCTTGACAGTGTTATTTCATAGGAAAATGTGCAGTAACTTTGCCATTTTAAATTAAGGCAGAAGGAACACAGTGAAGAGATTATGGAATTTATAGTCTGTTGGAAATCATGTTGATACTGGCTTTTTATTGTATTGTAATTTGCCTTTTGTACAATTATTTGTTCTCCCCTGTACAATGTACTTGAGAAACTCTTAAGATTAAAGGCAGTCAAAAATGATAGTGGAGTTAGATAGCAAGCATTTTTTTTTAAGGGGTTAATTCTTTTGTTGTTTTATTAAGAATATAGGGCAGCAAGCAAACTTGGAATTTCATCACAAATTATGCAGTTAAGAAAAATTTGCTTTGCCTTTTGATCTATAAACATTGTACTCTTGATAAAACTACAACCATCTTGCATGAGCTCTAAAATTACAGATGCATTACAAATAAATATTAAATGTATTCAAGAACTATTTTGGGTGTTATCATTGGTACATAAGCAGCTTTTTTTTAGTCTGGTAATTTTTGTGTCATGCTAAATCCCCACAGTTTTAATATTTGCATAGGAAGACATCATTCCTGTCAACTTCAGTCCATGTTCAGCTGACACCTGCTTCAGTTAAGAGGTGACCTCAGTGGGAGTTCCACCCATGGTGATTATGTTAAGTCCATTATACACGCATCTGGACATCAGTTGTGTAATTACATGGCAAAGCTTGGGTGTATTCACCTGAGAACCTGCAGACTCCTGTATATGTGTATCTTTCACTTTCTTGGTCCATAAAATACTTTTCTGATGACTCTCTGAAAACCTTTATGTGCATTCCTGTGCCTATGTCTGGAAAGACAACAGCAGGTTTCAACTGCTTTGCAGCACAGTCTTGAGACAAGAGAAGGCAACTGTAGATCAGCCTCTTGATCTACTCATACTATAATTAGACGCACCTTTATGAACTGAAATATAAGCTGTTCTGTTCCCTTTTTAATTAGATGTCTGCCTTCTATCAGAACTTCTCTTTAGGGTATTTTTATTAAACAATGCAAACTAACCACAAATAAAAAATTACTGTTATTACAGTACAGGTTTTATGTCCAGAGGTACAAAATAAAAGCAATAAAATAAGACCTTTTTTTATCTGAAAAACAAGTAGAACTGATATTGCTGAAATGGGTATTTCTTAGTTTAGCATACTGCTAGCTTCCAAAAATAAATCCTGCACATGCTGCAGAGAAAAATACTGTTTTCTTTGCCATTTTTGTTAGCACCATCAGGAAGATCCACATTTTGTAGTTAGATGTTATGAATCGAAAGAAAATAATCCTTCATACCTTTATAGTCAGAGGCCCAGTTTGACTTGCTGCCATTTACAGCTGTGTATTTTTTTTTCAATCTCTGTCCATAACTAGTAAGCAGCCTAGTATCTGAATATCCTATGGTATCTGGAAAAGAAGAACAAAAATGTTTTAATTTCCATTCTATTACATAACTATTATTTTATTCCAGACCTTCAGGACAGGGAGATGGCATTTGACAGGAGGGTATTCTTTGTCAGGCTATCATAGATGCTAAAATCTGGTTGAACAAGGAGAGACATGCCAGGACAGAAGAATGTCTGCTACTGTACGTATTATTCTGTACTTGTACTTCTGTACTGGTCCTCTGTGAAGGAGCAATATGCTAAATAAGTCTGTCAGCAATTATTACTAGAGTTTTTCTGCACCAAAAGAGAAACTGCAAAGAGATATAAAGATTAAAATTGTATGCTCAGTTATTTTCAAAAGTAATATTATTTGTGTTCATTATGTCTTTTTGTTTTGGCATGTTATTAGAGATCTTTAGTTTAAAATACTTCTGATTTAACACCAGTCATGTTGTGGATTTACTTGGCTTTTCAGTGTCATCTCTTCAGTCTACCTGGACCTACTTGGTCTCACTTTTTTGGCCTCCCTGGACCCCTCCAGTGTCAAGACTTCAGCCTCCTTGGAACACTTTAAACTCCCCTTTTCAGAGTCTTTGGATTTATCCAGTCTGAGCTCTTCATCCTCTGTGGACTTCTCCAGTTTCACTTCTTCATCTTCTCTGGACCTTTCAAGTCTCACATCTTCAGCCTCTTCGGACTTCTCCAGTACCTCCTCTTCAATCTCCTTAGAGCTCTCCAGTCTCACCTCTTCAGATTCGTGGGAGCGCTCCAGTTTCACTTCTTCAGTTTCACTGGACCTATCAAGTCTCACTTCATCAGGGTCTCTGGATCTCTCTGGCGACAGTTCTTCAATCTCCTTAGAGCTCTCCAGTCTCACCTCTGTACCCTCCCCAGATTTCTCCAGTCCTACTTCTTCACCCTCTCTAGACCTCTCCAGTCTCACTTCTTCGTCATCCCTAGATGTTTCCAGTTACACCTCCTCAGCTTCCTTGGACTTTTCCTGTACAATCCCTCCATCTTCACTAAGTGTCTCAGAGCGCACCTCCTCAACCTCTTCAGAATCACTAGATCTCACTGATTTTAACTATTTCATGTTTCAGGGCTCCTCTGACTTATCCTCATTGACCTCTCAGGATGTTTCTAATCTCATCTCTACACCATTTCTGGATGTCTCCAATCTCACTTTTCAGGATGCTTCTTCCCACACTTCCTCAGTTTCTTTGGACGTTTCTAATCTCACATCTTTAGTTCCCCCAGACCCATCCACTCTCACATTTCTGGATGTTGCTAATCGCACTGCTTCAGCTTCTCT
Source organism: Haliaeetus albicilla (assembly GCF_947461875.1). Lineage (NCBI taxonomy): Eukaryota > Metazoa > Chordata > Aves > Accipitriformes > Accipitridae > Haliaeetus > Haliaeetus albicilla. The sequence goes on from NC_091484.1 coordinate 6,049,446, forward strand.
TGATCTCTGCATCTAACCCTCTTAACATATTCCTTCTTCTCTCTGCAACCTCTCTACATGTTTCCAAACTTTCCTCCTTTATGTGCTCTTTTCTAAGTTCTGTCTCTGAAAGTTCTTATCTGAGGAAAGTTTAGGGCTTTACAAATATATCCTAGCATCTGAACAGAACTGGGCATGAAAACAGGTCATACAAATCTATAATGGTGCCTTGTTTACAGCTGCATAAACATCAATATATATATCTGGCATTTTTGTAGAGCACAATTTCTGTCACTAATTTCCATTCTGTCTCAGCATGGTACCTCCCCCAAAAGTTTAACTTTTTTAATTCATGCTGAATTTTTATCTATCAAGATCAACAAATAGTAAATGGAGCTAAATGTGCAAATAATTGCATCCAAGTTGTATCTCTCCATTACAGATTTAAATCTGAATGCATTGCACAGAATTGCAGGCAGAGGCATTTCAGATGGAGGTGCAGAGAGAGAAGATTTGGCAGGAAAAGAAAACTGGGGGAAAAAGAGCAGGTGAGGACGGGGGTAGGGAGAAGAATCAGAGAAGGTGTGGGGCAGGAATAGAGGGCCATGTAGCTGGAAGAAAGATGTTGAACTCTGCTAGCATAAATTTTTTTCTGCCAAGCCATATCTGTGGCCTGGGCTGCCCATGAGGCTTAAAATAATCTTATTGATAATTATTTTACCTATTAAATCATCAGATGTTACCATTAAAACAGCATTTGTATGTAACATCCCCTTTATCAATATACTATATATATAAGAAGTAGTGCAGTTACTTGTGTTGTATCAAATATGTTGCATAGGTAGCAGAGAGGGGCTCCTTAAATCTTTGGTGCTTTCTTGTATCTTTTTGTTATCATTGTTATAGCTAGGTTTTACAAAACAAATATGTTTTGTTTCTAAATCATATCACTGGTACTGTTTCTGTGTTAAAAGCACTATCATAACAAATATTATTTAATTTTTACAAGTTGGAAAGCTTTGCTCCAATATGCCATGTCTGTCTCAAAATTAGGATAGAAATGGCTCACAAAAAAAAAATAAACAAGGAAATAAATGCATGAAATAAGGATTATTTTCTGCCTCCTTTATACTAGTTATTTCTTTAAAATTAAGTAGAAAAGATTGTAATACATGGATTTTTAGAAATGAACCCCAAATTCAACAGAAGCAAAATTGTTTAGCAATTATTAAAAAAAATAACAAATCATTGGTCCAGATGGAAGGAACTAGTGTAATGTAGCATCCTAAGGTGTCCACTTTCAAAAATGTCATCACAACTGGCACTAACTAGAGTCTTCTTCAGTAATTTCAGTAGAGAGATTAAGTAGGCAAATTAAGGATGGGAAATTCTCTCCATCTTCCCACTCTTTCTTACTGGTTGGTGTTCCTACTAATTACACTAATAGGCAAACTTCTCGTACTGTCATATGCTATCCTGGAGACAGACTCTGACATATCTGGTGAACAATTGCTCTTTTTGTTCTGGTGGATCTATACTGACATTACAATGTGTGGATTGTTAATTGCAATGGCTCTGGACTGAGATCTCTAATAAAGCTGAAAAATTACTCTGTACTTTAAAAATGTACTGTAAGTGAAAACATCACTGCATAGTGATGCGAAGTCACTGTGTGATTTCCAGGGATTTGCACTTCAGCAGATACGAAAATCGGCAGGAAGACAGAAGGCCTCTGTGCAAAGAGGACCAAAGTCACAAGCGTTTCCTCAAGATCTGTACAGCTTCTGGAAGATTCTTATATATTCTGTGACATGGTTTGGCTCTAGATGGAAGGAATACAGAGAAGAGGTATACATACTTAAGTGCAAGGATTTAATAAAAACCCAATCCATAATCTCCTTGAGTCCTTAGTCCTAATTATTTAAATGAACATTAGGTTACGACCAAATTGATTCCTTATCAAATATGATTCAAGTCCTCTCATAACTTTTTGCTTATTATATATGGAAGATTGTCTATTTTTCCACCAAGTGTTGACAGATGATGACAGTGTCTAGTTTGCTATGTTGTCTTTTATGAATTTGTTTAGAGCAAATGATTGAATATAATTTCAGATGTATGCATAAATGGTCTTACATCCAAAAGAATCCCATGCTAAGGCATCATGTCTGATGGGATAAAACTGAGTATGGCACAGCCTGGCCACACACTGATTAAAGCCCCAAATTGAAGACAGTCTGTGTTTATAAAAATCATTGGCTTGTAAACCATTTTCTTCTTTATAGTCTTACCTAGAAAAAGCTAAGAACTGATGGCACAAAGGGGTAATAACAACTGATTTAGCTGGAAAAAAAACCATGCTTTTACCTACTTGCTTGGACTCTTAGATGACAACAGGACTACTTAGGAATGAGTTAATACGTAACTAACTAACCTAAGTGCTATATAACTAGCCATTTGCCTCACAGAAGAGTCAGGCTTTAAATTCTGTTCTTTAGTTAATTGACGTGTAGTGTGTTTCTGGCAAATTACCGGCTCTGAATCACGGAAGACCACACACACGCCAACCCCGGGGCAGGTCCCAGCCGGCCACAGCCGGAGGCGGATCTGAGACCTTGCCAAAGAGGGAAGGTCCCAAACCTTTCCCAAACAGATCCCATCGGGGGGAACTGGGACAAACACATCGGTTTGGAGCGGTGCTGACCACGTCGCTCTGTCTGCGCGGAGGGAAAAAGGCGGTGCCGCGGAAGGAAAGAGGCGGTGCCGCGGAAGGAAAAAGGCGGTGCCGCGGCAGGAAAAAGGCGGTGCCGCGGCAGGAAAAAGGCGGTGCCGCGGCAGGAAAAAGGCGGTGCCGCGGCAGGGGCGCCTCAGGAGGAAAGGCCGGGAGTCGCGTGCCTTATTCAGCCCTCTGATTGGTCGCTGCTAGAGGAGAGCGCTTGTGACTGGAGGAGCGGCTGTGTAGTTGCCATTGGTCAGACTCCCTGAGGTAATTCGCATTCCGATTGGCGGAAGGATCATTCCTGTTTGTTGACTGGCTGGGAGGCAGCGCTGTGGTCTTTCCCCTTCCGGTGGGCGCTGACCTTGCCCGGGAGCGGTGCCGCCCGTTCGCCCCCGTCTCTCGGCCCCGCAGCCATGGTGGCATACTGGCGGCAGGCCGGGCTCAGGTACTCGTCTGGCGGCCACGAGGCTCCTCTCGCGACTTCCTTGCGACAGCTGTATCGGCCGGAGGCGAGGGCCTCGCAGGGAGGGCTGGCGGCGTCACAGGGGTGCCGCTGGAGGGGGTGGAGAAGCTTTTGGGGCGGGTTCGAGTCTCACCTTCGTTTTCTCGCCCCTTTTCTCTCCTGTCTTTAGTTACATCCGGTATTCCCAGATCTGCGCCCAGGTTGTTAGAGCAGCAATGAAGCCTCAGTACAAAGCAGAGGCAGAAAGGGCGGCAATGGCCACTGTGAAAACTCTGAAACCCAAGAAGGAATAAAATGTAAGTAAACTGAGTGGGCCGGGGTGCCTTATTGTAGCTTTTTATACGAGGAGTGTTGGTTTCCCGGTGTGAGTCAGGTTAATGACAGTCCGTAACTGCTCGGTTCATTTCGTGCTCTATGTGGAAAAACGGCTCTGATCTTCATGCATGAAACTGGAACGGATTGCTGACTGGTTTGGTACAAATGTATGCAGATGTCTCTGCATCCTGATGATTACGTGTGGGATGGGAAACTGTTTAATCTCGTTAGTTTGATAAAGTGAGATGTTATATCCATCAAGCCCTGCTTTGAACGATCTGGGGTTTGGTCAAAGTTATTACGGACTTATGCAAAACACCTGGGTTTCTGTAGTGATGTTTATAGGTTTCCTGTCTCTTGCTTTACCAAGCCAACAGACAGCCTCTCCGAACTACTGTTTCCCCTAATTAGCAGATTTATTTGTGTAAGGGTTATCTACTATCTGTGAAAGATAGATGCTACTTGTACCTCCATTTGTGACACTGCATGCATCACGAGCAGCTGAAATCCCTTCTAAGTAGGACAGCTTCTATTCCTGATCTGAGATTAAATATTACTACCTTTTGTTTGAAGCTGTCGTGGTTCAACCCCAACCAGCAACTAAGCACTGGGCAGCCACTCACTTACTTCCCCCCTACCCAGTGGGATGGGGGAGAGAATCGGGGAAAAAAAAGTAAAACATGTGGGTTGAGATTTAATAGAACAGAAAAGAAGAAACTAATAATGATAACACTAATAAAATGACAATAGTAATACTAAAAGGATTGGAATATGCAAGTGATGCACAATGCAGTTGCTCACCATCTGCCGACCACCACCCAGTTAGTCCCTAAGCAGCGATCCCCCTGCCCCCAGTTTATATACTAGATGGGACATCCCATGGTATGGAATACCCCGTGGGCCACTTTGGGTCAGCTGCCCTGACTGTGTCCCCTCCCAACTTCTTGTGCCCCTCCAGCCTTCTTGCTGGCTGGGCATCAGAAGCTGAAAAGTCCTTGACTTTAGACTAAACATTACTTAGCAACAACTGAAAACATCAGTGTGTTATCAACATTCTTCTCATACTGAACTCAAAAACATAGCACTGTACCAGCTACTAGGAAGACAATTAACTCTATCCCAGCTGAAATCAGGACAGAAGCATACATTTGTATATATTCTTAATTGAATAACTTGTATTTTAAATCTCTCATAGGAACTGATCTGTGGTGAATAACAGCAAACTACAAAGCTGTAGGCAAGCTCCAGACTCTGCGATACAATGTCATCACATTAACTGTAAAACTTGCCACTGTATGTAAATCAGCATGCTAATAAATGTAATTGCTGTTAAACAAATTAATGTGTGGAAGGTGGTGTTCCTCTTGAAACAAAGTACTCTATTTTGCAGAGACATTTACCTTTTCGCTTGTGTTAAAATAGAAGTCTACCATTCAGTGGCAACATACGTTTATTTTTAAGGCAGACCTCTTGTTGGATATCATGCTGGTATTTCAGGTACACAAATGAGTGAGAGACTTGATTGTTGTTTAAAACTTTTCTGCCTACTTCACTTCAATGATTAATGATTACTTCTTTGGAAAAAAAGTTTTCTTCACTAAAACCTATGTCAACAGAGAATATAGGTATATAATTTCGATAATTAAAAATACCTCTGTCGGTTCTCTCTGCTGGAAGTGGTACGCTGTTGACTTTAATATTCTCTGTCATCATGGTGTTCATCTTCCATTTGTGCTTAGAACAAAACTAACTCAGTGAAAACTGATTTGATGAGGCTTAGGGTTATGACTAAACTGGCAGCAGGATATTTTGCCATGGATGTGCTGCACAGGATCTAATCTCCAAAGCTGTCTGGAACACTGGGAGTTGGAGACCTGGCATCCTGTAAGAGGTGGAGAAGGAGGCACAGAAACCCCTGCACCATATGGTAATTGCTCAGCTATTGGTTGTCCTTCTTGTTACCGCTGTGTCACTTTACTGGGGGGAGAAGGACACACGTTCACTGGGAAACAGTAGGAACGGAGGGTGACACTCCATCTGCTCTTGGTTAGGGGGGCGAAGTCATACTTTCAGCTGTACTGCTTTGGGGGAAGTGTTTGCGTGTTCCTGCTGCTGTGTGTCTTCACAGCAAATGTGACGCTGTCCCACTGCACAGGAAGAAATAGAGCATGCTTGCAGAATTGGCTGCAGGCTTACGTTCACCTAGATGCTTCTACTGTTGAGGCGTTACTTTCTTCAGAGTATAATAAACTCTCTCCTCTAAAAGTATAATAAAACTAGCTCAATTTTTTCATGTAATTTGAAGTTTGTCCTTACAAGAATAAATTATTTTTGTCTATCAAATGTTTCAAGTATTAAAGTTTTATAGAATGGTATATAATTTTTATTTTGAAGAACATTATAAATACAGTGAAGGGTAAGAATTTTTTTTTTTTAAGTCAAGATGTGTTTTTTATTTAGTGATTGCCATTGAACCTGTATCTAACTAGCTGCAAACCATTCTATCCATTTTGCTGTACTGAATGATAGGAAGAAAATTGACAGTAGTTAGTTAGTACACGGGGGAAAAAAACCCAAACCACACACTGAAACTTTTACACAATGTTCACAAGTTTCCATGCTAATATAACTCTATAGTTTGAAATAGAAACAAACCACACAATGATAATGAATACAAGCTCTGCAATAATATAAAAGCCAGCAATGTGATAGAACTATTAAAGTGACATTAAAAAAAGTAAGAATGTGTATATTCAGTCTTTTGCCCCATGTTCTTTCCCCTTCCCTCCCCTGCAACTTAGTTACTTAAGGAACTGAACTTGTCTGCAGACCTACATCAGTCTGTGGAGTGTATAATAAAATAGATAACTGCCTTTATAGGCCTCACAGATGTGCCTGTGTTCTTAAAACAGTAACAAGTTCACAAACAAAACACGGACTGTGTTTACCTGAGAATAAATAAATTTGATGAGTTGATAGCATATTCTGCTGTTGCTTATCATTCTGATTATATACACAGACACAGAGACTGTATATTACATTCAGGATCAGCTGATAATACTCTAAAAGTGAATACATTTACAAGAAAGGCTGTTACGAGACATCTTCATAGTGGCTCTTTTTTGGGAGCAATTCAGTGTCAACAGTTGTTTAGGAGAGTAAAGCATAGCTGCCATTAATTCCAAAAGCATTGTCTTGTAATACTGAGTATATTTTGGCCAGACGTAGAGTAAAAATTCTTAAGAAAGGTGTTATTTTCAGTATGCAGATGATGGCTACTGCTTTTTCTTTAGTGAGTGTCCACAGGCTTATTCGGAGAATGTTTTGATATTACCATTGTTTTTACAGTGCTTCCTTTTCTGGGTTGGCTTCCACTTCTACCTCTTCATATTCCTCAACATCTGCAGTGGCATCCTGGTACTGTTGGTACTCGGACACAAGGTCATTGGTGTTGCCTTCTGCTTCAGAAAACTCCATCTCATCCATACCTTCACCAGTATACCAATGGAGAAATGCTTTTCTTCTGAACATAGCTGAGAACTGTTCAGAAACCCTGATGAAGAGCTCCTGAATGGCTGTGTTATTGCCAATAAAGGTAGCTGCCATCTTTAAGCCTCGCGGTGGTATGTCACACACAGCCACTTTGACATTATTAGGGATCCACTCCACAAAGTAGGAACTATTCTTGGTCTGGACAGCCAGCAACTGCTCATCCACTTCTCTGGTAGACATTCGGCCTCTGAAGATGCATGCCACGGTCAAGTAACGTCCACGACGAGGGTCGCAGGCTGCCATCATGTTGCGTGCGTCAAACATTTGTTGAGTAAGCTCTGGCACCGAGAGCGCTCTGTACTGTTGGCTGCCTCGAGCTGTCAGTGGAGCAAAGCCTGGCATAAAGAAATGCAGGCGAGGAAAGGGCACCATGTTAACAGCCAGCTTCCTCAGGTCTGCATTCAGTTGACCAGGAAAACGGAGTGAGGTTGTGACACCGCTCATCGTTAGGGACACTAAGTGGTTGAGGTCACCGTAGGTAGGATTGGTGAGCTTTAAAGTTCTGAAACATATATCGTATAGAGCTTCATTGTCAATGCAAAAGGTTTCATCTGTATTCTCTATCAGTTGATGGATGGAGAGGATGGCGTTATAAGGCTCTACGACCGTGTCAGATACTTTGGGTGAAGGCACAACACTGAAAGTGTTCATAATCCTGTCGGGATATTCTTCTCTGATTTTGTTGATGAGGAGCGTGCCCATACCTGAGCCTGTACCACCACCAAGTGAATGGATGAGCTGGAAGCCCTGAAGGCAGTCACAGCTCTCACACTCATTCCTGACCACATCCATGACGTTTTCAATCAGTTCAGCGCCTTCTGTGTAATGGCCCTTAGCCCAGTTGTTTCCAGCACCTGAATTACCTGTAAACATAATTACAGAAAGAACAGCCACAAAGTTAACAAGAGAATTTTTAAAGGCTACAAAGATGGGAGTTAAAAGGCTGTTCTGGGGCAGTTGACTCTAGTTAGTTTGCTGACAGCATGATGTACATACCATGAATAAAATTGTCAGGTCGAAAGAGTGGGCCTATTTTGCTAGACCGTACACTGTCCATTGTACCAGGTTCCAGGTCCACCAAGATAGAACGGGGCACATATTTATGGGCTAGGACAAAAGAAAATGAATGCGAACAGTTACTGTTAGAAGTCAAAAAGACAGCCTTATAATCTACTCTGAAAAATCCAACCCACCTATAGTGATTTGGGGATATTTTTTCTCTTAATTACTTATTTTAACCTTCATGTTGGCTCCGCAAATTGCTCTGCCAACAGAGCTGAGCACTTACAGTAAGCCTCATTGAAGTACACGTTAATTCGCTCAAGCTGCAGTGATGCATCCCCACGGTAGTTCCCAGCGATGTCAATTCCATGTTCGTCACTTATCACCTCCCAGAACTGGAAAAGGAAAGAGGTTCAGTACACTCACGAAGATTTTTTTTTTCAGCACAATGTGTTCAGCACCAGCTCTGCTGCGCTCATGCCTGACTGCACAAAAAGTGGGAACTGGGCCTGATGTGGGGGGTGTTTTGCCATTTACGTATTAGATCGAGCAGGGATCCTCCTCTCCCCCCTCCCCTAATAAGGTCAAGGGAAAAGTTTAGTAGACCATTTATGCTTCTTAACTATCACTCATGCACTAATAGGTGGAGGCCCTCAATTTGCTCCCTTCATAGTAAAGGAAAATTGGTATTAGCTTAAATAACACAGGTACTAGTTGGTATGAGCTTAACAAAAATGCCGGGGGGTTGTGTGGATTGGGGAGGGCTGCTTTGAGGCTTGTCATGCACAAGTGGGACTGTGGCATGGCAAAGCTGGCTCAGACAAATTTGTATGTGAGCAATGCTTTCCACAAACAGATGTTGGTCCTAAGCGTCCTATCTTGACATTCATATGGATGTCTTGTGCTGGGGCTCTTATCTAGGCAGCAGCCACAGCGGTGTTAATGTAGACACACCCACCCACTATAATGACCAGGCTATTTTAATTTTAAAGGTGTCCTGGTTTAGCATTCAGTCTTGTTTTGAGTGTAGAAATAGACCATTGCCAACATGCGCATGGGATGTGTGTGTGTGCCCGCTTTTCTACAGGTCTTGTTAGATATAAGCCGTTTCCAGGTCAAAGCCAACAGAAAAAAAATACAGCTCTTTAACTATCACACTGGCTGCATTCAGTCTGGGTCTAACATGACATTCCCTGGCCATCCACAGCTTCATGTTCCAATAAAAGGAATCAAGGTGAGATTTGTGGGAGCAAGAAATGGAGGAAGAACACAAGGGAACAATCCTTCAGCTATTACGTTCAAAGCTATTATCTTCAAAGACCTCCCAGCCCCAAATTAACCCAGATGATACTTTTTTTTGACAACTTCCTACTTAACAGTAAAAAAAAAAGGCCATTACACAGCAAAAGCAATGGTTTTTTTTCTCTTAGCACACAAAGTCAGCAATGACCAACTTCTCTCAAAGCAACAACATACCAGTGTTTGAACTACACAAAAATACTCCAAATGACATGACGACCTCTCGCAGGAGGCCAGTTAGGCAGAAATCCTTAACTAAACTTTATGCCACTCTTAGAAAAACCTAGTCGGTCACTGATAGCACAGGTCATTCTGTTGACTAATACAATCCCATATTAATGATTATAATGTGAGAGTTACTGCCGTATGGCTGAACTAAAGTACTTGCATCACGATTTCGCAGCCCTGGAATCACTGGTCCTTCACTTGTCCCAGTATTTTGCAGACTAGATTAGTGCCCCTGAGAATATGACTCCCAGCAGGAATGCTCTGGAGCACTTATAATCACTGTGCCATAGTTATTGCAGATGTTTCATTCTTTGACAGACTTAACATTAACCTCTGCACAAGGAACAAGCCCATCTTATGACTTTCATATCAAAATACTCATATTCACTGCTAACGTGCCATGCATCCTACTATTGAGTTGTCAAAGTAATAGTTCTCCCTGAAAGTCCCCATCTGTTAACGATGTTTGACCTGCTACCACTGATAGCACTTAACTACTAATGACCAATACTGAAAAGAGACCTTACCTTAGCTCCAATTTGGTTCCCACACTGGCCAATCTGAAGATGCACAATTTCACGCATTTTGTGTAGCTTAGACCTGTTGGTGGCTACAACCTAACAGGTTTTCTAGTTGCAGTCCCCAGAACAAGCCCTCTTTCTGCTGCTGTATCAGCTACACCCAGTGCAGTCCGCCCCAAGGGGCCTTTTTATACTGGGGGGACTGTCACTCAGCAAGGGGAGTAGCCAGCTCCTCAGGCTGCTCACCAAAGCATTTCACAAGGAGGCAAAGTGCCTATTCACTGCCTGTGTACAGGGTACAAGAGCACAGGTACATTACTGAGTGGCATGGAAAAGAAAGCTGTCACACGCACTCCTTTACAATTAATTCCAGTTCTCTGTGCAGCAAACAGTGTGATTCATGAACATCTGTGCACACTGTATTTGTTTTTCATTATTTTATACATAATATATGTACAAATAAATATATATGCATATATAGAGATTATAGCCAAAACTGAGTGATCTTAATCTATTAAGTACATGTGTTTCTGACACCTAATTTAAATTTTAACATCATATAAGTCATACGGGACAACATCCATAATAAGAACAGTAACAACTTTTGAGCAGTACCCTCCTATAATCACGACATTCAGCGCATTGCCAGGCAAACTTGCACTTCACTAATAAGCATCATTCTCAGTATCTAACTGCATGACAGAGGGGTACAGACAGGATCAGTAACAAAAAAATACTTTGTAAAACATCAATATAAAACTGCACTCTCAGTGATATATGTTCTTTAAACATTTAATAAGAATTCATCAATTTCAGCCAAACTAAAATCTGAATCAACTTGTGACTAACTTGCACAGATGCTTTCTCTCTCTCTCCCCCCCTTCTCTTTTCTCTCTTTCGCTCTCCTCCTTTCCTGCCATTAAGAAATATAGTATTTCTTATATTTCTTATTTTCTTGTATCTGAGACGTAGTATTCCAGAACTTGCCAGGAAAATGCTAGAGGTGAAAACCCAGTTCCACTTAAGTTAACTATAACATTCACTGTGTGAAATGTTTCACTGCATTAAAGGAAACATGCAAGGCTGAGCAAAATGTAACACAGTCATGTTGCCTGCTGATAAACAGGACTAATATCACTGAGCAACAGAAGCCCAGAATGGACTGTCTTCTGGAAGCTTATAGTAGTTTTATTACATGTCAGAGGACTGTCAGTGCTTTGCAAGAACTATAATTAGGAAAGCACCTTAAGCTGTTTTGTATGAAAAGATGACAGTGGAAGGACTTGACTCATTGAAAGTAACTACTTTACCACTTTATGGCTTGCTAGAGATAAGGAATCTCTGAGCTTCCATATTGTTCCAAAAGAAAAATCAGCTTATTCCAGACTTCCCCACCACAGACGATTTCCACTTCTTCCACCGGCCAACGGAGGAACAGACAACTATTCCTAAGACAAAGTTTAGCACCAGAAGTGCATTGCAAAAAAGCAGCTAGCAAACATTCTGTCATCCTCTGCCAAGCTATGAGCTATCCTTGATAGGGAGCAATAAAAGCAAGACTTTAAATTCAGGTCGATTAATTTTGTTTCCTTAAAACACAATAGTTTTATCATTTTCCAAAAAATAAGTATTCTCTAAACAGTTTAGTTTACTCTGCAAGACAACATAACAGTTATGTTCCATTGCCATGTTGTAGGTATTTTCTACCATGGCAGTGGATATCTTCTACAATTTCCTAAGACAAAATTCTGGAAAGGTTATTTGGACATTTACTTTGAAAGCAAATTTCATTTTATTCATGCACATTTCATATTTGTTTTCTCCAACAATGCTTAGCTAAAAGTAATAGTGCAATTCTGAGTTGTATATTCAATTGCTGCATTCTGAATGGGAGCTGCATTGACACAATGTGTCAGAGAGCTACTGACACTAAATAAATACTACTTATAATATGCCACGTATTAATCTGAAATAGCCAAAACTTATGAAGAGGCTAATTCACTGTCCAAAAAATCTAGCAAAATAATTTCAGCAATAAATATACTTACTGAGAGCATCTCACATGCAAAATTAAAAAAAAAAAAAAAAAAAAGGAAGTGAAAGAAATATGCAATCACTTAACATTGGTTTTTCTCTTGCTAAAAATAGCCCCCTGGAATCATGTGCCTCTTCTGAATCACTTCCTTACAGAGTCTTAAAAATGATGGCACATGACACAAAGTACCTGAGGTGCTTTGTGAAGCAGAGGTTGTTTCAAGCCTCTTTTCCCTTTCCTCCCCAATTGCATTTCTGTGAACCTCCAAGTCTGTCTTTATACCAAACCTGGTACATGAAAAGCCTGTTTCTATGTAGATTTTGTTTGCAGGCCTGTCATTCCTCAGCTCTGAGAAACCTCAAGCCTCTTAACTGCCCGAGCGTGCTTCCCAGGCGCAGCCATTGAACATGTGCTATTGCAGATTAGTGGTGTCAGCGTCACCAGAGAAAGAGGAGACGGTGGCGGAAGGGTTGGCTTCGAGGGACTTTTGGCACCGCGGAGATTAGGAGCAGCCTGGCACTGGGCACAGCTATTACCAGCCTGTCCCGCTGTGTTTATTATCAGGCTGCCCACTGCTTCCATTGCCTTCGGGGTGGGCCCTAGATATCAAAGCCCTGGTGATGGGTGTAAGCTAAGACCACAAACAAGCCAGGGTTTTTTGGTTACTGGGGGTTTTTTTGTTTCTGTTTTTCTTGGGTTTTGGGGGGTTTTTTTTGGTTTTTTTTAGTGCCACCACAGTACCCACTAGCATGTGCAGGGAGGCGTTCTGGGATACTTTTTCTTAATATGGTTTGTTTCGAAGGAACTAGATTTTCACAGTAGCAGTGAAGATTGTTGAGAAGAAAGCCTATTCAAGTTGAGATAAGCCTGGCTACAGGCCACCAGATAATTTCAGAGAGATCTGTGAATGGCTATCAGGCGAGCTGATGCTAGTCTCAACTAATCTGTGCTAGCTACATCATCCTTAGGAATGCTACCAAAACCCATTGCATTCAACAGGCAATAAAGACTACCTACTTCACATTTTCATTTCCGTTAGTAAGAAAAATTATTTAAAGACTGCCTCCCTCTGGCAGGTGGTCCAAAGGAAATAAGGCAGGACTGCCTACTCTAAGTTATCATCAGTGTAATGAGCCCATATGTTTAAACAAATAGGTTTTGGTACAATCGGAGTGCACAACCGAGCGGTTCGTTACCTTTCCCACGCTGCAGGTCTATGACCAGGCAAAAACTTGGGGCTTGCAGCATGTGAATTTATCTGCTGGGTAGTGCCCTTACCCTGGACCCTACTGCCACAACCGCATTTACTGTTCAGTTTGGGTCATTTGATGAATTGCCAAAAAGGTCAACTGCACAGAAGTCAGGCTCAGTTCTTGCTCTGCTGTTCCTTTTGTTGCATTGGTTCTCAGTGCCTCAGTTTCTCTATTCATAATGTGGAGCTAATAAACCTCATGCCTCTTATAAAAAGTGCTGAGAGCTAAGGAAGAAAACCTATAAGGGAAGAACTGGCTGTGGTTTACTAAACCTGTTTACCAAGCATGAAAGCCCTAGGCAACATAAGAAAAAGAGACTGGTAGTCCACTCACACAGATACTTAAACCTTCTGCAGGAGAACTAGGAAACTATTTTTACTATTGACTAAATCTTGTAGCAGATCATAATCTTCAAACGTTCCGAACCCTAAAGCATAGCCTAAAAGTGGATGCAGGCCTGTATTCCTTTTGTAAATTGCAGCACAAAAGGGCTTGAGAAATTAAAAACTTGGGATTAGTGAAAAAACCCAACCAACCAAAAAAAAACCCCACCAGTCTGCCTGCTCTGTGCAATCGCTCAGTCTTACACAACGCTGATGCATTAGGCCAAAGGTAAAGGGACCTGCACCCAGCCACGCAGGGCCTGCGTCTGTCCCACGCACAAGCCCTCTTGTCACAACCCCTGTGTTGAGAGAAACCGCATATATTGAATCAGCACTGTATTTAAATGGATTTTCCTATTAGGTTTTGGGTTTTTTTTTTTGGGGGGGGGTGATCAAAATCGCTCCACTGCCCGTGGGGCGGGTGCTGCTGCGCCCTTCACGGCCCGAGAGCAGGGAGGGTGAACACCGCGATTTCAGGTCTCTCACTACTTTTACTCCTTATCCCCCCCCAAAAAACGAACCAGCCGTCATTAGGAAGGACCCAGCGAGGCGCACGCCGCAGCTGGCGCTAGACAGACGGTGATAAAAAACACCAAGTAACGAAGACGGGGGAAGCTCCGCGTCCCCCGACCACGCCGTGCCGTGCCGTGCCGTGCCGTGCCGTGCCGCCCCCAGCGCCCCGCCCGCCGGCACCACCTCCCCCCCACCCCCCCCCCTTAAATACCGGCGCCGTGGAAGGAGGCGGTACCGCTCCCAGCATGGCCGAGCTGTGCCGGCATCCCGCATCCCTCCTCCTGCTGCTGCTCTGGGGCTGCCTCTGCCCCCCCGCCCGCGCCGGCTTCTACTTCAGGGAAGGGCAGCGCTGCTACAAGCCGGCCCCGCGCAAGGCTCCCGGCCTGAGGTGAGGGGCTCGCCCCCCCGCCCCCCCGCTCCCGCCTGCGCGGGGGTTTTGCAAACCCGGCATCGCCCGGTTACCGGGGTCGGGGTCTGCTCCCCGGGGCGGCCCTGGACCCGCGGGGGGGGGGGGAAGGGGGGGTGGGTGTCCTGTGGGAGGGGGGTCGCGCGGGGCGCAGCGGCGGTCACGAGGCCGGTCACGCTGCCCGCCGTCACGTGACCCGCGCCGCTCGCTGGACACTCGCAGCCTCCTTACGAAAACTCCGTGAAAGCGGAGTTTTGGTTTTTTTTTTTTTTTTTTTTCCCCCACAAAAAATCCCCTCATTTGCCTGAAACTACAGACCCGGCCAGCAAGGGAGCTCGTTCCTTCTTTCTGCCCCCCCCCCCCCCCCCCCCCAGGACCTACCCCCGCCCGCACGAGTACCTGGACGTCTCCGCGCTGCCCCAGAGCTGGGACTGGAGGAACGTGAACGGCGTCAATTATGCCAGCACCACTCGGAACCAGCACATCCCCCAGTACTGCGGGTCCTGCTGGGCCCACGGCAGCACCAGCGCTTTAGCAGGTATGCTGGGTGCTGCCTGCTCACCCGCCGAGCTGGTTGCCCCCAGCGATATACGTGGGTTTTGGTAAGCAAAGGAAGCTTTATCTTCAGCTTGCAAAATAGCTGGTATAAAGACAAGGCGCCAAGTTAGTGACTAATGGCGGCAAGAACCGAGGCAGAGACGTTTGGGAATGCACCAGGAACAGGGGGAATTCCCAAGCTGAAGGCAGGGAGGTTTGGTTTCGATAGAGAAAGCAACCAGAGAGAGCTGTCCCCACTCTTTCGGAATTGTGCGAGGGGCGAACGCTGGCATGGTTAAAAAGCTGTTTGCAGAAGGAACTCATTCATAGCCCCTGCGAGACTGCTGTTTAGGGCCTGGGGTAAGAATTGGGTTTTCTGCCCCTCTTCTTGGAGGTGCGGTGATGGTAGCAGCAGATGCAAAAGCAGTTATCATGTCTCCTTCCCTTTTTTGGTACCTCGGCCTGCCACACTACATCTACAGCAGCAAGGGGCTGCTCCAGCGATGCCTGGACATGAGGAAATGAAAGAAGTTGCCTCTTGTGGGAAGGGCACGCAGCGTATCAGCTTCAAGAGCCCTGTCACTCAAATGAACTGCCTACCACAGCATACAGACCAGTCTAGTTTCAGCAGATACCTATCAATCAGC